>NC_091451.1:34508490-35708490 GCF_964237555.1 Oryctolagus cuniculus | reverse complement strand
ACTTTCCCTACCTCTGCCCCTCAAATAAATAAAACTTAAAAAAAACAAAAAACAAAAACAGGTGCCTGCCTCCCATATCAGAGCACTTGAGTACAATTCCTGGTTCCTGCACATGGCACCAACCTCCTGCCAATGCAGCCCAAGGGAGGCAATAGTGATGACTCAAGTCATCAGGGTCCTTGTTAACCACGCTGGGGACCTGACTTGAATTCCTGGCTCCCAGCTTCAGCCTGGTCTAGTTACAACTGTTTTGGGCATCTTGGAAATAAACCAATGGAGGAAAACTGTCTCTGCCTTGCAGAAAAATAAATCAATCAACCAATAGATTAGTTTAAGAACACTGCTAGTGCTGGGTGGCTCAGTGGATAAAGCTGACGCTGGTGAAGCCAGTATTCCACACTGGAGTCCTGGTTAGAGTTCCAGCTGATTTGCTTGCAATCCAGTTTCCTGCTCCTGTGTCTGGGTAAGCAGTGGATAATGGCCCAAGAGCTTGGCTTCCTACCACCCACATGGGAGACCCTAATGGAGTTCCTGGCTTCTGGCTTTGGGCCTGGTTCACCCTTGGCTGTTGCAGGCATTTGGGGGATGAACCAGAGGATGGGAGATCTCTGTCTCTTCCTTTGTCTCATCATTCTACCTTTCAAATGAATCTATAAATCTTAAAAAAAGAAAAAATAGGGGTCGGCATCAGTTCTAGTCCCGGTTGCTCCTCTTCCAATCCAGCTCTCTGCTATGGCCCGGGAAGGCAGTGGAGGATGGCCCAGGTGCTTGGGCCCCTGCACCCAAATGGGAGATCAGGAAGAAGCACCTGGCTCCTGGCTTCGGACTGGTGCAGTTCTGGCTGCTGCGGGCATTTGGAGAGTGAACCAATGGAAGGAAGACCGTTCTGTCTCTCCCTCTCCCTGTCTGTAACTCTACCTCTCAAATAAAATAAATAAAATCTTTAAAAAAAAAAAAAAAAAAAGAAGAAAAAATACTACCTGTAGGGGCTGGTATTGTGGTACAGTGGGTCAAGCCACCACTTGTGACGCCAGCATCTCATTTTGGAGTGCAATTCAAGTCCTGGCTGCTCTGCTTCTGATACATCTTCCTGCTAATGCACCTGGGAAACAGCAACAAATGGCCCAAGTGCGTGGGTTCCTGCCTCCCACATGGGAGACCTGGACCAAGCTCCCGGCTCCTGGCCCAGCTCTGATTGTTGTAGCCATTTGGGGAGTGAACGTAGATGGCTTTTTCTCTGTCTCTCCCTCTCTGACACTCAGTCTTTCTTCTTCTTTTTTTTTTTTTTAAGATTTATTTATTTATTTCAAAGACAGAGTTCTAGAGAGAGAGAAGGAGAGGCAGAGAGAGAGAGAGAGGTCTTCGATCCGTTGGTTCACTTCCCAAATGGTCACAGTGGCCAGAGCTGCAATGATCAGAAGCCAGGAGCCAGGAGCTTCATTTGGGTCTCCCACATTGAGTGCAGGGGCCCAAGATCTTGGGCCATCTTCTACTGTTTTCCAAGGCCATAGCAGAGAGCTGGATCGGAAGTGGAGCAGCTGGGGCTTGAACCAGTGTCCATATGGGATGCTGGCACTGCAGGTGGCAGCTTTACCTGCTAAGCCACAGTGCCGGCCCCGACACTCAGTCTTTCAAATAAAATAAATATATTTTTAAAAAATACTCCTCCTCTAGGTAAAATGAGTTTGCTGTAGAACTTTTCAGGCCAAGAACAGTGTGAACTGGATTAGGGCAGGATCTGTGCTGTCTCCTTCGGTGTCTGCACACAACAGGTTCCCACGCTTCTGCAGAGAGAAGCAAAGCCCAGCTACAGCACGAGGCAAGGTATCCTGGCAGCTGAGTCTTAGTTTTCGCTTTGCTTTATTTGATCGTTTTCTTGGTTTCTGGTGATCTTGTCTTGAGCTGCAGCTCTGTTCACAGTAGAACCTGCTTTGGCTAAGCATACAAAACCTTGTGTATTCCAACGGGTTTAAAAAATCACTTTTCAAAATGAAGGATTTTTGAAATGTTCTTCTGCACTCACTTTTCTAAATCTTGACAAAATGCGTTTGTGGAGTCCACAAGGTTGCCCTGAACGCTGGCTACAGAGAAGTGGCAACATCTGAACCACTAGCATTCTTCGCTATGCTACTGAACAGTGAAGAGGAAGACAGTACTGACACAAAATAAATGCTCCTGCTTTGCCTGTATGTGTCTTTCAGAGAAAATTCTTGAGAAACAATTCAGACAAACATTGGAAAACATCCTACTTGCTGGCCAAATAAAAGATTTATCATTTCATACGCTAAGATTTTATCATGTTATAAACTTCTAAGCTCTTGGGAATGCTTTTTCTTGGGAAGGGACAGGACTTTCTTGAACATTAAAAAAATTTTGTTTTGAGAGGCTGAGAGACAGCATGTACATGTATGTTCCCATTTGCTGGCTCACCCCACGGAAGTCCACAACAGCAGGCGCTGGGCTGTGATCTCAATTCTGGTCTCCCATGTGAGCCATGACTGCTGCCTTCTAGAGTCTGCAGTAACAGGAAGCCAGACCAAGTGGAGCCAGGACTTGAGCCCAGGAACACTTGGAAAGGGGATGCGGGAGTCCCAGCTGATGGCTTAAACTGCTAGGCCAAACGCCTGCTCCTCTGGGAATACATTTTTTTAAAGATTTATTTATTTTTATTTGAAAGGCAGAGTTAGAGAGGCAGAGAGAGAACAAGAGCGAGAGAAGTCTTCCAACCACTGGTTAATTTCTCAAATGGCCACAACAGCTGTAGCTGGGCTGATCCGAAGCCAGGAGCCAGAAGCTTCTTCTGGGTCTCCCATGCAGGTGCAGGGACCCAAGGACTTGGGCCACCTTCTACTACTTTCCCAGGCCATAGCAGAGTTGGATCGGAAGTGGAGCAGCCGGGACATGAATGGGTGCCCATAAGGGATGCCAGCACCGTAGGCGGTGGCTTTACCTGCTATGCCACAGTGGCAGCCCCCCTTGGGATATTTTTAAGCCTCTCCCATTACTGCTTTTACAGTTCGCTGGCAATCAGGACTAAAAAGAGAAGCTGGAGTCCGGCCTGGGTTCCAGGCTTGGGGTGGGCAGTGCAAGCTCAGGGTCAGGAGGTAAAGCCCAAAGCAGTCACAATGAAGAAAGAAATGAATGTCCGGCGCCACTTAGTAAGCTGTAGACTTTGTGCATAACCATGGTCATGTCTGCGGGTGGGTGGGGTGTGCACATTTTTCTTGAAATTCAGATCTTGCACCTTACTAGTGTCAAAGGAGTATGCGTGAACACATGACAGCTTCAGAGGCCTCTACAGAGTGTCTCTGCTTAGGAAGAAGAACGCTGTGTGGGACTCAGCATCAACATGAACACAACTGATTCCAGAGTTACAGTCACCTTCCAGAGGCCAGGGTGGCCCAGGGACAGCACAGCAGCAGACGGGATGAACCTCACCAGATGAGTCAACCGTTTAGGAAATGGGTCTATCAGAAGGGAGGGGTTGCTTCTCCACAGGCACCCAACATGGTGAGGGCTGTGATGTTGCGAGGATCCCTCCAGCACTGTCTGGGGCAAATGGGCACCTGCTGGGTACCCTGGCCCCATTAAGGAATGGCAGACTTTGGAATATTAACAGTGATGCCATCCAAAGCTTTTAATTGAAAAATACATGTTGTTTTTTCAGATTTAGTGCTAGCTCAGAGACCCACAGATTAGAATACGGCTACTCACGTAGGCCTCTCTCCCTTTGGAGAACATGCTGGCTGTGCTAACATGAGCACTTGCCGTGTCACATTCTTCCCCACCTCATTCGAGCTTGGTGTGTGTGGCCTCGCCTCAAAGACAGTCGTCCCCAGGGCTGGGACAGCAGCACAGCAGCCTGGAGGCTGGGCCACAGGGGGATGGATGGAGGAGGCACTCATGCCAGCCGGCCTCATCCCAGGACAGTTGTGACGTGATGTGAGCCTGCTGTGATGTTCCTACTGACTGCCACTGTGAAACGCTTGCTCACTGCCCAGGAAACTCATGGTCAAGGACAGCACTGTTCAAAATATGGCCTGGGACTCTCCCTTTTTGGGGGATGGGTGGTGGCCCATGAGGCCAGAATGATTTTCACTACAATGTTAAGTCATCGCGTGTTGCTTATGCGTTCATTTTCACACAAGTGAACAGAGGCTACGTAACGTGGGACATCACAACAGACTGAATGGGAGGGCAGCTACGAGAAGACAGCAGAGGAGGGAAAAAAAGAGAAACGAACAGCGAGGGGGCTTGCAAAAACCTAATGCCACTTTACCAGCTAGCTTCTCATTTTGGAAATGGTCATAAAAACGTTAAAGGAGTTTATTATTGTTATTTTAAAACTAATACTTCAATAAATATTTGAGAATTGCTGTTTTAATTTCTAATATTGTAAGCATCAACAGACACAAAGTCCAACTTAAATAAAAGTTCTTTGTGGTTCTCAACGATTAGAGGAGTGCAAAGACACGCAGTTTGAGAGCTGTGGCCCCAGACAGAGAGGTGAATGGGACTCTGCACACCTGGCTTCCCGAGGGTTCCATGAGCCAGGGTGCCGCTGAGAGGCACAGTGACCCACGGCTTCCTTCCTTTCGGCCTTACCTTTACTTCCATACAGTTCTGGGGGCAGATCATACGGCACAGGGAAGGCAGCTGCTGGCTCCTGGTGACTGGAGAAGAATTTCTGTTTCACGTTGAAGCTGTCCAGGCCCTGCAGACACACGGAGGGCATCCATGACTAAACAAACTCCCTACAAACCCCAAGAACAGGGGCGCCGGATTCTGTCCTGGTTGCCCCTCTCCCAGGCCAGCTCTCTGCTGTGGCCTGGGAGTGCAGTGGAGGATGGCCCAAGTGCTTGGGCCCTGCACCCCATGGGAGACCAGGAGGAAGCACCTGGCTCCTGCCTTTGGATCAGCGTGGTGCGCCAGCCGCAGTGCGCTGGCAGCAGTGGCCATTGGAGGGTGAACCAACGGCAAAGGAAGACCTTTCTGTCTCTCTCTGTCCACTCTACCTGTCAAAAAAACCAAACAAACAAACAAACAAACAAAACAAACCAAGAACACCCCAGAAGGTCTCAAGAAGCAATCACATCTTCTTTGTGACCCCCCAACACCATTCAGACTATTTCAGAACTGTCATCCATGGTTACAGGCGAACACACCTACAAGCCCCTCCCTCCCAGTCACCTACTTTCCTAAAAATCAGGGAGGTTTACATTTCTGGAATCACACTACAGCAAGGTGTGCAGAAGTTTAATAACGGATGTAAAGCAATGATCTGGGGCTTATGGCTCATTTCTACCAGACACTGTGTACCGTCTGCAGGGACTTTGTAGAGCTCACTGCATAAAAATACCTCTAAATGCTTCCAATATTGCTATAGAAACAGGCTGCCTGCTCTGGAGTAAGGAGCAGTAAAAGTTGCTTTCATGGATAATGAAATTGTTCCAATATAATGTGACAGCAATACAGAAATGAAAATGCAAGACCCACTAAAATGCAAAGTTTATCCCCAAAACTCCAGAACACAGTGCTAATTTTAGACTTCACTGAGGGTACAAGGTGAATCTCTCCAGCAATGTTTAGTACATCAGCCCACCCCACCCTTCCTGCATTGGTCACTTCTGCCCCTCCCAGGTTTTCCCCACACCCAGCCTTCAGTCTGTTATGCCTTCTGTCTACCTACCCAGACAGACGCACCCTCCACACCCTAAACCCCAGGGCCGGTGTCCGGGAAGCCCGCACCAAGGAGCACTGAGGTCCTGGGCCTCTGTGACTGTGTAGCTCAGGAAGGGAGGCTGGTCAGGGGCGCGGCACAGGGGCCCACAAAAGGAGCCACACTGACCGCCGCTTCAGCCAACCCGAGTCCCAGCATCTGCTCTGACACCCACTAAGCTGTGGGAACGGCAGGTGCTTTTATTCACTCAACGCGTTCTGTCTCGTGTCTCTTGTCGGTCACGCGTGGGGCTGGGCATCAGTCATACAGGTATTAGCACAAAAATGCTATCCTGTTCTCGGGGATGCACAGCCTGGTGGGGAGGCGGTAAAGTAAGGTAAGTACAGCTGGTGAGAGGCGCTGTGAAAACAGCCAAGGAGTGCTGAGAGAGGACGGTGGGCCTGGGTGAGATTTGGGGTAAGCCTCCTCAAAACTGGGAAGGGTACGGCTGGTCAGGTGGGGGTGGAAAGAACCATGTTCCGGGCAGAGGCCCAGAGGTGGCAAAGAGCTTGGTGTGTTCCAGGGAAGACACAGTCAGTGGACAGCTGGGTGCTCACAAAAGCGGGCTGATGAAGGGCTGTGGGTCATCGCATTCACGTTTCTAACTGTGGCACCGAGCAAGTCCTGCAGAGCGGCTGCTCAAGGAATACGGGGCTGTGGAAACAGAGCAAAGCTCCTTCCCTGCTTACTTCGTAGGCTTCTGCCTGAAGGTAAGTGGAGCGGGTGGGCAGAGGTGTGATGAAGTAAAAAACTGGTGTGTGTGGGAAGAGCCCAGGAACTCTGAGCTACAGCACGGACAGAGATGGGGACCAGCAGTCCAGTGACCGGGAAGTGATGCCTGGCGCACGCTCTGTTCAACAGAGGAGGAAACGACCCACTTCCAGGGGCAGGACATGGAAGCCTCTGTAGAACACAGAATTGTAGCAGGGCTTTGCAAATCGAATAGAGTTTTGATATTCAGAACATCGCTGAAGGAACCAGCTTCCTGTGGGCACGTCCGGCGCAGCAAGTGTAAGGACACAGAGTGGGGGCGGCGGTCCGCAGAGCGAAGCTGCAGCCAGGCTGGCGCTATCTCCGAGCCACCAGGTTCGCTCCCGGCCACTGTGTTTCAGGCGGGGCACGTGACCCAAGTCAGAGGTGCTGGGCAGAACTCATCTTCCTGCCGGGGGAATCCATCAGGTCAGGAGCGAGCCTTGAGCTGCTGGGGCTCTCCTAAGTCCATCAGAAGAAATAAACCCTGAAGACGTGGCCCCAGACCTTGGCCTCAGCTCTGCCCAAAGCACGGAGCTCACCACCTTGCCTTGTCACTCACACTCCTCTGAGTTGATGTTTTGCCACTCAACAACCCAATGCAACAGAGGACTCCTGGTAAGAGACGTGGTGTTTATGGGAACAGATGGGGCCAGGAACTGCTGGAGTGAGGAGACCAGCAGCTATTGCCACACGAATGGGAAAAGGCTCAGCCGATGGCCTCAGGCAGTGCGGGTGCGAGCGCGCGCGAGTCCCCACTGTGACTGAGCTGCAGCTACACAGGGAGGACCAGAAGGGGGTTGGTGGGCATCCAAGAAGAAGATTTGAAAGAGATGGAAGAAAAATAAAAACCAGGGACAGATGAAAGCAGAGCACAGGGAGACCAAGGACTCTTGGAGGTTTTGAGCCATGTGTTTGAAAGGATACACAGCCTGCTGGCTCCCCACCCTTCCGCCTGCTCCGCAGGGCCACCTCCTCTCCACAGACAGTGCCAAACGACCTTTCTCACATCTTACCGTTGATGCACTCTGGGGCTGAGGAAACCCTTTGTAATCTGGTTCTTGTGTAGACCACTTACTTGCTGTGTGACTCTAGGCAAGTTACTGAACCTTTCTGGGCCTCAGTTTCCACATCCATTAAACGAAGCAGCTAATAGCACCTAAGTTGTAAGGCTGCTGTGAGGATGCACGGGCTATTTAGGACGACGACTAGCACAGTACTGTAGATGCTGTGAGACTAGCACAGTACTGTAGATGAACTGCACAGCTGTAAGTGCGCTCAGGGAGTTCTCAGAGAGGAAACAAATCCCCACGTTCAGTCATTGCCCAAGACCACACAGCTGCTGAGAGGGGCAAGCGGGTGGGCGTGTGGGCCAGCAGTTAAGGACACCTGCATCTTAAACTAGAGGACCTGCACTCGAGTCCCACCTCCAGTCCCGATTCTAGTTTCCTATTAACCTGCACCCTGGGAGGCAGCAGGTGAAAGATGGCTCAAGTAGTTGGATCCCTGTCACCCGTGTGAGTCCTGGATTGAGTTCCCAGCTTCTAGTTTTCGCCTGGCTTAGCCTGGGCATTGCAGGCATTTGGAGCCTGAACCAGAGGATGGGAGATCTTGGTCTGCCCCTGTCTCTCTGTCTCAAAAATTACAACAAAGAGACAGGTGGCTAGGCTGCAGCCCTGTCTTTGATTCTTGGTCCAATGTTCCTTCCACTAAGCACACAAATGGGCTCACAGTCACCACCACGAACCCTGACAAAGCAAGAAATCCTTGAGAATTTGAGTCAGTATCAAGGCAGGCGGAGGTAGGATGAGCCTAATTCTGGAAATTTTAGTATCTGGATATTTTTAAAAATAAAGAGGCCAGAGGTTGGGGATGCCCATTTAATCATTAAATACTTTTATGAGGATTTGGGTAAAAAGAACAAACACTTCTACCTTCTTTCGCTTCTAGCTCAATTCTGTGTTCCCCCACCCCACAATTGTACATGACAAGGGGTAAAGATTCCTCATGGCTGGGACTCAGGTCTGACACCCTACAGGTTCTGGCCCAGGGCTTCATTCTGTGGCATCTGACCTCAGATGTAGGAAGGTCTGAACCATCCACATCTGACAGAAACCAATATGCTTTTTTCTTGAATGCCATTTCTGATCCAAATTCTAGGGAATTATGGATGAAAAAAGTACCACTTTTCCCTTCAATCTGGATGTCAAATAATTTGAGGCTGTCTTCTAATGACCATTATTTATAAACCACCAAGGTTATCATTTGGCAATCTACCCAACAGAGGAAGGCACCCCGAGGCACAGTCTCCAACTAGACAGTTCAGACAACAGGTTCATGAAACACCAGGTCAGAGGGTGGACAGGCATCGTGCAGGAGAAACTGCTGGTTTTGCCCCTGGCCAGCTTTGGGAGCGAAAGAGCTTGTTCTTGTTCGTTATCACTGTGCTGACCTAGGGCTAGCAGCTTAGCTCAATCACAGAGAACAGGAGACGCACACAAATGTTAGATATTTCTTCAGTTGCATCTACCTGATCAGCAGTCTCAACTGTGAAATCCTCTGCAGGGCAGCGGGTTTTCTTAACTGTGACGGCAGCTGAACTTCCCAAAGCAGCAAATTTTTTCTTGTTTAATTTAAAAATAATAATTTGAGAGGCAGAGGGAGGGCTCCCATCTGCTGGTTTTCACTCCCCAAATGCTCACAATGGTGGCGACTGGACAGGAACCCAAGCAGGGAGCCAGGAATGCAGTCCAGATCTCCCTTGTGTATGGCAGGAGCCCTTTTACTTGAGCCGCTGCTGCTGCCTCCTGGGTGTGCTGGAGCCAGGAACTGACCCCATGCACTCCAGAGGGGGAAGGGAGTGCCTTAACCACTCAGCTGAGTGTCCATTCGCAGGAGGAGACTTTTTAAAGATGGACTAATTGGTGAGGAAGTAAATTATAGTAAGTTGGTGGTGAGGCCTTTCTGCAAGGCAGTGCATTATGGGACTTCCAAAAATTTATGAAAAATGAAAACAGGAGTTTGTTTTGATGAACAAATTTTGAAATCTGTGCATAGTTTTTTTTCCCACAATATTAATTTCCTGTAAACTTTTGGAAGATCTTTTGTATAATCCACAAGGCTGAGTGTTGTCAGCTGGGGTTTAGGAAAAGCTTTTTGGGGCACTTTTTGCTTTTTTCTATGAAAAGAGTCTATTTTTGTACTTTTATTTTTTGGTGCTGCTCCTACATGTTCAGTTTGACTTTCAATAATAAAATTCAGTAAAAACTTAATAAAAACTTGCTGTAGACATTATTTACATGTTGCCAAAGTCTGCAGCCATAAAAACGTCACCAATATTTAATGGAGACTGGTGCCACCACACAGAGTGGGAAGTGAGCTAGTTAAGGAATATACATTCAAACATTATATTACAGACATGCATGTTACATGTGACACTGTCCATTCATATTAAAATATCTGGGGCGGAAAGCAACAGACCCTGGTGCATGGGCAGAAACATGGCCCCAGAACTAGGGTGGTGACCTGGACGCAGAAAGGGGAGGATGGTCAGTGAGTCCAGAGGAAAGCAGGTGGCCTGAAGCAGCAGGTGAGGGGCTCCTTGCCACGGCAGATGGGACGGGATGTGGCAACTGGAAGAGGACAGTGGCTTTATCAGCTGAGTGGGAGAACACAAGAGGTCGCTAGGAAATGCCCATGAAACACTGTTGCCCACTGCGGCCTCCCAGGAAACTAGGGGAGCCTACAGCTGAGGGGCAGGGCTCAAGTCAGGTGGGCAGAGGAGGTGGGGGGAGTGAGGTAAGGAGAGGTGAAGGTGGTGGCTCTTACAGATTTAATTAAAAATTTTCTATGCAGTCACAGTCATCATGAAGGTGTACTTCAGAATACAAAGATAGTAAGACAGCTTAAGCAAAACAGAGATAAGAGAAAGCAGAGACTTGACTCTTTGGAGATTTGACAGAAATATTTTGATTCTGATTAGAGAAAAGAAGGAACCTAAGGAGAACCCTAAGGAGCAGGTGAACCTGGGGCTTGGAAGGGCTGAGGTGTCTTTTGGCCCCAGTACGAGCATAGGCTCACTTGGGTCCCCCTCTGTCAGGAAGGACCCAGGATTAGCTGTTGATCCATGGCCTTCAGAGGGTCAGGTGTATCTTTCCTAGGGGCAGGTATACCAGCCACACTGTGCTAGGCAGCTCTAGTCCAGGGTCTGCTCCGTGCCTGAGACATAGATGTGCTCAATAAACACCAACAGAACAAGGTTCAAAGAAATATTTGTACACACAGAGGCCTTAGGGTTTAGAATACTGCTACTGATCTTTGAAATCATGCTCTCTCATAAATTGAGATTTTCCTAAACCTAAATGAAACAGTCTAAGTTAAAAGTTCAACACACCCAAAGCAATAGGACTACTGAGAAAACACAAAATAACTGATACATTGTTAGACCTTGAAAGAATAGTTTGATTTAAATTAAAAGTTTTATTAGGCACCTAGTATGTATCACACATCACTAAGTATACACAAGGTCAAATGTATCTTGATATTAATCTCCAAAGTTCTTGAATGTATTCCTAATCAAAGGGAAAGGGAAAGTTACGGGGTGGGTGTTGGGCACAGTGGTTAAGTCGCTGCTTACAACACCCCTGGTTCCATGTTGGAGTGCCTGGTTTGGGTCCTGGGCTACCCCACTTTCAATCCAGTTTCCTGCTAAGGTATGTTCTGAGGGGCAACAGATGATGGCTCAAGTACTTGAGTTCCTGCCACCCACGTGGGAGACCCGGGTAGCATTCAGTCCTTCTTGCTTTGGCCTGGCCCAGCCCTGGTTGTTTGGGGAGTGAACCAGTAGATGGGAGACCCCACTCTTTCAAATAAAATGAAGATATAAAAAAACTTTTTTAAAAAAGGAAAAGTAATGGATGACATGTTCTGTCTGGAAGTTAGGTTGATCCTGAAAGAAAGCATTTACAGATCTACCCAAATAAAGTAAGCAGAAAACAAAAAATGGAAACAATTCAGTATTTAGTTACCAGGGACTTTTTAGCTTGCAGATCAACCCGAGAGGTCTCTGTTATGAATGGGATACGCTGGCTCTCCATCTACTAGAGTTCACTTGGCAGCTGAGTGACCGGTCCTAAGCAGGGCTGTGAGAAAGGAGGGAACTGCAGGGCTCCTGAGAGGCGACTGCCCCTGCGGCTCTGGGCACTGTGCCAGGCCCGGGTGTCCACAACACTGGCACACGGTGATCGAGATGGCCTGATGGTGCAGGACAAGAGCGGCAGCTCTGGGCGCTGATCACACAGAGACGTGGGAGGTGTGGACAAGGAGTTCTACCTGAAAGGCCAAAGGTGGGCTGAACTGGAGAAACTGGGTCCTGGACAATGCCCAGCCGGAGGGACACTGGCAGAACCCTGCTCTGGGAGTCCACCTGCAAATGCCTAACTGCAAACATATGGGGGCGTGTCTGGCTGGTCCTGAAGGAGAAACCTCCAAAAAAGGACAAAATGCATTCGTACCAGTAAACATTTAAAGACTGTGATCAATACAGAAATCTTTAAGGTATTTATTAAATGAATATATAGGCTTGGCTAGAGACTCCTGAGTGAGTGAGAGAGGGAGGAGAGAGAGGAGAGAGAGGAGAGAGAGGAGAGAGAGAGAGGGAGGGAGGGAGGGAGAGAGGGAGGGAGGGAGGGAGGGAGGGAGAGAGAGAGAGAGAGAGAGAGAGAGAGAGAGAGAGAGAGACTGATTGATTTAATTTCAGCAAGACAGCTACGGTGAGCTGGTCCACACTGCAGACTGCTTACAACACCATCTGCAGGCATATTTAAGTGCCTACTGCAAGTACCACACACTGAATGAAAATCACAGCTCCACAGCCACAGCTCTGCACACAGCTTGTGGAGCTGAAATGAGCATGGAGGCGTCACCCCAGGCCACTGGGATGTTCACTCACAAATCTGAGAAACGTTTGAGGCAGAAACTGCTGCTGTGTTCTGCAGGGGCTCCTGCACAGGCCAACCATCTCATTCCAGTGCTCGCCCCACTTCAGCAGAATGACAAGTCACCTGACGGCGCGGACCTCTGGGCTGCCCTCAAAGTCACAACCATCAGCGTCAATACTGGAAGGTCACGCAAAGCTCTAGTTCCTTTCCAGCAGCTTCTCACCACAGCATGCAACACAGACGCTGCGACACAGTTGCTGGAAGACCGAGTCTCCTCTGTTGCAAAGCCCTGAGGTCATGTTTTGCAGACTGGTAAGACAAGAACCAACTCAAGGGTGGATGCCCTGGGACTGTCCACCTCCCAACAACTCTCTCATCTGTGGCGACAGGCCCAATGTTGTGGGAGAAGTCTGGGAGACAGGTGGAAGCTCGTTTTTGGCAATGGCCAGCACCTGGGCCACAGAGCCACACCCCCAGACCTGGCCAGGCCCCAACCTCGTAAGGCTCCACTGTTTAACAACTCCGGATTCCATGACATTCCCCCAGGAGCCTGTCAATAAACTCCCTCTGTCTGTGGCTTCAACAGAGCTGAAACCAAAACACCACCAATGCCCTTCTCAGCTTCTGGGCTCTGTCCACTCAGGCTTGCAGCTGGGGCGCCTTCAGTGCTATCAGCCGTGAATAGGGTGTCTATCTGGCTGTCACGACCACCCTGCCCAACTTGACTGTAGACCTTGAGAGGGCAAGGTCAGGACACATCTGTGTATTGTCCACTGCAGTGCCTGATGTCAGCACCTTGCCCGGCCTAATGGGGAAACGGCTGGTGACAAGACAGTGGCAGTGTGTGTCCTCACCAGTGCCAGGGACGAAGCTGGTGCTCAGAACAGTTCCAGGCTCTGAGCCTTGAGATGCCCACAGACTGCTGGGGAGCCTGTTACCTTCCTAGGCAGTCTGCTAGTTACAGGCATCCAGGTTGGGGCCAGCCTGTTGGAACAGTACGGACGGGGGTGGAATCTTTTTTTTATATTCCTGTCTGATGGTCTTCATAAATACTGGGATCTCTATTTCACTCGAAAGCACTGCCTGGAGGCTCCTTCTTATTCCAAGAGTACAGACACGAGACGAGAGACCAGGACCAAGCCAGCTGGGGATTCTGCACGACTGTTCCCGCTTTCTCCAAGTCTTCTCTACTACAGGCACAGAGACAACACCTGAAGCACAAAGGAGCAGCTCAGAGGGGCCCAGAGGGCCTGGAGGAGCAGTATGTCTCTCCTGCCGTCCTCTTCGCAACCAGGGATCACATTAGGACACTGACAAAACACCAGGATTTCTACAGGTGCTGGTCACAAAAGCCAAACAAGAGTAGTGTGGAACACACTGTGTTACTTATGTTACTGTTGGGAGATAATTCCGCCCTCAGTTTAAGCCACAGTCACTGTAACCACAGTGAATTATTGTCACCCTTGCACTGTGAACTCACTGCTTCCCAGAGCATTGTAACGGTGAGAGACTCTGGGGTATCAGGGGGAAGACTGAGGGCTGTGGGACAGAGCCCGCTCTGGCTGCGCAAGGCCCCTCCTTCGTCTACAGGGCAGGGTAACAGCGCAGTAGGAGCCGTGATCTTTATTCTGAGCAGCATGCAGATCTGCTTTGCTTTCCTCTGGATAAAAACACAAAAAGCGCTGATATCTCAGGGCACCACCCTCAAGGGACCAGTCCCACAGTTCTGCAGTGAGACTCCTGTGATGGACAGGAACTGGCCCGAGGTGGTGAAGGAAAGGCAGGGAGGAGCCGCAGCTGCGCACGGCGGGAGGTGAGCGTGAGGATCGCTGGAGGCGGGCAGAGGTACTTGCACACCTGCCTGAAGCCTGTACTTTGCTGTAGCTAGTGGGTTCCAGACTCAAGTCTGATGACAAGTACATGACACCCTTAGCAAAATCTTTTGGTCCACAGGAGCTGTGCTGTAGGCATTTATTGTAAATTCAAATATAGTACATGGTGGAAAAGGAATAAAAAATATTAACCAACTCACAGTGTGAGAAGTTCTGACTGTGTTCCACCTGCACGTGTGCCTGGGGTGAGATGAGGTGAGACAGGAGACCTCGGATAGAGCCTGTCTCTCTGGGCCATCTAAGACTCTGTTGTTTAGAGAACCAAAAGCCTCATACAACCTGGGCCCTACCCAGAAGCCAGCCACTTTCTGAGCCATGCATGGCAAGCTGGGAGACAAGCCGCCGGTGCTGGACATCAGAGGAGCAGATGTTCCAACACGGCACCTTTCCAGGGGACTCACTGGACAAGTCGCAGGTGTCCTTGGCAACTGCTGAACTCTAGCCTATGATGCGCGTGCCTCTGCTTCTCAGTGTGTGTTAACAGTTCCTTTTCCAGGTGTAGTGATGCTCCCCTCCTCTCCCGGTATCTAAACCTTACATACCTCTCAAGCCCCTACCCTGAGCTGTTTCTCAAATGCATCCTCCAATCAGCCCAGCCCATGATGTCCTGTGTTGGGCTAGGTCATTCCTTTGGCAACTTGTTACTCCCAGTGAGAAATCTTCACACCATGCTTCCCCAGATCCATGGCGGCACTGGTGTAACCTCACCGTGAGCAGCACCGGCAGTGGGAGCACTGGTGTAACCTCACCGTAATCAGGTCCGTGCCTTGAGGGCAGGATCGGAGCCTGCTGTGTCCCCGTTAGTGAATGTTCAGTAAGTTCATCAGCGTGGCCCACTGGTTAAGAACTTAGCTTTGGGTTAGATCCCAATTCTGCTACTCCCACCCCCTGTCCCCAGGCAGGAGACTGTGACTAAGGGCAGAGAACACAAAAATCCAACCAGTTCCACGTGTGACCACGTGGGCAGCCGAAGTGTGAACTTACAAATGTAGCAGGGAGGAAGAGGACCCCAAGCTCGTAGGAGCGGATCATCAGCTGGGTGCCGTTCTTCTCCAGCGCGCCCCAGGCGGCCTTGGACAGATTGGCGCTGTGGAGACAGGACACAGAAGAGGCTGGCTCAGTGTGCGTCACACTCTCACAGCTGCAAGAGCATCGGTCAAGAAAATATACAGGCACAATCATTTTTATTCAGTTCTTGGTGGAGCTGCGGCATTTTTGAAAAGGAATCCTGCTCTGCCACGATGTATCTAATTGCTGATTTGGGACAGCTTTGCCCTCATCTGCATTTCCCCCAGGGCAGCTATTAAAATAATTATCTTGCCTTAGAAAGATTATTCCCCTGTCCAAAGCCCCCCCCCCCCCCTTTTTATGACCTTAGTGTAGCTAGAATTTCTGGTTTTGTTGTACATATAAGTAGTATTTAATGAAAAACCATGTACAATAGCATCTTAGGCTTCATATTTTCTTTTCTTTTTTGCTTTTTTTGTGCTAGATAATGCTAATTTTTTTTTTCAATGTAAAGAAAACAGGTCTAAGGGCACTAGATTGATATTTATATCTGGAAAGAAATGGTGCATTTAGAATCATGCATTGTGTGGACAAGGAGCTGTGAACATGGTCAAAAGATCACAAGTGTGGCAGGAAGGAGACTCAGAAGTGACCACATGAAAGGTAGGTGCCAGGATGCACACTGGTTCCTATTCACAGTGGAATCAAAAAAATTGATCTCACTGAAGTAGAGAATAGAACAGTGATCGCTAGAGGCCAGGAAGAGGTAGGGGTAGGGGCAGAGCAAGCAGAGAGAGGTCAGATAACAGGAACCAAAATAGACAGGAGGAGTAAATTCTGACACTGGACAGTATAGCAGGGTGACTACAGTTTATAACAATATTTTTTCTTTTTCTTTTTTTTTTGGACAGGCAGAGTGGACAGTGAGAGAGAAAGAGAGAGACAGAGAGAAAGGTCTTCCTTTGCCGTTGGTTCACCCCCCCCCCCAAATGACCGCTGCGGCCGGCGCGCTGATCCGAAGCCAGGAGCCAGGTGCTTCTCCTAGTCTCCCATGGGGTGCAGGGCCCAAGCACTTGGGCCATCCACCACTGCCCTCCTGGGCCACAGCAGAGAGCTGGACTGGAAGAGGAGCAACTGGGACAGAATCCGGCGCCCTGACCGGGACTAGAACCTGGTGTGCCAGCGCCGCAGGCAGAGAATTAGCCCATTGAGCCATGGCGCCGGCCTATAACAATCTATTTTTAAAAAGATCTATTTATTTGAAAGGCAGAGCTACACAGAGAGGGAAAGCCAGACATATACAGAGAGAAGGGAGAGGGAGAAAGAAGGAAGAAGAGGGAGGGAGATCGTCCATCTGCTGGTTCACTCCCCAAATGACTGCCAGGAGTCTAAACTCAGTTCAGACCTCCCATGTGGGTGGCAGTGGCCTGAGCACTTGGCTGTCCTCTGCTGTTTTCCCAGGCCATCAGCAGGGAGCTGGATCTGAAGCAGAGCAGCTGGGACACAAATCAGAGCTCACATGGGATGCTGGCATCATGCCAGCCCCAGAACAATTTATTTTTAAAAAGAACGAGAAAAGAGAAGTTCAAAGGTTTCCAATACAAAGAAATGATAAATGCTGTAAGGAGATGGAAATGCTGGCTACCCTGCTTTGAGCCTGACACAATGTGCCCCTGCACCGAATCACCACATCACACCTGCGGCGGGGTGGGGAGAGGCTCTGGGTGCTGAGGCAGCGGCTCAGACTGAGCCTCTCTCACAGCACCCGCGGCGACCAAGAACGCGCATGGACCGGCTGACTGATGGAAACCTGCTGTACACGGTTTTTCAATTAGGCTCACCTAAACTCTATTTTACTTTGACGACATATCGTAAAGCCTTGGTTGTTCAGAATTCCTCAGGCCTGACTTTGAAGGTAACTGAGTATTTCGAGGTTCATTCATTGGGACATCAAGTCTCTTTCTGTGTAACACGTGGGAATCGCTGTCTGCTCCAACAGGAGACCGGCTACCCAGAAAGAGAACTAGTTCTCTGAAGAGCCCCAAGGGGACACCCCAGAAGGAACGTGGAAATCAGAGCTAAGGGGAACTCTCTTCCTGACGAAGCTCGTAAAAAGTGCTCGCAGACCTTGCTGCCCCTGGAAACGGGCACAAGAGCCCCAGGCCCGGATACCATGGCCGGGGATGGGTCAGACATAAAATGCAGGGGAGTGGGATGCTCACGGGAAAGCAGTACTGACTCTGGGGAAGATGTTTTCTTTAGCGGTCCAAGCAGCAACTTGCTTTCAGACCTCTCCCCTGTTAGCAAAAAGAAGAAAAAAGGAAAAAAAAAAATCCAAACACAAAACAGAAGCACAAGGGCAAAGCTAGCCAGTGAGTGCGAGGTGGGAGTCGTCCTCCTGTGCTGTTTGCTCTCACTCGGATGAGCCGTCACCTTCTAGGTCGCTCTCCTGAGGGTCAGCACCATACGCCACAGGCACCTGCCAGGAGGCTTCCTCTCATTCCCGCCCTGGCCGTGTCTTCTCAACATTCCACGACCCGAGGCTAACTCGCAGTGAGGACCACGGGAGACCACCCGGACCTGTCTGGAGGTTTCCTGTAGTCCTGCCTTTGTCACTGGGCTCCCAAGGGGAATTCTTAGTGTCCAGAATCTCAGCTTCAGCCCACCAAGAGGCTGCGAGTCCCTGGTGGGCTGTGCACGTGGGAAGTCAACATTCCTTGAAATATCACCTTTAATGCTTGTTCTAACTCCGATTAACATCTGGATCATTGGTATCCGGGACAGCAAGGAAGCTGGGGTGCACATTTCCAAACGCTAACTGCCCGCTGTGTGGACATCTGCTCCTATTACTGCACGGGAGTTCCAGCTTCTGCGCTCCCCACTCTCGGGATCCACTGCACTCTGCCTGTCCCACGTTCCGCAGAGGGCTCCTCCTGCCCGGCGGTGCCCCTGGCCCTGGTTCTTCCCGCTCCCTCTGCCTCCATCCACACTGGGCTGCTTTCTCCCCCGCCGCTGTGCTGTATATGAGCTTGCTGCTCCACGCTGAAAGGTCCTTGGTCACTCAGTGGGGTGATGGATCTAATTCACCTTGGAGTCTCTGATGTAGGAAAACTACCGCCTAAGATGGAGAATTCTACGGCACTGGATTCTTGGTGTCCCATGTTCCGAGGCCCACCACAAACTCTGCCTAAGCCATCAATAACTTTATTGATGAGGCATTACACAGTGGCTTCTGGAGGAAGTGTCAGGCAGGGCCCAATCACAGAAATACAACTAGGTGCTCATATATTTTACATATGAACATTCTATGTGTGTGAGTCCTGATGCAACCGTAGGAACGGGCTGCAGTCCTGCCAGGGCTGTCTTCTCTGCCCTGGAGCTGCAGGCCCGAGTCTACAGGACAGAGAAGAAGGATGTGACACAGAGGGGCTAGCTAGAACCACAAGCACGAGCTGCAGCCCCTGGGTTCCTCAGCTGGGGCCTCTTAATCTTTGGGCTATATCCCTCATTGTTAGGGAGCTGCCCCGTGCATTGTTGATGTTTTCCCAAACATCCCTGGCCTCTATCCCTTAGAGACCAATAACTGTCCATCCTCCAGTTGTGACAACAAGAAATGTCTCCAGACATTGCCAAATACCACTCAGGAAAAATCACTCCTAATTGAGAACCACCAGCCAAGAAACGAGGAATATAATAAGACTGTCAGGGCAGTCATGATTATTGTTTGAGTGGAGATCAGGCTAGAGGGACTGGAAGAGGGAGGAGAGGGAAAAGAAGCTGGAGTGTGGACAGTGTGTCCCAAGCAGAGAAGAAGGGAAGGCCAGTGAGCTGCCGCCTCAGACACTTGCTGCAGGCATTCTGCATTTTCACATTGTAATGCTAATATCTATGTCAGCTGGATGTCTTTGGAAAATTGTGTTTTATGGGGACTAAAAAATTAAGAAGTGTAGCTACTGCTATTTTTTACATAATTGTCAATCTGTTCAAATACTCTCTGTTCCTCTGGAGATCAGTAAATAGTATATTAGTCTGACGTGTAGAAAAATGGACTGTCCAGCACCTACCCTTCAAGATTACAGAGGCCTCTGCTGAGACCAGCATGCATAAAGCAGACCGCTCTACTTAAACACACACAAAGCAGGTCTTACCATGGGTTAGGTCCCTGGCATAGGAGTTGGTTACGTTAGGGGGCTCCTGTGATTGTATTTAAGAAGTAGGTGACATGGCTATCACCATTACCAATATACTACCTACTTTACACGACGGGGCAGCATTGGGCCACAAGGGGCCAAGCCACTACCTGCAATGCTGGCATTCCGTATCGGAGTGCTGTTTCGAGTGCCCACTGCTCTGCTTCTGATCCAGCTTTCTGCTAATACATCTGAGAAGACAGCAGAAGACAGCCCAAGTACTTGGCCCCTGCCACCCGTGTAGGATACTGGATGGAGTTCCTGACTCATGCACAGACACGGATGTTATGGTCATCTGGGGAGTGAAATAGTGAATGAAGATCCTCTCTTTGTCTCTGTCTCTTCCCTTCTCTGTTGCTCTGCCTTTCAAATAAATAAATAGTTATGGGATACCCTGGTTCTTCTCTTGTGTGACTAAGTGACAGAATTCTTTGGAAGGCAGGTCCACCTAGGCCTTGTGATTCTACAGTTTAGGAGGTAGATGGGTCTAAAATTACTTTACAGATTGCAACACAGATTTTATAATCCTTACACAAGCCCCCAAAGCAGAAATACAGTGAGCTTCTATCTTACTCAGTAAATAAAATAAAAAGGATTTCCTGGCAATGAATACAAAGACTTGAAAAGAGCAACAGACTTAGAGATTTGAGGTTTGGTTTTGGCTAGCTCTGTTACCTTTTGGTTATGTACTCTAGTCTCCATTTTCTTCATTTATCATACATATTTAACACCGTCTGCTCACAGTATTGGGGTATAATGAGGAATTAAATGAACAATCTAGGTAAAAGTGCTTACACTGTAAAGCACAACATAAAGATAAGGTCTGGGAAAGTACTGAAACTTTAAAAAAATTATCTACTTGAAAGGGAGAGAGTAGAGTAGGAGGGAGAGATCTCCCATTTGCTGGCTTATTCCCTAAATGACACTGACTACTGGACCAGGCCAAAGCAGAGCCTGCAACTCAATCTGGGTCTCTCAGTGGGTGGCAGAGACACAGCTCCCTGAGCTTCACCTGCTGCTCCCAGGGCACACATGAGCAGGGAGCTGGAAGTGAGAGCAAGCCAGGACTCAAACCTGAGCACTACAGCACGAGACATGGGCATTCTAAGTAACGTCTGAACTGCTGAGCCAAAAGCCTACTTCAAGTATTGATGCTTTTAAGAGAATTACGGAATGTTTGTTAGAATGGACCCTGGAAAATAATCTTTGTAACAGTTAAAAAAATTCTTTTTAACCTGGATAACCCTTTGTTCACAGAAGTCATTTAAAACAAACAAAAGACTATTGTCTGTGTGCACCAGGAATGCACTCCTCTCCTCATGCCCACTGTTGGGGTGGCCTTGGAAGGAGGTTTCCAAAACCCACAGGGCTCCAAGGAACATAGTGTGAAAACCACTGACTCAGCCCAACCCCTGGTTTATGGATGCGGAGCAGGCCAAGATGGCAGCAGCAATTGTCTTTAATAAGCAGGAGCGGGATTGCAGACCCTAGATGGTTACACAGCCAGGTAAGACAGAAAGGTCTGAGGTGTGGCCAACATTTGACCAATGGACCCCAGGAGCCTTGAAAAGCTTTCTGAAGAAGGCCCCACCTCTGATGCGCCCCTCCCAACTCCCCACCCCCTCCCCCCAGTCTGTGAAGGTCATGGCCTTGACTTTGTTTTCCTGGGTCCTACACTGGTCAAAGCCTGCTGGGAATCATTCTAGTCTTTTTGGAGCCTCACGGAGAGTAACACAGTGTGTTGGTGCCACAAATGAAGATTCACTAAGGCCAGTGACCAGCCCCACAGCATCTGCGACTCTCCCGGAGAGCTGTGCCCACCCAACAGGTAAGCCGCTCCTTCCTCCCAACTCTTGGCCTGAGACCACTCTCAGCCTGGGAATCCCACCGATTTTTCCGTTACATCTCTGGGTGAAGGCCCTGCTGCCTTCTCACCCCATGGCCACCGTACCCCATCTTGGATGCTGGCATCCTCTCTCAGGAGGTGTTCCTGTCTCTGTGTTCTAATTCTTCTAATCCATCCCATAAACTCATTTCAGAAAGAGTATATGACTTGGAGCTAACAAAAGATCTAGATTCAAGTTCAAGTTCAAGCATTTACTAGATGAACAGCCTGAACCCTATATGCCCACATCCACATTCATAAAATGTGTATAATAATAATCATGGCACCATTTAAGAGCTCAGAAAGCACATGACAGCACTGTTGTGAAAACAGTGTGTTGATTATAATAACGGCATTACAGGTGACATCAGTAAAACACTGCGCATCTCCTCACACCCTTGGTCAAAAACGTTTGGCGAACCCTAACTGTAAAGTCTAAAATCATTCCCCCTCCCTGCACTTGCTGGGCTTCTTTCTCAGCCCTCCCTACCCAACACTGCATGCCAGCCAAGAGTCTCTATCTCCCCAAACTACCATTTCAGGATCTTCAAAGTTCATCATTTCTTCTACTAAAGTGCTCAGGAAGCCCTACCAGATACCTGCTCTTTCAGGCACAAAAAGCACCACTTCCTAAAGCTTCATGTACTCACTCCATGTATAAGGGATCTTAATAATTTATTAATAGGTACTAAATGGGATGCCTTAACTACCACAGCACACATCCTCCCCCGACTCACTGATCAGGCTCTCAGCAGGCCGGCAGAAGTAGCAAGCTCAGGGATGCCTGCAGGTCTGCAACCGGAATAGGCACTGGATGTGTTTGCAAATCGCAGAGCAGAGGAGTGAAAACTGAATGGATGACAGGAGACTTAAAAGCAGTGTGGGCAGTGGAAACAGCCAGGAAACAGGCACAAGGTAGCTGAGCTTGGTGTGAACAGACTGTAGGGGCAGAAACCAGAGTAAGATGCTCAAGAAATTTTTGTCAGCTGCCCAGATGTTGACCAGTAAACAAGAATTGGATGGTCATGATGAAGTATTTCATGGGAGCACTGGAGCTTTAGGCACTGCACCCCAACAAAGTCTGGCACAGAACAGACACCCAGTTCCTGCTTGCTGAGTGAACTCACAGAGGCAGGGCACACAAACGCTGACCAAAGAGAAACATCTGGAGACTCACTGCTGGCGACCCAGTCACCTAAGCTTGCTCAGCAAGGGATGCAAATGAGAGCAACGGTGGGAATGAAAATCTTGACAGCAGGCAAGGCTATGGGAAAGCTGAGGGCAGGAGACCAAGACACGGGGTGCAGGTGCAGGGCCAGGGCAGAGATCAGGGAACCCGACTCAGCACAGGCAGCTGACGCTGTGTGCAGAGATGAGAGAAGACGGGGCAGGTTTGCTTTAGGAAACTGGGCTGTGGTACAATTTTTGAGCTGTGTGCTTTCTTTAGAACATCAGACAACAGTGCCAAACCCGAAGCAGAGGGATAACATGCCTACACCAACTGGAATGGAAGTTCCTCAAGGGCAGGCAGCACACCTCTTGCTCATTCATAGCCAAATGCTAGGCCAGAAATACTCACACCAGACTGCTTAGCTCTCCAGCCTACAAGTGGGTCGCTGGGGCACGTTATTTAAGCTCTCTACACTTTAGCTTTCACATCTCTAAAATGGAAATAGAATAATACCTAGCTAACTGGGAAGATTAAATCACTTAGTATAAAAAGGGACTTAGCCAGCATATAGTAAGCACCATATGACTACCTGTTACTATTCATGGGCAGGGGTTTCTTTGGAGGCTAATCTCTGGTGGGGGACTACCAAACAGCACCTCCTCCCCAGCCTCAGGTGCACCTCACGACCAGCAATGCCAGGGTGCAAAGGGCCCAGAGGCCCAGGTCAGGGGTCTCGGCCTTTCCCCATCAGGGAAAATGCTTCATGAGAATTACTCAGAGTTGTGGAAAAGGGCATGTTTGTACCAGAATGCAACAGAGCAAGGGTGGCGACATGACCTTGAATTATCTCTAACACGAAGCAAATCATCTGCAGATTTATTGATTGACAATCATTATTTGTAACAAAGTACATGAGGCATGCCAACTAATCCCAGTATCTTGGAGCCACAGTGCCAGGCAACCAAGCCTAACCAGTACCATCTACAAGTATTCTTGTGTGTGTGTGTGTGTGTGTGTGATCCAATTTGACTTTCACACACACACAACAATAACAAAAAAAATCCTCAGAGAAAAAAAGTTTCGAAATCAAAGGAACAGACATTAAAGAAGTGTTGCACAGTGATTTTGAAAAGCAGAGGAAGGAACGCCTTTTATGTTTCTCCAAAAAAGCCGTGGTGATCCTGCAGTCAAGCACTTGTCTCATTTTCTCCCAGAGTGGCAGCACCAACATTCCGGCTCATTGCGGGCAATCCTGCACTGTTTGCTAGTTGCTAGGCAACCATGATGGCAAGGCAGTACTCGCCTTGTTTCCTGCCCTCCCACAAGGCACAGCTTTCCTAACTGCTCTCCTTGGGTTTGCCGGTTAAACCTGGGCTCAATCTTCTTAGCCAAGGCAGCTTCTAAGGCTCTGGCCTGCAGTAAAATCTAAACGCTGTATTTGTCAACATGACCCAATAATTTCTTTTTCTTTTTTTTTTAAACAGGCAGAGTGGACAGTGAGAGAGAGAGAGACAGACAGAAATGTCTTCCTTTGCCGTTGGTTCACCCTCCAATGGCTGCCGCGGCCGGCGCGCTGCAGCCGGCGCACCGTGCTGATCTGATGGCAGGAGCCAGGTACTTCTCCTGGTCTCCCATGGGGTGCAGGGCCCAAGCACTTGGGCCATCCTCCACTGCACTCCCGGGCCACAGCAGAGAGCTGGCCTGGAAGAGGGGCAACCGGGACAGAATCCGGCGCCCCAACCGGGACTAGAACCCAGTGTGCCAGCGCCGCAAGGCGGAGGATTAGCCTAGTGAGCCACGGTGCCGGCCCAATAATTTCTATAACAGGAGATTGCCCATGAAAAATGGGATTTCATGATTGTATCAAAACAGATGGGAGGAAAACCTTATTAAACCCATAAATAGCCTTCCATAAAGCTAGCAGCCAGACACAAGAACATCATCAGCCAATACAGTAGTATGGAAGTTCAAGCTAAACTGTTATTTTAAGTTTCTTTTTTTTTTTTAAAGATTTATTTTCATTTATTTGAAAGAGAGTTACAGAGAAAAGGAGAGAGAGAGAGAGAGAGAGAGAGACAGACAGACAGACAGACAGAAGTCCTCCATCTGCTGGTTCACTCCCCAAATGGCCACAACAGCTGGAGCTGGGCTGATCCGAAGCCAGGAGCCAGGAGCTTCTTCTGGTTTTCCAACATGGCTGCAGAGGCCCAAGCACTTTTGCCATCCTCCACTACTTTCCCAGGCCATAGCAGGAAGCTGGATCAGAAGTGGAGCAGCCAGGACTTGAACTGGCACCTACAAGGGATGCCGGCACTGCAGGTAGTGTCTTTACCCACTCCGCCACAGTGCCAAAACCTGAACCAGTTTTTAAATTAACCACATATTGGGTTTAGACAAAGCTGTATTTATGGACAAGTCTTTAAGTCATGTATTATGCATCAATGTGTTATATATGCAATACAGATAAAGGCTTTGCAGGCTGCTTGCTTAAACTCCAAAGTCCAAATGATGAGCCACTAAAAATCCAGCAGTTAATATTAAATAGATTATTAATAGATTAACGGATACCATCATTGATAGATGGAGGATATATTCTACCATCTTCTGAGCATTCTATACATGGGAAAAAGGCCTAGACTGTAAAGATTTAATCGGCAAGGCTAGTAAGTGGAAATCCCAAATTAGGACTTGGCTCTTTGGACTCTTTCTCAGATTATCGCCTTCATACTACGCTGGCTGACCAGACAACATCACCATCTGGGTTTGAAAAGGCTGATGGGGCTAAAGCTATTAAACTTACAAATCTAGCAGTGGTGGCTTCAGGAGGGGGAGCACAGCAGCTGAGGAACAGGAGTAGGAAGACACATGAGACTTTTTTTATGTATCTTCTTCATATTGTGTGCCTACACAAGGGCACATCAAAACATTCATGGTAAACGGAATTAAAAGAGCTTATTTTTGTGTCAAAAAACTTTGAAATCAGAGTTGTCATTGTGGAAAAGCAAGTTAAGCCTCTGCCTGTGATGCTGGCATCCCATATGAGCGCCAGTTCAAGATCCTGCCGCTCTACTTCTGATCCAGTTTCATGTTAACGTATCTGGGAAAGCAAGAGAAGATGGCCCACGTGCTTGGGCCCTTGCATCCACTTGAAGACCCAGAAGATTCGGGCTCCTGGCTTCAGACCAGCCCAGCCCTGGCCATTGCGGCCATTTGGGGAGTTAACTGGCGGATAGATCTCTCTCTCATTGTCTCTCCTCCGCCTTTCAAGTAAATAAAAAATAAATTTTAAAACAAAAACACAACAAACTTTGGAATCTATTCTGTAATTTTTTTTCATAAAGCACATTTGCCATGAGCTTTTTCAAGTACCTATATAATGGGGCAGCACTATGGCACAACGGGTTAAGCTGCCACCTGGGACTCCAGCATTCCATGTGGGTGTTGGTTCATATCCTGGCTGCCTCACTTCCTATGCAGCTCCCTGCTTTTGGCTTGGGAAAAGCAACGGAGGATGGCCCGAGTGTCTGAGCCCCTGCCACCCACGTGGGAGACCTGGAAAGAGAGCCTGGCTTTGGCTTGGCCCAGCCCTGGCCACTGTGGCAATCTGGGGAGTGAACCAGTGGATAGACGAGCTCTCTGGGTTAACTCTTTGAAAATAATTAATCAAAAGAAAAATTCCCCAATGTTACATATTTGAAAAAATAAAGTTTTTCAAGGGTTCTGATTCAAATATTTATTGGTCACTAACTGTGTGTCAGAGGCCAAGGACATAAAGATGAGTAAAGACAGGAATCTGTGCTCAAGCACCTTATAATATACAGATGCAAAATATCCATAAAAAAACCGTGAGGAAGGTGTAAAAAAGACCAAATAAAAGGTGTCCTGAAAACACAGAGGAAAAAAATTCATCAATTATAGCTGCTTAGCTAGAAAAATCTCCAAGAGGAGAGTTTGACATTGCTCTCAAGGAGAAGTATAATATTTCTAGACAGTACAGACAGAAACAAACTGGAAATATGAGAAGCAGTCTAAAAACGAATGGTAGTTAGACTGAGGGGAACTCACTCACTGATTCAAAATCTTCTGGGCCTCCATAGCCTAGGCACAGTACCAGGCAGTCATCCTGGCCAAAAACTCAGACAGTAAGTAATTACCAAGTCAGCACGAGTGTTCTGGAAGGAAGTAAAGTATTGTACTTACAAGCTCATTTTATCTCAGGGTAGAACAAAAACTTCCAATGTAGACAGTCCAATAAATAGAAAACTTCATAAAAAATGGTTTTAAAATTCTCAGTGATGTGGTAACTATGGCAGCCAGATACCAAAACATGACCTGTGATATCTGTGAAAAATGTACTCAGGGACAGCCACAATCTCAACACAGACTGAAAGAGAAGAGATGAAAACTGTGACACATTTCTGTTTAAAGAAGTAAAATGGAAGATGAAAACTCAAGATTCCAATGATCTGTGACCCTCATCAGGAAGCCAGTGCGTCTCCCACTCAAGAAGGGTAGAGGACAAGGAGTAACAAGGAGTGATGTACACACCACAGCCGTCTCATGAAGCACACCTCTAAGGTGATGAATTGCTTTAGATTAGGAAGTCAGATCTTTAGGGAGTTCGTTAACCTTCTGTAAGACCTTATTTTCAACAACTCTCCTGCCCAAGAGAATACGGCTCTTCAAAGGGGTCACTCCCCCACACTGCCACACAAAGTTTCCTCCTTTGGCTTCAAGTAAGTATAAAACTTCTTGCTCAAACTGCTTTAGAAGCCTGAAGTTCAATCTTCTGAGAATATGTTCAAGGATAGTTTTGCTATCAGCCCAGAATAGTATATCCTGCAAAGCTCTCATTTGTGAATGAAGGTGGAACAAAGACCTTTCATAACAAACAGAAACTGAAAGAATTTGTCACCACTCATCCAGCCCTACAAAAGATACTTAAAGATGTGTTACAGAAACACGTCATCAATACGAAAGAAGGTAAAGGAAGAAAATCTCACAGTAAGTAAATAAAATATTCATAGCAAGTAAGAAAAGCTTCACAGGAAGTTCAAAGTATAAAATAGAAATATCTTCGGAAATATGGCAGGGCAAAGTCACTACTTATCAAAAGTCACATTGAATGTAAATGGCCTCAACTCTCCAGTTAAAAGACACAGACTGGCTGAATGGATTAAAAAACAAAACTCTTGCTGCTTACAAGAAACACATCTTTCCAACAAAGGTGCATACAGACTGAAAGTAAAAGGTTGGATAGATATTCCATGCCAACAGAAACCAAAAAAGAGCTGGTGTAGCCATCTTAATATCAGACAAAATAATTTTAACACAAAAACTGTTAAAAGAGTCAAAGAGGGGAACTATATAATGATTAAGGGATCAATTCAACAGGAAGATGTAACCATTATAAACGTATATGCACCTAATAACAGGACACCAGGCTATTAAAAAGATGTGTTAAGGGACTTAAAGGGAGGCTTAGAATGTAATACAATAGGATTGGGGGACTTCAATATTCCACTTTCAGCAATGGACAGATCAACCAGATAGAAAATCAACAAGGAAACAGCAGATTTAATCAACACTGTAGATCAAATGGACCTAACAGATATCTACAGAAGTTTTCATCTTACACTTAATACACATTCTCTGTGCTGGCGCCGTGGCTCACTTGGTTAATCCTCTGCCTGCGGCACAGGCATCTCATATGGGCGCTAGGTTCTAGTCCCAGTTGCTTCTCTTCCAGTCCAGCTCTCTACTGTGGCCCGGGAGGGCAGTGGAGGATGGCCCAAGTGCTTGGGCCCCTGCACCTGCATGGGAGACCAGGAGGAAGCACCTGGCTCCTGGCTTTGGATTGGCGCAGCACTGGCCATGGTGGCCATTTGCAGAGTGAACCAATGGAAGGAAGACCTTTCTTTCTATCCCTCTAACTCTGTCAAATTAAAAAAAAAGAACACACATTCTTCTCAGCAATGCATGCAGCTTACTCTAGGATTGACCACTTACGAGGCCACAAAGCAAGTCTCAGCAAATTCAGAAAAATCGAAATAATACCATGCATCTTCTCAGACCACAATGGAATAAAGCTGGAAATCAGCAACTTGGGAATCTCTAGAGCATATGCAAACACATGGACACTGAACATGCTCCTGAATGAACAGTGGATTACAGAAGAAACCAAAAGAGAAATCAAAAACTTCCTGGAAGCAAATGAAGATAACACAACATATCAAAACTTATGGGATACAGCAAAAGCAGTGTTAAGAGGAAAGTTTATAGCAATTGGTGCTTACATCAAGAAATTGGAAAGAGACCAAATAAATGAGCTATAAGTGCATCTCAAGGATCTAGAAAAACTACAGCAAATCAAACCAAATACTAGTAGGAGAAAAGAAATAATTAAAATTAGAGAAGAAGTCAACAACACTGAATCCAAAAAACATTACAAAAGATCAGCAAAATGACGAGCTGCTTTTTTGAAAAAATAAACAAAACTGACACACCATTGGCCCAACTAACCAAAAAAAAAAAAAAAAAAAAAAAAAAAGGAGAGAAGAAGATCCAAATCAATAAAATTAGAGATGAAAAAGGGAATGTAACAACAGAGACCACAG
Organism: Oryctolagus cuniculus; assembly: GCF_964237555.1. Taxonomy (NCBI): domain Eukaryota; kingdom Metazoa; phylum Chordata; class Mammalia; order Lagomorpha; family Leporidae; genus Oryctolagus; species Oryctolagus cuniculus. The sequence goes on along the minus strand of NC_091451.1, from coordinate 35,679,319 downwards.
AAATAGTCATCAGAAATTACTACAGAGAGTTGTATGCCAACAAACTGGGAAATCTAGCAGAAATGGAGAGATTCCTGGACACATACAACCTACCTAAACTGAACCATGAAGACACAGAAAACCTAAATAGACCCATAACCAAGACAGAAATTGAATCATTAATAAAGACCCTCCCGGCCGGCGCCGCGGCTCACTAGGCTAATCCTCCGCCTTGCGGCGCCGGCACACCGGGTTCTAGTCCCGGTCGGGGCGCCGGATTCTGTCCCGGTTGCCCCTCTTCCAGGCCAGCCCTCTGCTGTGGCCAGGGAGTGCAGTGGAGGATGGCCCAGGTGCTTGGGCCCTGCACCCCATGGGAGACCAGGAAAAGCACCTGGCTCCTGGCTCCTGCCATCGGATCAGCGCGCTGCGCCGGCCGCAGCGCGCCGGCCGCGGCGGCCATTGGAGGGTGAACCAACGGCAAAGGAAGACCTTTCTCTCTGTCTCTCTCTCTCTCACTGTCCACTCTGCCTGTCAAAATAAAAAAAAAAAAATAAAAAAAAAAAAAAATAAAAAAAAAAAAAATAAAAAAAAAATAAAGACCCTCCCAACAAGGAAAACACAGGACCAGATGGATTCACTGCTGAATTCTATCAGACATTTAAAGCAGAACTAACTCCAATTCTTCTCAAGGTATTCAAAAAACTGAAAGAGAGGGAATATTCCCAAATTGTTTCTATGAAGCCAGCATCAACCTTAATTCCTAAACCTGAAAAAGATGCAGCAAAGAAAGAAAATTACAGACCAATTTCCCTGATGAACATAGACACAAAAATCCTCAATAAAATTCTAGCCAATAGAATCCAACAATACATCAGAAAGATCATCCACCCAAAGTGGGATTTATCCCTGGTATGCAGGGATGATTCAACATTTGCAAATCAATCAATGTGATGCACATTAACAAACTGCAGAAGAAAAACCATATGATTATCTCAATAGATGCAGAGAGCATTTGATAAAATACAGCACCCTTTCATGATGAAAACTCTAAGCAAACTGGGCATTGAAGGAACATTCTTCAACACAATCAAGGCAATTTATGACAAACCCACAGCCAACATCATATTGAATGGGGAAAAGTTGGAAGCATTCCCACTGAGATCCAGTAACCAGAAAGCGATGCCCGCTCTCACCATTGTTATTCAATATAGTCCTGGAAGTTTCAGACAGAGCCATTAGGCAAGAAAAAGAAATCAAGGGGATACAAATTGGGAAGGAAGAAGCCAAACTATCCCTCTTTGCAGACAATATGATTCTTTATTTAGGGGATCCAAAGAACTCCACTAAGAGATTATTGAAACTCAAGAGAGTTTGGTAAAGTAGCAAGATATGAAATCAATACACAAAAATCAACAGCCTTTGTATACACAGACAATGTCACGGCTGAGAAAGAACTTCTAAGATCAATCCCATTCACAATACCCACAAAAACAATCAAATACCTTGGAATAAACTTAACCAAGGATGTCAAAGATCTCTACATTGAGAAGAAGGTACAAAAAATGGAAAAATCTTCCATGTTCACGGATTGGAAGAATCAGTATCATCAAAATGTCCATTCTCCCAAAAGCAATTTACAGATTCAATGAAATACCAATTGAAACACCAAAAACATTCTGTTCAGATCTGGAAAAAATGCTGCTGAAATTCATATGGAGGCACAGGAGACCTCGAATAGCTAAAGCAGTCTTATACAACAAAAACAGAGCCAGAGGCATCACAATACTAGATTTCAAGACATACTACAGGGCAGTTATAATCAAAACAGCCTGGTGCTGGTAACAGAAGCAGATGGATAGATCAATGTAACAGAATAGAAATATCAGTTATCAATCTAAACATCTATAACCAACTTATATTTGATCAAGGAGCTAAAACCAATTCCTGGAACACGGACAATCTATTCAATAAATGGTGCTGGGAAAATTGGATTTCCACATGCAAGACCCCTATCTTATACCTTACACAAAAATCCACTCAACATGGATTAAAGATTTAAATCTATGACCTGACACCACCAAACTATTAGAAAACACTGGAGAAACCCTGCAAGATATTGGCACAGGCAAAGACTTTTTGGAAAAGACCCCAGAGGCACAGGCAGCCAAAGCCAAAATTAACATTTGGGATTATATAAAATTGAGAAGTTTCTGTACTGCAAAAGAAACAGTCAGGAAAGTGAAGAGGCAACCAACAGAATGGGAGAAAATATTTGCAAATCATGCAACTGATTAAAGATTAATAACCAGAATCTACAAAGAGATCAGGAAACTCCACAACAACAAAACAAACAACCCACTTAAGAGATGGGCCAAGGACCTTAATAGACATTTTTCAAAAGAGGAAATCCAAATGGCCAACAGACACATGAAAAAATGTTCAGGATCACTAGCCATCAGGGAAAGGTAAATCAAAACCACAATGAGGTTTCACTTCACCCCAGTTAGAATGGCCCTCATACAGAAATCAACAAACAACAGATGCTGGTGAGGATCTGGGGAAAAAGGCACACTAATCCACCATTGGCAGGAATGCAAATTGGAAAGCCACTATGGAAGTCAGTTTGGAGATACCTCAGAAATCTGAATTTAGCCCTAATATACAATCCAGCCATCCTACTCCTCAGAATTTACCCAATAGAAATTACATTGGCAAATAAAAGCTATTTGCACCTAAATGTTTACTGCAGCTCAATTAACAATAGGCTAAGACATAGAATCAACCTAAATGCCCAACAACAGAAGACTGAATTAAGAAATTATGGGATATGTACTTTATGGAATACTACACAGCGGTTAAAAAAAAAAAAAAGAAATCTGGTCATCTGCAACAAAATGGAGTTATTTGGAAAACATCATGCTGAGTGAAATAAGCCAGTCCCTAAGGGACAAATATCATATGTTCTCCCTGATCTGTGACTACTAAGTGAGCACCTAAAAGGAAACCTGTAGAAGTCAAACTGACACTATGAGAAGCAATGACTTGATCAGCCCTTGCCTTGACTGTTGGGAAACAGCTTACTACTTTATTCTTTTTAGTATTTTCTTTTTCTACTTAATACCCACTGGTTGAACTCTTAACACATAATTATTCTTAGGTGTTTAAATCCATTTGAAAATTGATCCCTGTTAAAAATAAAAGTGGGAATAAGAGAGGGAGGAGATAAACAGTTCAGCACACATTCCCTCAGACTTACGCCTAAGGGTCAAGCTAAAAACTTGACATGGGACTCCAAATCCTATTAAGTTGGCAGGTACCAATACCACAATACTAGTTAAAGTGATCAGTTTAAGTTCATAACTGATCACGAAGATAGGATTAAGTGTCCAAGGGATCACTTAAATAAGACCAATGTCTGCTAATAATAATTGATAGGATTAACAAGGAGTGAATGACCCAACATGGCAAGTGGTACACACAGCAGACTCAAAGAATGACAAATGTCCTAAACAGTACTCTGGCCTCAGAATCAGCCTTTAAGGCATTCAGATCTGGCTAAAAAGCACATGAGAGTTTCGAAGGCATGGAAAGCCAAGACACTTATAAAAAATGACCTACATGAAAGATCTCTGTGAGTGAGATCCCAATGGAAAGAAGGGGACATCAAAGAAGGAAGCACCTTTCTCTGAAGGGAGGAGAGAACTTCCACTTTGATTTTGTGCTTGTCTAAATAATGTCAGAGTTTGTGACCTCAGGAGGCTTCCATAGCCTTGGCAGTTCATGACAAGAGCCTCGGGTGACCATTGACGTCATAAATAAGAATGTCAATTGTTAATCAACAACAGGAGTCACTGTGCATTTGTTCCCCATGTAGGACCTCTGTTCTTAATGTGTTGTACTATGCGAATTAACGGTAAAACTCATCTTCAAATAGTACTCTCTACTATATTTTGTGTGTCTGTGTGGGTGCAAACTGTTGAAATCTTTACTTAGTATATAATAAGTTGATCTTCTGTATATAAAGATAATTGAAAATGAATTTTAATGAAGAATGGGATGGGAGAGGGAGTTGGAAATGGGACAGTTTGTGGGTTGGAGGGTGGGTATGGGAAGAATTGCTATAATCCAAAAGTTGTACTTTTGACATTTATATTTATTAAATAAAAGCTTTCTATAAAAAAAAGGATAGTTTTGTTTAACTGTGAAAAATAAACTTCAATTTTGAAAACAGTAAGCTGGTATTTCAAGCCAAGGTTGGAAAATATGATGGTTGAATCAAACTGAGTAACAAACACCCATGAAGGCTGTGGAAGGCAGAATTGGAAGTCGGCCCCTAGGACTGCTACCCCCGTACACATGCCCTGCACAATCCCCAGAGCGTGAGCAAGAATGGTGAATCTCACTTATATAACCAGCCACAAGAAGTTCATCAAAAGGGACATAACCTGGGGTGGGCCTGGATCCTTCCTAACAAGACAGACTCTCCTGCTGGACGGAAACAGACGCGAGAGCCACCGGCACATTGGAGCTGACACTACCCGGGGACAGACAGGAAGAAAGCAGGAACCGCAGTCCTGCAGCCACAGGCAACTCCACTGTGCTAGCCACCAGTGAACCTGAGTGAGGACCCCGAGCAGGTGAGCCAGCTAACCTGTGCCCACTTTTGGTCCACAGAAACCAGAAGATGGTAAACCTTGGCAGTAAAAGTTCCTTAGTTTGCAGCAATTTATGAACTAAGAAAAAGTGAAACAAGACCAAAATAAAAGGGTGTCTATTACAAAACAACATGTATTTGCTAAATGTGTCCCATCAACTTACTCTTAAGGTAATTTTGAAAACATGAGCAAAGTCAATATTTTCATAATTTCAAAAGGTGACCATCTTGGCGCCAGCGCTGTGGTGTAGTGGGCTAAGCTCCCACCTGTGGCACTGGCATCCCATATGGGCACCAGTTCATGTCCCAGCTGCTTCATTTCCAACCCAGCTCTCTGCTATAGCCTGGGAAAACAGTGGAAGATGGCTCGAGTGCTTGGGCCCCTGCACCCGTGTGGGAGACCCAGAAGCTCCTGGCTCCTGGTTTTGGATCAGCTCAGCTCCGGCCATTTTGGGAGTGAACCAGTGGATGGAAGACCTCTCTCTGTCTCTCTCTGTCTGTAACTCTACCTCTCAAATAAATCTGAAACAAAAACAAAAAAGGTTACCACCTTGAAGGGCCGTAATTCCTTAGATACACTGATCTGGATTATTAAAATAAAAAGTCTTGTTAATTCGAAATTCATAGGCTGATTGGGGCTGTCACTGTGGCACAGTAGTTAATCCTTCGCCTGTGGCACTGGTATCCCATATGGGCACCAGTTCTAGTCTCGGCTGCTCCTCTTCCAATCCAGCTCTCTGCTGTGGCCTGGGAAAGCAGTAGAAGATGGACCAAGTGCTTGGCCCCTGCATCCACATGGCAGACCAGGAAGAAGCACCTGGCTCCTGGTTTCAGCTCCAGCCGCTGCAGCCATTTGGGGAGTGAACCAACGGAAGAAAGACCTTTCTCTGTCTCTCCCTCTCACTGTCTGTAACTCTACTTCTCAAATAAATAAATAAACCAAAACTCATAGTCTAATCATCCATTTTGTTTATTACCCTTATAATTTTTTCTGGGGAATTGGCTTGAATATTTTTGCACTTAATAGCCAAAGCACAAAAACTAATATGAACTGTTAACACTCAAAGTAGAAACAAGTCCAAAAGGTTAAATTTATGTAACTTTTGATGTATTTACTTCCTTTTGGCTGACTGGGTCTTCAAATAGCATTTCTGCCATTTCACTGATGCAGTACTCAATCTGCCTGGCAGCATCATTTCATTTGGTCTAGAACACATGGGGCTTTCCATAACCCTGCCTCCCCTCACCCACGTGGGTCAATACAGGAAACGAAAGGACAGCGGCACTCACACATCAGTTATTCACAAAGTTGTGCAGTTATTTGCAAGAATGATGATAATATCCCCAGAGACAGACATCTAAGGAATGTTTAGGAATGTAAGACTTTGGGGCTGGTGTTGTGGTGTAGTGGGTAAAACTGTTGCCTGCGATGCTCGCATCTCATATGGGGCTCGGTGTGTGTCCTGGCTGCTCCACTTCCAATCCAGCTCCCTGCTAATGGTCTGGGAAAGCAGCGGAAGATGGCCCAAGTGCTTGCCCCAGCACCCACGTGGAAGACCCAAAGGAAGCTCTTGGCTCCTGGCTCTGGCCTTGTCCAGTCCCAGCCTTGTAGCCATTTGGGGAATGAATCAGCAGATAGAAGATCTCTGTCTCTCCCTTTCTCACTGTAATACTGACTTTCAAATAAATAAGTCTTAAAAAAAAATAGTACTTTTTCTTCTATTTACTTTTACTAAGCTGGTGTTTAGTACATGACGGCCAGGTTATCAAATATCTATAATGTACAGGACAATCTTGCACGACAATTACCTTGATCAAAACACCAATGTTGAGAAACATACTGAATATAAGCTAAAGTCTACCATATGAAAACCATGTCTTATTATCGACAGTCTCATGGGATAAGTATTTATTTTAAAAAGATTTATTTATTTATTTGAAAGGCAGAATTACAGAGGCAGAGGCAGAGGGAGAGTGAGAGTGAGAGTGAGAGAGAGAGAGAGAGAGAGAATTTTCCATCTGCTAGTTCACTCTCCAAATGGCAGCAATGGTTGGAGCTGGGCCAATTGGAAGCCAGGTTCTTGGAGCTTCCTCCAGGTCTCCCATATGGGTGCAAGGGCCTGAGGACGTGGGCCATCTTCCACTGCCCTCCCAGGCCATAACAGAGAGTGGGATCAAAAGTGGAGCAGCCAGGACTTGAACCGGTGCCTGTATGGGACGATAGCGCTGCAGGTGGTGTCCTCACCTGCTACGCCACAGCACAGGACATGGAAAAAGCATTTAAAAAAAAACCAGGAATGGGCATTTGGTATAATACTTGTAATGGCCACACCCCATATCGAAGTCCCGGCTCTACTTTCACTTCAGCTTCCTGTTAGTGTGTACGCTGGGAGGCAGCAAGTGATGGCTCAAATACTTTTCCCACATGGGAAACCTGGATTGAATTCTAAGTTTCCGGCTTTGGCCTGGCCTAGTCCTGGTAATTGCCAGCATTTGGGGAATGGAGCAGCGAATGGAAGATCTGTTTCTCTTTCAAATAAAATGAAAATATATAAAAAGAACCTTATTATTCCAATCAATTCAGATTATAAAATTCATGGATACAGAATTGTCTTCCATAAACTCAGTTTGATTCCTGGCTGCTTCACTTCTGATCCAGCTCCCTGATAATAGCCTGGGAAGGCACGGAGGGCGGCTGAAGTATTTGGGCTTCTGTACCCATGTTGGAGATCCAGAAGAAGCTTCTGGCTCCTGGCTTCAGCCTGGCCCAGCCCCAGCTGTTGTGGCCATCTGGGGAGTGAGCCACATTGTCTCTGTCTCTTCTTGTCTCTCCATAACTCTGCCTTTCAAATAAATAAAATAAATCCTTAAACAAAACAAAAATAATATTAAAGCCTCAGGAAATCCAGAAGACATAAGTCAATGGCCACTGAGGCCCTAAAGCAGGTTTAGAAAGAGGCAAAGTCTTGCCGCAGGTACTGCTCTGAACTCGCAGACCCACGGCCTGCAGCAGCACAGTGCTGTTCTGGGAACAACATGCCCGCTCCTGCCCCAGTGGCCCGGCATGCTTTCCCTCAGTCCACACAGCCCCCTCCTTGGAGTCTTTCAGGTCTCTGCTGAAGTCACTGCACCGCGAGGCTCTCCGGGGCTCCCATGGAACGAGTGGCCGGCTGCCCACCCTGGGCCCTTGCTGCCACGCAGCACAGTGCCCGCAGCTGTGCATGCTGGAGCCCTGTCCATGTTCCCTGGCACCTGTGTCCCTCTTCCGTGCTTCAGTGCCTCCATCTGGAGAAGGGATTAACTGACACCCTGTGGGACTGCTTTGAGGAGTACAGGAGTTAGCAAACCTACATAACATACGTACATACATACATATATATTTAACATACGTACAGTGTGCTCAGAGCATGTGCTGCGAACTGACAGGGAGAATAATATGCTAGCTCTGATTATTAAAAACAACAACCTGAATCAACTTCAAAATGAAATTTTCACTTAACTTATTGCATCTGATTGCAAAATTTGATCTTAACTCACTGGATGGCAAAGTAGACCAAAGAGGACTGGAGGCTGCCTATAGTCTGCTTCTGAAACATCTGTTTTATCATGGTGAGCTAGGGACATTAAACTGACAACGTACACACTGCATTATCTTTCTGAATTCCAAATACTGAACTACATCTAGTCCCAAGGATACAGAAAAAAGAATTATGTACCAAAATTATCATTCTGTTTTGCTTTTCTCTATGGCATTTATTACCATTTGACATTATCTAAATAAAATAAACCTATTCTTTTGTGTGTGTAACTCCCAACACCAGAACATAAAGTTAAGGATTATGCTTTATTACTGTATTCCCAGCATGTGGAAAAGGTCTTGGTATATGGTAGATACTCAATAGACATGTGTTGAATTAATGATTAAACACAATGTCTAAAACAGGATGTATAAAATTTTTCTTGGCTAGACTCTGGAAGATTATTTCATAGTGACCAGTTGCTCTTCAACCTGGGAGGGCTGACTTGTACCCAGCTCCTCTGTTTGGCAATGACTGAACACTTGGCAAACATGAAAAGTCTACCTGTTACATATCTGATATCTCTCCTGTATGTTACTCAGAGCCCAGGCATCAACCTGCTATATCGTCCCCTGGAAAAGTTGTAAAGGCTCATGATGTCAACATTCAGTGCAAAGGAAAACACCCAATATGCTCTACAGACACCAAATTTTTGAGTGCATTTCCAACAAGCAATTCCCTTTAAAAGTCCCCATCACAACAAGTCAATCTGCTCCCACATTTGCCATCCTCTGGCCAAAACTAGATCCATTCCCTAACTTCTACACTGCATTGATGTCAGTGATCAACCCATGTCTCCCTACCAGTCATACCCAAACTCAAGAATTATCCTTGAGGCCTCCTTCATATTTAAGTACACACAAAGTCTAGGCAGTGCTCTCACCGCTACCGTGTCAATCTGGCCTTCTTTGGCTTCGTTAACAAATTTGTATGGAGCGCCTCTGACAAGACTGGAACCCTGCCAGGCACTGGGGGCTGCTGAACAAGACAGACACGAGCTTGGCCTTATGGAGATAATGACACAAGCAACCACACTGAAGGGGAAAGTCCAGGGCACTATAGAAGCCATCAGGCCAAGGACTTTCAGAGGAAAAGGATGTTTAAGCTGAGAACTAAAAGACTGAAAGCTAAGGCCTACTCGGGGGGGCTGCTTCCTATGCAGCAGTCAGAGAAACACAACTGTGATTAGGTAAGCGTACAATGAGCTGTGTGGTAAATCTCTCACCCACGTGTACACTCCATGGGAAAGAAACCTCACCTCTGTTATCACTCTATTCCTGCAGCACCACGCTGCGTACTGGGTGCAGCTGCCTCAGCCTGCAGCCTTATTCCTCTTGAGGTTGTGTGGCAATGACTGAATGGGGAATGCAGGCAAGCACTGCCACTGTCTGCCACACGGCAGCTGCCTCAGGAAGGTCGACTCTCTCTCTCAGAGCAGAAATGACAATTTTCTCCTTGGTGCTGGCAAGGGCCTGGTAGTATGATTGAGATCCTCTGTGTGTGATACAGAGACCGAGAACAAGGGACTGGTCCAAGGGTCTGAGGACAGACCCTGATGAGTTCCTGTGGTGACACTGTGAGCTTCCAGGTTGGGATCTACTGGGAAAAATTAATACCATACACTTATTAGAGATGCTGTTTCAAGTGCTTGCAATGGAGTATGTACAATGAGTATCAACACTCAGGAATCATAACTAGTATCAAAATTAGGCTTCCATAGCAGGGAAGCGAAGTGTCATTTATTGAGCATCTTCTACCGTTTGTGTTAAAGTGCTCTGTATAACTTATCTCAAACCTTACAACAAAACTTAAGTGTTAGGCCGGTGCCACGGCTCACTAGGCTAATCCTCCACCTGTGGCGCCGGCACCCCGGGTTCTAGTCCTGGTTGGGGCACCGGATTCTGTTCCGGCTGCTCCTCTTCCAGTCCAGCTCTCTGCTGTGGCCCGGGAGGATGGCCTAAGTGCTTGGGCCCTGTACCTGCATGGGAGACCAGGAGGATGCATCTGGCTCCTGGCTTTGGATTGGTGTAGCACACTGGCCGTAGCAGCCATTTGAGGGGTGAACCAACGGAAGGAAGACCTTTCTCTCTCTCTCTCTCTCACTGTCTAACTCTGCCTGTCCAAAAACAAAACAAAACTAAACAAAACCCTTAAGTGTTAACTCACATGCTACTTTTATATATACAGATATCCAGACACGGGTCTGCATAACTGCAAATCCATGCTCTTCCCACCATTTCAACTGCCTTCTCTTGAGAGAGGATCTTTTGGGGTTCACTCTCACTACAGCCGGTGTCTCCCAGCTCTTTCCTGTGACCAGTCATCTCTCCATGCTGCCCTACCTGGACTGCACCTGTGTGTTCTTATTCCTCCCAGAGACCCCCCTCTCCATCCTTCAGCCTGAGCTGTCTTCAAAGATAACACTTAGTCAAGATACAGTATGTCCTGAGCTTCCCAGGGCATTCCTAGAGGCCCTGAGTATATCAGGGTCTGTGGCCCATTTAATTCTTGATTCACAGCATCTCACATACAAACACTCTTCAAAAAGTTTGTGGAAAATGGGATTAAAAGATGAATTCAGGGGCCAGTGTTGTGGCATAGCAGGTAAGGCTGTCACTTGCGATGCTGGCATCCTATATGGATGCACATTCGTATTCCAGCCACTCCATTTTCGATTCAGCTCCCTGCTAATGGCCTAGAAAAAGCAGAAGATGGTCCAAGTGTTTGGATCCCTGCACCCATGTGGGAGATTTGGAAGAAGCTCCTGGTTTTGGCCTGGCTCAGCCTTGGCTGTTGCAGCCTTCTGGTGAGTGAACCAGTAAGTGGAAGTGGAAGTTCTCTCTCTCTCTCTCTGTCCCTCTTTTGCTGTAACTGTGACTTTCATATAAATAAACCTTAAAAAAAGATTTTGGTACAAACATTTTGGAATCCTTGCATAATTTTTTTAATGTGCACTTCCCAAGAATTTTGTGAAGACCCCTTGTAGAACTGTATCCAGGCCTCAGGAGATGTCGAATGAAGAAATGCCGACAGTTTTTTTGTCATGCTTGTGCCCTGTCTGCCCCGCATAGAGAAGTATCAGCACTAACAGGGAAGAGACCGGTAGTGGAAGCTGTGTGACGGACTGTAGGAGTAACCGGGGCCTTAGTCTTAGAAAAGCTGTCCCCGAGGCGTTTGAGCCCGTGTTTTCTTTTATCCAGCTACACAGAATCACTCAGCTCAGCCCTGACAACCCCATGTGCTTTCCCACCACCTTGGCCTTGTCCCCACCACTTCCTCTCATCAATCCCCCTTCCAATCCCTCTGTTTAACCTCTGGCGTACTTTTCTAAGGCCAACTTGAAACATCACTCTCCTCCTTAGCTTCAGCTGATCTTCCACTGACTCATCTTCTTCAAGAACAGTGCTCCCACCACAGTCCTCACACAGGTAAACAACTAGCGGACGGTGCCCACATGGCGGGGCTTATGCCCTACCCTGTGCCCAGGGCCAAGCACAGGCTGTCCCTGAACTGAACTAGAAAAACTCTGCTTTTAGAAAATGATTACTCACAGAGCTGCTTTAATCTCAACCCCCTTAGTGGCTTTGAAACATGATCACTAGCACTCATGCAATTGCTGTGAAGTACATCTACCTTTTTTATTCCACTTTGAGGGGAAACAAACCCTAAAGAGACCTTAAATTCAACTTCTCCAATAAAGTAAAAAGACACTCCAGAATGCAACATTAAGTCTACCAAATCTTCAAGCTGCTGGCCTGCCCTACAGATTCTTTTTTTTTTTTTTTTGACAGGCAGAGTGGACAGTGAGAGAGAGAGACAAAGAGAAAGGTCTTCCTTTGCCGTTGGTTCACCCTCCAATGGCCACCGTGGCTGGCGCGCTGCGGCTGGCGCACTGCGCTGACCCGATGGCAGGAGCCAGGTGCTTCTCCTGGTCTCCCATGGGGTGCAGGGCCCAAGCACTTGGGCCATCCTCCACTGCACTCCCTGGCCACAGCAGAGAGCTGGCCTGGAAGAGGGGGAACCGGGACAGAATCTGGCGCCCGGACCGGGACTAGAACCCGGGGTGCCGGCGCCGCAAGGCGGAGGATTAGCCTAGTGAGCCGTGGCGCCGGCCTCCTTCTCTTTCTACTGGAACATACTCAGACATACACAGATCCACCTATACAGCCAGACACCCAACTGGCTGTTTCTCTGGAGAACAAGGAACAACACACAAGTGTCAAAGGAATCACCCCTGCTTTCTTTGGACCCTACATTTCCATTCTCATCTTTGAAGCCAGCCCTTTCAAACAGCCTCTTTTCTTTGTCTCCGGTCCCCAGCACTAGGCTCTCCATCTCTAGCAAACCCAAAGAGCAGTGAGATTCACACACAGAAGACTCAGACACCACGCACATTTTGGAGAAATCGTCTACCTGACAGCAGGAGAAAAAAAATCCCACTTCTATCACTCTGTGGGGACAAAACTCGCACTTTATGGTTGTATGTTTACTTTGCCTCTGTGGGTTCTAGTTTTCCCAGCAGGAAAAAATGAGGAGGCCACAAAAAACCACTTGTTTATCAGATAATTATATTTCTCTGTATTTCTTCTCCTGCCTTTTGAGGAAAATCAGGTAGCAAAGATAACAGGTAAGAGAATTCTAACCAAAGCCGACAGTGCAGTATTTAAATTCAATGCGATTTTTATGCAAAGGGGCATGATGCTGGTAAGAGACCTGACTAGCATAAAAAAAGATATAATGGGTTAAATCTTACAGCTCAACTTTTGCTACACCTGATTGAGGAAAATGATCACCACTTTAAGGTACTTAGAACAACAAAACAACTGTCTTTTAGTAAAGCACTCCTTACGCTGGATGAGAATCTACTTTCAGAAAATGTTTCCAATGATAGCATTTTAGACTAGGAAGCAGGTGGGTAATTTCCTCTATTTATCATCAGAGTATACGGTTAGTGAGGGCAATACACAGACCAATGTACAGCAGAACTGGTATTAAAAGCCAAGTTTTTAAAATTTGCAACTTAGGCCGGCGCCGCGGCTCACTAGGCTAATCCTCCGCCTTGCGGCACCGGCACACCGGGTTCTAGTCCTGGTCGGGGCGCCGGATTCTGTCCCAATTGCCCCTCTTCCAGGCCAGCTCTCTGCTGTGGCCAGGGAGTGCAGTGGAGGATGGCCCAAGTGTTTGGGCCCTGCACCCCATGGGAGACCAGGATAAGTACCTGGCTCCTGCCATCGGATCAGCGTGGTGCGCCGGCCGCGGTGGCCATTGGAGGGTGAACCAACGGCAAAAGGAAGACCTTTCTCTCTCTCTCTCACTGTCCACTCTGCCTGTCAAAAAAAATAAAAAATAAAAAAAGTCCCTCACTTTTTTTTTTTTTTTGACAGGGAGAGTGGACAAAGAGAGAGACAGAGAAAGGTCTTCCTTTTGCCGTTGGTTCACCCTCCAATGGCCGCTGTGGCCGGTGCACTGCGGCTGGTGCACCGCGCTGATCCGAAGGCAGGAGCCAGGTGCTTCTCCTGGTCTCCCATGGGGTGCAGGGCCCAAGCACTTGGGCCATCCTCCACTGCACTCCCTGGCCACAGCAGAGAGCTGGCCTGGAAGAGGGGCAACCGGGACAGAATCCAGCGCCCTGACCGGGACTAGAACCTGGTGTGCCGGCGCCGCAGGCAGAGGATTAGCCTAGTGAGCCGCGGTGACGGCCTCACATTCTTGTTGGTTAACTTTGTAGAAAGCTGGAGAGCATTCAGACTAAATTCTCAGCACTTGAATTTAGGAATATTTGTAACAACTTGGCTTTATCAAGCTTAAGGGGTGGGGGGATTAGTAACAGCCTCACATTCACCAACCCACGCAGGCCCAGACCTCCTTGCCCAAAGAGCGGCCAGACACAGTGCACACCTCGGCTGCCCGGCATGCCACGCCATGCCATGCCTTTCCGACTCAGGTGAGGACTTTTCTGCCCAGGGGCTATTGTTCCTGTCTGTCCATCCAGGAGCCCTACCTCTGCAGAAGCAGTGCCCAGCAAAGAAAAAGAGCACCGATTCCCTGAGCAGCCTCCATAGTCGGAGAAGGAGAGGCTGAACAGTGTGATCACAGCTATCAAGCCTTGCACGGAGGGCCTGAGTCATTCCAGCCACTGAGTTGTATCATCTCATGTAACTCTCACAGTAGCCCCACAGAGGCAGCCATCATGTCCCCTTATTTCTAGACTGCTTAGGAAACAGAGTCAGTTATCAGCTGCCTGCAGTCCCACAGCTGGTCAGTGACAGGACGGCATTGGAATCCCTGTGCTCAGGACCCTAAAGGGTGTTTTTCCATTAACTGTGCTGCCTCCCAGACCTTCAGGAGGTCCCTCTGCATCCAACTCACACCACCTGTCCCTATCCTCAGCCGGGGTCAAAACTAGCTGCCACTTGCCACAAACTAGGATTGAAGCTGGTTTTTGTTTCTAAGTGGCTCTTTTGTTTAAAAGTTTGTTCATGGGCACTGTCTCATTCTTAAAGAAATAATTCTACTCTGTCATGGTTTAATTAGTCACTACTGACATCACTTATGTTACTGAATCAGAAAGAGCTGAGTTCAGACTAGCGTCAGGAACCACAGCTCTATTTTCAAAAGGCATAGCAATTTATCTTCCTTTCATAAAGGCAGATGTAAAAATGCCAATGGGTAGGGATTTCTTATTATAGAGTGATGTCTAAAATTAGATTATGGTGATAGCTTCATAATTCCCTGACACTACAAACTCATTAAACTGTAAATTTCAAATGGGTCAATTTTACTGTATGTGAATTATATCTTAATAAATGCTTTAAAAAAGAACACAGAAGAGATTTGATTGCTTGTTTAAACAGAAAGTAATTAGGGCAAAACTATTCATTTTAACATTTCATTTCTTCCATTAGTTTACTCTCATTGAAGTATCAAATAACAGATGCAAGAGCAAACTTTATGCAAACCTTACAAACACATAAAGCTTACCAATAAACTCAGGTGATGACCTCACACTCTATAAAGCGATTAGCCATGGGCCTCTTAAATACAGCTCACACACACACACTAGAAACAAATGACAATCAGTGCACAAACCACTTCTGGGCAACCCATTCAACATTCAGAGCAAGAATTAGAAACACATTTAAAAAACCCCTGCCATCAGGAATATGAGGACCACATATACCTTGTGACAAGGAACCAAGCAATTTTGCTGAAGTCTGGAGAGGGCCTCATGTAGGTCTTAATATGTGGCATGGCGTTGCTGCGGCCAGATGTCTCGGCTGACCATTTGCTAGTGACAGGGCAGACACAAACCACTGGTTAGAAGATAGCACAAATCAGTCACGATCCTAATATGAGGAAACTGCGTGACCTGAAAGCTGCCGAGCACACGGTTCCGTGCCCTGTATTTTAGTGAGCTCCGTTCAGATAATATAATGGATACATGCAGACGTATTTTAGAGTGCAGGCATGTAGAAAAAGAAAATTTGCCACTAGCCACAAACAAACCACGACACCCTCGTGGCACACAGCCTTCCTCTTTTTCTCCATGAATGTGTGCTTTAACTGACTGTGAGCTCCTTAAAGGCAAGACTTGTGCTCTCTCAGTGCACTGCTGAGCAGAAAACTCAAAGTCTCAGCAAAACAAAATGCAAAATAGGCAAATACAACAGTGTATCAAGATTAAATGTTGAAGCCGGCGCTGCGGCTCACTAGGCTAATCCTCCGCCTAGCAGCGCCGGCACACCGGGTTCTAGTCCCGGTCGGGGCGCCGGATTCTGTCCCGGTTCCCCCTCTTCCAGGCCAGCTCTCTGCTGTGGCCAGGGAGTGCAGTGGAGGATGGCCCAGGTGCTTGGGCCCTGCACCCCATGGGAGACCAGGAAAAGCACGTGGCTCCTGGCTCTTGCCATCGGATCAGCGCGGTGCACCGGCCGCAGCGCGCCGGCTGCGGCGGCCATTGGAGGGTGAACCAATGGCAAAGGAAGACCTTTCTCTCTGTCTGTCTCTCTCACTGTTCACTCTGCCAGTCAAAAAAAAAAAAAGATTAAATGTTGAAAGGCAGGCAGATAATTCAGAAATGCTTCCAATGCTGCTACGGCCGCATCTGAGCTTTGTTTCCAATGCCGTGGGACTAAGGTCCATGGGAGTGATGGCCTGTGGCAGCGATTCTTCTATAGGCCACATGAGGTGGCCCCTCGCCATCACAATGCTCTGTGAGAGCAGAGCCATGACCAGTTCCAGCGGACTGAGTAACACAGCACGAGGAAGCGTTCTCAGGGAGCAGCAGAGAGGTGTGCAGGGCAACACGCTGGTTACAGCGGAAAGCTCCTGCCAGGAGCCCTGCTTCAATGTCCGGCTAAGCAGGGCAATGAACACCTGTGCCGCCAGCATGAGACTGGGACTGGCCTGGCGCGACTGCTGTGGCTGGGGAGGGAGGACGCAGGGCACTCCTCGCGCGCATCCGTGTATCAGCCACTCGCTCAGCTTTCAGGACACTGTGCACCGTCCAGTGTCCTGGGCCTCTGCCCTCGGTGAGCCTGCAGCCACCGATCGGACGATGGTGCAGACACAGTGACCACATTTTATGTTTTGGAAAAATGAACTAAAACACTGTTTCTGTAAATTATAAACCACCCAGCACGATCTTTTATTTATCTTTTTCTCTGAATGCCAATATTTAAATAGAAACTTCACAGAGATAAATTTTACCCTGTGGTATTAAAAACCTATTCCAAGAACATTTTAAAACCTTGTTTTAAATTATTTCTACCACTAGCATATGTAGATGAAAGAATATAGCTATATTACATAAGGTTCTTTTAAAAAAATGAAAAAAACCACCAGACCGACATAAATAACATTCATATTCCTAAAGAAGCAACAGCAGTATTCTAAACCAATTACTTACTGAAAATAGGAATGCAGCCAATTCTGTTTTTCAGCTGTCTGGATGCTATAGGGAAGAGAGCCCCCAGCTTTTAAAAGAAAAACAAAAAAAATGATAAAAATTAGGAAATATAACTTAAAACTCCCTAAGAAGAAAATCTGTAATAAACATCATGTTGGAAGGTAAACAAAACACCACTGCCATTATTTTATCTTATGGAATAGTTCTTTGAATGAAAATGTCTATATTTGCATTTGGTATGTACTGTTAAAGGGGTTTCCTTTCTCAGGAGTGATAAATATTTAAATAGATGTTTACTATCAAAAAAATACAAGGGTATTTCTAAATCACGTGATGGTGGTAACTTAACAGCTGTAGCAGCAAAGACTGGAGCTGCTGGAAGAGCACTGGTAGGACTGTGGCCCACAATACCCCCGAGGCAGATCACAGACGTGAGTGGGGAGCCTCTCTTTGCCTAGGACCACAACCCTGTTGGGCCGTGCAGGGTGCTACCTCAGTTCTGTCGACTTTACCTGCACACACTGCTGCTTCCAAACAGACTTTGTACTAGCTGAACAGATTCTTATAGAATGCGAGGAGTGGAAACTGAGTTAAAATGTTGAGTAAGTAGCTCAGTTTTTTAAAAAGGAATTTTAAAGGCCTCATTTGTACAAAGGGAATCAAGACAGTTCCAGTGGAAACGTACTTAGAAGCCAATTTCTGTTCCTCTCTGAGAGGAAGAGAACTCCCACTGCAGATGCATCAGTGATTTCCCAGACACGCTCTGGAACCTCTCCACAGTGAGCTACACCCAGAGGGGGCCGTCAGCAACTCCAGTGTATCCAATCAGGTGTCCTATCTCCTACCACAAATGACTATAAACATTCTCAGCTTTAGAACTAGTCATAAAATAGCTTTATTGAAAAACACAAAATTCTTTCCATTAAAAGCACACTTAGAATGGATCCAGCTATTAGAGGTAAAGAATGAAGACAAAAGAAAAACTATCACCACGTCCCAGAGTCTCAGTGAGATAATTTCATATTTGCCATTAAAAGCAACAAATGGGCCCTATATTCCAAACACTACTGATATGTTTCTGGCAGGGCACACTGAGTTCGATAAGCAGTAAGTGAATGTGATAGTCTAATTCAGGGCATTCTGCTTTTAGACACCAGTGAACGTCAGCCCAACACTGCTCTCTCCAAAGGCACACACCATTTGGGCTTTTAGTTAATACATCCTGATTGCACTATCCAGGGTGTTGCTGAATTCCAGATAGAAGTTTAGTGCCTAGTAATGGCACAAAGGAAATGGAGATGAGGTCTCACAGTTGTCTGGCAAAATAATCCTAGGCATCTGCAGATGATGACCTTGACATAATGGACATATGAACAGATTATACCAAAGGAAATACCATGCATAAATTCTGGAACTTGAGAAATGTTCATGGAAAAATGGAATTAAAAGGTCAATTTAGGGGCTGGCACTGTGGCACAGCAGGTTAAGCCACTGTCTGTGACACCAGCATCCCCTATGAGCACAGGTTTAAGTCCCAGCTGCTTTACTTCCAGTCCAGTTCCCTGCTAATGTACCTGGGAAAGCAGTGGACGATGCCCCAAGTATGTGGACCCCTGCCACCCATGAGGGAGACTTGGATGGAGTTTAAGACTCCTAGCTTCAACCTGGCTGTTGTGGTCACTTGGGGAGTAAACCAGTGAATAGAAAATATCTGTCTTTCTAACTCTGTCTTTCAAATAAATGAATAAATCTTTTCTTAAAAAGGTGAAGTTAATTTTGCACTTCATCTCTGTATCAGGAATTTAAATGTGAAAGAACTGTCTAGTTTCTCAGACACAGGCAGGGAGGATGCTAGGAGAGGTAAGAGGAAGGTTAAGTTCGAAATGCTCTGAAGATACTGAATAGTGGGAGAACGAATGTTATTTGGACATCTGGTCTGGGCACCAACTTGCTGGTTACCTTATTAGTGAAAACGAGAAGAGCACTGGTGTACCGCGTGAGCAGCTGTGAAGGTTACACAATACCCCATACTGCCCACCTGTGGAACACAGCAGAGCTCCTATCACCAGGGAACCTTCTGTACATTTCTAATCAATACTGCTAAAAATTTTGCCAGGGCATCTATGGAACATACACAAAAAGCACAAATGAGGGCTTCCCTGATAATTACCAGGATATCCTTCTAAGCTGGTCCGCACATTTTCCACAGAAGGATAGATCTAAAAATAAAAAGAGAAAAAAATTGGAATGTATCATGTTGAAGGAATGATGACCAGCTTTTAGGAAAAATCACTGGGGTGGGCATTTGGCCTAGCGGTTAGGTCACAGTTAAGATGCGTATGTCCCTGTGGAATGCTCTGGCTACTGCTTCTAGCTTCCTGATACCCAGCTCTGGGTACTGATTCCAGCTTCTTGCTAATGAGCACCCTGGGAGGCAGCTCCAGCAGTTGGGTTGCTGCCACCTACATGGGAGATCTGGATGAACCCCGGGATCCTGAGTCTGGCCCTGACCATCACAGGCAACAGGGGACTCAGTCAATGGATGAGACCTCTTCTGTCTCTTGAATAAACAATAAAAAAAATACTTAGTTTAGAAACTTGGAAAATAAGCCTTAGATTTTTAAATGTTCCCATCTTACTGAAGAAACTGAACTTCTAGTAGTAATTAAACTACAGGAAGCACAAATGTATTATATTTTGGTTATTTTTTCTTCTTCTGAAAGGTCAAGTTAGCACTGAATTAAATGCAAAATTAATTATTAATTCCCAGGTCTTTAAATAAATAGTTAACAATACTTGTAACTCTATTGGCCATGTTATGCCAAGTATGGTTTTTCCTTGGTTTGACAACCCCAAAGAATGGTAAATCATAGGCTGGTTTGTGGCTGGCATGGGGTTCCTGCACACACCCCCAGCTCTCAGCACGGATACCGTTGGACGCAAGGGGTGATGCCGGCACACCACTCTTCCCGTCCCCACAATGCAGCACAGCACCTCTCTCTACGACAAGCAGCACTGAGTCTCAGTTCCTCTCCCGGGATAAAAATGAATTAACCTGAGGACGAGGGGAACTCACCAAATGCAGAGGAACGGTGCTTTTCCCTGCAGTCCTGCTTGCCTGCCCCAGGGTCAGCAAACTCTCTTTAAACTCCGAGCAGAGCCACTTTGACTCATCAGCCCCCAAGGAGCCAATGCTAGAAAACTGGCCCACGATGGGCCAGGACTCGGCCTGGGGGACGGACGAGGTGTGTTCTTTCAGAAGCTATGAAAGAAGAAAGGTGAATGCTACAATCACTCAAATCATCTAACAGAAATGCTACAGTACCTAAAAACACAGACTTCAGCTCTTGGAATGCCTCATTAACAAGGAAATGCGGAAAATATTAGTGAACAATTTCACACCCATATATCCATTTTTCTTCTTTGGGAGGTATTTTTGAAACACAATGTAGGTAGACAGTTTACCTTTCCAAAATTCCTTGGTTTGTACTAAAAGCAAAAATGGATAAATTTTCTAAAAGATCCATTTTAGTAGAAATGTCAGATAAACAACTGAGCTGTGGTATGAAATTACGTTTCTATCTGGAAATCATAACAGCTTAACACACCTAGCCAATTCCCAAACGATGAAACCTCTGCATCTTTTGTCTCCTATTATTTGAAAGAAGCTTGATATCCCCAGTTTACCATTTGGGCTCCGAGTACCTGTGACGATTTAAAAACAAAGGAATAGAATTATATTTGGATCTACACTACCTAAGGCACTGGAGAAGACTGATCTGCATATGTTGCTCGGGTATTTATGCAAAGCTGCAGGAATGATTCAGAAAACATTTGAAACTGTATCTACTTAAACATGTCTCAGCTTACCCAGAGGCCAGACAGGAAGAAGAGTAAGTGACTGCTGCAGCCCCCCGGGAGCTCAAATTCTGATGGATGTTTTGTTATTCACACATTTACCAGAGCCCAGTGCTCCACCTCCTCCCTGGGTGCAGCACAGTGCAGGAAGCAGAACTGTACTGGCAATTCTTAAGACCTGGTTTCTACTGAACCTGAACCATGCTTCCAGACAAGTCCCTGTGCTGTGATGTATGCGTCTGGGAAAGCAGGCTCTGAGCATCTACCTGTCTTCCTAAAGCAGATAGCTGGGATGCATCATCAGCTACTGGGTATGAAACATGTTTCTGAAAACTCTTAAGAACCATCAGTAGACAAATAACCACTCATGCTTACAGAACACTTACCATGTGCTTACTTCCACTGCTCTCTTTTTTTTTTTGACAGGTAGAGTTATAGACAGTGACAGAGACAGAGAGAAAGGTCTTTCTTCCGTTGGTTCACTCCCCAAATGGCCTCTACGGCCGGAATTGCACTGATCCAAAGCCAGGAGCCAGGTGCTTCCTCCTGGTCTCCTGTGCGGGTGCAGGGCCCAAGTACTTGGGCCATCCTCCACTGCCTTCCTGGGCCACAGCAGAGAGCCAGACTGGAAGGAGAGCAGCCAGGACTAGAACCAGCGCCCATATGGGATGCTGGCGCCGTAGGCAGATTAACCAAGTGAGCCACAGTGCCAGCCCCTACATTCACTGTTTAATTTAATCTTTACACAATCCTGGAGAGAAGTATCATTATTCTGTCCATTTAAATGTTTTATTTATCTATTTTCTTTATATTTGAAAGGCAAAGAGACATAGGAAGTGATTGCTTCAGATGCCTGCAATAGCCAGGGCTGGGTCAGCATGAAGTCAGGAGCCTAGAACTCCATCTGGGTCTGCCACGTGGGTGGCAGAACTCCAAGTCCTTGGCAATGACCTGCTGCCTCTCAGGGTGCATAGCAGGAAGCCAAATCACAAGTGGAAGAACTAGGACCTGAACCAGGCAATCCAATATGGGACATGGGTATCCTAACTATCTACTTCATATGCCCATTTTTGTAGATGGCAAGAGAGGCGGTTAAGGAACAAGTCAAGGCCACATGGTTCATAGACAATGGGGCAGGGTTTGAGTCCAGGAGTTGGAATCTACTTCCAAAGTGAAGCAGACAGCCAGGGTGTTCTCCTCCTTCCCATCTAGGTCAAGGTACAAAGACGTTGCCTTCGGGATATTGTTTGATTTAAGCAGCATTGTCTTTTCAAAAAGAAAATTAAAATGAAAAACTTTTATTAACCAAGGGAGAGTCTTACACTACATATATAATTTGCAGAATAAAAGGCAAGGTTTTGTCTTTAAGATTTATTTATTTATTTACTTGAAAGGCGGAGAGATAGGGAAAAACAGGAAGAGAGAAAGAGAGAGAAGTATCTTCCATCTACTGGGTTCACTCCCCAAGTGTCTGCAACAGCCAGGGCTGGGCCATACTGAAGCCAGGGGCCCCAGCTAGGTCTCCCACAAAGCTGGAAGGGACCCAAGTACCCACTGCTTTCCCAGGAGCATTAGCAGGAGTGGAGCAGCCGGGGTTAGAACGAGCACTCCGATATCCGATCAGAAAGGCTCGTGTCATAAGCAGCAGCTTAACCCACTGTGCCACACTCTGGTCCCTACATAAGGTTTTTAAGAAAGTCATGTTAGGGAATTTGTTAAGGTTGGTAAACTAAAGTTTAATCTTGAACTTGCTTGTTGTGCTCTCTTGTTAAAGATCTTTCTATGTTTATTTTCATACCAGCAGCAAGTAATAAACAAAGCACATTACAGCTCATTTGTCACCTTTACTTAACACTATTTTCTGTTCTATGCCCAACTTGTAAGTGAAGAATCTTTGACATGCCAAACAATCTAAAGCTATATGGAAGAACCTCAACTAGACATGAAGTCAAGAATTCTTTTGGTGCTAAAAAGTTTGAAATTCAGTTTTTCAAAATAATGTATTTTCTATGAACTTTTTGAAGACCCTACATATGCATGGATTTCAAATTTTTCGGCACCAAAATAAATTTATCTTTTATTCCAGTTTTCATAGGCTTTTTGAAGTATCCTCATATTTGTATGAATGCGAAGTCTCTAATAATCTTTATTACAAGAAATACAAAAAACTAAACAAGTCCATACACTTATGTTATTTATAATGATCTAAAAAATCAAAGAGGCAAAACAAAACATGAAAAACCAAGTGTGGGAGAGCAAATAGGCAGCAGGTCTGGCTGCCACTTGGGATGACCACATCCCAGACCAGAGTGTCTAGGACTGAGTCCTGCCGCCACTTGCAATGCAGCTTCTTGCTAATTCACCGGCAGCAGGTGACAGTCCAAGTACGTGGGCCCCTGCCAACCACGTAGGAGACCTGGCCTGGCTCCTGGCTTTAGCCTCGTCAAGCCCTGGCTGTGGGCACGTAGGAAGTGCATCCAGCAGATAAAGAAATCTTTCTCTGTCTCACTGTCACTCTGCCTTTCAAACAGGTACACAAATAAATCTAAAAAAAAAAAAAAAAAGGTAAAAACTAGAATCAAGACAATTTATCAAGTGCTTGACATTCTCGCAAAATTCTACTAGAGATATTGTGAAGCTGCCATCAAGATACAATTATAAATGAAAAAAAATATATACATTTTTAAGCAATGTTAAAATGGAATAGGTTCTGTTACCTTCCTCAGCCTAAAATGTCCCCAATTATCTTTTTGATTTCCTTGAAAGCGTCCCGGGGTTGAACCAATAAGGTAAACGCTAAAAAAGATATAAAACACAAGTTACAGAACATAGTGATACGCTTTGTCACCTAAAAAAAAATCACAAAATACACAAAAAAACTGCAATGATCAAGAAACGTTTCTGTGATGCCACCTAAACTGTAGTGATTGATACTCATTTTCAAGCAAACCGACCAACAGTGGAACGTCTGCATGGGGTAAGCTAGCAAGCAAAGGAACTCCAAGCTTTAGAGAACCTCAGGGGCCGCTTAGGGCAGCAGCAAGGTCCCAGGCTGCCACTCTGATGTTCACGAACCACAGGTGCAGACGGACAGCGTCTGTCCTCAGCCTCACGGCAGCGCAGGCACAGCCGAGCACCACTGCACCTCTCCCCAAGGCCCGCATCGCAGCCGCCACGGGGCACGCATGGCAGAGCTCCATCCCGCACCCCAGGCTGATGAGGAGCTGACACGCACTTTGTTTCAGAGAGGTCATGCCCATGGATGGTGTCTATCCACTCCTGGAGAGAAGGAGCATTGTAAGCCATCAAATAACTGATGAGATCAGCTTTAAAATGTGTTGTCGATTCTCCAGATCTGTGGGTTCCATGGACAAGTCGTGGGTACAAGGGGCTCAACCATATCCTGGAACAGAAAAAAAAAACAAAAAAACAAAAAACACCAAAACCTTTAGCAGTCAGGAGCACAACTGATCACAAGGATGCTTCTGTACTGACTGTACACCCGCCATCAGGAACAGGCACACTCTCCCCATACACCTTCCCGTGGTAAGAACAGTGAGTCAGGAAGTACAAAACACAATCTAGGGCAGGTGCTGTGTCACAGCAGGCTACGTCATTGCTGGGAAGTCCACATCCTACATCACAGTGCCTGGAATTGAAACCCGTCTCTACTTCTGATCCAGCTTTCTGCTGATGTGACTGGGAGGCAGATGATGACACAAGGACTCGGGTTCCTGCCGCTCACTTGGGACACCCACATGGTCTTGGCTCTGGGCTAAGGTCTGGCCTAGCCCTGTTGCAGGCATTTAGGAGCAAACCAGTGCGTGAAAGATCTCTCTCTCCCTTTCATTCTTTCAAATAAATAAAAAAATCTTAAAAAAAAAATCTGATCAGATTGTTCCAATGGCTCTTTTTTATTTTTAATTATTTATTCTTTTTTTGACAAGCAGAGTGGACAGTGAGAGAGAGAGACAGAGAGAAAGGTCTTCCTTTTGCCGTTGGTTCACCCTCCAATGGCCACTGCAGCTGGCGCACTGTGGCTGGCGCATCGCGCTGATCCAAAGGCAGGAGCCAGGTGCGTCTCCTGGTCTCCCATGGGGTGTGGGGCCCAAGCACTTGGGCCATCCTCCACTGCACTCCCTGGCCACAGCAGAGAGCTGGACTGGAAGAGGGACAACCAAGAAAAATCCGGCACCCCGAACGGGACTAGAACCCGGTGTGCAGGTGCTGCAGGCGGAGGATTAGCCTATTGAGCCACAGCGCCAGTCCCAATGGCTTTCCATCAGATTCAGAATTATTTCCTGGTCATGAACTTTTTTTTTAAGACCCAGGACAGGGGCTGTGCTGTAGCGTAGCAGATAAAGCTGCGGCCTGCAGCGCTGGCATTCCCTTTGGGTGCGTTGAGTCTCAGCTAATCTATTTCCAATCCACCTCCCTGCTGGTGCACCTGACAAAGCAGCAGAATATGGCTCAAGTACTTAGGTCCCTGCACTGATGTGGGAGATTGGCAAGAAGCTCTTGGCTCCTGCCTTTGGACTGGCCTAGCTCCAGCCGCTGTAGCTATTTGGGGATTGAACCAATGGGTGGAAGATTTCTCTGTCTCTCCCTCTCTCTCCGTAACTCTGCCTTTCAAATAAATAATCTTTTTTTTTAATCTTTTTTTTTTTTTGACAGGCAGAGTGGAGAGTGAGAGTGAGAGTGAGAGTGAGAGAGAGAGAGAGAGAGAAAGAGAAAGAGAAAGATCTTCCTTTGCCATTGGTTCACCCTCCAATGGCCGCCACGGCCGCCGCACTGTGGCTGGCGCACCGCACTGATCCGATGGCAGGAGCCAGGTACTTCTCCTGGTCTCCCATGGGGTGCAGGGCCCAAGCACTTGGGCCATCCTCCACTGCACTCCCGGGCCACAGCAGAGAGCTGGCCTGGAAGAGGGGCAACCGGGACAGGATCTGGTGCCCCAACCGGGACTAGAACCCGGTGTGCCGGCGCCGCAGGGCGGAGGATTAGCCTAGTGAGCTGCGGCGCCGGCCAATATATCTTAATAAAAAAAAAAAAAAAAAAGAAAAAAAAGGACCCAGTAGGACCTGGCCTCTGCCTCCATCTTCCAACCCATACCCCTCTGAGCTTCCTCATTCACCCTCCATCCTTCCCTCCCGTATTCCTCCTCTCACCTCCACACTTCCATGTTGCTTTCTAAGACTTGATGACAAAGGTTAACTCCTAATCCATACCATTTGTCGTAATCCCAACCAGAATCTACCCACGACTACATCAATGTACCTCTTGAACAAAATGAGAACTAAGAACCAAGTTATCTATACTAAGGAAAATGTTAAGTCTTTTAGATCAACTGACTTTCATAAAGTATACACCAAATCATCCTGAAATATTCTCATATTCTAGACTGGAGTCAGGAATGAGTACATACCACTTAATGACATGTCATTAACACTAACCGCAGATTTTCAAATACTTAATTCAGTGAAGAAACATTACAGACATCTTTCATTTCTCAAATATTTTTTCCCAAATGAAATCAAGGCACTTGGCACAAAACATCTCCATTGTGCCCACAAATGGAAAACCACAATATCTAAAGTCAATCCTATAAAACACTCCATGGTAGACTTCAAAATAAAAAGTGTGGCTTCCAGGCTCTGTGCTTCAGGCCCACTCAACTGCAACACGAGGCTGACGCTCCTGCCTCTCGGGGCTGCTGCTGAAGCTCACGCGAGGCAATGCAGAGTATGTGCCTAGAGTACTCAGAAAGAACCAGCTGTTGCTGCCTTCCCCCTTCTGCGGGGACTTCCAGCACAGCCCTAACCATTACACCAGAGAAACCGCCCAGTTCCTCTTCAACCTCTGCCTGAAAACATACAGTGAGATGTAGACCGCTAAGGCAGGAAGCATGCACAGAAACAAGGACGCTGGCTGTGCGGCCTCAGAACTCTGGTGTTCCCAGCCGGTGGCACTGTCTACACACCCTTCCCACCTTGGGGAGACCCTTAGCACAGCAGGTGATGTGGTGTGGCAAGGGCTGGAGGCAGGGCTCTGGACCCACATCTGCCTCCAGCTGGCTTGGCCATTTGGGACAGGCCCAGCGATTTCTCCAGGGCTTTTGCTCCGAAGATGCAAAATAACTGGGTTGGGCCCACAGGCTGCATGAGGGCTCCCCCTGGATTAGTTACTCGGGGGATCATACTGAATGAGGAACGGGACACAAGATGACTTTTCTACACGAGGATGCTGAGCCACAAGGCAGATTTAACACTTCATAGAACAAGATGAGAAACTTAGGAGGCCAAATGATGCACTAAGTGGGGAATCACCAGCAGCCGAGGAGGCAGACTGGAGCCACTGCACAGCAGAAAGGACTGCAGAGCCGGGGTAGACCAAGGACAAAGGTTATGCATAAAACACACCTGCTGCTCAAAGTTGAAAACCTTTTACCATGACTGGCTACACGAAACTGCTAAGTACCAGCCAGAGAGGAGCAGACTACGCATGAAATATCACACCACACAAGGGGCTGGCGGAGGGAGGCAGGAGGGAGATTTCATATCCGTGGTACCTTTTGAGTTTTGAATCACACGAAGCAACTAATTAATAATATTCTTAAAAATCCTAGCTATGGGTGGGCATTTGGCACAGTGGTTAACGCATCTCTTGGGACATCCACATTCCATATCAGGATACACAGGTTCAAGTCCTGCTTCCACTCTTGATTCCAGCTTCCTGCCAGTGCAGATCCTTATTATCCACATGGAACACCTGGATTGAGTTCCTGGCTCCTGGCTTTGGTCTGGTCCAGCCCTGGCTATTGCCAGCATCTGAGAAGCTAATTGGTGAATGGGAGATCTCTTCTCTCTGCCTTTCAAATAAGTAAATTAATTTAAAAATTTTCCAAAAATTTTATTTTTACCCAAGGAATAAAGTAACACCAAAGCTCTTATCTCACAGTAACTATCCTAGGGAAGCCTGAGGAAGCACCATCACCTGCCGCTCAAGCTGAGACATCATAGTGAACTGGAGACCTGCATGGGATTCTCAGAGCCTTACTAACCTCTTTCTCTCTCTCTCTCTAATTTGAAAGGCAGAGTTAGAGAGAGAGGTAGATACAGACAGAGAAGTCTTCCATCTGTTGGTTCACTCCCCAGATGGCTGCAATGACTGGGGCTGGGTCAGGAGCTTCTTCTGGGTCTTTCCTGCAGGTATAGGGGCCCAAGCACTTGGGCCATCCTCTACCGCTTTCCCAGGCACATTAGCAGGGAGCTGGATCAGAAGTGGAGCACCCAGGACTCGAACCAGCATATGGGATTATGGCACTGCAGGCTGGGGCTTTAACCCACTGTGCCACAGCACAGCCCCTGTTTTCTTTTTTGATGCAGCTACATGTGAGTGCCCAGACCCAATCCGGCAGCTTGAAAGACTTAGCTTGCAAGCTCTCATGGCAGCAAAGGCATAGTTACCCTAAATTCAGTGGTCAAGAGAGTTGTTTGGCTGAGACTTTCCTGGACTGAGTGGGGATTCCCTCAACCCTGTACCAGTCAGAATTAAAGTTCATTCTGAGAAGTACATTTTCCGAGGGACACTGGAAGACTAGAACACATTCACAGGAAAAGTATCAGGGATCAGGAATGAGGGCTGGAGCCACAAGCTGTGGTGGGGAAGCGGAGTGGTGAGAACAGAGATGCATGCCTCAGGGAAAACGACTGTCTTCCCAAACTCAACAGGACAGAAGTTAGGCTTTCACCGTACACACTGACTGAAGTAGGCCCAATGGGTGAAAGCTGGGAGGCTCTCGACTGTGGTTCAGTCCAAGGTGCAACAGGGTTCCGTGGGGCTCCATCACAGGCAATCTGCTCTCACTGGGAATAGAATTCCTAGCCCAGGCTAAGCCATGATATGGGGTAGGGTGAGGCAGAGGAGGACAGCAGAAAATACTCACATCCTGAAATGGGGCTAGACAAGTGAGTGCCTGAGCTTCTTCCACCAGAGAAGGATGCTCACCAGCCTGTCTTTCCCATGGAAGGCAGCCATGCGCAAATGACTTCGATGGCAGGAAATTACAGCTACTCACGATTCAGAGATCACCAGGAGGGAGCAGCAACTGAACTAAAATCTGAGCAAATTCCCAACATCCTCATTCAAAAAGCAAATACCTCTTTAAAAAGGGATCAAGGGGCAGCCTTTGGCCCAGTGGTTAAGATGCTTACATCCCACACTGGAGTCCTTGGGTTTAGTTCTTGGCTCCAGCTCCCAATTCTAGTTTGCCGCTAAAGCAGATCTTGAGGCAATGATGATGGCTCAAGTGGTTCCTGCCACCCAGGTGGCAGATCAGGATTGAGTTCCTTGCTCCCAGCTTCAGCTCAGCTCAAAGGTTGTGGGCATTTGAGGACTGAACCAACAGACAGGAGCTCTATCTCTCTGTTTCTCAAATAAATTTTAAAAAGGAATGAAGGGTAAGTGTTAAAGAGATCATATAAATAGCATCAAGTGCCTGGTAATAATAGACAGAATTAAAAAGGAGGGAATGTCCAACATGGGAAGCAGTCCACACAACAGACTCATAGAATGACAATTGCTTTAGTTAACACTCTGACCTCAGAATCAGCCCTTAAGACATTCGGATGCGGCTGAAAAGCCCATGAGAGCATTCAGGCATGGAAAGCCAAGATGCTATGGCAAAAACTATCCTACATGAAGGATTTCTGTGAAACCCCAGTGGAAAGAAGGGGCCATCAAAGAAAGATGTACTTTTCTCTGAAGGGAGGAGAGAACTTCCACTTTGCTTATGCCCTTGTCTAAATACTGACGGAGTTTGTGGTCACAAAAGGCTTCCAGAGCCTTGGCAGCTCATTCCAAGAGCCTCGGGTGATCACTGACATGTTAACTGTTTAAAGTAACAATAGAAGTCACTGTGAACTTACTCCCCTTGTAGGATCTCTGTCCTTAATGAGTTGTACTATGAGAATTAACTGCAAAACTTGTTCTCAAATAGTACTTTCTTTATATGTTTTATGTGTGTATTTGTGTGTGTGTGGGGTGTACAAACTGTTGAAACCTTTACATAGCATAGAGTTGGTCTTCTGTATATAAAGTTTATTAAAAATGAATTTTAATGAAGAATGGGATGGGAAAGGGAATAGGAGGTGGAACAGGAGTCAGGTGGGAGGGCGGGTATGGGGGACAAGAACCACTATATTCCTAAAGTTGTACCTATGAAATTTGCATTCATTAAATAAAAAAAAGAATCAAGGGGCCAGCACTGTGATGTAGCAGGTAAAGCTGCCACCTGCAGCACTGGAATCCAAAACTGGCACTAGTTGGAGTCCCAGCTGCTCCACTTCTGATCCAGCTCCCTGCTAAAGTGCTTGGGAAAGCAGTGGAAAATGGTCCAAGTCCTTGGGCCCCTGTACCCACGTGTGAGACCCAGAAGAAAACTCCTGCCTCCTGGCTTCAGATTGGTCCAGCTCCAGCTGCTGTGGCCATCTAGGATGGCCTCTGTAACTGTTTTTCAAATAAATAAATCATTTTTTTTTAAAGGTTTATTTGAAAGTCAGAGTTATACAGAGAGAGTAGAAGCAGGGAGAGAAAAAGAGATCTTCTGTCTGATGGTTCACTTCCCAACTGGCTGCAAACGGCCAGAGCTGCGCCTATCTGAAGCCAGGACCCAGGAGCTTCCTCCGGGTCTCCCACGCGGGTACAGGGACCCAAGGACTCGGGCCATCTTCCACTGCTTTCCCAGGCCATATGGGATGCTGGTGCTTCAGGCCAGGGCGTTAACCTGCTGCGCCACAGCGCCAGCCCAATTAAATAAATAAATCTTAAAAAAAAAAGGAATAAAAAACTAGATCTAGTACATGTGCATCAAGGACAAAGGGTAAAGTGTTAATAAAAAAAAAAGCTGGGAAAAACTATCTCATTCAATTCTTCTCTTGGAGATTCACAACCATATTAACATATCAAATGTTCTAAAGAGAAGCTAGTTTAGAACTGTTTCATGGGGAAATAAAGTGATTGGGGACATAAGGAAATTTTTAGCATACAATTAGCATGACCCTGCCCCACCTCAAGTTTTCTTCTGACACCTGTTGGGCAGTGGCATGAGAAAGCATAGGTGAGTACAAGAGCAAGAGGAAACCAAGAAAGCCATGTGGCGAGTCCTCCCAGACTAACAGGTTCAGGTCTTTGTCCTGCAGTCCCTCTCCTGCCTTAAATCCTTTGCACATGCTGCCCTTCTACCTTGCTACATGATCCTTTTTCTGTAAAAACTAGTGGAAAAAACTCATTGTATGTAAATGTAAGAGGCCTTCAACAGTTCACAGAAAATGCACAACATAAAAAACTCTGCATGGATTCCAAATTTTTTTTACACCAAAATAAACTTATGTTTTAATTCTACTTTCCCAGGAACTTTTAAAAGTATCCTCATATTTATGTGTTACATTTATAACAGAGATGGCTGCAGATGATTATGTGCCAAATCGTTCACACTGGCTACCTCACCAGGGTGGAATGGGGGAAAGAGGAGGCAGTACAAGACCGCTGTAGAGGCTAGTACTGGGGCACAGCAGGTGGAATTGCTGCCTGCAACACCGACATCCCATAGGGCGCTGGCTGGAGTCCTGGATATTCCACTTCTCTTTCAGCTCCTTGCTAATGCACTGGGGAAAGCCCTGCACCCACATGGGAGACCTGGAGGAAGCTTCTGGCTTCCATCTGGCCCAGCCCTGACTGCTGTGGTCATTTGGGGAATGAACTAGTAGATGGAAGATCTTTCTGTGTCTCCCTCCCTCTCTGTAACTCTTTGAAATAAAAAAAATATAACTTTTTCTGTACATTTCAGTAATTTTTCCAGAAAAAAAAAAAACCCACACACAGAAAAAAAGGAATAAAGCAAATACTCTGCTTTTGACTTCCTCAGCACACACAGTGACTGCTATGAAGCTGGTGGCTAGTCTCCTACGAACCCCTGAGTTTTCTGGTGCCAGTCCTCGTGGATGAGGTTGGAGGTGTGGATGACAACCCGGAGGCCTTCCTCATAAAGCAGCAGCATCATTTTCCTACAAAGACAGAGAAGGGATCAAAAGTGTTAACAGCTCTTTAAAAACAGTAATACCTGTCTGGTGCAACTGTAATAAACAGTTACAGGAATTCTTCTTTAAACTTTTGCATCACACAACGTGCGACACTCAAAATCTCCCCCGTGCACACTACTGCTAGGAGTCTGCTTTAGTGGTGAATGGACATGGCCTTTTAAAAATGCCTGGAGAACTTGCAGGTAGACGATTTTCCACCCCATCTTGTTGACATGTCCAGCTCTGGCCCCTTACTGTCTACAGATCATGTTTCTACCACAGACAACAGGAACCTTCTTGTCCAGTGTTTTCCAAAGTTTAGTCAAAACCTCTTGTTGACAAAAATGTTAAACAACTGAAACACAGTAAGAGCACACTGCTAGGTATGGAGTCACGAAACTGTTCTCTCAGCACAGATATGTATGTGTGCAGAACACCTCTGTCACTGAGAAGCCCTGTGACTCTGGGTACACCATTCAACACCCCGGGCTTTTCCTCACTTGTAGCTTGAATGATCAACTCCACCTCAGGACTGTTGTGAATGAAGCACAAAATGTATTCTGTTAAACGGAAAACACACTCACGCACATTGTTCTATGACTCCTTCAGTGCTTTGCTGTGTTTTGTAATTAGTCTTAGATGACTTTTACCTGCCTACTGTCTTCACAATCTTTAAACTCTTCCATTACAAACTTGTAACACTCATAATCTTCGTCTTCTCTCCCCAACTAGGGTATCTCTAACTCTGTCTTGACTCTTTTTTCTAATTCCCACTGAGGCTAAACTGCTACTAAATACTTAATGATGTGACTTGGCTCACATGTGGAGAAAAAAAAAAACGTATGAATACTATTTGGGCAGGATGATATCGGCAGAAAAAGGGAAAGAATACAAGGACAGAAAGAAGAGTGAGATTTTTAGCTCTTGACAAAATGAGAGATTAACCCCAGCTGGCAAACAGTAAATTAATGCAAAGCTGGAGAAGTGACAGCTGTTGAGCCATTGTCTTTCCATTTATGAAATATGCTCCCTGAAATCTGGGTAAATTTACATACACAGTTGCCAAATTAGCAGCTGATTGTAATTAAGAATAAGCCAGCTATGGAGCATGATATACGTTTTACAAATATTTCCATTAATCAAGGCATCAATTATCACTAGAATCATGTACTAATGACAATGAATTCAATCAAACAGCATTAGGGACACATTTAAGGGGAGCCACATTACTCTTTCCACAGGCAAAATGCTGTGTGTTCATTGTGGTTGCACAGGGACAGACAAGGGTGAGTGGTGCGGTGGTTCTGAAGGCTGACCGACCTGCTCGATGGTCTGATAAGGGAACACCTCCTTGGACATGGAGACGATAAACTCTTCATGCTGCTGGCATAGGACGAGGTGAGGTGGGAGAGGTGGTGGTGGTGTGAGACAGAGGACTTAGAGGGTGGTGGAGGCCCGGCTATAGAGGTGAGTGGGGAGAGACATGGCCCACTCACCCTGGCTCCTGCATGGATGATGACACCCAACATTCGCTGTCCTTTCTCTCTTCCCCCCATCCCGAGCCTCAGGGCCATCAGAGGTAACCCTGTTCCCAGCTCTGGGGGGAACTGAAGAGCTCTACCATCCTAACACTCCGCAAGAGACAGCAACTTTACTACACTTCACAAAGCCGTAAGCTTCCTGAGGTCGGGCTGTGCCTTTGCTTGTGTCCTTGTGCTGTGCACACAGCACCTGCTTTTGTACCTCTGGGCCAACTGCATGCCCTCTCAAAGGCTGTCTCCTACCTCCTCTTGCCAGCCCCACTCTGTTAGGCAGGGACGGAGTTTACATCCCCGCAACAAAGAAGTTGGAAGGTTTTTCTCCTTTTCTAACTCAGGTTTGTGTTGCTTCTTTCACCAGAAGTTGCAAAACTGTAAGAACAAAAACTATATCCTCTGGAGCAGACAGATTTTTAAAGAACAATTTGTAAAACATTTAAAAATAAGCAACCAAAAGTAACTGAGACATAAGCTCAATCTTCTTGTAAGATACTGGTGTTTCAACAAAATGTAAACCATAGATACTAAGTAGGTGGGAAAGGTTCTATTATAATTACTCCCGTAACCAAGCATTTTAAACTCTGAATTAAGAACTCTGTTAATTTTACCTGGAAAGTGTGTACAGGTAGGGGAGAGGTGGTAAATGGACCAAAGAGAAGCCATGGGGTCAGTTTTAGCGGTGAGCAAATAGGAACAAAATTAAAAACAAGAGTAAAAGGGTTCTAATCCCATCCCCATCGCTGGCCTAAGGAAAGGCACTCACCTTCTTGGAGCTTTAGTCCCAAGGGGAAGGACAAAATAACTAGCTGAAGAGCACTAGACAAAGGAGAGCGCCCTGTAGGCCCAGACAGCTTCACTGAGCTGGGTCCCGGACTGGCTTCCCATGCTCAGTCCCTCCCAGGAGGGACAGCACAAGCGGTCAGCAGCAGTGCAGGCTCCTCACCGCCTGCCTGCAGTGAAGGGCAGGGCAGCTGCACACACACAATGAGACTGCTGGCACAGCACACAGGTGGCCCGCAGACACCGGAACCCTGGGGTCTGAGTCACGGTCAGAAGCCAAATGGGTGGCAGGACTTGCCAGGCATATTCTGGAATCAGGGAAGTCTCTAAGCTAGGGCTCTGGCCTGAGGACTTTGCTGCTGGCGCCAGGCACTGCGGCAGAGACGGCCCTCACTGATGGCAGTCTGTATCTTTTGTGGCAGTGAGCACCCTGGAGCTCAGTGATGCACAGCGAACAGCTTATTCCTGAGTCAGGTGCTTGACTATCTCCAACAGGCCTCAAGCTCTATCCTCTGTGGGACTAGAGTGACAGCTGGGGACGGTCTGTGGATGCCCCACATTTAACCACAGCATCTAGAAGCACCAACGTCTGGTGGATGGCCTCCCTTTCATAAAACAGCTGGCTGCACTCTTCCTACTCTAGTTTTTTGAAATCAGATTGGCCAACAGCGGTTTAAGTGTATAAAGAAGACGAACACACAAGACTCAGGACAAACATCCCTCCTAGGAGGCTGACTTCTGCCCTGAGGAACATGCTGGAAGCAGCAAGCTACCCATTTCCACTGCTGGACTGGAAGAAGGATGAGGCCCTGTCACAGCCCCGTGATAAACCCTGGCTGGAGCAATATGCTGCCTGAAACTACTGAGACAGGAACAACCACGCCTTGTTCTTTTTCTCATTTACAGAATCAAGTATGTCAAAAGGCCCTGCAAAACAGCTATAAAACTAACAGGCAACATGAGAGTCAGGTTGATAATCTCACACAAGGTGTCACATAGGCAGTAACAGAGAAATGTCTAAAGAGCTGTCTTGCGCTGAAAGAGGTGTCAGTCTCTCAGGTTGACAACTTTTGGTAAAGTAGTTTTCTTTCAATTGAAATGTGGAGCAGACTTTCTAATATTGTGCTCAATATGACTCAGATTCTTATAAAAAGCACAGAACCTCTTACAGGTAGGAGGGATCCACAGGTGCTGACTTGCACAAACACACCCTCAGCAGCCACAGGGGCCACACAACCACAATCGATTCTTCCCAAGCCAGGCAGAGGGAAAGGCCCTCGGCGGAGGGGAGGAACCCAGGGTCTCTGTACACACTCACAGCCAGAAGCTCAGTGTTCTGAGTTCAAGCTGCTGGAAAACAACAGCACGCACTGTGGACGGCTCTGTCCTCCCCCAAGAAACCCTCAGACCCCAGCCTTTCTGAGGATGCTTCCTGCAAGTGTGCTTTGCTCCAGGGAGAGCAGTGGAGAGAGGCTAGCTGGTGCCAAGTCCCAGTTACACGGCAGGAAGAAGTCTGCTGTTCTACTGCACAACAGGGTGACTACAGCTAACAAGGGACTGCGCAGTTAAAGAAAAAGTCTGAAGATTTCGAATGTTTTTACCTCACAGAAATGACAGATGTTCTACAAGACAGATGTTAACCCTGAGTTGAACAATACAGAAGGTACACAGCATCAAAGCACCACATGGTATCCCATAACTAGTCAAAACAAAAATTAAATCACACCCCCCCATTTCATAAAAAGTTACTTACGTGTGATGTGTTCCAAACGCAATATCTAACTTTGCCTAGGATGAGAAAAAAAAGTCATTTATTTTTCAAAAATTCAGTAATATCCTTAACTGAATAGTTTTTCCTATTGGAAATCAAATTAGTAAAGGGTCAGGTCAACTCAAAAAAATAAAAATCTATCTTTACTGCCCTCTATTGGCCAAGCCCTTGAATAACAAGACAGCTTTTCCAAGTAAATAGACCCAGTGAAGCACATCTCTCGCTCTCTCTCTCTCTCTCTCTCACACACACACACGTTACCCAGAATGATTCAATATTACTGCATTTTTAATTATAGCAATTGGGAGTAAAAACTTAATTTTTTTAGTTGCTTAAAAAAGCTAATAAAACCAATAAGATTCCATGCAAAGTTTTAAATTTAGGTATTTGGCTTACATTGAAATTAGCGAAGTTTTCAGAGCATATTTAAAAGGCACATTGAGCATGGTGACAACATGAAGACATATTAGAATGTTTAACAGAAATTCCTTAGAACATAAATAAAAAGATAATATATTAAATCCATTTTCACATTACAAATTGACCTTTACAAACCAATGGTAGGCACGTGGAAAAGTAAAACATTTTATACAACATCCTGGTTAAGCAGAAAATACCACTAGATGTGTTATGAAAGGGTTAAAAGCCACAAGAAGAGCTCAGCCATTAGGCATGTAGTCTACGTGTTTGAATGGTTTAGGAAATACTCTGTCTCTATGCCTCAGCTTTCTCTTCTTAAAATTGGGTGCTACTAACAAGATTCAGAGAGAAGGTGGAGTCAATGAGAAAATGCTACCAAATGCTTAGCAGAGGGCTGTGGCAGTAGGACGCTACAAACAGTAGCTCTTGCTACTGTCACCTGCCCCCAACTCCATCTCTCTCTGTAGGACAGAAGGGTAGAGCTGTTTGCTGGGGCAGCAATGGGCAACTGGAATACCCAGTGCTCTGGGAGTGCTCACCAACAGGTGCACCAGTCATCCCTGACCTGCGGGGAATACGTTCCAAGATCCCAAGATCCCAACGGGTGCCTGAAACCTGGGAGAGTCCCGGCCTCTACATACACTTTGTTATTCCTATACTTACGTCCCTAGGCTAGTTCAGACATAAATTATGCAGAATAAGAGATTCTTCCTTCTTCACAACTTCACGGAGCGATCTGTTCCTACCCTGCATCTTAGCAGCCTCAGTACATTCTTTTTATTAAGGATATAACTCTCACCTTTTCACTGAAAGTAGCGCTTTACAGCTTTTTTGGCATATCTGAATTGCCAGCATCCCCACTCTGATGCTTTGGAGCCATTATCCAGAAAAATAAGGTTTCCTGGACACAAGCATTGCAGCGTCATGACAGCTGCTCTGACAGCTGCCACAGCCACCGGCTGACCACAGGGCAGGAAGCGAGTAGGCAACTCATGTCCTGGGCAGAACGGAGCCCAGTGGCACACGCATCACACCACTCAGACGGGTGCACAATTTTAAACTCAGCAATTGCTTATTCCTGGAATTCCCTACTTCGTATTTCTAGACCACAGCTAACTGCAGATAAATGACTCTAAGGAAAGTGACACTGTGGGTAGGGGGAGCTCCTGTACTTTTCCACGTGGTGTTTGGGGGTGCTCTGGCTGCAGGAGACACAGCAGAGAACTGGACTGCATGTCTCCAAAAGGAAAACGCCATTTTGTAAACTGGTTATTCTTTGAGGAAGCACAACAGTCAGAGATCTGGCTTTGGAGCTTAGTTCTGCCACAAGTTTCATGCTTTGGGGCAAGTCTAAGCACAAAAACACGGGAACAATAACTTCACCAGACAATCCTTAATGGGTGCTTTTTGGGGCTAACCAAACCCTTCTGTCAAACCTTTGGAAGTTGCCAGAATCAAAATGGGTCACTTTTGTCAAAGGCCTAACCAAAACAATAAGGTAAACCAGGCAGCCGTGAAGAACATTTTATGTGCGTGTGCCTGGTAACCAGTCGTTCACAAACAACGGCCAGAACCACACCCTTGTACAAGGCCATGGCAACCTGACACAATACTTGTGCAAGCACGTCCGCCCAGCAGCTGGCTGCTTAACCGTGGATGGCGCCACCCTCGTGGAGCCTTGTAGCCCTTCCTTCAACACGTCTAATGTCATCTTCACTTCACCTTGAAGCACTTCATTTGCTTCCCCCTCCTTGAATGCACTCAGATCACTGACACGTGCACTCCCACTGCAATGCTCTGCTATTCCCAAAGAAACTTAGTATTTCAAGAACCTGCTATTTGGGTTGACACAGCTGATGATGAATGTTATCAATGCATTTTATCTTTTTTTTCTTCTTAGAGACTGGTATTTGTTTTGTGTCAACCTCATTTTCATTTTGCTCTAGAGACTGAATTGCAGCTTAAGACCGGTGGTTTTTCTGCCCCATTCCAGGGCCTGAGCAGTGGGAGCCCAGCCCAGTTTTCAGGAGGGAACTGCTGCGTAAGCACAGGGGGCCCTGCATGCCTTAACAGTCTGCACCCTCAGGCTGAGCAGCATTCACGCCAAACTTGCTCCTTGCTCACAGCATTTCAGCAGCGGCCCGCTCTTCCATCTCTTCAGAATCTCTGCAGGAGGACAGATCAGGCGTGAACTCTCACGGGTGCTCACACAAGACGGTACCGTGTATGTGTGGAACTTCCTGGGCCAGCATCTACTCCATCAGGGCTGCTGAGGGGGCTCCCCTGTCGCATGGGATGGCAATGTCCACGTAGCACAGAGGATAGTCTGTGTTACACAGAGCAATGGTAGGCAGGTTCACAGAAGATGCCTCTGTGAGAGGCTGGCGGTCAGCCCTGGTTAGACGTGGCTCCCAGATGGCTGCCTGGATCTGGTTAGTGAAAGACCCAGGAGTGAGAGTGGCCAGCACCAGGAGCGGCTCCAGTGGCAGCAGCAACTTCAGCCAGTGTTCCTGGAGGATACCACACTGACATCAGCAGGGTTTCACAGGCCACCATGGCACGAACTGCCACCAGAAGCTTCTCCCAGGTCCTCTCCAGACGTACGATGGAGAGGCCATCACTCTTCCTGTTGTAGATGTCCTGTTCTACCAGAAGTCAAGGCTGCTGCCACCTAGGTGGGTTCCTGCTTCAAGGGCTGGAGGGCATCCTCCTCCTTCACGTGCAGCACATCAAGGTCTCCGGACATCATGACAGCTTCCCTTGAAGCTACCCCAGGAGTCAAAACCACGTGGTGTGGAGCCCTCATCAAGAAATGCAGAAAGCAATCCATTTTAAAGATGACGAAATTTGGGTTCAACAATTAGGCTTAAGTGATCAGCTCAGAACAGACTGAACTTTTGTGTCTCCCCAAATTCCCCCAGCTTGACTGTATTTGGAGAGTCAGAAATTTGCAGAGGCAGCTGGTGTTAAATGAGGTCAGCAGGGTTGGCCTCAGATGGATTCATGTACTTATAAACACAGACACCAGAGATCTCGTGTGTGCTCACTCTGCCACACGAAGGCACAGTGAAAAGGTGGGCTCCTACAAGCCAGGAAGAGGCCCTCACCAGACGGAAGATATTGGCACACTGATGTTGGATTTCTGTTTCCAGAACCATGAGAGGTTAACTGTCAGTTGTTAAAGCCACTGATATTTTGTTTTATCATTGAGCGCAGACTGACATACCCAGGAAGAGAGCTGGCACAGAACTAGGCAATGTGGCCCCTGACCCCCAAAGGTCTCTACCTCTGGCCTCAGGCTGCTCATCTGCAAAATGCGAGAAGTGTCAGCGTCCACTGGTTCTTTGACTAATATGCCTCAGGTTTTGCTAGAAAAAGTTAAGAATTACTCTTACAGGCAAGGTACTAAATGCAATAGGTATGGATGAAGTCTCGATCCTGGATCTCAATAGTTCCTGG
The DNA here is from genome assembly GCF_964237555.1 of Oryctolagus cuniculus. Classification (NCBI taxonomy): domain Eukaryota; kingdom Metazoa; phylum Chordata; class Mammalia; order Lagomorpha; family Leporidae; genus Oryctolagus; species Oryctolagus cuniculus. The sequence continues at coordinate 35,639,299 of NC_091451.1, read as the reverse complement.
CACAAAGTTTGGAAGAAGTGGCTTGTTATGCCCTCTAGTGGCTGGCCTGGAGCAGGTCATCAGGTGCAGGACTCTCCTAAACCTTGCAATACAGAAGCCTTTGAAAAACACTTCCTATCTCTACCTTAATTTAATCACTGGTTCTCAGGATTCCCCTGTCAGTTTATTTCCTGCCCCCTATTAGTCTGATAAAAACTACCTTACTCCAGTTTAACTTCTGTTGCTAAAAACAGAGGCAAACAAAGGAATTTTAGGCTCGGCAGAACAAACATGCTGGGCAGAACCCACAACATAGAGCACAGAGGATTAAGTCACGGGGCAATGTTGTGAGGTATGTTTAAAACTGAGCAGGTGAGACGTGCACTGCCTTAATCCTCAGTAAACAGACAGGTAGCTGGGAGCTGGAAGAGTGACACAAGGTGAGCTGGAGCGCTTCTATCTTGTGTGGATGGGGAGAGAGAGATACTTGGCGGAATGCAGCCAAGAAAAGGAATCCAGGAGCCTGTAGCTCATCCTCAAATCTGTGTTCAGAGAGCAGAGCTCACAAACAAGTTTCACCAAGCTAATGACAAGGAAAGAAAAAAGCTACGTTAGTATCTTTCATCATGCTTTCTCATCTTTCCAGAGAAGGAAATCCGAAGCCTAAGGAATTCTTCTGAAGTCCTTGCTTTTCTCCCCATTAGGCCTGTTTCTTATTGAGAAAGCCAAATGTAATAAAAAAAAATCCTTTCAGCGCCTGGTGTGTGGTGCAGTGGGTTAAAGCTGCATCCCTTGTGGGTGCAGGTTTAAGTCCCACCTTCTCTGCTTCTGATGCAGCCCTTGCTAATGCACCTGGGAGAGCAGTGAGAGATGGCCCTGTGCTTGGGTCCCTGCACCCGTGTGACAGACCTGATGGAGTTCTGGGCTCCTGGCTCCAGCCTGGCCCAGTCCCAGCTGTTGCGGCCATCTGGAGAGTGAACCAGCATTTGGAAGACCTCTCTCTCCTCTCTCCAACTCTTTCAAATAAATAAGATCTTTAAAAACAATTAAATTTAAAAATTCTTCCAGAAAGTCTAAAGCAATGGGTCCTAACCCAAATCTACAAATGAGTGGCCTCACTGTGTTCTGCCTGCAAAGTATCAGGACTAAATTATGGGCACATATTAAGAAACAGTTAATAGATTTCGGAGCCTTTTTTTCTATGTTTGCTTTGCAAACAAAGTGGACACACCGATTATGAGACCACTAGTGCCCCTCACTGGGCTTGGCTCACACACAGCGCATGACTCACACAGGTAGTTTTCCAACAGACTTCTATCTATGGGTCTCCCCAGTAGACTTTATTTAAATAGTTTAAGATTTATTTATTTGAAAGGCAAAATTACAGAGAAAGACTGGGAGGGACGAAGGGAGGGAGGGAGAGAAAATCTTCCATCAGCTGGTTCATTACCCAAATGGATGCAATGGCCAGGGTTGGTTCAGGCCACAGCCAGGAGCTTCATTCAGGTCTCGCATGTGGGCGCAGGGATGCTAATGTTTGGGCCATCTTCTACTGCTTTCCCAGGCACATTAGCAGGGAGCTGGGTTAGAAGTGGAGCAGCCAGGACTAAAACTGGTGTCCAAATGGGATGCCATCATTACAGGTTTATCTGCTACACCACAGTGTAGCCCCTGCCTTCTCCCAGTGTAGTCTTTAGATGCAGTTGTGTGCAAAAGAACTGAGGACTATGGTGAAAGTGTCAATGTAGTTAATGTTGGACAAGGTGTCACGAAACACAAGGTTCAGACAAAAAGAACCTACAGCCACGGAGCTACGTGTTGGGACCTCTTCAGTGCTGGAACCCAGGTTTAAGTGGTCGCTGACCTGCCAGATGCAGCCAGAGGACTAGCAGCAGGCTTGGGAAAGACATGTGATTCACGGTGTACTGAACAGAGCTCAGGAAAGTGAATGCTCTAACTTGTAAAGGAACAGGGAGACAGGCTAGATCACTTCAAACAAGAATCACCAACAGTCACAGGGGAAGATTTATTCTGAGGAATCACAACCAACATGTGGAAGTAAAAAGGAGGGAGACTTCAGGTACACGAAGAACAACTTGGGGCCACTGTTGTGGTGTAGTGGGTTAAGCTGCGGCCTGCAACGCTGGCATGAGTCCTGGCTGCTTCACTTCCAATCCAACTCCCTGCTAATGCACCTGGGAAAGCAACAGAAGATGGCCCAAGTGCTTGGGCTCCTGTACCCACATGGGAGACCCAGAAAAAACCCCTGGCTTCTGGCTTTGGCTTGGCCCTGTCCCAGCCATTGTGGTCTTCTGGGGGAGTGAAATGGCAGATGGAAGATCTCTGTCTCTCCTTCACTCCGTAACTCTGGCTTTTAAATGAAAAAATAAATCTTTAAAAAAAAAAAAAAAGGAAAAATCTTTCCAGGGCTGGTGTTCAGGTGGACAGCAGGTTAAACCACTGCTTACAGTGCTGGCATCCCTCACTGGAGTGTCCATTCAAGTCCCGGCTACTCTATTTCTGGTCCAGCTCCCTGCTAATGTGCCTGGGGAGGCAGCAGAGGGTGGAGGAGGCTTGAGTGCTTGGGCCCCTGCCACCCATCTGGCAGACATGGACACCCATCTGGGGAGTGAACCAGCAAATGGAAGATCTCTCCCCCCGCCCTTTCCTGTTACTTTACTCTGACTTTCAAAGAAATAAAACAAATCATTAAAGGAAAATTTTTCCAACTATGAGGGTGCCAAATGGGAAGGGCTATTTCTGCAAGTGTTGATGCTGAGGCTAGACCAGTCTCTGCGGGTGAGGCTGGAGAGAGGATTTCTACACCAGGTGGGAAGACCAGCCAAAGGTCCAAATTTTCCTCCAGTGCTCAGATTGTACATCATTGCCAACAGCAGGAAGGCTCTTACCTGGCAGAGGGCAATGTTTTCGTAAGGCTTGGCCTGGGCATGTAAGTGAGCCTTGGCCTCTCGTTTATCACCATGCACCAGCAGGATGGGTTTCCTCCTGAAATGAGATCAGAAGTAGTAAAAGCACATCACTCATGAAGCTGGACTCTTCCCTGTTAGGGAATGCCAGCTTCCCCACCTACTACCTGGCATTTTCTTCTTGCCTTCATGGTGACTGAATACAGGCACTAATGCAGAGCAGTGACCACTTACTGGTCACAGACCAGTTCATGTTAACACGGGGCCACATGGCCTGACCCTGAAGCTCTGCTGTAACACAGCAGGGTTGAGACTCAGCAAAGTCCTTGGTAATTATTTCTTTGGTCCCAAAGGGCACACAGGTAGCTCTGTGTTAATATATTCAAGTTCAAACAGATTAAAGACAATAATCATTTCATAATATGATGCTTTTTCTTTCCTTTTGGACCAAGCAATGGATTCATTCCACACTGTATCTATATTCACCAAGCTCTTACGATGAACTATATACTTGTACACGGCACTAGAACCAGGATACAATAGTGAACAGGCTCACAGCACAACACGGATTCATTAATGGTCGGTTAGACTGAAATGAAACAGGGCTCAACGTATATTGAAATGCTGTGTTTTCAAATTCCAAGGAATCTGAGACACTCTTCAATAGACTAAAAATGCTTCTAGGAGATCCTTGATCTTCAGTTAATTCAAAGTGAGAAAATCCCTAGAAATCAATCTTTTTTACAGGCTCTCCCAACACAACAAAAATTGGATTTTTCTCCAACAGGCAGTGGAGGTAAGATAAACCACAGCCACATCCACACTGCATTAATCCCGCTGCACAGGGCCCACCTCGCTTGCAGATCACAGGAAACGCATGCCTACTGCTGACCCCCAACTACGTCACGCCCTGCAGCTTTCTTCTACCAAGTAAGAGGAAACCATGAAGTGTGCGTTCCTAATTGCTTTTCTTCTTTGGAACAGATTTTACACACAGAAAAACAGTATAATAATAATGTAAGAAAATCCATCTATCTTTTAGAAATGAGATGTTATCAGATTATCAGGTTTTCTTAATTACGGAAGATGAAAAGCTGAACTCACTGATACCTTTATGGGTTCTATGAAATATTACCAAAAACTAGCATCTAAACAACAACATAATCAGTCACACAGCCTGTTGATCTCTGGTTTTCTATATACAAGTCCTGCTGTTACTTCAACTTGGCCATTCAGGCCATCCCTCATCTTTACGATGTTTGAAAGCTTTCTCGAGATGCCCGTAGCAGTGAGGGGTGGAGGCTCCTCCAACCCCCAACACTACTTACTGGGGGTCCACCAGACATTGGACTGGTGGGCTGGGGCTGCCGTAAGGAAGCTTTGGCTGCGTATTCCCCACCCTAAATGTCCAGGACCAGAAGTGTTCCAGAGGTTCTCCAGGTTTGGGAATCTGCATAGACTTTACCAGCTGAACATCCCTAATCTGAAAACTCTGACTTGCTGCAAAATCCAAAACCTTTTGAGGACATGCAGGTGCTTAAAAAGTTCTAGATTTCCACGCATCTTGAATTTCAGATTTTTGGATTTGGATGCTCAATCGGCACTAGGAGCTGGGTGGTTACACAACACAACCTCATTGTCTCATGGCTCCATGGCTCGGCAGTCTGAGACAGAGGTGTGGGCAGGGTTGGTTCCTCCTGAGGCGGGGGTGAGGGGTGTGGAACCTGCTCCCTGCCCCTTCCTAGTCTCTGGAGTCCCTGGCTTGCAGGTGGCATCCTCCCTCTGCCTTCATAGTCTTCTGTCTCTCCACATCTTAACTTTCCCTTTTACAGAGGAACAAACTGTAATGGATTAATGTCTACCTACTAACCTCATTTTTACTAGAAGACGTCTGTAAAGGCCTCATCTCCAAATAAGATCCCCTTCTGAGGTACAGGGGTTCAGGACTCTCAACACATCCTTTTGGTGAGACAATTTAACCTGTGCCAAGGCGCTAAATGACTGACAGTTGATTTCAAAGTCTTCAAGCAGCAAAGGGAGGAGGAAAAAGTGCTAGGGACAGTTCCTGCCGGCAGGAGCTCACGGCAGGGACGGCTCGTTGCCTCCAGGTACACCCTTCTCCTTTCTGAACGAAACCCTGACTGCCTCAGGACAAGTGTGCTCAGCTGCATGAAGACACTGCCAGCCCCTCTATGAGCTGAGCTGTGCTCAGTGAGACAGAGGTGTCACAGAGGACGTCCCAGAAGGATGCTCACTAGGGCACAGCGGGGACATGGGCCCTTTCATACCTCCTTCCTTCCTCCTTCCTGTACCCAGAACACAGAGCAGCAAGCTAGAGCTTCAGCTGCCATCCTGAACCACAGGGTGACTCTGAGGACTGAATACACCCACCAGGACAGAAAGAAGAGGTGGCCAAGTCTCAGAGAACAGCAGTGCTCCCAATTCAGACCACAAATGCCTACCACCGAGGCTTCTCATGCTGGAAAAATTAATTTGTCTTGTTTAAGCCACTGTCATTTCCGGGTTTCTATAACGGGTAGTTAAAATGTATCCCTGTGTTGCAGGTCAGATACCAGCCCTTCAGCGCCAGCACTGCTTGGGAAATCTCCTTATTTTATTCTCTGTGAATGGCAAAGGTTTCCCCAATCTGATGTCCTTAATCCACCAAGGACTTGGTGTGTTCTTCCACCCCACCTGCCATCACGGGATTCTGCCACATGAACGTGTCAGAGAGGGGGATGGGCGGGCAGCGTGCTCCCATGCCAGGCATCTTTATTTGGTCTGTTGTCCAACACAAGGCCGGCAATTGCAGAACACGGAACTGCTTTAAAGTCCTTCACACGCATGGCCCGGGTCCAGGAAAGCCTACTGACCTTTCCTAACTCCTGCACTACAGGAAGAACCATTTGAGAAACTCAGAGATCCTCCACACAGAGCAGAAGTGAGGTGCCGCATGACGCACATGCGCTGCACACTAGAGGCTGGGGACGCAAGCAGAGATGATCTCTGCTTCCAGGTTCACACTGGATGGCAAGTTCTGTTGAGCTGGAATTTGCCCTTCTTTACCTCTGGACAGTGCACAAAGGAGAATACTAACCTCTGCAAAAATAATCTGATGAAATTTAAAAACGTTTCCACCACCTGATTTTAACGGTTTCTAAAAAATATTCAAAAAGATGGGTGGCTTTTGCCCAAGAAGCACAAATCTTAGGTTTCAAAGTCCATTATGGTTCATGGTACCCTCTGTCACCTGCAGAACTCACCTGAACTCTGGTGGGTACTGTTTTATGAGCCAGTCCACATCGAAGCAGTAGTTAAACTAGACAGGGAAGAGAAAAGTAACTAAGACACCAGTCATTCAGCCAAGCAGTTCACAAAAAGAACCGTTAGTTATTAAATGGAGAAAGAGTCTAAAATAGTAATGGACGACATAAATTATTTATAACCCTGGGCAGTCATGCTGCAATACTCACACACTTAAAATTGAACTTGAAGAAACACATGGTTAAAGGAACCGAATAAATGGAGCTAAATGCACAAGATAGGTTCTAAGGGAATTATCACTGCACACCTTGGCAGCAAGTGTATTTGTCCATGGCGCATTACTTCTAACAACTCTGAGATTAATTTGAATAAACAGGTTTGTACACGTATCTCCCTTTCCCCAGGTGATTATAAAAAGACAGACACCCAAGCACCCAAGATAAAAGTTCCCAGGACTTGCAGAAAGGAGTACTTACTTTCAGCCTAACTCACTAGATAGCTTTGTGCACAGGTATCTGGGGCTGACAGTCACGAGGCTGATAACTATAACCTGAACACAAGCTCTGGGCTGGTCTGCCCCAGGGTGCTCCCCCTTACGCTGGGTAACCCTGGGGTCATCTTGTATGCGGGAACTCAAGCTGGCCGAGACAGCACTCGATCTTCCATCTGGAAACAGGGACTCTGAAGATCACACCCACTCGTGAAAGGCAGAGGAAGCCTGCCTTTCTCCAGGGACACGGCCCTTCTTCCTATCTGCCTGCAAGCCCGGAGCATTCACGTGCTCTGTCAGCACAAAGGGAGCAGCACAGCCAGGCAGAGCGAACATGCCCCTGTAGCCCGCACCCCACTCCCTCCCTTCTGGCAGGTGCAGGGAGTGCCGTATGCTTCTAAGATCTACACACACTTTCCCAGGGGCTTGCACCGAGTCCCGTGAGTCTTCAGGCTGGAATGTCTAAGGTGCCTTCTTGGTCCGCCCTTGTGGCCTGATCAAGAGTCAACTGTTCTACAGACAGTGGCGTCTGTGTTCTATGTTGACGGCCATGATCCCATGGCTGGCATGTGGTGTCGGCCTCCAGTTGTTGCCATCTTAAGGACACCGTGCCCACATCTCAAGGACTCTGCTAGGGCACAGGTTCCACCTCTCAATGTTTTCTTGAGAAGTTATTTAGTGGTCTCCTTTTACCCAAAGGAAAACCAGCTTGACCATAAACTTACCTGCGCTGAAGAAACAAGTGTCCCAAATAGAGGAGATAAAATATCTACAACAACAAAACATCAAAGTCAGATTCACACTCAGAAAAAGTCCTCTAGTCCCAGCGATCACAACTAACTTAATCAAAAGTCACTGATGATCAAGATTTGGTTCAGAAAACAATAAACTGCAAAGTGATGGAGAAGCTAGACTTGGGGGTTTCATAAAACTCAACAAAGAACTCCCCTATGCTATTTAAGGGTATTTATTATACATTATGAGACACAGTGCAAAACCAAAATCTGCTTCAGTACTAGTCAATTTCAGAAGCTCCTCAAGATGCATGCTCCTCTTCCTGGGTCTCTGAACTTTGACCTCCTTCAAGTACCCACCCAAGTTCCTCTCCAGGACCCCTCCTTGGGAGCCTGCAAGCTCTCCCTTCCTGCAAACCCAGGGTCAGGGGCATCCATGATTCTAAATTCACGCTGCTGGTATGTTGGTCAGGTGGGTCCATCTGGAACCCATCTGGGCCTTACTTTTAGACAGTGGAAAGCTGGTTTCTAGTGAACTTCACCATGAGAGGAAGCGCCCATCGTCACCATCTTCAATTACTACAGCTGTGTCTAGGGGACCCACTGGTACCAGGCACCACTCTTGGTGCTTGCGACATAGTAACTCTTACTCCTTCAGAACCATTCTCTGAGTTGTAGGGGGCCGGGGTTTGCTACTTCTGTTTTGTAGATGAAGAATCTCTTTAAGAAGTACCCATGGCCATGCAGCCAGGACAGGGCAGAACTGGAGTTTGGGCCCCGCTGTCAGATTCCAGCAACTCTGCTCCTGCCGCCTCCTGCCTCCGGGGGATAAGACTCAGCTCCTTTACTTATATGATTGGCAGATATCCAGTGATCTAGATGCTGGGTACAAAGATTTTAAAAGACCACTGCCAACGAAATACTCACAGAAGTTCCTGTCTTACTGGGAGAAGGCACAATTTAGAGATCATTCTTCCACCCTGCCCCCACCAGCACCTCGCTCCACCTTTCTATATCCCACCCATCTTTTAAGGGCCACCTGAGGTCCCCTTCCTCCACGAGCTCTTCTCAAGGCTCTACAGTTAAGGCATATATTAGAGCGGTTCGTCAAACAGCATGGACGCCTCAGTGCCTAGGTTCAAATCCCAGCCCTACCACCGACCAGCTCTGTGACCATGGGCAGGCTAACTATTCTAAACTGTAGATCCAGCAAGGCAAAGACCTAGAATTAATAAAAAGGAAATCTCACCTCCCCACCTTCACTAACCGCCAGTCTAGCACTTCATTCCATACAGAGAAACTCCATAGAGTTCTCTGTGGAACATGATAAACTCTAAAGCAAAACAAAAACACTGACAAGCATCTTATAGCTCTTCAAAGCACCTTGATGGGAAATGCTTAAAGAGAAAATAACCTGTAGAATCAAACTCTCAACAAGATGCAATTAAATGTCCCAACCCTTATTCATTGTATAAAAGGGATACAGAATTCTGTACTTGAAATTTAGAAATATTCTTGACAGTGCCTCCTTTTCTGAATCCCCAAACTGAAATTCAGACAGTTAGGTCTTGCATTAACGATCCATACAGCAAGAGTGCCTGTGGCTCCCAGGGAGTGGAGGGAGGGAGAGCGACCCAAGACCACCTTTGATTCTCAGTGAAGCATCTACCTGTGCCTTTGCTTCTTCACCAGGAACCCAAGCCAGCTTCCAAGCAACAGTTCTGTAACGTGCCTGGGCATTAATCCTGGGAGGGGTTGTCAGAACACAGACTGCAAGGCCTGCACCCCAGGGTGGGAGTCAGTGAGCATGGGGGAGCCCAGGAATTTGCAGTTTTAACAAGTTCCAGGTGATGCAGATGCTGCCGGTTCTGGGACCACAGAGGACAAACAAAGGCTGCGAGGTTTGTCACCTCATCCACAGTGTCACTGATCAGGCTTAATCTTGGACTTCAGCAATTCTAAGTATGGTGCTAAGTGTTACAGTGGTTTGAGTGACAGGGTCTGCAGAAACACCCTCTGGACACCCGACCCAGGCAAGGTTTGCTGTCCCACTAACGTACTTGCTTGTTTAAAGCATTTTTTTTTTCCTCTGAGAACATCTAAACCATTGAGCAGGGTTCTTGAGGCACACTCTAGGCTGCCTTCCTCATCTGACCCCGCAACCTCTCAAGGGCAACCCGAGGGCTCTCTGATGCACAGCTTCCTCTTACCCTTGATGTGGAGGGCTCCGGAGTTGTACTTGGGCTTGATTCCCGAGACTCTAGTGAGGTAAAAGCGGAAGGGGTTCCCTCGATCCAACATGTCCCAAAGGTCCTGGCCTTCCCCCGCCGTCTCATGCTTGTCTTCCCCCTCCTCTTTGAGCCTGTGGCTGGCAGCAGGGCCGTGATTTCCACCTGTCTGGGCAGTGCCGTCTCTGGGAGAAGAGACGTCTGGCTCCTCGCAGCCCACGGCTTCCTTGGCCTGCTTTGGCTGGGACTCTGGGGAGACCTCATCGTCGCTGCTGGAGAGACACCAGCCCAGGTCTCCCTGGGAACCACTTTTTTGCTTTTTGGGAGGTGAAGCCGAATCTGTGTTGCTGAATCTCACAGGGGACGCCTGTCTCCTGTGCGCAGCTTTGCGAGCCTCAGAACAGGTGTACCTTGGCTCACATGCTGTGCCTTGCCCGGCATGGGGAGGGGCAGAAGTGGATGGCTTGTCCAGTTTCGGCTTTTCGTCCTCACTCTCATCACTACTGGATATTGTCCACTTCCCGTAATTACCTTCCTGAGACATTATACTTCTGGAAATGAAAGAAACAGCATCAGGTCCTGTTCACTAGGCCACTGGAAAAATCACTTTATGACTCTCAAATTCTCGGTCAGACGTGCTTCTGAGTTTATCAGAAGCTGGGGCACGTGACCACCGTCAGTTGTTTTGTGGTTGGTCATCGGCACATTACCAGATCTGCCACGAGAATCTGCCAAACTAGCAACGAAAGTCCTGCCTTCTTTCCCTTCCTCTCCCTCCGCCTTTCAGTCCAGACCCTGCTCTCTGACACCCCTGGGTGGGGGCTGCAGCCAAACTCCAAAACCAAAGGTTTACTCCCAACCCTGAAGCTTCCAACAGGTGACTGGGATTAAGGCCAATTTAAAAAGCAATTCTAAGGATGCTCAAATTCTTGAGGTCACACTGGAATTTCCAAATCTATCCTCCACCCAAGCACAGGCACCACGGGACTTAAGTAGCTATATCTGACTGCCCCCCCAGCCACTTTTTTACAAGGCTTAAAGTCCTCACGAAGGATGCCGTCTGTATGGTATGTAAGAATTATCTTACTGTCCATGTCATAAACCAAACTGTTAAAAACCTGCAGAGGAAGAGCAGATATGGAACACTTACTTTCTAAACCACAGTATAATTCCAGCTTTCTTCTCAATGAAAACACATGAAACGAGTATTTCCAGTTTTACCTACAAAATGTCAATTCAGTGGAAAAGGGGTATCTAAGTAGATTTTCCAGATAAAGAAGTTTATTAATGTAACATTTTTAAGTACAAGACTCAGAAAAAACTTATAGAACTCGAGAGTTTATGCTCAGATTGATGGAATCTTTCAATTTTTGCTGTTTTAAAGAGGCCCAACAGGATGCACTAAGTAGGGTAAACCAAAAGAGACCATGGCACTTTTTTTTTTTTTTTTGACATGCAGAGTGGACAGTGAGAGAGACAGACAGAGAGAAAGGTCTTCCTTTGCTGTTGGTTCATCCTCCAATGGCCGCTGCAGCCAGCGCGCTGCGGCCGGCGCACCGCGCTGATCCAATGGCAGGAGCCAGGTACCCTGGTCTCCCATGGGGTGCAGGGCCCAAGCACTTGGGCCATCCTCCACTGTACTACCTGGCCACAGCAGAGAGCTGGCCTGGAAGAGGGGCAACCGGGACAGAATCCGGCACCCCGACCGGGACTAGAACCTGGTGTGCCGGTGTCGCAAGGCAGAGGATTAGCCTAGTGAGCCGCGGCGCTGGCCAAAAAGGCACTCTTTCAATAGGACCCACATTCTTTAAAAAATAAAACAGTAGGGGCCAGCGCTGTGGCACAGTAGGTTAATCCTCTGCCTGTGGCGCCAGCATCCTATATGGGAACCGGTTCTAGTCCCGGTTGCTCCTCTTCCAATCCAACTCTCTGCTGTGGCCTGGGAAAGCAGTAGAAGATGGCCCAAGTCCTTGGGCCCCTGCACCATGTGGGAGACCCGGAAGAAGCTCCTGGCTCCTGATCGGCACAGGTCTGGCAGTTGTGGCCATTTGGGGAGTGAACCAGTGGATGGAGGACCTGTTTCTCCTTCTGTCTGAAACTCTACCCCTCAAAAAAATAATAATTAAAAAAAAAACCAAGGTTTCTATTTAAAAAAAAAAAAAAAAACAATAAAATAAAAACCACGGCCTTTGGCGCAATGGTTAAGATGCTGCGTGGGGCACCTGCATCCCATGAGTCCCAGATCCACTTCCCATTCAAGCTTCCTACTGACATGCACCTTGAGAAGTAGTTGGTCCCTGGAGATGGAATTCTGGGCTTCTGCCTTCAGCCTGACCAAGCCCTGGCTTTTGCAGGCATTTGGGGAGTGAACCGGCAGATCTGTCTTTCAAATAAAATGAATTTTAAAAGGAGGCTTGATTCTACATGAAAAGATCTGCAAATGAATACACATTTGTCACAGAGTGCACAGAACTGGGTCCACTCCTGTGATGTCCAGGAAGCCACTTTCTGATGGTCACCAACAGCCAGGTCTGGGTCAGGCTGAAGCCAGGAGCCAGGCACTCCATGCTGGTTTCCCATGCGTGTGGCAGGGGCCCAAGGACTTGGTCATCCTCTGCCGCCTTTGCAGGTGCATCAGCAGGGAATGGAACTGCAAGTGGAGCGCTCCAATACAGGATGACGCTGGCATTGCAACTGGTGGCCTAACCCGCTGGGCTACAATGCGGCCCCTTAAACACCCAAACGACTTAAGGTGTCTGTCACTCCACAATTACTCACTTACCAGAGTTTTTCAATGAACTACAAGGCCGACAAGGTTTCTTCTGTGAATGACACATCTCACGGTGTTTTTATGCAGAGTGCACTGAGAATAGCTCACGGCTGACGTCCAAAGTCGTGCTCTCCGTAAGCAGTAAAAATCAGTGACAGCAAAGGTGGGCTCGCTCTGAACCCGGGCACTCAACCAGGACAGCGTGTTCTCGCTGGAGGGGACGAGGACGTGACGTCAATGAACGACACTATGAAGGCCCCCTTCCCAGCCCACCCAGTGTCCCGTCATCAAGGGGAAAGCTGCAGTGTGGAGGAAACGCTCGAATCTCGCTTCTGAGTGAGCAGCAGCTACTGGGCTCTTCTGTAAGCAGGACGACCACGCTTGTCACCGTCAGCGGAAGGTGTCTTTGGCTCAGCTGCATGTACGTAGCAAGCGAAGCCTGACTTTTTTTTTTTTTTTTTTTGATCAATTACTTGAAAGTTTCATGTTTTTATTTAGCTTTCTGACTCTGTGCTTGTGCCTTCAACACTTTCACAACAATTTTCTGCTCCTCGATAAGGAAAGCACGCTTGATCCTGTCACGGACACATTTAGCACACATGGAACCACCATAAGCCCTGCTGACGTGTTTTTTGGTTTTAGACAATCTCATCAGGACTTTAGGTCTCACAGCACGAACCCCACGAAGTCTGCCTGGGCACACCCCACATGCAGATTTGGGTGCCTTCCCAACCTTCTTAGTATAAAGGTAAACAATTCTGTTACCAGGAGTTCGGGACAGTCTGGTTTTGTTGGAGGCTGTATTGTAGGAGAGCCTCCGGCGGTACGTCAAACGCTGGACCATTGTGGCTGCGTCAGCTCAAAGAACCATCCCTTAGAGGTCTGGTCTCCCGCAACTCTTGGGATGGCGGCGGATCCTAAAGCCCATAAAGCCTGACTTTTTAAAAGGCTGTTCGTGTAAGACAGAAGATTCGAATAAAAAGAACAGTAAATAAAACAGATAGAGGCGCAGCTGAGACTTGCCCTTTTATACCTCCAGCTGCTCCCTCTGGAACTTGAAGACCCTCAGGAAAGTCCGGGAGCCAGGCTGCTCAGTGAGGCTCTGTGCGGCCAGCCGTGGGCCCAGAACACGTGAACTTGGGCAGGTTCACGAACTGCGGGTCTTCAGTATGCTCACCTGTAAAACGGGTATCATGCACACCACCCATCAACTCAACACACACGCCCTTCAGCTACTCAGTACCAAGCACTGGGAACGAGGAGTTAACAACATACCGGTTCCTCTAGAACAGGTGAATTTCAGGATGGAAGAGACTGATCAACATAACAATTATTCACAAGCCGAGCCCACTTCGAACATCCATTAGGCTTCAGGGGAGAGACAGAAAAGCAGGGACACCCTTGCTTTGGCGCTTTCTGAGGGGGTCTGAGCCTTGGGGGACGCCAAGGACGCAGCAGTCGGCCAAAAGACAGGATGGGGGGGCGATTCAGGCAGCCGCCAGGGGGTGGCACCCGGCTCCCAACTGCAAGAGCAGGCAGAGGCCACGGGCAGGGGGAGCCGGCAGGTTAGATACTAATAAAGACTGGATCTGGGGGGTGGGCTCTAGGCACAGCGGGTAAGCTGCCTGGGGCCCCACCAGCCCACAGGAGTCGCCAAGTCGCCGCAGCCTCCGGCCGTGCGCACCCCGCACCCCGAGGCAGCAGGTGGCGGCTCAAGCGCCTGCCACCCACGTGCAAGACCCAGGGCGGGTTCTGGGCTCCACCAGGCTCAGCCCAGGCTGCTGGGGACGCCTGGGCGGCGAACCAGAACGGGCATCTCTGTTTCTTTCAGATTCATAAAATAACTTGAAAATGCCATTTTTCCATTGCTCTTTTATTTATACCCCATACATTCCTTGTCCTTGAGAAATTAACATCACAAAGCTGGAGACACACCACAGACAACACCGGCGTCTAAGGACATTCTAGCAACACGGGGGGCTTCAGGGCAGGAGCCCCGGGGGCCTCCCGGCTTCCTAAAAGGTCACTTTCGGTCCAGCTCTGCGGAGCGCGGTCGGTGGGGGCGGCTCCCGCAGGGGCTGCGGACGGCCGGGGGCACACGTCCCGCACACCCGCGCGGCCCGTGACGGCCCCTCGCCGCGCCCCGCGCCCGCCCAGACGCGGGGAGCTCGGGCTCGGGCAGGGAAAGCCCTCCGCCCCGCGGCGGGCTCGGCTCGCGCCGTCGCCACCGCCCGCCACAGACCGGCCCCGCCGAGCGCAGAGCCGGAAAAGGAAGCCGCGGGGAGGCCGCTCGCGCCCCGCCAGCGCCCGCCGCGCGCCCCTGCCCCCGGCGAATCGCCGGCGGCCCTGCTCCGCCCCGGACTCAGGACTTGGCCGGACCTCGACGCTCCCGCAGCCGGCGGCCACGTACCTGAGACGCCCGGTCCACCACCGCCGCCGCCGCCGCCGAGCCCGCCCCCGCGCGGCGCCCACCGTGCGCCTGCGCGCGGTTCAAACCCCCGGGCCGCGGCGCGCGCCTCTCGGCCCGGCCCCTTTCCGTCCCGGGCGGGCCCGCCCCTGGGTCCTAAAGCCCGTGGCGTTCAGCAAGAGGCGGGGCGGGGGAGGGGAATGCTCGCGGTCCGTCACGCCGGCGCCTACAGAAGGGAGCGAGAACGCGCGGGGAGAGGAGCGCGCTCGCCTGGGCGCAGACCGTAGCCCCTGCTGCAGAAGGAACGCCGCGCTATGCTTTGGGGCGCGTGTCTGTTCTTTTGGGACCTTAAGGATTTGCCAGAGGACTAGAGCAGCCTGAGATGAACTCTGCATATCCTAGGGAACCCCGAGAGATTGACCCCGATGGCTCCCCGGTCACGCCCTTTCCGTGTTTCCTGTGATGTTAGGCACAGGTGCCGTCGATCAAAACCAGCCAAAGTTTATTGATTGCAAGCTGGGGAGAGCGCGTGAGAAAACAGTGAACCTGGGAACTGCACACGGATGTGTCGCCAGCCCCGCGGCGCGCAAGGAGTTAAGTGGGACGGAGAAGGGGCGGAGTCAGGTGCCGGGGGAGGGCCCTGGAGCCTCCCCGCCCCAGCTGGTCCTAGGAAACGTTGTTAAACAAAGCTTCTGACCAATAGCGCTGCAGAGTCGACGCCAGTGGCTCGCGGGCCGTCCAATGGGAGCAGACGTGGAGTCGCACGCCGAAGCCGCGCTTCCGGAACCGCGGTGGGCGTGGCTGCAGCCGCGGCCCGGCCTCTGTGGGAGGGGGTTCGAGCAGTTCTGGTTCCGTCTCGTCGGAGACTGGGCTATGTTTTCCTCAGGCGCCTGGGTCCGGCCGCGGGCCTGGGAAGCCAGCCCCGCGGAACACAGGCAGTGGGTGGAAGTAGGTGTCCGGAGGGCGACTTCAGCTTGGCCCGGGGCTCGGACGAGTACCTTCGCGCTGGTGGTGTAGACAACCGGGCGGCCCCTCCGACGGGTCGGGGGTCGAGATCGAGCCCACCCCCGCCAGTCCTGGCTCCCGGTCGGGTTCTCGGGCCACTTCTGAGTCCCCTCTCCCGTTTCCCCGCCCCTGACTTGGAATCCGCGTCTCCTCGGCGCTCACGGCGCCCTTCGCTCATCCGCCCTAATCGCAGGACTGAATCTTGAGTAGGATTTATCGCAAAGGTGTAAAAGCCATTAATTTGCATTAGTCTACGGGTTCACTCGTTTCCACTTTTTTTTTTTTTTTTTTAGTCCATCATTAACATGTTTTGAGAACTAAATTAGGATGATGGGACGCGCATTTCCTTCTGGGCCGAGTTTCGGACTTGTAAGGTCTAGATAGCCCGTCACTAATAATAAAAAGGAAGAGAACAAACAGGTGCTGTCTCGTTAACTGCGGGTGTTTGGTGTCCCTCAGGTATTCAAAGCTTGCGACGAGGACCACAAAGGCTACCTGAGCAGAGAGGACTTTAAAGTTGCCGTCGTGATGCTGTTTGGGTACAAGCCCTCCAAGGTAGGGCCCGGGCAGACAGGGCGGCAGGGGGAGGGTGCCGAGGAAGGCGCGGACAGCCACGTGCGGGCTGTCCCCAGTACTCCCCCGTCCCACCTGCCGGCCGCGGATGAGGATGGAGGCTGTGAGGTGCTGGGCAGGTGTCAGAGAAGCTGGGGAAGGGTGTTCATGCACACTCTCTCTTCTTGAGTTTAATTTCCCCCCTTTTTAAAAATTATAGGCTGGCACCGCGGCTCACTAGGCTAATCCTCCACCTGTGGCTCCGGCACTCCGGGTTCTAGTCCCGGTTGGGGCGCTGGATTCTGTCCCGGTTGCCCCTCTTCCAGGCCAGCTCTCTGCTGTGGCCCGGGAGTGCAGTGGAGGATGGCCCAGGCCCTTGGGCCCTGCACCCCATGGGAGACCAGGAGAAGTACCTGGCTCCTGGCTTCGGATCAGCGCAGCGGCCATTGGGGGTGAACCAACGGAAGGAAGACTTTTCTCACTGTCTCTCTCTCTTGCTGTCTACTCTGCCTGTCAAAAAAAATTATAAATAATATATTCATATAATAAAAAAGCCCCTTCCCTTCCTACTAGAGATCCCACTTCTCCGGGGTTCCCATTTACAGTCTCCTGTGTGTCGTTCCAAAATTTCCTGCCCATGACCCACATATATGCATGGCGTTCTATTGGAAACATGGAGGGCGTGTACTCTGCCAACTTTATTTTGGCTTCTCATCTAGTAGATCAGCCTGCTAGAACACATCACTGCTGTGTTGGAAAAAATGGCTTCACAGCACTCAGCCAGCCGGCTGGCTTCTGTTATCTGGGTTGTTTCCATTATTCTTCATTCCTACAAGCTCCTGCAGTGAGCATCCTTTTGTATCTGAAGACAGATGCAAAAGTGTTCATGTTCTTGTGGCTGTCTGGGACATTTTCAGAGAGGTGATTCCAGGCCATGCGATGTGTGCCTTTGACTTGGATATTACCCTGCAGAGAAGAGGCGCCGGTCACCAGGATGAGAGGCAAGCTGGGGCCCAGTGAGCCTCCTGCTTCAGGAGCACAGAGTTCCTGCTCACCCTGGTCTGGGTGCTGTCCTGGCCCCATACATCCATTCTGGACGTGAATGCCCTCTTGTTAAGATGCCGAACTGGAATCAATCAAGGTCAAGATCCTGTCCAGATCCAGGAACTCTGACTGCAACCATCGGGCGAAGGGAGGGCTCAGTAATGCAGTAATACACTGTGCACACACTTCACGGCAGGTAGCAGGTCTTTCTTTTCATACTGAGTTGAAGTTTTTTTTTTTTTTTTTTTTGGACAGGCAGAGTGGACAGTGAGAGAGAGAGAGACAGAGAGAAAGGTCTTCCTTTTTGTCGCTCCCCCTCTTCGTGGAGGAACGACACTAAACCCTGCGCTGTTCTTTTGTCTGCTCGGCCCTTCCCGGGTTTGCTGCTGGTTCTTCCCGGGTTGGCTGCCGATCCTTCCACCTCCGTGGAAGGGCGGCTCCCCCTGCCACTTTCCCCACTTCCGCGGGGGAGCGGCACACCGCCGGCCGGCTCTCTCGGGGGCTGCTCAGATGTTATTCGGATGTTCCCCTTAGATGTTCCTGGTGCATGTTGTCTCTCTCCTCCTTTATAGTCCTCTTCCACCAATCCCAACTCTGCTACCCAGATGCCGAGTACGGTGCTCTCCTCCAATCAGGAGCAGGATCAGCTCCTGCAGGTTATTGGTCGAACTGGAGGCAGCTGTGTAGAAGTTGTTTACTCCTCTTCCAGCACCATATTGTGGGAGAGCAGATGCATAGAATAAGTCTTAATTTCAGTAACTTAGTCTAGTCCAAATTGCTCCCCACACCTTTTGCTGTTGGTTCACCCTCCAATGGCTGCCGTGGCTGGTGCTGCGGCCCGCGCACTGCACTGATCCGATGACAGGAGCCAGGTACTTCTCCTGGTCTCCCATGGGGTGCAGGGCCCAAGCACTTGGGCCATCCTCCACTGCACTCCCTGGCCACAGCAGAGAGCTGGCCTGGAAGAGGCGCAACCGGGACAGAATCCGGCGCCCCGACCGGGACTAGAACCTGGTGTGCCTGCGCCGCAAGGCGGAGGATTAGCCTAGTGAGCCGCGGTGCCGGCCTTGTTTTCTTTTTTAAACAGCAAATGAAATATTTGCTGGTGGCAGGACCCTATTAGTAATGTACTAATAGAGCAAATCACCTAACAGTCATTTGTACAATGAACTTTTAATAAATAAGTGGCTCTTGCTGTATACCTTCCATGAAATTCTTACTAAAGGTTTATTTATTTATTTGAAAGGCAGTATCAGCATGACAGAGAGAGAGAGAGAGAGAGAGAGATCTTCCATCTGCTGATTCACTCCTCAGGGGCCTACAGTAGTCAGGGCTGGGCCGGTGGAAACCAGGAGCCAGGAACTCCATCTGGGTTTCCCTTGTGAGTGGCAGGAACCCGTGCACTGGGACATCTAGTGTAAACATTAGCAGGAAGCTGGATCTGAAGCAGAGGAGGTGGGACTTGAACCAGGCACTGCAATATGGGATGTGGGTGTCCCAAGCAGAGTTAATCTGTACCACAGTTCCCATCCCCTTAAGTGAAATTTAATAGATTTTTATTTTTATACTAGATTGAGGTTTAGGGTTTAATTTTTGAATATTGCTTTTGAACAAATGGAATGTTTACAGGTCAAGAAATGAGATAAAACTGCTGTCATTGAAAATGTTTATTCTTTGGAAATGCTACTTTAAGCAACCATACCACAACAGTAAAATGTTATTTTACAAAAAAGAACTTAGACAGTGAATGACTTACACTCATGCAGTTGTTCACACAGTGACATATATGTCTTCCTACTTAATAAAAGGAATAGTGACTAGTGCTGGAGATTTAAAGATGAACTAAACGTAGTCCTTACTTCGAAGCCGCTCAGGTTGGTGAGGCAGAGCTAGAAAACTCGGCGATTTAGGAGCAAAGCGAAGGGGATCAAGAAGGCCCTAATCCGGCGGTAACTGTGAGAGAGGCCGTGGGTGTCGCTGGGCCTGGAGAAGCTGGGCCACCCTGACAGGAAGCATCTGGGAACGGAGACGAGTCATGTCTGCTGACTGACGACGGGATTTCATGTCAGTAAGACACGCGTGACCACCAGGACTGAAGCCACGGGGGGCCACCACGAGAGAGGAAGTTCAGAGGAGCAGGTTCAGGGGAGGTCAGCTCAGACCGGGGCAGTCCAGACGCATCCAGTTGTTCAGAACTAGGCAGAGTACTGAGGTTACAGTGGTAGAAATCTCTCGGCTTTTACTGCCTCTCAGGACTTTGGAATTGGGTGGAGAGGTGAGGGCTGGAGGTAGATTTGGGACCCCTCAGTTTATAGGTGGGAGCTCAAGTCTTGAGACCAGATGGTACCACTCAAGGGAGTGTGGAGTCTGAAGAGCGGGGGTCTAGGGACAGAACGTAAAGGAAACCAACACGCCAGGGTGCTTGGGGCTTCACCAAGAAGATGGAGTGGGACCCATTTGGGAGGGACTTGAGGGACCAAGAAGGTGCAGGGAATTGAAATCTGTAGAGAGTTCAAGACTAAAGATGGAGAAGTTAGGTCAGAACCTCTAATGCAGGGTCTGCTTCCCTGATATAACAATATGGGGAAATGTTTGGGTTTTAATATTTAGGAACGTGAGTCCCCAAACTGTATATACCGTGTGTCCTCAAATACATTTTAAAACGCTATGGGGCAAGCACTTAGCCTACTCGTTAAGACATAGTGTCCCATGCGGGAGTACTTGGGTTTGATTCCTGGCTCCTGCTTCCTGCTTCCAGCTTCCTGCTAATGTAGACCTTGGGAAGCAACAATGAGACTGAAGTAATTGGGTTCCTGTTCCCCACCCGGGAGGCTTGGATTGAGTTCCCACCTCTTGGATTCAGCCTCTGCCCAGCCCAGCCAGCCATTGCGGACAACTGCGGGAGTGAGCCACTGGGTAGGAGTGAGCTCTTGGCACATGCGCTCTTGCTCTCTCTCTCTGCCTCTCAAATAATAAAATTTTTTAAAATACATGGGAAATAAAAGCTATACTAGACCAAAATATTAATAGTAGTTTTTACTGTGTGGTTTTTAAATTTTCTTTACAGTTTATTTTATATTTTCTACTTTTTTTAAGATTTTTTTTGTTTGTTTATTTGAGAAGTAGAGTTACGGACAGTGAGAGGGAGAGAGAGAGAGAAAGGTCTTCCATCTTCTGGTTCACTCCCCCAAATGGCTGCAATGGCTGGAGCTTAGCCGATGCAAAGCCTGGAACCAGGAGTTTCCTCCAGGTCTCCCATGCGAGTGCAGGGGCCAAGCACTTGGGCCATCTTCTACTGCTTTCCCAGGCCACAGCAGAGAGCTGGATCGGAAGAGGAGCAGCCGGGACTAGAACCCGGGTGCCAGTGCTGCAGGTGGAGGATTAGCATACTGTGCCACAGTGCCAGCCCCTATTTTCCACTTTCTAAAATATCAGTTGTGTTACTTTTATAATCAGGAAAGCAATAAAAAAATTAAAGCTATAGAGCTCATTGTAACAATTACTTGTATTTGTCCAAAGCAAACGTTTGCTTTTTTGATTAAGTTACGTATTGGACGCCCAAATTGATTTTCTGTGCTTAACCTGTCTTGGCCAATGAAATAAAGTTTTGGAACATTAGAGTCTGTAGCAGATTAGTATCTGGTATCTTACAGATGTTACTGTAAAACTTAAATGATGATCATAGCTATTGAATGAAATATAGCAAGATTGTTTTCTCATAAAATACACCCCTTCCCCTACTCCAGAAATTTAGAATTTATACTGTAAAAATTACATGTCCTATGACTCTTTCCTCTTTTCTAGATAGAAGCGGATTCTGTGATGTCTTCCATAAGCCCAGGCACTTCTGGTAATGTGAAACTTAATGTTCATTTTTAGTATCCTTATTTAGACTTTCACAAGACTAAAATTAAGAACAAACATAGAGACCATAAAGCATTAAGTTGAAGTCCATCTTTGTTTTGTTTCTCATTATTTAAAAGAAAGGTTTTGGTTCTTTTAATTTTCTTTCTTTCTTTCTAAATATGGTATGTTTATTATGAGAAATGTTTATGCTGTTGAAAAGACACAAAGAAAAAGTGTGACTTGTAATTCCAGCGGCCCAGGATGCCTCTGGGTTTTCTGTCCAGAGTAGTTGGGCCAGTGAAGTGGCATTTACTGAAATGGGAAGGCTGCGTGGGGGAAGAATAGGTTAAGTTGGAGAAGTGTCGGGTCCACTCTGTCGGAGCAGTCAGGCTGTAGGATGTGGAATTCGGAACTCCCTGGGAGTTGTCGCATGCATGTGGTTGTTGAAGCCGTGGGAGAGGATGAGACCATGGAAGGCACAGTGGACTGAGAACCCTAGGGCCTGTGCTCATCAGGAGTCAGGTAGAGGATGAGGAAATGACACAGGAGACCCAGAGAAAACCAAGGAAAACCAAGAGTGTGAGGTGGAAAGTGAAGAGAAACGGGGATTTCAGTGGAGAGAGTGTGGTCAGCACTATCCAGTGTTGCAGGAAAATCAGGTAGCATAGGAACTGAGTGTGTCCGTTGGAGTTGGCGACCTGGAGGTGTTCGGCGACTTTAACGAGGAATTTTAGTACGTCGTGTGGGCAGAGGCCGGCTAGAGTGAGTTGAAGATAAATAGTGATAAAGTGTGGCAGTGTGAGTAGACAGGTCTTTTAGTAACTCCAGAGTGGCATGTATCAAGGTTGTTGTTTTTTTCTTTAAAGAATGTGAGAGCATATTTCAAAGCTTAGCCAAAATGATCTAGTGAAGGGGAAGAGAGAGGGAGAGGGAGCGGGAGAGATGAATGTTGTATAAGGGCATAGGATCCAGAGCATGCTGGATTGGCTTTAAAAATGACCTCTTTTGGGGCCAGTATTGTGGTGTAGTGGGATTGGCTACTGCCTGCAATGCTGGCATCCCATATGGGTGCTGGTTTGTGTCCTGGCTGCTCCACTTCCAATCCAGCTCCCTGTTAATGGCCTGGGAAAGCAGCTGAAGAGGGCCCAAATGCTTGGGCTGCTGCACCCACGTGGGAGATTTGCAAAAAGCTCCTGGCTCCTGGTTTCAGTACGGCCCAGCTGTGGCTGTTGTGGCCATTTGAGGAGTGAACCAGTGGATAGAAGACCTCTCTCCCTCTCTCTGCCTCTGCCTCTTTGTAACTCTGCCTCTCAAAAAAATAAATCTTAAAAAAAAAAAAAGAAGGTAGGATCTGACTGTGTTGCTTAAAAGAAACATACTCTAAATATAAAAGCACAATAATTTTTAAATAAATGGATGGAAAAATATATATTAAATGTGAATTTCAAAATTTTTTGCACCCAAGTATACTTGCCTTTTAATTCTGTTTCTGTAAACTTTTTCAGGTAAGCTCATACTTCATTGATGCTGATCAAAAGAAATCTAGATTTGAGTCTATTAATATCCAATGAATCAAACTTCAGAAAAAGGATATTACTAGGAATAAGGAGTATCATTTAAAAATGCTGAAGGTGTGGATTTGTCAGGATTAAACAGTTCTAAATATTTATACCCCTAATAGTGAAAATTCAAAATATATGAAGCCAGAAACTGATAAAAGCTATAAAGGAGACTAGGTAAATCCACAGTGATGATAGGAAGTTGCAAAATCTCATCAGCAATAGTGCTTGCTAACGGACGTCAGTTCTGTAAGGATCTTGAGGAAGTGAATAACACTTTCAACCAACTTAACATAATTGTCATCCATAGAATACCCAGCAACACCATACATATCCTTTTCAAGTCCATATGGTATATTTAATAAGATTGAGCATATGTTCTGGACCATTAAACAAATGTCAGTACACTTAAGATACAAACCATGTTCCTTGTGAAGGAATTAGAAAGTAATAGCAAGGGCTGGCGCTGTGGCATAGTAGGCTAAGCCTCCACCTGCAGCACTGCCATCCCATATAGGCACCAGTTCGTCTCTCCACTGCTCCTCTTCCTATCCAGCACTGTGCTTTTGGCCTGGGAAAATAGTAGAAAATGGCCCAAGTGCTTGGGCCTCTGCACCAGCTTGGGAGGCCCAGAAGAGACTCCTGTCTCCTGACTTTGGATCAGCCCAGCTCTGGACATTGTGGCCATTTGGGAAGTGGACCAATGAATGGAAGACCTTTTTCTCTGTCTCTTCCTCTCTTTGTAACTCTACCTCTCAAATAAATAAATAAATCTTAAAAAGTAATAGCAAAAGATGTCTGGAAAAGCCCAAAATATTTGGAAACTAAAGCACACTTAATGGGTTAAAGAAAAAATCTAAAGGGGAAAGTTAAAATATCTGGAGTTAGATAAAAATGAAAATATAACATTTTAGATTTTATGGGATACATTGAAAGTAGTACTTGGAAGGTGATAGTGATAAATTCCTACATTAGAAAAGATGGAGTCTTAAACTGATGACTTTAGCTTTCACTTTTCATTACAAAAGGAAGAGCAGATGAGGCCCAAAGTAAGTGGAGGAGAAGCAATAACAAAGTTTAGAATGGAAATCAATGAAATTGAAAAGAGAAACACTAAAATACGGATAGTTAAAAGCTGAGTTTTTGACATGTTCTAGTCAGCTTTTGGGCACTACAACGAGATTCATGAAACAAGCTACTTAGGGAGAAAAAAGTGGTTTATTTAGCTCATGGTTTTGGAGTTTTAAGCCTAATATTGGGTGGCAGCACTGTTGTGGCCTTTGGTAAGGGTAGTGGATGGCCACCACAGAGCATGTGGGAAGGAAGGGCCATATGGAGAACCAGGAAGCAGAAAGAGAGGCAGATTTAATTCAGCTTCTGTAACCAACTCTCCTGAAAGCACCTTCCAACGACATGGCCCCAGTGGTCTAAGGACTGCCCACAGGCCCACCTCATAAACTTGGATTACGCTTCTGCCTTCTTAGTCATGTTAACTTATGACATGGAGGTTTAAAAGGCCTGTATGAGTTGGGAGCCAAATAATTTTCAAACTGTAGCAGGGTGCAATCATAGAATTGAGAGACTGTCTCTACACTGAGCAGGAACAAAAAGAGAAAAGGCATAGATTACTAATATTAGGAATGTGAGAGGTGATATTTGTAACTTATGAATTCTACAGTTACTTAAAGGATGATAGGAATATATTATGAACAGATTTATGTCAACAATTTAATAAATAAACTGACCAACTTCCTTGAAAGATGCATACTACCAGAGCTCACTCAGGAAGAAACAGATAACCTGAATAGTCCTATCTCAAATATCTCAAAGCAGTTGTTTAGTTAAAAGGCCTTCTCCCAAAGAAAACTGTAGGTCCAGATGACTTTGCTGGTGAATTCTACCACATATTAGAAGAAATAATGCCAGTTCTATACAAACACTTCTGAAACTCTGCAGTCATGTGTTCTGCTCTCTGACTCTTCTATATATTTATTAAATCTGGATAGAGAAAGCATTCTTTTAGCAATAACATTTATTTCTCTGGTAATTGGTTATTCTCTTGCTTTGCATATTGTGAAATTTTACATACAGAATACATTGAGAAATGTAAAAAGAACAAATGGAAATATCTTGTTTATGTAACATTCTTGTTTGTGATATAAAATGAATGATACAAGTTATTGATTCTTTTCACTTACTTAGACTTGCCTTGTAGACAGTTATGAATTCTATTTTGGTAAATTTAATGTAAATATTATTTCCACAGAATCTTCCTGATGGCGGTATTATTGAAGAATTAACACTAACCATTGCTTGTTTCCTGAGGAGCTATTTAACTTACTAAGCCACAACCATTTTTATATCTCAGAAAATATATATCTTTGATCTTATTAAATATTTCGCTTATATTTAGTGTATAATATTTTGGTGATATCTAGGTTGAAAAGCTTTTATTTTTTGCAACCAAAGTTTGGAACCACATATGAATTATAACTTTTATAAAAATATTAATGCTAGAACATGTTTTTGATGTAACTCCTAACTTGATAGAATTTTCCCAGGTTTTTAATTTTTTGTTGAAAATTTTCACACTTTAAAAATATTGGGTTTTTTTGATATTCAATTAGTTGTATACCTATTTAAGTCTTAATTACACTTTTCTCATGGTTTCTGGTATTTGAACCTATAAAAAGTTCTGTTTCTGGCAGGAGGACTTCCCACACTCTCTGCTTTAAGTTTCTCACCTCTGAGAGTCTCCTGATAGTCACTGAGTTATTCTGTCTGCATGAAGGTCTTCCCCTATTCGTTGTATTTATAGTGTTTCTCTGTTACATGACTTTTCTGACATACTGAGTGCGACTTTTGCTGAAGGCACCTTAGTGTTCATTATTATTTTGTTCCTCGTGTTTGTTCTTTAATTTTGAGTTAAGGATTTGGCTTCATAACGAAGGTTTCTTAAGCAGTTTTCTGACATACAGAGAGGTATAAATTCTGGAAGAAAGACTCCCCGAATTCTCTACATCTATAATGAGGGGTTCGATGTAAAGAGTGACTCCCACAGGTCTTTAATCTGCAGTCAGTACACTGAGAGGTTTCCTTTCCATACGTGCCCTTTACATTTAGGAAGATACAACTGCACAGAAAGGCTTTGCCCCGTGTGTCGCACTCATCCGGTTTCCCTCCTGTGTGAGTCCTGGCAGGTTTTCCCACCTTCTGTACGCTCTGGACTTCCTGTGTGCGAGTGCTCTGGTAACAGTGTAAGGACAGATTCACGGTAAAAGGACCCTCTTGGGGTGCCAATGATACTTTCCTCGTGCGTATTTTCTTTCTGCAGTTTGACTCGTGGCTGAAGATACCTTATGTTCAGAAAACTACAGGATCTCTCCTCCTGCGTGAGTTCTCGTGCAGGATCATTTCTCACACTTGCCGCAGTCATGGAGTTTCCTCCTGATCCGAGTTGTGTGTAGACAAGGACGCGTCTGCGTTCACTGCACTCACATGGTTTCTTTTGTGTGCGGCAAACATTGCCTTGTTGGGGAACATTTCCTCCAACGCACTATGGGATCGTTTGATGCTGACAATAGCCTTCCCTGTGACCAAGGGCTTTCCAACTCTGATGACTGGTCCAGCGTGCGTTTCCTTGCTTGCAGTATCCTGGAGTGACTCTTACAGCCACTTCTCAATCAGGTCGTTAGGATGCTTCCTCTCTCAGCAGTTCTTTCTAAGAATGAATGTTTCAAAGCTACTTCAAAAGGTTATGAAGTAAATTAGTCATCTTGGAAATTCAGGGAAGCTGTCAGAGAAAGGATTCGTTTGGAGGAGTGAGATCAAAATGTAGGTGCTTAGTGCCTTGTTCCAAAATTGCCATGAAGGGATCCTACTCAGGCTACAAGCTTCCAGTCTTTTTCTTTCTTACGGTTTTGATTTCAACATCAAATTAGCTTTCTTAAAGCAGGATTAAAGGAACAAGCTTATAACCAAGACACTAATTATTCAGCCAGTTTTAATTCACAGTCTCTTGAATGGGGAGGCTCAAGACCATGAAGAGAATGTAAAATATCCATTTGAACAGGAAGCCACTGTAACACTCTGCTGCTAACACGAATTTCTTTTTTCTTTTTCTTTTTCTTTTCTTTTTTTTTTTTGACATGCAGAGTTAGACAGTGAGAGAGAGAGAGAGACAGAGAGAAAGGTCTTCCTTTTCCGTTGGTTCACCCCCCAAGTGACCACTACGGCTGGCGCACTGCGCCGATCCAAAGCCTAGAGCCAGGTGCTTCCTCCTGGTCTCCCATGCTGGTGCAGGGCCCAAGCACTTGGGCCATCCTCCACTGCACTCCCGGGCCACAGCAGAGAGCTGGACTGGAAGAGCAGCAACCGGAACAGAATCCGGCGCCCCAACTGGGACTAGAACCTGGGGTGCTGGCGCTGCAAGGCGGAGGATTAGCCAAGTGAGCTGTGGCCCCGGCCACTAACATGAATTTCTTATGTTGGAGCTATTCAGTACTGAACCAACTTCAGAGTGTCTAGTCCACTTTCTCTCCCTGTGAATGCCTCAGTCCTATTTTCATAGTACTTCTCCTGAATAAAGAGGGTTCATACACAGATTAAATGTTTTTCCAAATACATTATCTCTCCTCTTAATGTTTTGATCTTGAAGAAGTGAAATGTTGGTTTGACTTCCTGGGAACTCTATTCAGGTCACCAACTTTCCAGTGTTGTTCTGGTAGCTGTGACTTGGGGACTCTCCTTCTGCTTCCCGAAGCTCTTCTTACTTCAAGGCAAGGTCACGCCAGGTCTCGAGCAAGCCACTCCGTGGAGTTCCCTGTGTGGGCCCAGTTGCTGCCCAGCATCCTGGGTGAGATCCAGGGTCATGTCCTGGATTGACCTCACTCAGCTGCCCTTAGGGAAGGCCGAAGTCCTGAAGATGTACCCACTTTGCTTTTGGTTTGGGACAATTTCTAAACCTGGAAGACCAGGTCCTGCTTCCCCAGAAAGTCTAGTCCTCTTTGGATGGGTCATTTCTGTAGGGGTCCCTTGTGAAAATTAATAAGAATGAAAAGTTAGGCTAAGAACTACTGGAAATAAGAGTAGAATGTCAGAAAGAAAAGTTCTTGCCGGGAGAATTTCAGGGCAGCTGGCTTGAGTGGCTGAAAGGTGCTAACGACATCTTTTATTGCTTGTAACCCCACAAGCAAGCTAATGTAAGCAAAAACTGTTTAGACAGCCAGAAACAAGGACGTTTATTAGTGAGAGAGAAAAAAATCAAGCCACTTATGTAAGGAAGCAGCAGATCACCAGCGAGGTTGGTTCCAGTTTACATTATTGGTGCCTCTTCCCTACTGGGGAGTATTTTTTTTTTTTTTTTGCAACTCATGCACTTGTTCTTTCTCATACATTTCATGACTTCACCATGTACACAAACTGAAAGAAGTATGCCTATAAAAGTCTAGAAAGTGGTTATCTGTCCCCTTTTTACCATGAGGAAACCAAGATCCAGAAAGGAATAATAAAATAATGTGTAAGGAATAATAAAATAATGTGTAAGAAATTATAATAAATACCTGGTGTTTGTGTGATTCTTTATGAAGTAACCTTTACGTGTAATACAGCATTTAAAAATTATTGTTGTAGTTACTGTGGTTGTCATTTTCTAAACAGTTACCTGCTATCTGAACACTATGCATTGATTACTATATTTAATACAACTCTTACACATTGGATATTGCTAAATGCTACAGGTGAGACTCAGGATGGCATTATTCTACTGAATCCTCACTCCACTGTCTCTGTTATCACCCCACATCCACATAAAACGCACCCGAGGGAAAAGCCAGAGCAGGGTCCCTCTGTCTTTTGTTTTCACTGAGTGATTAGACTGAGCATTTTTTCCCCTCTGTTTCCTTATATTATTGCCCTCTTGAAATAATGAACATATTTTCCTTTCATACTTGAAAAAGCTTTCTAGGAACTTACTTGTAATCTTCAACTTTGAATGATGGAAAAATCAAAGAGATTGATTCATCCGAACAGTAATTGCGCACTGTCGGACTCAGTCATGCCATACAGAATAAGTTCAATTGAAAAATAATTTCTGATTAGGCTAATGACCAGTTGGCTCATAAGCTTTTATCTGTTATTGTCTTGTCTGACATGCTTTAAACCAGACCATTGACTATTCAACAGTCTACTTTTCTGAATTTAAATTCCCATTTTTCTTTGTCTCTGAGGTTCTGTTGTAAAACACTTGCTGCTATTGTATGTATTTTGTTGTCTTTAACTCTTGCCTACAGAACAAAGGCCAGGGTGTAACGGGGTGAAGGTTTTGTTTGACTTCAGATTTCAGTTGCTCTCAGTTCTTTTCCATAATTAGGAAACTGCATATGCATTAAGATTATCTTATCTATAATTATAACTATAGGACTATTTTGTGGCATTGCCCACAGATAGTCACCCATACATACCTATAATTATTTTCCCATTTAGAAAATGGTGAATATGTTTCTATGGGTTGAAAGTGCCTAAAATGAGGATGAAGTAGCCTTTTGAATGGTGTAATGCAAGGAATGAATTAGGAGACACAGACACTGAACCAATGACATTAAAAATGCGTATCTTATGTGCTAGGGAAGATGAGAGAAGTATTGTCACTTCTCTTAGGCCAGGTGTTACACAAATATATACCACATAGCCAGGAAGATCTTGAAGAGTTCAAAGGAAGGTGGCACTTCCTCTTTGTACATGGATACGATGGTCCTGAAGCTGAGTGTTGAAGAGTGGGCGGCTTTGAAAAGGTGGCAGATGAATGCAGAGCAGACACCAGCGGCATGCGATCTCCAGCTCCCGTGGCTCTCATGTGCTCTGCTGGGCCAGCGTGGGTGCAGAACTTGGGACAGATTCAGAAGTAGCCCACACACTTCCCTCCCACATTGGATATCGTGTAGACTTGTTTGTAACAAGACAGAGGGGCTTCATTGCTGGCCTGTCCACAGGTGGTGGAGAGTGTGGCACGTTCAGCACCATCTAAAAGGGCTCTTCCTGCATACCACCTGTGGGGGGTTTCTCATAGACCCTCTACTCAAGGGCTCCACCCTCAGTGCCTGAACTCTTCCTCCTGGACCAGACCCTATGCCACTTAGTACAGTACTCCCTGCTTCTCCCCTCTCAGATTTGCAGACCCAGATCCATCAGCCTTCATGCTATTAATACAGTTTGCCCATCAACAGAGTCCACTCTCCTTGGAATATTCTTACCTCCTGCACCAGCAGAGTGTAGCACAGAACCTGACATTGAATTGGGTTCAGCTAAACAAGCTGGCCTGATGGGGGTGGAGAGCTGGGAAGGGAAGGGTAAGGACCAGTCTGCTTAGAAGGAAGGATGCAGCTTTCCGCTCCAGAATGTAATGCGGTGCCAGGAATTTGTGCTATTAACACCAAAGAACCTTTGAAGCTTTAGGAGCAGGAGATGTGGATGATAAAAAAAAAAAAAAAAAAAAAAAAGGCAGCGATTCCTGTCCATGTTTGATAGACATCAGATTTTATTGGCTCAGCTTCCT
The DNA here is from genome assembly GCF_964237555.1 of Oryctolagus cuniculus. Taxonomy (NCBI): domain Eukaryota; kingdom Metazoa; phylum Chordata; class Mammalia; order Lagomorpha; family Leporidae; genus Oryctolagus; species Oryctolagus cuniculus. The sequence continues at coordinate 35,608,942 of NC_091451.1, read as the reverse complement.
CTGTTCTACTGCAACCTGGTTTTACTCATTCTCCTCCCAGTGATGCAGTAAAACTTGATTTCTTCCATTCAGGTAGATTGTGTTCTCTTTGTTCCCCACTCTTCTGCGGGAAGCTGGAAGAAAATATCAGTCCTTTGAGTTTGCTTACCCCCCCTGCTGTGACTGCTCACCTCCGGTGATGGCACTTTTACCTCTGTCTTTACAGTCTTTTTAAGCAGACAAATTGTATCAGAAGTCACAGTCTGAATTTCATTTCTCACATGGGAGAAGGCTTACATTACACCTTTTACAAGGCTGCTTCACCCTCATTTTAGGCATTTTCAATCCATGGAAAAACAGCACAATGAACTTGAACCCTCAGTTTTCTAGTAAATCTAGCACCAGGCTTCTTGCCCAGATAACCTGACGTTTTTATTGTTTTCTCCTTCACCCTCCCCAGGTTTATTGCAGTTTCTAATTCGAGCTCACGGTGCTAGCCAGACACCAGACTGCTTCATTTTCAGGGGATTTCTCTGTGTGCACTGACCCTGAAGCTTAGAACTGTGAACCACAAAAAAATATATACATAATGGAACTTTCAAGGAAAAAAACTATATAGCTTTATTGGACTTTTTGAATCTATCCACCCCTGTGGAGAAAGATGATTACTCTCCTGGGAAAAATGTCTTAAAAACAAAAAAGGAAAGAAAGATAGCATTCCTAGTCTGTTTCTTTGTATGACTTATCTGCATCACATGTATTAAGTGGTTTAGGAGGTAAAAATACACATAGCCATTCCATACAGAACTTGAAAGGGGCTCATTCTGCTAAGGATAGTGTGTAAAATTGAAGGGGCTCTTTTTCAGTTGTACAGCCCTGAAGTCAGGAAGGATTTGTACAGATCATTGGTGCTGGTGGTCTTTATGCCCTAATCCTCAGGCCTGAGTCCTGAGGGGGGACACTTCAGAAAAGGTTTATTTGTTTCAAAGGCGGAGTGACTGTGAGAAGGAGACAGCGAGATCTTCCATCCACTGGTTCACTCTCCAGATGGACACAGGAGCCAGGGTGGGGCCAGGCTTTAGCTATCAGCTTGGAATCCCATCTGGGTCTAAGTGAATGGCAGAGGCCCAAGCACTTGGGCCAGCTTCCTTTGCTTTCTCAGACACATTAGTAAGGGGCTAGATTAGAAGGTGAGCAGCCAGGTCTTGAACCAGTATCCCAATATGAGATGCTGACACCAAAAGTGGCAGCTTAACCCAGTGTGCTGCAACGCTGGCTCCAGGTTTTCCTGTTTATAAAGAAGAACTTTTCCTAGTGAGAGAGAGGGAGAGAGATCTGCAAACTGTTGCTGGTGTCCAACTACACAGGTGATTTCTGAACTCTAATAGACATCTTAATAATAAATGCAGATAAACACAGATTGACGTGGTTCCTGGTGTTGTGATCCTAATTTGTAACCACAGTAGAGCGTGGTTAGGTAACTGTTATTAGTGGAACAGCGTACAAAGAGGGCTTAACATTGTATTTCAAATTAGAATTTTCTGAACATATTCTTTTACTTTTTTCTCACTGAGTTTGAAATCTAATGCCAATAGAATCATGCGAAAGTCTTTGTGAAGTGGAAATTTTAGGTTTGAATATTGTGACAGCAGGTGGAGCTAGTAGTAGGCACTCTCTTTCTAGGCCATTTTAAAAGCAGCAAGATGTTAAAACATTGTGTTTCATTACAAGGCTTCAGGAGATGTAAATGATCATGTATTGGCTTTGGAAAGTGATCGTGTTAGTACAGCATGAGAGCCAAGCTGAATGAAAGTTTCCTTTTCTCAAAAAGTCATGTATTGCCTTGGAAGGCCGAAACGAGTGAAGGACATGGCCGGGAGGGGTGTATTTACAGTCCAAGAACTCAGGCACTTTGACCCCTTCAGAACTGACGTTAACAAATAATGAATATGATTCTGTGGGAAAACAGTGTAAAAGAACATGCAGGGTTACTTTTGCTACTAGATTGTTTCTTTAAGCAATCTAAACTGTTCATTATACATTTCAAGTCTACATAAATTTTTCTCCTGGTAAAAAAATGAAACTTTTTTTTGTGCCCACAAGACTGTGAAATAAAAACCTGAATATAGTTCCAAATACTGATGCATTATCTGAATCCATAATCTAGAAGAGACCGCCACACATGTGCTGTGGAACTGTGTTTTTTCCACCCTCATCATTTCTCAAAGTTAGATGCAGTGATAAGTAAAAAGCAATTATGCTTCTGTTTCCTTTCTCTGAATTTCATTTGTTTTACTGGATTATTATATATTAATAAATTGGAGTTTCTACATTTTTTTTTTTTGCTGGCTTTGTGAACAAAAAAGAGACCTACTTTTGGGCGATAGTTTGCAGAGCTATAAGATTATTTTAAACATATATTGTAATGCTTTTTGCTGAAAACTGGAAATAAGACCTTCCTTTTAGTTAGCATTTGTTTGTTATATGTTAACATATTCAGAAAACCCAGTGAATGCCTGCCACATGCTAGGCGTCATGCTAAACGCTGGGGATGAAATTTCAAAAATGTGTACCGCCTTCCTTCAACACGTCTCAGACAGCCATGTGGCCACATGATTACCATAAACTCCTCAGGGTTACAGAAAAGGGACTCAGCTGAGAGAAACCAGAGATGCCTTCAAAGAAGAGTTAACGCTTAAGGTACATCTGGAAGAAGATAGAAAGATTCACTAGGGAGATGAAAGGAGAAAGTGCATTACAGGCAGTGTTTTACACTTGCAGAGATAAGGGGTCCAGTAGAGCCTTGCCTAGGGGAGGCACCAGGAAGCTGTGGAGGAAGGCTAGCGAGGTGGGCTGGGGTAAGAGTAGAAAAGGCTACCAAGAAGTGCCCAGGATACCTGCCATGGATACTACCTCTTGACGCCCCAGACTCAAACTCTCTTGTTATGTTTCCCCATTCTTTCCGAAAAGTTCTCCCATCTTATGCATTAACTATGGGTCTAATATATTTTTTAAAGATTTATTTACTTGAAAGGCAGCTATACACAGAGATGGAGAGAGAGAGACAGGGACAGGGAGGGGGAGGGGGAGGGAGGTGCTTCCGTGTGCTGGTCCACTCCCCAAATGGTTGTAATGACTAGGGTTGGGCCAGGCTGAAGCCAGGAGCCAAGAGCTTCCTCTGGGTCTCCCAAGTGGGTGCAGAGGCCCAAGTATTTGGGCCATCTTCTGCCGCTCTCCCAGGGGCATTAGCAGGAAGCTGGATCCAAAGTGGAGCAGCTGGTACTAGAACTGGCACATGGGATGCTGGCACTACAGGCAGAGGTTTAACCCTGTATGCCACAGCGCTGGCCCCTGATATATGTTTTAAATTCTTGCTGTCAAAGGAGAGCTGCATAGAACACACTGTGCTGGCCTGATTCCAAGCCCCCATCAGAACTTGCCTCACCAGTGTTTCTGCTTCATTGGCCCTCTTCTACCTAATCTATAAAACTTTCTCCAGACCCCTGATCAAGAAGTCAGATTTCAGAATGACTCCTGGCTCCTTGCTTGTCCACTTTTTAGTAAACTGTTTCCACAAGACATTGTCTTTGATGTTTGGCCTTCTGATGCACGTGGCAAATGGACTCATTTTGGTTCAGGGACATTATCATTATCACTGGATAAATTATTAAAAGGCTTTGATAAGTCTAGATGCTATTTAATTGACTAGCTTTTGGTGTTCATGAAACTAAAGTGATGGGTATGCTCTTAGGGCAACACAGCATGGCCAGGCTTCAATATTAACCTCACCTAGCAGGTTTAAACTTGAGGGGTCTTCAAAACACACATAGAAAATGTGTTGTGAAAAAACTATACATGAATTTCAGAATTTTTTGTGCTAAATAGAACTTTTTTTTTTAAACTTTATCAATGAAAGGCAGAGTTATGGAGAGGGGTCAGGAGAGAGAGACAGAGAGCTTCCATCTGCTGGTTCACTCTCCAGATAGCCACAAGGGCCTGAAGTCAAGATCCAGGAGCTTCTTCCAGGTCTCCCACGTGGGTACAAGGGCCCAAGGACTTGGGCCATCCTCTGGTGCTTTCCCAGGTACATTAGCAGAGAGCTCGATTGGAAGTGGTGCAGCTGGGATTTGAATCTGTGCCCCTACGGGATGGCGGCTCAATCCACTGCAACACAGCAGCAGCCTGCTAAATATAGAGCTTTTAATTCCACTTTTTCCATGAAATTTTTGAAGTATCCCCATATGTCTTCTGGCCACAGAGTGATTAGATGAGAATGGAGCTACCTCAATTCCTTTAACCTTAACTGCTGATAGGAATAGTGATAGAAATAGTGCTCTTTGAGATGTGAAGTCATTGCGGTGCATACAGTTGGCCCTCTGCATCCACAGAATAGGCATGTGCAGATTCAATCAACTGGATAAAAAATATTTGAAAAAAATTGTACAGAATTCTTTTTCTTGTCATCATTCCCTGAACAATAGCATGCTAACTATTTACATAGCACTGGCCTTGTATTAGATAGAATAAGTCATCTGGAGATGGTTTGTTTTTTGACAGACAGTGAGGGAGAGACAGAGAGAAAGGTCTTCCTTTTCCGTTGGTTCACTCCCCAAATGGCCGCTATGGCCAGCACTGCCAGGAGCCAGGTGCTTCCTCCTGGTCTCCCATGAGGGTGCAGGGCCCAAGGACCTGGGCCATCCTCCACTGCTTTCCTGGGCCACAGCAGAGAGCTGGACTGGAAGAGGAGCAACCGGGACAGAATCCGGCGCCCCAACCAGGACTAGAACCCGGGTGCCGGCACTGCAGGTGGAGGATTAGCCAAGTGAGCTGCGGCGCCAGCTGGAAATGATTTAAGGTATACAGGAGGCTAACCATGGGTTGTATGTAATTACTGCACCATTTTATAAAAGGCATTTGAGCATCCATGGGTCTTGGTACCTGTAGGAGTTTTGGAAGCAATCCCCTAAGGCTCCCTGCTGCTGATGGTTTACTGAATGCCTGCAGGCACTCTGCTGAGGGCTGGGAGGTCTGTCCTGTGGCCCAGAGTACAGCCTGCTGCCTTCTTGACTTTTCCTCTTGGTTGTCTCCACCGAGCGTTGAACACTTAACACATCCAGACTGGAACCAGACATCTCACCTTATAATCCTGCTCTTCCCCCAGTGACTCCCTGAACCACCGAGTCATGAAGCAGAATCTATGGGTCATGCTTGACATCTTCCTTCCCACCTGCTATGTCTAATTCTCCATCAAGTTGTGTCATGTCTGTTCTAAAATGTGTCTGGAAGCCTTCTGCTCCTCATTCCCGTGGCCAGCACCCTAGCACCTGCGTCTCTTGCCAAAAGGCTTGTGACTGGCTTCCCCTGTTACACTTTTGCTTTTCCTGTAGTTCTTCCCCTCCCCCACCCCCATGGCAGTAGCCAGAAAGAGCTTTTGAAAATCTAAGTCAGGTCTTGTCACTTCCCAGTTGGATCGTTATAATTTCTTCCTGAATGAAACCCAAGTTATGTGCTGTGGTGCATGCGGGCCCGTGATTTCCAGCCTGGCCTCCCTCGCCAACCTCGTCTTCTGTTGTTTGCCATCTCTTGTTCACAATGGCCTCTTCACTTCCCACTTCCCCGCCCCAGGGCCTGGCACGTGCTGTTTCCACTGCCTGGCACGCTCCTGCTGCCGCCCCTTAGCCAGTTGGTATTGTCTCCTGGTTAGGTCTTAGCTGAGGCATCTCTTCCTCGAAGCGCATTCTCCTTCACCAGGGCGTGCCCTCGAGAGGATTCCCGAGACACCGTTTTCCCCTTCACTGCCCCTACCCCAGATGGCAACTTCAGGGACATTTGTGGTGGAGCCTGTGGCGTGACCGTCTCTCCTGCTAGCCCGGCAGTCCCTTGAATCTCGGAGGTTCTTTTTTCCTCTCCTTTTCCAGAGTTTAATACAGGGCCTGGCACTTAGTAGGTCCTGGAATGTTGTAAAAGGGTCAGTAAAAACATAAAGATAGATTTTTTTTTAGTTTATAAATCTCTACAAATACAGAAAAATTATTCTATTTTTTTTAAGCAATCAAAACTATTTTAGGAATGGAATAAAGTTCAGTATTACCTCACCAAAAGGAAAAGGGCATGTGTGGTTAATATATGATTTGGGGCTATTTTTAAAACAGAGTGATGACTTTTTTTAAAAAATGGAAATCCTGAGTTATAAAAATGAACTTCTCTTTTTACATACTTAGGACTCCCTTCTCTAAGATGTTTAAGCTCTTGGCTCCGCTCTTTAAGCCTACTACAAAGATCACATTAGAATTCATTTTCATAGACATCGTAAGCACAGTATCCAATCTCCCGTTATCATGCTGGGTTCTTTTATTATAGGAGTCGCAGGAAGCTGAGCCCGAGGCTGCTGAACACATCGTGGGGTGGATCCAGGGCTGGGGCTGGTGCCAGCTCTATTGTTGATGTAATACTCCCCCCACCTTTATGTGCAGTGTGCCATTGACAGCGACTTTGGAGAAACTACTTCTCTGACCCGATCTCCCAGTTGGAAAAAAAACCCTGCTGCAGTGACATCTGGCTAGGAAGGAAAAAGGGGATCAAAGGCGCATAAGGAAAACTTGATGAGACCTTCTTTAATAGCTAGTTTCGTGCCTGTCTGCCATCTCTGTTAGAGGGAAGAGTGCTCACTTTTCAAGGTCACTATCCCCATCCCCTGAAAAGATCCCATGAACCCTAAGAGTGTCCGTCACATTTGGCATTGATAGCAAGTGTTGGGTGTACCTACCTAGCGCTTAGCAAAACGTCTTAGTGACTATAGATCTTTTGGAGTAAAACTATTCACTGAAATTAAAATAAATTCTGATTATTTGTGTTATATATCACTTTTCATTTCTGTTTTTATTTTTTTCTTTAAGAGGAAAGCTGTCATCTCTGGAAAATTGCTTTTTCCCCTAAACTTCTAGGTGTATTACTTGAGGAGTTTGTAAAGATCATAAGGAAGAAGAAGGAGGCCCAACTATATCAGAATGAAAGAAGACACATCTTCACGGCTTTTGACATTCGCTGTAAGTGTTTTGTGGCTGTTGAGTGTGTGGATGTAGCAAATTACTACTAAGGAGCTGTAAATGAAAATGTATAATCAGTAAATCAAGTTACAGTCTATCTGAGAGGCTATTTGTTACATTCAGTATCAACTATGGTGTTGATGTAAATTTTTTCCTTCTCCATAATCTTAAGCTACACGGAATAATACTTATATATTTAATATATATTTAATTTTTATTTCTTATTTACTTGAAAGGCAGAGAGATGGAGAGAGACAGAGATAGACAGAATGATTTTCCAGCCACTGGTTCACTCCCTAAATGCCCACAACAGCTAGGGCTGGGCCAGGTCAAAGCCAGGAGCTGGGAACCTAATCTGGGTCTCCCATTTGGGTGACAGAGACCCAAATGCTCAAGCCGTCATCATCTGATGCCCCCCAGGGTGTGTTAGCAGGGAGCTGGAATCAAATCAGGAGCAGAGCTAGGACTGGAACTCAGGTATCCTCTATGGTACACGGGCATCGTACGCAGCATCTTAACCACTGTGCCCAGTATCTGCCCCGGATGCAATGAGATTTATAGTTGGATCATGGTGTTTATAATTGTGCCTGCATATCTCTGTACTGTCCCTATATTGTAATGGACAACAGAAGGACTGGCCTTGTGGGGTTATAGACCACAAGTTACCTATGGAAATGTGGGAGACCGTGTGGCTTTCCCCTTCAGCTCCTACTTCCCTCACGTGTGATTGGGGAATTGTTTCCCCACGCCGAGTGTGACTGAGGGAGTTGCCCTCAGACCCCCCTTCCCCCCCACCCCAGCTCAAACATGGGATGAAAAGAGACCAGGCTCTGTGTCTTAGCTGCTGTGTGGTCACTCCCCAAATAATAATATAATTCTAACATGGAGCAAGAAAAAAAAAGTGAATTTTGAAGACTGAATTGTTGTAGCAACTCACAAAGACCATTATTTCACTGAGTACCTTCACAGTCCTTCCCCGAGCAGCACGGTAGGATTGGAAGTGCCCTTGGAGGTCACCCAGGACTGCACTGTGGAGAATGCTAGTCCATTCTCAAATTCTTCCCATGAGACCATCTTGGATTACCATGTATGTAAAGTCAGCTATAAATTATTGCCATTTTCCTAGTAATATTTATGAAAACAGAGGTTCACGCAAATATCATGGCTGAAAGTTCATTGGGTTTATGGAACTAAGAAAATGTTTTCTGTTTTGTTTTCATATAGATCGTGGATTTTTAACTTTGGAAGATTTCCAAAAAGCCTTTAGGCAGGTGGCTCCCAGATTGCCAGAGAGGACTGTTCTTGAGGTCTTCAGGTAGGCACCGACATCTTCACTCAACGTCTGCTCCTTGACTTGCCATTTGCTTTTACAAGTTTTATACTTCCTTATGCTGGCTTTTCACTTGTGAACAGTTTCACAGTGTGGTGTCATGGTCTGGGCGAGAACTCTGAAGTTATCAGTGGATCTATCTATACTCTAGACAGTAGGCACTAACGTGGACCCAGTGGAAAGAGTGCTCGTATCCCAGGCAAGTGCATGAAAACACTTGTGGTAGGAGCAGGACAGGAGCAGGAAGAAAGCAGGACCTCGTATACTTATGCATAGAACAAAGAAAAACCTTCATAGATACCTAACATGGACGCTCATGTTGTCCTCTGGTCTGTATTTCAGTCAAACTCCGGTTTCACCTGGTTGTTGAGTTGTCTGGAGAGGAGAGTGGGAGTTACCTATGGGGACTCCTCATTCACTTGTTTCCCATGCTACACATGTTGCAGTTCACACTTACCTGACAACGTGATGTGACAAGTGTTAGAACTAGTGGTACAATGCCAGGTAGAACATCTGGGCTTGGTGCCAGGCTCCTCCTCCCAATTCCAGCTTCCTGCTAATGCAGACCCTGGGAGGCAGCAGGTGCTGGCCTAAGAAGTTGGTCCCAGCCACCCATGTGGGAGACCTGAATTGAATTCTTGGCTCTTGGCTTCAGCCACAGTTGTTGCAGGCGTTTGGAAACACTGTGTGTCTCAAATGAATAATACTACTTTTTATGAAAAAAATTAGATTATGCAGTTTTCTGAACTAATCCTGACAGAGTGGACCAGTGTCTGCTAGGAAACTGCAGCCCGAAGGCGCTGTCAAACGCACGCACTTGCTGCCCTGGGAAAGTGGTGGAGCTGTCTTGTCTGACACCAAGCACGAGCCCTTCGTCAGCCCTGTTACCAAGCACATACATTAGGGGTCAGTGCACCAGGGAGAGCTAGAATACCAAAATAACAGAAGTTTAAAAAAGATAGAAGTGTATTTCGCACTCACACCAACGTAGGCAACCAGGGCTGAATGACGGCACCGAAGAATGTGGATCCCTTTCCTGTTCCCTGGTTGCCTCAACACTTGGCTTCTCCTCCTTGCTTCCAGATGGTTGCTTAAGTTACAGCCCTCACATATGAATTCCCGCTAGATAGGAGGAGGGAAAGCCGAAGATATGCCCTTCCCTGTAAGGCTATATGTCTTTATCCTGACAGCCCAGTGACCGGATCTTAGTCCCAAGGCTGTATGTCTCTGCAAGGGGAGGGGAGCTAGGAAAATGGAATCTGCTCTGGGCAGTCACATGCCCACTCACAGAGGTGCTGATACGCAGGAAGGAGAGAATGGACAGTGGGGGACTTGCAGCAAATTTCTCGTTTGTGATACATCAACTTAGTGTAAACTGACCAGCAGCCACCCTGTTCAATAGAAATTATCAAGCAGGTAATTTGAATAATTATTGCACTCAGTTTCATTAACAGTGACATGTATGAAATTCACTGAGGCATCTGTCAAGAGCAAAGAAGTTACACCCAGATGTGCACTCAGTGCTATCGGGGGTATTACATAGTGGGTTAAGTTCTTTACAACATAGTAGCATCTTCATATATGCTTGGCAATGAGATGCTAAGGAGTATTGTGTATGTCTACCACACAGAGGTTGTGTTTAACAAAGGAACTAAAAATTGTTACTCTTTTTCCTTTTACAAAAAGGCAATCCAGATTTGCTGACTTTATGTGTTAAATGGTTTTAGTAGATGTTACCTTACAGAGATTTTTGAGAAATATTCTAAAATATTGCCCTTCACCATAAAAGCCATGTTTTAACAATGGATGAGACCTGTCCTACAGGGAGAACATTTTTTAAATGGATGTTTGGTAATGTGATTTTACTTTAAAAAATTATGTGTGTCAGCTGTTAAAACTCTTCATATCTCTGTGTTCAATAACTTAATTGTAGAAATGTGGTTTTAAAAAATTTCATAAAGTTTCACTGGTTTTAGGATACATTTTTTTTATTTTTTAATTTTTTAATTTTTATTTATTTTTTGACAGGCAGAGTGGACAGTGAGAGAGAGAGACAGAGAGAAAGGTCTTCCTTTGCCGTTGGTTCACCCTCCAATGGCTGCCGCGGCCAGCGCGCTGCGGCCGGCACACCGCGCTGATCCGATGGCAGGAGCCAGGAGCCAGGTGCTTTTCCTGGTCTCCCATGGGGTGCAGGGCCCAAGCACTTGGGCCATCCTCCACTGCACTCCCTGGCCACAGCAGAGAGCTGGCCTGGAAGAGGGGCAACCGGGACAGAATCCAGCACCCCAAACAGGACTAGAACCTGGTGTGCCGGCGCCGCTAGGCGGAGGATTAGCCTAGTGAGCCGCGGCGCTGGCCAGGATACATTTTTTTAAATATACAAATTCAGTAGCTTTGATACATTTTCTTCTTCTTCTTCTTTTTTTTTTTTTTTTTGGACAGGCAGAGTGGACAGTGAGAGAGAGAGAGACAGAGAGAAAGGTCTTCCTTTTGCTGTTGGTTTACCCTCCAACGGCCGCCGCGGCCAGCGCGCTGCGGCCGGCACACCGCGCTGATCCTGATGGCAGGAACCAGGTACTTATCCTGGTCTCCCATGGGGTGCAGGGCCCAAGTACTTGGGCCATCCTCCACTGCACTCCCTGGCCACAGCAGAGAGCTGGCCTGGAAGAGGGGCAACCGGGACAGAATCTGGCGCCCCGACCAGGACTAGAACCCGGTGTGCCGGTGCTGCAAGGCAGGGGATTAGCCTAATGAGCCGCGGTGCCGGCTGCTTTGATACATTTTTAAGAGCAACTAATCCATATCAGGAAAGATGGACATTTGTTAGTTGAGTTTCATTTAACAGTAACAAGCAAAAAAAATTAAAATGCAAAATAAATTGAAAATCTTCTAACATTTTGCTTTATCAGAGAATAGAATTAAAAAATTGAGTCTCTCAATGCCATGATGACCTTTTTCCTTTAGATCTATGTATTTTCTGGAAGTGTCTATGACAACTGTTAGAACTAAGCATCAAAACAAATTGAACTTTAAGTTGCTTAATCACAAAAGATGGATTAAGCTAAGGTGTTCATAAACAATAAAAAACATTGGATCACATTGTTCTTATTTCACATTATTAATAACTTCTAATGATAGCAAATAGTTATTTGCTGCTAATAATGAATATTTATATTAAGTCCTTGAGAAATTTCTATGTAATTTTCTAATGCATATAATATAATATGCTAGCACATTGCATATAATGTATAAATAAATATATTTATATTGTAGATTACATGCCCGCAAGTTTTGTGCTACTTGCTAGGGTTGTGTGATCGAAACATTTTGGAGAACACTGCAATAACACAACCCAAACAAGGCGTCTTAATTAATTGGATATGCCCTGCTTAAACTCTTAATTGTATTTTTTTTAAACATCACAATCCCTAAACCAGAACAAATGTTGAATAAAAAGTATTAAATGAAGTTGTGAACCCAGAAAGGAGAGAAAAAATCCTCCCTTTTTGTGCAAATTGAAGTTGGGCAAAAAAACACAGATGGCTCATATTTAGCCCTGTTTCAATGGTGCAAGTAATTATAAAGGATTAAAAAAATAAAAATCATCTACTGAGGCTATTGGTGGTACAAGATTGTATAATGTTGCTAAGATTAGAAATTTTTGCAGAAACTTGAGTAGTTTTTGATGTAATTGACCACATGAATGGAGTTCATTCTCCTGAAGAAAGCTGGTATCTGAAGAACGCTCTCAGAAGACAGCTAGAGAAGGAGAATGTCAGCTAGACCAGTCATCTGTGGTTCGAATGAATGAAGTTTTCTTAGATTCTTCTAAATTATTCCCAAAGAAGTGTCTGAAGATCAAGAGTAGGCTCTTACCTTACAGCATGCTTTTGAATGACAAGTCATCATAGAAGAAATCAAAAGGGAAATAAAAGAATTCCTAGAAATGAATGAAGGTGACACCCTATCAAAACTTATGGGATACAGGAAAAGCAGTGTTAAGAGGAAAGTTTATAGCAATTAGCACTTACATCACGTAATTGGAAAAATATCAAATAAATTATGTAACTGTATCTCAAAGACCTAGAAAAACAAGAACAAACCAAATCCAAAGTCCGTAGGAAGAAAGAAATAATTACAATTAGAGAAGAAATAAACAAACTTGAAACCAAAAAAGATACAAAATGAAAAGTTGTTTTTTGAAAAAATAAACAATTGATAAACTGTTGGTCCAACTAACCAAAAAAAAAGGTGGGGGGGAGAAGACCCAAATTATTAAAATCAACATGAAAAAGGAGGTATTACCATGGATACCACAGAAATGAAGAGAGTCATCAGGAATTACTACAAACAGCTACATGCCTACAAATTAGAAAATCTAGAAGAAATGAATAGATTCCTGGAAAGATATAATCTATGAAAATTGAGTCATGAACACATAGAAAACCTAGACAGGCCAATAACTGAGATGGAGATTGAATTAGTAGTAAAGATACTCCCAACAAAGAAAAGCCCAGGACTGGATGACTTCACTACTGAATTCTTCTCAAACTATTCAGAACAACTGAAAGGGAGGGAATCCTCCCAAACTCCTTCTTTCAACTTCTGTCAACTTAATTCCAAAGCCAGGAAAATATGCAACAAAGCAGGAGATCTATAGACTAATATCCCTGATGAACATAGATGCAAAAATCCTCTACAAAATATTAGCTAACTGAATCCAACAACTCAGAAAGATCATTCACCCGGACCAAGTAGGATTTATCCTGGTATGCAGGGATGGTTCAACATGCAAATCAATAAATGCAGTATATCACATTAGCAAATTAAAGAATAAAAACCATATGATTATCTCAATAGATGCAGAGTAAGCGTTTGATAAAATACAACATCCCTTCATGAAAAAAACCTTAAGAAAATTGGATATAGAAGAAACATTCCTCAACATAATCAAGGCAATATATGACAACCCCACAGCCAGCATCATATTGTATAGGGAAAAGTTGGAAACACGTCCAACAAGATCTGCAACCAGGCAAGGATGCCCACCTTCCATTGCTATTCAATATAGTTCTGGAAGTTTTAGCCAGAGCCATTGGACAAGACTAAGAAATCTAAGGGATACAAATTGGAAAGGAGGAACTAAATTATCCCTGTATGCAGATGACATGATCCTGTATATAGGGAAACCAAGACTCCACTAAGAGACTATTGGAACTCATAAGAGAGCTTGGTAAAGTTTCAGGATATAAAATCAACACATAAAAATCAATAGCCTTTGTATATACAAACAATGCAATGGTTGAGAAAGAAGTTGTAAGGTCAATACCATTCACAATGGCTAAAAAAAATATTTAAATACCTTGGAATAAATTTAACCAAGGATGTAAAAGAGCTCTATAATGAAAATTACAAAACATTAACAAACAAAAGACACACCAAAAAATGGGGAAAAATATCTATGTTTATGAGTTGGTAGAATTTATATCATCAAAATGTCCATACTACTGAAAGCAGTTTACAGATTCAGTGTGATTGCAATCAAAATATCAAGGACATTCTTCTCAGATCTCAAAAAAATAATACTAAACTTCATATGGAAACACAAGAGACTGAATAGCTAAAGTAATCTTCAACAACAACAACAAAAGCCAGAGGCACCACAATACCATATTTCATGTGGTATGTGAAGACATACAACAACGTAGTTAAAATCAGAACAACCTTGTACTGGCACAAAAATAAACACGAATATTAGATAGAATAGAAACCCCAGAAATTAGTCCATGCAACTACAACCAACTAATCTTTGACAAACAAGATAAAATCAATCCCTGGAGAAAGGGCAGTCTATTCAACAAATAGAGTTGGCAAAATAGAATCTACACATGCAGAAGTATAAAACAAGACCCCTACCTTACACCTTATGCAAAAATCAACTCACAGTAGATGATAGTTTTAAGTCTGTGACCTGATACCATCTAATTACTAGAGGAAAACATCATGGAAACTCTGCAAGACATTGGCATAGACAAAGATTTCTTGAAAAAGACCCCCAGAAGCACAGGCAGTAAAAGCAAAAATAGACAAATGGGATCATATCAAATTAAGAAGCTTCTGCACAGCAAATGTTCAATAAAGTGAACAGCCAGCTGACAGAATGGGATAAAATATTTGCAAACTATGCAACTGATAAAGGATTAATATCTAAGATCTATAAAGAGCTCAACAAACTCAACAGTCACTGGGAAAAAGACATAAACAGCCATTTTTCAAAGGATGAAATGCAAATGGCTAACAGGTACATGAAATCACTAGCCATTAGGTAAATGCAAATAAAAATCATATTAAGGTTTCACCTCACTCCAGCTAGAATGGCTCTCATACAGAAATCAAAAAATAAGAAATGCTGGCAAGGATGTGGGGAAAATAGGTACCCTAATATACTGTTGGTAGGAATGTAAACTAGTACAACCATTATGGAAGACAGTATAGAGAAATCTGAAAATAGATCTACCATATGACCTGGCCATCCCATTCCTGGACATTTACCCAGAGGAAATGAAATCAGCATATGAAAGTGTTATTTGTAGGGGCCAGCGCTGTGGCGCAGCGAGTTAACACCCTGGCCTGAAGTGCGGGATCCCATATGGGTGCCAGTTCTAGTCCCGGCTGCTCCTCTTCTGATCCAGCTCTCTGCTATGGCCTGGGATAGCAGTAGAAGATGGCCCAAGTCCTTGGGACCCTGCCCCTATATGGGAGACCCAGAAGAAGCTCCTGGCTTCTGGCTTTGGATCGGCACAGTACCGGCTGTTGCGGCCAATGGGGAGTGAACCATCTGATGGAAGACCTCTCTCTCTCTCTCTGCCTATCCTCTCTATGTGTCACTCTGACTCTCAAGTAAAAAATAAATCTTAAAAAAAGAGTTATTTGCACACAAATATTTATTGCAGCTCAGCTCACAATAACTAAGCTATGGAATCAACCCAATGTCCATAATCTAATGACTAAATAAAGAAAATGTGTATATATACACTGTGGAATACTGCTGAGCCATAAAAAGAATGAAATCTTGTCTTTTGCAATAAAATGGTGCATGCTATTGGGAACCATTAAGATTATTGAAATAGGACAGTCCTCAAAAAGACAAGTATCATATAAACGTTTCCCTGGTATGTGATAATACAGAATGCAAAAAATGTTTAGGAATGAAATGACATCTTCTGATTTGATTATTGTTTTTAGCTCTTTTTTATACTCTTGTGCTCCTGTGTTCTTTCTGCTTTTATTTATTTGTTAGTGTCTCATTAAGCCTGTGAATAAATGGTATATTGAAATAATGTTTTTGCAAAAATTAAAAAAGGAAGGAAGAGAGAAATGGAGGGAAAGAGATAAAGGGAGGAAATAAGATTGTCTTTTTAAAATTGTACTTATGAAACAAATGAGATTTGTTCTCTTGATATTAATAAAATTTTTTTAAAATAGTAGTCTTTTTAGGAAGTATTTGTTCATATTGCAGTTTCATTTTACAAAACAAACCAAATGACAGTAAAATCAAACAATCCAGAGACTTGGACATAAGGATTCACAGAATCACTTCCCTCCATGACTTGATAGAAACACTGGTGTCTTGTTCTTCAACACTGAGAATACTACAGGAACTAATGGTGATGCTTTTATAAGCTTTGTGATTTGTTGTCTACTTTTCTGATATTGTTTACTGTAGTAATTCCATCGTGAATGAAAGCAGTGGTTTGTAAGAAAACACTCATGGATCATTAGGACTCATAACATTCACATTCTGCTCTGTATTCCTAACTTCTTTTGTTTTAGTCTCAGTTTTGCAGTGAAATGAATTCGAAGTACACTTCCAAGCCTTGTGCCATTGTTTCTGCTTAGCTGGAGTTTATTCTTTAGTAGGGATCATAAGAACTGTATTCCCTGTTGTCTTTCATGTCCAGAAATGTTTATTGGGGCATTGTACTTAATAAAAATAGATGATGGCTTGAATGCTACCATTTTGAGTCACTTTCTTGGAGAAATCTAGTTAGTTGGAAGTCCTTTTATATTTTTTGTTAATATTAATTTCAAAAATCCTTGCTTTGTTCACCATGTCTCTTAGTGTATTTTCCACTTTGTGCTGAATCCAGTATGACTTTCTTTTTTCTGTCTTGAGTTTTCTCTTACATTTCTTTCCTGAGCTATATCTGTAGGTGTTTTATGTCCTTTTTTGACTTTCCTGTTATCTAGTTATTTATAGTATCTCTTGTAAGCTGATCTGTATCAACTTTCAACTCTTGTTTTATGGAAATGTTGGCTTTGTTAGGGGGCAACGATGATTCTTCACTGAGTGATTGAGTCGGGGATGCTCACTGTAACTTTTTGGCATAAATTAATGAAAGTGAATTTTCTACTGAGGTGAGGGTTATGAAAAACAAATTACTTCCTTAAACCAAGTGATAAAGTACAAAATCAAAACTTGGTGCTACTATTTTTTCTCTAAATATATCATAAGATATATCATAGTTGAATTTTGAAATTTGAGATTTGTTTCAGTGTTTAAAATTTGAGACTTTGGTTTCTTCTTAGAGCTGGCAGTCATTATTATTTTTTTTTGTATACTAAAATAGCTGAGGCTGTATCAAAGATTATGTTTGTTATTATTCAGAGTTTCTTAGGAAATTCCTTACTTGAAGACTCTTTTTTTCCTACCCTCTAGAAATGGCAGAAGTTCAAGAGACATAGAGCTGTAGAGGACTGTTTATACTATGGGATTAATGTTAGATATTGAACCGTCTTTAGCACTTAAAGATTAAAACAGGAAACATCTTTCCTCTTTAGCAAAAGAACTTGGTGAAAACTTTGTGTTGCTGCTGTTGTTGTTTTGTTAGTGTTTAGAAATCTCAAGGGAGCCTGACAGGTAAAGGTAACCTGGCTTCCAGCATATGGTCCTTTCTCAAACATCTGGTCCCCTTTCCATTGGTCCCTGATTCCTGTGTTTCCCTCGGCACAGTGCTTGTTCTCTGGATTGTGTGATGTGCAGTTTTCCTTTGGTTTCTCTCTCTTGGCGGTGCCTCTCCCTCTTCCTTGGCTATGCAAATTTGAATTATCTTTTAAGGTCATGCTCAGTACTGCTTTTTTCTTGTTGTTTTTTCATCCTGCTACCTTGAACGGCTTGTCTCCTTTCTCTAAATTTTGGTGATATTTATTGTTTTGTATTATTTCAACCACTTACTTGGTAAACAGAAATATGGTGTTTATCATCATCTCCATAAAATACCTCAAGTTCTCTGGGTTTATGGACTCACCTATAATCTCCAGCAGCACTGGCCTGTTGCTTTATGCATTGCAGTTAATAAATAATTGTTGGTCTATTGTCACTTAGGCTAAATACCCAAGGACAGTGAAATTCCCACTTAGAGTTTTCTTCATGGTTTAATTTATTTCTTATAAACTAGGAAAGAGTACTTTAAATGCAATCAGGAGCTTTATAGCCACATGTGGCTTTATTTTCCATTTTCTCTTTCTCCATGTGATTTTCATGAATTAATCTCCAACGGCCTTTTTCTGCTTTATTTTTGGGGGCATTTTCAGCTCATGAGTTAGCCTCAGCTGTCATCAGAGAGCTGGCTTAATGCTTCTTCTTGACTCTGCCCGCCGTCAGCACCCCATGGTACTTCTGGCTGGCGTTTTGTTCTGCCTGGGTCTGTTTACTTCTCCATGCCTCAGAGCCTTCTCTGTCTCATTGTCAGCACCGAGATTTGTACGTTTCCACCACCTGTCAGTTGGCAAAAAGCTCTGGGAAGCTTCCTTTGCTTCCCAGCTATGAAATGAAATGTGGACATGCAGAAGGCCTTTGGTCTGACTCCGTTCCCAGGATTCGGAGTTCACAGGTGAATAGCCACAGACTAAGGTAAAGCGAGAATATTGAGATGCCAAAAATACACACCAGTCACAGCTGGAGACATTGGAAGTTATATCTTGGTATTTTGGGTTGTGAGAGTCCCTTTTTTATATTTATGAGGGAAGGTCAGAGAACATGGAACATCTAAATCTCCTTTTTGGGTATTAAAAATTGGTTCAAAATCAGAGCATGATGATTTGCTGAATAAAATATGTTGAATGTCAGAGAGTTAGCGGGGGGTAGGGACTAAGGGATTCAATTGTGAAAGGGAATGATGGATATTCTCTCCAATGCCTCCTGTCACAGCCGTTATAGAGGAAGGGGTTGTCATGAGCTTGAGTAAACCATCGAACGCTGAATGGAAGAGTCTTACAGAGATGGGGGCTAAGGGAAGTGATTTAAGGTAGCATTTTTTTTTTTTTTTTTCAAATCACTTGCATCTCTTTCGAAATGTTATTCTGTAGTGAGTTCCTCAGCTTCCCGTAATTCCTATCTGCCAGTTGCCGACTTGTTGCATCTCATTTTCTGGTATAGGTCTCTAACAAGAAAAAGTTTCCCAGTCATCATTTGGGACATCAGAATGATTCTTTATAAAGTTCAGTCATGTGATTACAGTTAAGTCAAAGTTATTATCATGAGTACCTGCCCCAGTGAATATGCTTGTTCATCTGTATACCTACATGCTTCTTTGTATGGGCTGGCGTTGCAACATAGCATGAAAAACTGCCGCCTGCAACACCAGCATCCCATATGGGCACTGGTTCGAGTCCTGGCTGCTCCACTTCCCATCCAACTGCCTGCTAATACACCTGGGAAAGCAGTGGAACATGGCCCAAGTGCTTGGTCCCCTGTCACGCATGTGGGAGACTTAGGTAAAGCTCCTGGAACCTAGCTCCGGCTTGGCCCAGCCCTGGCTGTTGCAGCCATCTGGGGAGTGAACCAGAGGATGGAAGATCTCTCTGTCTCTCCCTCTCTGTGTAACTCTTTCAAATAAATAAATAAATAAAATTATTTGATGTAACTGCCATTATTTTTTAAAAAAGAAAAAGGAGACTGGAAATTGTATCTCTTTCATTGTAGATAGCGGTCAATAGCTTTATCTGCAAGAGTGATGGCCAAAGTTGTAGACTTCTTGAGTTTCCAATTTTTATTTCATTAATTTGTGTGTCTTCTCTGCAACAGTAATGCCTTAGTTTTTATTCCACTTTTTCTCATTCAGAATTTTGCTGTCAGATTCCCCTCTCCAGTTAGCCCCTTACATGTGCTTAGTGCACGAGGACTGGAACGTGGACCTTTGCAAGCTGACCTCAGAATTTCCTCTCTGAGGGACTCCCAGGACCTAACATGCAGTATATTGAATAAATCTCTCTGTGAGATATCCTGCTATAAAACGACCAGTATTTGAGGAGATGGATATGCCGGTTACCCTGATCTGATCATTTTACGTTTTGTACATGTATTGAAGTATCACGGGGTTCTCCGTCAATATGTATAATTGCATGTCAATTAAAAATTTTAAATCCAGCTATAGAAGTATATTCTAGTTATTAAAAAATGCCAGCTTTTCATTGATTTTTCCTCATGAACAAAAATTATTTCCTTGCATTCGAGGATAGTGTTTTTACCAATATGAACTTTAGACTTGGTAATGCAAGAGTTGTGGCTCAGGAACTAGACCAGGAACAATTAAAGAATAATGACTTCATCCCATTTGTCTTTAAATAGAATGTGTTACTTTTATTTCTTCAGTTAAGCTATCGTGATTCATGTTATCAAGAATGTGTTACTTGGAAGGAATATATTTCATCTCTTTGACATTTAGGATGTCTTGATTTGGTGGTCTTCTCCCAGGTGAAACCCATCCGGGTGCAGTTTCTGCTCACCCTTCGAGGCCCAGATGTTAAGCCATCGCTTGCCTTGAAAACTGACTCACACACTACATCCCAGCCACCCACCTTCCAGTATCCATAAAGGAAATTGTCTCCCCTGCTTTAAACCCCCAACCTGCTGTAAATGTCTTCCTCCTCATAGAGGAGGCATATCTGTATATTATTTGCAGTATCAGAATGCGAGCTTAGCACGAGCAGGTATGGCAGAGAGTGTCTGTCATCCCACTCCTGTAGCACAATCTGGGGGTCTAAACAGGTGATGGCTACGTTTTATGTAAATGAGTGGCTTCTGTGGAAAACAGACGTTTTGTCTTAGGTTTTTTGTTTTGCTCTCCAAATGCCACACTGGCACTGCGGAGGGGGATGGGGTCCAGTGAAGCCCCTGCTGGCCATCAGGAGACGGAGTTCTGGTCCCAGCGCAAGCGTGCTTTAGTCTTTCCACAGATGCCCGAGCCCCTCTGGGTGCACGCTCCTCATCTCGGAGGTGAGGGGTTGTGTTCAGGGATGGCAGGCTTCACTGGTGGGTTATTTAGCATGGAGAGCGGCGTGGTAGCACAGACAGTACCCAGCACCCACCGCAGCGTGAATGCAGATGTGGTCTGTCAGTGTGACAAAGGCTGTTCTCACAGGAAATTACTGCCTGTGACAGCGCTGCAACCCCAGGTTTCGTTTTCAGGATGTCACTGTAACAAGTGTTGTGGCCAACGCGTCTAATTCCTCATCTGCATATATGGTGGAATCCGCTGTTCTTGCTGTAACAGCGCGAGGGCCATTTTTCTCTTAATTCAACTGTCACGTAAGAAACTGCTGCCGTGGTTTCTTTCTGTGACCAAATGTTGCGAACCCTTTCAGTCATCCTTGAAGTTATTAATAGCTGCACATCATGAATGTATTCATGCCATTTTCCTTTACAGAGAAAGGAATCAATTTCTTGTGTGTGTTGTAGTTAGCTAACTTCTAGGTGGAAATTTTGATACTATTGTGTATTATATTTATAAAAGAGAAACCTAATTTAGAAATTGTTAACTAATTTATTTGAATAAGAGAGAGAGAGAGAGGATGAGAGAGAGAGAGAGAATGAGAGAGAGAGAAAGTGTCTTTTACATACTGGCTCACTCTGCAGATACCTGTAACAGTTCTGGAGCTGGGCCAGGCTGAAGCCAGGAGCCCAGAACTTAGTCCAACTCTCCCCCATGGGTGGCAGGGGCCCAGTACTTGAACCATCACTGCATCACACTCCCCGCACCCCCCTTAGCAGGTTGTGCATTAGCAGGAAGCTAGAATCAGAAAGTGGTGCTGGGACTTGAACCCAGGTACTCTGATATGGAATGTGGGCATCCCAAGTGGTGATGTAATTGCTGCACCACATGACTACCCCATGCTTACTTTAGTATGATCCCTGGGTGACTCACATGCACATTAAAGTTTTAAAATCACTGGTCTGTTCTAGTTAAACGTAGGATAATAACTGTGAATTATATTATTTTTAATGTCATGCTCTGACTTCAATAGCTTTTTGTTGCTGACCAGATAGTCTAGATTCCTTAGCCCGACATGCAAGGCCTACATAGAAACTGGTATGTGTTTTTCACATGTCTCCCACATTTCCCTGATGAAACATTCCACTCTACCATTCTGGTCTGCTTGTCTCATTGCTCTGCTGGCACTTTTTTTTTTTAAGATTTTTATTTATTTATTTGAGAGGTGGAGTTACAGACAGAGGAGAAAGACAGACAGAGGAGAAAGAGAGAGAGAGAGGAGAAAGTCTTCCATCAGCTGATTCACTCCCCAGATGGCTGCAAAGGCTGGAGCTGGACTGACTCAAAGCCAGGAGCCAGGAACCTCCTCTGGGTCTCCCACGTGGGTGCAGGGGCCCAAGCACTTGAGCCATCTTCTACTGCTTTCCCAGGCCATAGCAGAGAGCTGGATCAGAAGTGGAGCAGCTGGAGGCCAGCACTGTGGAGCAGTGGGCTAGGCCTCTGCCTGCTGCGCCAGCACCCTGGGTTCTAGTCCTGGTTGGGGCGCTGGATTCTGTCCCGGTTGTCCCTCTTCCATTCCAGCTCTCTGCTGTGGCCTGGGAAGGCAGTGGAGGATGGCTCAAGTGCTTGGGCTGTGCACCCGCAAGGGAGACCAGGAGGAAGCACCTGGCTCCTGGCTTCGGATTGGGGCAATGCGCCTGCCGTGGTGGCCATTTGGGGGTAAACCAACAGAAGGAAGACCTGTCTCTCTGTGTCTCTCTCTCTCTCACTGTCTAACTCTGCCTGTCAAAAAAAAAAAAAAAAAAAGTGGAGCAGCCAGGACTTGAACCAGCACCCATATGGGATTCTGGCACCGCAGGCAGAGGCCTAGCCCACTGCGCCACAGTGCCGGCCCCTCTGCTGGCACTTTTGTCCATGCCAGGTTCACTGCTCTTTCTCTTCCTCCTCCTCCCACTTCCCCATCCGTGTATCTAAATGGTTTCCTCAGTGGAATGCTCTCTTCTGTAGCCTTCCCTGTCGTGCTAACCCACGAAGTGCCTTTCCTCCTCCTTAGGGCTCAGGTACCACCTTGCATGTTAATGTGTCCAATAACAGTGACTGCGGCACCTCTGGTAGCTGACATTTCCCGAGTATTTACTCTGCCCCAGGCACTGTGCTGAATTGAGCCTCGTGGGAGCCAGGAGGGTTTGGCTTTTTGTATCACCCTGAGGGAGAACTTGGAGAAGCAAAGGACTTGCTCAGGTCTACGCACTGCTTAGTATTGGAACGCAAATTCAAACCAGGGAGACCAACTTTAATAGTATGACACCTTGAGTGCAGGAAGCATACTTTTGTATCCCCACAATGCTTAGCACAAGCGTGAGGAAGCAAGGCTCCTAAAAAGTGTTCTTGACAAACGAGTTGCATCATAGTCCCTGTTCCCGTGAACTGGTTTGGTTTGGGTTGTTGTCCTTGAGATCTCATGTGAATTTCTGAACTATAAACAAACCAAACTGTTTACAAAAATGTACAGAAGAAAGATGATCCAGAATTTTGTCACATGAAACCGTGGTGGCCAAGCCAGTTCAAGTGGCTTCAATAGGAAACCACATGTTTTACATGTTGGCTATAGAATTATCACAATACCAAACTATGTGAAAACAAATTGCAAAAGCAAACAAAAACAAAAACAAAAACAAAAAAAAAACCTTAAAATTGACAAATGGAGTATTCTTGTAATTTTAACTGTGTAGGAGTGCAAAACCAAATTCCTGATTTTTGTTTTTGTAAGGCAGGATTCTACTTTCACTCGAAGATCCTTCTACTCAGTTACTGTGAGTTCACAATTGAGTTTTACTGAGTTCACCATCTCGCCCACCGTACTAGTCAGCATTTTGTTACTACAGCTAAATACCTGATGCAAGATACTCATGGGAGAAGGGGATTTAATTTGGTTCATGATTTCGGAGGTTCACAGTACAAGATCAGATTGCCCCATTGGTGTGGCACTTAATGAAGGCAGTGGATGGCAGAATATGGACAGAGGAAGAATTGTAAGAGAAGTCAGGAAGCAGAGAAAGAGAGGTCCTAGGCCCAACTCAACTTTTATAACTGATCCTCTGTGATAACTACCTTCCAAGGGCACGCCCCCTATGACCTACGTGCCTTACACTAGGCCTACCTCCCAGGCACCATAACTGGATCAAGCCTCCACCCTTAATCCATCTACCATTAATGTTAATCCATTAACCCTTAACATAAGACTTTGGGGACCAAGCCTTTAACAAATGAGCCCTTGAGAAACACCCAGACTTATACCCATACCATCACACCCACACTTTCCACTCCTCCCTGCTTGCTTGTAACCTGCTGCTGAAGAAAATCAGGGCCACGCAGTGATGAAGGCCATGGCAGAGGAGTGTGGTGCATCTTAGTTCCTGCTCTTTCCCTTGCCTCTGCCTGGCCCAGCTCTTGAAGCTCCTGGTGGCTCATTTGGTGGACTCAGGCTCACCCAGCTCCCAAGTCCACCCCGGGAGGGGCTCATCACTCACTTCTGTGCCTCCCACCCATGGTCTGGTTCCTGGTGGCTAGACTCTCCTGCTTTTCCCTATCATCTTCTTCTTTCCCATGTCATATCCTCCAAATCCCCCACCTCATTTCTCTGTAGCCGCCGGTAAGCCTCGAGAATGGTGACCCCCTTTGTCTCTCTTGTATACTGTTAGGACTCAGGACTCTGCCAAGGCCCCCGCTTGATTCTGACCTGTAATGCAGGACTTGAGCTGTTGAGTGGGCTCTGTATGTAGACCTGCTCTTGTGTAGTCTGAGGTCTGAAGTTTGCTTAGTATTCGCCTTCTTTCTTTTTGAAGATTAATTAATTGATTCATTTGAAACCAGAGTGATAGAGGCGGGGAGGAGGGTTTTATCCAGTGGTTTATTATCAAATTACCACAACAGCCAAGTCTGGACCAGGTTAAAACCAGGAGCTGGGACCTCCATCTTGGTCTCGCGTGTGGTGGCAGGGGCCAAGTACGTGGGTGCCATCTTTTGCTGCTTTCCCAAACGCATTAGCAGGGAGCTGGAGTGGCAGTGGAGCAGCCAGGACTCTAGCCAGCTCTCCACTGTGGGATGCCAGTGTTGTATCAGCAGCTTTACCTGCACTGCCATGATGCCGGCTTGTAACATTTTCCCTCTTTCTGTGGTGCGCTTACCCCCTCCCAGATACACGCACGGTGCACACGACATCAGTTCACCTCTTATTCTCATCAAGAGTGATGCCTGAGAGATTTCTGAATCTTCTTGCTGAGATCCCCTGCTGCCCACCTGAATACCAGAATGGGACACCTTCACAGCTCAGGCAGAGCCTGTGGTCCCCAGGTCACCAAAGCGGTTGACCTACCCAGATGTGTCTCCTATACTCAGCTCCCTGCCCTGGCCCTGTAAAAGTCTCCAGTGCTCTCCTTTTCATGCTGAGGTCTGGTGCACTTGTCATGTAATACCTTTATTGCTGTCCAGAAGAGCTCTAATTCAGCTGTCTACAAGTCCCTACACAGGAGCAGCACACAGTTGATATGTGTGCCGTCCCAGCCCTCCTGTGCCTGTCACCTGCATTCTTCTGCAGGTCTCAATTCTCAGGAGAACACCCCAAGCCAGTTTGTTCCAGGAGACGCTGGCCACACGCTGGGTCAGTCTGTGAGGACCTGTTCTGGTGATGGCTGTATCCAGCCTCTCCTGCCGTGGAGTGTGGCAGGTGATCCAGCTGGCCCTGTGGAGTGGGACATAGCCTCTGCCTGGATTCTCTTTGCTGCTCCCTCTTCACCTCCAAAGTTTCTAATTTCCTTCCATTTTTCCCCCTAGGGAGAAGTAGGTCTAATTCCTAATGCCTTTCTTTTGTTGTGGTTTCATCCCACCCCTTCTTTCTGATCTAAGACTTTTTCCATCAGCCATTCCCTCTCCTGTGTGTAACTTCCAGCCCTGCCTACAGAGGCGTTCATGTCCCCCACCTAGAAAGCTGCTGTCTCCTCCTGAGTGCCGCCAGTTATCTCCTGCCCTTTTTCTCAGAGCTCATTGTTGAAAGCTTCTCACAGCATTCAGCACTCTGCCTCAAACCCAGCTTCCACTCTTGCTGTATCCCAGCTGTCATATCATCATGAGAGTGGCTCCCGTTCATTGAAAACCTATCACGTGTGATCTTACAGAGCCCTTACTATAGACTGGCATTTCCACCCATTTTACAGATAAAGCTGAGACTCCTTCATTGCTACATTCAAGCTCAACTGGATTCATTCTCAGTTATTTTATCTTTTAGTTAATAAAAAAAAAAAACATCATAGGAAATTGACAATTTTTATTTGATAATAATTGCTTCTGGTGCTTGTTAAGGGTCAACTATTTTCATCACCCCTTTAGGAATATCACTGCCTAACAGTAATGGTGGAGTAGACTGGGCTTACAATGAAAATATTTGCACCCTTATGTTCATTGCAGCATCATTCACAGAGCCATTACATGGAAACAACCTAAGTGTCCACCATGGTGTATATAGACTTATGCAGAATTCAACTCTGTTTGCTGGAGGCAGTGTTTGATGAATATATGAGTGGGTGAAAGAATGAAACAAATAACAAAAATAGCAAAAAAACAAAATAATTTATTTCATCAAAGTTTGAGATACATATTCATATATGTTTATATTCATATTCATATATATGAATATGTACAATGAAATGTTATTTAGCCTTGAAAGAAATCCTGACATTTGTGACGATATGGGGGAATGTGGAGAGTGTTATGCTAAATGAAAAAGGCAGTCACAGAAAGATAAATATTATATGGCATTACTTGTTTTTGAAATCTCAAATAGTTAATTTTAGAGAAACAAATTAGAAAGGTGGTTTCTGGGGCCGGTGCCATGGCTCACTTGGTTAATCCTCTGCCTGAGGCGCTGGCATCCTGTTTGGGTGCTGGTTCTAGTCCCGGCTGCTCCTCTTCCAGTCCAGCTGTCTGCTGTGGCCTGGGAAGGCAGTGGAGGATGGCCCAAGTGCTTGGGCCCCTGCACCCACATGGGAGACCAGGAGGAAGCACCTGGCTCCTGGCTTCGGATAGGTGTAGCTCCTGCCATAGCGGCCATTAGGGGGGTGAACCAGTGAAGGGAAGACCTTTCTCTCTGTCTCTCTCTTACTGTCTTAACTCTATCTGTCAAATAAATAATAATACAAATGAAAGAAAGGTGGCTTCCAGGGGGCTGGGGAGTAGGGGAAATGGGTAGTTGTTGATAAGTGAGTACCACCTTTCAGTTGTAAGATAACTAAATTCTAGAAACCTCATGTATAGCTTAATAAATACAGTTAATAATAATGTGTCATATACTTAAAATTTACTCTGAGAGTAAATATTAAGTGTTCTTACCACACACCCACATCCACAGACACAGGAACTATGTCAGGTGGTGGATATGTTAATCACTTTAATTGAATCATCGCACAAGGTATTGTTACATCAAAACACCACATCATAAACATATACAGTATTTTGTCAATCATATCTCACAAACTTGTCTAAACAGATTTTGCATTACGTATTATTCAAGAATCACCTTATGATATATTTAGAAACAAAAATAAGTAAAAGTTATGAAATGATTTTCTTAACCTAAGTTTCATTGTTAAAGTTCTTCATTATCCATTCATGACTTCAGTTAGAAATATTTGCCTGGGAGGTGGAATGCAAAAACTCTCATCCAAGGAGAGGAAGGGCAGTGAAAGAGACTCACTCTTCTTCCCCTTGCAGAAATTCAACTTTGTTTGCTGGAGAGAGTATTTGATGTGGGTGAATGAATGAAACAAGCAAATAAATGAGCAAAAAAAATAGGATTATTTTAATCGAAATTTGAATGTTCTAGTTACATGTTAACTTGGGTTTGCAGCCTCTGGCCCTTTATTTTATCTGTGCCTATTACAAATTAACTTCTGGGCTTTCAATAGCAGATTTAGACTTGCGGGGTTTAACAATTATGAAATGGAAGAGAGGGTGGTTAGCTTAGGATAAGATGCCCGTGTCTCACATTGGAGTCCCTGGGTTTGATTCCCAGCTCTGGCTTCTGACATCAGTTTCCTGCTAGTGCAGCCCTGGGAGGCAGCAGTGATGGCTCGAGCAGTTGGGTTACTGCTGTTGACGGAGGAGACTCAGATTCGGCTTCTAGCTCCTGGTTTCAGTCTCAACCCAGCCCCAGCTATTGTAGGGCGATTGGGGAGTGAAACAGTGAATAGTAGTTTCCCTTATTTCTTTCTTTATGTATTTCTCTGCCCCTCAAATAAATAAAAAATTAAAAAAATATATGAAATTGACTATCCATTTGTGTAGAGATATAAACTGTTATCACAACAATTATCGTGGTCGTTTTAGACTCTGTTAGAAAGCCTTTGACAGCAAGCGTCTTGCCATCAGAGACAAATTTGATTCTTTGGGTAGCACCTTCTTTTTCTTTCTTTCTTGCACATTATCTAGTGGGGAGGTTTCTGCAATGACTGTCATAGTGTCGGTGCCATTCATTCTGCAGGTTACAGATTTGCCATGACAACAGGTGGATTGCTGTGCTTTTCATAGACAACTGTATCCACAAATTGGTTGTATTGGAGGGAAAATTGGACTTAGTCCTTGAGGAATACTTATTTTCACAGATTGATTCATTGTGCAGAGGTCAGATTTGCACCCCAGGGGTCCAGTTGCGCCGTCTTCATCCTGGTGTCCTCTGCGAGGTGTGGTTCCATTAAGCAGGAAGGGAAGACACATGGCAGTGTATCTGTACCTGTCAGACGGCCATATCCGTCCGTGAGACGGCAGTCCTGGTGGGAAAAGCTCAGAATGTTTAAAAATGTGAAATTACCCCCTCAATCACTTTTATTTCCAATTTAATGCATTTCTGATATAAGTAATAGAGGCTAGCCTAGTACTTGACACCGCTGACTCTGCTTTCTCTTTTGGTTTTTAATTTTCATTGTGGTTCTCAGTCCTTAGCTTTCTGAGTGTGAGTTTATGGCAGAATAAATCAAATTAGCTTTGGTGGGTAGATTTAGTTTTCTCTAATGACTTTTGCTAACCAAAATATACCTTTTTTCTTATGTGAGAAACAAGAGTAGATTATTATTTATTTGACTGACAATGAAAGGCATTTCTAATTTTATTTAGTGACTGAAATAAATTACTTTACTGTAAATTACATGTGAAATAAATGTATGATCTTCTCAATGAGCAAAACAGATTGGGAGCCAAGCACATTTGTAGTAGATTTCTTTAGCCAGTTGGTGGTGCTAAAAACTCTGATAAGAAGCTAATTAGAGGGAGATGAGGGTAAACCTGGAGCCTTGCTGAATGTAATGTTGTTAGTTTTTTAAAAATTGGGACTAAAATTATGTGCCCAAATCATTGCATTTTCTAAGGCTCATCTGGGGATGGAGATGCAGGAAATAGTATGTGCTGGAGAGGTTGACGGCTAATCATGGTGATACTGATGTTCTGAATTTACCAACTAAAAATACTGACGTATTATTGCTGCGATTTTTTATGGTTAATGTATTACTGTGAAAGTAGGAGCACTGCATTGCTTTGTAGAAGCTGGGTTTGTTTGTTTAATTCTCCTCTGTTTTTTGAGAGGCAGAGAGATGGAGAGAGAGAATCAATGAGAAATGGAGAGCTCCCACGGCCAGCTGACTCCTCAGCAGCCAGGGCTGCGCCAGGCTGAAGCTGGGAGCCAGGAACTCAATCCTGGCCTCCCACAAGGATAGCAGGGACCCAGCTACATGAGCCATCACCTATCAGGAACTGGAGCCTGAACTTGAACTTATATGGGATTTGAACACCTTCACTGACCGCTCCACCCCATTTAACCCTTTGTTTCTTAGCTGTGAAGAAGTCTAAGTGGAACAAGAGTCTTTTTTTTTTTTTTTGAGCCAGAGAGACTAGTTTTGTTTTTTTTTTTTAGTTTGTATGTATCTCATAAATACATTAGGAACATAGTAATTCTTCCCATGTACCCGCCCTCTCACCCACTCCCCCCCCCACCCTTGTTTAATCTGAAAAAGAAAAACAAACAAAGAAAAAAAAATAATGAGAACTGTTCCTCAACAGTCTGGACAAGAGCTGTTCTATGTTACTGCTTCTTGAAGGTGATTTTGCCTTTTTCCCCCCTTTCTCTTTTCCCTTCCTTCCTTCCTCCACTTTCTTTCCTTTTAGAAACTTAATTGTATTTAAAGAAGAACCCAAGGATGGCACATCTCTTGTGAGCTCTTAGACATAACTTTAACCATGAGACATAGGATTAGCTTCCATTTAATTCACTAAATGGAAGTGATTCTTAAGAAAAAGTTTTACTGTTGAGTCTCACAATGCAACTTTTTGGGGACAGAAGTCCAAAACAACAAGAGTCACTGTGTACTAGCTTCCCATGCAGGAGACTAGGTTTCAGATTTCCCTCCCTGCTTCATAACTGCCCCTTAGTTACTTTATAGATTCTTTACGGTTGCATTTCCCCAGCTTGTGAGTGTGGTTAATGCCTGTTGCCCAGAGCTGGCATAAGCACCCCTGAGTTGATGGCTGTTGTGATGAGGTGCTCCACAGCCATCGTGCACCCTGTATGGATTCTTCCCTGGTTTGAAGCAGAGACTCGGTCCAGTTTGAGCATCTACCACAACCCACGGGGCTTTGGGACAGACGGCCCCGCTTTGCTCCTGAAGATGCCTGATGTTCTAATACAGGGATATCCCACACTTGTAAAGTTCTGCAAGATTTTGTAAACACTCCAAAAAGAGATACTCTGTAGTTAGATCTGGTGTTTAGATATTTGTCTATTCTGGGGGATATTTATATGTTGGCCTGAACCCTTCTAAATGTTTTAAGTTTGAAGAAGGAAACACAGGGTGTTGAAAGGAGTAGCAGAGGGGTCGCTGAATTTGTTCATCCTGCATTTATTTGTTTCACAAACTTTTATTGAGCATTACCCTTGCTGGGTCTCTGGCAATACAAAGGTGGGCTCTGGTTGGGCCCTGTGCATGTCTCTGAGAAC
Source organism: Oryctolagus cuniculus (assembly GCF_964237555.1). Classification (NCBI taxonomy): domain Eukaryota; kingdom Metazoa; phylum Chordata; class Mammalia; order Lagomorpha; family Leporidae; genus Oryctolagus; species Oryctolagus cuniculus. The sequence continues at coordinate 35,578,279 of NC_091451.1, read as the reverse complement.
TTGACCTTCTAGAAGCAGAATGCTCCAGGCTCGGCAGGGGTTGATCAACAGGCCTTATCAATGTTAGAAATTCCCTTAAATCTAAATATTCTTTGTAATATTATAAAATAAGCTATAAGGTTGTGTGTAAAAAAGAATTTTTTTAACTTTTTAAAACTCTGATAGTTTTACTCTGCTTTCCACAGCCTATTCTGTGTTTGAAAGGTTGAAACAAGTCAGAAGAAGAGTCCAGTGTGACAATGAAATCAGAAAACACGAGTGATTAGGAATGTTAGCCAGAATTTAAAAACAAAACTCTGCAAGGGAGGTTTTTGTTTGTTTGTTTGCTTTTTTAGAAATAGCATAACTTAATATCTTAGGCTGGATCTGATTGATATGGTCAGACCTTTGAGGATTAAAGATAATGGAATCATGGCTTGGGAGGTGGTAGAAACTTTAAGAATCATATGCACCATCTCTTGAACTTCTAGCTAAGAAAATGGAGGCTGCTGGATGAATTAAAATGGCTTACCCAAGGTTGCGTAGACCTGGATCAAAACTCAGGTCCTATTTTCTAGTCCCATGCCAATGCATTGTTTTGCATCCAAACTTGTACACTTTGAATCATTCTCAGCAAAGAAAAACAAGCATACGCTTGTTCTGCCTCAATAAACTTTAATACTAAATATGGGGTATAGTTTCTGCCCAGCTACCAGAATGAAAACTCTGTACCTGGGGCAGTTCGTGAAGGTGCTCTTAACACCCATCTGAGAGCCGAACTTGAGGCAGGTAGGACACGAGGCTTGTAATGAGCAGTTCTCAGTCAAAGCCCACCTGTGCCTGGATTGGTCCCCAGCCCAGGCAGGCAGGCAGGCAGGCAGGGTTTTCACTCGCTCTGCCTTGCCTGCTTCTCATTTTGCACTAGATGAATGGCATCATATGCCGCAGGTATATTAGTAATTTCTGAGTTTGTTCCCTACTCAAAATGACCTCATTGTTTTGTGCTTCTTTTCCATAATTATCCAGTAACAGGAAAATAAACCGGCTCTGAGTACAGCCCACAGCAGAAATCTTGTGCTCTGTATGCAAGTTTGATTTATAGACGTGTACTGCAGAGCGGAGTGACTATGAAACATTCATCTTCCCATTGCTAGTTGCCATGGAAACCGAGTACACAGAGCAGTGTCATTCCAGTCCTGGTGATGCCTGCAGTAGTTTATTCCTTTGTTGTTCCCGTTTCTTAAGCAACTGCCTCACATTCTTTCATCATTACAATTAATCATGCACACAAGTTTTTATCTTCCGTCGCACACAGAAAGTACTAAAAATGTATGACAGAAGTAGGGAGAATTTAAATATCCCGTGGCTTTAAATGTGCGTTCGTGATTGCCCCCCTCTCGGTCTCATTGGAAAAATAGGTCATGTATAAAAGAAAAGCACATGTTAATGTATAGAAATTTCAATAAAGACAGCAGTACTGAAATGCGAGGGGGAAAGCAATGCTAAGCCAACGAAACCTGAAGGAACTTGAGATTTTTGAGGTCCCTGTGTGTTTGAATCCAAATAAATCCACATTTTGGGTAATTTCAGCCAAAAAAAAAAAAAAAAAGCAAGCCCCTGAGTTGTATATAATCATTTCCCCTTTTGTTTGGCTGTATTAGTCTTCTTCGTGGTTTGAACCACCTAAATACTGCATGTGTAGACATGATGGATGTTAAAGAGTAGCAGTCCTTTCTTCTTTGGAGTCTAATAAAGTTGAAGATTTTTTTTAACGCAGTATGAGTGAAAGGGATTCTAGTTATTCTTCCTTATTGTTTTGAAAATGAAGCCCCTTTACTCCAGTTCTATCCCACATAGTTCATGGTAGATACTGTACCAATAGCTAGAAGATGCTTGTTCATTGTGCACTGCCTTGTTTGGTCAGACTCTGGCCTTTCTTCCCAGTTAAGAGGCCGTGTTCTTGGAGCTGGAATCATGGCACAGCCATTGAGCTGCCATCCGTGATGCCGGCATCCCATGCGAGTGTCAGTTTGAGTCCCAGCTGCTCTACTTCTGAGCCAGCTTCCTGCTAATGCACCTTGGAAAACAGTGGAAGATGACCTAAGGGCTTGGGCCCTTGCCACCCTCATGGGAGACCTGGGCTCCTGGGTTTGGCCTGGACCAGCTCTGACTATTAGCTGCCACCTGAGAAGTGGACCAGTGGATGGAAGACCTTTTTGTCTTTCCCTCTCTCACATCACTCTACCTTTTAAGATAAATAAATACATCTTTTTATTTATTTATTTATGATTTATATAATTGAAAGGCTGAGTGAGACAGTGAAAGAGAAAGAAAAAGGTCTTCCATTCAATGGTTCACTTCCCAAATGGCCACAATGGCCAAGGCTGGGCAGATCCAAAGTCAGGAGCCAGGAGCTTCATCTGGGACTCCCACGTGGGTGCAGAGATCCAAGCACTTGGGCCATCCTCTGCTGCTTTTCCAGGCTATTAGCAGGGAGCTGGATCAGAAGTGGAGCAACTGGGACTCAAACCAGCAGATTCCATATGGGAAGTTGGTGTTGCAGGTGGTGGCTTTACCCACTATGCCACAACACTGGCCCCTAAATGCATCTTTTTTTTTTTTTTTAAGAGGACATGTTCTAGAATAACTCTCAATGAAAATCACTGCTATGTTGTTTATAACTATGTAAATATCTTAATTTTCTGTGAATAGAATCTCAGTTTGCCTTAGTTTCCCTATCTGTGGAGCGAGCAGCTACAACATTAAGACATTGGTTGTTGGGAGGCTCAATGTGGATAATTCATGCAAAAAGGCTTATTTCTGTGCCTGGCAGTGGGGGCTGTTGTCATTGTGGCGATGGCTACTATTACTGTGACTACCACAGACTAGAACTGAGTAGAGAATATGCCTTAACCCTATGTGGGGAACTTGATTGATTTGCACCAGTTCCAGCCCCAAAGCTCAGGACTGTGTTCCCAGGGTTCAGGTTCGCAAGATGAATTGTTTTACTTAGGCTCCATGGCCGTGTTTCGTCTAAACACCTTGGATACTAGCATGGTAGCCAAACAGGTAATTACTGTGGTCTTTTCCTCTGCTAATTGAGAGAAAACCGCTGCAGGCACCCCTGGATGATGCAAATTTCTCATCCATGACCTGGATTTGTTTCTTACAAGGAGCTGTGTGTGGAGCACGTTGGGAGGGCATGAGCTGCCTGAATGTGTCTTCGGGAAGGTTCTAGTGTTTGTGTACAGAGCCTGAAATAAGGTCTGAGCCACTGCTTCTCTATTCCCATTCTTCCTTTGTCACTCGACAGTGGCTGTAGTGTTCTTTGGAATTGAAGTTTTCCAAGCTGGTGGCAGAAGCATTCTTTGCTGAAATTCACCCTCCTTGGCAGTGCTCCAGGGCACACGGCAGTGCCTGTTTGTTTGATTTAGCTCTTGTTTGGGTAGCCTTGTATTTTGTCTGCTTTGCTTTGTGGAGCTCTTTTTTTCTCCCCCAAATTTTCGTGTTGAAATCCCTTGGACTTCACTTCTATTTATTTTGCTAGCTTGCTTCATAGTATTTCTGAAAGTTGTTTGCTTTAAGCTATCACCAAATGAGCAGGCTTGGATTAATCTGTCTCTCCCCCCCCCCATCCCCAGTCTGATCCATAGCGTGTGTACTAGGTGCACCTTTGTTAATGATTAAAGTAAAATAGCCTTTTAGAGTTTGCCCTTTGCTACATTCTAATAATATACCACAGTGTCCCTGAGTTTCTTTATTTAGCTCTTTGTTTTCCCTTGTCCTCTAATCAGTATGCTGTTTTCAATGCTAAAGAGATAGAAATAGCTTTAACTTGTCTGAATCTTTTTGTTCTCCCTCTTCTATTCTTCTTCCTGCCAAATAGCAAGGAATCAGATTGCCATGTCTTCCAAGTGAGGCTGGCAACACTCGGAGGGACTCCAGTACTCAATCTAGATACCCATTCAAATCCTCCGAGAGCCCTGATTTTAAATGTGGTCTTCCCCTCTCTCTTACGGTGGCCAACACCCACTCCAATCTTCTCTTGGTCTCTCAGTCACTGGGGGGTGGGGGCTGTCTTGGCCTTAGGCTCTTCTGTTCTCAGGCTTATATCCTGCTTTGGGAAACCAATATTTGTTAGCATCTTCTACATTGCAGACACTAGGGATCTATGAAAGCAAACAACGCAGGTGCTGCTCTGCCTTAGGGGCCTCTGTAGATAGCTAGCTAGTGATAGGTATCTAGAATCCAAGGTGGCTAATCCTGAAAGATGACTGCAAAGAACTGTGGGTGGGAAGGATGCATCCCACAGAGCAGGCACCAAGGCTGACTTCAGAAGACGTGATGGCTGACGTGGGACTGGAAGGATGGTGTTGGCCAGGTGGACAGGAGACTGCATCTGCAGAGGTCAGCAGGAGAGCACCAAAGGACCGTCCAGTGCAGCTAGTCTGCTGGCGAACACACTTGCTTTTGCTTGGGTGGGACCAGAAGGGTGAGTGCAGTGATGAGACTGGAGAGGTAGGCAGGGGCCAGGTCGTGAAGAGCCTGGTGAGACCTGTTGAGAGGTTTGAGCCTCATGCAGAGGAGACCGGGAAGCTACAGAAATGTAGGGAAGTGACGTGATCAGACTTGGGGTTTACGTGATCTTTCCCACTGCAGTATGGAGAAGGGATTAAAATGTGGCAAGTGTAGCTATTATCAGGGTTGTTTCCAGGGATTACCTTCCCAAACCCAACCTTCCCTGTAACCCCACAGTGATTGTCCAGCTTTTTGAATTTTGCTGATGAACACCATGGCTTGTCCCAAACTCTAGTTGCCACTTCTAGCTTCCTGTCTTGAAGGCCAGGACTGTCTTCTGCCAAGCTCTGGGCTTGCTCTGGCTCTAAAATGAATGTATTACCCGAAACACCCGCTGGTTCTCCATTTTACCACTGCCTGAAGAGCCCGTGGTTTTCCCTACAGTGTGGTGCCAGCCTGAGTTCAGCGAGCTCCTTTGCCCTCTGATATTCATTGCAGTAAGCATGGTCAGCCCTTCTTGCCCAGGCAGACCAGATCTGCACCTGAGGGACTTCCCCTTGCTCTCTTCTTTCTCCCTGCAATTGTGCCTCTCAGATACTTCACAGCTGATGCTCAGGGCACACCCATATGGGACAGTACAGCCACATTTGAGAAGATGTGTCAGGAAGTTGAACTAGCTAGTAGATTTGTAAGCAGGTAACTCCTCTGTGCCTCATTTCCTCATCCATAGAGTTGTTTGGAGGACTAAATGAGTAAATGCATCTAAACATACTGTGCCTGGCCTGCAGTGAGCCCTCGCTATTTCTTAATGTTTTCAAAAAGGTATCTCAACTTTATCTCAGGGAAAATGGCAGGAGAACATAAAAAGTTTTTGACTTCAGGAATGATTGATCACAGCTAGGTGGATATTTATCCACTCTTCCTCTTCACTGTGAGTAATTCAAAGGTAATAGTAGTATCATACCCTCCTCAGTTGAAAGGCTTTCACCGTGAGCAAGTAGCTGTGAAGGGGGTGGGGGCGGGAAATAGCTAAGGCATACCGTGTGCCCAGCCCAGTTCTGAATGCTTTACCTGTGTGAACCACACACCAGCCCCACAAGGTAGCTGCTGTGATTGCTTCCATTTCACAGATGGGGAAGCTGAGGTCCAAAGAGGAAGCATCACTTGGCTAAGATCACATTCATGGATGGAATTTGTCTCCGAGCCAGATATCCTGACTCCAGTTGGAAACAGATGGGTCTCTCAGCGTGCAAGGCCGAATCTTTGTTTTCCTGCTTACCACTCCCCAGGTGTACCCTTGAAAAGGGGCTTAGAATCGCTTTATCAATCAATTACAGACTACAGATTTTGAAGGAATCATTTTATTTAAGAGCCTTTTCCAGTTCAATTTCAATAGAATAAAGATCTGGACAGCATATAAATTTTCTTAGTGAGAAATAGAGCTGTTATAATCTAAGGCCATAACTCTTTTCATAGACCTAAGGTTGTAGATATATGAAAACACTTTAGCTGAATTATATATCCTTTGTATAAAATTCTCTGATTTCTTGCAAATTGGTCATAAAATCTTCTGATAAAAATATCAGAAACCTCATACTGCCATACTGTAAAATCTGTGTTAATGACCAAAAAAGTCTGTATTTTTAGGCAGCCATGAACTGTTTAAACATCATAATGGAAAACATTTATGGCTTAAATTATTTGAAGTCCATGTTTCTCAGAATCCAGCTACTCATTTCACCCTTTTGTTAGACCCTGAAACAAATCACAGAATCGACTGGCTTGAGTTTCTCTGTAACTGTTTCTTCTCCAGGATGGGGTGATGAGACTTGCACGGTGCTGTCAGTCAGTTCTCCCAAGTCTGCATCCCTTAGCTCTGGGGAGCTGACTTAGGCAAGTCTGCTAACCTCCCTGAACTTGCAATGCCTCTTCTAAAGGAATAAAGGAATTCCTACTTTAAAATACCCTGATTCTCCGTCTCTGTACCTTTTGTTTATTGTAATTAATAGTACGGTGATCTAATGGCAAGAAATGAAGATGAAAAGAAAAACAGATAATTTGATGTCTTGAATTTCATCCAACATTATTTAACAAAAGTTTATTAAGCACCTACTATGTACAAGATAAATGTTTGCATCACTGTCCAATATTGCTAGTAGTTTCAATGTTAAATTATCAAACTTACTTATATCCCTCAATTTCTTCATTGTCAATGTTTCCTTCATGGCCACAATTTTGCTATAAAATTTTTTATCTTTAAGTCCTATTTCCTGTTCTCCAAACAAAGAAAGCAAAATCTTTCATTCTCAACGGGATTCTTAGCATGCTGCAAGTTATTATCAAATCATGCATTTTTTTTCTTGCAGTTTTTTTTAGCCTAAAGAAGCTCCGCCCTTAAGCCTGCTAAATTATGCCTCTTAGGAAATATGAAATTGTTTCCCTTTATAGAAGTAAAAAGAAAGGACAATGTATAGGCATCCCAGATTCATGTGTAACCCAGAGGTGTCAGCTGACATAGTCGTTTTAATGAGTTGCAGTAATGAATTTGTCATAGAATTGAGCCTTCTCCTGGTTATAAATTATCCAGAGCCGAAAGCTGTAGAACATTTGCAAGGACTGCCATTAGAATAGAATGATTCAAATTATCTCAGTTGTATTGAAGCCAAACAAAACCTGATAAAACGAATATCAGGTAGTCATGTGCTGATCTGACAAAAAAGAGTTATTGGACCATTTGTCAAATGGATAGTGATGGCGGTGAAAGTCTCTGTTGTTGTTATTAAGTGTTTTACTTGTCAGCTGTTGTCATTATTTCATTTAATCCTCACAATAACCTAATGACTTGTACGCTATTATTATAATTCCTATTTTACAGCTAAGAAAACTGAGCTCAGAGATGTTAAATAATAATGTTTCCAGAGACACACTTAAACTTTTTTTTCCCATACAGAGTGAGAAGAAGAGAGCGAGAGCAAGCACTCCCACCCAGTGGTTCACACCTCAGATAACTGCCAGAGCCAGGGCAAGGCCAGACCAGAGCCAGGAGTCAGGAACTCCATCTAGATCTCTTAAGGGGTGTCAGCCCATCACTCCTGACGCTGCCCCCTTTTGCCCCCCTGGCCCACCCACCCTGCCAGGGTATGCATTTACAGGAATCTGGGGTCATGAGCCAGAGCTGGGTATTGAACCCAGGGACTGTAAGACGGGATGCAGGTGTCTTAACTGGCGTGTTAACTGCTGGGTTAGGTACCTGCCCCAGTCACGTGCTCTGAGTTTCCATACCTGTCATTGTTCACTAAATGCTTGGCACCTGCTCGCAGGGCTGTGCAGCTCTTTGTGTATGAGATCTCCTTGTGGTGGGGATGGTGGGGTCGGCTCCCTCCCTCTCTTCTCTAACATTGCCGTTTACCTTAGGCATAATTATGGTAACTGTGTAGTAACTTTAGTGGAACTATCGTAAATCTCTCTCATTTTGAGCTCATATCGTTCCGTTCAATATTGTCATATATCTGTCATGTATTTCAGTAAAGAGATCTGCTGCGGATTCCTCAAACCTTATTATTCGGAGAGCCATTTCCCTAGGAAGGGACTGATAAGTTCATGGATCATGGTAATAGCTCATTGGCAGCAGTGGCCACACATCCTCAACCCCTGTGCCTGGACCCTTTTCACAAACTGACTTGGTTTTCTTCCCACTAAGAGAGAGTTTATGCCTCCATCCGCTGAATCTGTGCTGACCTTGAGACCCAACTTTGAACAAAGGATGTAGCAAAAAGTAACAAATCTCCAACCTCGTAGGGTCTTGTGAAGGCCCCCACACCACTCAAGGATCCCATCTGAAACCTGGCCTTTGTTGTGTTAGCTCTCGAGGTTTGGCTGCACTGGGTTCATGTCCCAGGTGTGGTCTGGGAGCCTTCTTCAGCCATGGTCTTAGTGCGCCTCTAGAAGTGGCCTCCATGCTGGACAACAAGTGGTGATTGTTCGCACACCCTCATACCAGACCTCAGTTTTGTCTCATACAGTTTCTTGAACGTAGTCCAAAACCAGTGTTGATTTTCCAAGGCATAATTCTAAGCTTTAAAAACTTTGTATTTTTACTTTCTCGGCTTACAAACACCTGGAACACTCCCCACCTTCCCACCCCCATTATATGGAAACACGCTCTGTACTTGCCAAATAGCAAAATGGCCTTTGCTTGACAGTGTATATTTATTTCACTTTTGTGCTAAAGCTGTATCCCAGCTTTTATGGAAAATGACCATTTCTTCCAAGAATATATTGTTTTTTTTCCAATTGCACAGTCTTAAAAATGAAGCTTCCTATCAGGCAGAATGATCTTTCGTTTTATAAAGGTGGAATAGCATTTATAATCCCGTGGCTATTCATTATTTTAAAACCTATTAGTTAGAACAAGTTAGCTTGAAAAATGAGGAGGTTTAAATTTAACTTAGACAAAATACCCCGCTGCAGTTAGATTCTGAAACCGTGCCAGTAAAATTGTGTTTGAAGGATTCTTGAGTTTGTTTTTCAAGGAATAGCTTTCTGCTTTAAAAGTGTATTCAGTAAAACACAGTTTTCCAAATTCTGGCAGACACGTACGAGAGCCAGATGCATGGAGAACTCTGATGGGCCTTGTTCATGAGGCTTTTACTCCCAGTGACTACCCTAATGTGTCATGTCTCCTTTTTCTGGCTGAGAAAAGGAATCACATTTTATAAGCATTGTACTCAGTAATATGTTCACATTGTGTTTCGCCTCTTCCCGTCTCTCATTCTACAAGAATACTTGTGACATATTGAGATAGCTAGTATCAGTGCTAGAAAAGTACAAGGTAATTTGGATAGGAAATAATGTAATAGCTTTAGTAACAGAATATAATTAAATTAGTGCCTACTGGAAAAATAGTGAAAGCATTTATTTTTAGTTTTTAATGGATCAGATCAGTGTGATTAAAATGCATAAATTAAATAACAGCGTTCTGCTCAGCAGACTTAGTGGTATCAATCCTTTGTGGTATCTAATCTTAAGTATTAATAACTTTATCTAATTTATAAGTTTTTTTTCTTTGCCCTTCCCCATTTTTTGTAAATCAATATTCAAAAACTTGATAAAATTTGATAATAAAATTGGCAACATGTTTGTTACATTCTTAGAAGCCTTGAGATTAAGGAATTTTAAATTGGGAAGGCATATGTTCATTCATGATGTGGTTATTGAGCAGCCTACTGTGTGTCAGGTGTGTTTTGGGAGCTGGGGCTAGAGCCACTAACAGAGCAAGTCAGATCTCTGCTCTCACAGGTTCATTCACACTTTGTCAAAAGCAAGATAAGCAGTAACTGAGCAAACATATTAATTTTGGATTTATTAGAGAGAAAATGCCATAAGGAAAGTGAAACAGAATAAATTACAGAGAAAGACTGAGTGTGAGGGGGGTTGCTTTAAATTTTTAAAGTTTGTTTTCATTTCAATTGAAAGAGAGAGAGGCTGGCACTGCCGCTCACTAGGCTAATCCTTTGCCTGCGGTGCCGGCACCCCAGGTTCTAGTCTCGGTCAGGGCACCAGATTCTGTCCTGGTTGCTCCTCTTCCAGTCCAGCTCTCTGCTGTGGCCCAGGAGTGCAGTGGAGGATGGCCCAAGTACTTGGGCCCTGCACCCACATGGGAGACTAGGAGAAGCACCTGGTTCCTGGCTTCGGATCAGCGCGATGCACCGGCCGCAGTGGTCATTGGAGGGTGAACCAACGGTAAAGAAAGACCTTTCTCTCTGTCTCTCTCACTGTCCACTCTGCCTGTCAAAAAAAAAAAAAAAAAAAAAAAAAAAAGACAGAAATCTTCTCTCTGCTGATTCACTCCCCAAATGCCCACAACAGCCAGGTCTGAGCCATTTTGAAGCCAGGAGCCTGGAACTCAAGCCAGGTCTCCCATACGGGCAGCAGGGACCCATTCACCTCCCAGGTGCATGTTATCAGGAAGCTGGAATAGAAATGGAGCTTGGACTCAAACTGGGCTCTCTGGCGTGGGGTGCTGGCATCCCGGGCAGTGTGACAGCTGCGCACCATCGTGGGGGAATGTTTTACACGGAGCAGTCAGGAAAGGCTTTAACAAAGTTCCTGTATTTCGTAGGTACAATTCTTTTTAATTTTATTTTTTATAATTTATTTTGTTTAAGGAATATACCTTCATGCATTTAATATATACAGATTTGGAACATGGCGTTTCTCCCCCCACCACCACCTCCCTCCCACCCATACCTCTCCCCTTCTTCCTCCTCCCTCTTCCCTTCTCATTCTTATTTTTTACAGAGATCAATTTTCAGATAATTTTTATACTCATAAGATTAGCCCTACACCAAATAGAAAGTTCATCAATTAATAAGAAGGAAAAAAAAAAAAAAAAGACGAACAAAAACAAGCAAATGAACAAGGAAAACATTGTTCTCCTAGAGTCAAGGCTAGGGCTGTTCAAAATCATCGCGTCTCCAAGTGTCAGTTTCACTCTTATAGATTACATTTGGAGTACTCTATTGGTTACCACAGATCTGAGAGACCATATGGTATTTGTCCTTTTGTGACTGGCTTATTTCACTAAGTATAATGATTTCCAATTGCATTCATCTTGTTGTAAATGACAGGGTTTCTTTTTTTTTTTTTTTACTGCTGTGTAATATTCCATAATGTATAATTTCTTTATCCAGTCTTCAGTTGATGGACATCTGGGTTGATTCCATATCTTAGCTGGAATGAACATGGAGGTACAGCTTTCATATGCTGATTTCATTTCCTGTGGATTCATAGGGAAGGCATTTTCGAGGGCTGACACTTGAACTGAGACCTCCTGAGAAAAGGCTGCCTGTTAGCTGGCAGAAAAGTTGAGAAGGCTTGGAAATGCCGATGTGCTTGGTGCTAAAAGGAAGCCAGACTGGTCCGGTTGCAGTGTGTGAGGGACAGCGAGTGAGAACTGAAAGGTAGTTGGGGTAAAATGGTGCTTTAATTCCAGGTGCTGCCCTGTTTGCTTTAGATTATTTTCATATTCTGTGTTGTATTCCTTTACAACACGTCATATCCTATCCCACGTCATATTGTGCTGGTATTGTATATTGATATTTCTGTGCCTTGACAACAGGGAGATGAAGGGTTTTGCCTTCCCCAGCACACATGGTGGAAGGTTGCAGGGCTCGGCTCCCCACCACCTTCCCGCATTTCCTCCTAGTTTTCCCCCTAAGTTCAGCTGGACACATACTTCCAGAGTGCGTGCTGGGCACAAGACACCGGTGTGTTCATTGCAGCAGAAATTGTGATAAGCTTTCATTATAAAGCAGCTTTTCCTAAATTATAGTTACTGTTTCTATCAGTGAACACCCACCTCTTTTACCATCTTAGGAATCCCTAGGTTACAAATGGTAAAATAGTACTAAAGGCCAGATAGCTAACCTGAAGGCCAAGGATCTGTAATATTTAACGTTCTATTCATTTGTTCCTCTGCATTGCTGACACAGAACATGAACAAATGATTGGGAGGCCTGTGGATGCATCAGACCAAAATGTATTTGCAATTGACTATCTCTCTTTTGAGAGAAATAAAGGATGTTAAAAAAAATTAGTAGTTTAATATATGAAAGTTTAAAATATATGTTCTTTAAACTGAAGTGATGCAGGTCTGCAGACCATGCTGTCATGAGGCTGGGATTCAGGGTGTCTGATTTAGATAAGGCTGGGATTCAGGGTGTCTGATTTAGATAAGGGGTCAGGAAGTATGAAGCACTATTTCCTTTCTGGGTCTTCAGACCATATGCAGTTACAATACAGTGACTTAAGATTTCCAGTGAATTAAACTTTCCAATGATTTATAAGACATTGAAATGCATTACCAGGAGCGGTTATTGAATCTTCCTTCAGACATAATTAACAAAAAGACTTTATTAAAAAAAGAAAAAAGGCAATACTTAAAGTTTCATTAGGGCAAAAGTAAGTTCTAGAAGCCTGCATGTGGTTTGCTAGTAGTAATTCCACTCCTTGGATGTTTGTTTTGCTTGTTTGTTCCTCTTTCTGATTCTGAGGATTGGTAGATTTTCCTCCTATTTAGAACAAAAGTGGAGAAGCCAGTGCCACCTTCACTATCTACCCCCAGGCACGGCAAATCCCTCTTCCCACTGGCTGTGCCCTGGAGGGTTCTGGAGAAGCAGCTGCCAGAGCCGGAATGTGGCAGTGCAGGGCATTCTAGGCAGAGCCCGAAGCTTTCGTAGCTCTGCCTCTTGTTTTCTCACAGAAGCATGTGTGGTATGCAAGTATATTTATTTGAAATAGAAGAAGAAAACTGTGCATACTCCTCCCGGGTTAAGAAGCAAAACCTTCCATTCCTATGTGTTTGGAGCCCTCTGGTTAGCTCTCCCTGGTTGCATTTCCCTTCCTCTGCCCCAGAGATAATCATTATCCTGAAGTTTTTAAATCATTCATGCACATCTTTATATTTTATGACACATTTTTACATATTTTAAATAATACATGTTATTGTTCTGCTTATTTTAAATCCTTACACAAATGCAAATTGCTCTTTTTCTCCTCATTATGTTTTTAGGATTTATCTGCATTGATACATGTTTCTTTCATTTATTCTCCCTGATGTATAGTATTCTGTTGTGACCTTCTTTTACCATCTAGAATCAAGTAATAAGTAGACTCCAAGTGTTAGAGATCAGTTGATAGAAATATTAGCTTCATTAGTGAGACAGCTCTGTTGGAGGGATGGGCTTGCTGAAATGCAGTCCAAATTAAGCGAATTTAACCTTCAAATCACACCCTGGGTAGTTTACCTAGGATGCCTCTCTGCCTTGCCATGAGGGCCTACCACTGTGGTACTGGGGAGCGGAATGGTGTGTATGCCTCCCACAGTCAGGTGGCCCTAATAGAGAAGAGGAGGATGGGGCCACCCATTGGACAAGTCACTTTTCTAAGAGGAATGAGAAGGTAGAGAGAGGCTGGAACGTTGGTCCCTCTGTATGGAAATACAAAAACAGGAAAAGAGAGGTTTTCCCTTTTGTATGTCTGTCCTCCCATGGATGGGCTCATTTGCTGTGATCACGAATGAGGCTGCAGTGAATATTGCTCTGTCTCCATCTACAAGTGGGAGAGCATCTATAGGGCCCCTACACGTGCGGTCATAGCACGTGCACGTCAGCAGTTTGACTTGCTCTCCCCATGGTTGTGCAGGTTCACTCTCATCATCAGCACGTAGGCATTGTCCTCACCCATAGTTGTTAGAAAATGCTCGCCTTTGCCAGTTTGATGGGTGTGAAATGGCACCCTTTGTTTTTTTTAAGGATTTTATTTATTTATTTTTTTTTGAAAGGCAGAGTTACAAAGAGGGAGAGACAGAGATTTTCCATTTGCTGTTTGGTTCACTACCCAGATTACTGTAAGGGGTGAAACCGGGCCAGTCTGAAGCTAGGACCCAGGAGTTTCTTCTGGGTCTGCCATATCCTCTGCTATTTTCCCATGTGCATTAACAGGGAGCTGGATCCGAAGTGAAGCAGCTGGGACTGAACCCACGCCTGGGTGGCATGCCTGTGTCGCAGGTGGAAGCTGCACCTGCTACACCACAGTGCAGCCCTGAAATGGCATCTGGTATTTTAATTTCTCTGATTACTAGTAAAGTTCACTGTCATTTGGGTTTCCTGTTATGTTCATTCCTGTTCATGTTATTGATCCACATAAGTAGTACTTGTATATTCTGAGCAATAATTCCTTCTCATTTATAAGACAGAAATCTTCACCCACTTGTAACTTATCCTTTCTTTTTTTTGGTAAAGGGGAGAAAGTTTTGATATTTATCAAGGATACGTATTTTCCCAGAAGTTTTGGGGAAATCTTGATAGAAGAGAAAGTTTAGGACTCTTTGATAAGTCCAAAGTCTAGAATTATATAGAGAATGAGTATAGTGTCATGAGCATACTTGTGATTTTTCTGCCCATTGGGGTTCTCAGGTTATCTTTGAACAGTTTCTGACCTTTTTTTCCTACATTATGTTAGCCAGTTTAACAAGGACTTTCTAAGATTATGTTACTTTTCAAGTTTACAGAATTTAATGTTTAGTGCTTAAGTTATGATTTTTTTCTGTCTTAATATAGTTGCACGAAAAGGCAACCCCTCTAGTCTACCAAAAAGCAAATTTGTCTACCTCTTGGCAACTGTCTGTGTGCAACACAGCTTTTACATTTTAACGAATTCCATTACAAGTTACCATATTAATGTTGTATTAATGTTTCATTATCTTTCAGAGCTTGTAGACACTGCCATCATCCAGTCTTTGAGTACTAAATTGCATATGGTGATAATTATATTAGGAAAATGCATCATGATTTTGGTAATTCTTCATTAGTATCGTTTCTTAAAGGACCATAGACTTTCGCCAGTAGTAGAGCCTTACAGAACAGAAGGGTCAGTCTCTTGTTTCACACATGCAAGGTTAAATGACCTACCCAAGGTCACACACCTCAGCGGGCACACAATAGAATTAGGACCCAGGTCTCTCAGCCGCTGCCCAATGTGTTTGCCATTGCAATGGATTATAGGAGCATAACATTATTCTATTTGTATAAAGTTGATGTGGGTTTCAACAGATAGATTTCTTTGACTGATAGGTCTCAGTACATTTGGCCTATTGATGATTGTATCTTTTAGCTTCTTAGTACTAAAGGAGTTATTCAGCGTACTTCTTTAAATTGGCTTTATGGAAATAATGTATACTGTTTTCCTTCCTTATTTTCTACTGTATTTACATGCTAGTCTTCCCAGTAGGTTGTATAAATAAGTTAAATGTTATGGTAAATTATTCCAAAATGGCATATTAACAGTTTGCATAAATTAAAACTACAGCGGAATGCTTTGAATCAGATTGTAACTAGATGTAAATTTGTAAATGTGTAGTTATTTTTAAATATAACTTTTCCTTGCATGAATGCCTTTATTTTATTTACTTAAGTTAGTGTGTTGAACAATGCAATTAGTATATTCCACCTAAGAACTAAACTATTACCGTTAACTCAGATATACCCAGGTATTCCTCCACTCATTGGAGACCTCACACTTCCCTAACATTTATTTTTTTTTAATTTTTAAATTTTGTTTGATTTATTTATTTTGCTTGAAAGTCAGAAGTCAGAGTTACACACAGAGAGAAGGAGAGGCAGAGAGAGAGAGAGGTCTTCCATCCGCTGGTTCACTCCCCAGTTGGTTGCAACGTCCGGAGCTGCGCTGATCTGAAGCCAGGAGCTTCCTCCTGGTCTCCCACATGGGTGCAGGGGCCCAAGGACTTGAGCCATCTTCCACTGCTTTCCCAGGCCATAGCAGAGAGCTGGATAGGTAGTGGAGCAGCCGGGTCTCCAGCCGGCGCCCATATGGGAGGCCAGCACTGCAGGCAGCAGCTTTACCCGCTATGCCACAGCACCGGCCCCACACTTCCCTAAAGTTTAATCTTCCTCAACCTAAAACTTTATAATAAGAGCATGACAATGTATGTATCAATAATTCTTCTAATATTTATCATTTTATGTATAATTATAATTAATTCATTTAAAATGTGTATAGAATTCCATTGTACAGATTTACCACAGTTTATCTGTTCTCTTATTGATGAATACTTGCTGTTTTTCTCCCAACTTTGTTTCTGTTATTACTGATAATGCCAAGTGATATTTCCAGTCACTCATGGCAGTTTGCACTTCCACCAGCAACGTGTGAGAGGTCCTGTTGATCTACATTCTTTTCAACTCCTACTATTCTGAGATTTCTTGATCTTTTCCAGTCCAGTGTGTTTAATCTCATTGTAGGCTTGATTTGTATTTCTCTGATTAATAATGAGTTATCTATCCTATCTCATGCTATTGGTCCTTTCTGCGATGGATTCATTCTGGTTTTAATCCATTTTTCTATTGCAGCTTCCTTTGCTTTGAATGTGTTCTTTACATGTGTTCTCATATCATACACAAACCTTGTCAGCTAGCAAGTATCTTCTCCCATTTGTGGCTTGTCTGTTTACGTTTTCAGGTATCTTTAGGGAGCTAAGTGAAATTTCATTTGGGTGAATTTATGAACTTTTTTTTTTAGTTAGAATGATTCTATCTGACTCAAGTCCAGAGAGATATCGCCTATACTTGCTTCAAAATTTTGCTGTTGACAATTAAGTCCTTGACTCTTCTAGAATGGGTTTTGGAAATAACATGGTGTTTGGGGACCAGTTTCACTCTTTTCTGTGCAGATAACTGAGACCTCCAGCTCTGATTCTCGGTTGTGCCCTCTTTTCTCTGCTGTTCTGCCCTGAAGTCTCTCTCCTTGTGTTTTCTGTTCTGTTCCATGGGTCACTTAATCTGTCCCTACACCAATGTCTCATTGTCCTCATACAATCTTAATATCTATAGGACAAATCTGTCTCCTTAGTTTTCTACTTCATCAGTTTATTGATTATTTCCAGTTCTTTGATTTTCTGTGCAAATTCTAGAACCAGCTCCCTGAGATCCTAAAAGCCTAGGGCAGCTGGTGCCACGGCTCCATAGGCTAATCCTCCACCTGCAGTGCCGGCACACCAGGTTCTAGTTCCTGTCGGGGCGCCGGATTCTGTCCCCGTTGCCCCTCTTCCAGGCCAGCTCTCTGCTGTGGCCAGAGAGTGCAGTGGAGGATGGCCCAAATCCTTGGGCCCTGCACCCGCATGGGAGACCAGGAGAAGCACCTGGCTCCTGGCTTCAGATCAGCACGATGCGCCGGCTGCAGTACACCGGCTGTGGCGGCCATTGGAGGGTGAACCAACGGCAAAAGGAAGACCTTTCTCTCTGTCTCTCTCTCACTGTGCACTCTGCCTGTCAAAAAAAAAAAAAAAAAGCCTTGGGTAGACATTTGGCACACTGGTTAAAATACCATCTGACATGCCCTCTTAGCACTGCCTGGGTTTGAGTCCCCGCTCCACTCCCAATTCCAGAGAAAGGTCTTCCTTCCGTTGGTTCACCCACCCCCAAATGGCCGATACAGCTGGCACTGTGCCGATCCGAAGCCAGGAGCCAGGTGCTTCTTCCTGGTCTCCCATGTGGGTGCAAGAGCCCAAACACTTGGGCCATCCTCCACTGCCCTCCCGGGCCACAGCAGAGAGCTGGACTGGAAGAGGAGCAACTGGGACTAGAACCCGGCGCCCATATGGGATGCTGGTGCCACAGGTGGAGTATTAACCATGTGAGTCATGGCACCGGCCCCTTTAACTTCTTTTTTCTTAACTTACTGCATTGGTGAGGATGTCTAGTGGTGATGGTGCCTTGTTCTGTAGCACAAGGGGAAAGATTTCAAATGTTATCACTTAGTTTGATCATAGCTATAGGTGCTTTATGGTTAGGTCCTTTTTCAGATTAAAGAAGTTCCCATCTAGTCTAGTTTGAGTTTTTTGCTTTTTAAAGTTTTATTCATTTATTTGAAAGGCAGAGAGAGAGAGAGAGAGAGAGAGAGAGAAACAGACAGACAGACATCTTCCATCTGCCTGTTGGGGCTGGGTAAGGCTGAAGCCGGTAGCCCAGGGCTCTATCCAGGTCACCGGAATGGTTGGCAGGGACCCAAGTATTTGGATCATTATTTGTTGCCCCCTAGGTTCATTAGCAGAAAGCTAGCTCAGTAGTAGTGCCAGGACTCAACCCCAGGCATTTCAATATGGGGTACAGGCATCCCAAGGGACAGCTTAACCCACTGTAACACTGTGCCTGCCCCTGAATTTTTTTTAATTCAAAAATGAGCATTAAATTTTATTACATGCTGTTTTGATATCTTTCGAGAGGATACCATTTTTTCTCTAATCTGCTAATGTAGTAAATGATGTATGTATGTATATTTAGCTTTTTTAAATTTTAAATGCTAGAATTTTATTTACTTTTTTCATTTTTATTTTTATTTAGTTTTAATATCAACCCATCTTTTATATTTTTGGTATAAACCCAATTGGGGCATGCTGTTGTCTTTTTATATACTTGAGACAAGAAAGGAAGACCTCAGCCCCATTTTAGGCACCTGCACACACATACATATCCCAAGTCAAATGTTAGTAAACCTTGTAGTGTCAAGGTTACACTGCCCTCATACAGTGAATAAGGGAGCATTCCTCTTTTTCTATTTGGCAAAATATCTTGCTATTTGTATATAGAATATTACCTTGATATTTGTATAGCTTTCAAATTATTAACGTATATAATCAGAAACCTCTTGCTTTTGAAAATGCATTGTTTTCTGCTACTTGAAAACTCCAGTTTCTACCATGATATTCCAAACTATTAAGTATTATAAATGAATTAAAAGTACAAAGATATTAAAAAATTAT
Source organism: Oryctolagus cuniculus (assembly GCF_964237555.1). NCBI lineage: Eukaryota > Metazoa > Chordata > Mammalia > Lagomorpha > Leporidae > Oryctolagus > Oryctolagus cuniculus. Next base: position 35,559,444 of record NC_091451.1, on the reverse strand, counting down.
AACCAAATATTACTAGTTATCTATGTAAAAAATTATTGTTTCCTATACCCTGCAGATATTTTAATATATATTTTACATAAAAAGACTAGAGCTGCAGTCTATGTAGGTCTCTTTCTGCTCATTCTTGCTCATGGTGACTTGTCTCCTGGTAAATTTGCATTTGACTTTCTGGTATTCATTAGCTTTGAAAAATAATTTGCGAGGCTTTCATGGGCTCAGGATGAAGGACTCTTCCTCAGAGTAGCTTGCTTGTGTCTGCCAGGCTCTAGGGAGCACCACCAGCACAGCCATGTTTAAACACTCAAGGTGTGCTAAGATCAGGGTTCTGGTTTACCCAAGGGCCAGTCAGCAGCACAACCCAATAGAGATGGCTTATCGTTTTTTTCCTTCATTTTTCTTTTTCTCAGCAACAGGGACTCTTTCACAAAAGCTTTTGGGTTTCAGCTTAATGTGAGGAAGTTAATCCTGTAAGATGACCGTACTGAGCAAGACCTGGATCTTAGCTTCTGGCCTCTTCACCCACACAGCTGTGAAACCAAACTCAAGTGAATGACACAGGCCGATGCCTTCAGGACAGAAGTGGGTTTGGAATGCCAGCTTTCTACTCCACCTCTTTGGGTTTGATCTACTCCAAGAATTTGACCTGGCAGTTCCCCAGTATCTTTTTAACTCTTCAGAAATTTTAAGATGATTTTGCTCTAGTATCATTTGTAAGGTATAGCAGTTCTGGTGTTTTCATTGTGCTGTATCTTCTGTCACACTTTGGAGATGACCACATGGTCTTCTGACCACTTACTGTTCTTGCATTAAATATCATTAAAAAGATATAAACTGAATGTTTATTTTTGTGTGACATAAGAGCATAGTATCAGGAAATAGTAATATAATTTAATGCCTGTGTCATTGAATTTCAATTTTCTTATTGCATCCATTCTTTATGAAAAGAAACCATGCAGCTGGCGCTGTGGATCACTTGGCTAATCCTCTGCCTGCGGCGCTGGCATCCCACATGGGCGCTGGGTTCTAGTCCCGGTTGCTCCTCTTCCAGTCCAGCTCTCTGCTGTGGCCCAGGAATGCAGTGGAGGATGGCCCAAGTGTTTGGGCACCTGCACCCGCATGGGAGACCAGGAAGATGTACCTGGCTCCTGGCTTTGGATCGGCACAGTGCCGGCCATATTGGCTATTTGGGGGTGAACTAACAGAAGGAAGACCTTTCTTTCTGTCTCTCTCTCTCTCACTGTCTATAACTCTACCTGTCCAAAAAAAAAAAAAAAAAAAAAAAAAAGAAAGAAAAGAAAAGAAACCATGCAGTGTTTTTTGTTTTTATCAAGGTACTAAAGGTACTATATCTAAAAATTACTTCTCTTGAACTTAACATCAAGATTTGTTGAAATAAATTCTTGCTATATTCATGCTTAGTATAAAATAATTGAGGGCCAGCTTTGTGACACAGTGTTTTTAACAGCAGCTTATGGCGCAGGCATCCCATATCAGAGCAAGAGTTTGAGTCCTGACTGCTCCACTTCCAGTCCAATTTCCTGTTAACATGCCTGGAAGGCAGTGTGATTACTTGGTCCACCGACTTAAGAGGCCTGGATGGAGTTCCTGGGTCCTGACTTCAGCCTGGCCCAGCCCAGGCCATTGCAGCAATTTGAGGAGTGAACCAGTGGCTGGAGGTCCTCTCTCCTGTCTCTTTCTCTCTCTCTGTCACCCTACATTTCAAATAGATAAATAAATCATTTTAAAAATAATAATGGATTAACTGTGTCTCGGTATGTCAGCGGGTTCTCCAGAGCTTCACTGACACTCACTGCTAGGACGTACCACAGCACAAGAAGATGGGGGGGTGGGAATCAGCAGAGGGAAATGCGTATGGGACGAAGTCCTGGGGAAACCAGGTCCAAGCTTCCTAGAGTTCTCTACCCTTGGAGTCACACAGAACACCCTCGATTCCACCAGCAAGAGCTGTGGAACTGCCAACCAGGGAGGCTCAACAGCCTCAACACGTGGGGTTTTTATTGCAAGTTGATCACAGAGGCACTCCCTGGCATGTACCAACATTCCAGACTCTTAGTAGGAGACCAGTGTTCAGATTAAACCAGGTTGCGTGCACACACTGTCAGAGACACAGTGATACACTCATATCATTTAATGGTCGTGGGGACCTTCCTGAAATCCTAGCTCCTACATGCCAGTCAAGGGCCAACCTTGTGAGCAGGATAGTGGTCAGGTCTGCTCTGTGGGCTCTTTGCCACATGCGGAACACTTCCTCTGTGGCAAGCACTGTTCTAAGCTCTTTACTCATTTAATTCTCACAACAACCGTTTCATGGGTGAAGAACTGAGGCACACAGAGGTTAAGAAACTTGTCCAAGATTGCACATCTAGTAAGTACTAAAACAAGATCCAAACTCAGGCTTCAGAACCCATGACATTATTGAATGCTTTCTTGTCTTTTTTAGGGATTATTTGTATTTTGTCTCACCTCATGGGTAAGACATTTCGTACATTTACATGGGAGTGTGATTAAGGGAAATTGTCTTCATGTAGTCTCTTTTAATCTTCAGTGTTGTCTGTGGCTCTTAATTTTCCGACGTGGAAAATCGTTCTAGTTGTGATCTGCCGACCCTTCTGACCTCACAGGCCTTTCGTGGTCTTTGTCTTTCTGGCTTGGATAATCTGAGCTGTTTTTCCATCTGCCTACAGAAGGTTTGTCTGGTCCTCGACCACCAGTTTGCTTCCACTGTTCTTTGTATTTCCTGTGGCATCTTTGAGCTGATCCATTAGAACTGCAAGAGAGAAGGAGTCACAGCCCTACCGTTTACCAACAAAGGCAGGGTAGCTATCTTAGTTCAGCCTGCTGCAACAAAAATACAAAAAACAGAAAGCTTATCAACAAGAGAAATTTACTGTTCACACTTCTGGAGGGTACAGAGTCCAAGAGCAAGGAGCCAGCAGATCCAACCTAGAGTCTTCCGGTTCTTACATGGTACCTTCTAGCTGTGTCCTCACAGGGTGGAAGGGGAAAACTCAGGCCATGTCAGCCCCATTCATGAGCATTCTCATAACCTAGTCACCCCAATACTGTGACAGGATGATTAGATTTCGTGTGAATACTCAGACCACAGGGACAGCATTGTCTGTTTTATTTCCTTCCTTGGTGTTCCACTAATTGTGCTGGCCATATTGCTGGCCCTCATGCATTGGACAGTGACTCCTGGAAGACCATCTGGGATATAGCTGGTAATTAAGAGCTTACCGCTCCGCAAGTGTGCTTTAGATTATCCTTTTCTGATTGAAATGAAAGGATTCACCATTTGCCATATCCATTCCTAAGAAAATGCATGATAGCTTCAAGAAAAGTTTGATTGTTAACACATGTGCTGAAATATGATACAGATGTTTAATGTCTTGCTGTAATATTATTTTACTGTTCACAGTCACCTGCTTTTTTGATTCCTGTCTAAGTTTGCTTCTTTATTCCTTAACACCTGTTCCCAAGAATATATTTGCAGTCTGTTTTCTTTTCTAAATGCTTGGTACATATGTTAGAAAAATGTTGATTTCTTTCTAGTGTCTTTCAGGAAGTAGCTTACGGATTCTTATTTTATTTTCAGTTTTTATTTCAGTGTAATACCTTAATACTGTTTATATTTGAATACCACATAGGAAGTCATGCGATATGACTGTGGTATCACACTTACTTAATGGATAGGAAAAAAGTTATTTCTAGTTTTCACATTTAAAGGAGAATTCTAGAACTTCATACTATGCATGATGATAAGTGTATTGTATTTCTTTAGGCTTAGAAAACTTGCATCTAATTCATTACACTTTTGTGATCCTGTGCATTTAGTTGTTGGAGACTTTCTCCCTTCTTTAAAATAAAATTTTTAAGAAGACTTATTTATTTGAAAGGCAGGGCTGAACCAGCCATCTCATGGGATGTCAGCATCACGTGTAGCAGCTGAGCCCGCTGCACCACAGCGCTGGCGTTCACTCCCTTCTGTTTCAGTCTTTGCGTCTGTAATTCCCTCCTTCAACATCACATCATCAGAGAGACCTTCCCCAAGCGGAGTAACATCGCCCCATCCCCCACCTCAATACGTTTATGCTGCTTTGTTTCTGCTTTGTTTTATCTGGGAAGCAGACAGACAGACCAACAGACAGACCCGGAGAGCCCCTGTCTGCCAGTTCACTCTCCAAATGCCCACAACAGCCAGGCCTGGATGGAGGCCAAAGATGGGAGCTAGGAACTCAATCTAAATCTCCAGTGTGGGTGATAGGGACCTAATTACTGGAGCCATCACCCTGCCTCCCAGGGTCTACACTGGCAGAGAACTGGAATCAGGAGGTGGAGCTGGGTGTCAAACCTCAGCACTTAGATGTGGGACTCAGGCATCTCAACAGCTCAACTAAATGCCTGCTACCCAGGGCTTGTTTGAGTCTCAGCTTCTCCATTTCCAACCAGCTCCCAGTAAATGCACCTGGGAAAAGCAACAGATGAAGGCCCAAGTACTTGGGTGCCTGCCACCCGAATGGCACAGTATTTATGTTAGATATGATATTTGGTCTTTCTTACTTCAGGTTATGTGAGAGTTGAAATTGATATCCAGATCAACCTTAGGTTTAGGTTCTAGTAATTAACTAACTAAAAAGTTAACAATGGATATATTGAATCTCTAAGCTTGGTCAAACTTTCTGATACTTTGGTCTGTGTCTGAGGATTATATATCTGCCATAAATCATCAAAACTATAATCAACCAGAACTCCTGCCAAATTTCAAGATACTAAATGTATACCTTGATCTTTTTGTGCCAAGTGGAAATATTTCAACACAGAAATGCACAGAGAATAATAACACTTGCCCTTTGGCCACCTAATTTTTTCCAGTCTTAATATTTGCCATAGTTGCTACAGATTTTTAATATCACACATAGAGCTGAAAACCTTTATGTGTTCTTTCCAGATTCCTCTCTTTGTCTTTCTACAGAGAACCACAGTCCATAGTTTTGTTTTTATCAACCTGGTGCATGTTTAAATGCAACTGCATAGGTACTTATTAATAAATAATACGCTGGCTTGTTTTACATGTTTTCAAATGTATAAAAGAGGCGGTGTCAGCAAGCTCATGAGGAATGTGTATTAGGAAGAAGCTCTGCATGGATTTCAATCTTGATGTGAATGGAAGGGGAGGGGGAGAGGGAAAGGGGAGGGAAGTTATGGGGGGGAAGCCATTGTAATTCATAAGCTGTACTTTGGAAATTTATATTCATTAAATAAAAGTTAAAAAAATTTTTTTTACCAAAATTATCTTTTAGTTCCATTCTTCCTTGAAGTTTCTGAAGTACCCTCATAGGTGGTCTGGTATCATATGTAACTTCCACCTTGATTTTTTCTTCATCCATAACGATGCATGCAGCTCATGCAGTTCATTCATTCTCATTGCCATGCAGTATTTCATGGAAGGGTGATTATATGTTTTCCTTATCTGATCTCTTGTGTAAGGCTATTTAAGTTCTCTTCAGTCATTCAGTATTTAATTGGTGCTTTTTTGGACCTTTCCGTTTGGGCACATGTGCAAGAAGTGCCCTAGGGCAGTGTTGTGTGATCTTTGCACCTGTGGCACTCGCTGACCGTGAGAGTGTGTAAGAAGCATCCCTAGGCAGAAAGGTGCTTAAGCTAGAAGGAAACTGCCTGCCTGTCTGCCTAGGAGACCTGGGGGTGGGCTGTACCTTGCCACACCTGTCAACCAGCTGTGCACAGTCAGAGGAGGCTGTGCCTACTGCAGTGGTCTCTGTATATTGTTGGGAGAATTCTTAAAAAGTATGTATTTCCACACGCATTTTTAGATAGAAGGCTAAAACTTCTCAAGTTTAAATGCTGTCGAAGTATATAATTTCCAGTGTATTATAGATAGTGACACTCAAAAGTGAAATATCCCTCTTTTAAAATGTATATGGTAGGATCTTAATACCATAATGATTTGATACTCATTTTTCTTTAAAAATTGTATGAACAGCATTTATGACTATGTGAACAAGTTCTTGAATATCTTTTTAAGATTTATTTTATTTATTTGAAAGAGTTACAGAGAGAGATAGAGACAGAGAGAGAGGTCTTCCATCTGCTGGTTCATTCCCCAGATGGCTGCAATGGCTGGAACTGCACCAATCTGAAGCCAGGAGCCTGGAGCTTTTTTGGGTCTCCCACGTGGGTGCAGGGGCCCACGGACTTGGGCCATCTTCTACTGCTTTCCCAGGCCACAGCAGAAAGCTCGATTGGAAGAGGAGCAGCCGGGACTAGAACCAGCATCCATATGGGATGCCAGCGCTTCAGGCCAGGGCTTTTACCTGCTGTGCCACAGCATCAGCCCTTGAATAATTTTTAAATTTTGTATCTTTTTTAAAAAATTTACCTCATGCATCTATTAATCTTCCCCACTAAATGTTATCCTAATATAATTTTTTCCATCTTTTAGCTTTTTATTGCCAACATGTTTGAATTAGTTTTATTATAGCATTCCCTATTAGATGCACAGTTATGTGAGTTTTGATAACTTGCACAGCTTTGTAACCACAATTGGCATCCGAGATATTTATACCCTTTGTGATTGCTCTCTCCTAGCCTCTGACATCACTGATGTGAGTTTTGTCCCCATGTAGTTGCCCTTTTCAAAGTGTTTACAGATGGAATCATCCAGTCGTTGATCTTTCATATCAGGTTTCTTTCGCTTTTCAGGATTTATTTGAGGTTCACCCTTGACGTTGCCTGTGTCGGTGGTTCTGATTCCTGAGTAGCATTCTGTTGTGTGGCTATACCACAGCTTGTTGGTGGGTTTACTGGTGGACGTCTGAACTGCTTCTAGTTTGGGTCAATTGTGAATGGTTTTGCTGTGAACACTTGTGTTCAGGTCTCTGTGTGGATATCTGTTTTCATTTCTTTTGGGTTAATAAGTGGGATTTTGGGATCATATGGTGGATATCTCTTTTAAATTGGTAAGAGACTGGCAAACTTTTAAATTTATTTTAATTGAGAAGTAAAAATTTTATATATTTTTCATGTCCTGCATAATGTTTTGAAATATGTGCACATTGTGGATGGTTTCCTACTTGTCTGTCTAGATACACAATTGATTTCATTTGCTGGTCTTCAGTCAGCAGCCTTGCTGAATGTCTTCGTGTGCTATGGCTTCTGTAACAAATATCATAGACTGAGGGTTTAAGCAATGGAAATTTATTGCTTGTAATTCTGGAGGCAGACAGTATAAGACTGTGGTGCCAGCTTGGTCTGACTCTGGTCTGCCATCTGGTTCTGGTCCTTCCTGGATTACTGATGGCTTTCTTCTTGCTGTGTGCTCCTGTGATCTTTCCTTAGTGGAGAGAGAAAGAGGGGTAGAGAGAAAGATCTCTTCTTCCTCTTTTAGGGGCACAAATCCTATTATGAGGGCCTCCCCTTCATGACCTCGTTATCTCCCAAATACCATCACACTGAAGAATACGTCTTTAGTATAGAATTTAGGAGAAGACACATTGAGTACATTTATATTTAACACTAATTAACTTAATTCTAATAGTTAATCTTAGTAACAAAAGTTCATGTTTCAATGTATATTTTCTAAGCATACAATCGTATCATCTTCAAATAATAGTAGTTTTGTTTCTCTTTTCCAACTCTTATGTGATTGATTGATTTTTTCGTATTGCCCTGGCAAGGGCCTCCGGTGAAGTGGTGAATAAAATTTAGGTTAGCAAGTATCACGGGTATCCTGTTTCTTTCCTGTATTGGTGGAAGAGGAAGGCTTTACTATTTCACATTAAGCAGGAGGATTGTAATAGTTTTTTATTTTTTGTTTTGTTTTGGGAGACCAGATAACCTTTATTAGATTAAGGGACTTCCGACTTTTAAGAAATTTTATGGGCAGATACTGACTTTTTTCCGCTTCTGTTGACATGATCATGTTACTTTTCTCTTTTACTAATGTGATGAGATGCAGTAGATGTTAATAGTTAAAATAGAAATTATATTACACCATCAGGAAATGTAAGGCATAAGAAGTGCAAAATTATATAATGACTTTTTTGTTGAGGGCATTATGTATAGCATAAATCTATGGTGTCATCCTGCTAAATTTATTTATACCTAACAAGTACTTGGTAGGAATAAATAGATGAACAGAGAAATGGTTTAGAAGCAACAAGTAGGGTGGGGTTGTGGCATAGAGGGTTAAGCCATTGCCTGCAATGCTGGCATTCCATATGAGCTCCAGTTCAAGTCCCAGGTTGCTCCACTTCTGATCCAGAGCCCTGCTAATGCTCCTGGGAAAGCAGCAGATGACAGAACTTGGGCCCTTGCCACCCACACTGGAAGGCTGGATGGAGTTTCTGGCTCCTGGCTTCAGCCTGGCCCAGCTCCAGATGTTGCAGCCATCTGGGGAGTAAGCCAGAGGCTGGAAGATCACTCTGTGTTTCCTCTCTGTAACTCTGCTTTTCAAATAAATTAATAAATAAATCTTTTTAAAAAAGCAGCAGCAGCTGCAACAGGTAACTCGGGATTTGTGCCTAAATAGAAAATAATCCAGTATTTGTATATCTAGTCACCTTTTGGTAAAGGTTAAAGAAAGTATTTCTGTGTAAGTCTGAACAAATTTTCAAGAAACTGTAAAACCTTCCTCTGATATCAGTTCCTTTTATTCAAAGCTTGGCTAGACATTATTATATTAAGGTACCCATAGAGCTTTTTACCTCTGCCTCTATTCAGTCATGCATGTAACAAAGCCACGGACTGAGAGGTGATCGAACAAGAATATTCAACAAGACTTTTCTTGTTCCTAAGAATAGGATAATGCAGATAAGGCACACCTTGTTGCAAATTGATATTTCTCACCATGTCATATATATCTTGAATAATCTAATTTTTTTGAAGACATGTTATTTATTTGAAAGGTAGAGTGACAAAAGAAGGGGAGGAGACAGAGAGAGAGAGAGAGAAAGAGAGAGAAGTCCATTTTCATTTTTTTGGTTCAACAGCCAATAGCCAGGGCTAAACCAGATGAAAGCCAAGAGCCAGGAACCCATTTGGATCTCCTACATGGATGCAGAAACCCAAGTGCTTGGGCTGTGATCCATTGCCTTGCAGGTGCATTAGCAGGAAGCTGAATCAGAAGCATAAAGTATCCAGGACTTGAACCGGTCCCTCTAACAGGGGATGTGGGCATCCCCCAAAGCAACTTAATCCACTGCACCACAGCCTCCACCCCAAACAGTCTAATTTTAAGGTGAGTGGGTGTATATATAGGGTTATGGAAGCATATCATTGGTTTTTCACCTGTATGTAATAAACCATCACAGATGGTTTCTTACAGGTAATCTCTTTGGCTTGTTCTCATAAGCTTGTTTCTCTGGGTATTGTATTATTTGGCAATGGTTGGGAAAAGACAAAAATCATCTTTCAGAACCTGTCCATATACATTTCACATTGTCCTTCACTCTTAATAGGAACAAACAGAGCAGTAATACTTGACCCTTTCAATGAGGAGTTCATAATACATTGAGTAAGGATGTGGTTTTGTAGGATTGTGCCATAGTTAATATAATCATTCATGTAAATAAGAGGTGCTAAGAAATGGCAAGGAGCCAACATCTGGAACAGCAAAAATAATAAAAGGAAAGTAAGAGGAACTGACCTAAATTTCATAAAAGAAGAGGTATTTTTCTAATGTTTAAATGCAGAGGAAAGAAGTAAGACAGAGTAGACTAAAAGGAACAATAGTGATATTATGTAAGAGTCTGCCCACCAGAGCTTAATAAAAACAGTAGAGAACAGAAAAAGCAGGGCTAAATATTACATCCAATAGCTATTGAATAACGATCAAGGACAGAAAGAGGGGGAAATTCATTATGGCCAGAGACTGGTTAAAAAAGGCAGAAAGTACTGTTTGGGTCAATTCATATCAGGCAAACTAATAAAGGAAGGTAATATGTATCCTAATGATACACACATTGCTTAGCAACAAGTAACTTAGAAAAAGAAAAAGGAAATACAAAAAGCAATTAAAGGAAGAAAGGAACATGTGCCTGGTAAAGTAATCAGACACAGGCTGAAATGAGAAAAGCCAAGATGGAAAGTGAATTTAGACCTCAAAGACGTTTAAGATAAATGATCTCATTCATTATTGTCTCTTAGGTCAACTTTTTTAAAAGTTAGATACTGAATTATAATAATCATTAAGAGAATTGCGCAGAGTAGAGCTATGATTGCTATGGAAAGTGTCCTCCATACTGTAGATAAGGAGTGAAAATGATGTTTGTATATTCATATGATTTAATATTTTAAGAAAACACATTTTATGCAATATGATGAGAACAAATCTGTGGAAAATGATTACAAATATATAGGAAGGCTTTTGACAATGATTTTCATCTTTCATTTTCTTATTTTGGATATGAGTTGTTGCTTTGTACATATTGAGTACATTTGCAGCATTTGGATAGTGCATGTAACCTGTTTGTAAAGTTCAAAAGTGCCCTTAAATAAATAATAGCTTCTGAAGTCCAGTAGACCTTTAAAAATAAGGAAATTAATTCATCCTGTCCTCAGCAGTTAAAATAGAGTTGGTTTCCAATAGATGGATGTAGATTTAACGTCGTAGAGCTGAAAGCAATACAAACGCATCTAGAATCTCATGACAAGATTCCTCAGAACCGTCTTTTGGAATGATGCATGTGCAAGCTTCAAGTGTTCTCATGGTGGTCTTGTCTTTTGAAACAGGACAGTCTCAAGGCTTTTTTCCCCCACACGTTTAAGTGACCAACATTCCAAGGTGATGGAGAAAAGGGCACAGACTTAATAACAGATATAGAAGCAGTTGAACAGAACTGGTAATAATCAGGCTGTTACTGAATTTTGGAAGTTAAGTGTCATTCCTCATCCTATAATGTAATAGTGATTCCTGCCAGTGAGGTTTTACTGCTTAATGTTTTGAGATTGACAGGGGTAAATTAAAGTGCACCATTGCCTCTCAAGGTAGTTTGCCCATGTCATACTATGTGAAAGGATGCCTTTTGAGGTACTCTGTTTTGCTCATTACTAAAACCAAATGCTTTTAATTAAAGCAGAAGAGCAAAACAACTGCCATGCTGTTGGAGTAAAATACCGCATTTCACTAAGTTTGAGACACCATTGATTCTCAAGGAAATATTTTACTATGTACCACTAGTGATGAACAGTATTCTCATTAAGTTTTGAGGCACTGCTAAGATACCAAAAGACTGTAAGATGCATCCCGATTTTAGAGAGATCATGGGAAAAGGTGTCCGAATCCCTGAGATAAGGTAATGTGCAACCTAGCACTGAGTTGTCTCACCCTGTTTTTAAGGCTCACTCAGCTCTGAGTTGTCTTCAGATTTCATAACCAAGTATTCTGCCTTTTAAAAGCCTTTCTTGCCCCATTTCCCCTGTTCCCCACATGTAACCTTGACTTCCCTCGAAAATACTCTCAATCCTCTACCTCGAGGATTGCTCAGCGGACCATCTCAGTTACACATCTCTCCTTGCCCCCCCCCAGCCTTTTTAGGGGATGTAAACCTCAGGTGTAGTGAGTCCGTGGCCTCATTCATGCCCTGTCTGCAGCTTCTGGACAGCAGGGCATGGAGACCTGGAGTTGGCACCATGATCTCTACACTGCCATGGTAGAGCTTTCATTCGGTATTGGTTGGACTCCTCGTAGGTGCCTGGCATTGTGTGGGTGCTCTGGGTTACAGCACTGGTCAAGGCATGGCCCTGTAGGCAAGAAAGTTGCCGTCTGTTGTAGGATAGGTGTATGAAAGCACAAGTTGCCTGACTTTAGTCGTGAGGCAGTGCTACCAGGAGCTAAAGTTCCTTTTCACTGCCTCCTCATTTGCTGTACCCCTCTTATTTTTCCTGACCCCCAACTTAGCCTTTTGTAATATCAAATTAATTTAATCCATCTTCCATTATACAGAAGCCTATCAGAACTTCTCCCCAAATTGGCTATGTAAACCCATGTCCAGACTTTAAACAGAACTGCTCTAATTCTGATGAACCACCCCAAATGGGGGCAGAAACAGCTCATTGTGAACATGGTATTGGACTATGTCTTGGAGATGCAATGTCAAAGAGACCTAGCCCCTCTGATTTTAGGTGACCCATAGAGCCTCATCAGCACAGGGGTACCTTCCTTCTTCTCCACCATCACCACCAGCACCCCAATGATAATGGTGGAAGCTCTAACTCTAACTCGGCCAAGCTTCTTGAAGACAGTCTGTGCTTGCCGCTTTCATGTTTCCACAGTCTTTTCCCCTTCTCAACTCAACACAGCACAACTTTTACCTCTAACAGCTCTACTGAACTAATTTGCATTGATTGATGAATTCAAGAATTCAGTGATTGATGAACTGGTTTCTTCTGAGGCCTTTCTCCTTGGCTTGTAGATACTTCTCCCTGTGTCTGTGTCCTGATCCCTCCTTGTAAGGACACCACTCCTGTTGAATTAGGTCCCGCCCATGTGACCTCATTTTAAAGGAATTAATTCTTTAAAATCCCTATCTGTATACACAGATTCTGAGGTTCTGGGGATCACGACTTTGACATGAATTTGAAGGGGACACAGTCCAGCCCATAATGCATGCACTGCCACTTCCTTTCAGCTGATTGCTTGGTCTCCTCTAATTTCTTTCCCTATCTTCAGTCTCATAATAAGGAGTCATTCCTTTTTTTTAAAACTTTTGTTTAGTAAATATAAATTTCCAAAGTACAGTTTATGGATTACAATGGCTTCCCCCCATAACTTCCATCCCACCCGCACCCCTCCCATCTCTCGCTCCCTCTTCTATTCCATTCACATCAAGATTCATTTTCAATTATCTTTATATACAGAAGATCAATTTAGAATATATTAAGTAAAGATTTCATCAGTTTGCACCCACACAGAACATAAAGTATAAAATACTGTTTCAGTACTAGTTATATCAATTCACATTGAACAACACATTAAGGACAGAGATCCTACATGAGGAGTAAGTACACAGTGACTCCTGTTGTTGACTTAACAAATTGACACTCTTGTTTATGGTGTCAGTAATCTCCCTAGGCTCTAGTCATGAGTTGCCAAGGCTATGGAAGCCTTTTGAGTTCACCAACTCTGATCATATTTAGACAAGGTTATAGTCAAAGTGGAAGTTCTCTCCTCCCTTCTGAGAAAGGTACCTCCTTCTTTGATGGCCCGTTCTTTCCACTGGGATCTCACTCACAGAGATCTTTCATTTAGGTTGTTGTTGTGGTGGTGTTTGTTTTTTTTTTTTTTTTTTTTTTTTTTTTTTTTTTGCCACAGTGTCTTGGCTTTCCATGCCTAAAATACTCTCATGGGCTCTTCAGCCATATCAGAATGCCATAAGGGCTGATTCTGAGGCCAGAGTGCTGTTTAGGACATCTGCCATTCTATGAGTCTGCTGTGTATCCCGCTTCCCATGTTGGATTGTTCTCTCCCTTTTTGATTCTATCAGTTAATATTAGCAGACACTAGTCTTATTTGTGTGATCCCTTTGACTCTTAGACCTATCAGTATGATCAACTGTGAACTGAAATTGATCACTTGGACTAGTGAGATGGCATTGGTACATGCCACCTTGATGGGATTGTTTTGGAATCCCCTGGTATGTTTCTAACTCCACCATTTGGGGCAAGTCCGATTGAGCATGTCTCAAATTGTACATCTCCTCCCTGTCTTATTCCCACTCTTATATTTAACAGGGATCACTGTTCAGTTAAATTTAAACACCTAAAAATAATTGTGTGTTAATTACAGAGTTCAACCAATAGTATTAACTAGAACAAAAAAAATACTAAAAGGGATAAAGTATTGTACATCAACAGTCAGGACAAGGGCTGATCAAGTCACTATTTCTCATAGTGTCCCTTTCACTTCAACAGGTTTCCTTTTTTGTGCTTGGTTAGTTATCACCGATCAGGGAGAACATATGATATTTGTCCTTCTGGGACTGGCTTATTTCACTCAGCATGATGTCTTCCAGATTCCTCCATTTTGTTGCAAATGACCAGATTTCATTGGTTTTTTTTACTGCTGTATAGTATTCTATAGAGTACATGTCCCATAATTTCTTTATCCCGTCTACTGGTGATGGGCATTTGGGTTGATTCCAGGTCTTAGCTATTGTGAATTGAGCTGCAATAAACATTAAGGTGCAGACAGCTTTTTTTGTTTGCCAATTTAATTTCCTTTGGGTAAATTCCAAGGAGTGGGATGGCTGGGTTGTATGGTAGAGTTATATTCAGGTTTCTGAGTCATTCTAATGTGTCCTGTGTAACCACCATCTGAGAGATTATTCTGACTTGAAATGTGAGTTCTGCTTAAAGCTTTCAGTGGCTCCCAGGCATGTGGCACGTCGCATCCAGGTTCCTTCAAACAGCACTTCTTTACGAGGCACTGCAGCCACCTTGCTCTCATCTCATGCGCCCACCTTTTTTAAATGTCTAGAGCTTCCTAACAGTTTTAGACCCACAACTCAGGTGTATTTGCACTGGCAGCTTTCTGTACCTGGAAACCCTACCTCCTCCTGTCTCGCCAACTCCCACGCATTTAAAGGGAGCCCATCCTGCAGGAAGCCATAACTCTTGAGTGGCCAGGAAGAAATATGGCAAGAAACAGCAGTACAAATTGAGAGAAACTATTAAATTAACATATGAAAAAGCACCTCTTTTATAAGAATGCAATAGAAGAGAAAATTCACCTCTTCCTTTTCATCATCTACTTGGTCATCCGCTCAGGGCCCATTTCCTCATCTCTCTCACTTCCCAATGGTGACATCCACTGCCCGTACCCTCAGCAGCCTCTGTTTTTTAGTTCCAGACACACAATAACTGTGAAACTTTTCTGAAAAAAAAAATGAGTACAAATTGCAAGAAATGCAGTGCAAATTGTGAGCTGTCAGTACATTAGGGGTGACATGGGACGTCTGATGGAGTCGGGGGAAGAGGGTGTAAATTGCAGGCTAACATGCCGGCGAGGTCAGTGTGTTAGTGATGCAGGGCACCAGATGGACTTAAAGAAAAGGAATAAATTACAGGGTAATCTGCCAGTGAGGTCAGCGCATTAGTAACATGGGGAAACTGACCATTTAGGAGGAAAAGGTGCGGATTGTAGGATAATATGAGGTAGGGGCTTCACAGTGAAGATGGGTTTCCCTCATTCCAGGGAGACTTGCTGTCCAGACAGGTGCTGGCTACAACTTCCAGTATTTTTAGGCTTCTATCTCTAAGTCTTTTGCAACCATTAATTATGTCTCAAGCTAATATTCTGGAGCAAAATTACTGTTCTTATTTAATAGAAGAGAGCACTGTGTCAGAAAGATTCTCTCAAATCTTCTGAATGCCTAACCCTATCAGCCACCTATGTGTCAAGTAATAAACACACATCTTTTGGGAAATCTTGTGCATCACACACACACACACACACACACACACACATTCTTCCAAGCGGCTCTGTAAAAGCAAAACAAAACAGGAAAAAAAAAATGACTGCTTCTGCACTCAAGACTGAATTTAAAATAGTTGAACAATAAATTTTAACAAAATGATTTCCTGAAGTAGAACGTGATGGAAGACTCCTCTGTGCTTCTCATTTCTGTGTGACTTGTGAGTGAGCTCTGACTACTGTTTGTTCCTGAACATCTTTCCAAGAATGTTTCATAACAGATACCTTTGCATGATGGAGGTAGCGTCTGCCTGCAGAGCAGAAGGCAGATTTGCTTACGACCGCTTAGAAAGATCCGCTTCCTTCAATGGAAAGTTCCTCTTCAGGCAGGCCACCCTTTCACGTGTAAGCATCTACATCTGCGTCACCCAGGAGGATTTGGGAGCAGGGAGACCTGACACGAATGTGCTGAGATCTTGCTGCTCACTGTGCTGTGGATCATGAAGTCCTTTGTTTCTGACCCGCTTGACCTGGCTCCTCTACCAGCACCCATGACCCTGTGGATGTGGCAGCTTGCAAGGGAGCTAAATTCCCTGATCCTTCATAGTTTTTTAGCAATTTATTTCAACAGGTTCTTTTTTTTTCTTCTATATTTATTTATTTATTTGAAAGAGTTACAGACAGGCAGAGAGAGAGAAAGAGAGAGAGAGAAAGGTCAGTGCCGTGGCTCACTAGGCTAATCCTCCGCCTGCGGTGCTGGCACCCTGGGGTTCTAGTCCCGGTTGGGGTGCCGGATTCTGTCCTGGTTGCTCCTCTTCCAGTCCAGCTGTCTGCTGTGGCCCTGGAAGGCAGTGGAGGATGGCCCAAGTGACTGGGCCCTGCACCCACGTGAGAGACCAGGAGGAAGCACCTGGCTCCTGGCTTCCGATCGGTGCAGCACGCTGGCCATAGCAGCCATTTAGGGGGTGAACCAACAGAAGGAAGACCTTTCTCTCTGTCTCTCTCTCTCTCACTGTCTAACTCTACCTAGTCAAAGAGAGAGAGAGAGAGAGAGAGAGAGAGAAGTCTTCCATCCATTTATTCACTCCCCCAGATGACTGCAATGGCTGGAGCTGGACTGATCCAAAGCCAGGAACCCGAAGCTTCTTCCAGGTCTCCCACGCTGATGAAGGGGCCCAAGGACTTGGGCCATCTTCTGCTGCTTTTCCAGGCCCATTACAGAGGGCTGGACCAGAAGTGAAGCAGCTGGAACTTGAACCGGTGCCCATATGGGATGCTGGCACTGCAGGCAGTAGCTTTACCTGCTACACCACCGTGCTGGCCCCCAAGTTCATTCATTCTTGATGATGAAGCCATGGCTTTCTGGATGAAGGATGAGGAAATCATGGTCCTCAACAGGATTTGAGGGAAGTCCATGGACATCAGTAATAAACAGGTCAGCCAAACTGTATGGTCAACCAGGCCGTGATGGTCTTCTGCTTTATTGTTAATGGAGAGGAATGGGAAGGTAGTTGTAGTGGGTTCCCAGACAACTTCCGGGACAGCTGGGTCTAGGTTTTGACTTACTCCCCTGCAGGCAGGACTGCTCATCAATATGGTAGTTAGCCTCAAGTCCACCCCAATGAAACAACAAAGAATTATCCTGGGCAGGCAGATGATTCTATCTCCTTTCAGACTACACGTGTACAGACAGATGCCTATATTGAGTGAGAGTCAAGAGAAATTAGTGATTTCCATAGGCAGAAACCAAGAGAACTATTCGAGCTTTGGTTCCCTTGTTAAGGGAGAATGATGACAGCTGAGCCATCATAGCTCAGCCCTTTCCACACGCACTTGGCCATGCCAACCTTGGATCCTTGTAGTATTTAGCCAAACTAAGCAATATACATTTAAAGATCGATGTTAAGAAGGAACATATTTTGAAAATCATGAGAATGATAAATTGAGGAGAGTGAGCACTTCTAAATACAAAGCACAGGGCTAAGGCCAGGAAGGAACATACAGATGGCTATGGTAAGCTTGGAAAATTTCCATTTCTTCGTTGGGGGTAGGTTCACAACTCTGGGCTTTATTATCATGCTTCATAATATACCTGTTTGGTACACATATTTTTTATATGTGTCAACTGTTACATAATTAATTTTGGTGATCAATTTAGGGAAACAGTTTATAATTGGAATTATTGAATTGCTGTGGATTATATAACATCTGTTGGGTTATTATATGAGTTGCAGGAGCATAGAGGATAGTAGCTTTTCTCAAAAACTCTACAATATCCAGTTAGAATACCCAACAGGAAGGGGGCATCACAGCGTACACTCACGGGGGAAATACTGGAAAATCAGTGCTTCGCCTTTTTTAGATAGTAGGTATATCATGAAACTATCAAAATAAGTACTCCGGTATGTGCCTAGGCTAAGATTAATTAAACATTGTTTGGTCTTCATGTCTCACTCTAGGTACAGTTAATTTCCATAATTTTTGAAAGCAGACTCTAAATGCCTACATTTATCATGCTGAGGAAACACTACACAGAACTTAGAGAATTTGGAGGAATGTTATGTGTACTCTCTCCACTTCACTGCCCACAGGGAATGGGGCAGCCGGTCTTGCTTCCTTCCTAGTTCCATCTCTGTAGGGAAGAGCCAGAAGGACTCAGCAAGCCTTCTCCGGTGGCCCGACTCTAGGGAGAATTTTGTGTTCTCGCGTCCCTGAGAATGTCCTCGGCTCCTTGCTGCTGGTCGCTTAGCCTAAACCAAGGCCTCTGGGAGCTCTGCAACCCTTATCAAATGTGGGAAGATAGATGGCTGCTTGTTCCAGCTGACCCGGGAAGTTAAGATGCTAGATTCTTTGTAAGGCCTCTTGGGAGGTTGTCATCACACCTAAGGCCAGCCCAAACGCTTTCCATGCCTTTTAAATTTACCTTTTATAGCAACCCTAAGCTGGCTGCGATCATCACCCCCACTTGTGTTGAGGCAGCAGAGGCTCAGAGAGCAATGAAATAACTTCTTACGGAGTAACAGCCAGAATGCAAACTCAGTTCTGCGAATTGTAAAGCTCATGCTTTTGACAATGCCAAACCTTTGTCACTTAACAGTTTCTAGTAATATAATGTGAGTGTGCAGAATTTTACATTTTTTCGTCATTTTAAAAATTTATCTTACAGAAGTCGTCTCTACTAATTTACCCTCCAAATGTCCTCAACAGCTAGGACTGGGCTGGGGCTGAAGCTGGGAGCTGGAAACTCAACCCAGGTCTTCCACATGGGTGACAGGAACCCAGCTACTTGAGCCGTCATCTGCTACCCTCAAGGTGCTCGTTACCAGGCAGTGAGAGTTAGGAACTGGAGCTGGGAACCACGGGCGCTCTGTTATGGGATGTGGCATCTTAACTAGTGCCTTAACCACTAGGCTGATTGCCTGCCCCTAGAATTTGTTCTTGAGATTTATTTATTTGAAAGTCAAAGTTATACAGAGAGAGAAAGAGTTGGAGAGAACGAGAGACAGATTTTCCATCTGCTCATTCACTCCCCAAATGGCTACAATGGCTGGGGCTGGGCCAGGCTGAAGCCAGAAGTCAGGAGCTTCTTCCAGGTTCTCCCAAGTGGGTGCAGGGGCCTAGGAACCAGGGGCCGTCCTCTGCTGCTTTCCCAGGCACGTTAGCAGGGAGCTGGATTGGAAGTAGAGCAACCAGTTCTCAAATCTATGCCCAGGTGGGATGCTGACTTTGCAAGTGGTGGTTTTACCTGTTACACCACAGTGCCAGCCCCAGAATTTTTGTGTGTGCGTTTTTTTTTTTTTTAAAGATTTTATTTCTTTGAGAGGTAGAGTTACAGTGAGAGGCAGACAGAAAGAAAGGTCTTCCTTCTGTTGGTTCACTCCCCAAATGGCCGCAACAGCCGGAGCTGTGCCGATCCTAAGCCAGGAGCCAAGGTGCTTCTTCCTGGTCTCCCATGCGGGTGCAGGGGCCCAAGGACCTGGGCTCATCTGCCACAGCAGAGAGCTGGATTGGAAGAGGAGCAGCCGGGACTAGAACCGGCGCCCATATGGGATGCTGGCGCCGCAGGCAGAGGGTTAACCCACTGCGCCACAGTGCCGGCCCCATAAATTTTTGTTTTTAACCTCCTGGCAGTCAGAGAGCTACACAGTTGTGGTGGTGAGAAGTGAATGGTAAGGACAAGTAGGGCAAGCTCCATGAGTTCTAGGCAGGAGGGAGACTACCTTGGGATTTGCTGAGATCCCTCTGATTACTCCTTCTTCAAATGAATTTCATATTTTCCTTCCCAGCAAAGCCGTATCATTGATACCTGGATGGTTAATGTTTTTGATAAGCTCGACTTAACATTTCTAAAGGAGAAGAAAAGCATCTTAGAGATTTTTTAATTATTATTTCATTAAACGTGCTTGTGTGGATTTTTTAAACTTTTTAAAACAATTTTTTTATTAATATAAAGAGAACAGATGTTATGTGTGCTGGGGTGAGACCTAGTGTGCGCGCTTATTTGTTTCTGTAAGAAGTAGGCAGGACATGTGCAGTGTTTGATCTCTGGTGTGCTCGAATGTCGTTTTCCTCCTGAGTCATAATTGGTCCCTGTGAGGAAACTCCGTTACTTAATGTGGAATGGGCTTCAGAGGCGGAGGATGAACTTTCTTTATCCTTAGCTTGCAGATTTATCTTTATTCAGTGACAAGGAAGAAAACCATACTTTAATCTGACTTGGAGAGCAGTTGAAACAAAGAACTGCAGAGTAAAGGCAGCAGAATCAGCCTCCCCTAGGCTGGCAGCATGGCTGAGCACAGTGCACAGGGACCCAGGACCCCCCATTCTGACATTTTCATGAGCATATTGTACAGAAGATGGTTTGCTACTTAATTCTAAGGAGAGTTTC
This sequence comes from Oryctolagus cuniculus, assembly GCF_964237555.1. Classification (NCBI taxonomy): domain Eukaryota; kingdom Metazoa; phylum Chordata; class Mammalia; order Lagomorpha; family Leporidae; genus Oryctolagus; species Oryctolagus cuniculus. The sequence continues at coordinate 35,539,105 of NC_091451.1, read as the reverse complement.
ATTTTGATATATACAAATGCCTCACTTGGGGGGATTTGATACGAAATCAAAATATCTTTCCTTTTAGCAAGAATGTTTTGTTATCATTTTACCTCTTTCTGGAGATCACACAGTCCCATGCATGATAATGCAAGGTGTACCATATGCATAATAATGCTTGAAATGTAATGTGTAATTTTTTTTGACAGGCAGAGTTAGACAGTGAGAGAGAGAGAGAGACAGAGAGAAAGGTCTTCCTTCTGTTGGGTCACCCTCCAAATGGCTGCTACGGCTGGCACACTGTGCCGATCCAAAGCCAGGAGCCAGGTGCTTCCTCCTGGTCTCCCATGTGGGTGCAGGGCCCAAGCACTTGGGCCATCCTCGACTGTGTTCCTGGGCCACAGCAGAGAGCTGGATTGGAAGAGGAGCAACCGGGACAGAATCCAGCGCCCCAACCGGGACTAGAACCCAGGGTGCCTGCACCGCAGGTGGAGGATTAGCCTAGTGAGCCGCAGCACTGGCCAAATGTGTAATTTGAAATACAGGCCACTCCAACTTAAAAACTATACCAGGTCCTTGGAAATGATCATGAGAGACCTTTAGTTTAGTTTAGTCCTGATCTTACCAGGGTTTCTCTTCAGGGGCTGCAGGTTTTGGTTTGGTGATAAGACTGTACACTTGTTGGTCTATCAGTTAAGCAATCATTTTATGGCATACTTATGGACTTAGTTCAGGATTTTTCCCTTTGGAATAAAACAAAGGAAGTATAGTCCCCAGTTAAGAATGGATTCATTTCCATGGTTGGGAAGTTGAATCTGGAAGCTAGCCTAGAATGCCCAACAATGTAGTAAAATGACCCTTAACTTCCCAGGCTGGCCCATGAGACATCTGTAACTCCTGGTGTGGCTCACCTGTACCCTAATGGCTGGGACTCCCGTTAGTGTTAAAACATAGAAAGGGAAGGAGGGAGAACCTTTCTCCTGCCTTCCTGGGCTCCCTCTCCTCGGTGCCCTCCTGCCCCAGGGTGCACCCCTCCCTCCACAATCACCAGTGGCTCCCTGCCCTTTTCTTAACCTGTCACTCCCTTGGAGTAGCTGATCTCAGATGTTGGTAGGGAAGCATTTTGATTTAACTCCTTCATACTAACATGTGTGTAGCTGATAGTTCCTTAATCCTCCCAGAGGCATTCGCATTATTAAAAGACTTACTAAATGCTAAGTCAACCAAGCATAGATTATTCAACACACAGAATAAGTGAAATCAGGCCAGCATTGTGCAGTGGGATAAGCCATCACCTGCAATGCTGGCATTCCATATGGGCACCAGTTAGAATTCTGTTTGCTCCACTCCCAATCCAGCTTCCTGCTAATGTACCTGGGAAAGCAAAGGAAGATGGCCCAAATACTTGTGCCCCTGTCACCCACATGGGAGACCCAGATGGAATTCCAGGTTCCTGACTTTGTCCTGACCCAGACCTGGCCCTTGGACCATTTTGGAAGTGAACCAGTGGATGGAGGATCTCTCTCTCCCTTCCTCCCTCTCTTTCTCCCTCTCCCTCTTAACTTTCATTTCAAATAAGTAAATAAATCTTTTTTTAAGGGAATAAAGGTGAAATCAAAGATTAAGGCCAAGCAAAGGGAGCGATGTTGGGACTGCAGGATCATTAGCTAGAGTTGGCTTCCTAAGCCAGCCCTGCTTCCCGTCACTCTTTTCCTTGTATTCTTTCTAGACTTGTAGGCACTAGACAGGCCATGTGTTAACACAGTGAAGGAGCAGAAACTCCATTGATGGAGGTGAGGTTCAGAAGGGGCTAAGTGTCCTTGTTTGACTTCTCCTGACTTAGGTCACCAGTGACTGATTTTAGGTCCGAGATATGTATAAGGCAGAGAGTGTAATAGAGTTAAAAGGTGCCGATAGAAGACATGGACACTGACCTGAAGGAGACCAAGATAGCACAGCGAACAGAGACTAGAAAGCATGAAATCATGAGTCAGTTCAGTCCCCATCAAGGAGATGAACAAGTAGGCCTGGTTCTTGACTTCATTCTCAGGTTTACAGTCCAGACAGGAAAACAGACCTTCCGTAAGTGATTACACTGCAAACTAGATCATTCTCTACCTGCCATTCTAGAATAGCAAGGGACATCATGACCAGTGATAACCGGGGGCCCTGATGGAGCTGGGCCCAGGGCAGCTTCTCTGAGTGAGACACGTCTACACAGGGACCTGGAGATCAAGTCGGAGGCAGCCTGGTGACAGGGCTGTGGGAGAGCACAGTAGGCAAAGTTAGTAGGGTGCGCAAAACCCTGGAGAGGAAACATTTCTCAGGCCCTTTGAGGAGTTGCCAGTGAGGCTTGAAGAGGGAGGGCTGTGTATACATGGAGTGTGGCCCGTGGGCCTCATGGCCAAAGACATGGAATCTTACCTCAAGCATTTTAGCAGGAGAGGGACAGGGTATCCTGTGAGGCCCTGTGTAAGTCTCCTTGGGATTTGGAGAAGGGAAGCCTACTAGTTGTTACCGGTTGTGGAGGGGAGGGAGGTTGCAGGAGCGAGTTTCCTAGGTTCTTTTCCTCAGCTTAGTGTAGACATAAAAAGCTGGGAAACAATTTGAAAAGAGCCAGAAACTTTTATTTGACAGTAAAGCGTCTGGTCCAGGAGGAGACCAGGCGGAGTACCCGAGTGGGACACTGGCTTTGAGGAAGTGCCCAGGGTTTTAAGGCGTTACTTTCTGCTCATTGGGTCATTCTGTGGGGTGCCCATTGGACAGGGGGTTTCACATACTGTGTGTTGATTGGCTCGGGGCTCAAGGAGATACCAGGAGTCTCTTGGAGACAGCCCTGACTTAGGAGGAGGCCCAGCCCCCTCCTCTGCTAGCTCTGGATGAAAGATGGCACCCACCCTGGAGGTGTGATTTAAAGCCACAAGGTCACACATGCACACAAGAAGCTGTTAGTGGGGGAGATGCGGTCGGTCTGGAGACAGACTTCCCAGCCATCCTGGCAGCCTGCTTGTGAAGGACATTCTACCCGTGTCTGAGGGGTCCACAGACCCCCCAGCCCCATTGGGTGGTCTCACTGGTGAGGGCAGTCAGGATCAGAAGGGAGATGGAGGGGACTGCCATGTGGAGTCATTTGAGTGCCCGCCGAGGCCCTAGCCCCCAAGGGTCTTTTGGGCATCCCTGACACCTATGGTTGAAAATTCCGTAATATGAAATCCTACAGTTTAAAACTCTAGTGCCCTAACAACCAAGCAGTCTTGAACAAAATTGAAGCCTAAATAACGTCTTTAAAAGCCATCCGTTTCAAAGCAAGGCCCTTTCCCTCCCTGGCGTCTCTACTGCCTTCAGGTGCCTGGGCTCATGCGTCGGTGTATAAATCAGCACCTGATTTCAAGACAGCATCTATCCAGTGTGACTGCGGTGAACTTCAGGATGCCATTTTGAATCGGTCTGTGTTCTTCTCCCCGGATATAACATGTGGCCAGTTGTAACTCCAGCTGGCGTGAATGATGGAAGGAATTTGTTGGCTTTCGCAGCTGAGCCGTGCTGAGGTGGCACTGACTTCGGGTGTAATTCCGCCGGAACCCTGGCTCCACACATCTGGTATTCTTCCGCCCTCACCCCCGCCCCGCCTCTGCTGTGGTCTCAGGCTGACTCCTCACATGGTGGTGATGCTGATTGTGCCTGCTGGAGCCTGGTGCTGGAGCCTCGTGCTGGAGCCTGGTGCTGGAGCCTCGTGCTGGAGCCTGGTGCTGGAGCCTCGTGCCCACAGCCTCACTGGCTTGAGGTGGGAGGGCTGCTCTCCCCAGGGGGGCCAGAGGAGTGGGGCTTCGCTTCAAAGGTTTTGGGTCAATAAGTGGGGCCAGGAGAGCCTAGCCATCCGAGTTAGTCACTGAGGACACATCTGCGGAGCGGTGGGTGGGTCCTTCCTTCCCAAACGTCAGGGATCCTGGAGACCAAGGACAGAGGCCCAGTCCAGTGGGATCTAGGGAAGCATCACACCTTGAGGGCGCAGGCAGATGTTCTGTTTTAAGCCTTTTGTCTATTTGTATGATGTTAAATAAAGGGGAGCATCAGCAAACAGACCTCAAATAAATTGTTTTTAGGGTAGACAGGCCATTCAGGGGACCCTGAAACATGTGCTTCCCAATCCAGCCTTGCCCTTGACACTTGATCACTGGCTGAGTGGGTGGAGGGCCTGGACTTCAGTGAAGACGTGGGTCCCACTTGTTAGGGACAGTTGCTAAGAACTATTTTAAAAATAAAATAACTGTGTTTTATTTTATTTTTTAAAAGATTTATTTATTTATTTGAAAGAGTTACACAGAGAGAGGAGAGGCAGAGGGAGAGCGAGGTCTTCCATCCGCTGGTTCACTCCCCAGTTGGCCGCAATGGCCAGAGCTCCGCCGATCTGAAGCCAGGAGCCAGGAGCTTCTTCCAGTTCTCCCATGTGGGTGCAGGGACCCAAGGACTTGGGCCATCCTCTACTACTATCCCAGGCCATAGCAGAGAGCTGGATTGGAAGTGGAGCAACCAGGTCTCAAACAGGCGCCCATATGGGATGCCAGCGCTTCAGGCCAGGGCGTTAACCCACTGCACCACAGTGCCAGCCCCAAAATAAATGTATTTTAAAAATTAAGCAGCAATGGGTGTTTGGTGTAGTGATGAAGACCCCCCTTGGATGCCTGCATCTTGTATCGGAGTACCTGGGTTTGAGTCTCGGCTCTACTTCCAATTCCATTTTCCTGCTAATGTGAACCCTAGGAGGCAGCAGGTGATGGCTCCAGTACTTGTAGTCCTGCCACCTACAAGGGGGACCCCAGTGGAGTTCCAGGCTCCTGATTTAGCCTGTCCCAGCCCTTGGCTGTTGCAGGAACTTGGGGAGTGAACCAGAGAGTAAATCAGAAGATGGAAGATCGATCTCTTTCTCTCTCTCTCTCCCTTTCAAATAAATAGTAAATAATTTTAAAAGCACTAAAAAATTAAATAGTGTTCCTCATCAGCTGTACTGTGTTTAGAATAATTTTATAAACTGGAGTTTGACAAGAGGGGAAGACCATGCAAATTAGGGTTATTGGTTAATGAAAGGTTGGATGATCTTTTGTTCTCTATATATCTCATCTAAGTTTAAAGAGTTTTTTAAAATTCAGAAAAAATTAACTTTCTGGTTTTTAAATAAGAAAGTTTTATTTCTTACAATGTTTACTTATCTAAGTAATACAATGTTATATTGTGTTCTTCAGAAATATTTTCAAATTGGGCAAAATATATGGCACTTAGAAATTTTAACCCTAGGTTCTTTCTTCTCAATCAGCTATGTTCATTAATATTTGCAGAAGTATTAGCATAAAATTAGCATACACACCCTCATCAACCCCACACTCACCATTTGCAGAGGGCTTCTTTGGTTGCTGGGACAGAGAAGAACAGGAGATGTACTTCCTTTCCTCATCCATTTGGCAAGAAAGGCAAACACGTGGAACATGGAAAGTGGCAGCTTATTCACTGCCTGGTGCCAGCAGGTGAGGTGACCAGAGGGAGTTCAGAAGGGGGAACAGTTGGAGGTGAGGGAGGAAGGGCCGCAGAGGTGGGAGAGGCTCAGATGTTGGCAAGGAAGAGAACACCCCCCGGTGGTGAGCAGTTTGCTTTTTCAGCTGCATTTTATTCTGTTTTCTTTAAAATTAGTATCTTTAATCCTGTTGCTTCGTTCCATGGTTGTCTTTATTGTGTTATGTTTCCTCCATAATTGTTAGCAGTTGGTCACATAGATCCCTATTGATCACTCATACATTTTCCAGAATTTCTTTGATGCTTTTCTGTTATTCTCTCAGGATTATTTTATAATGATGTAGTAATTAATATCATTCTAAGTTTCATATACAACATTGAAGGAAGTGTTGCCAAATAACAAATGAGAAAATAAAAATACCAACAGTTATAGTTCTGAAGGGGTAGATGTTGGTACTGAGGGCTGTTCCATCTGCAGAATCCCTGTTTTTGCAGCATCTTAGCACACGCGCGACTGTCACTGTTGTCATTTGGCCGGATACATTCAGACATGAGAATTTCAGAAAACTGAATCTGATCAAATTGGCAGAGTTCATAGCTGGATTTATTTAACACTGAGTGGTTAGATTGTTCTTAATTTAAGGAATTAAAGATTGAAGCCATATTGGGGGCTGGTGTGGTGGTGCAGTGGGTTGAGCTGCCTTCCTGCAACACCAGCATACCCAAGTAGAGTGCCAGTTCAAGTCCCAGCAGCTCTGCTTCCAATCCAGCTCCCTGCTAATGCACTTGGGAAAATAGTAGAAGATGGTCTGGGCACTTGAGGCCCTGGCACCCACATGGGAGACCATACAGAATTCCAGACACTTGGATTCAGCCTGGCTCAGCCCAGCTGTTGTGGCTGTTTGGGTAGTAAACCAGTGCATAGGAGATCCATCTCTCCCTCTCTTTCTGTCTCTCTCTGTCTTGCTCTCTGCATTTCAAATAAAGTAAATCTTTTTAAAAAGATAAACAAAACTAACATTTTCCAATTTGTGTTCTGTCTTCCCTTTTGGTTAATTCCTGTCTTTTACATTTCATTTTTTTCCCCACCAAGCCTGTGAAATCCCCTAGTTGGCTGTGGCTTCCTTTTGAACAGCAATTTTTGAATCCTTAGACTGTATACAGTGCCTGGCACACTGAAAATGCTCAATAAATGCCCTGTGCATGAGAGAAAACAGTTCACATATTAAATGAAATAATGCAGAAGCAACTAGATACAAACAAAATGTAGTTGTAATTTTCACATGTGATGTTGCACAATGTATCAGAGTAACTTCCTGATTATTTTACCTAGCCAAGAACTCACCTTAATATCAAGAGAGATAAGATTGATTACCATGAACATCTGTTATTTTGTGTCTGTGACACATTAACATCTTTGATGATGTGGATTCCTCTTCGGCATATTGAAATTCTTTTCAGAAGGACACATATATTATAGATTCCACGTGTATATTTAGAGTTGTCAACAGAACTAAAATCTGATGGTGATGAGTAGCTTTTCAAAGCCTTCCTTCATTTCCCAGCAGTCAGCTCCCTGTCAGAATTCATTTCCCATTTGGAAAATCTCTCTCTGACCCAGGGTTTTCTGGACACAATTCATCCTTCACATATTTGAATCTACCCCTTGTCATGATTCCTTCGTTCCTCAGGTGCCAAAAGACCCCTTTGTATTCAGAATGAGAAGATCGATCTAAAGTGTCAGAGGAAAGAAAATGAACAAAAATGTTTAAAGGATTTTGTTCGTCATTTTCTAATTTTTTTTAAAAAATGAATGCTTTTAGCATCTGCTCACGTTATTACTACATAATAAATTAAAGTAAGAACTATTACAGTTGAAACAAGATGTGCCTCCTCTTTTCCCCCTCAATCCTAATGTAATTAAGGTTTGGCAGAGCTGCAGTGCAATTCAGTCCAATGTAGCGATCGTGTATAGGAGCCTGCCTGCCCCACACCCCCCACCACGGCAGTGGTCTCTGCAAGAACTGCCCTCTCATTGCAGCTAAGAGAATGTGATCCTGACCTGACCACTGACAAGGTTATAGTTTACTGTGGGTGGGGTTTCTGATTGGGAAGATGTCATCCAAGGAGGAGTTTCCTGTTGGATCTTGGAGAATATATTGGATTTGACTTGCAAAAGGAGAGGTCGGTCTAGCTAAGGTCCTGGAGGTGGAGTCAGCAGGATGGCTGGGAAGGGACATGATGAGAAAGGTCTTCCTGCACCTGGTTGTAGGCTGCAGCTGCAGGAGGTACCAGAGGATGAAGAGGTTGGTGCATAGTAGCCATGGTAACTGACCAGGCCTCAGCTGATGGGGAAAGAGATGGACGTGGGAGAGGAAGGTCAGATCTTAGAAAGGTTAATGCAGAAACCATCAGCCTCGATAGCTGTTTGAATGCTGGGAAGCAACACACAGAGAACTATCAGAGTCGGCTCCAAAGATGGGGAGCTCAGGCAAGAAGGAGAATCACGATGCCATGGATGGCTAGAAAGAGAAGCGCAGCAGCAGGGCGTGTGAAGGGCATCAGTGGCTGGGAGGGAAGACAGACTAGGAACTGTCCCAGGAGAGCCATTGTCATGGACACAGAGGGGAGACAACAGGGAAAATGGAGAAATCTATCAATAAGAGATCTGGGCTTGGTTTTGTGTAGGAGGAGGACAAAATGTTAACCTTCAAGGGGCCAGTGCTGTGGCACAGCGGGTTAAGCTACTGCTTACGATGCCAGCATCCCATGTGGGCAGCAGTTCACATCCTGGCTTCCCCGCTTCCAATCCAGCTCCCTGCTAATGAGCCTGGGAATGCAGCGAGGATGGCCCAAGTCCTTGGCCCTGCACCCACATGGGAGACTCAGGAGAAGCTTCTGGCTCCTGGCTTCAGATTGGTCCAGCTCTGGCCGTGGCAGTCATTTGGGGAATGAACTAGCAGATGGGGGATCTCTCTCTCTCTCTCTCTCTCTCTCTCTCTCTCTGTGTGTGTGTGTGTGTGTGTGTGTGTGGCTCTGCCTTTCAAATAAATAAAAATCTAAGAAATAAAAGCTAACCTTAGGTAGTTAGAAGCGTGGTGACAATGGTTACCAGGTGGGAATGGTCCTGGAAAGGAGAGGACTTTGTGTTAGTGGTGAGACTGGATCATGAGCTCCTCAGTCACTTCCAGTCATAATATCTGTGGAAGGAAATTTACTCCTCAGTTGACTACCATTAAGTAACAAAATGCCAGTATATTATTGATGCCTGTAGATTTAAAATGTACCTGTTCCCACAATGTAACCCCAAAACATTATTTTTACAAGCCACTTGGAAATAGCATTTTGATATTCTTTGATTCTACTCTTTCAACATTTCACTTATCCCTCTCTGAGATTTATTTCTAGGTCATTGATTCAGACTCTGAAACTAGTGTTTTCTATGAACTTATTTTATGCCTATTAGAGTTCAAATCCAGACAGTTTCCAACAGTCTCAAGTGAAAGACATTTTTCACATCTACCTTCTTTTTCATGCTCAATTATATCTTTCCAAAAAGTCCCAGATTGGTAGCACCTGAGAGGACATGCCTCTAGTAACAACGCAAGCTTTTTAGACTTGATTGAGATATATACTTTGGCCTTGCTCCGTTTCTTGAAGACACGTTTTAGTCCCGAGAGGCGGCAGTCCAGGAAAAAGGTAAATTAGAACTCGGTTCTGTTCCCTTCCTTCATGCTTGGCTCTGGGGAGGTCAACTTCTAAAGCTTCCCAGCCACCAGCGAGAGATTAGCTTATGAAATCAGTGAGGCTGCTCTCAGATCGGAAGAGCTCAGAACGCGTGACCCTGCTGCCGTGCTCTTTCACTGCTCGTCAAGCCTGCCACGTGACAGGACATGGAGAAGCCCCTGCCATGACAGAACACCCTCACCACGCCTCCGTTCGTCTGGCTGGAATTCCTTACTGTGGTGTCCCCAAGACCTGGGCCCCGAGGTGCGCTAAATATTTGATGAAGGACTAAGGGGGCTGGATTGTAGTATGCACCTTGGTTTTTTCCCATGCTGAACGAGCATCAGAATCAATTACGATTTTAGCAGCAGGGAGACCTCCAGGCCTGACTGCCCCACCTTTCATATTTGAGTTCCTACAAACGGGCCTGTGCATCCATATTGTATTATGTCCCCAAGGCCATGCTCCTGTGAGAATCACTAGTCTACCATCTGCGAGATCCCGAGGACCAGACTATAGTTCCCATCATTCCATTCTCAGGCTCTTGGGTAATTTCTGGCAGAAATTAGGTTTACAGGAAATATTTATTAAGAAATGAATCTAACTTTTGAGAAAAGTAAGAAATAATAAAAGATTAAAGTGCCCTTTCCTCTGTTTGCAGATCTAACATCTTGGACCTTTAGAGACTAATTCACACTATCCACACAAAACTGTGTTTTTAAATAAATTATTTAAATAATGAAATAAATTGAAATATGAAATAAATTATTTAAGTGCCAAAACCATCAGTCTGGTAAAATCCAAAACGCACTGTTTGGTGGCTAATAAAAGTAGCTAGCACTTGCTTTGCTTTATTTCCCTGGATTGTACAGCTTTGTGATGCTGCTTACTTTCGTTATTACTGCCTCGCCAAGGACCTTATTTTAAATTATTTCTTAAGAAGCCACAACCACTCGGTCTTTTTCAGTCTTATGATTCTAGTATCTTAAGCGTCAGTTTCTTCCTATGAGGTGGGCAATGTGGAGTGGTGGAATGAGCTAGAGCTAGCAGTGATGTTTTGTGTTGTCTCACAACCCACAACCATGTGTGTCAGATGTAAAGGATCCAGAGAAAACGAAGGGAACTGTGTCCTGCTGCAGAAGCCTTACCACTGCTACCCTATTGGCCCATGCCTTAGTTGTCTGTTGCAGATAAACAATCAGCCCTGACACTTAGCTGATTCCAGCAATGAACACATAGCATCTCACCAGTGTGTCTGGGTCAGGAATTCCTGAGCAGCTGAGCTTGGTCCATGTCCCTCATGAGGTGACATTCAATTCGATGTGCACTTGAGGGCTTGACTGGAGCCGGAGGATTTGCTTCTGAGCTGGCTCCCTCACCTGCCTGGCAAGTTGGGGCATGTTGTTTGCAGAGGCCTCAGTTTCTCACCACATGGCCCTCTGGTCAGGGTTACTTGAGTTTCTCCATGACATGGCCCTGCGGGAGATTTCTGGGAGAGAGCCCACATTTCAGGGGAAGGGCTTTTAGCTTTTGCTCTTGAAACAGGTGACATCCAAGAATGTGTGGACATATTTTAAAAACAGTATAGTCTGTCATAGAATGGCAAATGCCCTAAACAGCACTCTGGCCTCAGAATCAGCCCTTAAGGCATTTGGATCTGGCTAAAAAGCCCATGAGAGTTTGCAGACTTGGAAAGCCAAGACACTGTGACAAAAAAACAAACAAACAAACAAACAAACAAAAACTCTAAATGAAAGATCTCTGTGAGTGAGATCCCAGCGGAAAGAACAGGCCATCAAAGAAGGCAGTACCTTTCTCTGAAGGGAGGAGAGAACTTCCACTTTGACTATGGCCTTGTCTAATTCAGATTGGAGTTGGTGAACTCAAGAGGCTTCCATAGCCTTGGCACCTCATGACAAGAGCCTCGGGTGATTACTGACATCATAAATAAGAGTGTCAATTGTTAAATCAACAACAGGATTCACTGTGCACCTGCTCCCCATGTAGGACCTCTGTCCTTAATGCATTGTACTATGCAAATTAACGGTAAAACTACTACTCAAACAGTACTCTATACTTTGTGTGTCTTTGTGGGTGCAGTCTGTTGAAATCTTTACTTAGTATATACTAAGTTGATCTTCTGTATATAAAGATAATTGAAAATGAATCGTGATGGAGAACGGGATGGGAGAGTGAGTGGGAGATGGGTTGCTTGCAGGTGGGAGGGGGATTATGGGGAGAAAAGCTGCTATATTCAAAAGTTGTACTTTGGAAATTTATATTTATTAAATAAAAGTTGAAAAAAACCACTATAGTCTGTAATGCAAATCACTGCAGGGTCAGCGCCGTGGCACATCCAGTTAACCCGCAGTCTGCAGTGCCAGCATCCCATACGGACGACAGTTTGAGTCTCAGCTGCTCCATTTCCAGTCTAGCTCCCTCCTAATGTGCCTGAGAAGGCAGTGGAAGATGACCCAAGTTCTTGGGCCCCTGCACCCACATGAGAGACCCAAATGAAGCTCCTGGCTGTTAGCTTCAGCCTGGCCCAGCCCTGGCTGTTGTGGCCATTTGGGGGGTGAACCAGTGGATGGAAAATTCTTGCTCACTCGCTCGCTCTTGCTCTCACTCTCTGTAAATCTGACTTTCAAAAAAATAAATAAATCTTAAAAGCAACAACAACAACAAACACTGTTTGCTACCTTAGAAGCTTTGTCCAGAATCCAAAAGCAGCTATGATCCAAGATCCTTATTTAATTTCTTATCCTTGGGTAAAAATTTGATATCAGAATTTTTGGTTTCCACTTTATATTTTTTCTAGTGTCTACTTTGCTTTATTCTCTTGTATAAGATAATGAGGTACAATGGTAAAAATATCATGAAGTATTAGCATCAAAAAATGTCATTTTCTGTGTTTCAGACTACAAACTTTCCCTGTCTAGGGAACAACTCAGAATGTCTCCTCTCTGAGAAACCTTCTTAATGAAGGTGGGAAGAAAGGAAGAAAACTGCCTGGTTTTCGGTTGAATCAGTGGGCAGCAGTCACATAGTATTTGTGTATGATTAGAAAAGTCGGTGTCAGAGATAACAGACCTCAGAGGAGGCACCTGACGATTATACCAGAGCTGCTCCAAAACTGCACCCAGTGCTCGTCAGGCGTTTTGTCCTTCATATAAAAGGGGAACTTGCAGGAAGACAAGGAAACAACAAGGTCCACAGTGCCTAGAAGCCCACAAGCAGGGGATTTTTACAAAATCAACCAAAAATACATTTGTTACATGTGCCAGGCTTCATGTTTTTCAGCAAGTATATCACGTTGAATGAATTCTCTTTCAGTTCTTTCCCCTCAACCTGATTCAGTCATTCCTGCTTCAGGTGTCTGGATTACAGCCCTTGCCATGTTGTATTGTTACAATTTTTGGTCTGCAGCTGTCACACTAAGCTGGGAGTGCATAAAGGCCCCGAGCTGTGACTCACATCTCTGAGCCCCAGGCCAGCGCCTGGTCCTTAGTTGATCTTTATTGTTTGTTGTGGGATTTAGCCAGCTGGTATGGAAATACAGTTACATTCGTTTTCCCTACAAGAAGTTTTCCCTACAAGAAAGCTCGCACTCAGAGAATTGGGTGACTTGATGGCAGCCCTGCAGTTTGCACACTCATGGCACAGTTTGAGCTACAAAGTCAGGTTTATGTTTTCTGCTCCAGCTCAAATGCTCTCAAGAAGATTCTAGAAGGGGACTATTGGGAAGCGCCAGCAGCATCCTTGCGTGTCTCAGCCAGGAGAGATGGCTCAGGACAGTGAACACAGTAGTTCTGTGTTTACCCAGCATGAATCACTGTAGTGCAGGAGACTGCCAGAAGGAAGAAGTCTGCTGGTTGGATACAAGGGTCTTGAAAAGAAGCTGGCCTTTGCAAACCTTGCATCTGATAAAGGATTAACATCCAAATTATGAAGAACCCATACAGCTCAATGATAGGAAAAAAAAAAAACCACCCAATTTAAAAATGAGCAAAGAACCTGAATAAATAGTTCTCCAAAGAAGATACCAAAATGGCCACCAGCCGTAAGAAAAGATGTTCACCATCATGAATCATCAGGGAAATGCAAATCAAAACCACTGCGAATACCACCTCACACCCATTAGTATGGCTGTTAACAAAAAGTCAAAAGATAACACATGTTTGTAAGGGTGAGGAGAAAAAGAAACCAGTATACGTTGTAGACATTATGGAAAATAGTACAGAAGTTTCTAAAGAAATTGAAAATGGAGCGACCATGTGACACTGCACCTTCTGTGCTTATTCCCAGTGGAAAGGAACTTAGCATGCAGCCTGGCCATCTGCACTCCTGTGTTCCACTGCAACATTATTTATGATAGCCAGGATTTGGAGACAATCTAAACATCTGCTTCTGGATGAATGGATAAAGAAACTGGTGCGTGTGCGTGGGATGAAATACTATTCAGCCTTCAAAAAGGAAGTACTGCTGTTTGTCATAACATGGGTGAACCTGGAAAACGTTATGCTAGGTAAATTAAGCCAGACACAGAAGGAAGAATGTTTCTTGATATCACATAAGTGTGGAATCATGAAAAGAAAAGGTCAGGCTGCAGAAATAGAGAATTCAATGGTGCTTACCAAGACTGAGGGCTGGGAGGAGAGAACAGGAAGATGTGGATCAGAGTACATGAAGTAACAGATATGTAGGATGCCTAAGTCTAGAGCTGTAATTTGCAGCATGAGTACTATAGGTAGTTTAATTGCGCTACCAAATGAGTAGATTTTAGCTGTTCTTGCCACAAAAGCAAAGGTTAACTATGTGAGATGATGTATATGCTAATTTGCTTTAGTATAATAACCTTTTTGCTATCTCTAAATATGTATCCCATAGCATTGTGTTGTATATCTTAAATATGCACAATAACATTTGTAGAAAAGGGAAGGGAAGGGAATAGAAGGGGAGGAGAGGGAAGAGGACAGGAAAGAAGCGAAGCAAAGCTGATTGCTGTATTCAGACGAAGTGGTGCACTAAAAATCCCTCACAGTAAAGTGCCAAGCTCAAGTCCCCACTTCACTTTCCTTTTTCCCCCAGGGCTGTGCCCTGGTTGATGCAGGCATTGAACATGGCTTTTAGGTAGGAAGGTGGAACTCAGCAAAAGAGATTGTGTATCCTACCTCCTGGCCAAACTGCTAACACCCTTCTGACCACTATCAAGAGGTCTTATTCTAAGAGTCAAGCCCCTAAATGGAGGCTGTTGTGGAAGAGCAGGTGCATTCCAATGGTATTTTATGCCCAAATCCACAGAACCATGGTAACATTCCATAAGACAGGGGACATAGCAGGAGAATCAAGTGCAAGGTGGGCAGTAATGTCAATTTGGAATTTGCAGTCCAGTATTTAAAGTGCCTCTAGGATAACCAGAAGAGGTGCCCTCTCTAGAAATGGTGTCAGGATCAGAAGGCTCCATGAAAGAGGAGCCGGCCCAGGATGTCTGGGCGAGAGCTTGGGTTTTAGGTGTGTGTCTCATGTCTGGTCACCGACTGTTGGTGCAGAAGGAGCTTGGTGGGGCAAGCTGTTCTGGACATGTGCTGTTCTGATGGGAATCTCTGCAGCTGTCTGCATGTCTCAGCCTTCTGGAGGAGGGAGGAGCGGTGAGGGACCTTTTGCTAATGAGTGTGGAAAAAACACTACCCTGTTGTCCCATAGGATGAGGGCTCCCTCTCTCTGCCCTGGTCTCCTGATGGCCGCCCTGTGGAGCTTGCTTCTACTTATTACACTTTAGCAATCGAAATGTCACTTTTAAAAAAGTTCTCTGTGTCTGTTTTTATCATCCATAATTATTTTTAATAGGCAACCACAAATGCATGCTTTGCTTTCTTGGGAAAATATCTCCAATGAAATGGTAGTTTGGTTTTTCCATATGAGTGCTAATGCAGATGGTTGTAATGAGACCTCTTTGATTGGTCACCTCCTATCTGACTCTGAGTTACTTTAGGTATGCTGCCTAGCTTACTTGCTCTTAAAAAAAAGATTTGTTTATTTATTTATTTATTTATTTATTTGAAAGGCAGAGTTAGAGAGAGAGAGAGAGAGAAAGGTCTTCCATCCACTAGTTTGCTCCCCAGATGGCTGCAACAGCCAGGGCTGGGCCAGGCCAAAGCCAGGAGCCAGAAGCCAGGAGCTTCCTCCAGGTCTCCCACATGGGTGCACGAGCCCAAACACTTGGGCCATCTTCTACTTCTCAGGCACATTTGCAGCTGGATCAGAAGTGGAGCAGCCAGGACTCCAGCTGGCTCCCATATGGGATGCTGGCACTGCAGGTGGTGGCTTAACCTGCTGTGCCACAGCAGGGGCCCCTCACTCTCTCTTTATACCCCTCCCTCCTTCTGCCTCCATAACTCAGAATTATCTCGAACTGTAACACACTTAGCTTTTATTATAGCCTATAAACTTTCCATTCTTTTCATTTGTAATTTACCCTCTTTTGTGTGTGCTAATCTGAGAGCAGAATTAAGATGTCTGACTCTAGTTCTTTGCCTTGCAAATATCTCCTAACTCCCTGTCTTTTAATTAACTGAAAGCATTTCTATGGTAAACAAATAACAATTGCAGATTGTGCTACCATCTTTTCTTGTGAAGATGTAAGTGCATCCCTTATTTGTTAAATTACAGCCTTTTATAAAAACTAGATGTGATAGCCGGCGCCGCGGCTCACTAGGCTAATCCTCCGCCTTGTGGCGCCGGCACACAGGGTTCTAGTCCCGGTCGGGGCGCCGGATTCTGTCCTGGTTGCCCCTCTTCCAGGCCAGCTGTCTGCTGTGGCCAGGGAGTGCAGTGGAGGATGGCCCAAGTCCTTGGGCCCTGCACCCCATGGGAGACCAGGAGAAGTACCTGGCTCCTGCCATCGGAAGACCTTTCTCTCTGTCTCTCTCTCTCACTGTCCACTCTGCCTGTCAAAAAATAAATAAATAAATAAATAAATAAATAAATAAATAAATAAAAAATAAAAATAAAAAAAAACCAAACTAGATGTGATAGATTTTGTCATTTTGGGTGACACCAACAGAAAACAAAGGATCACTTCTGTATTTTGTTCTTGGCACACCTTGTAGTTAGTATTCACTTTAGTGTGGTAGGTGGGGTGAGGGTGACAAGCTTTGGAGGCAATGACTCAGCCCTGCCACTCTCTAGTGGTGCAACTGGATAAAGTGCCTAACTACTTCTCTGTGCCTTGGTTTCTTTGTATGTAAAATGAGGGTGGTGATAACATTTGCCTCACAGGATTATGTGCCTGTAGTAACATCATGGAACTGGTGTAATGAGCTCATTGAGTGCTAACAGTCTCTATTTTCACATAGTGTACACACCTCTCTCACCCAGCTTACCAGGTGGAAGGAAGCCTCTAGCCCTCTGTCCAGCAGTCCCAAGGACCTGGTGAGCACCTGTAGCCATGGGCTCCTCCTGCCTTTGCACTTCCACGCCAGGCAGCCATTATGCCTCTTCCAAAAACTGCTTATGTCATTTGTTTGTTCCCAGACGTGTCCTTGCCAGTTGAACTTGTGATTGTAATTATGTAATTTAATTAAATATTAGGCAAACAGATGGAATGTAAGTACAAAAAGACAGCTGCTTTTTCTATAAAAATCAACTTTGAGGGCTTCAGAAAGGCTTGATCAAGCTGAGGCACTGAGATGCCCAGAGTGGTTGAATCCATAGAGGCAGAAAGGAGAATGGGGCTGCAGGGGCTGGAGGTGGGGAGAATGGGAGCTGTTGTCTGGAGGGCACAGAGTTTCAGTTTCACAAGATGAAAAGAGTACCAGGGATGGATGATGGTGATGACTGCACGGTAGCAGTGGGCTTAGTGCTAGCAGACTGTCCACTTAAAAATGCCCACAGTGATAGACTTTATGTTATATATATTCTATCGCAGTTTTTAAAGTTTTAAAAAATCTATCACATTAGCTGTAAGTTAACCATAGAAATTGTGGATTGGGAGATTTTTTTTTAATCATATCTAGGTTGTTTTCCAGTAGTCTTTAAATTTACATGCTTTCAGGAAAGCAAACTAGGAAGCCACAGGCAATTTAGGTGTAATTTACACGAGATACAGATAATCAATGGGCCAGTTTTTAAAATTAACTGCTCAGCATCGATGAGAGTATCATGGAATAAACACATGTTTATATTTTAAGTTTAAAAATGAACCTTTAACTGATGTGTATCAGACTGGACTCTCAGGAAACAGACTCGGAGATGGAGATTGAAGTCATTTGTACTTGTCCTGCACTGACGAGACACAGGCTGGGGGCTCTCCCCAGAGGAGGGGGCATCGCCCTGGGCAGGAACAAGGCAATTTCCTGGTGGGGGGTTTCGTTGCAGGAGTTTTCAGCTGTGAGCTGCTGGCAGATGACACTTCCAGCAGCTGAGGGTCATCCACACAATGTGCAGCCAGTTCTGTGTGTGTGTTTCCTGCTTTGTAGCAGACTTTTTGAAATTCACTGATTGACTCTGCTGCGGAGCAGAGCCTCTTCATGGTTTACGCATCATCTTCTGAAGGTCTCACTGTGCTTCATCTTCTCTACCTGTGGCAGTTGTCCATCTGTGATATGGCCAGTCTGTGTTCTCACCAGTTCTGCAACTTAATCCCAACTCATAAACGTGTGGTGTGTTGGAAGCTTGACTGACGTTAGAGCCTCTGTCCACTTTTGCAGACTTTTCAGTACATACTTTTGAGAGTCCGGGAACAAATCTCAGCTTTTGCTTCTTAAATTTCCTGATGTAGTTTTGGATTTGATGATGCGCTTTGGCGGATTCTCCACGTTCGTGCTACAGGTGCTCTTCTCGTGTCCTGGGATGTGACGGTCTCCCGCTCCCTGGCGTTCAGTTACTCTTGCACCTGCCATGAGTGCCTTCCTTTGGTTAAGCCTCTTCCTGTAGCCCTGCATCTCTTTATCTGATTCCCAGGCTTTCACTTGAGTGATGGCCAATCTCCAGGATGCCCTGATTTCACTTTTAGATTAATCTTCCCAACCTTAAAACAGGTACCTGATTATGTAGTTGTTTCTGTTTATTATTAAATGTCAATTTGTTTTCATTTCCATGAGCTTGTTTTGCTCCAAATTATAAATGCTAAAAGGGGAGTCTGAATTCCTTTGCAAGTGTAACCATAACTAGAGCACAAAGACACTCTGATTACTCTACAGTGTCTGTTTTCTTTTAGCACGTTAGCCTGCGCTGACCTTTTAGTGGGAATACTATTCAGTCTCATTTATACTTAGACTTTCATTTAGCCAAGTCTTGTTGTTTCCTTGGTTGCAAATTTTCTCTCTTTATGCAAACTGGGAACTGAAGCCTTTCATTTGACTTGTGATCTTGTACATTCTGGAAGCTCATACATGTAATCGTGGAACAAATAAAGCAGCTGGAAGAAATCTTTCCTGAACAAAACCCAAGTGGGACATTTGGGTGCCAGCCAGCATTTCAGCAGCTACAGAGGGAGATGTAAAAAGCCTGCCTATATTACAACACCAACAAATCACTTCTGCCCCAATAAGAATGTCCTTTAGGTAATGACCAGATAGAGGGTAGGGACCTTTACACATTTAATTGTCTGACCACAGAATAAAGTGTTTGCAGTAACCTTCCAAGGTCTCTGCACCAAGTTAATTCCTGTAGTAGGACTAGGAGTATTGTGTTCAGTGGACCAAGCCTAGACTAAATTCTGAGTTTGATGAACTCAGACCTCCCATTCAATTACTGTGAGGTCCTAGGCAAGAGGTAGAGTGTTAAACTTCCATCCAAAATTAGGAGTTATTCAGATTAAGCTTAAAGAGGCTGAAGAAGCTACTAAACAGCTACCTAATAATAAATTGGGTGGGTATTTGGCCTAGAAATTAGGAGACCAGTTAGAATGCTCACATACCATATCAAAGTGCCTGGGGTAAGGTCCGAGCTCTGTTCTAGGTTCCAGCATCCTGCTAGTGCAAACCCTGGAGGGCAGCAAGTGATAGCTGAGTTTTCAGGTCCCTGCTGCCCACATGGGAGACCTGGATTGGGTTCCTGTCTCCTGCCTGGCCCAGCCTCAGCTGTTGTATGCCTTTGGGGAGGTACTGGCGGCTGGGAGCTCTCTCTCTGTTTTCCTGTCTCCTGCCACCACCATCTGTCTGCCTATCAGATAAGTAAATATTGAAATGAAGATTGTTTTAAAATGAAGCGCTATAGAATGTGGTAACTTCCTTTGTCTTTTAAGAGAACAAAGTTAAATATCCTGTGATGAAATAATTAGGTACAGTTTCACTGGACATTTTGGTGAGAGTGATATGAGACGTATGTGTACACATTTATATATTTACATGTACAAAAGCTTGGAATGGAGGTAGGTCTTTAAAAATGTAAAAGTGTGCCGAATTTGATTTATCAGTTAATTCAGGCAGCATTAATAGTTGTGTAGAGCAGTTCAGTTCTTCTCAAACTTCAGGCGCACAGGAATCACTTGTATGGGTTTTAAAATGTCCTTCCTGGGTCCCATCCTCAGAGTTCCTGATTCAATAGATGTTATGGGGTGTGTGTGTGTGTGTGTGTGTGTGTGAAATTTTGCATCTAACAAACTCTCAAGTAATGATACTATTGATGTGCAGACCATACTTTGAGCAGTCCAGTCTAGAGATTCAAAATGCAAAGGCAAAGAATGTGTGTGTGTGTGTGTGTGTGTGTTTCAAAGATATTTCAGAGAACACAGCAAGTGCAAAGGCATAAAGAACTGAAACTACATGGCACATGCAGGGGCATGGATTTTGGTTTACTCAAGCAAAGAGCGTGCAACTGGCCAGAGAAGGGGCAGAGGTGATTTCACTGGGGTGAGGAGTAGGTGAACCTGTGGCAGGGGGAGGTGCCAAGAAGTAGGCAGAACTTTGATCATAATGAGGGGCTTGTGTACTCTCAGGAATTTGTTTTCCTAAGCTGGAAACCAAGAGAATAGAAAAATGAAAAATCCAAGATTCAGAAGAGATTTCAAGGTAGAGTTAATGATCACACAGAATTTGGTCAATTATAATCTAATCAACACAAAATCTTGCTGAGTTACACTTTACCTGAAAGTTAAGACTTGGGGTGTCTGATTTCTTCAGTCCTGGTAATTTTGGGGCATTATATGATGATTTCCATGTTCTTAAATATGTGTTTTCCGTAGTTTTCTATCTGATGGATAGTCAGCCAGTCAGCCTTGTCTAAAACTGTGATGATGAACAATTGGAATGCCAAGATATTAACCATAGAAATATCTTAACTCAAAACTGGTTTCTCATGACATAAAGCAATACCTACTTATTACAGAGGCTATAGATGCACAGAAAAACTCACATAACCCCACCCTCATTATAAAGTCGTTGCCAGAATCCCAAGTCCAACTTCTTAGATTCTTTTCTGTGTAAAAAGTACATTCTTCCCTACCAAAATAGCATCACACCATGTAGGTTCTGAAAACTAGCCTAGTTTATCTCAGTAATGTGCCAGTTGTTGGACATTTGCATTATCCCGACTTAATTCCTGTTGTTTCACATTATTATTCATCTGTTCCAAGTCATCCCAGATGTCTGAGGCCTACATGGAGGAGCAGGAATCAGCCAGGGAAGATGAGGGAGGAGGCCCTGGCACTCATGAGGAACAGATACACAAGGCTGGGCCATGGCAGGTGAAGGGAGGTGGGAGCGGAGGCTGCTGAGATGAACACTTGCCTGTAGTTGGACTTCCTGAAGAATAACTAGTCCAAATTAAGTCAGCTGGGGAAAAGTAAATTAGAGGGAAAAGGCAAATAAAAGGAGAGGGTCTCAGCAATCTGTTACTGGGTAGTATTCCTTTTCACACAGATGTGGTTCAGCGCGTTGTTGTTTTATCTGACTTGATTTGGACTAAGTTGTTTTTGGCGAAGGGCTTTGAGTCAGATGATCAGGACCCAGACTCACAGGCTTGGGGCTGACAGCATCCTGTGGTGTGCTGGCGCCAGCTCATGCCAGCTCTCAAGCCAGCCCTGCCCATCGTTTCAGTGATGGTGCCCTGGCGACTTGAAATCAGCAAGTGCTACAAACCAGGCATTTTTCTTTTTCTTTTCATGAGAGCCAATTCTCCAGCACGCACTAGATGTAGCTGAGAGAGAGGGAGTCCAAGGTAAATGTCCTGGGTTCTGGCGCAGGAATCGAACACCAGTCATACATCATGGAAGGCAGCATGGACTTGGCACTCAGAAGGAGCAGGGTTTGAAAATGGCCGTTTTCCTGCGCTTTCTTGCAGAGTGAGGAGCTCCTCTGAGCCTCGACTTCCTCATGGGAGATGATGCCACTGATAAGAACTTACAGGAGGGGGACAGGCTATTATCATGAAGGTGGAAGAGGGGGCGTTAAATTGATTGCTGGAATACGTGAGTTTTGAGTCACTTTGGGGAGATTTGGGTAGAGGATTCTGTAACAACAACAACACTAGTTGTGTTAGCTGTGTGCTTCAGCATGTATCATTGTTTTTATTCCTTGAAAGAACTGTGGAGGTAGATACTAGAGATATGGTTGCTCCTGTTCTATAACCTAAGTTTAAGTTATTTCCTCATAACCAGACAACTGTTAAATGCAGAGAATGGACTTGTAAGCTGAGTTTTTCTGAATTCAGAGTCCGTATTCCTAATCAGTGTGCCTGTAGGATCTCCACGTAGCAGAGATATCTGAGCTAGATGGTATGGATTTGTGAATCCTATGAGTGGTTGAAGTCATAGGTGTGTTGAGGTCCTATGTGGAGCTTTTAAAGAGTGAGAAGACTACAGGGTAAGGATGAAATCCTAGGTGTCACCAACATCAACAAGGTGAGCTATGAGATTTGGCAATATGGAAAACATTGACAGTCTTAGCAAAAATATGGAAAACATTGACAGTTGTAGCAAAAGCAGCTTGGATATGATGATGATGGGAACAGAGATTGCTTTGGATTGGGAGTGAATTGATGAGGAGGAAGTTGAGGGAACTGATGGAAATGCTTTTGAATAATAAGATGCTAAAGAAGAAACTGGAACTTGAGGGAGATTCCTGAGGATACCTATCGGGAAGAAAGAGGGGACAGAGCGAAGGTTTAAGAATGTGCCTGAAGGGGGCTGGTACTATGGCATAGTGGGCTAAGCCTCCGCCTGTGGGCACCGGTTATAGACCCAGCTTCTGCTCTTCTGATCCAGCTCTCTACTGTGGCCTGGAAAAGCAGAAGATGGCCCAAGTGCTTAGGCCTCTGTATCCACGTGGGAGACCTGGAAGAAGCTCCTGGCTCCTGTCTTCAGATCGGCTTAGCTCCAGCCATTGTGGCCATCTGGGGAGTTAACCAGCAGATGGAAGACTGTCTCTCTGTCCCTCTCTCTGTCTGTAACTCTGCCTCTCAAATAAATAAGTAAAATCTTAAAAAAAAAAAAAAAAAAAAAAGAGTGTGACTGAAGGGACCAAGGCCACTAGAAGAGAAGAGAGGTGGAATCCAAAGCCTGGTAGGAGAATTATGACTGCACTGATTTCAGAGTTGGGTTTTGTAGGTCGAATGTGATGGAAAAACAAGGATAATGGCTAGTGTGACAAAGGCATGGCACCAGTGCCTCAGGCCAGGAGAGAATAAAGAACGAGCAAAACCAAGAGGCCATCCGTCTACTGACAGGATGCAGAGCAGTCAGGATCCTGGGAAGGGATCTCAGAGATGTTGAAGAGCAGGTAGAGAGAATAGTGAGTTATGGACAGTAATCTGCCATTGGCTAACTCATATGCAGATGAGTCTGAGTAGTTGACAAGTCCCTGGACCAACCCTCACAGGTCAGCTTTGAAACTCAAAGAAGGTGCAGGTCATCAGAATTGAGGTAACCATAATTCTAATCAGAGAATTGTAGTTGAGACCTTAAACTGGTATTTTTTTGAGTCCCCAACTAAGAAGACTACATATTTTTAGAACAGTTGGTTAGTAATCCACATGTTAGGGACCAGCATTGTGGTGCAGCTGGTTAAGCCGCCACCTACAACACCAGCATCCCGTATGGCACCCGTTCAGGTCTCAGCTGCTCCGCTTCCAATCCAGCTCCATGCTAATGCGTCTGGGAAAGCAGTGAAAGATGGCCCAAGTCCAAGTGTGCATCCACATGGCACACCTGAATGGAGTTCCAGACGCCTGGCTTCAGCTTGGCCCAGCCTGTCCATTGTAGCCATTTGGGGTGTGAACCAGTAGAATAAATCTTTTTTAAAAAAATACACATGTGTATGTCTAAAGAGATTTCTCCCAATTGTGGTGGAAACATTCCTTAGTGACATAGTCTTTAATTAGTACCCCAAAATCTGATAGCATCCTCAACTTTTTCTCATAGTCCTCTTTCTGGGATTGGTAGGGGAAGACTATAAAAGTCCTGGGCCATTTCTTCTTCCAGGAGATGACCAGCTTTACGTGTTCTGAAGAATAATGCTAATAATAATCATTGTTGTCATTTGTTAAACTTCATGCCAGCCAATGTACTAAGCACTTTATATAGATCATCTGTCCCTTTATAACCTTAAAATAATTCCATGATATGGGTCCATTTTCTGTCTTTATTTTATAGATAAAGGCTCTGAAGATTAGAGAGGTTAAGTCCCTTGCGCAGGTTGATCAGCTTATAAGTGATGGAGCCAATATTCAAATCCAGACAGTTTGCCTATAGGACTTGAGATCCAAACTCTGACGAGCTTTCAGTCAGTGGCTGGGCTGATCAAAGTCATCTTGATGGGAGAAGTTAGCGTGCTCGTGTCTGTGAAGGAACTGGACAGTAGCTACCCCAGGGATCTCTTTTTCAGACTCACCACTGGAATGAACTGGGGCTCCTGAATGCACCCCCGCCTTCTCGTTGCTCGTTCTCAGCTTGTGTCTCCCCAGGGCACAGACTCATGGTGCCTCCCGAGCACTCTGTCACCTGCACAGTTCTGCTTTCTCTTTCTTGCTTTTTCTTTCTTTCTTCCTTTCTTCCTTTCTTCCTTTCTTCCTTCCCTTCCTTTCCTTCCTTCCCTTCCTTCCCTTCCTTCCCTTCCTTCCTTCCTGGCAGAGTGGACAGTGAGAGAGAGAGACAGTGAGAAAGGTCTTCCTTTTCTTCTGGTTCAGCCCCCAGTGGCTGCTCCAGTGGCGCGCTGCGGCCGGCGCACCACGCTGATCCGATGGCAGGAGCCAGGAGCCAGGTGCTTCTCCTGGTCTCCCATGCGGGTGCAGGGCCCATGCACCTGGGCCATCCTCCACTGCACTCCCTGGCCATAGCAGAGAGCTGGCCTGGAAGAGGGGCAACCGGGACAGAATCCGGCGCCCCGACCGGGACTAGAACCCGGTGTGCCAGTGCCGCAGGCAGAGGATTAGCCTAGTGAGCCGCAGCGCCGGCCACAGTTCTGCTTTCCCAAGATGGTGCCCCTCACTGCCAGGGCCAAATGAGGCATCTTCTCAGCACCCCAGAAGGTAAACCTCTGGGCTCTACTTGCCAGAGAGCTGAGTGGTGGCATGAAGACATTCATTCTGTCACTGACTTTAGGAATTATTGGAGTGTTGTTCTACGTACATACTCCTTTGGTGGTGCTTGGGTATTCCAGATATGAGGAGGTTGTTGAGCTGATGTGTAAACCGTAGTTCAAGCACACTCAGAAAAGTAAGAAAAGATATGCATAGAGAAAAAAAGCATCTTTTTGTAGTGATAAAAATGAGCTACTCCATTGGAAAATACCTCCTTGAAAATCAGACTCATTTGTTTCTAAATTATTTGCTGTTTTCAGAAAATGATACCTTTTCTGTTCCATTCCTCATTACAACTTTCATTTTAAATGATGCATTTACCAAGGTCTCATACTTGGATGAACTCCTGGTGTGTATCCAGAAAATACTGAAGGAAGAGCAATGCAATGGAACTCCAGTCAGGGTGGCATTGTGGGCACGGTGGGTTAAGCCCATACTTGGGATGCCTGAACTCCATATTAGGGTTCCATTTTGAATCCCAGCTACTCCACTTCTTCTTCTTCTTTTTTTTTTTTTTTTTTTTTGGACAGGCAGAGTGAACAGTGAGAGAGAGACAGAGAGAAAGGTCTTCCTTTTGCTGTTGGTTCACCCTCCAATGGCCGCCGCGGCCGGCGGCCGGTGCACTGCGCTGATCTGATGGCAGGAGCCAGGTACTTATCCTGGTCTCCCATGGGGTGCAGGGCCCAAGCACTTGGGCCATCCTCCACTGCCTTCCCGGGCCACAGCAGAGGGCTGGCCTGGAAGAGGGGCAACCGGGACAGAATCCGGCGCCCCGACCGGGACTAGAACCCGGTGTGCCGGCGCCACAAGGCAGAGGATTAGCCTAGTGAGCTGCGGCGCCGGCCACTACTCCACTTCTGATCCAGTTTCCTACTAATGCATTCTGGAGGCAGTAGGTGATGCTCAAGAGCTTGGGTCCCTTCCACGCATGCGGGAAACCCAGATGCTATTCCTGGCTCCAGCTTTGGCCTAGCCCAGCCCTGGCTGTTGCAGGTATTTGGGGAATGAGCCAGCAAAAAGAAGGTTCCTTTCTCTCTCTCTCTCTCCATCTCTCTCTCTCTCTCCCTCTTTCAAATAGATGAAAATAAGTTTTAAAACAAGTACAATATGGTGTATATTTCTTTCAGCCTATGTTTATTGATCAGATGAAGTTTTTTTTTATGTTTTTTTTAAACTTTTATTTAATGAATATAAATTTCCAAAGTACGACTTATGGATTACAATGGCTTCCCCCCCATAACGTCCCTCCCACCTACTACCCTCCCCTTTCCCACTCCCTCTCCCCTAGATGAAGTTTTTTTTAATGTTTATTTATTTGAAAAGGAGAGAGAGAGAAAAGTCAGTTTCCCATCCACTGGTTCATTACCCAGATGCTCACAACAGCCAGGGCCAGGCCAAAGCTGGGAGCCTGAAACTCAATCTGGGTTTCCCATGTGGGTGCTAGGGACCCAAATACTTGAGTTATCACCTGCTACCTCCCAGAGTACACATTAGCAGGAAGCTGGAATTGGAAGCAGAGCTGGGACTTGAACCCCCGCACTGTGATATAAGATGCATCTTACCTGCTATGCCAAACTCCTACCCCAAGACTATTTTTAACCCTTTTCTGCAAGAAAACTATTTTACCTTATCTTACAAGATAAAAAAATAACAAAACAATTTTGTTGTACTTTCAATGTTAGGTATGTTCCTAAACATTATCAATCCATAGCATATCCATGTTTTATAACCCCTGCCCCCCACCAC
Source organism: Oryctolagus cuniculus (assembly GCF_964237555.1). Taxonomy (NCBI): domain Eukaryota; kingdom Metazoa; phylum Chordata; class Mammalia; order Lagomorpha; family Leporidae; genus Oryctolagus; species Oryctolagus cuniculus. The sequence goes on along the minus strand of NC_091451.1, from coordinate 35,512,633 downwards.
TGCCTCTTCCAACCACCTACACAATACAAGACAGAAAGCTAGCTAGTCAGAGGCCCACCTGGCAGACCATCTCACAGTGGTCCAAAAGCAGTACCACTGAATGGTTAACTTACTCCTGATCAGGGAGCCTGAGACCAAAGGGCTAATACCCAAAGTCCCAACATAATAACAAAAATGAAATCAGGAAATTGAGTTCCATTTAGGACTTCGTTAAGGCCTAGGTGTTAACACCCAGAGATTGAGCTAAAGCCAAGTTTTGGAGGAGTGGATAGGAGAAAATAATTGGGAAGTCTGAGAGGAAAGAAGCATGTGAGGTTAGCCAGGTACAAGGCACTCAGATGGATTGAAGATTGTTCTAGGCAGCATGGTCACAGGCACCCAAGCTAGCCTGTAATGGTTTTCCTTGTATTCATTTATCTACTCAAAAGTTCTCTATACATGATCCACAGGCCCAGGGCCCAGTGTAGTGAGATCAAAACTGTTTTCACAATACTTTTGCCTTGTTTCCACTCTCTTGACATTTGCCCTGATGGTTGTGGTAAAAGTTCATGAATTATTTCACCTGATTTTCACTAACTCGAGACAGTAGCACTAAGCTGCTATGGTAATCACTGTATTGTTTACCACCTTGACCTCACAGTTATCTAAGAACTTGACAGCTTCACTTAAGAATATCTTTATTATTTTTATTATTTATTTTATTTTTATTATTCACTTTATTGAATCTCAGTCCTCTGAGGAGTCCTCTGGGGAGTGGCCATGAAGCGTTTTGTCACTGCTGGAGCCCGATGAGCGTCTCCAGGAAGAACATCTGCCTGATTGTGGAGATCTGAGCTGGCCACTGTTTTAAAGGAATGCAACTTATTATTTGAAAGAATAACTGACAGACATACTACTGTTATTCAGACTTGAGTGTTTGTCAACATTTACTCCAGAATGAATAAAGTGAGCCTGTCAATCCAAGAAAAACAACTGACGTATTTGTTGCCAAAGTTAAAATTTGAGCTTTCCAAGGAAAATTAGAACTTAGGAAACTCATGTCCACCACTGTGAGCTTGACGGTTTCTCAATCCTTAGAAACTTTTCTGATGAGTTCAGTGGTGATGTTAGTGACTATGACTTTTTAATATTATATGATGAAATGTGTCAACATTGAGAAGATCCCTTATTACTAGTCAACGAATTGGTACTTTCTGATGACCACTGTATGATGATACAGAAATCACCCATCATGCTTGAGTGAAGATCCATTAAGAGTACAAGGTGGCTGGCGCCACGGCTCAATAGGCTAATCCTCCACCTAGCGGCGCCAGCACACCGGGTTCTAGTCCCAGTTGGGGTGCCAGATTCTGTCCCGGTTGCCCCCCTTCCAGGCCAGCTCTCTGCTGTGGCCAGGGAGTGCAGTGGAGGATGGCCAAAGTGCTTGGGCCCTGCACCCCATGGGAGACCAGGAGAAGCACCTGGCTCCTGCCTTTGGAACAGCACGGTGCGCCGGCCGCAGCGCACCGGCCGCGGCGGTCATTGGAGGGTGAACCAACAGAAAAGGAAGACCTTTCTCTCTGTCTCTCTCTCTCACTGTCCACTCTGCCTATCAAAAAAAAAAAAAAAAAAAAAAAAGTACAAGGTTACCAATGTAATTTAATATAATAAAGAATGAAAGTTAACTGAAATGGTTTCAAGTTCTACATTGCAGTTTGCCTTTAAGAAAATGCCATTTATTGAGTTATAGTGTACAATAGTATTGAGAAAAGACCATCTCTCATCATCTGAAAAAGCCATTAAAACTCTCCTCTCCTGTAACTGCATATCTTTGTGAGGCCATATTTTTTTTTATTTGACAGGTAGAGTTAGACAGTGAGATAGAGAGACAGAGAGAAAGATCTTCCTTCCGTTGGTTCACCCCCCAAATGGCCGCGACGACTGGCGCTGTACCGATCCGAAGCCAGGAACCAGGTGCTTCCTCCTGGTCTCCCATGCGGGTGCAGGGCCCAAGCACTTGGGCCATCCTCCATTGCACTCCCGGGCAACAGCAGAGAGCTGGACTAGAAGAGGAGCAACCAGGACTAGAACCGGGTACCCATATGGGATGCTGGTGCTGCAGTTGGAGGATTAACCAAGTGAGCCATGGCGCCAGCCCTGAGGCCGTATTTTTTTTTTTTATGTGATACAACTACCTCTCCACAAAGGGAATTCAGGAGCAAATATTAGAGATTTAGCTATAATTTATTAAGCCATATGTTTTTTTTTTTTATTTAACAGGCAGAGTGGACAGTGAGAGAGAGAGAGACAGAGAGAAAGGTCTTCCTTTTGCCGTTGGTTCACCCTCCAATGGCCGCCGCGGCAGGCGCACTGTGGCCGGCGCACCACGCTGATCCGATGGCAGGAGCCAGGAGCCAGGTGCTTTTCCTGGTCTCCCATGGGGTGCAGGGCCCAAGCACCTGGGCCATCCTCCACTGCACTCCCTGGCCACAGCAGAGAGCTGGCCTGGAAGAGGGGCAACCAGGACAGAATCTGGCGCCCCAACCGGGACTAGAACCCGGTGTGCCGGCGCCGCTAGGCGGAGGATTAGCCTAGTGAGCCGCGGCGCCGGCCTAAGCCATATGTTTTAAAATGTGCAAAAAATAAAATAATACTCTTTTTGTTTTAAAAAATTAGATTTCATAAAAATGTTATTTATGTTAAAATGCAGTAGCATTAATAATGTTCCTTTTAAATGATATTTTAAAATTTTATCAGTGTTAATGCTCATTTCTAATATGGTAAATATTATTAGATATAGCTCTCCTAAACAGAAATGCTTTAGGAGTCTCCATTATTATTCACAGTATAAAGGAGGGGCTGGTGCTGTGGCATAGCAGGTAAAGCCGCCGCCTGCAGTGCCGGCATCCCATATGGGCACCGGTTTGAGTTTAGGCTGCTCCACTTGCAATCCAGCTCTCTGCTATGGCCTGGGAAAGCAGCAGGAGATGGCCCAAGTGCTTGGGCCCCTGCACTCACGTGGGAGACCTGGAATAAGCTCCTGGCTCCTGGCTTCGGGTCTGCACAGCTCCAGCCATTGTGGCCAACTAGGGAGTAAACCAGCAGATGGAAGACCTCTCTCTGTGCCTCTGCCTCTCCTTCTCTCTGTGTGTAATTCCGACTTTCAAATAAATAAATAAATCTTTAAAAAATTAAAATATTTATTTAAAAAAGAGTATAAAGGAATCCTGAAGACAAAATGTTTGAGAGGGGTGGCTATTTGGCATAGAGATTGGAATGGCAATTTACATACTCAGAGTCCATATTGGAGTGCCCAGGTTCAAGTCCCAGCTCTATTTCTGATTGAAGCTTCTTGATAATGCACATTCTGGGATGCAACAAGTGACGGCTCAAGCAGTTGGGTCCCTGCCACAAATGTGGGATACCTGGAGAACTGAATCCAATTCCCAGCTCTTTGCTTTGGCCTGGCCCAGTCCTAGGCATTGTGTACATTTGGGGAGTAAACCAGTGGATGAGAGCGCTCTGTACCTGCCCCAAAAACAAGTAAAATTAACTAAGTAACTTAAAGCTCTCCAATCTTTGACTTAAAAACAAGTTTGAGAACCGCTGATGCAGTACATGTAGAGTACCTACCATGTTCTGGGTTTGAGTTGGTGCAGGGACAGCATGGTGTACTGGACAGGTGTGGGCCTTGCCCGTGAGGCTAATAGTCATCTGCAATTAAACAGAAAATTCCCACAGAATGTGGCTAGTGCTGTGATGGGAGAAGCACAGGTGATGTGGGAGCACATTGCAGGGCACCTGGCCCTATTCAGGAAAGACTTCCAAGAGGAATCAGCATCTGTGCTAACTCCTGAAGGGTGAAGAAGAGTTAGCCAGGCAGAGAGAGAAAATGACCGCCCTCAGTGTATGCAAAAGCGTGTGCAAGAGTGTGCATGCAAGAAATTGTGGCTTCGCTGTAGAAACAGAAGCAAATGAGTGCGACCGAGGCACAGAGTGAAGAGGTCAGGGCTGTAACTTAAGGCTGGACTAGGGGACAGCAGCCTGATCAGAACATGCCTTGGATGTGAGGGGTTGAGATCTCCTCCTAGGGAAATGGGGGATACTGAAGGGCCACCCAGCAGGAGAGTGACATCATATTGCATTCTAGATCCCTCCAGCTGTAGACAGTGGATGTCTGGAAGCAGGGAGACCTAGTAGGGGTCATGGTGGTACTCGCATAGCCAGATGATGGGACCTGGACTGAAGCGTGACCGAGGGGTTGGAGAGACATGGACCAGTTTCCAAGAGATTTGTGTGGTGATGTTTACAGATCTGGGTCAATAGGTTGGTTGTGGTTAAAGGGAGAGAGGTAGACTTGGAGGTTGAATCTCAGTTTCAGGTTTAGCACCTGTGAGTACTGATGGTGTTCCCTGACAGAGCAAGCGCAGGCAAGCAGATTTAGAAGGGAGGAGGGGTCTCTCATGTGGACCACCAGTTGGATATCCAAGAGAAGATGCCCACTCAGCACCTGACCACGTGGTTCTGAAGCTGAAAAGAACAATCTGAGCTAGAGATGCAGGTTTGAGAATCCTCATCGTAGAGTTCATAACTGAAACTGTGAGTTGAGTAAGATCCCTGAGAGAGAGGATTTAAACTAGAAGAGAGGGCATTTAAGGGGTCACAAAGCAAGCAGGGTGTGCAATAGTGATTAAATGGGCCAAGAGGATCCAGAGACCCTAGGGCCATTGATGCCAAGGAAGTGGAGTTTCCAGAAAGAAGGAGGGGAGGGGCTGGCGATAACCAGCCTGTGAGAAGTCAGTACAGTGAGCTTGAACAGGGTCCTTTTGAAGCACAAGGAGGTAGCTGTTCAGTCATCAACTATTTCAGAATGCTTTCCCTGGAGTGGTGGAGCCCAGCAGGGTTAAGATTGAGGAAGGGGGGAAGGGGAAGGGAAGGGAGATATTAAACATTGCTGTAATTCTTTCTGTGGGAAGGAGCCAGTAGGGAGAAAAGGCTCAAGGTACAAGAGACAAGGTGAAGTTTATGTAGTGCAGCATTCCAGAAGAGTCAGGAGACGGGATCTGGGAAGACGTGGAGGGAAGCCACATCTCCAACAAAGAACCTCGTTCCAATCCAGGGGTGAGGTGAAGTGAGCACTGTCTGAAGAAACTGAGATGTCAGACAGTTTAATTAGAACAGGAGTTCCATGGTTCTCAATGCAAAGGTTTAGGAGGAGGAGGGCAGTATTGGGTGTTTGGATCGGGGAGTAAATGCACAGAGCAGTGTGGGGAAGGAGACACAGGGACGGAAGGCCAGAGGTCAGCAGCATGACCAAGCGCGGTAGTGTTAGGAGGAGTCAGGATATGCAGAGAGCAGATCTCCCTGTAGATTCTGGTAATTTAATCCCAGCAAGCTTATCTTTTTACACAATGTGGCATTTACATCACAACCTAAAATGTATCCTCTACCATAGTGATTCTTTAAAAGAAAAGAAAAAGAAAGAAACACCATTTTCTGGCTAAGTCAAATTGTCTTTATGTGTTTCTGTTGTTTATTTTTATGCTCACCAGGTTAAATCTTCAGTTATGCCACTGCCACGAAGAGTTCCCTACATAGAAAAATCTATTCATTATGAGCGCATTTATTGCTTCATTGAGTTGCCTATTTAAAATGCAGAGAACCACAAATTAAATGTAGTGCTTTTCCATTTTGAAAAAAGCGGATGAATGGGTACTATTTTCTCGAATACATCATGTTTGTCTTACATAATTAATAGTCCAGATTCATAGGCTAACAGATGCTGGTCCTTGCATGTCTTGGGGTTTGCTCCTCAGTGGTCATTATTGAAAGGGAAGCCCCTAAGGCTTGAGCATCTGGGGAAATGATCAGGTGGATGCAAGGAAGACAGTCACCACTGGGGCTCAGCCAGGTGGCCTCCACAATCCTTTCTCTGAGGTTAATTATGCAAGGTGTAAAACAATTTCTACATTGAAATCACAAAAATAAAATGCCTCGTGTTGTTTCTATATAATATTTACCCATTAAATAGTTCTGGATTCCAAGTTTATAGCCCCCTATTAAATTTTATTACATGTAAAGCTTTGGTGTTTGTTCCAGATTCATGGCTTGGTGCCACGTCACAATCCCCCTAGCTTCCTAATATCTGTAATGTGAATGTACCTGCATTCACTGTGAATTAGTGTAGGCGACAATTTAAAGGAAAGGCATCGTCAAATGACAGATCTGCAGGTCGTGCTTAGTGGATGTAATCCGAGGGTCAGACTTCACTGTTGCCTGTTGGCTGAGCCCCAGGCCATTTGAGCCACCTCACTTCTTGTTTACCTCAGCACTTTGCATCGCTTGTCTTTATTCTTCCCATTGTAACCCCAAAGAGGACTTGCACTCCATTTCCTAACACATCTAATGGTTCTCCTGTAAGTATCTGGGCTGGGGCAGACCAGTGGAATGACCTTCATCCTCAAAGACAGCTAATCCTACCAGGCTCACAGCCCTACTGTATCTTTTGAAAACAGAAACCCCTCCGTTCTCTCTGATCGTTTCAACCTCATTTTTTCACTTTGGTCTGATTTGTTCTGACTCAACCTCCACAATTCTACTCTTTTATAGACTTTCTAAGGACACCCCTGGAATCCTTCCTCCACAGTAAACAAATTTTTCTACATGCTTACCTGGATGCCAGAACACTGCATTTGCCTTCTTGCTTTAACTGAAATTTGTCTCTTCCCCGAGCACTTCTCCAACTGTTTTTTTGGAACAACGCTGCTCCAGAAGCATGATGGTTTTTGGAGGCCATGATTTTCAACCCTATTGTAGATCCTGTTGTTTTGTTCATCCTGTTATCTGACTGATTCCTCTTTTGTGTCCATGTCCCTGTCATCCACCAGCTTCTGAGTCACATATATGACATATTGCCTCCCCCAAAACTTGAGGCCCTGTCATCTCCAAAACCACTAGTACTTTGAGATTTTTAGTTTCTTAACTTTTTCAATTCTAGTAATCTTCATGCCTGTTATTTGAGCCTCTTAATCTCTTAAGCTGTATCCTAGACCATTATCAGGAAATATACCACCTACACAGTCTCCTGTTCAAATAACTTCCACAAGTTGGAATATCTGACATAATATTGCGCAGTAGGAATGATAGTGGGTATCCTTATGATTCTTCTTTTTATAGAAATGCCTCTAAAGTCCCACCAGTTAGTATATCTCTATAGAGTTAAAATAGAAGGAAAAATCCCTTATAATTCCAATTTGTTAAATTTTTATTATAAATAGGTATTGGATTCTTTGAAAGTTTTTTCTACATATATTAAATGCTCAAACTAATTTTCTCTCCTGATCTGATGTTTGAAGCCTTAAAAATTTTCTCTCCTCCATTCTCTCTCTCCTTAAACTTCTTTCTAGTTTAATGTTAGCACTTTCCCTTATGTCGTCTGTGTCTCCTTAATTTTCTCTTCAGTTTTTCCCTAATCTTTTAAATCTCTCTCTACTGCATCCCAGGACATGTCCTCAGTTCTGCCTTCCAGTTCGTTAAGTTTCTCCTTAGCTCTGTCAAGCCTGCTAATTATATTTTCTCATCCTAAGATTTTTGGTTGGTTCTTTTCATCTCTGCCTATGTTTATTTTACAACCTTCTGATTTTATAGTCTTCCTTGACTGCTAATATTCTCACCATTATGACTTTGAGGATTTTTAAAGTCTCTTTTCCAGAGTGCTCTATCATACATGTTTCCTCACACACGAATTTTCCCATTCATTGGACTGCCTATTATCATGCTGCATATCTTGTATATTTTGTAATTTTCTTTTAATTATATCTTGACATCCCTACAAATTTACCCTAAAAGAGTCTTCTTTGGAAGACTTTGGTATCACCTCAATCCCAGACCCATGAGTTCCTTGGCTCTGAAATAAACCATAAGTATGACATGGGAATCCCACATCAAGGAAGTATTTCTTTTCTTTTTTTTTTTTTTTTACAGGCAGAGTGGACAGTGAGAGAGAGACAGAGAGAAAGGTCTTCCTTTGCCTTTGGTTCATCCTCCAATGGCCGCTGCGGCCAGGGCACTGCACTGATCCGAAGGCAGGAGCCAGGTGATTCCTCCTGGTCTCCCATGTGGGTGCAGGGCCCAAGCACTTGGGCCATCCTCCACTGCACTCCCGGGCCACAGCAGAGAGCAGGACTGGAAGAGGGGCAACCGGGACAGAATCTGGCGCCCCGACCGGGACTAGAACCTGGGGTGCTGGTGCCGCAGGAGGAGGATTAGCCTATTGAGCTGCAGCGCCGGTGGGGAGGTATTTCTGTGCTCATGTGTTAGTTATTTTCAAGCATCATATCTTCATTTCTAATCATAAATATGTTGGGGCCTTGACTCTAACTTAATAAAAAATAGTAACTAATGTCACTCTCACCCCACCTCACCTCTAATTTTTTTTTAATTTTTTTTTTTATTTATTTGAAAGAGCCACAGAGAGAGGTAGAGAGAGAGGTAGAGAGGTAGAGAGAGAGGTCTTCCACCCACCGGTTCACTCCCCAAATGGCTGCAACTGTCAGAGCTGTACCGATCTGAAACCAGGAGCCAGGAGACTCTTCCAGGTCTCCCATGTGGGTGCCGGGGCCCAAAGACTTGGGCCATCTTCTACTGCTTTCCTAGGCCATAGCAGAGAGCTGGATCAGAAGTGGAGCAGCTGGGACATGAACTGGTCCCCATATGGGATGCTGGCACTGCAAACTAGGGCCTTAACCCACTGTGCCACAGCGCCAGCCCCTCACCTCTAATTTTTGTGGGGTGTGCTCATCTTCCTATATTTTGTCCTATGCAGGTATAGGATCCTCAGCTCTCAAATCTTTCTGGCCCCTGTCCCCACCTCCAACGCCACAATGGCAGTAGATTCTTAGTCATCACCAGCAGTGTGGGTTTATTATCCTTTTCTAGTAACAGAGATGTTTCTTCCTTGTTTTTAAAAATGGTACTCTCAGGGCCCCAGCAGAAAATAGAATACTCAGATGGTTAAACTCAAGAGCGTTTAAGGGGCAGGCATTTGGTGCAGTGGGATGCCTGTATCCAGTGTCATAGTGCCTGGGTTCAAGTCCTTGCTCTGTTCCCAATTCCAGCTTCCTGCTCATGTACAGAGGCTGCAGATGATAGCTTAAGTGGTTGGGTCCTTGCTATCCAGGCAGGAGACCTGGATTCAATTTCTGGATCCCAGGAATCTGTGGAGTGAACCAGCAGGTGGGAGTTTCTCTCTCTTTCTCTCTCTCTGTAATAAATTAAAACATAACTTTTAAAATTCATGCTATTTTAATGAAGAGACTACCTATAGAAGTGTGGGCAGGAATAAAAAAATCCAAGATCATTGGAGGTACCCAGAGACTAAGCACAGCTGGAAGCTGTTGCCACTCCTAGCCCTGAACTGGCAGGCGAGGGAGGAAGTGCGACCACTGAGCCCAAGGAGAGCTGGAGCTACACAGAGGGGTAGAGGGTGGTAGAAGATGGGTTTGAGGGGAGGGAGCAGCCACTGCAGAAGGAAGCCCTGAGGCAGGGAGGGAGCAGGGACGGGATGTTCCCTCCTCTGGGCTCCCATGCTCCTATGATTTGCTGCTGCTTTCTGGTGGCAAAACCCTTCTGGCATGCAGGCAGCAAGGGAGCCCCACTGATGTGGTCCAGAGGGGCAGAGCCAGGCAGCGAGCGGATCAGATGGATCAGCGAAGGCAGGAGGAACAGCACAGGGCTCTGAGTTATTTTTACAAGATTTAATCCTGTTATTTATGGCTGGTGCAGACAGCTGAGTGTTTTCAGGAAGTGTTTACACTGCCATCTGACCACAAGCCTAACAGCGCCTGCTGCAGCCTCTTACCCAGCTCCCTCCCTCATTGGGCACCCTGACATTTGTGGGGCCCAGGGCACTGTACCAATGGAAGCCCTCGTGCTGAATGTCTATACATTTAGAAGCCAAGAGTCAAGGTAAACTATTAAAGAAAATCTGTTTTATCTTAACCTTGACAATTATAAATTAGTAATAAGCTAGAAAGCAAAGGTTTGATTCAGAATTCATCACACAGAACACCTGTGGCAGGGGCACGCTGGCCTCTGCTCCCCAGCTCTGCTCCACACAGTGAGCAGCCGCACACTGCTGTGCAGATGCCCAGACTTTCATGGCCAAGCTCAGTCCTCATCCCCTTCAAGGTGCTGCCCTGAGCAGACCCTCCAGAAGAGGCTGCACAGACACCAGAAGTGGGCTCGGGCTATCTGGAAGGTAATTCTGGGGCCCCAGGTACCTAGATTGTGCTCTAAAAGATGTGTGGGAGGTAGAGCCCAGGGGCCGGTGCTGTGGCACAGTGGGTTAATCCTCCACCTGTGGTGCCAGCATCCCATCTGGGCACCGGTTCTAGTCCCAGCTGCTCCTCTTCCAATCCACCTCTCTGCTATGGCCTGGGAAAGCAGTAGAAGATGGCCCAAGTCCTTGGGACTGTGCACCTGTGTGGGAGACCAGAAGAAGCTCCTGGCTCCTGGCTTCGGATCGGCACAGCTCCAGCCGTTGCGGCCAACTGGGGAGTGAACCAGTGGACGGAAGACCTCTCTCTCTGTTTGTACCTCTCACTGTCTGTAACTCTGCCTCTCAAATCAATAAAAAGGAAGGAAGGAAGGAAGGGAGGGAGGGAGGGAGGGAGGGAGGAAACCCAGTGTTCTCTATTAAAAAAAAAATGCAGAGCCCAGGGCAGGATCCCGTCTGGCCCAGGTCTAACTTAATGCTGGTCCCAGGGAACTTGATCTTCACTGATTTCATGAAGATCTTCCGTCCATCACCACAACTGTTTTTCTGACTGTCAACCATCATGCCCCCTTCTCTCCCTGTCTAGCCAAGAGCCTGTGATCCTTTATGCTCTTAGCAGTGCCCTCAACCTCTTAGCCATGGAACACCTCCATCACTCCTACCTAGCAGAACTTCAACCCAGATCTCCGTGTGCTGGTTGTCGAGTGCCTTCAGTATAAATAGCATAAACACTACAAGCGTGGCATCCAGCTGGATCCCTTGAGCTCCTGGGGAACCCTGTGTTTTCTCTGAGCCTCTTTCTTGGTCTCTACAAAACCAGTTTCAAATCTTTGCCACTTTTTTCAGGCTCCCATCCTACCGTCTTCTCTGTCACTTGAGGCAAAGGACCTTGCTTCCTATTCGTCTAGAAATATAGAAGCTACGGAAGCAACAGTCTCTCTTGCCTGCCGCTGTGCTCTGCAGTCCTGTTGCACGCAGGAAGAGGAGGCTTAGGAAGAGGGGGATGGAGGTTGAGCACTGAACTGCGGGCTTCCCTCTGTCATGGTGGCAGAGGCGCTGTCCCCCCTGCACCCCCAGTCTCTGACAGATCCTTCCAAAAAAGCTTGGATTCTGCCTCTCTCTGCATCCTCTAGACCTAATTGCATCTGCTTTCTTGTCTGTCTAAAACCGTAAGCTGCGGTCACTTTTCTGCTCCTTATAACCAAATCCCTTTTAATCCATCGGGATGTTACTTCTGCCCCAGTACCTCTGCTGGACTGCTCTGACCTTGTTGCTAACACCCGTGAGTACTCCAGTCCTTCTCCCTACTCTGTCGCCGCTGGGTCTGCTTCCTGAATGTCCTGTGGTGCTTCCGCTCGCTCTTCTTTCCTGACCACCTTGCTGAGTCTCCTTCCCTTAAATGTCGCCTTCTTTAGACTTCTGCCCAAGGCTGCTGCTTTCCTTATGCATTAAACTCCCAGCTTGTGTGGGAAGGTGCTCAATCAATATCATATTATGTATGCAAGTCCAGCTACTGGTTTCAGGTTCATGCAACAGACTCAATCTTTAAAAGTTTGAGGAAGAAGGAGCAAACTTTTTTGAATGTACATGATGTATGTCTTACTGTGACTGGAGTCTACCTCGGGGAAGGGAGGAGGGGTGGAGGAGGGACAACCCTTATATCTTATTTCAGAGCTAATATGGGTATATGTTAGCAGCAGAAATGAAGTAACCCTTGGGGCTGGCATTGTGGCATAGCAGGTAAAGCCGCTTCCTGTGACACCAGCGTCTCATATGGGCTCTGGTTCAAGACCGACTGCTCCACTTCTGGGAAAGCTGTGGAAGATGGCTCAAATCCTGGGTGCCCTGTACCCACATGGGTGACACGGAAGAAGCTCCTGGCTCCAGGCTTTGGTTTGGTCCAGCCCTGGCCATTGCCACCATTTGGGGAGTGAAACCAGTGAATGGAAGATATTCTCTTTCATTTTCTCTCTCTCTCTCTCTCTCTCTCTCTCTCTCTCTCCTCTCTGTATAACTCTTTCAAATAAATAAATACATCTTCAAAAAAAAAAAAAAAGAAATGATGTAGCCATCTTACTAGAAAGATGATAGATTGCTTAGCAGCTGTCTCCCCACACTGTTGTTTCTTTTAAAAACAAAAGATTAATTTATTTATTTGAAAGTCAGAGTTACACAGAGATAGGAGAGGCAAAGAGAGAGAGAGATCCTCCATCCGATGGTTTACTCCCCAACTGGCCACAATGGCCAGAGCTGCGCCCATCCGAAGCCAGGAGCCAGGAGCTTCCCTTAGGTCTCCCATGCAGGTGCAGGGGCCCAAAGACCTGGGCCATCCTCCACTGCTTTCCCAGGCCATAGAGAAAGCTGGATCAGAAAAGGAGCAGCCGGGACTAGAACTGGGATACTGGCACTTCAGGCCAGGGCGTTAACCCGCTGAGCCACAGTGCTGGCCCCCACACTGTTGTTTCATTTTGCTCTGTACTTCTTGCAGAGAATCTAGAAAATAAAATAAAATGAATAAAATAAAATAAAATAATCATTAAGCCGCACTGTGTTCGCCTAGACTGAATGATCTGCTCTTCTGGAAAACAAAGCTTGGAGGTAACTGTATGCTCACGATTACTGAGAAGAGGACATTTCAGAGCCCTTTTCCTTTGGGTATGGGGAAACCTGACAGCCTTTCCCCTTCTGTATCTCGCAGTACGATTTCTCTTCACTCCATGCTTCATACTCACAGCTTCAGTACCAAACCTCAGCCTCAAGGCCAGCATTAGATCTTAAAACCCACTTTGAAAAAAAGAATTCAGCAGAAAACTATTCACAGCTCTCTCTTCACTGAGATAAAGAGTTGCCACGTGTGATGCGTTCATGTGTTTATTCACTCATCATGCATCCAACAAATAATTAGGTGAATAGCCACTCACAATAATTTTAGAGTGGATATTATTTAATGCGTGGAAAGATGCTCACCAAAAGAGAAGCTGAATTCACTTATTACTTTACTTGGTCTTACCTACCAAGGTCTCTTTCCCTACCCCTCATCCTCTGTTAGTCAAAGGTACCTACTTTGTACAGTCACAGAATTTTAGGATCCTGTTGTTTGATCCATCTGTTCCTGCTACAGTCACTTGAAGAATGAGCATCATATTATCTTTTAGTGCCACTCTATACTTAAACAGAGAAAACTCTTATCAGTCTAAGGGAAGAAAGAATCGTCAAAGTTACACCAAAAGTCTGGGTCCAATCACCTGTTGATTTGAATAGTTCACATTTTTTTTTCTTTTTTTTTTAACTTTTATTTAATGAATATAAATTTCCAAAGTACGATTTATGGATTACAATGGCTTCCCCCACATACCGTCCCTCCCACCCACTACCCTCCCCTTTCCCACTCCCTCTCCCCTTCCATTCACATCAAGATTCATTTTCGATTATCTTAATATACAGAAGATCAGCTTAGTATACATTAAGTAAGGATTTCAACAGTTTGCTCCCACACAGAAACATAAAGTGAAAAATAATAGATGATTTTTTTTAAATGATGATGAAATCAGATCAGACCTATTGTCATGTTTAATCCCAGTGAGAGTCAAGTTGGGAGTTGATAATTTTTTTTTTTTACAGAGGATCAGTTTAGTATACATTAAGTAAAGATTTCAACAGTTTGCACCCCCATAGAAACACAAAGTGAAATATATTGTTTGAGTACTCGTTATAGCATTAAATCTCAATACACAGCACATTAAGGACAGAGATCCTACATGAGGAGTAAGTGCACAGTGACTCCTGTTGTTGATTTTACCAATTGACACTCCTGTCTATGGCATCAGTAGTCTCCCTATGCTCCAGTCATGAGTTTCCAAGGCTATGGAAGCCCTCTGAGTTCTCCGATTCTTATCTTGTTTAGACAAGGTCATAGTCAAAGTGGAGGTTCTCTCCTCCCTTCAGAGAAAGGTACCTCCTTCTTTGAAGACCTGTTCTTTCCACTGGGAACTCACTCGCAGAGATCTTTTGCCAGAGTGTCTTGGCTTCCCATGCCTGAAATACTCTCATGGGCTTTTCAGCCAGATCCGAATACCTTTAGGGCTGATTCTGAGGCCAGAGTGCTATTTAGGACATCTGCCATTCTATGAGTCTGCTGAGTATCTCACTTCCCATGTTGGATCACTCTCCCCTTTATTTATTCCATCGGTTAGTGTTAGCAGGTACTAGACTTGTTTATGTGCTCCCTTTGACTCTTAGTCCTTTCATTATGATCAATTGTGAACTGAAATTGATCACTTGGAATAGTGAGATGGCATTGACAACTGACTGAACACCAAAAAGGAAACCTCCTGAAGTGAAATGGACACTATGGGAAACGGTGACTTGATCAGCATAACCTTGACTGTTAATGAACAACTTAATACATTATCCCTCTTAGTAGTTTTTTTGTCTGTTCTACTTAATATGACTGGTTTAATTCTGTAATTAATACACAGTTATTCTTAAGTGTTAAGCTGTAGAATATGGCCCAAGTCCTTGGGCCCCTGCACCCGCTAGGAAGACCTGAAAGAATCTCCTGGCTCCTGGCTTCACATTGGCACAGCTCTGGCCGTTGCACCCATTTGGGGAGTGAACCAGCAGATGGAAGATCTCTCTCTCTTTCTCTCTGCCTTTCAAATAAAGAAATAAATAATCTTTTTTAAAAAGTGGTATGATAACCATTGTAATTTTTATTGATGTCCCAGAAAATCAATATGACTAAAGGAAAATAAGGTGTATGTAGATTTTATGAGGAAAATTCTGTTACTGCTTATAATCTTCTGGCAAGACAGTGCAAGGGAGAGTCTAGTAAAAGTGCCTCGCCCAGAGTACAAACTCAGTGCATGTACGGATGTAGAAGACACTGCCTTCATAAACATATAGATGTGACTTGGGCTGAGTGTGAGGCTGTAAGGAGTGGTGGGGCTTGTGGAAAAGAGGAGAGATCCCAACTTTTCTAAAGACATCCACATTTGGAAAAAAAAAAATGGCTAGAGCTACAGTACTGCCCACGGCTTAAGTTTTAGCTCTCAGAATAATGTCTGTCCAAGTCCCATTTTCTCCCTTCCCCTTCCCACATGTGTCTCTCTCTGTTTTTCACTACCAACCACCCTGTGTCTCAGACTGCCTGCTGCAACTGTGAAGAGTTGAAGCAGAACGCTGCTGCTTCATTTCAAGGAACAGCTTTAACAAAATGTGTCTGTGATTGAGAGTTTGCTGCTGTGTGAACCAAGCATCATCTCAAAACACTTTTTAAAACTTTTCCATTTTGTGAATGTTATATTATGCACATCATCCATGTTCTTTGTTTAAAACTTCTAACAATAGAGAAATGAATCATAAAATATTCATCTTCCAATCTCCCCTCTGCCATTTCAATTCCTCATATAAGTGCAGCTAAATATTTGGTGTATATACATCCAGATTTTTCTGAGCATATGAACTAATGAACACATGCACATATATACTCAGATTATATATACATACCTTATTAACATGCTGTCATGGGTGCACGTTTGGCACAATGGCTGAAACAGTACTTGGTACACCTGCATCTCATATCAGAGAGCCTGGATTGGAGTCCCAGATCTACTTCTGATTCCAGCTTTCTGCTAATTTGTACCCAGGGAGGCAGCAGGTGGTGACTCAAGTACTTGGGTCCCTGCTACCCATGTGGGAGACCTGGATGTAATTCCTGGTTCCTGGCTTCGGTCTGGCCCAACCGCAGTTGTTGCAGGAATTTGAGGAGTAAACCAAAAGATGGAAGATCTTTCTCTCTGTGTGTGTCTGTCTTTCAAATAAATAATATATGAAATGTAGAAAAAACACTATCATACCATACTGTAGCTTGCATTTTCATAAAATATGCACATTTTTTGTATTTAGTATAGTTATATCACAAGCTTTGTAACTCCTGTTCTTTCAAGGTGCCACAGTGTATATAACCAGTTCCTAATAGGGACACTTAAGTTGCTTCTGTCTTTTCTGCTATTGTGCTGTTCTTACTCAACTCTGAACACATGTGCAACTCTCGCCACATTCAGAATGAAACCCCTGATTTCCTTGCTCGGACGTGGTTCTCTGTTGGTTTGCTCCCATCTTAATTAACAGTAACACCATCATACTGAATCCTTGGTCCTTAGAAGAATGCTTGTTACACAGTAGGCTCCTCAACAGCTACTTGTTGAATGAATAAGTGTTTTAAGCATGTCTGCAGGGCACATGTTGAACTGTGTTTACTCACATGCATCTCTTCAAGATGAATTATTTGAAGTGGAATTGCTGAGTCTGGGGAAATGCATATTTTCTTTCCTTTTTTAAATTTATTTTCCCCCCAAAGACATCTTTTATTTAAGCAATACAAACTTCATGTATTTCGTAAGTACAACTTTAGAAACATAGTGATTCTTCCCACCATACCTGCCCTCTCACCCCTCCTCCCCCTCCCTCTCCCATCCCCAGCCCCTTCGACACTAAGATGCATTTTCGATTAACTTTATACACAGGAGACCAACTCTACACTAAGTAAAGAATTCAACAATTTGCACGGAAAAAACAAAAAACAAAAAAAAAAACAAAGAACTATTCCTCAACAGTTCATCCAGGAGCATGTTGTTCAGTCTCCATGTGTTTGTGTATGTTCTAGAGATTCCTGAGTTGCTGATTTCCAGCTTCAATGCACTGTGGTCTGAGAAGATGCATGGTGTGATTCCGATTGTTTTTGAATTTGCTGAGATTTCCTTTATGGTCTAGCGTCTGGTGTATCCTAAAGAAAGTTCCATGCACTGGCGAGAAGAATGTGTATTTTGCCACTGTAGGATGAAAAGTTCTGTAGATATCTGTTAGGTCCATTTGGTCTGTGGTGTTAATTGACTCTGCTGTTTCCTTGCCGATTTTCTGTCTGGTTGATCTGTCCATTTCTGAAAGTGGGGTATTGATATCCCCTATTACTATTGTATTTGAGTCTATGTCTCCCTTTAGATCCCTTAGCATTTCTTTTAAATAGCCAGGTGCCCTGTAATTAGGTGCATATACGTTTATAATAGTTACATCTTCCTGTCGAATTGATCCCTTCATCGTTACATAGTGCCCTCTTTGTCTCTTTTAACAGTTTTTGTGTTAAAGTCTATCTTGTCTGATATTTGGATGGCTCCAACAGCTCTTTTTTGGTTTCTGTTAGTATGGAATATCTTTTTCCATCCTTTCACTTTCAGTCTACATGCATCTTTGTTGCTGAGATGTGTTTCTTGTAGGCAGCAATTAAATGGATTTTGTTTTTTAATCCATTCAGTCTGTCTCTGTCTTTTAACTGGAAAGTTAAGGCCATTTATGTTCAAAGTGATTATTGATAAATAACAACTTGGCCCTGCCATTTTTCCATAAATATTCCTATTTTTACTTTGGATTTCCTTTGTACTTTTACTGGGAGATTTTCTTCTTTTACCTTCTTTCATAGTGATGAACATGTTTCTGTGTTTCTGTGTGCAGCACACACATCTTTAAGTATCTTTTGCAAAGCTGGATGGGTGGTGACAGATTTTCAATTTCTGTTAATTATGGAAGGTCTTTATTTCACCTTCATTCATAAATGAGAGCTTTTTGGGGTACAGTATTCTGGGTTGACAGGTTTTTTTCTCTTAAGACGTGGAATATATCTCACTGTTCTCTCCTAGCCTATAGGGTTTCTGATGAGAAGTCTACTGTGAGTTGAAATGGATATCCTCTGTAAGTAGTCTGGCATTTCTCTCATACACATTTTAGAATCTTTTCTTTGTTTTACTGTGGAGAGTTTGATTACGGTGTGTCATGGTGAACATCTTTTCTGTTCATGTCTATTAGGAGTTCTGTGTGCTTCCTGTACTTGGATGTCTCTTTCTTTCTCCAAATTAGGGAAGTTTTCTGTTATTATTTCACTAAAAAGGCCTTCTAATCCTTTCTTTCCAACACCTTCAGGCATTCCTAGAATCCATATGTTGGGATGTTTTATAGTATCCTTTAGATTCCCAACTGTGTTTTTTAGTTTTCTAATTTCTTCTTGTTTTTTGTCAGACGTATAATTTCCTGTGTTTTGTCTTCTAAGTCAGAAATTCTTTCTTCTGCTTCACCGATTCTGTTGTTAAGACTTTCCATTGCATTTTTATTTGTTCTGTTGAATTCTTCATTTCCAAGATATCATTTTGCTTTCTCTTTAGGATCTCAATTTTATGGGAGAAATTTTCTTTCGTGTCCTGTATGGATTTCATTACTTTGTACATTTGCCTCTGATTTCTTCTAAGTAATCCTATGATCAATTTTTTGAATTCCATTTCTGGCATTTATTCAGTCTCTTCATTTTTACAATCTAGTATTGAGGTGTGTTCTTTTTGGGGGTGTTATCGTGTGTTCTTTATTCTTTTTTCTTGAATTGGTGTGTTTATTATTTGACATTTGTGGAGATACTCATTGGTTTCTTTTCTTTTCTTTTCTTTTTTTTTTTTTTTTGCTGTGGAGGCTTTTATGTTTGGACTATGTCTGTGTAGATTAGTGGAGTGTCTGCTTTCAGACAATACCTAGAGGTGTATGGTAGGTGTGTCCAAGGAGCTCTGTTCAGTGCTCCAGGGTGAAGGGAGTGTTAAGGTGACACGCAAGTTGGGTGTGGTAAATCTCTCTCTCTCTCTCTCTCTTTTTTTTTTTTTTTTAGTGGAAGGGAGGTTTGTTCTGTTCTGTTGGCATAAACTGAGCTCATTTCCTCCTCTCAAAGGAGACCAGTGCCTGGGCTCTAGCCTTGGTGGGCAGAATATTCGTCCGCACTGCCACAAGGGCCACACAAAAGATCTGTGCAGTCCAGGATGTAAGCAGATTCCCCAGCGATGTCCCTCACCAGGGAACCAGGGAGCCCTGAGCATGTGGAGCCTCCCGCAGTGACTGTCCAAAGTCCCAGCCACACCCTGAGCCTTCCCACGCAGCCTCAGTGTTGTCACAGTCCCACAGTCTCAGTGTTTTCACAGTCCCAGCACACAGGGCTCCCACAGTCATGAGCTCCCAGGCCCCCACTCAGTTCTCCCCACCAGACTCAGGAATCTCCACCCGGCTGGTTGCTGGGTGCAGGCTTGAGCTGGCACAGCTGTTATGTATGTCCAAGATGGCACCTGCTCTCTATCAGCTTGTTACAGGACACCATTGCAGGGTGATCAGGGAGAGAGAAATGTGCTCCGCCCTTTTTTTCTCCTCTGGTTTGGCAGGTGCACTGTCCCCTACAGGACTGCAAGCCAGATTCTCCAGGCTTTTCCTGCAGCTTTATTGCCAGTGGCTTGGGCTGCTGCAGTCTGGTCTCACCTCACTCTCCAAAGCTGGTGTGGAGGCTCTTGGTTGCTGGGGTCCTGATTTGTGCATACCCACACCCTCCATGTAGGTGCGCTGTGTCCCTCTAATTTGTGTGGGGTTTCCTCTGCCATTTATTCTCTAACTCTTCCCTGAGGCTGAACTCTCTCCATTTTTTTTTTAAACTTTTGTCTCCTAGACTAGAGCAATAAGCGCCCTCCCTCCTCTGCCATCTTCATCCAATCTCAGAAGTGCATATTTTAAATCTAATAGCTATTGACCAATTGATGTTTCAAAAACCGTGTACTATTTGGTAGATATTTTGTTCTTATGGAAAAGTTATATTGTTGAAAGAGACTTTAACCTGAAGGTCAGGGTACAAGTGGAAGGAAGCTTTTGAATCAGGGATTCTTCATCTGAGATCCAAGAGCATGAGCCTCTAATGGATATTCAGCAGCTTTTTAAACCAGGAATGTCGGCAAAAAAAACACAGTCATCCAAGTAGAATATGTTGTGCTGCCATAGCAGAGTCTGGGTGACGTACAAAGAATAGAGACTTTTTCTCATTTTTCTGGAGGATAGGAAATCCAAGTTCAAGATGCCATTGGGTTTTGGTGTCTGGTGAGGACCTGGTCTCTGCTTCCAAGATGCTGCTGCTGCCTTGACCACTGCATCCTCCCAAGGGAAGAACATTGCTCCTTACATGGCAGAAGAGTAGAAGAGAGAGAGAGGGAGAGGGAGAGGGGAAGGGGGAGGGGAGAGGGAGAGGAGGAGGGGAGAGGGAGGGGGAGAGGGAGAGGGAGAGAGAGAGAGAGAGAGAGAGAGAGAATGAATGAATATGAATCTATACCTGCAAGCCCTTTTGATAGCAGCATTAGCCCTTTCAGTGGGACCAAGACTTCATGACCTAAACACCTCCCATTAGGTGCCACCTCCCAACACTGTTGCATTGGAAATTAATCTTCCAGCACATGAATTTGAGGGGGTCAAAACACTCAAAGCAGAGCAGTTGCTTTAGCAGCATCTATGACCTTCTCATAAATAGAAATTTTATCATGAATGCTGTGGCTAAGTTGAACTTTTGTTCACGCTCATCACTGTTTTGATTACAATATATTATTTGACCTGTCACTCGGTCATGTTAATTAATGTGTTAATAAGAAACACCTATAATACATTATTGCTAATTTGGTTTTTTAAAATCATTTGATACCAATTTCAATGCAATTGGTTTCATTTTTATGCATTTAAAAGCAGTCATTGTCAAACTATCACAAGGGTTCTTGGTATAAAAACAGCAAAGAATCATGTTGGAGTAAATTATCAATACAGATAATCATAAGGTATTCTGTAAAATTTAAATGCCACAAAATTTCAGTCCCAGAATAAGAAGTACAGCGATTCACAGCCATCATGTCTTTTTTCGCTTTTCCATCAAGTGTGTCTACATGCAGAGCACCTTGCAAGGGGTGCTGAGGGAATCAAAGGTGAAGATCTAGCCCTTGCTCTGAGTATGGCACGTTTCCAGTGACTGTAACCCAGGTCTCCACACCAGGGATGCACACAAGATTTATCTACCCCACACACCTTCCCTACCTTGATTTTGTCCACCTCCTGTTCTCTGCCTGTTGGCAGGCTCAGGGACCTGGCCCTAGCCTTCCTTTGAACCCCTGGTTTCCCCCTAGGTGACTGCATGCAGAGTTGTAACATCTAAACACTGTTGATTTCCAATTATGCCTTTAGACCTGATCTCTTCCTACATTTCAGATTCATCCATACTTGCTTCATCTCCACTTGAGTGACTCCTGCCCATCCCAAATATGACATATCCAAATCCATTCGTATTTCTCCCGCTATTTCAGTAAATGGCACACCATCTGCATGTTGGCTTGAGCTAAGAACTGCTTGAGGGTCTTCCTTTGAATCCTCCCTTTCTTTATCCACTCCCTTTATCCTACATCCCTAATGCAGTCCACCAGCCAATTCTGTTGGTTCTAGGGACAGGCTTTTACCCTAGCAGTTAAGATACCCACATACCATATTGGAGTACCTGGGTTTGCTAACCAGCTCTGGTTCCTGACTCCAGCTTTCTGATAATGTCAACCTTGTGAGGCAGAGTGATGACTCAAGTAACTGGGCTCCTGTCCCCCATGTAAGAGACCTGGATTGTGTTCTTTGCTCCCAGGTTCAGCCCCAACCCAAGCCCAGCCTTTGTGGGCACTTTGGGTAGTGAACCAGTGTGTAGAATTACACTCCCTCTCTCCTTAAATAAATGAAAAAATTTCTAAAAAAACTTTTAAAAATGCTGTTGATACTTTATCTGTGATACTTCATGACCTTGCTACTCCAAGTGCAGCCATTTGGTTCTGGCCCAGGAACTGTTTGTTGCTGGTGTAAGACAAGTTAGTTATAGAAATTTGTAGTAAGTATTGGAGACTTCATAGTAATCTGACCTTGTCATGACAGGGTGGACCAGTGTACAAGGGTGGACTCATTTACTGAGCAGGGTATGTCGGTAAGCTCCCATGGTGAGCCATCCAAAGTGTCTTTAAGAACTTTATGGAAACGCATGTTATGGAAAAGCTATGCGTGGATTTCAGTTTTTTTTTTTTTTCACTAAAATAAACTTCCTTTCATCCCCGTGTACCGTAACCTTTTTGAAGCACCTTCCTATGTGGTGCCAGTTGTGTAATAGATAATCTTGTGCATGTGGGCCTTCTTACAATGCATAATATTTCATCAACTGCCTTGTCAACTCCATACCCTGAAAGTACATAAAAATCCATGACAAAGCATTTGGGTGTTTTACACTTATTTCTACAAGTTCATTTTTAATCAGAACTTTTCTTTTCACTGTTTAATCTTATTAGACACTTCGGGAAGTAAGATCTCTATTGGTTTCTTTCTCCCTTGATTTACTGAAGGGCCTTTTTCAGTGAGAAAACACTTCCCTGTTCTCACTGTGCCAGGAGTGTAAACCACATAGCGATTCTGAAGAAGACCGGAGGAGTTCCATTGTTTTTTCCTCTGAACTATGATTCCTGACATGCTGGGTTCAGCTTATAGCCATAATTGATGTTGGCATGCTAAAAACATAGTGTTCGGTTATTTGTTAAGATGTACTGGCCATAAAGCAATCAAGCCATCCAAACTTAAGGGGTGTTTACTTACAAAAATTAAGATTAAAAAAACCACAAGAAGTTTTTGAAAGCAGGAATATCGGATTAAAAAGCTGATTGGAGCAGATGTTTAGTATTTCTCATATAAACATTAGGACTTTACAGGATTCTTAATAAGCCACATTTCAGCTTGCCAAGACGAAAATCCATATACAGTGCCTGAGACATTAGTGAAAGATTGTGTCAAAGGCATTTGCTGGGATATGTCGGGTGGAACTGCAGCAAAGAAGGTAGCTCAACTCCTGTTGTCCAGTGTCAGCGTGACTCAGGATATCCTAGACCCGACTCATGACCTGGAAGAGCCGCTCCTTGAGCAGTCCTTTCACTCATATTCCTGTCTATGTGCAATTCAAACAGGATGACGACATGAAAGACAAAATCTTTTTCTTTTTGCGACTTGGTTGCTGATACGCATAACTAAGTCTGAACTCTGCGGAATGATGAAGGATGACACTGTCAACAAAGGTGACTTGAAGTTTAAATTTTGTGTATGAGTGCGATCTGACAGTGCAGAAAAAGTCCCGGGGCAGCTTTCCTGATGAAGGAGCTGTGCTGCCGTGTAAACTGTGCTTTCTCCCTTGAGAAAGTCCTGCTATGAAAAGGAAATGTTGGCGGAGCTAACATTTAGCTTAGTGTTGCACTAAACATCGTGAATCGGGTAAAGGCAGGTGTCTTAAATCCCTGATTATTCTCTTGCTGCTGTATGATACTCTGGAAGCAGGTCGTAAACAGCTGTTGCTGTGTGCTGTGGTGTGATGATAACCAGGAGGCAAAGTGATCAAGGAGGTTTGAGCTATGCAACAACTGTTAATGTCTCCGCAAAATAAGAGTTTGGTCCCAACCTGCTGAAGATACAGAATGAAAAAGCAGGATTGCTCATGCACCTGATATTTTCAGCATTTGTAGTGATCGTAATACTTCTCTGTAAGGAAGAAATGCAGCTTATTTTCCAGTGACAGGTAATATCAAAGGGCAAAAATGAAAGAAGCTAGGAAGAACAGAATTTCTAGAGATTATTGTGAAACATATTTCAAAACCGAACAACCATCAATGACGTCAGTGATGTTCTTGATACTGCATGTCTGTGAAAAACTGTCACCAAACACCTTAAAGCTTGATAAAGCATTTTTAATTTTTATTTTCCATTAACGGTAGATCTATGCCTTGAAAAAGTTGTAGATCCAGAATCCATTTTTTTCCCCATCAAATGATAATTTAAATTTCACTCTAACTTACAGGCTACATTGCTAGAATTGGCATAAGTAGAAAGCTTGAAGGACTTGGAAAGCACAGTAGCACCTGTTTTACAGAAATTTTTTTTTATTTTTTTATTTATTAGGTAGAGTTATAAACAGTGAGAGAGACAGAGAGAAAGGTCTTCCTTTTCCGTTGGTTCACTCCCCTAATGGCCGCGACGGCTGGCGCTGTGCTGATCCAAAGCCAGGAGCCAGGTGCTTCCTCCTGGTCTCCCATGGGGTGCAGGGCCCAAGCACTTGGGCCATCCTCCACTGCACTCCCGGGCCACAGCAGAGAGCTGGCCTGGAAGAGGAGCAACTGGGACTAGAACTGGGTGCCCATATGGGATGCTGGTGCTGCAGGTGGAGGATTAACCAAGTGAGCCACGGTGCCGGCCCCCAAGAAAATTTTTAAATGAATAAACTGAGCTCACCAAAGCTACTCCAAAGTTTCTTCTTCCACTCCATTCTGTGTGACTGGTTTCTTTTGTATTATTATTATTAAAATAAAGCACAGAAACAGTTTAGAGATACGTTATTCCCTACATGAAACTACCTTACTGGAAGTTTTGCATAAATTAGATAAATTGTCAAGCAGGAAGCAAGTCCATTTGTCACATTAAAACCTTAAATATTTACGTGCACTGTATTAATTCAAAGTGTACATAAAGATATTTAATAATGGGGCTGGCACTATGGCATAGCCAGTAAAGCCATTGCCTGCAGTGCCAGCATCCCATATGGGTGCCCGTTTGAGTCCTAGCTGCTCCACTTCCGATCCAGCTCTCCGCTGTGGCCTGGGAAAGAAGTAGAAGATGGCCTAAGTCCTTGGGCCCCTGCAACCATGTGGGAAGACCTGGAGGATGCTCCTGGCTCCTGGCTTGGGATTGGCTCAGCACTGGCTGTTGTGGCCAGTTGGGGAGTGAACCAGCAGCAGATGAAAGACCTCTGTCTCTCTGCCTCTCCTTCTCTGTATAACTCTTTTAAATAAATAAATAAATCTTTTTAAAAAAGATATTTAATAATACAAGTGTACTATTGAACCTGTATATTAATTACCAAAATGCATAATTTCAATGAACAGCAATTTTTATAATTTCATTTTTCCCTGTCTACCCTGGTAATATTTATTTCAATCTAATTTCCTGTTTGCTGAACTAGTAACATAAAATTGCAGCTTTTATTTTGCATATTTTCTTAAATTTCATTTTTCTAATAATTCACTTTTATTAATTTCTATAAAGTGTCAGTCTGCAGTGGACTGGAAATTGGTTAAAAGTGGTCCTTTTCTACAGCAAGTTTAAACACTACTTTTTAGGATTTAATATAAAGTGGGGTTTTTCTTCAAAACATATCCCTAAGAAAAGTTATCTTACAAATTATCTCCTACTGCAGACATGTTTTCAGTTTCTGTATTTTGAACAGGAGAATTGTAGTTGAGGCTGAAACAGTCAAAGCCAGGAAAACCAGAAACTCGATGCGGGTCTCCCTCATGAGTGCAGGGACTCAACTGGAGTTCACAAGAGAGAATTGCTTGTCTTTAGTTACTCACAGGCTCAGCGGTCCTCAGAATGCACAAAGGAAAGGAAAAGCGTGTTTGGTGCGGCTGCAGGATCGTAGTCTCCAGAGAGTTTGGGCAGATTTTGCCATCGCTCTTTTGAATGTGTTTTCTCCACCCCCCATCTCTGGTACCCCAGTGACACGTGTGGCACCCCAGTTACATGCATGTTAGACCCCGATCCTGCCCCTCACGTCACTGGTGCTCCTCTCCTCCAGTCGGTGTTTCTCAGATCCGGTCTGGAAGACTGGTGTCTTCACACACATAGTTTTCTGCACTAATGCAATGTTGATCCCATCCCACACATTTTTTACTTAACATACTATGTTTTTACTTCTACATGTTCCATTGAGGTCTGTTTGATACCTTCCACGCCTGTCTGTGTTCTGTTCATGTCCTTGAAACCAGGGAGCTGGCTTCCTACAAATCCTGGTTCTGTTGAGCTCAGCTGACTCTGTTTCTGTTGATAAGTTCTGGCCTGTTTGTGCATCGCACTTTCCGTCGTCTTAGTGTTGTGTAGTCATGTCTTTATTGGATTCTGAGTGTCATTGTATTTGTTCTCTATTGCTGCATGACAAATTACCACACACCTGACAGCTTAAAACAACCCCCGGTTCTGAATGTCAGGAGTCCGGTGGGCGCACTGTGCCTGCCCAGGGTCTCAGGAAGTCAAAGTCAAGATGTTGACTGGGGGCCGGCGCCGCGGCTCAGTAGGCTGATCCTCTGCCTTGCGGCGCCGGCACACAGGGTTCTAGTCCCGGTCGGGGCGCCGGATTCTGTCCCGGTTGCCCCTCTTCCAGACCAGCTCTCTGCTGTGGCCAGGGAGTGCAGTGGAGGATGGCCCAAGTCCTTGGGCCCTGCACCCCATGGGAAACCAGGAGAAGCACCTGGCTTCTGTCATCGGATCAGCGCGGTGCGCTGGCTGCAGCGCGCCAGCCGCGGTGGCCATTGGAGGGTGAACCAACGGCAAAGGAAGACCTTTTTCTCTGTCTCTCTCTCTCTGTCCACTCTGCCTGTCCAAAAAAATAAAATAAATAAATTAAAAAAAAAAAAAAAAGATGTTGACTGGGTGGGGCTCGGATCTGGAAGCTCATGGGAAGAATGCTCCCAGGCTCACTTGGTTTGTTGGTGGATTCCAGTTTCTTGCCGGCTGAGGTCTGAGATCCGCATTTTCACGCTGATTGTCAGCCAGGGTCTGTTTCTGGCCTAGTGGATGCCGACATTCCTTCTCGGGGATCATCTCCATCTTCTGAGCAACACTAATGTGTCAGTCCCTCTCGCCCTTAGAACCTCTCATTCATCTTCGGTCACCAGTTAGAGAAATTCTCGTGTGGTTAGAGAAGGACCACCTGGGTAACAGCACAATCACAGAAGTGATGTCTCAAAGCCTTCGCATGTGCTGGGTGCCACAGGGTGTGAAATCTTAAGGATTTTCATGCCTTCCTATGGCAGGCTTTTAATTTACCTGTAAATCAGTTTGAAATTGTCTCAACTCGTTTATCTGCTTTGTTAGGATTGTTCAGGAGTACCCTTTACTCTGTGAGTGATTTAGCTCTACTTCTTTAAAAAAAAAAAAAGATTTATTTATTTGAAAGTCAGAGTTACAGAGAGAGAGGCGGTGGGGGGCGGGGGGGTGTCCTCCATCCACTGGTTTACTTCCCAGATGGTCAGAATGGCTGGAGCTGTGCCAATCCAAAGCCAGGAGCCAGGAACTTCCTCTGGGTCTCCCACGCGGGTGCAGGGGCCCAAGAACTTGGGCCATCCTCTACTGCTTTCCCAGGCCACAGCAGGGATCTGGATTGGAAGTAGAGCATTCAGGACTCGAACCAGCAGCTATATGGGATCCTGGCACCACAGGTGGTGACCTTACCCTCTGCACCACAGCACCCATCCCTTAGCCCTACTTCTGAGGGTCACCCTTTCTGGCGTCGCTTCAGTAAGTCTCTCCACTCTCCTGAGTTAGAACCCCAGCATGTACAGCCCCTGGGTAAGGTTCCATGGTGGTTTAGCAGAGCCATGCCATCTCTCACGATGCTCACCCTTTGCTCATCCATAGCACATCCGGCCAGACCTAGGAGAAACCCACGCAGATTTCTGGGACTACTTCGCCCCCAGTGCTGTGCCCACAAAGTCCAGACCGTAAGCCTGTGCCAGCCAGTGGTGCACCAAAGGTGGTTCTGGAGAGCAATCCAACTGCTGAAAAATGGGGGTGTCTGGAGAGAATTTTAAAACAATTATGGAAATGACTAAAAGTCTACCTTATTTTAATTGTCACCACGTCTCTGGAATTCTGATGAATCAATGATAAAATTCTCCTGCAGGCTGGTGCCATGGCTCAATAGGCTAATCCTCTGCCTGCGGCGCCGGCACCCCGGGTTCTAGTCCCGGTCAGGGTGCTGAATTCTGTCCCGGTTGCCCCTCTTCCAGTCCAACTCTCTGCTATGGCCCGGGAGTGCAGTGGAGGATGGCCCAAGTGCTTGGGCCCTGCACCCGCATGGGAGACCAGGAGGAAGCACCTGGCTCCTGGCTTTGGATCAGCACAGTGTGCCAGTCGCAGCGGCCATTGAGGGGTGAACCAACGGAAAAGGAAGACCTTTCTCTCTCTCTCTCTCTCCCACTGTCCACTCTGCCTGTCAAAAAAAAAAAAAAAAAAATTCTCCTGCAGGGGAAGAGGTGGGGAAAGCTTTCGTTGGTCTGTTTCAAAACAATTGCTAAGTTTCCTTTTGACTTTTAATAGTTCACATATGAAGCTTAAGTTGCACGTTTTTATTTCTTGGTTTTAAGAAACCGCGACACAGAACCAGCGCTGTGGCATAGTGGGTAAAGCCACCACCTGCAGTGTCAGCATCCCATATGGACGCCAGTTCAAGTCCTGGCTGTTCCACTTTAGATCCAGCTCTCTGCTATGGCCTGGGAAAGCAGTGGAAAATGGTCCAAGTCCTTGGGCCCCTGCACCCACATGGGAGACCTGGAAGAGGCTCCTGGCTCCTGGCTTCGGATTGGCGCAGCTCTAGCTGTTATGGCCATTTGGGGAGTGAACCAGCAGATAGAAAACCAACCAACCTCCCTCCCTCCCTCTCTCTCTGTTTTTCTGTAACTCCTTCAAAATAAATAAGTAAATCTTAAAAAATAAATAAATAAAGGCAGCGACATGTGCTCATTTTGAGGCTGTTTATGGCAGTCCAGACTTGTGTGCACAGGCTTCAGGGGCAGTTTGTTTTTCTGTCTCCTGTGGTCCTAGGAATTCCAGTGTGTGAACAATGGACCCAGTGGGACCAGGGATAGTTCAGAGACTGTAAAGATGAAGAAAGGACTTGAGTTACTAAATTCTGTCGTCTTATGTGACCACTTGCAAGTTTTAGTTTGTGTTGAAAATGTAAAATAGTGAAACAGAAAGGGAAATTGACATG
This sequence comes from Oryctolagus cuniculus, assembly GCF_964237555.1. Taxonomy (NCBI): domain Eukaryota; kingdom Metazoa; phylum Chordata; class Mammalia; order Lagomorpha; family Leporidae; genus Oryctolagus; species Oryctolagus cuniculus. The sequence continues at coordinate 35,483,675 of NC_091451.1, read as the reverse complement.
TGGTGTTTATGTTTGTCAAGTGTAAATTTTACTTTACACCTGAACTACTTTACTCAATTTGAATATTTTGTAAAGTGCTGCTTTGTCTCCTTTTTGCATTGTTAATAATTTCTTTGAAAGCCAGAGAACAGGTCACACAGTAATGATTACTGCTGTACTACATTACTGCTGCAAATTATTTTGTCATATGGAGGAGGAGGTACTTAGTCATGTGGGGCAGGCATCTGGTACAGTGGTTAGGATGCCACTGGGATGCATGAGTGCTGTACCAGAGTGTTGGGGTCTGAGTCCCAGCTCTCTTTCCTATCCCAGCTTCCTGCTGGAAGTGGTAGATGATGCCTCAAGTGACTGGGTTCCTGCCACCCACATGGGAGACAAGGACTGGATTCCTGTCTCCTGACTTTGCCCTGGCCCAGCACCAGCTGGAAGTGAACCAGTGCATAAAGGATCTGTGTGTGTGTGTGTGTGTGTGTGTGTCTTTCTTTCTCTGTCTCTCTGTCTCTCTCCCTTTCAAATAAATAAAATATTTTAATTATTTTTTATAATAATGAATTTTTATTTTTTAAAATATTTTATTTATTTGAAAGAGTTACAGAGAGAGGTAGAGAGATAGAGAGGTCTTCTATCCACTGATTCACTCCCCAACTAGCCGCAGCAGTCAGAGCTAGGCCGATCTGAAGGCCAGGAGCTTCTTCCGAGTCTCCCACATGGGTGCAGGGACCCAGGGACTTGGGCCATCCTCTGCTGCTTTCCCAGCACATTAGCAGGGAGCTGGATTAAAGTGAAGCAGCTGGGCCTTGAACCCGCCCCATATGGGATGCTGGCACCGCAGGCCAGGGCTTTAGCCTACTGGGCCACAGTGTTAGCCCCTAATTAATTACTTTTGAAAAGGGATATGTGGGCCAGGCTGTCGCTCCCCCTCTTCGTGGAGGAGCAACACAGGACCCTGCGCTGTTCTTTCGTCTGCTCGGCCCTCCCCGGGTTTGCTGCTGGTTCTTCCCGGGTTGGCTACTGTCCCTTCCACCTCCGTGGAAGGGCGGTTCCCCCTGGCCACATTCCCCACTTCTGCAGGGGAGCGGCACACCGCCGGCCGGCTCTCTCGGGGGCTGCACAGGTGTTCCCCTTTAGATGTTCCCCTTAGATGTTCCTCATGCATGCCGGCTCTCTCCTCCTTTATAGTCCTCCTCCGCCAATCCTAACTCGGCTGCCCACACGCCGAGTACGCTGCTCTCCTCCAATCAGGAGCAAGTCCTACAGTTTATTGGCTGAACTGGAGGCAGCTGTGTAGAAGCTGTTTTCTTCTCTCCCAGCGCCATATTGTGGGAGAGCAGATGCATAGAATAAGTCTTAATTCCAGTAACTTAGTCTAGTCCGGGTTGCTCCCCACACCAGGCATTTGGCCTAACAGTTGGGATGTTGGTTAAGATGCCTGTGTCCTACATGGGAGTACCCCGGTTCAATTCCCTTCCAGCTCTTGACTCCAGCTTCCTGCCATTGCAGATCCTGGGAGGCAGCAGTAATAACTCAAGTACATAGGTTCCTGCTACCTACATGGGAGACCTGGATTGAGTTCCAGGCCCTGGGCTTCAGCCTTGGCCTGTCATTGGCCATTGAGAACATTTAGGGAGTAAACCAACAGATGGAAGCTGCATCTCTCTGCCTTTCTTCTTCTTCTTCTTCTTCTTTTTTTTTTTTTAAGATTATTTATTTGAAAGGCAGAGTTACAGAGAGAGAAACAGAGAGGGATCTTCCATATGCTGTTTTACTCCCCAAATGGCCACAATGCCCAGAGCTGGGCCAACCCAGAGCCAGGAGCTTCTTCTGGGTCTCCCATGTGGGTGCAGGAGCCCAAGGACTTAGCCATCCTCTGCTGCTTTCAGGAGCATTAGTAGGGATCTTGCACAGAAGTAGAGCAGCTGAGACTTGAACTTGCGCTCATATGGGATGCTGGCACTGCAGGCAATGGCTCTACCCACTACACCACATATCTGGCCCCTGCCTTTCAAACTGAAAGAGAGATTCCTGGTCTGAAATATGTTATGTACTCTGTGCTGCAAACCCTGAACTCTGCCTTCTCAGCTCACCGAGACTAAGGTTTCCCTCCCCAGCACCTCAGTTCCCACTGTGCCTGTAGGCAGAGAGCCAGGATTATCGGAGGACTCGCTTCATTAATTTTTCTTGCGGGGTCACAGGCCCTGCTCTCTGTTGTCCAATCTCTGACAGCCATTTTTTAAAAATATCTTTTCCTGTTGTTTATGGCAGAAGCAATGGTGTGGGTTTAATTACTTGTTTATATTCCTGTTCCCTAATTTGGCCTACAAGTTCCATAAATGTCAGAGTCATAGGGCATTAGAGTTCTTCAGAAAAACAGAATGAATGGGGTGTGTGTGTGGGGGGGTGGTATATACATGATGAGAGAGATTAATTTTAAGAAACTGCCTAGCATGATTGTAGGGCTGGCAAGTCCAAAGTCTATAGGTCGCAGTCTGGAGACTCAAGTCATAGTCAGCGCTGCAGGGCTGTTGCTGTGGTGTAATGAGTTAAGCTACTGCCTGCAGCACCCGCATTCCATGTGAGTGCTGATTTGAGATTGGCTGCTCCAGAGACCGGCTGCTCTACTTCCAATCCAGTTCCCTGCTAATGCACCTGGGAAAGCAGTGGAGGATGGCCCAAGTACTTGGGCCTCTGCACCCATGTGGGAGATCCAGAGGAAGCTTCTGGATCCTAGCCTTGGCCTACCCCAGTCCTGGCTGATGTGGCCATTTGGGGAGTAAACCAGCAGTAAACCCCTCCTTTTGTCTCTCTCTCTCTCTAACTCTACATTTCAAATAAATAAACTAAACCTCAAAACTCAATTATTGAAAAAAAAAAAAAGTCAGTGTTGCAGTCTTGGGGCAGAGTTGCTTCTTTGCCAATAGACCTCAGTCTTTGCTCTGAAGGCCTCCAGGTGGTTGGGTGAGGCCGCCACGTGGCGGAGGGCACTCTGCTTTACAGTCTGTAATCCCTTCCTTAGGTTGCTCCCTGGCCTCTTCCAGTTTTAGGCACTCATAGGTTTTCACAGCATCATGATAAAAAGACATATGTAGTTTCACAGAAAGAGAGAGAGAGAGAGAGAGAGAGAGAGAAATCTTCTATCCACTGATCTACTCCCCAAATGGCTGCAACAGCCAGGGTTGAGCCAGACTGAAATCAGGAGCTGGGAACTCCATCCTGATCTCCCATGTGGGTAGCAGAGATCCAAGTACTTGGATCATTATCCACTATTTTCTCAGGTGCATAAGCAGGGAGCTGGATCAGAAGTAGAGCAGCTGAAACTCAAACCAGTGATTTTATTGGGTGCTGGCATCACAGGCAGCAGCTTAACCTACTGTACCACAGCACTGGCCACTGAGCTGTATTCTTATTCCTGGACACTTTGCATACTAGATTTTTGCCATTATAACAGAGGGTGATATAGATGGTTTTCTACCTAAGGAATTCTTAGCATCCTTATTGTGGAATCATTGACATACAATAAAATTCACATTTAAAGTGTATCATTTAATAGATTTGACATAGACACACCCAGGAAATAAACCCACAGTCAGAATATCAAGGATACTCTGTCTTGGTTGATTGTGTCTTCCTGTAACAGAACACCTGGCGCTGGTAGTGGATAAGGATAAGGGGTGGCTGGGAAGTCATTGCCCCAGCATCTGGCCAGGGCCCCTTGGCAGAGAGGTGGAAAGGGACCTGGCCGCATGCGGAAGAGACCAGGCATGTGAAGCCTGCTGCTGTGGTACTAACCCAGTTCCCCCAGGCCTTACCCACTACCTTGAGATGCACATCCATCCCTTCTGATGGTGGCACCCCGTGATCTGATCGGCTCCCTCTGGACCCCACTTCCTGAGGTTCCTACCACCTCAACACCAACAGATTGGGAACCAGGCTCCCAGGGCATGAATCTGCAGGGGACACACCGGGTCCAAACCACAGCAGGACCATCACCAGCAAAACTTTTCTCCCTCTGCAGTCGCTGTACCCCTTAACCCCTTTATCTCCTCCCTACTCCCTCTTCACAGGAAACCAGCAAACTGCCTTCCAACAGTGCAAATATAGAACATTCTGGCAATGAAATCACACAATGTGTACTCTTTTTGTCAGACTTCCCTGACTCAGCAGAAGTATTTGAGATACAGCCATGTGATGACATGTATCAGTAATCCACTTCTTTTTCACCGCTGAGTAATATTCTGTGGTATCAGTGTTCCACACCCTGGTGACAGTTGGGTTGCTTCTAGTTTGGGCTGTTGACAGTAAACAGCTGTGGACATTTCTTTGATTTAAAAGTTGGAATGGTTGTATACGTTCTGTTCCCTCAGATAAATACTTAGCAGCAGGGTGGCTAGAACTCACCATACATGTATGTTTAATTTTTAAGATGCTGCCCAAACTTTCCCAAGGCGACCGTGCTTTAAAAGTGAAAGAGACGTCCATTCGCTCTGCCTCCGCAGGTGCTTGCTCTTTGTGCTCTTGGCGGTTGTCTCTATGGCATGGCGTCTCACTGTGGTTTTAGTATTTTCCTAAAGACTGATGATGTTGACTCCCTTTTCATGCACTTATTTCCCATCCATATGTCTCCTTTATTGCAATGTCTGTTTAAATCTTTTACCCACTTTTTACTGTGTTTGCTTTACCATGGAGTTTTGAGAGTTCTTTTTGTATTGCTTTTTGTATTGTCAGATATTTACTTTGCAAATATTTCCCTTCAGTCTGTAACTTGTCTTTTCATTGCCTTAACAGAATCTTTTGAAGAAAAATATTTTTAAATGTTAAAAAATTTAAAATTTTTTTCATTTTATTTGAGAGAGAGAAAAGAGGCAGAAACAGAGAGAACCTCTATCTGCTGGCTCACTCCCTAAATACCTGCACCAGCCCAGCTAGGCTGAGCTGGGAGCTCTGACCTGGATCTGAGTCTCCCACGTGGGTGGCAGGGACCCAACTATTTGAGCCTTTGGCTGTGGCCTCCCAGGATGTGCATTAGCGAGAAGCTGGATCAGAGCTGGCATTCGAGCCAGACGCTCTGTGACGGGATGTGGATGTTCCTAAGTGGTGTCGTAACTGCTCTACCAGAAACCTGTCTCCCGAAGTTTCTAAAATGTACCAGAAACCTGTCTCCCGAAGTTTTTAAAATGTACCAGAAACCTGTCTCCCGAAGTTTCTAAAATGTACCAGAAACCTGTCTCCCGAAGTTTTTAAAATGTACCAGAAACCTGTCTCCCGAAGTTTCTAAAATGTATTTCTTTGGCGTGAGCCATGTGGCACGATGGGTTAAGCTGCTACTTGGGACGCCTGTATCCCATATCACAGTGCTGGTTCAAGTCCCTGCTACTCCTCTTCCAATCTAGCTTCCTGTGGCTAAGCCTGGGAAGAAAGTGGAGGCTGGCCCAAGTGCCTAAGTCCCTGCTACCCACATAGGAGACCCAGATGGAGTTCCAGACTCTTGGATTTGGCTTGGCCCAGTTCCAGCTATTGCGGCATTTGGAGAATAAACCAGTGGATAAGAGATTCTCTCTCTCTCTCTCTCTCTCTCTCTCTCTCTCTCTCTCATTGTGTGTGTGTGTGTGTGTGTGTTTCTGATTCTCAGATAAATAAATAAAGCTTTTTCAAAAAATATGTTTTCTTTGGATACATTGTTAAAAGTAGGATTAGTGGTCAAAAACATACCTTTTCCATCTCTGTCTATCTCCCTCCCTCCCCTGGTTCTAGTTACCTTTTGTCTCTTTCCAAAGAGTTTGGAAGCACTGTCATTGACTCATAATATGTTCCCTGGAGACTTGCTGATTGTGGTCTTTCTCACTTGGTTTTACTTACTATTTTGCTAACTATAAAGTGTTACATTACAGTTTTAGTACACTTCACTTACCTAGCAAGTTGAATATTTTCTTAAATTTGGTGTATTTTACATTTTTTCTTAGTAGCTTTTACCATCTGTCATTGGAAAATTATAATTATTCTTATAGATTTGCAAGGCTTTTTGTAATCTTAAATATCAAAATTCATATAAAATATATATCACAAATATTTTCATGTCATTATTTACCTTTGATCTTAGTTTTCCCTCACCCAGTCTGTAATTTATTTTTAATTTCTTCTACACATTAAGTAGTAAGTCTAAAGGCTCATTTGAGAAAATACATTATTCTGTTTTCTTCTAAATTTGAGAAATTTTTATTTTTTTCTTTTTTTATGATCTTATTCTATTTGAGGTGTGAGAAAAGAGTCTAAATTTATATTTCTTAATATTACCAAGGAGAGGCCAGCGTTGTGGCACAGCAGGTAAAGCCACTGCTTCCGATGCCAGCATCCCACATGGGCACCAGTTCAAGTCCTGGCAGCTCCACTTCTGATCCGTCTCCCTGCTCATGTGCCTGGGAAATCAGCAGAGGATGTCCCAAGTGCTTGAGCCCCTGCACCCATGTGGGAGACCCGGACAGAGTTCCAGGCTCCTGGTTTTGACCTGGTCCAGCACTAGTTGTAGCCTTTTGGGGGAGTAAACCAGCAGGTAGAAGATTGATCTATCTCTCTCTGTCTCTCCCTCGCTGTCTATTCTGCCTTTCAAATAAAAAAAAATCTTTTTAAGATGTTAAGATTTGTAAAGATTTTCATTAAAAAAAATACTCCTAAGGAATACCCCTGGCAGTTCTCCTGTCTGCTGCACTGGGGTCATCTCCTCAGTTCTCCCGTAGCCCGGGTCCTGTTTCTGCTCCACCTTGTTCCATGGTTTGGATTTCTGAAGTCAGCCACATACCTCTAATATGGGTTGATTTGTTACACATTCTGATGTCTCCTATGGCACGTTCTCCCTTAGAGTCCAAATTAATCTCTGATATGCATGATAGGATTTTTGTATAATAAAATATCCTATTGTTACTTTATTTGAAAATACATTAAATCTATAAATTAACTTGAAGTTTTTCTATGTTTACAATATTTTAATTTCTTCTACAAAATATTTATAGTTTTACTTATATTGGACTGATCTATCCCTCCTTAGATTAGTTACCAAGTTAGATACACAATAAATGTATATTAAATAAAGGAATATTTTGTCCTGGTTATAAAGGAAATCTAAAGATTTAGATTTGAAAGAAAAAAATGGTAGCTGTTATTGTTAAAAAGGAATGCTATTATTATTTTTAGAATTTTTTTTTTTAGATTTTATTTATTTATTTGAGAGAGAGAGTTTCAGACAGAGAGACAAAGAGACAGAGAAAAGGGTCTTCCATCTGCTGGTTTACTCCCCAAATGGCTGCAATGGCCGGAGCTGAACCTATCCAAAGCCAGATGTCAGGAGCTTCTTCCAGGTCTCCCACATGGGTGTAGGGTCCCAGCACTTGGGCCGTCTTCCACTACTTTCCCAGGCCACAGCAGAGAACTGGGTCAGAAGAGGAGCAACCGGGACTCGAACCAGCGCCCATGTGGGATGCTGTTGCCCCAAGGTGGAGGCTTCATCTCCTGAGTCACAGCACAGGCCCCTTGAATTGCTATGTATGATAGTCTTGCAGTATCTTATTTCTGAAATTCTTTGCAGATTCCTTTGAGTTCTTTGGGTTATAAAATCATGACTGCCGGGCGCCGGATTCTGTCCTGGTTGCTCCTCTACCAGTCCAGCTCTCTGCTGTGGCCCAGGAAGGCAGTGGAGGATGGCCCAGGTGCTTGGGCCCTGCACCCCATGGGAGACCAGGAGGAAGCACCTGGCTCCAGGCTTCGGATCGGCGCAGCGCCAGCCATGGTGGCCATTAGGGGAGTGAACCAATGGAAGGAAGACCTTTCTCTCTGTCTCTCTCTCACTGTCTATAACTCTCTCTCTCTCTCTCTCTCACTGTCTAACTCTGCCTGTCAAAAAAAAAAAAAAAAAAAATCCTGACTGCAGCAGTCAGAGCTGCTCCATTTCCATTCCTCTTCTTTCCCTCCTGCCTTATCACCATCGCAGCCCCGTTCCCTGAGACGTGAGAAAGACCGTGCTTGCTTTGACTCTGCCTTTCGAAGTGCGCCACCAGTCTCCATCTGCACCAGGAACAGTATTGGCTTTTTATTCAAAGGGTTTGGTTTTGTACGGTTTTCAGAAATTGAAGAACAGAATGTATGTTTTATTTTATAAAATTCCCACTTTAAGCCTTTTAACACAAAAATAATTATGAGAGCTGGCACTCAGTATGTTATAAGAAGAATATGTTTCTTTTTTCGTTTTGACTCAAAAATGTTTCATCTTTTGCTCTGCAGTTTCAAACATGTTCCTTTGTAGAAGACTCTAGTGCCCACTGCCTTGTCCCTGAGCTCCCGGAGTCTCTGGTCTTCTGTCCTGTCAGCCCTGGCTCTAGTCTGCTCATTCAGCTTTCTCCCTTCTACTTTTTTTCTTGATCTTTATGCTTCCAATTAAATCATCAAATCAGTCAAAACTCTTAATTTTGTGTTATTTTGAGCATGCTCACTTTCTAACAGTTTATTTCCACGCCATTGTGCAAAACTCAAATTTACAGATATGTGTGTACCATTAATCCAAAAAGATTTAATAGTGAAGTTCCTTTAATTATGATACCAGAGCTTCTGTTAAACGCAGACTTTGCTGAGGGCTCCTTTCTTAAACACAGCCCAGTATCGGGGGGGGGGGGGGTGGAAGTAATTAAGAACTTGAATGAGAATTTTTCAGATGTGCTACCTCACTGGAGCACTCAGATTTTGAAATGTCTTTTGCCCCCAAGTTACTGGAATGGTCCTGTGTGCTGTCCTGGGGAGCTCTGAGGAGGACATCCAACGTGAGAGCATGGTCACTGCATTCATTCCAGGGTCCTCACGTCTCCATCATTCGATGTGGCCTCGAGAAGCTTCGGGTTGGGGCAGCGTTGTGATACAGTGGGTTCACCTGCCACCTGCAGCATCCCATATGGGCACCAGTTCAAGTCCCGACTGTTCCATTTCCTATCCAGCTGTCTGCTAATGTGTCTGGGAAAGCAATGGAGGATGGCCCAAGTGCTTGGGCCCCTGCCATCCATGCAGGAGACTCAAATGAAGTTTCTGACTCCTGGCTTTGGCCTGGCACAGCCCCAGCAGTGGTCATTTGGAGAATGAACCAGTGGATGGAAGATCTCTCTGTCTCTCCCTGTAACTCTGATTTTCAAATAAACAAGTAAATCTTTAAAAAGAGAGAGAGAGAGAAAGGGAAAAAAATCTTTGGGCTGACTATACAAGCAAAGTGACCCAATCCCGGCTTTGTCCTATCCTCTCCCTAAGGTGAAAGAGTGAAGGAGCTCCGAAGTTGGTTCCTGGTCCCCCTGGCAGCTGTGTGCACACTTGGAGATGGCAGCAACCAAGCTGTCCTTTTTGTGCCAAAGGGGACCCCTGTGGATTGTTGACAAGGGCCCACTAGATCTCAGAAAGTCCCAAGTGATTGTTCGGTTGGCATGGGACCATGCCGTCTATGAATCAAGAGAGCCGGCCCTCCGTTGGAGTTGGGGAGGTTGCTTTATGCCAGTGAGTCTCAGGTTCCGCGTGTGCATGGTGAAGAGAGGGCTGAGTTAGTTTTTTTTTTTTGTTTTTTTTTTTTTTAAGATTTGTTTATTCGAAAAGAAGACTTACAGAGTGAGAAGGAAAGACAGAAAGGTCTTCCATCTGCTGGCTCACTCCCCAAATGACTGCAGAAGCCAGCAGCCTGGGACCCAAGCACCTGGGCCATCTTCCACTGCTTCCCAGGAGTATTAGCAGGGAGCTGGGTCAGAAGTGGGGCCGCAGCGAGTTGAACTGGCGCTCATATGGGACGCTGGCGTTGCAGGCAGCAGCCTCACCCCTTGTGCCATGATGCCAGCCCCTACTGGCTGATTCCTAACAGCCCTTGCAGGGAAGCAAGATTGTGTGTTCGTGTTCCTGGGCGAGGATTCCAACTGGGTTGTGTGGTGGGAAAGTTAGTAGTGGCCTTTCTCCCATGGTGGCTGACCACGTGGCGTGGGTGCTGGCAGGCAGCAGATCCAAGGCACTCAGCACAGTTCACATCATGGCTGTGAGGGTAGGGGACAGAGAAGCAATGGAGAGGAAAAGAAGGCATGAGATGTTCTCATCTCAGGGTGTTTATTCTGTCCAGGGCTCCTGGGATTCTAGCACGAAGCACCAAGTTCAAGGTCGTTCATTTTATGCCTGTGGTTTGATTCAAAGTTGAAAAAAAAATAGGTTTGTTCCCCCCCCCCCCCCGGAGGCTGTTTTCAGTAAAACTTCCATATGGGGATATATTTATTACTGAGGAGCATCAAGCGAGTCACAGAGTCAGACCCTGCGGTCACCGATCACCCAGAGCACCAGAGCTGAGGAACGTGTGCCCACACCAGAGCCGCGTTCCTTCCCTGCGCAGCCCAAGGCCGCTGCTTCTTTGGAAGTCCCGTCCCTAGCATCCTTCCTTTCATTCCTTTCTTATAAACTCACGTTATGGACGCCCTCTAAGCCCTAAATATTTTTCCTTTGTTGGCCACCACTTTCAAGATGATTTTATTGCACATGAATTTTCCCCAGCTCTCGAGGACCTGCAGTGGGAGAGCTGACAGAACAGGGATGAGGGTGGGAGGGCAGCAGGGGAGAGCAGATGGAGTAACAAATGACCCTTATAGAATGTTCTGGACACAGAGGAAAGTGAAAAAAGAAAAGAAAAGCCAATTCTATCCCCCAGCAAACCAAAGAGAACCATGCTTAGTATTTTGGTCTTTATTCTTTCCTGTTTCTCTCCATGTTATTTGTCATTAAAGTAAGTGAAGGTTTTATATCCCATGCTTTTCACTTTATAAATAACCCTGCAACAAACCTACCAGTCTGCACTTTCAAAGTCTTTCCCTGGGAGAAGCTCCTGGATGTCAGGATATCATATTAGAGAGTGTGGACTTCACCTTATCATTCTTACAGTTCCTGATTTTGAGTCTTCTTACCAAATTGTTTAATTAACAAATTACACTCCCCCTAGTGGCAGTGCCCCTCTGCCATGTTCTCACTCGTGTTCAATGTTCAGTGTTATTTGTGGTTCAAATCTTTGCTAATCTAATAGATGAAAATCATATCCCATTTTTGTTTTGTCTTATTTCACTAGTTGCTAGTCATGTTGAACATTTTCTTTTTTACTTTTTTTTTAAGATGTTTTATTTACTTTTGAATCGGTGAGATTAACAAGTATACCTTTTTTAAAAGCAAGAGTTATTTATTTATTTGAAAAACAGAGTACCAGAAAAAGGAGAAACAGACACAGAGAGAGATCTTCTATCCACTGGTTCACTCCCCAAATGGTCACTTAAGCCAGGGCCAGACCAGGCCAAAGCCAGGAGCCAGGAATTCTGTCTGGGTCTCCCATATGGGTGGCAGGGGCCTACGGCTTGAGCCATCTTCTGCTGCTTTCAGGGAGCTGGATCAGAAGTGGAGCAGCCAGACTCAAACCGGCTCCTCTATGGGATTTTGGTTTTGTGTGTGGCAGCTTAACCCACTGAGCCACAGAGCTGGCCCCAAACATCTTCATATTTATTAACTCTATTCCCTTTTCTGTGAAATAGCTGTATATAAACTTCTCTGTTTTACAACCGCTATTTTTCACTTTATTGTTTTCCTTTTATATTTGTGATTTTTTTTAATGTTCAAAGATTTTAAGTTTCCATGTATACAGATCTGTGATCTTTTCCTTCACAGTTTCCCCTACTGCCTTTATACTGAGTTTCCCATGTCTAGAGACCAGATTAATATCCACGCCCATGTTCTTTGTTGGCTGGGATTTTAAGCCTAGCACCGTAATTTACTTGAATTTATGCTGGTGCATAGCACAGGGTGGTGATCGGGAGACCGCTTGTTAAGTGCTCCTATTTTACCTAGAATGCCTTCGTTCTCACACACTGGAGACTGGAGGGAGTTCTCACTTATCAGTGGATGTTTTGAAGCTGTCTGTTCTGTTCCTTGGTCTCTATTTTTACTCCAGAGACACACTCTGCCCCCCCCCCCCCAGGTTTTATACTATGTTCCTATGTTCTAAAACCTGGTCTTTCTTGTTTTCAAACTGTTCTTGGCTTTTCTTGCCTGTTTATTTTCCAGATGAATGATAGAATCATATTTGTGAAAACCTCCCTTTAGGGTTTCGATGAAAACTGTGTGCGGCCTATACATTAATTAGGAAGATTTTGGCTTCTTTGCCATCCAGGAGTACACATTTGACATATTCCACCACGTTTTCAAATGTCCCTTTATGTGTCTCTATGGAATTTTGTAGTTTTCTTTATATAAAGTCAACACATTTCTTACTAAGATACTTCCAGATTACTGTGTATTTTGGGTACTTTTTTTTTTTAAATGGAATCTCTTCCCCCTTTAGTTCACTATTTTTAATATCACTTTTTCCCTGAAGATTGCCAAGTACTGACAGGAATCTCGGTGGAAAGCATATTTGTTCCTTTCCAAGATCATAAACTCAGAGAGTTACAAGTGGGGCCGACCTGAAATGTGCTTTCTTTTTATATGTCACAACACTGCTGTTATGAAAGGTAAAATACTTGATCAAAAGATCACACAACTGTTAGGAGAGTAGCTATAAATGATTACTTCCAAATGACCACATTCTCTGTGTCAAGGGCTTATAGAACTTAAATATCCAAAACCAAATTCATGGTCTTTCCCTCAAATAGTTTCCTATGACTGCTGTTGCAAATTACCATACACCTAGTGGCTTTCAACACACACAGACACACACATGTGTACACAAATACACACATGTACACATACACATGCACACACACACATGTACACATACATGCATACACACGCATGTGCATTCGTGCACACACACAGATGTATCATCTTTCAGTGCTGGAGGTCAGGAATCCTAACTGGGTCCCTGAGCTGAAATCAAGGAGTTGGTGTCCATGTCCTCCCCTCCCCCAGCCTCTGGAGACTGCCTGCATCCCGTGGCTCATGGCCCCTTCCTCCATATTGAAAGCCAACAGCCCCAGATATCTATCTCTCTCTCTCTGACTCCTAACTTCCCTCTTCTACTTTTAAAGCCCCTTAAGATTACAGTGGGCCCGCCCAGATCTTCTAGAATGATCTCTGCATTTTAAGATCAGCCACTTTCATTCCATTCTGCAAACCCTAATACCTTTTCCACGTGGTGCAACATATTCCTGGGTTCCAGGTATTAGCACGTGGATATCTTGGAGGCGAGGGTGGTGCATTATTCTGCCCACATCAGCAGGGTGAACTTGGAAGATTTCGAAGCATGACAGCCTCTTCCCCAAATCGCTTCAGTGACTTCCCATTGTTCACTGGATTATGACCAGAACCCTTAAACGAAAGACTGGGCCCTAAATAGTTTCATCCCCTTTACCTTCCGACTCCATTTGCCTCTGCTCACTCTGTGCCCTGGCCACACTGCCCGTTGCTTTGTTCTTTGCACCTTGCTCTCTTCTGCCACAGGGCCCTTGCACATGCTGCTGACCCTGCCTAGAAAGCGCTTCCCCTACCTGCACCTCCCTAACAAGCTCAGCTGCCTCTCACCCCTGAGGTGTCAGCCAGGCCCCCTCTGTCCAGGGACGGCCGCCCTGACCATCACTGAGTTCAGTGCCTTCGCCCCCCTGCTCACAGCACCCTCTGCTGCCCTGGCAGGGCTCTCGCACACCCTGCCAGCACATGCTGCTGTGCTGCAGCCTGCCCCCGAGTGGTCTAGAAGCCCGGGGGCTGCTTGTCTGCTCTGCTCAGCGCTACCTCTTGAGAACCTGCATGCCCAGTCCGTACTGGGCTCCGACGTGTGTCTGGCGAAGGAGTAGGTAAACCCAGAAACCCATTTCTAAGCAAAACCGCTATGAGTGAGTGTGCTTGTGGACACATTTTTGAAAGACTGGGGTAATTCAGAAGTCCAACAGTGAGTAAATTATTATAAATCCGTTGGGAAAAAATTGTTTTGAGCCATTAAAAATTAAAGTTATGAAGACAATAACAATTGTGGGCAATTTTTATATTCCACTTAAAATAGGATCCAGAAGTCCCTAAGCTGATCAAAAGGAAAAGTGCCAAAGTGATCTTAGCACTTGGTGCATGTGTTCAGCATGTACGAGAGTACTTCAAGAAGTTTATGGAGGGGCTGGCGCTGTGGCGCAGCGGGTTAAAGCCTTGGCCTAGAGCGCCACCATCCCATATGGGCGCCAGTTCTAGTCCTGGCTGCTCCTCTTCCAATCCAGCTCTCTGCTATGGCCTGGGAAAGCAGTAGAAGATGGCCCACATGGGAGACCCAGAAGAAGCTCCTGGCTCCTGGCTTCGGATCTGCGCAGTTCCGGCTGTTGCGACCATCTGGGAAGTGAACCAGCAAATGGAAGATCTCTCTCTCTGTAAATCTGCCTTTCAAATAAATAAAATTAATCTTTAAAAAAAAAGTTTGTGGAAAAGTGAACTTACAAGATAAGTTCATTTTGGTGCAACAAATGTGAAATCCACGCGGTTTCTGGAAAATACACATTTTCCCTGAACTTTTGAAAACCCCGTCATATGCATGAATTTTTTAAAAATTGCATCAAAATAAACTAATTTAATTCTTTTTTCTTTTTTTACTTGAGAGGCAGAGAGACCGAGAGAGCTACCTTAAGCTGGTTCATGCTCCATATGCTCACAGCAACCAGGGCTGGGCCAGGTGGAAGCCAGGAGCTGAGAACTCAACCCAGAGCTCCCACTGGGTGACAGGGACCCAGCTGCTTGAGTCACCACCTGCTGCTTCCCGGAGCTCCCACTGGGTGACAGGGACCCAGCTGCTTGAGTCACCACCTGCTGCTTCCCGGAGCTCCCACTGGGTGACAGGGACCCAGCTGCTTGAGGCACCACCTTCCCAGAGTACACACTGGCAGGAAGCTGGAATTGGGAGTAGAGCTGGGACTCCTGTGTCCCACATGGCATCCTAACCACCAGCAAACACCCAGCCCTAAACTTACCTTTTAATGCCACTTTCCAGGAAGAACTCTCATATTTATGAAACACCGCTGTGCCAGTCACTGTGCCGCATACTTGGGACAGCAGAGTGAGCGAGGTGGAGGTGGCTCTGCCTGCAGGAACAGTGATAACAGTTGCAAATGGTCTGACATTGAGGTACTGTCATCACATTTGAGAAAACATAGATTTCCTTTACCACGTGCATACCACTGGTTCCAAAGAAAATACGTTTTAGCTAAAGTGCATCATTATTGTGGATCTCAGAGTTTAAACTTGGGGGGTGGTGTGGAATTGTGGAGGTACTGTATTCATTTCTTTCAGTCTGTAGGCTTTGAAGAGACCCAGACATTAATCACTGCTTACCAAGGAGTAGAGGGAATATTCTAAAAGGGACACGTCTGGGGACAGGGTGAACTTTTAGGCAGATGGGCTTTGGGCTCCATTGGTGGGTGAGGGTGGGAGGTTGGAACATTCCCTGTCTTGCTCAGACTCCTTCCCAAGCATTTGGGGGATCCTCAGCCCTGAGTTGTGGGAAAGAGAGCAGAGTTGCCCCCAACACAGATTCTCTCAGTTTCATCTTTCCTGCACTCAGGCACTATGCCTCCGCACTTGAGCGTAACGTAAATACTTAATTTGTTTAATAAATATCCTGAAATAGCCTCTTGGAGTTGTTACTAGGAGGCCATGAACCTTGTAAGTCACTTAGCCGGCACAGATCAACACTTCCTGTCTTTAATGATGAACGCGATCTTTTTAGTGGCTAAAATGCTCAGTAATCAGTGATGCAGCCCTGCCTGGAGGCAGGAGAAACTGGATAATGGGCAGAAGATGTCATGCCAGATCGGGCCGGTAATTTGAGTCCCTGGAATCCGTTTTAACGTGGCAATTTATGGGAGAGCAGCTTTTCCCCAAGGCAGGGAATAGCCCCCCAAATCTCAAAAGTCCCTTAGTGACTGGCGCATCAGGGAAAGCCCTCGGAAGCCACTGTCCTCTCCAGCCCACTGGGGTCCGTGCCATCTGTGATGTCCACCCCCCTACCCCCGTAGGAATCACTCTTAGTGCTGGGCTCCAGAGAACAGGCCTGCCGGGACTGGGGTGCAATGTGTGTGCAGGGGTGCGTCCCTTCTCTTCCTCCGTCTGCGTACCTACTTGGAGAACTATTGCTAAAACGCGTGCCTGCTAGCTGCTGTCTGAAGAAGCAGGTCCAGGTGCCGATCCTCTGATGCGCACTGCACTTTCACACGGAGTCCTTGAGTTTCCTCCTGTGATTGCCCGCGGGCATGCCCCTCCCCCCCATTCTGTAATTTCCTAAATGCTTGTGGGCGCCCCCTGAACCTTCACCTCTTCACACTGAAATTCTCTTGTTAAAGGCCCTTAAGGTCATCTCATTTGGCGTGACTTTCTGATTATAGGTGGACTTTATTAGTAGAGTGCTTTGGATAATTTGAGGGAATTATTTCATTGTGAAATTTTTTTTTTCATCTTTCTTATTATTGTCCACAGACCCAGGGATTTTAAGTGCTAGGAGCATGTTGTAAATGAAAACATAAATAATTTATTGTAATTATGCTGAACGAAGGCCAAATTTTCTGTTGGCTCAGTGAAGCACATCAGTGAGAAACGGGCTGAGATGTAAAATCTTATTTTCCCAAATGGATTATTTAAAACTAAAGCACAAACTGTTTAAAATCTTAATTTATATAAATTCCTGCATTCTCATTTCACAGGGAAAAAAGTGACTTCATAGAATATTAAAATGATTGTCCTAAAGCCAGGGATATGAATATACTTCAAAAAATTCAGGAAAAAAATAGAATTAATAAATCAATTTATTTTAATGCAGGAAAGTTTTAATCTATGCCTAGTTTTTCCAGATAACACATTTTCCAGTAACTTTCTGAAGACCCCACGTATATACAGTGAATCCCTTGGACTACTACCCAAGCCTTCTGTAACAGAGTTGTAAGAACAGCTTTCAAGAGTTGGCTGTTTCTAGTCCCTAGAGTGACTATAAGGCCCTATTTAAGCCATGGTATGGTATGCTTTTAATTCGATAGAGCAGTGACACTCTTTGTTTCTGTATCATTGCATAATTAGCCTGGCATCGCCAGATTTCCCAGGTGCATCTAATTGTAAGGGATGCTAAGAAATGTAGTGTAGTTCCCAGCAAAATGGGGAAGGAAGGTCTGTTGAACACTTCCTTCACACTCTACCCAGCCCCACAGTGGGTGGCCAGTTACCCCAGCTTCCTTTCCTGTCAACCTGTTTCACCCCCACCAGTTTGAAATGCTTCCTTTGACCTTTGCTGAATTCCTGCATCTACATATTTTGGGACACCTTTTTTTTTTTTTTTTTTTTTTTACAGGCAGAGTGGACAGTGAGAGAGAGAGAGACAGAGAGAAAGGTCTTCCTTTTGCCGTTGGTTCACCCTCCAATGGCTGCCGCGACCGGCGTGCTGCGGCTGGCGCACCACACTGATCCAAAGGCAGGAGCCAGGTGCTTCTTCTGGTCTCCCATGGGGTGCAGGGCCCAAGTACTTGGGCCATCCTCCACTGCACTCCCTGGCCACAGCAGAGAGCTGGCCTGGAAGGGGGACAACCGGGACAGAATCTGGTGCCCCGACCGGGACTAGAACCCTGTGTGCAGGCACCGCAGGCAGAGGATTAGCCTATTGAGCCGCTTTTTTTTTTAAATATGGATGTATTCATTTGGAAGGCAGAATGAAAGAGACAGGAAGACACACACACAGACACAAAGAGAGAGAGAGAAGGAATTTCCCATCTGCTGGCTCACTGTTTTTTTCAATATGCAATAATTGCCAGTTTTACTCCTCCAGCTTAGAGATCCAGAAATTTATATTTTTTCTTTAATAGTTCTTTCAAGAATTTAGGTTTCCCCATTGCCCATATAAGCTGGTTGGAAAGTATTTTACTCTTACTTATAAAACAAAATCCCTGATTCTTTCTGTGTGTCTGAGAGCCACAGGTGTTCATTAGAAAATACACATAAGCAAAACAAAACAGACCAAACTCCACACAACACAGAAACAGGCAGCTAAGTTTTTGATGTGTATTTGGATGTATACACCCCCACACACAATCTGGGATTTTATGAGTGAGCTGATCCTTCATATGCTTCTTTATAACCTGCTGTGGTTACTTCACCATATGGAATGAATGCGTTTCCATGCATAGGTGTGAAACTTCCCCATTGGCAAATAGACCTGGAAGATGGATCAAAATCCAAGGAGATATTGCTAACAAGGATTTTGGTACCTAAAGCAGAATGCCACCAGATGATTAAGAGTGAAATGAAGGTCAAAGATCAGAAAAATGCTAACAGAAGGGGCCAGATTTTAATATCAAACAAAGAAGATGGCCAGCATCACAGCTCACTTGGCTAATCCTCCGCCTGCAGCGCTGGCACCCCAGGTTCTAGTCCCGGTTGGGGCGCCGATTCTGTCCCAGTTGCTCCTCTTCCAGTCCAGCTCTCTGCTGTGGCCCGGGAAGGCAGTGGAGGATGGCCCAAGTGCTTGGGCCCTGCACCCGCATGGGAGACCAGGAGGAAGCACCTGGCTCCTGGCTTCGGATCGGCTCAGCAGCAGCTGTAGCAGCCATTTGGGGGGGTGAACCAATGGAAGGAAGACCTTTCTGTCTGTCTCTCTTTCTCACTGTCTAACTCTGCCTGTCAAAAAAACAAAGCAAGAGCCGGCGCCGTGGCTCAATAGGCTAATCCTCCACCTTGCGGCGCCGGCACACCGGGTTCTAGTCCCGGTTGGGGCGCCGGATTCTGTCCCGGTTGCCCCTCTTCCAGGCCAGCTCTCTGCTATGGCCAGGGAGTGCAGTGGAGGATGGCCCAGGTGCTTGGGCCCTGCACCCCATGGGAGACCAGGAAAAGCACCTGGATCCTGGCTCCTGCCAGGATCAGCGCGGTGCGCCGGCTGCAGCGGCGGCCATTGGAGGGTGAACCAGCGGCAAAGGAAGACCTTTCTCTCTCTGTCTCTCTCTCTCACTGTCCACTCTGCCTGTCAAAAAAAAAAAAAAAAAAAAAAAAAAAAAAAAAAAAAAACAAAGCAAAACAACACCACCACAAGAATTCAAGGCCTAAAGCACCTAGGCTAAGGATGGCTACTGTGTGAGTGACTTTGTTTCCAATGCATCAATCACAAACTTGCTTCTTGCTCCTCTAATCTCTTCCCTCAGCCTTTCCAACTCTTCCACTCAGGGTCCAAATGCCTACTGAGGGGGTCCTCTTTAACTCCTGGCCCTGCTGGGTCACCTCCTCAAGGTTTCCTTCTGCCTCCTGGCTCACACCTTCGGGGCGGGTTGCAGGGTTCCTTCTGCCACACGACGGCAGCCTTCCTTGGCCATTGGCATGTCCTGTGACTTTCCTTCATTTTCTGCACAAGACTTCTGCATGTTGAGTACTTTTATGTAATTTCCTTTTTGAACGAATTAATCTGTAGAAGATCCAGGACTCTTTTCTCCTTCTCCAGCTACAGGGAGTGGACACTGTCCTTATTCAGTGATTCTTGAGTTACAGTCGTACTGTTTTAATTATTAAAGGTTTATATATTTTTACATTATCATTATTTTTAAAAATTTCTGAATTTTATGGCATATTCATTTTTCCAAATAAACTTTAGATTCAATTTAACAAATTAAAAAATTGTTAAAGCACAAGTAAATGAACAAAAAAGACTCTATAATTTCTGTATTACATATTATTTCTTTCTTTTTTTTTTTTTTTTTTTTTTTTTTGACAGGCAGAGTGGACAGTGAGAAAGAGAGACAGAGAGAGAGGTCTTCCTTTTGCCGTTGGTTCACCCTCCAATGGCCGCCACGGACGGCGTGCTGCGACCGGTGCACCGCGCTGATCCGATGGCAGGAGTCAGGTACTTCTCCTGGTCTCCCATGGGGTGCAGGGCCCAAGCACTTGGGCCATCCTCCACTGCACTCCCTGGCCACAGCAGAGAGCTGGCCTGGAAGAGGGGCAACCGGGACAGAATCCGGCGCCCAGACAGGGACTAGAACCCGGTGTGCCAGCGCCGCAAGGTGGAGGATTAGCCTAGTGAGCCTCGGCGCCGGCCAACTTATTATTTCAAAATATATTCTACTTAAAAGCATACTAGGGGGCCGGCGCCGCGGCTCACTAGGCTAATCCTCCGCCTAGCGGCGCCGGCACACCGGGTTCTAGTCCCGGTCGGGGCGCCGGATTCTGTCCCGGTTGCCCCTCTTCCAGGCCAGCCCTCTGCTGTGGCCAGGGAGTGCAGTGGAGGATGGCCCAGGTGCTTGGGCCCTGCACCCCATGGGAGACCAGGAAAAGCACCTGGCTCCTGGCTCCTGCCATCGGATCAGCGCGGTGCGCCGGCCGCAGCGCGCCGGCCGCGGCGGCCATTGGAGGGTGAACCAACGGCAAAGGAAGACCTTTCTCTCTGTCTCTCTCTCTCACTGTCCACTCTGCCTGTCAAAAAAAAAAAAAAAAAATTAAAAAAAAAAGCATACTAGGGGCTGACGTTGAGATGTAGTGTGTTAAACTGCTGCCTGCATCGCTGGCAACCCGTATGGGCACCTGCTCAGTCTTGGCTGCTCCAGTTCTGATCCAGCTCCCTGCTAATGCATCTGGGAAAAGCAGTGGAGGATGGCTCAAGTCCTTGGACCCTGTGTACCCACATGGGAGACCTAGATGAAGCCCCTGGCTCTTGGCTTCGCTCTGGCCTAGCACTGGCTGTTGCAGTAATTTGGAAAGTGAACCAGTAGATAGAAGGTCTGTCTCCCTGTCTCTCCCTCTCTGTAACTCACCCTTTCAAATAATAAATAAACTTTTTTAAAAAACCACATTATTGGCCGGCGTTGCGGCTCACTAGGCTAATCCTCCACCTAGCGGCGCTGGCACACCAGGTTCTAGTCCCATTCGGGGTGCCGGATTCTGTCCCGGTTGCTCCTCTTCCAGGCCAGTTCTCTGCTGTGGCCAGGGAGTGCAGTGGAGGATGGCCCAAGTCCTTGGGCCCTGTACCCGCATGGGAGACCAGGAGAAGCACCTGGCTCCTGGCTTCGCATCAAGATCAGCATGGTGTGCCGGCCACAGCGCAGGGGCCGCAGCAGCCATTGAGGGTGGGGGTGGGGTGAACCAATGGAAAAGGAAGACCTTTCTCTCTGTCTCTCTGTCTCTCTCACTGTCCACTCTGCCTGTCAAAAAAAAAAAAAAAAAAAAAAAAAAAAAAAAAAAAAAAAAGAAAAAACCCACATTATCGTACTAATCTAAAAAATAAGGATTATTTGATGATTGGTGTTTTTCTAACTTCAAGAAAGTATGCATTTGAAAAAACATGTTTCCATCCAAACAGTAGCTGACAGGGTTATTAGTGGGGCACTTCCAAATGGATTGATGTTTATAGTTCACATTTCAACTTCAGATCTATTTGTTGCATTAGCAAAATAAAGTTCATTAAGCTTTAGTCCTGTAGTCCATCTCTCTGAGCCTCTGGACCTGCTAAGACTCAGGTGTCGGGTCTGGAAAGGGTGTAATCTTTCCTACATGACACTTGGAAGTTCAGCTGGTTCCTAAACCTCCCGTCCCCAGGATATGAACTTGTTGCTTCCAGAGAAACGGCATCTGTGCACTGAGCCATTATGCCATCTGTTAAAGTGGTCAGAGTTCATTTTATTGCCTCCTTTGTGGAAGGACTTGTACTGTCAAAGCAGGTGTGATTGAAAACATAATTTTCCTCATCAGTATGTGTTGTTTCTAGCCAGATCATAGCCTGCCAGAAATCTGTTGAGCATAGGATGAAAACCACTTCCGAATAGCTAGTAATAAGAAATTAAATGATTGCCATCTCTGTCCATTTCTTTTATTTCATAATCAAGTTCAAGATGAGACTGGAGGTCTCCATTGAAGTAATTATAGATTTAAAGTAGAAATGGCTGTATCGCTATTCGTATGTCACACCAATGAAGGCAGCATCCTTTTTCTCTCCATTTAGGTTTATATATGTAGATATAGATATAGATACAGATACAAGTATAGATACAGATATAGATATAAATATAGGTGTAGATACAGATATAGATAGATATAGATATAGATACATTTATAGATATAGATACAGATATGAATACAGATATGTTTATGGCTCATTGTAACTGTCTTCAAGGTCAGAGACTCAAACTGCTTTTCTCAAAAGGCTGAAGATGACTAATGACAGTTGGATTGCATTTTTAAAGTGTCTGTAGACAGACACCAGTTGGGAAACTGAGATCCGGTTCCTATTCACCCACATGTAGAACTGGATCAAATCCTAGCCGTCAGCTGGTGCAGCCATTCAACCTGACAAAAAGGAACTTGAAATGCGTCACAGCTAAGACTTGCCCAAGGCCACAAAGTCGGAGCTGCCCCTGGGCGACACGCATGCCTCCTGTGGCCTCCTTTCTGCTGGGCCAGGCTACCTGCCTGCCACATTCAGAACTTTTGTGCACCGTGGAGAATGAACAGTCTGGTGGCCCAAAAGCACAGGAAACAGATGTTTATGATTCAGTCAAAGACGTTCACTCTGGCTTTTGTTCTTTGTCCTTAAAGCTGTCTGATCCGTGCTATTTTCTTGCATCGTAATCTCTCTTCCAGAGAGAACGCGATCACGTCACCGTTTATTAGCAGCTCTGCTAAAGCACTTGAGAGAGGAGTATCAAGCTGCCGGCCGGAAAGGAGACTCTGGACCGTCTGAAGGCTGCATTATCCTCACGTCCACGAGTCGTCAGCAATCAGGCATTCTGAAATTGCATTCTTTCCTCCTTCTAAAACATGTCTGGCTTTAAATAAGACTCCTCATTCTTAAAACTTAGCAAATGGGAAAAAGTGAGTCATTATTTATGGTTAATCACTTTTGCCAGCTGTGACTGCATTTCACATCCATTTTTCCTTTTTTTCTTGGGCTGGAGAATCTATTCTGTTTTTCTTTAGGGGAAAGACTGTATTGGGTCAGTGACTAAGAGTCTTGACCTAGGGCAGGAACCCAGCTCGATTGGAAGAGGCTGTGCCTCACTGCGCCGCTCAGCTGATCCCTCCCCTTGCTGTTTATAGCTCCATTTTGAGGTATTTAGCGTGGTGGTTCAGATGCCAGTTAAAGATGCCCGGATTCCACATCAGATTACTTGGGTTCAGCAACCGTCTCCAGCTCCTGCCTCCAGCTTCCTGCTCATGCAGATCCTGGGAAGCAGTGGTGATGATGCAAGTATTGGGTTCCTGCCTCCCACGTGGAAAACTGGACTGAGTTCCCAGTTCCTGACTTTGAATCAGCCCAGTCCTGACCATTGTGGGCATTTGGGGAGTGAACTAACAGATGGGAGTGTGCATTCTGGCTCGCTCTCTGTGTGTGTGTGTGTGTGTGCACGCATGCACACGCGCCTCTCAAGTAAATAAACTAGCATTTTTTAAAGCCTTGGGCACAAATCATTAGATCAATGCACCATTGTATCTCTTGTGGAGATTGCACTGTTGTGATAGGAAAAGGTTATTGCTTTACCAAGTCTCATCTCTGCATCCTAGATGTCCATATTGAAAGAGTTCCTCCTTTCTCAACTTGCAAACAAAATCACTAGGTTTCATAATGTCAAGAACAACTGCACCAATCAGTAGTGGCCAGGGGAGGAATGCTGTCTACCAATTGGCTTATGCCATTCAGTCTTGGACCCAGTCCCTGTGGTAGGGAGAGTAGAGTCAGTGATTGGCTGAGGCTTTGCAGATTCTATTTTGGGAGCTTGAGGTGGGGATGCATTCCAAGCAAATCACACAGCTGCTACAGAGCAGGATGGGGGCTGGGGGAGTAAGCAGCGATGTCCACTACGTTAGTCTAGTGACCTGAACCTAGAGCTGAAGCTGAAGTTCTGCCTGGCCAGTGTGCTGTGTTAGTACTGGCTGGTCTGGACAGCCTTTTATTGTTCACGGTTCATCCTAAACAGCCAGATCACTGCCTGTTCACAAGCTCACTGCCTTTGCGTCCAAAAAGATCAAATAATGATCTTACATTCAGTAATATATTGTCCTCACATTGGAAGGGACACTTAAAGTCAAATAATACTATTTGTTGTTGACAGACTAAATATTCTAACTTAGACATGTATATTACAGAGTAAAGAGAAGTCTGCTGGGGCTGGCATTGTGGCACAGTAGGTTAAGCCGCTGCTTGCCATGCCAGCATCCCATGTGGGTGTTTGTTCAAGTCTTTGCTGCTCTGCTTCCAATCCAGCTCCATGCTAATGCACCTGGGAAAGCAGCACAAGATGGCCCGAGTGCTTGTGCCCCTGGGCCCATGTGGGAGGCTCAGATGAAGCTCTTAGCTGCTGACTTTGGCCTGGCCCAGCCCCGGCCTTTCTCTCTCCCTCTCTCTTTCTCTCTCTGTTACTCAGCCTTTCAAATAAATAAAATAAATCTTTTTAAAAATGTATAAAAAGTCCTTGTTTATTTAAAAGGGAGGGGGGAGAAGGCTGCTGCTGTTTTTCTGGTTAACTTTGACATTTCTATTGCCTGGGACTTTGAACCTTGAGCTCGTCTTAAAGGCAATATTTTGTTGGCTCGAAATAGAATTTTGATAGCACAAGGACACTCTGATCTATTTCAAGTAGTGATGTCCCTTTGACTTGATGACAAGCGGATGTGACATGCTCTTGCTGATAGCAGTTTGAAACGTTCCAGGCGAACCCCATCCCTCAGAATAAGCTTTCCACCATGCCTCATTCTGGGTTCTCCTTGAAAGCAGTGCTGAGATGCCCACTTGTGTGCTTACTGTGGTGAAACAGAGAATGAGGGGAAGCTATTGCAAGTGTCAGTTGTTAAGTCCATTACTGCTGTGAGTGACCAGAGCCCAATCCCACCAGACTCCCCAGTGACCTCAGAGTTCCCTACCTGAAGGTCAGAAGGAGAGAGCTGTTCCCACTGAATCCTCTTGCCTCTTTGGTCAAGGCTTGCCCTGTGAGGGCTTAAGTCCTTGTTCATAGTCACCCTTCCCTATCCATGAGAGGTTGGTTCCAGAACCCACGCAGAAATCAAAACCTGAGGATGCGCTGGTCCCTTACATACAATGATGTAATGTTTGCACATATCCTATGATATATTCCCATATGCTTTATTTGTAAATTATTAATATTTTTAGTTGATTTGTGAGGCAGAGAGAGAAAGAGGCTCCCATCAGCAGGTTTACTCCCCAGACGCCTGCTGTGGCCAGGACTGGGCCCAGCTGAAACTGGGGAGAACTCAGTCCAGGTCTCCCACGTGGCTGGCAGGAACCTTCTTACTTGGGCCTTTATTTCTGCCTTCTCAGGTCTATATTAGTGGGAAGCTGGCGCCAGGAGCCAGAGCTGAGAGCTCCCATATACTTTGCATCATAGCTGGATTATTTATTATACCTGACACAATGTGCATGCTGTGTAAATGGTTGTTATACTCTATTGTTTAAGGAATGATGGCAAGAAAAAAAGCAGTCTGTATGTGTTCAGTGCAGACACAGCCATCATAGGCCACATAGTACTACATGACTGCATAGTGCATGACCTGCAGTTGGTTGATTCCTCGGATGTGTATTCACATTGTGTGTGTGTGTGTGTGTGTGCAGCTGCACACCACACCCAGTGAGCAGGCAGTCCCTGACAAACAGCACAAGGCACTTGGCACAGGATGCAGCTGAGGGGAGAGGCTCCCAGCCACTGCTGGGATAGAAGACAGGTGCAGAGCATCTGAGTCTGACACACGCGAAAGGGATGCATCTGCCAGCGTCAGGTAGGAGCACAGGAAAGACCAGAAGTCACCTGCATGTCTCTTTAATCTGTCCTGCATGTCTGGGTGACTTTTCTTCACATGCATCCTTTAAAAGGTAAAATTAATAAACACTGGATTGCCAGAGCACCCCACAGGACTCTCCCTGACAAAGAGGCAGAGCAGCAGCAGGGCCCTCAGGTGAGAAGGGGGCTGTGGGAGAAGCTGTCGGCCCTCCGTCTTCCATTGCAGGGTCCTCTCGTCCCCAGCAGGGCTCCTTGCTTGGAGGGTAATTTCTTAAATTTATTTCATTTTATTTGAAAGGCAGAGAGCCAGAGATCTTCTGTCTGCTGGTTCACTCCTCAGATGCCCATGACAGTCAGGGCTGGGCCAGGCTGAAGCCACGAGCCTGGCCCTCCATGCAGGTCTCTCACATGGGTGACAGGGCCCAAGCACCTGAGCCATCATCTGCTGCCTCCCTGAATGTGCATTGGCAAGAAGCTGGATGGGGAGATTGGAGTAATCAGGTCTCAACCCAGACACTCGGTCGGGGTCGGATGCTGCCCTCCGAAGCGGTGACTTAACCATTGCATCGAATGTGTGGCCTTGGAGTGTAATTTTTCTCTTGCTGTTCAGTCACAATGACAGCTTTGTCCCTGATGTAATGGTAGTTTTGACTTTAGTTTAAATTATTCCACGAAGTGTCAAAGAGAAAAGAGATTCTCCCTCTCCCTGCCAAAAATTCTACTAGGAAGACTTTGCTCATTGAAATCTTTGCCTCCACATTAAATTTCTCATTCATGCTTCAGCTGAATCACAGGTGGCATTAACCTTCAGAGCCCATGTGACTAGCACGTGACTCAGACATAATTACCCATGTGTCATTGTGTTTTCTGGGAACACAGCATTCGGACACCAGCAAGAGCACACCTCTCCAGTGGGTCTTCCCTGGGCTCAGTGAGAACTCTTATTGTTGGGATCTATCCTAGTGTTCCTGCCACTGATATAGGAGACTTGGATTGTACTCCTGGCTCCTGGCTTCAGCCCCTGCCTAGCCTTGGCCATTGTGAGCATTTAGGAAGTGAATCAGTAGATGGAAGTCAGCCCTCTCCCTCTATACCGCCCCGCACCTCAAATAGAACAGAGCGCAACAAAACACCTTGGTGTGTGTCAGATGAGTGTCGGGCAATTGTCAGCATAATTCACTCAAGGGACCCTCCAGGTGTGCCTTAGCTGACCTTGAAATCACATGTCTCGTTTAAAATGTTTTTAAAGCATTATTTTAGGGAGTATAGATAAGCTGGAATGTTCCAAAGGATTGTCTAAAACTGTGGTTCCTGTAGCTCAATGGTTCTCAACCAGGGATGATCTTGTTCTCCCAGAGGACGCTTGGTAATTTCTGGGGGCATTTTTGGCTGTCACACTGTGGAGCTGGCACTACTGATATCTAGTGAGTAAAAGCCAGGATGATGCTAAATACCCTATGACACACAGGACAGCACGTTCACCCCTGTAGACAGCATTACCCCATCTCACATGTCAATAGGACTGAGGGTGAGAAACTGATACACTGGGGAACGTTTATGCAATGTGAAATAAGGCCACTTGTTTGGAAAATTCAGACTAAAAGAAAGAAAGTATTCCTTCAGTTGAACAGTTAAAACAGAACTACCCGTAAACCTACCATTTCATAAGACAGCTGTCTTTTTAGCTATGACCTTCAACTTCTGCCCAAATGAATATAGATGTTCCTAAGACTGCAATTATGGGATCAAGCCTTTAGCCTAGTGGTTAAGACACCTGCATCCCACAGCAGAGTGCCTGGGTTCAATTCTCAACTCCTGGCTCCAGCTTTCTGCCAAGGCAAACCCTGGGAGGCAGCAGTGATGGCTCAGGTATGAGTTCCTGCCACCAACATGAGAGACATGGATTCTGTTCCCAGCACCTGGCTCTGGTCTCCAACCAACCCCAGACACTGCAGACCTTTGGGGAGTGAATCAGCATTAGGGAGCTCTGTGTGTGTGTGTGTGTGTGTGTGCGTGCGTATCAAATAAAATAATTTAAAATTTTTAATATTATAATTTTGATGTATATCCAAGTTTATATTCTTGTTTCCACTTAAAAATGCCACTTCTGGGAGCAGTGTCATGACACAGTGTGTTAAGCCACCACTTGTGGTATCCATATTAGAATGCTGGCTCCAGTCCTGTCCACTCTGTGCTTCTGATCTGGCTTCCTGCTAGTGTGCCTGGAAAAGCAGTGACGATGGCCCAATCTCTGTGATCCATGTGGGAGACCCAGATGGAGTTACTGGCTCCTGGCTTCAGTCTGGCCCAGATCTGGCTGTACTAGCTATTTGAGTAGTGAACCAGCAGATGAAAGATCAATTGATCACTCTCTCCCCCCACCCAATTCTCCCTCTTTCCCTCCCTCCCTCTCCCTCTCTGTCTCTCCTTTTCTGTTACTCTTCCTTTCAAATAAGTAAATACTTTCAAAAATATCACTTTCATCACCTGTCATTTTGATACATGTTATCCCATGGAGTGAAATCTATTAAAACAATCCCTCTATTTTTCTTTCCATGCATATATACAAACAAGTACTCCAGTCTAAAATCTAGCTTTGGAGACCTGACCATGGGGTACTGTTGAATGATTTTACAACAAATACTGTTTTCCAAGAAATAGCTACTTTTAGAACATCCTAAGAAATTACTGCAATGTAAATATTTTCACCCAAGAAACATTTACTACTTGTAAGAGACATCCATTACTTACATATTTACAAATTAAGGAGAAAATCCAGCTGTGGCCTGGTTTAATGACAGAATCACAGCGTACACCTTGACTCCATCAGGGTTGAGACCTCTTACCCTCTGGGTCATGGGTGCATCCAGTCTGCGCCACGGGAGCCCCCATGCATCACAGAAAGGAGAAAGCAGAATCTTGCTTAACCCATCAGGATGTACCAGAACAAAATCCTGGCGTTCATCTTGATAAAAGTAATTTATAACCACTTTTTAAGATGAATCAGGGCCGGCGCCGTGGCTCACTTGGCTAATCCTCCGCCTGTGGTGCTGGCATCCCTGGTTCTAGTCCTGGTTGGGGTGCCAGATTCTGTCCTGGTTGCTTCTCTTCCAATCCAGCTCTCTGCTGTGGCCCGGGAATGCAGTGGAGGATGGCCCAAGTGCTTGGGCCCTGCACCTGCATGGGAGACCAGGAGGAAGCGCCTGGCTCCTGGCTTCGAATCGACACAGCTGGCCGTAGCACCCATTTGGGGGGTGAACCAATGGAAGGAAGACCTTCCTCTCTGTCTCTCTCTCACTGTCTAACTCTGCTTGTCAAAAAAAAAAATGAATCAGGATATGTTTTTATTTTACCAGATAAGAAATCTGATAGAATCCAGTTTAATGGACAGAGTCAAGTCCTACCTGAAATACTCAATGTATACCTCTGTCAGCCCAGGGCTCCCTGCACTTCAGTGTCCAGACAGTTTTGCCTGGAACCCCAATTTCCCACCCAGTAGAATTTTAAAGCACTTCCCAAGAGACTTGCACTTCTCTGGAAGGGAAGTGGCTCTGAGTTCTCATTTCTCTGAACTAACTCAGTTGATGGATCATCTTACTATTCCCATCTGACTTTCTTGCCCTCTATTGCACCGGCTCAGACAGAACTCATCTAACTTAGTCTTCAGCTCTGATTCAACACTGACACCCCGAAACTCACTGTTGCCCCCAGAGGATGTATGCCTGTTACACCGCTTGGTCAAGGAAGTGACAAGCAATGCATATAGCAGCAAGCAGTTAATCAGAAGACTCTTGACAGCTGCACCATTAAGGGCTTTGGTGGCAGTTTTCCTACTGCATCCCCTCTTCCTGCACTCTCTCCTACCTTGCGTTCCACCCCCTCCGCCAAACTGGTCCTAAATTCTTCATAGGAAATTATTCAGAGTAGTAGAGCTCTCTTGGGTTCCTACACCCATAATCCATTCCATATCTCCATTTTGGTTTGCAAACTAGACCAACCAGAAAAGCCTTTACTTTAACTGGACCTAAGTTTCTGGAAAACAACTGTTGATAGCAGTTCACTAGCCTCTCACACACCTCTAAAAGCCTTAATTCCTTTAAAAAACCAGTTATGAAATACAAGGCTGCATGTATGTCTGTAGCCATGTGTCTGGTCAAAGAGTAGCTGTTTAACTGCACCAAAATGCTTGGCCTTGGACTCCAGGTCAACACAGACTCTTGAATGTATCCACTGTCTGCTTTGTTCACTTTCCTGCTCTTTATTTCTGAATGGTTCAGCCTGCCATTCAGGGCACCCCTTCTTTCCATTGCCTCATTTCTGCTGCCTCATTTCTCAGCATTGTTTGTCATTCAGTCTCTCTTGCAGCTGATCTGGGCTCGTAGAATGTGGTTGAGCACAGAGATCACAGGTCCGTGAGTGATGGTCCCAGGGTGACATCTTTTACATATCTGATTTCTCTTGTGAGTGTTTGGAGTCTGTACGGTGATGATAGCATCTCTTTCTTAAATCCCCCCTCATCACCTGGGAGGGAATGACTGCTCCATAGCGTTGGCAGCACTCATTTATCCTGCATACTCATTCACTCAACAAACACTCACTGGCTGCTGTGGGCTAAGAAGCGGGGACATGCAGCAAACGATATGCAGCAAACATAACTAGGCTCTTCCCTCCTAGAGTTTACTTCTGAGCGGAGTAAGCAGTGGTAGAATATTCCAGTGTTGGGCTGGCATTGTAGCACAGCAGTTTAGGTCGCTTCCTGTGGTATCAGCATCCTATGAGAGTTCCAGTTTGAGTTCTGGCTGCTCCAGTTCCAATCCAGCTCCCTGTTAATGTACCTGGGAAAGCAGTGGAACATGGCCCAAGTACTTGGGACCCTGCTGGGTACCCACGTTAGAGACCCAGGCAGAGCTCAGCCCTCCTGCTTCCTCCTGGCCCAGCCCCAGCCATCATCGCCATTTGGGAAGTGACCCAGAAGATGGACCAGCTCTCTTCTTCTCCCTCTGTAACTCTGCCTTTCAGATCAATAAGTAAGTCCTTTTTAAAAATGACAACATGACACGAATAAAAAAATTCCAGTGTGTGGGTGACACAAGACGACACGTTCTGGTTTCAGAACTAGAGTCGAGTCTTATTAGGGTTGAATGCTGTAAACAGAAATAATGACACATTTTACTGTTTACCCAATGGCATCTTCTTCATCTCGCCAGCACGCTGTCTCTTCTGCCCACCAGCCACATCTGATCTTCCGTCACACAGTGACACGAGTGTGGGTGCTGTGAAATCTTCTTTCTCCAGAATAATTCTGGCTGCAGTGAAACACCGTACATTCTGGCTTTTAAAATTTTAGCCCTGAAACTTGAATTTCATCTTCACTCTTGTTGAGATGAACTGGATCTGCTCATATACGTGGGATGGGGAAGGAAAGTCGAAAGGCTTAAAGTATTTTACCATCTCTCATTCTAAACACAAGCACATCGTCCCTCCATTCCTTTTATGAATGGGATGTCACTCCAAACCTGGCGAATAAACTTGTCCGTTACAACTTCCGAGTTACATCATGCCCAGTTAACGACAGGACATATTGGCAAAGACAGAGGAAAACTGGAAGTCAATATAAAGACAGTGACGATTATTTATTGAGAGAACCAGGCAAAGAGTCTCTTCTCCGTAAACATGCAGCATCTCGATGAGTGAGTAGACACACACACACACACACACACACACACACACAAACCAGCTTATTCTAAACATTGCTCTTCTGGGTTATTCACTTCCCTCACCCTCTGAGATTTATAGTTCAACCATACCAGTTCAGAAGGAAGAAAAAAGGCCATTTTTCTAATCCAATTCCTTGGGAAAAAAATACTTAAGCAATATTAAGAATCTTCAATTACCTAATTTAATAAAGGGGGTGATTTATATTCTGTAGTCAGCAACGTGTGTTGCTGATTATTTCTAATCCCTTAGAAAAGATCTGACATTATGCTCCTGGTCCTGTACAGCATGAAATCGTCATGTGTATTTTACCAAAGGAAGTAACAAGAATAATGGCCTGTGCGTCTGCAGTCATTTTCCACGAACACATTGCAACATGGTCTTGCCCTGGGGCAGAGAAGTACAGATTTTTCTCTACTTCAAAAGAATGAAAAATTATCACTCTATCCAGAACCATTATAGACTTCAGAGACTTTGGCATGAAATATTCAGAAAGTTTATCTTAGAATTCAATATTTGAAAAGCCTGCTTTAAAACTATTGCAGTGATTAGTGGCCCTCTTGCTTGGGCCAGCCTTGGCTTCCTGAAGGCCCGCGTTGTGGCAGTTGTGGAGGTACCGGCTGTTGTTTTAACCACGTATCATCCGCATCCGCCACAGACGCTGCTAGGAGACAGTGTTTTACATCACCCCACCTGGAGGAACTGTGATGGCTGCTCGAAACGCGCTTCTTCGTGGCTGTGCCTTTTGCTGCTAATGACTGGGATGTGTGGCTTATGCTGCAATTCTGTTCCTGTGACTTTTGTTGTCTTGGCCACGTGGAATGGGTCCCACTTCCCTGCTCCCCGCTCAGGGAGCAAAGCCCTTGTCTCAGCAGTTCCAGGGACACAAAGGGACAACCCCACGGAGGCCACCCACACCCTCGGCCTGGCAGCCAGAGGCTCACGGCTTCATTACTCTCCATAGGAGTCAGAAAAGCTTATCAGGTGTTTGTGGGGATTTAACAGAGCTTCAGAGGCCTTGAATGAAGCCAGCGGAAAGTTCTGGAGTTAGAGTTGGCCATGTGGAAACTGCAGTATAATCGCTTCTCTCTCGAGTGCCCTGTCTGTGCAGGGAGGCAATGTGGAATCGAGTAGAGAGCTCTGGTTTTAGAATTTAACGATCCTGGGCTGGTGTTGTGGCACAAGCTAAGCTGAAGCCTGCGACGCTGGCATCCTGTATGAGTGCTGGTTCCAGTACCAGCTGATCCATTTCCAATCCAGCTCCCTGCTAATGCGCCTGGTAAAGCAGTGGGAGAAACTGCTTTAACCACACAGGAGACATGGAAGAAGCTTCTGGCTCCTGTCAGCCCTCCAGATTTCCACAGCCACAAATTCAGCCAGCTGTCCATCAAAAACATCCAAGAAAATAAGTCGTACCTATGCCAAACATGTACAGATTGTTTTTTCTGATTATTCCCTTCAAAAATGCAGTATAACAATTTACATAGCTCTTACATGTAATAGGTATCATAAGTAACCTAGAGGTGAGTTAACATGTATGGGAAGATGTGCACAGCACAAAACAGATACTGCACCATTTTATAAAAGGGATTGAGCATGATGGATTTTGGCATCCGTGGGGGTATACAGATGACTGTGTATTTTTTGATATATATCACAGAAAGATTCAGGATATAACCAGAAAAATGGTCATTCCTCCTTATATAACCTGTTCATTTGACTTCACTCCTTTAAATATGTTGAACGTGTTACTTCTGTTCGTTTTTAATAAATACCCTTATTTTCTTCCCTACCATATATATTATCAGTGTAAGAAAAAATACGGAGACATCAACCTCAACTTCAAGTGGATAGAACTAGGTTCCTGTCTCACATAGACATGCAAGGAATGAAAGGCTGTGATGTGCTCTTGATGCATAGGTGTGGACAAGAATGGTGTGTGAAGAACGTTTTGTTTCATCTTCCAGGGAAGTGGACCAAGACTCTGATGGCCACGTCAGCTTTAGGGACTTTGAATATGCCATGAAGCATGGACAAGATGCTGCCTGACGGTCACTGAGAGCCACTTGGTGCAACTCCAGGGAGATCAGAAGAGGGGCGTCTGTTTGAAGGTCGAACAGTCTCCATTCTACTGACGATGGATGCTGCACACCTGTGATTAAATGCGCAGTCACGCTCTCTGCATGCCGCTGTGATCCTTGTATCAGAGTCGCGGAGGAGGTTGGGGCCTGGGGAATGCGTCTGTGTGTCAGGCTGCCGCCACTGGCACTGCCCCCTGGTGGTCTCTCCTGTCTGCTCTCATGGGCTCCCCTCTCCACACTGTGGGCCAGGTGTTCTACTTCCTGACCTCATTCGCTAGCCCGCATCACCCCACCCATGTCCCTGATTCGTAGGAGCTCCAAATGTCTCAGAAGGGGCGGCTTTTTCCTGCCCGTGGTGCCAGTGGCCTTCATTCATTCAGCTTGAGTTGAACAGACCATGATGCCTCCCAGTACTAAGTGCTCACTGTGTTCCAAGCAATGAGGAAGGTGTTGGTGGGAAAACGGAGACTTCAGACTGCTCTAAGGTAATGTACCAGAGTCCAAGTGATCGTGGCAAAGTGACCCCAGGGCACTCACCGTGCAAACCAAAGAAACCAGACTAGGCTAATGTAGTAAGCCCTCTCTGGCTACAGACAAAGAGCAGTGTAGTGGAGGCAGAAGACTTGTCTGCAGAATCCTCAGGATAGCCTGGCCTGGCATTCCTGCTGCAGAGAAGCGAGCCCTGGGCTGCCCAGCTGGGCTCTGCCACATGCTCCCCGGCCCTGGACAGTCCTGCCTGCACCCAGAGCCTCAGCCACCCAGTGTTCATGTTCTCTACACCTTGTGTTTATCCAAAACAATTCCAAAAGGATAGTATCAATACTAATATTTTATTTATGGGATCAGGATTATATAACATTAACAACATTAGAAAAACAATATTTCAGATAATGTGCATTTTAAAATATTAAACATCTAAAGGTCAAATAGAAATCTAATTTGGGAAAATAGAAGTGTGACACAAGTATCATTCTGATATTAGCACATGACCTTAGTAAAAATCAAGCTTTAAACTG
The DNA here is from genome assembly GCF_964237555.1 of Oryctolagus cuniculus. Classification (NCBI taxonomy): domain Eukaryota; kingdom Metazoa; phylum Chordata; class Mammalia; order Lagomorpha; family Leporidae; genus Oryctolagus; species Oryctolagus cuniculus. Next base: position 35,449,130 of record NC_091451.1, on the reverse strand, counting down.
TCAGAAATAAGACGCGCCTTAAGAGATGTGACAACTAAAGGCAATGTGGTTTTCTGGATGGGATCCTGGAATAGAGAAAGGACGCCAGGTAAAAAGAAATCAGATATGGACTTGAGCTAATCGTAATGATCCGTATCGGTCCATTAATTGCGACAGTTTTTTCAAACTCAAATAAAATGTCAACCACAGGAGAGACCAGGTGAGGAAGTGTCCGTGGGAACTCTCTGTACTATTTTCATAATGTTTCCATAAATCAAAAACCATTCCAAAATTAAAAGTTTCTTAAACAAAAAAATTCTTGCTCAAAACATAAAAAGTAAAACTTCATCTAAAAGGAAGAAAACATTGAAAACCAGAAAAGTGAACAAACGAAGTGTTATTTCTAAAACAAAGTAGATCAAAGTAGCCTGCGTTTTTGGGCAAATGATTGCAGTTGATGAAAAGCCTTTCTGACTTGGGGTGGAGTTTTGTTCAACAGATACTTTCATCATAAGTAGAATAATTGAGTCGCTGATCCTGATCTCAAAACATGAATGATATGGATTTTAGATTGTTTTTTAAGTATCGAAATTAGAGTAATGCACCAACAAAGTGCCAGTACTCCAGTAACTGTCAGTACCAAAACCCAGGTTGCAGTCACTACTTGGGCCTCATCCAGGAGGCGTGACAAAGGAAAGGGAGGGGTCTCTTCCTGCAGTTGCCACGGGAGGCAAGCGGCCAGGTTGGGAAAAGCTGTTAGAAAACTCCCGTGACCCTGCATCAGTCTCAGGGACAGAATCCACCCATTCTCGCTGAGACCACGCAGGGATGTGAGGGAGAACAGTGGATGCCTTGTGGACCTAACAGAGCCTGGGCAGTACAGCTGCGCTTCCAGGAGAGCCAGAGCCAGCACCATGAGCAGCTGTAGCTCCGCCTCCCTCCCATAGGCACTGACAGCCTTGGAACATCCCAGACAGGAAGTAGCCCCTAATCCATCCCACTGCAAGGCCAGCGACCCCGGAAAGTGGCTTTGAGTGGCCCCTGGATCCACCAACTCTGGTTCACCCACAGAGTAGGGACGTGGGCCACTGGGGACTCACCCAGGTGTTCCGAGGGCTGGTTGCTGAGAGAGGGAGTGATGCGATCTGGGAGATTCCATCTCCTTTCTTGGCAGGTGACAGTGACAGGTAGGGACAGCACCTCCCAGGTTTGCCACTACAGAGTTTCCAGGATCACAGAGCAAAACCAAAAAGTGGGAGAGCTCATGAACCTTCCCCTCCTTGTCATCGCCCGAGGCCCAATCCAGACCCTCCTTCCGTGAGCTTTGTCTTTGATCCCAGTCCCAACCTTGTCACCAGTCCACCTGGGGGTGAATCTGCAGCGGCGTGACCTTGCTGGCCTGGTCCCTGTTGACTGGCTCAAGGATGAGCGTGTGTGCCAGCTGACATCGAGAGCGCCCCTGAGGCCCGGCCGTGCTCCGCTCAGTGGCCCAGTGAGGGCAGTGACTCAGGGGCAAGTGACAGACATGTTTTCTGCCACGTGGCCTAGAAAACTGAGGCAGCTGCTTTGTGTTGAGAGCATAGGGAGGGGAAAAAAATAGACACCCAGAGGGGAACAAGAAAGGAGGTGGAGAAGCCCTCTGGTGTTTGGTTTCTGGCTAAGGCTGTGCACAGGCCGTCATAACCCTTTGGGTCCTGTGAGGTAACCCAGTATCCCTCCAATAAATCTTTCGGCTGCAGCCAGCTGGACTGGCTTTCTGTTATTTGAAACCAAGAGCACCCTCACTGTTACAGGAAGGAGCCAAGGACAGAGTCGTAGGTGACGGGAACATGTTCCGGGGCAGCCGAGGAAAGACTTCTTGAGAGAGCGAGCTGTGGCCACTGCTCTGTCCCTGACCCTGCCTCGACTGGGCCTCTCTCTGTGAGGAACTCAGCTCTGATCTTGTCTGTGGCAGTGGTTCTCAAAGAGGGCGCCAGGGAGCTAGGAGGGCCCAGCACATCTGTCTCTCTGAGACCTCATCCTGCCGGTCCCTTCACCTTTGCGTCCCCATGACATGGGTCTCTCGTGGTATTTTTGTGCCCATTTTTTCCCTTTGTCTTGCGCCATTAACTCCCCTACAACCATCCCATAAGTGTTAGTATTCCCGCAAGGCCTAGCTCTCATCCGCCAGTCTTCTTGATCAACAATTCTCCAAGGATGATTTCATGCAATGCCAAGATCTCAGCCATGGCCTTGACAGGGGTGAGTCCCCAGACAGACCTGTGTCTTCCGACTTGACCTCTGCTCGGATCCAGGCCTGTGTTTTCATTTGCCTGTCTGACATTTCCGCCTCAATGCTAACTCATTGAGCTAAAATCAGACTCGTTGTTCCTCTAATTTTCAAAACCAGTTTCCCATTCTGTGTTTTCTGTTTCTGTGAATAGCAACCTCTCCACGCCTACCCCACGCTGTCATGCAAGCCAGCTGCCTCAGAATTCTGTTCACATCTCTGCGACCTTCCTTAGTCCCAACAGCTAGCCAGTCCTGGATCCCCTGGAGCCAGTCTCTCCAAGACATTCGTGACATTTTTCTCCCGTTCCATCCTGATCTCTTTGCCCACAGCCTTACTTCCCTCCCAGTCCTTTGTATCAGCAGCCCTCTTTGCTGTTGAATAATGTCTAACCCTGTAATGTGCCACTCAATGCCCTCTGTAACATGGCATCAATTTATATTCTCACTTGCATTGTTCACAACTACCTCTGTTATACACCCCACTCCAGATAAAATCACACATGCACACGGTAGTCCCTTCCCCACAGTGTTAGTGGGTCTTTAACCAAAACAGAAACAAAACACACCTCATTTTGGGGCCAGCATCATAGCACAGCAGGTTAAGCCACTGCTTGCAATCCCAGCATCCCATATTGGGGTGCCAGTTCAAGTCTGGCTCCTCCAGAATGCCCTTCTAATGCACCTACAAGGGCAGCACATGGTGACCCCATTACTTGAGTCCCTGCCGTCCATGTGGGAGACCCAGATGGGGTTCCTGGCTCCTGGCTTTGGCTCGGCCCAGACCTGGATATTATGGCATTTGGGGAGTGAACCAGTGGATGGAAGATATTCTCTCTCTCTCTCTCTCTCTTTCTCTCTTTCTCTCTTTCTCTCTCCCCCTCCCTCCTCCTTTCTCCCCCCTCCCCCTTTCTCTCTGTTGCTCTGCCTTTCAAATAAATAAATAAATAAATCTTAAAAAGAAAAACTCATTTTATAGAAGGTATTGGACCATCTCATCCTTGTATTTTTCCCTCACAGCCGTCATCTTGGAAAGGGAGAAGGGAGACCAGTCACGCTATGTATTCTGTACAGCGCCTCCTGAATCTAGGGAAGATGTGTCCTGAGACACCGAGTAGATGCCTATAGCTCTGGGGAGTACTCAATTCAACATGTACTGTGGTTTCCTTATACGTACATATCAATGATGAAGTTTGATTTATGAACTAAGCATAGTAAGAGATTACCAATAATACATAAGAATGGAACAGTTCTATACTGAAAACAGAGTATTTTAAACTTAGGAGTTGTTGATTTCTGGAATTTTCCACCTAATATTTTCAGAACCAAGTTGACTACAGGTGGCTTTCAGCAGGTAAGGGAGGTCGGCTGCTTTGTGTGCTCCTCACACTACCAGATGGATCTGCGCCAGCCTCTTCCACAGGGGAGGAGGCACTTGCAACCTGCACAGCCTGGGCCATTGGAGAGGGGGAGAGTGGGAGGGTGACGCAGCTTCCAGCCACTAAACAGGGCCTCTCCTCTGTGCTGCAGGGGCACTTCTGGGAGTGCGTGGAAAAATCGGAATCCAAAGGTAAGCTTATTTTGGTGCAAAAAGTTTTGAGATCAACACATCATGTTTTCAAAGTAAGCATTTTCCATAAAATCTTTGAAGACAATGTATATATACCATTTCAAAAAGTTTTGTACTAACATAAACTTATCTTTTTAGTTGCATTTTCTGCAAACTTTTAGAAGAGCCCTCTCCCATTACCTGCAGTGGGAAAATCATCCATGATGTTAGTCCATTTTCTGTGGTTGCACTTTGGGTTTATTTGTTTGTTTAAGATTTATTTGTTTGTTTATTCAAAAGGTAGCATTAGGAAGAAAGAGAAGGAGAGACAGAGAGACCTTCCATCTGCTGATTTACTCTCCAAATGGACCCAATAGTTGAGATTAGGCCAGGACAAAGCCAGGAGCCCAGAGCTCCATCCGGCTCTTCCACATGCACTGTGTGGACAGAAGCACTTGGGTCATCTTCTACTGCCTTCCCAGGTGCACTAATAGGGGGCTGGATTGGAAGCAGAGCAGTCAGGACTTGAACTGGTGCTCTGATATTGGATGTCAGAGTTACAGGCAATGGCTTAACCTGCTGAGCCACGATGCTGGTCCATGTACTTTATTTTTGACACCAAATGAGTTTCTCCAGATTCATTGGCTAACCTAGGTCAAGCATCTCACACATAGTAAGTATAAAAAATTAATGTTCAGGGACCTGTGTTGCGGTGTCACAGGTAAAGCTGCCACCTGCAATGCCGGCATCCCACATGGGGGCCTATTTGTGTCCCAGCTGCTCTACTTCTGATCCAGCTCCTTGCTTATATGCCTGGGAAAGCAGAGGAAGATGACCCAAGTGCTTGGGCCTCTGCACCCATGTGGGAGTCCTGGAAGAATCTCCTGGTTCCTGGCTTTATCTTGGCTTAGTCCCAGTTGTTAGGGCCAACTGGGGACTGAACCAGTACATGGAAGACCTCTCTCTGTCTCACTCTGTCTCTGTCTCTCTGTCTCTCTCTGTTTCTGCCTCTCTGTAACTCTGCCTTTCAAATTAATAAATCTTTTTTTTTAAGATTTATTTATTTATTTGAAAGAGTTACACAGTGAGAGGAGAGGCAGAGAGAAAGAGAGGGAGAGGTCTTCCATCCGATGGTTCACTCCCCAGTTGGCCACAATGGCTGGAGCTGCGCCGATCCGAAGCCAGGAGCCAGGAGCTTCTTCCAGGTCTCCCATGCAGGTACAGGGGCCCAAGGACTTGGGCCATCTTCTACTGCTTTCCCAGGCCATAGCAGAGAGCTGGATTGGAAGTGGAGCAGCCAGGTCTCGAACCAGCACCCATATGGGATGCCAGCACTTCAGGCCAGGGCATTAACCCGCTGTGCCACAGCGCCAGCCCCAAATAAAAAATATCTTTAAAAAATTAATTTTCATCATAAAATCACCAAGCTAAACCAAAATTACACTGGATTATTAAATAACTTCACTTTCAGTGTGCTGTAGACTCTCAAAGAGATATTCAAAGAGGAGTTCTAGAAATGAGCTGGACAGCGGAAGCATTCTGGAAATAGGTGTGCAGCCCTCACCTGTGTGCAAATTCCGAACAGTGTACTCCCCCAATGACTCTGCTTGATGGTCGCATTTCACTTACACATTTATAATTTAGGGTTAATGAAAACAAACTGCTCTTTCCTTTCCTTTTTCCTAGCTTGTAAGTTCTGAGAAATCTGTTTGGAACTGCAGAATTAGGCAGCTCAAAAGAAACCTTCATAGGCACACACGCACAGAGATTGAAATTCAGCAACATTGGGGACGGCAGCTCACAAAGTGACCTTTCTCACAAAGCAAATTTAAATGGTATTGGCCACATGGATTGAAAAGTAGCTTAAGCAATTTAGTGTAATAAAATATAGAGTGCCCAATCTAAATTTCTTAGTTTATTAAGTTGATAAAATACTCAGAAATGTGGATGGAAAAAATAGTTATTCTAACTTCAGAGAAATACAGATTAATTTCTATGAAAACACAAACTGAAATTCAAATAGACTCCCTATTTTATGGTTTACTGATCCTTGGGGTGGGGGTGGGGCCCCAAAGGAGAGCAAAACAGTTAAGTTGGCTAAAGTACAGAAAGAGTATTTCCAACAATATTGAGTTCATAGGAAAAAAAAAATTGACCAAGGGACTGGAAATATCACGTGCATTGTCATAGCAACAGTTATTGTAAGGTAGAAATGAGGTTTGGGCATCTTTTTTATTTCAAATAAGGCAGCCAAGCTTGATTCGAAATGACTTTTCTGAGGTCAAATGTGTCAGAGGTAGTGCTTGAGTCAGTTTCTTTACCAAGAGTTCCCTGCTGCTACCGTTAGGTTGGACTGCTCCTGGAAAGCTGGTTGCTTTTCCTTCCCCCCGCCCTTTCCTTTCCTGTCCTGTCCTGTCCTTTCTCCTTCCTTCTCTCCTTTTTTCCTTATCATATCCGTTGCTAGAATTACATCCACTGGGCCATTTAAGGTGCAATGTGCCCTGCTTTGCTGCTGATATCCAAACATGCATTCGGCAGAATTTTCTACATGGACTACAAATGGAAGCAAAAGTCCCAGGATGCGTTATATGTTTCACCAGCCACGGAAGCTTCTTGGCCATTGTGCCCTCACATCCTTCTCCCTCCAGACTCTTACGGAGCGTGTCCTTCTCAGACTCCAGTCGCACATCCTTGGTATCCATGAAGTTACCTGGCCTGCATCTCATTCCCTGTCCTCCTCCTGTTCCTGTTCCTCTACTCCAGGCTCTTTCTCCTTTCTCTCCCTGTTTTACGGAGACTGCAAGAATGGCACAGCCACTTTAGAAGGCAATTCAGTAGTTTCTTACAAAGGTAGACGCAGTCTTGCAACATGATCCAACAGTTACACTTCTAGATATTTACCCAGTTGATCTGAAAACTTAAGTCCACATAGATACTTATATGTGAATGTTCGTAGTAGTTTTATTCATAATTGTCAAAAACTGGAAGCAACCAAGATATATTCTTCTAAAGGTGATTGAATATTCTGCAGAAACACTCAACCAACCCTCCTTGAAACTGTCAAGGTCATCTACAACAAGAAAAGCCTAAGAAACTCCAGATGGAGCCTAGGGACCATGGTGACTAAATGTAACCTGATAGCCTGGGTGGGAGTCTGGAACAGCAAGAAGACTTAGATCAAAAGCCTGGAAATCAGAGTAAAGTGTGGGCTTTATGAATAATACTGTCCCAGGATTAGTTCATGAATCGTTTCAAGTATTCCGTACTAATAGAAGATGTCAGTAATTGATAGAGCGGGGTACCTGGGATTTAGGAATTCTCCCTCTTATCTTTACAATTTGTCTGTAAATCTAAAGTTATTCTAAAGTAAAAAGTTTTTTTTTATTTATTTATTTCAGATCTTACAGTAGAAGTTATAGTCCTGACACTATCTAAATTGTTAATGCAACTTTTAGATGTCATTTAAAAATGTGCAGCAAAGAGGGCACATAATTTTTCAATGTAATGTTATGGGACACATTTGCCAAAACAGCGTTGCGGGCCACCACTTAGTGGCAGCCTCCTAGGACCCTCTGGGCAAAGCTTGGAGGACGCCCTGCTTGGGCAAGACCTCTGCCCTTGGGAAGTGTGTTCGCTGCCTGTTTCACACGTTGCATTGGTTTCTGACGGAGAAGAGACCTCATAGTTCAAAGCACCTGCTTTTTTTGAATAACATTTGAGAACATTCGAAAAAACATCAAGAAGAAAGTCCTCCGCCTTCCATTATGCTGCTTCCACTATACATTTCAAGGGAAAGAAATCCCTCTCCTTTGGGACTATCGAAAAGAGAGCCCTTTATACTTCTTTTGAACTTGATGATTCCTCACAGCTGCGAAGACTGTAGGGTGCCATCCGCCCATAAGGTGCAGCTCTTCGATTCTTGCGAGGCTGCTTGCAGCCTGGAATGACTGGAGCACACCAGCACACCGTGACACACTTCCATGGCTCTCTGCAGTCATGGTCTTCATCCTCACCTTGGCACTGGCGTGTGAGCCTGGAAAACCAGCGTGGCCATGGTGAGCCTACTCAGGGACTAGTTTTATTTTACAAAATCAATATTTTATTCATTAAAGCTATGTAGTAAAAAGCCCAGTTCCTCCTTAATTTTTTCTTTCATATTTGTTTACAAATCCAGAAAATTGCATTAATCACTCTAAAGTAGCTTCTACAGTTTCATTAAGTTACAACTGCATATATGAAAAAATGTATTCAGTTACACTTTTTAAAATTATTTTTAAATGTATTTATTCTATCTATTTGAGAAGTAGACAGAGCTCCCGGTTCACCCCCTAAACAGGGCTGGACCAAGGTGAAAGCTGGAAGCTGGGATCTCAGTCCACATCTCCCAAGTGAGTGGCACGGATCCAGCGACTTGAACCCTCAAGTTCTGCCTCCCAGGGTCTGCATTAGCAGGAACCTGGAATCAGGGACAGAGCCAGGACTCAAACCCAGGCACTCCCATATGGCATTCAGGCATCCCAGCTGGCATCTTTAAAAAAAAAGAGAGAGCGAGAAAGAAAAGCTTAATTTATTTATTTGAAAAACAGAGTTACAGAGAGAGAGAGATCCTCCATCTGCTGGTTCACTCCCTGAGTGGCCACACCAGCCAGGGCTGTGCCATGCCGAAGCCAGAGAAGCTGGGAACTCTGTCCAGGTCTCCCACGTGGGTGCAGGGACCCACATACCTGGGCCGTCTCCCACTGCTTTCCCAGCCACATTAGTCGGCAGTTAGATAGGAAGTAGACCAGCCGGGATTCTAACTGGTGTCCATATGGGGTACTGGCAGCTTAACCCGTTGTACCATAAGGCCAGCCCCAAACTGGCACCTTCACTGCTATACCAAAGGCCTGCTCCCCATTATCTTTTCTGGATTGGTCTTCCTAGGGGTTTATCAATTTTGTTAATATTCTCAAAGCATCAGCTTTTAGGCTTGTTGCTTTATTTTGTTTGTTTTCTGTGTCATTGTTTCTGCCCTCATCATTATTGCTATTTCTTTTCATCTTTCTTTATTGCTTTTACTTGAGCTTCTTCAGAGGCTATGGTCATTACCTTTTAGCTTTTTTATTTTCTAAAATATGTATTTAAGGCTATAAATGTTCACTACACACTGCTTTAGCTGCACCTTACAAATTGTATGTTTTATATTCATTATCATTCTCTTCAAAATATTTTCTACTTTCTGTTATAATTTCTTCTTTGGCACATGGGTTATTCAGAAATCAATTATTAAATTTTTAAAAGTTTTTAAAGGTTTTTTTCTTGTGTTCTTAATTGATTTCTAGGTAATTCCACTGTGGTTTGAGGACTTACTTAGAATCTTTTCAAATCCTTCAATCAGTTCTTTTTTAAGTCTTTAATTCTCTTAATGAATCAATACATCTTCCCACATATTTCAATAAATGTCTTGGGGTAATAAATTAAGTTCTATAATTTTTAAGTCTTCATTCTCTTGAATACTCCAATATTATTTATAATCTTAAATTTCAACTGTAATCATAAATCTAGGGCCGGCGCCATGGCTCACTAGGCTAATCCTCCGCCTTTCGGTGCCGGCACACCGGGTTCTAGTCCTGGTCGGGGCGCCTGATTCTGTCCCGGTTGCCCCTCTTCCAGGCCAGCTCTCTGCTGTAGCCCGGGAGTGCAGTGGAGGATGGCCCAAGTACTTGGGCCCTGCACCCCATGGGAGACCAGGATAAGTACCTGGCTCCTGCCGTCGGATCAGCGTGGTGCGCCGGCCACATCACGCCAGCCGCGGCGGCCATTGGAGGGTGAACCAACGGCAAAGGAAGACCTTTCTCTCTGTCTCTCTCTCTCTCACTGTCCACTCTGCCTGTTAAAAAATAAAAAATAAAAATAAAAAAATTAAAAAATCATAAATCTAAATCCACTTGGATTTTTTCTTCATTTGGAATTTAAATTGGAATTACCAAGTGAATCTGTTAATCAGTGTGAAACTGTGCCATCCAATGTCATAGCAAGCTGTACATGATAATTAAGTTTAATTTTTACACACAAACTATGATGAAATAGAGTCAACAATTCAGTTCCTCACTGGCCAACCACATTCAGTGGCCACACATCAAGTGTCCAGTAACTGTATGTAATGAATGATTATCATGCTGCATGAACAGAACTTTCCCACATCATTGCAGCAAGCTGTATTAGACAGCACTCCCTAAACATTGCTGTAGGGTTCTGGGCAGCCTTTTGATTGGCTGCTCTGGGGTTAGGTGCCCACCCTGGTCCCATCAGCTGGCAAAGTTTCATGGCACTAGCGTGGTGGTTTATGCAAGCACCCCCCCCACACACACACAGAAAGGATGATTGTGGGAGCACGTTAGAAAGGGATTGGGAGAAAGACCAGTGTTGTGCAGCAAACTGCCTGGCAAGTGCCTGGCCCCCCTTTGTCTTTGCTTGTGCTACTGTCACAAAGTGCCTGAGACTGGGTACTGTATCAACAACAGTTCTGGAGGCCAGAAAGTCCAAGGTCAGGTGGCTGGCATCTGCTGTGGGCCTTTGTGATGTTGTCACCCCATGGTGGAGGGCAAGAGGGTGAGAAAGCGAATGACAGGCTGAACTTGCCTGTATGACAAACACATTCCCAAGACAGTGGCATCAACCCATGCAGGAGGGTGGAGCCCTGGTAACCCAACCAGCTGCTGTTACCTTGGCAACTAAGTTCAACATGAGTATTGGAGGGAGCATTCAAACCATGGCCCTCTTCAAGGCTACATGCCTGCATCATCTCCCGCATCAAAACTGTCCCAACTCCTTTAGAAGCTAGTCACTTTCTCTTGGATTCACAGATGTCTCTTCAGGGCTCTGCCCATCTTGCAGTGTGATTCAAATATTTCCATTTCTGTCTCCAACTCTTTTTCTTAAAGCATTTAAAATTTTATTTATTTATTTTCATTTTATTTGAAAAGCAGAGGGACAGAGAGATGTTCCATCCACTGGTTCACTCCCTAAATTTTAGCCCACAATAGCCAGGATTGGTCCAGACCAAAGCCAGGAGCCAGGAACTCAGTCTGGGTCTCCCACGTGGGTAGCGGGGACCCAAGCACTTGGCCATCATCTGCCATCTCCCACACATTAGCAGGAAGCTAGAGTTGGAAGGGGAGCCAGGATTCAAACCCAGGCACTCTCATATTGGATGTAGATGTCCGAAGCAGTGTCCACCTCTTGATTATGAGATTTCAAAGACTAGGACTGTGTGCGTGTACGTGTGTGTACATGGTTTTGATTTTTGTTTTTGTCTTTGTGTCTTAGCAGAGTGCCTGAAGGATGATAGGTCCTGGTATATTCAATCAGAGGGAAATTTTAATGATGAGATTGATGTAGATAAGGTTGCTCCTTGCTCAGTTATCTTGGTCCATTTGATGTTGTAACAGAAATATCATAGAGACAGGTATTTACTCGGCTTAGCAGTTTAGACACTTGCTAAAAAGCCTGCATCCCCTATCACAATTCCTGCTTTGACTCCCAGCTCCAGCTCCAGACGCCAGTTTCCTGCCAATACAGACAGAACCTTGGAAACAACAAGAGATGGCTGAAGAAGCTGGGTCCTTGCCATCATGTGAAGAGCTGGATTGCATCTCTGACTCCCGACTCTGACTCTGGTGCAGCCCTAGCCATTGTGGGCATTGAGGATGAACCAGCAGAAGGGGAGCCCTCCCTACCTCTCCCCCGACTCCCCTCCTCAAATACACACACACACACACACACACACACACACCCCACAGATTGGGTGGCTGAAACAACCAACATTTATTTCTCAACAAAGATTCAGGGTCCGGGTAGGGCCTGCCTCCTGGTTCATGGCTGGCCTTGTCACTGTCCTCCCAGGGTGGAAGGAATAGGAGAGTTCTCTGGGTCCCTTTTTCAAGGGCACTGATCTCATCAGTAAGGGCTTCACCCTCATGACCCTAATTACCTGCCAGAGTCCATTCTTCCTAACTAGGGGGTAAGATTCTAACACACGTATTTGGAGGAGACGCAGTCTATTACCTTGTTATACACGAGGTGGTATGCTATGAACAGAGAGGGTGCCAGGGCCAACAAAGCTGGGGAAATACATGGTACATGACGGTAAATGGCTGCTTTTTAAATGTAGGGCTTCACAGAAGCTTTCACACATTTCAAGTTCATTATGGCATTCCAAGAAAGGGATGGACAGTGCAGAATTTCTCAGACTCATTTGCTGTACCAGGAAACCACGTGAATGTGTGTGTGTGTGTGTGTGTGTCGGGGGTGGGGGCTGTGAACAGAAGCATCATAAAGAGCCAACATTCCACGGATTGCAGCTTGGGAAGTGGTCAGTTGGCTGACCTCTTTAGAAGTTTCCGGTTCCACACGTTCATAATTCTGTGAAGATGCACCCAGAGTATTACAGCCCTTGGTGGTGCCATCGCTATGACCGCGCAGAGCCAAACACCTGACCTTCCACTCTGCAGGCCTTGCTTTCACTCCCTGTGCCACCAAGAACAGAAGCTGGAGCGACTCTGCTCAAAACGCTTGTCCGGAGGGAAGCGGCTGGGATACCTGTGACTTTGACTCTAATGATGAAGTATTGTCAGTGCTCGTGGAGAAGAGCAGCTGCTTTGAAAATCAAAGCAGAGGACAGAAGATGTTATTTTAATTGAAAATTGAATATTTTCAGGTCTACTGTGTTTCTTCCATGATATCATGGGTGTTGCTGTTTAAAACATCTAATTTGAGCCCTAACTTAATCTACTAAGCTTTCACACACATGAATTCTTAAAGCACCAGCAGATTATTAATGTTATGTTAGTAAAAGTGAAAACATGAAATACACAGAGTCTTTTTTCCATGTATTATTCACGAACACCTCGTGTGATTCGGTGCGTCTGATGCTTTACAATGTGGTTGCCAAATAGATCAGAAAATGTTTTTGCCTTCTCAGCAGAAAGGCCCCAAATTCAGGCCACTCACGTGAAAATATTTGCAACAGGTAACAGAAAGGGCCCGGAGGCATTGTGGGATAAAGGGTGATGAAGTCATTTTCATCTGAGATGAGAGCACGGCTACACTCTTGGTGCTACGGAGTGAAACAGCTAACCCTGCTGGCTGCGGTGTTCCTGTGCTGTGCTGTGCGGCCACGGGGGGACTCAGTGGCCCCGGTACTGACGACCAGTGTCTTGTTGACACTGCTCACAGTGCTCCTCGTCACTACTGCCATTTCATGCCTGTGGCAACTGTGGGAAGCAGGTGCAGTCTTCACTCTTCAGCAGGTGGAATGAGGGCCCTGGGTGGGAACAGGCAAAAACTGGAATTCTGAACCTGGACAGTCTGGCCCCTGAGCCCATCCTCAGACCCCCAACACTGAGAACGGTGCACCTGGCCTTTCAGCTCTGAGCTCTGGGCTTGAGGGGCACCGCAGGCCTCTGTGCCATCCCCAAGAGCTTCAGGTACCCCCAGGAGTGGAATCATTTGCCTGCATCTCTGAGGCTGCCGTAGGTCTGTTGTCATGGGCGTCTGTGGCCTCTGTTAGAGGTGGCCACTGTCACACACTTGTGTCAAAGCCACTTTGTGCCTCATGAGGCTGATGTCACCAGAGGAGGCTCCCTGCACCCCAGCCATTTCTCATGGGAGGCTCACCTCCTTGGCCCTTGGTGGGAGACCTGTATCAAACTTTGCTCGGGATGCCCACTCCGGTGGACGGGATGCATCAGCCTTCCTCTGCTCTCAGATCAGGGAGATCTTGGAAGAGGCTGCGTGACTCAAGGATTCCAAGACCCCAACAGTAGTGTTGCGTCACCCACAGCTTCTGCCCCGCTGTCACTGGGCTTTGCCAGACATGTCGAAGGCTTGAAAAACAACATGTTCTTCAATCATTTTATGTAGACTGTGGGAGGACGATGTGAAGGTAACTTAGCCAGCGCTCTTTTTGTGCACTTACGAAGTTCAACATAGCTGTGATTTAAACTCCAATGGTGTTTCGGTTTTAGGTTGAAGAGTTCTCGTTTGTTTGTTTCTTTTCTTTGCAGAAGCAGGCAGGAGAGTGACTAGAATATTATTCGTTCGCAGGGTTTTTCTTTTGGAAATGAACATGCTGGCACAATTTTAATTGGGTTTTAGTTGTTGTTGTTTTAATTCTCACAGTGATGGCTTGGCTGTGTCTTTTGGGACTGCGGAGGGAAACTGGCATCTGGTGTCTGAGGATTCTAGGGATTTGCACCATATTTATGTGTAATAACTATACAGTAAATAAACAGAATGAATAATTAAGTGAATAATGAGTTTCTCAGAAAAAAGGCCTCCTTTGAAGACGCCCACCCGAAGCCTCGCGTGGGTTCCCCCTGCCTCCCGCGTGGAGAGCCCACACTGCTCTCGCTGTGTCCTTGCCCCTGTGAGAAGCAGCGAGGACCTCTTCCAGGCTGAGTCAGTCGCCTGGCTAGAGACACGTGAGGACATCCAGTCACTGCTGTGTTTCCTTCCAATGGCAAGGATCTTGGGTTTATACTTCTTAGAATGATCTCTCTCTTTGCCACTTTAAAAATAAAATCCATGAGATTAAATTTCATTGAATAGTGTTTCTCCAAGGGAACAGAAACTTAAAATTCCAGGAATTTGCCGCATCTAGTGAAACTGTATAAATGCACGCTAGTACTCATATTAGCCAGTACAAGGTGCCCTTGCTTCTAGAGGCAACCCAGGCCTAGAGAGAATCCTCCTGGAGGTAAAACCCGCTCGCTAATTACTTTCTTTCATGTGCGTTCATCCATTCTCTCGATGTTTGCATTTGCCCACTCATTCACTGCATTTGCCACTCATTTACACAGCAAATATGAGAACACTACAAAAAGTTCATGGAAAAATGGAACCAAAAGACAAGCTCATGATAGTGCAGAAAGGTTTTGAAACGCATCCCTAGTTTTGCATACTAGGCATTTTGCATGAGCTTGTTGAGGACCCTTCAGATTTTGAGCATCTGCTTGTGGAAGCTTCTGCCGTGCCAGGCTCTGAGGATTACTGGCTGAGCAAAGCCAGACCCGGTTTCCTGTCCTCACAGCTGGTATTCTGATCAGGGAGATGGCCATCAGATAATAAAACAGCTTGAGATGGGAGGTTCCATGGATCCAGAGTCAGCTCCGGCTGCCCTGACAAACCACCGAGCCAGTGGCTTCACCGACAAAGACTCATTTCTAGAGACTGGAAGTCCAAGACCAAGGTGCCAGCAGGGTTGGTTTCGCTGAGGCCTCGCTCCTCACTTGCAGACCACCTCCTTCTTGTGGCCTCCTCACAAGCCTCTCCTCTGTGCGCACCCATCCCCGCCATCGCTCTTTGTGTCCAAACATCTTCTTGGTGAACAGACGCCAGGCAGACTGGATTAGGGCCCATCCTTGCAAACACAGGCGCATTCTGAGGAATCAGGGGTTAGAGCTTCCACGTGAATTTGGAGGAGACATAATTCAGCCACCATGGAGAAGTATCTTGACATATTTGAACGGGAACCGTTGAGATGCCCAAGCAGGGACAAAGCATGGGCTCCCCTGAGGACACAGGGGGCATCTAAGGATGAGGAGGTGCTGATTATACAGGGAGGGGGAGAGGACAGTTCCAGGAAGCAGAAAGAACCTGTGCCAGAGCCCTCCAGTGGGAGGCTGGGGCTCATGGGAGACCAGGGGGAGGCAGGTTTGGCGCTGAGGTGCCGGTGCTGAGAGTGTGGGGCCGGGGACAAAGCTGAGTTTATAGGTGGGGGCCGGGCCATGCAGCACCCTGTCGTGTGTGTGTCTTTCTCTCAAGAGCAACGAAAGCCCAACCAGGGGTTTTCAGTGAGGGCAGCAGCGGCATGACTAGATGTGCTTTTTGGAACTGTTAGCTGTAGACCTGGAGGGGCCTGGGCATGCTCTAGCAGATCCTCGGATACAGGAAAATGCTGCAGGCATCCAAGCAAGACATGAAAATGGCTTGGATTCCGGAGGCGGGCTAGGATTGGAAAGAAAGGAGTTGATGTGATAGATCTTTGGGGAACAGCTGATTAGATGTGTTGGGCCATTGGGAGATAGGAGCTGCTGATGGATTAGTTATGTTGGGTGAGGGAGATGACAAGGTTATCTCCTGGATTCTGCTTTCCAGACTGGGCAGATGAGAGCTACTCAACAGAATGCCACACAGGCCTGTGTTGGAGCCGATTTGGATCCTGTTGACCTCAGTGGGCACTAAAGGCCATGTGGCCACTCTGTCGTCCACACAGATGCCATTTTCTCCTGCCTGTGCTGTTCTTTCCTGATTACCCTGCACTGCCCACCCCCTGTGTCTCAGTCCAAGGATCAACTTCCATCTGGGGGGTCTTCCTAGTGTCCTCGGACTATACTTGGTGTCCCTTTTCATATACACCAGTACTGTCCTTGCAAGCAATTGTTATAGTTAAAATTATATAATGAGGCTGCTGCCTGCAGCACCAGCACCCCGGTTCTAGTCCCAGTTGGGGCGCCAGATTCTGTCCCGGTTGCTCCTCTTCCAGTCCAGCTCTCTGCTGTGGCCCGGAAGTGCAGTGGAGGATGGCCCAGGTCCTTGGGCCCTGCACCCCATGGGAGACCAGGAGAAGCACCTGGCTCCTGGCTTCAGATCAGCGCTGTGTACCGGCCACAGCAGCCATTGGGGAGTGAACCAACGGCAAAGGAAGACCTTTCTCTCTGTCTCTCTCTCTCACTGTCCACTCTGCCTGTCAAAAAATAAAAATAAATAAATAAAATATATAATGAGTTGTTTGAATTCCACGAATGTAAGCTCTGACAGCTGTGGCTGTGTCAGTCTAATTGGTTCAGCAGACTGGCAGTTCTGGAGCCAGACCTTCTGGGTTCTAGTCTTGATTTTCCTATTTCCTAGTGGTATCATTTTGGACTAGATATTTATTTAACCTTTCTGTGCTTTAGTTGTGTTATGTGTAAAATGTGGATCATAATAATACTTCCTTTATAGAATTTGGGGAGCCATTAAATGAGTTAATTAGCATAAAGTATCTTAACCGTTTTTGGCATATAATAAGGACTTGGTACGCGTTAGCTATTATTATTCTCTCCATATCCCTAAGTGCTTGATGGACAGATGATCAGATAGATGGACCATTGGAAGAGTTGAAGAGTGGAAGGGTAGGTAAAAGAGGCAAGAAATAAAGCATAACTGTTAGCCACTCTGCGGAATGAACACAGTGGAACTCAAGGATGCCCAGTGGGAGCTGCAGGACGTGGGGCTGGCTCATGCTTCATGACCTGGCTAAACTCCAAGAAGCTGAGTCCCATTAAGATCGACTTCTGCGCACTGGCTCCCAAGCAGGATCCTAAAAAGTCTGCACCAGGTCTTCTACGCTAAGCCAAAGTATTTGTTTCTTGACATCAATAGAGGGGGAAAGAACCGTAACAACTAACCACCCCCTCCTTAATTAAACTGAGTGCACATTTCCCAACTTCACCATGAAACTGTTCTTAAAAAGTATAGCCAAAAAGCTAAGTGTAATCTGATACAAAGAACACATTTGTTCATTGATCGATCCATTAGCATTTCCCTTGCTCAAACATTTCTGGAATTCCTACTGTGTGTCAGGTACTGGGTGGTTACATGGTCCAATAGGATGTTGCCATTGACCTCAAAGAGCTTACGGGTTTAAATACTTTTCATCACTCTCAATGAACATTTAGGTTACAGCTAACTGAACCCAGGGGAAGCAGACTCCAGTAAGTGGCCCTCCCTCTGCTACCTGCGCTGCTCTGTGGGCCATAGTGCAGCCACCATGTAGAAAAGCTGGACTGCTGGGTCCCAGCTGGGAGGCATCTTTGTCACTGTCACTCTGTTATAAAAACAACTCATGTCTGGTATCTTCTTTTGGCCCAAAGGATTCTTTCTAGAATTTATTACAAAATCCAAGGCCATTTCATGAGGGAGGCATGCTCCATATCATTATTATAACACCTCCCCCTACTTCTGTTCAGTTCTGCAACTGACAATCCAAAGCCTATTTTTAGCTCAGTCATGTGAGATTATTTGTTTCCTCATTATGAGAAGTTTTTCCTTCGGACTAGTTAACATGAATCTTATGCTCACTTATTATGTCACATGCTCCAATTCAATTTATTTTAAAGCGAATTCTTTGGGGAAAACTGTAAAGCTAATTTGAATTGATTCTTTAGAAATTCCATTTTAAATGAAGTGCTATAAAAATTGGCAGACAATGTGAAAAAATGAAATTGAATTTTCTTCCTCAGCTACTCACTGGATTCAGAAACCTTGCTTTTTGACACTGCCAAGGGTTTTGATATAATGTTTTATGCAATTTTCATAACATTTATCTTAAACTCTATTGCCTTTGGTTTGGTTGTTCAACTACAGAATGGATTCTTGATATTTCTATGTAAAAAAAAAAAAAAAAAAAAAAAAACAGTTCTCGCTAAAGGAAGAATGTGACACAAACTTTCTCCCGCCCACAATTTTACCTATCAATTAAACATCTGGTGTAAAGCAGGTGTTAAATATCGAGCATTTGTACACAAACTTGGCGAGGGGGATGTGAAATAAAGCTGCATCCCCAGCTTCCTCCCACTTTGCCCAATTTCTGTTTCTCCTCTTCATGTTTGATGGATTTACTGCTTGAAGCAAGCATGAGAATAATAGGCAAGATGCCTGGGGGCTAATTTCCTGTCCCCCACAGACCCTGAGAGGTGCTCCTTGTCCCTCAGAGCGGTGGGCTCCAAGCTAATCAGAAACAGCCGGCACCGGTAGGAAACAGGGTCCTGGGATTGGTCCAGCTGACGCCACTCACTGATTTACATCCTATTATTAAGAATCTAATGGAAAACACATCGAAAGCATATGTCTGCAATTTCATTTTGAGACACACTTGTTTTCTTTGATGTGTTTTTGAAAGGCAATTTTATTTCACACTCGTCTTTCCCCCTGAATTCCCCGTATAGTAACTGTCTTAGTCGATTTTCTGCTGCTACAACAGAATACCGTATTGGGTCCTTTATACACAGTAGACGGTTGTTTGGCACAAGGGTCTGGAGGTTGAGAAGTCCAAGGCTGGGGGCCGGGGGGATGGGGAGGCAGCATCTTCTTGCTGTGTCATTACATGGTGGAGGCATCCCATGGTGAGACAGACTGGGGGGTGGGGAGCTGAACTTACCCTTGAATCAGGAGCCCACTTCCCTAATAACTCATTTCCATGACAGCAGCATGACTGGATTCTAAGCACGACTTAGAAGCCCTGGGTTCACACCACCACAATCGCAACTCAATTTCTGCATGGGCTGTAAGGGGGCAGTCACCCACCGCAGCAGCCAGCCCTCCTGCTGACCCCTCTGGTAGACGCCAAGCACTCACGGAGGGGCTTCGCCCCATTTTGCTGTGCCACCGTGGAGTGCAGCATCAGGTGTTCAGAGTTATTTCCCTCAGCTCAGGTTGTGCCAAACGCAAATCATTTGCATGTGTTTTTGCTCTGATTCTAAAGAAGTTAATTGCGTGAAGTGAGCACAAGTGTCATCCAGGCTTCAGCAGAAGTGACAAACTCGAGGCTCACTTCCCTGCACGGCACACCGCGCCTCCTGCTGATGGGGCCTGCGGAAGTGTTCCTTTTCATATCTTTTATAGAAGAGAAATAAGTATAACACTGAATACGCAGTGATTTATTGAGCCCAGATAATGCTTATGGCAGCATATCATAAAATAGAAACTTCTAAAGATTTATTTATGTGAAAGGGAGAGAGAGAGAGAAAGAGAGATCTTTCATCTGCTGGTTCACTCCCCAAATGGCCACAACAGGCAGGGCTGGGCCAGGCCGAAGCCAGGAGCCAGAACTCCATCTTAGTCTCCCACATGGGTGACAAGGGTGACAAGGGTGACAAGGGTCCAGGTACTTGGGCCATCGTCTGCTGCATTTCCAGGGAGCTGGATCAGCAGTGGAGAGGCGGAGACTCAAGCTGGCACTCTGATATGGGGTCACAAGCCACAATGCCAGCCCCAAAATATAGTTCTTAACAGCTTTTGTTAGTGTCAGTGGGGTCCATGAAGGCTAAGTGCCTTGGCCCACAGGAGTCCTAGTTCGCCCCAAGCAGAATGGCTGAGTGACGTGGAATGGGGGCTTATTGTGGGAGTTCACATTCTATGACGGTGAGAGCTGAGATCGGTCTGAGCAAGGCTGCCCAGAAGTCTGCATCAGCAGGTGGGCCTGAAGTAGCTGCAGGTCACACGGCCAGCAAGAAAGGCTGGATGTGAAGACAGGGAGTGTCAACCTTGGGCAATCTTGTCCCCCAGCAGTCACTTGGCGATGTCTACAGACAGGGCTGTCACGACTTCGGCAAGGATTCCTACTGGCATCTGGCGGGTAGAGGCCTGGGATGCTGCTAAACCTCCTACCACGCCCAGGGCCGCCCCCGCGACGAAGAATGACCTGACTCAAACTGTCCATGGTGCTGAGGTTGGGAAACCCTTACACAGCCCAGGAGGCCAGCTGGCGCCCGTGTCTGTGTCTCACCACCTCCGTCCTCAGTGACGGGGGCCACCACAGAAGGAGCTGGGTGCTTTGACAGGGAGCGACGCTTGCACCCAGCCAAGGAGAGGCGGAAGCTGATGATGACTGGGCAGGTTCCGAGGGGCTGCAGGCCTGGCTGCCACCCCCACAAGCAGCAGTGCCTGTGACCTGCAACCGTGCGTGCACCTGCCCTGGCCTCGGAGCGTGAGGGCTGCTGCCTCGCAGCCACCTGTGAGCCTCGCGCTGCCCTCTCTCTCGGTCAGCCCTAACCTGCAACCCAACAGGAAAGCAAACTCTACAAAATGCAGCTCCAGTTTGCCTGCGTTGACATAGCACAAGACCACCCCACTAGACCCTGGGGAGCTGTGCTCACTGGCACTTCTCAGCTCTCTCCCAACCTTGTACGCACTGAAGTTGAATTTGGTCTTCCAGTTGTTTTAATCCCCAAACACCTGGAGTGACTTAGACTGCCAGTTGTGCAGCAACACCTGTTGTTCCTTTCAGGAATAGAGCTGTGACTGGACACGCGGCTGTCCAGCCAGAGGCCACGCCCCAGCCTCCCGTGCTGCTCAGCGACTGCTCGCAGCGTGTGTGGGAGGGCAGGTGTTTGTGCCAGCTCCGGTGCTGCACCTGCAGGGGCAGCTGGGCTTCAGCATACAACGACGAGGGCAGAGCAGCAGGATGGAGAAGATCCTGGCCACGTTCATGGTCCCAAGAATTTCTTTTTAAAGATTTCTTTCTTTACTTGAAAGGCATTGTTACAGAGAGTCAGAGAGAGGTCTTCCATCCACTGGTTCACTCCCCAAATGGCCACAATGGCCAGAGCTGGGCCAATCTGAAGCCAGGAGCCAGGAGCTTCTTCCAGGTCTCCCATGTGGATGCAGGGGCCCAAGGACTTGGGCCATCTTCTACTGCTTTCCCAGGCCACAGCAGAGAGCTGGACTGGAAGTGGAGCAGCTGGGACTCAAACCGGTGCCCATATGGGAGGCCGGCTCTGCAGGCAGCAGCCTTACCTGCTGTGCCACAGCGCCCGCCCTGGTCCTAAGAATTCTCACCGTTAGGCATCCTTCCTCTTGGGGAGCTCTGAGTGAGGACATTAGTCCTTTACGCTGCAGAGGGTAACACGCCAACTCAGATTCACTGAAGCAGGCGAGGGAGTGTCCTGTATGTGCTGCCGTAACTGGGAAGCGCAGGGCCATGGTTCCAGGCAGAGCCGATCCAGGTGTTTAAACGATGTCTCTCAGGCTCTCCTTGTCTCAGCACTGGCGTTGTCCAGGAGTGCAGGAGGCCAGCCTTGAGAGATGCCGGGCGTATGATTTCCTTATTGCTCCTGAGCCGGGAGAGGACAGGAGCTTCTCTCTTCTCTCACTCAGCAAATGCTGAGCGGCCCTGGGTGGTCACAGGCTCAACCCTGAGCCAGTAGGGATGAACCATTGGGGTGAACCTGTGACATCCATGGCTGTTCCAGTCCACTCGAGAGGTTAACCAACCTTGTGAGGCAGCCCAGACAGAGCCCTGTGGGAGACCAAAGTCAAGAAATCCCCACTGGGCCTCAGGGCAAGGAAGCCCTTTCTCATCTGGGGTAATCAGCGGAGGCTTCACGGCTGAGGCGGCTTTTGAGCCGGGGTGTTGAAAGACTGAGCGTTTAAAAACGAGTAGAGAAGAAAACACTCCGCCTTCATTGCTCGCAGAAGCTCCACAGCCTGCTGGGAGGTAGAGGATCGTGCTGTTTCTCTCCCCCTGGCTGTTGGCCCAGGACCCGCAGTGTCACCCTTTGAGCATGGAGTCCTTCCAGGGCCTGATGATGAAAAGGAGGAAAACGCGGACAAGAGTCTCCGGCGCCGGAGCAGGCGGAAAGCGCTGAGCGGCTCCAGGGGGAGAGCGGCCGCTGAGCGTGATGGCGGGTCCCTCGGTGCAGACAGGCTCCTTGTGTAAGCGAGAGCCCCGGCGAGGAGGCGGGGCCTCGGAGACGCGCGCTGCCCCTTTGCGTTTCTCACGTTCCTAGAAGGGCTTCTCTCAGTGCAGTAACTTGTAACACAGTCAGTGCACAGCTCATGCCCTCTTATTCATTCTGAAACTGTCCGATGCTGGGACTGCAGGAACACATTTCTATGAGGATTCCAACCAGTCAGGCTACCGGATCCTGTGGCTCAGGTCTTCAGGACAGGGGTCAGCCCTGTCGTGTGGAGCTGTCCCTCTGGCTCACCGGAGCAGCACGCTGTTGGCTGGGTTTGGAGTTTCGGAGGCTGGCTCAGTCTTCAAAGGTGCTGAAGTGTCAGAGCTACAGCAGCCGCTGCTGGCCGCAACTACTGATCTTACAGGTGACCCAAATAAGAATGTTAAACCCACTCTGCCTTGTTCTGAGGGAACCGTTGCCCTCTCTTCCCTACGGAATCGAGGTTGTTGATAGCGGTAAGAGCCGTGAGGGGTCTATTGCGTCCCAGCTGTCTGATGACGATCTGACTTCTTGGGCACAAAGCTCTGGTTGACCAGCAAGTTTGCAGGGAGCGGGGAGATGTGCTAGCGTTTGCTTCAAGCGGAACCTCTCTAGGCTGGTCTGTCCCTTAGTCAAGACACGTGGGAAGCAGCTCGGCAGTTCAGCACGTCGTCAGTGTAGGGGCACGAGGCAGCAGGTGGAAGATCTCCTTCTCTTTGTCTCTCCCTCTCTTTCTGTAACTTTGACTTGCAAATAAATAAATGAATGAATACATCTTTCTAAAAAGTGTGCAGTGGACATAAAAAGACTTGTTTACACTACCTAAAAAAGGCACCTTGTAACAGTGTAGATCTGCATTGTCCAGTGCAGGGGCCGCTAGCCACGTGAGCGCTTGCAGTGTGGCTAATCTGAATGGGGCTGTGCTGCAGGTAAACCCTTGGTGTCAGAAAAATGAGAAACATAAAATATATCATTAATAATTTCTATACTTATTTCAAGGACTAAAATTAATTTCCTCTGTTTCTTTATACCTTTTTTTAAATGTGCCTACTAGAAAAACTTAATATTTCAGTTGTGCTTCAACTTTTATTTAAAATTTTTACTTATCTGAGAGGCAGAGGGACAGAAAGAAGAGCTCCCGTCTCTGGTTTGCTCCTCAAATGCCCATGATGGCCAGGGCTAGGCCAGGACGAGGCCAGGACTAGCCCATGGCTGAAGCTAGGAGCTGGAAACGCAGCCCAAGTCTCCCAGGCGAGTAGCAGGGACCCAATTCCACAAGCCATCACTGCTGCTTTCCCCGGCCTGTGTTAGCAGGAAGCTAGATCAGGAGCTGGAGACAGGAGTCAAACCCAGGCACTGCAGTGTGGGAATGAGCACCCTAACTGGCACCTTGTCTGCTAGGCCAGACACTTGCCCTTTGCAGGCCACATAGTCCCTGTAACAACTGCTCAGTTGCCTTATAGGGCAAAAGCATCCCTAGATGGCATATCAATCAATGGACATCATTGTATTCCAATAAAACTTTATTTATAAAAACAGGCAGGCAGCCAACCAGCAGGGGCCATGGTTTGCTGAACCATGGTTTAGACCAGAATTTCCTGACCTTGGCACTTTGGACATCTGGACATCTGGGTAGCTAATTTTTTTTTTTTTTTTTTTTTTGACAGGCAGAGTGGATGGTGAGAGAGAGAGAGAAAGGTCTTCCTTTTGCCGTTGGTTCACCCTCCAATGGCCGCCACGGCTGGCACGCTGCAGCCAGCGCACCGCGCTGATCCGAAGGCAGGAGCCAGGTGTTTCCTCCTGGTCTCCCATGGGGTGCAGGGCCCAAGGACTTGGGCCATCCTCCACTGCCTTCCCGGGCCACAGCAGAGAGCTGGCCTGGAAGAGGGGCAACCGGGACAGAATCCGGCACCCTGACTGGGACTAGAACCCGGTGTGCCGGCACCGCAAGGTGGAGTATTAGCCTAGTGAGCTGTGGCGCCAGCCCCTGGCTAGCTAATTTGTGACTGAAGGATTGGGAGGGGGCTGTGCTGTGCATTGCAGAACGTTCATCAGTGCCTCTGGCCTCTACCACTAGGTGCCAGTAGCACCCCTGCCCCAGTTTTGACATCCCCAAAATGTCCACAGATGTCCTCTGTGGTGACAAAGTCATCCTGATAGAGAACCACTTGTGCAGCTTCCATGACTTTATTTCCATGGAAACAAAATTTATGGGCTTGCATAGGTGTTCTGGAAGTACACACACCAAGGTGGAGCAGTCGCATACTCGCTTTTCCCTTCTGCTTCTCTGTGCCTTTAAAACGAAGCAGATGCTCTTCATTTCGTATGTGAAAAATCTGAATAATCGTGTAGAAAAAGCAAAAGGGACAAAAATGAGGTGGCAGAAATATCCACATGTAGGAAGGACAGGGTGAGGGTTCAGTGCAACCTCGTGTCCAGAGTACCACTCTGCACTTGGCCAGGCCTTCCAGGGGCAGCCCCAAGGTTAATGTCACAGGGCGGTGGGTGTGGGCTGGGCCGGTAAACAGAGCTGGTGGGTTTGAAAAAACACACGTCTGCCACGCTGGAGTAGCAGGCGTTTGCCTGGCACAGCACAAGCGTTCACCAGCAGGAGCCACACGTGGCGTCCTCGGTGGGAGGCGCACTGGGACCTCCGCAGCTGGAGTCTCCAGGGAACAGGGGGAAGCCAGGAATTAGACGAAACCTCAGAATGGAAAATTAGAAATGGACTCCATCGAACTCCTTCTCACAGAGGCTCCGGCAGTAGCATTTGAGCAACTGGAAAGCCAGTGCCAATGTTCTGATCGTCAAAACTCAGTAGTAATAACTGTGGCTCTGGTGTGAATACAGAAACCTGAGACCGTGAGGTGGATGCAAGAACACGGACGGAGACCGAGCCCCTGACCGTGGCAAAGTAACCAGGACAGCGCCGGTTCTGCTCAGGCTTCCAGACTTGCTTTATGTTGGACAAATGATTTCTATCTTGTTTATTATGTTGGATTTATTATTATTGATAACATTTATTTTGTGCTTCTGTTCTGGGCAGTATGTCAGTGGTTTTACATGATCATTTAATTTTTTAAATATGTATTTTATTTATTTGTAATGAAGTGTGAAAGAGTGACAGAGAGAGAGAGTGACAGAGAGAGAGAGAGAGAGAGAGAGAGAGAGACAGAGAGAGAAACCTCCCTTCTGCTGACTCATTCCCCAAATAACCCCACCAGCCAGGCTGGTGTGCCAGGAGCTCCATCCTGGCAGGGGCCCAAGTACTTGGGCCATTTCTTCTGCCTTCCCAGGCACATTAGCAGGTGCTAGATTGTAAGGGGAGCAGCCAGGCTGGGAGTAGGTGCTCTAATATAAGATGGTGGCGTTGTAGGCTGCAGCTTACCCCCTGTGCCACAGTGCTGGCCCCAATCATGTCACTTAATCTTCCTCAATCTCCCATCACCTCTGAAAGGTGAGTGCTGGTCTTAAGACCATTCTGCAGAAAAGGTGACTGACGGTGAGAGACAGGAAGTTAGAGGCCCAAGTCACACTGCTGGCAGGAGAGGGGACTAGCGCTGCTGTGCACACTCTGAGCTAAGAGGACACAACCTCTCAAAGTTGGTGATCTGACTGCAAAGGTATACCTTCCCCCCTGGGAATTCAAGTTTTTATATTTGAATGAAAAAATATATATAGCTCCTAAATTTTTGGTGTTTTAGAATTAGTCCTTGAAGGAGAAAAAAAAAAAAAGATTTCACTCGACTCGCCCTCAACCTGATGGGAAGTGGGTGCACATGTCAAGTTCAGGTGTAGTTTGAGTAACTAGATGGGAGGTGGGGCTGGGAGGGGAGGGGAGGCAAAGGTCCCAGCAGGAAGTGACCCTCAAAGCCCAGCGTCCATTGGAAGAGGGACCTGGCCAGTGTCTGGAGAGACTGAGGGCATGTCAGAAAGAGACCCGAGTCCTAAGCAAGAACAGCAAGAACTCCTGGCGAGAACAAGATAGGCCACCCTCAGGGAGGAGGAACGCTGGGAGGGGAAGAGCCGGGGTCCAGGTGCTCTGGCCTGCAGGCAGGGAAGCACCAGGAAGCTCCCTGGAGCAGCGGTGTGGGTACTGATCCCAGAGTGGGGCTGAGTGGGCAGCGGGAGGGCGAGGAGGCGGGGGTGACAGAGCCTCTGAGGCCCCCAGCGCCTGTTCTTCCTCCTGCTGGAGCTCTCCCAAGTTTTAGCTGGGCACGTGGTCACCAGCCTCCCTTGCAGCTCTGTGTGGCCATGCCCTTCTTCCTGCGGTGAGAATGCGCAGGCTACATCCCAGCAGACATCGGAGAGCACGAGGTGGGTATTCTTGCTGAGACTGGTGGTGGAACAAGACAAAGACAAAGACTGGGTCTCCCGATGACCGCTGAGCAACCAGGCCAGCCTCTGCTCTGCTCACTTCCAGACTTTGTCTTGTTTAATGTATTATTATTTGGGGTTTTCTATCATTTGGAATTAAGAGGAATTTACTTGTAACTGGCTTGAGAGGGACCGGCACGTCACTAATGCTGGCTTCAGAGAGCTGCTTTCCTCTTTGACCTTCTTCTCTATAGCACAGATTCTGCATAAACTAAAATGTAATTTGAGTCAATAGGAACTTAAAATTACTAAGGTGATCAGTGGCAAACACCTTCACCAATCTGATTAGTCCGTAATATGTTGCCAATGCTGGTGTTTGCATCAGGCCCACACTCATCCCCATCCTCTGCCTGCAGCTCTCTAGGTAAATGTACAATAGAAGGAGAAGCTACATTTACAGATACAGTGTCTCTCCTCCAAAATGTAGTCGCTACCATCACTACCACTTCCTCCCCCTCCTACCCCGTTCTAACATCTGTGGCTGTTCCCTGCGCCTCATTCTCCGCCCTCCCTTCCTAGCTGTAAGTGTGGGCCCTGCCCCCATCTCCCGGTGCCCTGAATCCCAGCCCCTCCTGCCCCTCCTGGACCCGAAAGCCTTCCTGCGTACCGTCTCCTACCTGTGTGCCTTGGTTCTGATTACAGTTCGGGGTGAGAGGCAAGTGTGGCTGTAGCAATGCCTCCTCAGGACACAGACTGTGAGACAGGTGTTCTTGGGGGGCTGCTTTGGGGAGCAACACCTGCGAGAATACAAAGGATTGGACAGGAAAAGGAGCTGAACTTCAAAGCAGTTGCCAAAGAGGTCTCAGAGCACCCCATGAGGAGCTCTGAAGGTGGAGGTCCCTTGGGAGATGTCTGGGACTGAGGCTGGGACTGAGTGCCTGGGCCTGAGGACATTAGGCAGTGTGACACCGCGTCCACCACAGGTGCACCGCAGGATGTGGGCTGGTTGTGGTGAGACTTCTTAGGATGGTTGACCGGCCAGCTCCAGGGTCTAGTACCTGCTCTCTGGAACCCAGAACCAATTTCTTTTTAACGCCTATACACAGTCTTTCCATGGCTTGGTCATGCTCAGTTCAGACTGGACTAATGAATACTCGGAAAATGGATTTGTTTGCCACAAGACTAAACCAGAATGTTCTTTGTCTTAAACATCACTCTCCCCACCAGCAACACCAGGAAACAAAGGAAGCTGAAAAAAGGCCTGAAAAGCATTAGCTAATACGAGAAGCCACTGTACCCCAAGAAATGTGTACAAAGAAAAATCGAAGGCATTTACTGCTTTAGATGGAATGAGTACAAAGCTGGAAGATGTTTATGACACGGCGAAGATAAAATGTTTCTTCTTTCTACAGAAAAGAGAAGTCCTGGAAAAACTCAGAAAGGTACAAGGAATTCTTGGCCCAAATAAAAGCAAACTACGATGATCTGTGATCTCAAGTATTTGCTGGAGTATAACAGAAGAAACTAGGTCTGGCCAGGCTACTGGGAAGATTCTCCTTTGTGTCACCCAAGAGTGCCCTCAACCTGATGGGAAGTGGGTGCACATGTCAAGTTCAGGTGTAACTTGAGCAACTTGATGGGAGGTGGGGCTGGGAGGGGAGGTGAGGCAAAGGTCCAGGCAGGAAGTGATCCTCAAAGCCCAGCGTCCATTGGAAGAAGAACCTGGCCAGTGTCTGGAGAGACTGAGGGCATGTCAGAAAGAGACCAGAGTGGTCCCAGCACAGACCACGACTATTCAGGGTACAACGGCTGTCTACGTACAGTAATTTAAACACGGTTTATTTTTGGTTTTCAACTCAGGATTAACCTGTGGACCAAGCAGAGAAAACCTACCAGAGTTACAAAAACAAAATGGCCTATTATCAAGGAGAACAATGCAAAATCAAAGATAATGCTGGCAGAAATTGAAGTAGGGGAGCCGGAATCGTCATCTCAGGTTGTGTACTTAAGGAACACTATAGGACGGGTGTTGTGGCACAGGCAGTTAAGCTGCTGCCTGCAACACTGGCATCCCACATGAGCAGGCTGTTCGTGTCTCCACTTGCAATGCAGCTCCCTGCTGGTGCGCCTGGGAGGGCAGCAGAGGATGGCCCAAGTGCTTGGGACCCTTCTACCCGCGTGGGAGACAGGAAGAAGCCGGCTGTTGCAGCCATTTGGGGAGCAAACCAGCAGATGGAAGGTTTCTGTCTCTCTGTCTCTTCTCTCTCTGTAACTCTGCCTTTAAATAAATAAACAAGTCTCTATAAAAATACTATAGAGGCCGGCGCTGTGGCTTACTAGGCTAATCCTCCACCTGCGGTGCCAGCACCCCAGGTTCTAGTCCCGGTTGGGGCACTGGATTCTGTCCCGGTTGCTCCTCTTCCAATCCACCTCTCTGCTGTGGCCTGGGAAGGCAGTGGAGGATGGCCCAGGTGCTTGGGCCCTGCACCCTCACGGGAGACCAGGAGGAAGCACCTGGCTCCTGGCTTCGGATCGGCGCAGCACACCAGCCACGACAGCCATTTGGGGGGTGAGCCAACGGAAGGAAGACCTTTCTCTCTGTCTCTCTCTCTCACTAACTCTGCCTGTCAAAAAAAATTAAAAAAAACAAACAAAACAAAACACTATAGAATGAGAACTAAATTTTTTTTATTTATTTGCTTGAGAGAGGGAAAGAGGGTGTGCCTATCCACTGGTTCACTCCCAAAATGACTTGGATGACTTGGGCTGGGAATTCAGTCCAGTTCTCCCCTGTAGGTGACAGGGACCCAACCACTTGAGCCATCACCTGCTGCCTCCTGGGCTCTGCATTAGCAGAAAACAGGAATCAGGACCCAGAGCCAGAACTCAAACCCAGACACTCCAGCGTGGGCTGTGCGTGTCTCAACTGGCATCTCATCCACTGGGCTAATCTCTCACCTGAGATCCAGAATTTTAAATGCATTACTTAAGGTGGAAAAATGATCAGTAAAAGAATTAAAAGCGACACTACGGGGCCGGCGCCGTGGCTCACTTGGCTAATCCTCTGCCTGCGGCGCCAGAATCCCATATGGGCACCGGGTTCTAGTCCCAGCTGCTCCTCTTCCAGTCCAGCTCTCTGCTGTGGCCCGGGAGTGCAGTGGAGGATGGCCCAAGTGCTTCGGCCCTGTACCCGCATGGGAGACCAGGAGGATGCACCTGGCTCCTGGCTTCGGATCGGCACAGCTCCGGCCATAGCGGCCAATTGGGGAGTGAACCAAGGGAAGGAAGACCTTTCTCTCTGTCTCTCCCTCACTGTCTGTAACTCTACCTGTCAAATAATCTTTAAAAAAAAAAAAAAAAGCGACACTACAACCATAAGATTTGGAAGGGAGAACCAAGAGTTAAGACAGAATTAGTCAATTTTCATCTTTTAATATTGACATATAATAGACAACAGTATTGATAAATTACTAAAGAGAGGAGTAAGCATTTTACTTGAGAGGATGGACGTGACCGCCAGAAGAAACCGGAATAAAAATGGTCAGGTGGTTGGCTTCTGGATGTGACTGCTGATGGAGGTGGCTTGGGGCGGGGGAGACAATTCTGTAGTCTTTTTTTTAATCCTTTTTATCTATTCCTTTAAAATTTTTGAAAAATATATATGACTTTAAAAATCACCAGACAAGGCCGGCGCCGCAGCTCACTAGGCTAATCCTCCGCCTAGCGGCGCCGGCACACCAGGTTCTAGTCCCGGTTGGGGCGCTGGATTCTGTCCCGGTTCCCCCTCTTCCAGGCCAGCCCTCTGCTGTGGCCAGGGAGTGCAGTGGAGGATGGCCCAGGTGCTTGGGCCCTGCACCCCATGGGAGACCAGGAAAAGCACCTGGCTCCTGGCTCCTGCCATCGGATCAGCGCGGTGCGCCGGCCGCAGCGCGCCGACCGCGGCGGCCATTGGAGGGTGAACCAACGGCAAAAGGAAGACCTTTCTCTCTGTCTCTCTCACTGTCCACTCTGCCTGTCAAAAAAAAAAAAAAAATCACCAGACAAAGCTTAATTGCTAATTTTTCTTTGAGAGACAGAGAAAGATCTTCCATCTGCTGGTTCACTCTCCCAAATGCCTGCAACTGTCAGGGTTGGGCCAGGCCAAAGCCAGGAGCCAGGGATTCAGTCTGAATCTCCCACATGGGTGGCAGAGATCCAACCACTTGGGCAATCGGTGCTGCCTGCCAGGGTGCATGTTAGTAAGAAACTGGGAAAGAGAGCAGAGCCGGGGTTTGAACCCAGGCAGTCTGATATGGGGTGTGGGCATCTTAACCACTGCACCAAACACCTGCACTCAAAGCTTAATTATTCATCAGGAGGGTGTTTGGCAAGTGTAGACAGGGGGTAGATCGGAGGACAGGTCTCCTGTGTTCTGGGAAATCCCGTGAAATTCTTATCCCAATTAATGGAGAATACATCTTTGCTGCCCACCCAGCTTCTGGCTTGTTCCCACTGAAGGGACCTGTGTCCGCACAGACGAGTTTTCTCTGGCTCCCATTTCCTTTAATAAGCTCTTTTTGTGTCCCAACAGGATGGACAGGTATGACAGTCATCTGACTTCTCCCACGGTGACCTGATTCAATCCTTTGTTGCCCAAAATAGGGAATAACTGGAACAGTACTTCCCTACCATGGCTACACGTTAGACCATCTTTCTGAGTTTTAAAAATATATCCTTATCCAGGCCCCACTGTAGACCAATTAAGTCGGTGGCCAAGGCTTTGTCATTAAAAAAAAATCCCAGCTGATGCTGTTCTGCAGTTAGAATTGAGAGTCGGGGGCCCAGCCATTGTTTGTGTCATTCCTCAAAGTGTTGCAGCAGGTGCACCTCAAGGTAGCTCGTGCTTTCTGGATCATCGCAGTCCTCGGATGAGTGGGCCTGCTTCACCCGTCTGCAGTCCCCACTGCCATTCTCAACCCACGCTCTGACATGTGGCTTCCCCCAGGCAGTGTCCCTGGGAGGCGCCTTTCGTTATTACCCCACGAGCTGCCACTTGCTGTGTCCAGTGGGTTCTCTAGCGCTTGGGTTTCTTCTTTGCCCAGCATTTGATCCTCCTGATAGTTTTGTCTACTTCACGGGGCCCTTACCCGGCCTGCTTGGGACGCACACTCTCCCAGGGCTTTCCGGGACCACTATTACTGCTTCCTGAGGTTGGTCTCCACCTCTTCCTCTTCACCTGCATCCCAGGCCTTGGTCCTGGGAAGCTGATGACCAACTGGGCATTGCCCCTCTGAGGTCTTGCGGGAACTTCAAAGCCTTCCCCCATCACGTGTCAGGCCCTTTCTCTCATCTTCCCTGCACTGTTGGGTGAGACCCGTTCCCTACCCCACTCAATTATACAACCCCCAGCTCGAGGAGTTCCCTAAATACCCCTTCCTCCCACCAGCATCCGGCTGATTCCATCCTTGTGTCATCCCTACTGCTTGTGTTCAGGTCAGCGCGGATGGCCACAGTGGTCTTCTGCCCTGTCTCCCCACCTGAGTGCAGGAGGTACGCCTCCTGCCAGTGCCCTCTGTGACCAGAGGGATTGTTCCGCAGCACAAATGTGACTGTGTCAATCTCCTGCTACAAACCCTTCTGTCGTATCCCCATGGCCTTCCAAGTCCAAACTTAGAAAAGTCGGCTAGGCAATAATAACTCACTGCTCCTGCCTCTCTGGTTTCAGCACCTGCTGTGGCCAACAGATGCCCGGCAGGCATCTCAGTGCACTGAGCCCCTCGGGCCCCTGATCTGCCAGCCCACTTCCTCCCTGCCTTGCCCAGCAGTCCTCTGGGCCTAGAGTGCCCTCCCTGACTCTGCTTGTCCCAAGCGATCCCTACTTCAGACTTGTGGCCAGGCCTCACCATCTGCACATCACCTCCTCCTGCTTTGTGCCTATCCCAGGGCCTGGGAAACGGGGGGAGCTCAAGCAATGTTTACAGAAGAAGTGACTGCCTTCTGCCATGAGTTCCAGAATAGCATATAACATTACATGCAAAGAAAGTGCAAAGCATTGTTATAATTTTTTTCTGACTCTCAGATACATTGACTTTAGGGGAAGTTGATGAAAATCCTGGGGACAGCAGTGTAGATCCCAGAGAGCCCCCTCCCTTTATAAACAGAAATGCTTTCCTCTCGCGTGTCGGTCTTCTAAGAAACACCTGTGGTGTACAAAGCGTGTTGTGGCTAAGGGATATTTGGAAAGCAGTGGTCTAAATCATTCAGATAATCCAAGTGCAGTGTCAGTGTCACCTCAGTGTGAACCTCCCCACCCCAAAGTTCCCATGTCCGTGTTCCTTTTTAAGCAGAATAACACAGGGATTTTTCTCCTGGTCTTCCTTAGTGTCTCACTGACATATTGGAGTTTATAAAAAAAGTTTTTCAGATTAAAAATTACATATTATTTTGCACCCCAAGAAAACTTACAAAGAGATTTCAGAGACGAATGAGCTCCCTACAAATGCCCCTGGCCCCCACGCTCAGGACAGCACTGTGGCTGGCTTCAGCACATCATTCCAGAGATTTCTGTGCAGGGCCGCGCTCCGGTGGGCAGGAAACACATTCCCTTGGCAGGGACAATGGGAGGACAAGGCTTCTACACGCCGCAGACTCGGAGCGGCCTCCCGGGCACCTGGGCCCGCTCTCCAGTGACGGTCAGGAAGAAGGGCTTGGCACCGGCTCTTCTAATGTCAAAACCAGTTTTTGGCAGGCAGTCGCTAGCATTTGCTTGGCTCATGTCCAGGCACCCATTTAGGCCTGCTTATTTACTTACCTACGGGGGCATTTTTCTCCTAATACATTAGGGAGGATTTACCAGGAAATTACATTACTTAAAATGAGACTGTCTGTGGGTGCTTTACTGAATTTCTAAAAAACTGTTCGGCAAGTAGTTGATATTTTATCAACTGGTATTGGGACAGTTCACTGTGAAAAGTTTCCGCCTCTCTCTTAAAGATGTACTACAAAAATCTAAACAAGGGAACAATACTTAAAACTATTAGAATAAATTCTAAGAGAACACCTTCATGACTCTTGGAGAAAAAAAGATTTTCTTTAAAACAATTCAAAAAATATGAACTAAAGCGGTACACCTGATTTCACCTAATTGAAAACCTGTGGTCGAAATAACCCCGTGAACAAGATTAAAAGTTGGCCAGTGTCTTGGGAGATGGTATTTGCCAAATATCTGGGCGAGAGGGGACTATCATCAAATGGGTATAATTCCCACCAATCAGGTGGATCCCGCACACAACCTAAAGGAAAAGCAGGCAAAGGACATGAATTAAGAATTTATAGAGGCCGGCGTCGCGGCTCACTAGGCTAATCCTCCGCCTAGCGGCGCCAGCACACCGGGTTCTAGTCCCGGTTGGGGTGCCGGATTCTGTCCCGGTTACCCCTCTTCCAGGCCAGCTCTCTGCTGTGGCCCGGGAGTGCAGTGGAGGATGGCCCAGGTGCCTGGGCCCTGCACCCCATGGGAGACCAGGAGAAGCACCTGGCTCCTGCCTTCGGATCCGTGCGGTGTGCCGGCCGCAGCGCGCCAGCCATGGCGGCCATTGGAGGGTGAACCAACGGCAAAGGAAGACCTTTCTCTCTCTCTCTCTCTCTCACTGTCCACTCTGCCTGTCAAAAAACAAAAAAGAATTTATAGAAGATAAATAAGAACAGGCAACATGTGTATTAAAAACATTCAACTCCATCCATAGTTAGGGAAGTGCAGTTCAGACAACAATCGGGTTTTCCCCAATCAGGTTGCAGGGATGTGTGAGTCGGCGAGGCTGCGAGGGAGCTGCTGCTCTCCGTCCTGCTGAGAGGAAACTGAGACAGACACTCGGGGAGCCGTTTGGCAGCATCTTGCAAATTTGAAAATGTGCCTTGCCCGGAAGAGAGCAATCCCGGTTCTAGGCGTTTACCCTGGGGATGGTCCCACAGGTGTGCGCAAGGAGCCCTGGGCAGTCTGTGTGCTTGTGCTTTCCAGCTGAACGTCCGTCACAGGGAACGGCTCAAAAGCACATGGCCTTTGTGTTCTGTGCAGTTCTTTGCGGGCTGCTGAGCTCGGTGGGGCTGCCCTCGCAAAGCAACACAGGGTGGCTGGAGCAGCAGCCATCGATGTTCGCACAGGTCTGGAGTCGGGAAGTGCAGGTGGAGGTGTCAGCAGGGTAGTTTCTTCTGCGGCCGTTCTCCTGGTTTGCAGATGACCACGTGCTGCCGTGCCTCCACGTAGTCTCGCCTCCGTGTCTGCGTCCTCAGCCCCCTTCTTACAAGGACACTGGTCATTGAATTAGAGCCCACCCTTGTGACACCACTGTAGCCTAACACCGTTACATTCTGAGGTGCTAGGGAGTAGGACTTCAGTGTAGAAATTCGGGATAGGAATCCCCTATAATGCTGTCCCTACAAGGAGTAGGTGCTCAGAAAATAATGTGGAGTTGAAAGAGCAGGACCTAAGGCCCACGTGGTGGCAGGTAAAGCCTCCATCTGCAGTGCCGGCATCCCATATGGGCGCCAGTTCAAGTCCTGGCTGCTCCACTTCTAATCCAGCTCTCTGCTATGGCCTGGGATAGCAGTAGAAGATGGCCCAGGTCCTTGGGCCCCTGCACCTGTGTGGGAGACCTGGAAGAAGCTCCTGGCTCCTGGCTTCGGATCAGCACAGCTCCAGCCGTTGTGGCCAACTGGGGAGTAAACCAGTGGATGGAAGACCTCTCTCTCTTTCTGCTTCTCCTTCTCTCTCTGTGTAACTGACTTTCAAATAAATAAATAAATCTTAGAAAGAGAGAGAGAGAGAGAGAGAGAGAGCAGGACCTAGGGCCCATGTTGTGGTGGGTAAAGCCACCATCTGCAGTGCTGGCCTCCCATATGGGCACCAGTTCGAATCTCAGCTGCTCCGCTTCCAATCCAGCTCCCTGCTAATACACCTGGGAAAGCAGCAGAAGATGCCCCAAGTCCTTGCTCTGCACCCATGTAGGAAACCTGAAATAAGCTCCTGGCTACAGCCTGGCCCAGCTCCAGCTGTCATGCCCATTTGGGGAGTGGACTGGTGGATAGAAGACCTCTCTCTCTCTCTCTCTCTCTCTCTCTCTGCTTTTCAAATAAATAACTCCTTAAAAAAAGAAACTGAAAAAGCAGGACCCTCATGGTACATTCCACACGATACCACTCTCAGGCATGAAACAGCCACATAAACCTATCCACATGTCTCCTAGAAGGGTATTTCAAAAAGTTCATGGAAAAAGTGGATTTCAAAGCTAAGTTTGGTGCAAAAAAATTTTGAAATCCAAAAAAATTTGAAGTCCACGCATAGTTTTTTCATAATAAACATTTTACTTTTGCCTGTTGAAGATCCCTTGTATATGAATATAAACATTTAAATGCTTTGGAAGGATCAGCTCAACTCAGAGCATTCCTCTATGTTGACTGGTTCAACAGGGCTTTAACTGTGATGTTTTACCTCTTTAAAAATATTGGAAATCGCTATAATCTAAAAGTTGTACCTATGAAATTTATATTTATTAAATAAAAGCTTTCTATTAAAAAAACATTGGAAGCAAATAAAAGGTGCAGTTTGAATGGTTTCTAATTTTAAATAGTAGCTACGAGTATCATTTAAAATTTTTTTCTTAATATGTTGTGCTTTTTTTTAAGACTTAGTTGTTTGAGAGGTAGAGTTACAGAAAGGGAGAGACAAAGAGAAAGGTCTTCCATCCACTGGTTCACTCCCCAAATGGCTGCAGCAGCCGGAGCTGAGCCAATCCGAAGTCAGGAGCCAGGAGCTTTTTCTGGCTCCCCCATGTGGGTGCAGGGGCCCAAGGACTTGGGCAATCCCCCGCTGCTTTCCCAGGCCGCAGCAGAGAGCTGTGTTGGAAGAGGAGCAGCCAAGACTAGAACCAGTGCCCATTATGGGATGCCAGTGCCACAGGCAGAGGCTTAGCTCACTACACCACAACGCGGCCTATGTTGTGCTTTTAAAGAAACTAAAAAAAGCCAAAAGAATGGCCAGCTCATCCATTGCCGGAGATACTTCCAGTTTACTTTTGGGTGAAGAGAAACCACAAAGAAGCTGCACAGTGAGAGTTTATTTCACCTCAACCTCCCTAGAATAATGTTGCTCCTTCTCGCTGCATTCTGGACTCATGCAACGGTGGGGGAATTTAGGGATCACCCCTGTGCCCCGTCTTGATTGTCTAAGACAAATTCTTTTCAGGGGACACAGAGAGCCAGCTCGTGCTCCCGAGCCACCTCCCCAGATGCCTGCAAGAGCCCCAGGCTGGGCGGAAGCTCAGGCTGGGAGCGGGGAACTCAGTCCGGGTCTCCCACATGGATGGCAGGAGCCCAGTCAGCCTAGCGCTGCTGCCTTCCCGGCTCTGCCTTAGCAGGAAGCGGGAGTCGGGAGTGGGCTGGTGTTGACCAGGCACAATGGTGTGGGCTGTGGCCCTTACCAGCGTGGCAGCTGCAAGGCCACGCACCCGCCCCGAAGGCCCTTTGGAATTTGTTACAGAAAGGAGGTTTCTGATCACGGTTTCTCCCTGACCAGGACTCACTTATTTGGGAGATATTCTTATGAGCTGAACTCCTGTTAGAACGAGGAGGAGCATAAGTAAATGAGCAGAGTACCAAATGCAGCAGCCGTTCCTCTGCTGTGGAGCACAGGGTCGCGGCCTGAGAAGGATGAAGGGAACTTGTGCCCAGCTGTGTGCCAGGCCCACCTCCAGAAACCGAATCATTGTCCTTGGGTTTTAATTCCTCAACTGAGGAAGCAGGTTGTATAGTCACGAGTTTAAGTAATTTGACCAAAGTCACACAATAAACGACTAGACAAAGCAAATTCAACAAACAAAAACACCTGCCAGGCAGGTGTCCTGTGGCAGCAAGTTAAGCCACCACTTGGGATGCTGACGTCCCTATGGGAGTGCTGGATCCATCCCAGTTGTTGAGCTTCCAACGGGAGAGGGAGGGGGAGGGGGAGGGGGAGGGGGAGGGGGAGGGGGGAGGGGGAGGGTCCAAGTAATCGGGTCCCTGCCACCCATGGGAGACTCGGATGCAGTTCTGGGCTCCTGGCTTCACTCTGGCCCAGCCCTGGCTGTTGTAGGCATCTCTCTCTCTCTCTCTCTCTCTCTCTCTCTCTGTGTGTGTTACTCTGCCTTTCAAGTAAATAAACTTAAAAAAAAAAAAACAAGGAAGCCATAGTATTTTATGATTTTTTGGAAATGAGGAGGAAAGGGAGGGGACTTGGTTGAGAATCAACTTCCAGTGTTGTAATACTATGAACCAGTCAGTTGTTCATCTCAGTTTAGGAATGA
Organism: Oryctolagus cuniculus; assembly: GCF_964237555.1. NCBI lineage: Eukaryota > Metazoa > Chordata > Mammalia > Lagomorpha > Leporidae > Oryctolagus > Oryctolagus cuniculus. The sequence goes on along the minus strand of NC_091451.1, from coordinate 35,411,244 downwards.
GAAGACTAAAGTGCAGAGAGAAGTAAAACCAGATGGTGTGCTTATCTGCTGCTGCTGACGCACAGATGCGTCTACTGGGGAGGTCGAGTTCTGGAACAAGAGGGCACCTCCAAGACCGCGCTCCGTGGAGAAGGCTGCTACGTCGGCCCTGCTGCTTTTGCCTCACTGTAGTCGTTACTCGGCTGCTCCAATGCACCACAGCAGCGTGGCTTGCAGGGCAGAAAGTTGTCTTCTCACAGCTCTGGGGCTGGAAGTCCAAGGTGCCAGCTTCGGAGGCCTGGCTCCTTGGCCGGTAGACACTGTCTTCCCGTTGTCTCCTCCCCTGCTCTTTCCCACGTGTATGGCTGTGTCCTAATTTCTTCCATTCATAAAGACTCCAGTCACATTGGACTACAACCTGCCCTAATGACCCCATTTTAAGCTATCTGCCTCTTTAGAGACTCTTGGAATACACTCACATGCTGAGGCCATGGGTGTTGGGATTTCAACATAGGACTTTCAGGGGTACCAACTCAGCCCCAACACCCTTCACTCACGTTTACACCCACCCCCGCTCAGCCCTCGCTACCGCAGAACCTAGTGTTTTAAGAAGCTTCTGGCCGGTGCCGCAGCTCACTAGGCTAATCTTCCACCTGCGGCACCAGCACTCCGGGTTCTAGTCCCAGTTGGGGCACCGGATTCTGTCCCGGTTGCCCCTCTTCCAGGCCAGCTCTCTGCTGTGGCCAGGGAGTGCAGTGGAGGATGGCCCAAGTGCTTGGGCCCTGCACCCTCATGGGAGACCAGGAGAAGCACCTGGCTCCTGGCTTCGGATCAGCGCAATGCGCCGGCCATAGCGGCCACTTCGGGGTGAACCAAAGGAAAAAGGAAGACCTTTCTCTCTGTCTCTCCCTCTCTCTCACTGTCTGACGCTGCCTGTAAAAAAAAAAAAAAAAAAAAAAAAAAGTCCAGAGCAGGATGAGGGCCCAGGCTGCCCTTCCATGATGAGCCCTGTGGGCTCGTCTCCATTCCATTTGACTCACGTCACGTGTTGCTTGAGGTGTCCCACTGCCGAAGTGTTCCGGCACAGCTGGACAGAGAACTCGTCTCTTGACTGCAGGAAGGAAACCGTCAAGCACCCAGACAAAAGCAACTTGTGTCTCCTGCCCAAATTTAACACCAGATTGGAGAACGACATTCGAGTGCCTACTTGAATTGGTGATTGTCTTACTCAAGCCAACTATTCGGAGGGGCGTGGCTTCCCCCATATAAATGGAATGACTTCTGGTTTCCGTGGGACGCAGGTCTTAGGGAAAAGCCCCCTCTGTGTTGCTCCACATCCGAGTGACTTGGTGACCGTCCACGGGAGGCCCCAGTTTCTCTTTCAGGGGGTCCCCAGTCCCCAGGTTTGAGCTCATTCAGCAGGAAAGAAAATCTCACCCCCACCACATTAAATATAAATAAATATATCTCCATCTCGTAAGGGACACGCGGCTTGGGACACTGCTGTTCTCCACTTGTATTGACTTTCCTCTTGGCACATACTGAGTCTCACAGCTTTAATTATCACTTATGTACAGATGATATTCAAATTGACACTTCATTTCCAGCCCTTTCGGATGATGTCACCCCTCGCCTTGCCCCAAATTTGGCTCACGTCTTGTCTTGGACGAGCCACAATTTTCTCTGCTTGAATATGGATGAGATGGTGGCTCTGCAGTTAGGTTGGAAGTAAACTGTGAACGCACTGGGGTTGATTTACCTCTCTGAGCCCCTGCCCCTCCATTGAAGAGCGGGGGTGATTCTCTTCCATTAATCAGAGACTCCTCACCAAACGATTCATCGCCACGAAATTCCAAAGACAGTGGACATTCTGACTCCCAGTTTTGGCCAGAATTCTGGTTACCTCATGGTGGAAATGCTGGCGTGGTCTTTGGAAAGAGCTCCGATAACCCCTGTTTGAGTTCCACTTGGACGGTAACTGCCCTTGGCCTTGTACCATGTGCATGGTCCCAGGACACGTTTTCCTCCAGACAGCTGTGCTGGTCTCTTGTGCATCAAATAAAATGGACTTTGTCGAAATCTTGGCCAGATTCTCTGCCTTCGCGTAGACTAGCTTTGGGAATGACTTCAAGTTACTGGCCCTCCTTTGCAAGTCACTTGCTGCCCTGTCTTGTCATGTGATGGAAGATGTACTCTGCATAGCACCTCGATACGCACAGAACATGTGACCATAAGCAAAAATATGCGTTTGAAAACACTGGGCTGATTCCATCATAGGCATTAGCCCATGAGAGCCTGGCACTTAATAAGCAGTAAGCACTCCATAAATACTTGTTGGAATAAAGGCTGAGAAAATGAATTTGTAATCCTTTGACCCATTTGTGGTTTTTGCTGCTGTCGTTATTTGTAATATGTTTTTATCTACCTCTTAGATTATTATGTAACTGTGTTTGTGTAATTATTATTTCAACTAGAACATATTGGAAATCTCCATTAACATAACTGAAGGGTATAAAATAGAATGTTTGGAGTTGTCAATTAGCCGATTTGTCTTGTGTTGCTTTTCTTCATTATTTCACTGCAGCTAACGGTTCATTCAGCACATTTTAATTAAAAACAAACATATGTGGGTCTGCTAAGAATTCTAGTGTCTACTAGTGTAGTTAGACAGGGATAGCAAATATTTCTAGCAATGACCATATGATATCTTCCATTCATCTCAGCAATAATCCTCCAGATCTAATTATTGGGAGGATGGCAGCTGCACTTGGTTAGGCTTTTCTTCATCTTTGTGAAGATGGGTTTTTTTCAGCCCATTATATGGCAGAAAATCAGCTGCTGCTGGGATCCTTTCCAAGGCTGAATCCCAGCGTCTGTGGGACTTTCTCCCAGTTGTTTCCCGTTGATCCATGACCCATTTTTTTTTTTCCTGCTCATGTGCTTCTGGCCTGAAGATACCCTAAGGACATCTGACAAGACCTGGTTCTCTCTCTATAAAAGCATGTGCTGTGTATTTTTGTGACTTGAATGCGTACCCACGCAGCAGGTGTCCTCGGGAAGCTTTGTTGAGGGAGCCCTTCCCTCCATGGGGTCTTCCCGCGTCAGGGTCTGGCCCTTGGCTCTGCAGACTCAGAAGCGTGTCCCTACCAGTGTCGAGAGAGTAGCTAGCCTCTAACTAACTCAGAACACAGAGGGGAACGGACCCACTGAAAATAAGAAAAGTGACTATTAGAGAACACTCACCCACACCGGGAAAGCCTGGGGTGCAGTAACTGAGACTGTGGAGCCAGATGCAGACTCTTGGGGTCACATTTCTGCTGCCCACTAGCTGTGGGATCTGGGGCGTGTGACTTAACGTCATAAAGTGTGGCAGACGGAGTCTGAGATGCCTCCCTGTATTCACACCTTCTGTCATTCTTACGGGTCAGACCTTGACTTGTTTTCTAAGCAGTGGACATCCATGATTAGGTAGGAGCACAGTACTCAGCTCGGTAGGGTCTGTCTGTCTGTCTCTGCCTCCCAGTCCACTGTATGCCTTGGGAACCTTGAGCTGCCATGCAGGAGGAGTGGAGCTACACTGAAGGCACCATTCAGGTGCCAGCACGTAGAAAGATGAAACATGAAGAGCGAGAGAAATGCCCAAGGAGCCGCCTGTCTCCCAGCTCCAGCCCCCAGCTGCAGGGATTTCCCAGTTCAGGCCCTAGACATGTGTCTGAAGAGGCCTTCAAAATGATTCCAGCTCCACTCACACTGGACTACAACCCTGGAGAGACCACAGTAAGAACCATCCAGCTCAGTCCTGTTGATTCTGGAACTGTGTAAGACAAGAAATGATTGTTGATTTAAACCACATTTGAGGTAGCTTCATATGTAGCAATGGAGAACATGAAAATATATACACATCGGCCGGCGCCGCGGCTCACTAGGCTAATCCTCCGCCTAGCGGCGCCGGCACACCAGGTTCTAGTCCCGGTTGGGGCGCCGGATTCTGTCCCGGTTGCCCCTCTTCCAGGCCAGCTCTCTGCTGTGGCCAGGGAGTGCAGTGGAGGATGGCCCAAGTGCTTGGGCCCTGCATCCCATGGGAGACCAGGAGAAGCACCTGGCTCCTGCCATCGGATCAGCACAGTGCGCCGGCCGCAGTGGCCATTGGAGAGTGAACCAACAGCAAAGGAAGACCTTTCTCTCTGTCTCTCTCTCTCACTGTCCACTCCGCCTGTCAAAAAATAAAAAAAAATTTTAAAAAAAGAAAATATATACACACCCAAGCTCACATTTGTAAGTATCCATTCTCGTACACATATTCTGATTTAGTTGCATGGGCTTGGTAGCTAGAGAGGCCAGTGCTGTTGTCACGCTTACCTTTTATGCTGTAGACTCTTCTCTACCATCAGCATGAATAGTTTTGATTATTTGCAAATCTCAGACTCATACTATACAGTGATTTGTAATTCTGCTAGCCACGAATTTGAGACACAGGCTTAGGGTGGGACTGGGTTCCTCAGCTAGTTCGTAGCTGACTACCAGCACAACAGTGTTTTGTTTTCTACTTGTAGGAGGGGGTTCCAAGAAGTTTATTACAAGTGGATTCAAAAACTAGGGACAAGAAACTTGAAATTCATGTGTAGTTTTTTCTACTATACACATTCCCCATAAATTTTTGAAGGTCCCTTATATGCATGGATTTCAAAAATTTTTACACCAAAATAAACTTTTAAAAATTATTTGTTTATGAGAGAGAGAGAAAGAAGGAAATAGAGAGGGTGAAAGAGAGAGTGTTCTCCCACCCACGGATTCTCTCCATGAATGCCTGAAATAGCCAGAGCTAGGTCCAGGCTGAAGCTGGGAACCAGGAATCAAGGACTCCCACATGGATGGCAGGAACCCAATTGCTGGAGCCATCACCACTACCCCCCAGCATCTGTCATAGCAGGAAGCAGGAATCTAACCCAGGTGCCCTGAGACTTGAGGTGGTGTCTCAACTGCTAGGCTAAACAACCACTCCCCATTATCTTTAAATTCCTTTTTCTGCAAACTTAAAAAGCACCTTAATAGTTCTTTATGCAATAAATTTTTGGTGTGATTTATTTAATGCTTTGCTCCTTCATCAAAAACCTGTTCTACTAGTCCTGCTGATAGAAATTAAGGAAAAATAAAGAAGGCCAAAAAAGAGCCTCCCAGCCCAATAATAGGCTTTTCAAAGAATAGAAGTCAACTGTGATGGCAGCCATGATATAAACACAGTTGAGGATGTGAGCCCAAGACAAGGAACTTGAATTCACTAAACTGTTTGGTGAGAATTCTGAGTAGAGTGGCTTGGTAGCTTATACCCTATGGTTATATTCACCAGTTTGAGGGTTATTTGAAGGGTAGGGATACACACCATTTTTTCCCTTAAGTTTTATCCATTTATTTATTTGAAAAGCAGAGTGATAAAGAGAGAGGGAGAGATAGGAGCAAGTTCTTCCATCTGCTGGTTCGCTCCCCAGATGCTAACAACAACTTAGGGCTGGGCCAGTCCAGGTCTCTCCCACGGGCAGCAGGAAGTCAAGCACATGCGCCATCACCTGCCGCCCCCAGACACATTAGCAGGAAGCTGCATCGGAAGAGACGGTGGGGGGCAGCGCTGTGGTACAGCGGGTAAAGCCGCCGCCTGCAGTGCCAGCATCCCATGTGGGTGCTGGGCCATGTCCCAGCTGCTCTTCCAATTCAGCTCTCTGCTAATGACCTGGGAAGGCAGTGGAAGATGGCACAAGTCTTTAGCTTCCTGCACCCCTGTGGGAGACCTGGAAGAAGCTCTTGGCTCCTGGCTTCAGATCGGCCAAGCTCTGGTCATTGCAGCCATTTGGGGAATGAACCAGCGGATGGAAGACCACCACCCCCTCTGCCTCTGTATCTCTGTAACTTTGCCTTTCAAATAAATACATCTTTAAAAGAAGGAGAATGAGGAAGAGGAGGAGGAGGAGAGAAGGCAAGACTATCACAGGCGCTCCAGTGTGGGATGGCAGCTTAACCCATTGTGCCCCAGCGGCTGCCCCAACAAATACCTCCTGAATGTCAACGGAATGTTGTCCTTAAACTTCATACAGGAGACGCTGTGCTGGGCTTGCGCAGCTTGCAGAAAATATAAACCCTAGTCCTTGCCCTTGAGACGCACGTACTTCCTCCAGGTGATGTATGTAGGGGAAGAGGAGAAATCAGAAGCAAATAAACAACTGGTTACATGTCATCACTTCTCATATGTGTAATAAACATAGCCTGTGATAGTTGGTGTAGAGAATGAGGTCTGTTTGTCCTGAGGAGAATAAGAGAAAACCAAGGATCTCTCCTATGATAAAGCCTAAAGCTTTCTGGCCTGGCATTCAAAGTCTTCCACAATCTGGTGCCAACATTATTTCCAACCTTCTCGCATAATATTTGCTATGTAAAATACCTTTTAGTCAATTTGGTTGATTCATTAGGAAATACACCTGCCTTTCTATACCCTGTTAATTTAAGGAGTTTGAAATAAAATGAAAGAGAAATTGGAGACTTTATAGACACACCCACACATCCACACATAATAATTTTAGAATAACACAATTTAAACTGCCTGCCTTTAAAAAAAAAATTCCTTGGTAGTAGTTTAAAAGCTTTCTGTGCCCCTTGCTTCTTCCGGCTGGATGGAGTGGAGCTCAGGTGATCTTGGAAACCAGATCTGCAGGTGGCAGAGCCTCTAGCAGCCTGGGTCCCTGAGTAACTGTGTGGAGGAGGCCACCTGGCAGCCAGGATGACACCTGCCAAACTTACATGTGCTAGAAGCCAACCTCCATGGGTTTAGCCTTGACATTGGAGGTTTGTTTTCCAGCAGGCAGCCTCTTAGACACTTTGTATCACTTTGACCCCTATGGTCAGCTAGAAGAAGAAACAGGACAAAGCTATCACGATTGGCCTCAAAGTAGACATTCCCTACCACACTGATAAAGGCTAACCAGACAGTACTCATCAGGAGTGTGGATCCTGGCACGAGACTTCAGGATTTAAAGCCAGTCCTACCATTCACTGCCCGTGTAACCTTAGGCAAGTAAGAGAGGGAGAAAGGAGCAGGGACAGAGGCGGCAGGAGGGAGGGAGAGGGAAGAGTTTAATGACTCATGTCATCGTGGAGGCTTAGCAAGTCCAAATCTGATGTGGGAGGCTGGCAGGCTAGATAGAGACCAAAGGAAGAGTTTCAGTTCAAGTCCATGGGCAGTCTGCTGGTCAGCCAGGAAGAGCTGATGCTGGGGTGCAGTCTGTTTGCAGAATTCCCTATTGCTCAGGGGAGAGCCAGCCTTTTCAAGCCTTTTCAAGCCTTCAGCTGGTTGGATGCGGCTCACCCACATCAAGGAGGCAACCTGGTTGACTTAAGATCTACTGATTTTAAATGCAAATCTCACCCAGACCTTCACAGAAATAGCCAAAATACCTGGGCACCTGGCCCAGCCACATCGACACACAGAAGTAACTCACAGGAAGTCAGTCCAGCCCTCCATGCCCTTGTTCCTGCACCTGCAAAAGGGAGGTGGTAGCAGAAGCTACGCTCTTGAGTGAACAGGAGATTAAACGCGTCACAGCGTGTGTGCAGAGCGCGGTCTGCATGCACATGGTTTTCTCCTGATTATTATTATTGCAGGCTTTGGGTGTCTGCTTCGTCCCCATGAAGATGCTTCAAAGAACTTCAAGCAGGAATGCCAAGAAGAGTAGGGATGTCTGGTGAGGGGCTTCATACATTAGAAGTCGTCTAGTCCGGCAAACGCGGAGCAGCCTGCTAGCATTTCAGGCTATACTGGCCAGCGCTCCGTCGGTCGGCAGCTACTTTTTGCTGGTTATTCTATGAATGCATTTTCATACATTCCATTTTCCCCATCAACTGTTTATTTACTGCTCATATTAATGCAATATGGCAAAACCATTTACATGACTGGAATCTTTGCAGCCTACAAGAGCAGTTCTCTTGCATTGCTTTCCTTTCATTTCTTGCAAGAAAATTCACTTTTGCTCGACATGTTTTTGAATTAACTGGCACTTCCCCAGAATATAACATCAGCATCAATCACGAAGCTGATGTAAACCAGAGTGATTAAGAGTCCAGTTGGGTCCAATTGGATGGGGTTCAGCTTTTGCACAGAACAGTTATTGTGAGATTGAACCAGAAGCTTCTCAACACATGTGAGGAACCCAGCAGGCACAGGGTGGGTGAGAACTGGGATGACTCCTTTCCTGGTACTTCCTTGCGTGGTTGCTTGTTCCTGCTTGCTCTGGGGAGACCGAGCAGCCTGGATCCCTGAATGACTGTGTGGACGATATTGTCCCTTCTCAAACTGTTACACAGACAAGAGCTAAACTTTGATTCTTGTTAGCTTTTGAAACTTGAAATTTGTTTATTCTAGCAGCTAGCCTCCTAGGCACTTTGCATAGGCTTACCCAATGAGGTCAGTTAATATTGCCCACAGGTCATTGGCCATTCTTGATGTCTTTCCATCTCCACAGATAGAAGAGACCTTGACCTTCTGTAGAAAGTGTGTGCTCCCCGCTGACTTACCCTCAGCTTCCGTTAGTCAATGCCAGAGCTCCTCTTCTTTTATCAAACTGTCCTGCCTCTCCAGTTAGGCAATATCACCAGTATTGACTTCAAGGTGCCAACAATCTATTTATTGAACTTTCTTCTTGAGTTCCCATGCCACCAAGATAATAGAAAGGGAATTCTAGTTAGGTTGGGAGTTTCTTATATTTTTAGATTTGAACCTAAGTTCTTCTGGGTTACGGGGTGGGCAATGGGCCTACAAGATCGGCATTTAATGGAGACATCCTCATTTCCACCTGCCATTCCTTTCATTATCAGTTGACTGTGGGATTTTCACTCACCCTTGACTCCAAGGCCTCCCTCTATTGATGTAAGTCTTAGCAGCTTCCATGCCCATTCCAGGTACATAGGGTGAAAAGGCTTATGAGAGAGTCCAGAGGGGAAGGAAAGCTGGCTTGGGTGATGGATACAAGAAAGTAGTAAGGCAAACAAATCAGTTAAGGTTTTAATGTCTCAAAAAAAATAGAATCCGAGGGGCTGGCATTTTGTGTAGCAGTTGAGTCGGTGCTTCGGACACCCATATCTCTATGTGAGTGCCTGGTTCAAGTCCTGGCTACTCTGCTTCTGATCCACCTTCCTGCTAGTGCCCACCCTAAGAGGCAAAAAGTAATAGTCCAACTACCTGGGTCCCTGCCACCCACATGGGAGACTTGGATTTAATTTTGTGCTCCTGGCTTTAGCCTGACCCAGTCTTGGGTGTTGTGAACATTTGGGGAGTGAACCAGAGGACGAAAGACGTCTCTGTGTCTTTCTCTTTCAAAAAAAAATTAAATACATGTGTGCATACACATATGTATCCTACCACCCAAAAGTAAATCCCTTAAGTGTAAGAACAGTGTCCTATCTACAGCCTAGTACCTGTCCAGCAACTCAAGTTTATCCCCATTAAATATTTGCTGCTGTGAAATGAGAAAATACAATCGATGGGCCACAGAAACAGAACACACGCCAGCCTCTTTTAAAACAATAATGTCAAAGATACTGTTATGGGCTGAATTGCTTTGCTCTAAAATGTATATGTTGGAGAGTCCCCAGTAGCTTAGATGGTGAGATAGGGTCTTTAAAAGGGGTAATTAAGTCAAGATGATGTCAATAGGGTGGACCTTGATTCAAAACAACCAGAGTAGAGGAGATTAATACTCGGGCACTCGTGGAGGGAAGACCATGTAAAAACACCGTGAATTCCTTATATTTTCAGTGGTGGCTGCCACACCAGAAGAAGGCAGGGGAAGGTTAGGACAAGTCTTCAGCTAAAAGATGTTATTTTTTTGAAAAATTCATGCTTTATAAATTTGTTTCTTGGTATGCAAAATTGAACACATTAATTCTGCCTCCAGCAATGTTGGAATAGAATAACCAGTCCTACATGTCTTCCTGCTACACTGGAAAAAATACATGACTCAGTTGTTTTCAGACGTTGGCCAGCAGGACCATGCTCTCCGGGAGGAAGGAGACAAAGCGGAGTGAAGCAGGCCCCGCGTTCACAGCGGTCTGGAGGACAGCGAGGTCCGCCCAGCGCGGGTGGAGAGGCTGCCTGCCCCCACACTCGTTCTCTGTGCAGCTGTAATCAATGACCATAAACCTAGTGACCGAAAACAGCACAGAGGCCTCGGCTTTGCTGCTTTGGTGATCAGAATCTGACCCCGCTCACGGCCGAGGTCAGCGGGTTGGTGGCGCGCTCCCTGTGTTCTGGGGATCTAGAGAATCCATTTCCTTACCTTTCCACCTTCTGGCAGCTGCCTTCTTTCTTTGATTCCTGGCTCCTTCCTCTGCCAACGCTGAGCCCCAAGTCCTTCTCCACTGCTCTCTCTCTGGTTCTCTCCGGCCTCCTCTTCTGCTTGGAAGGCTCCCTGAGTCCACCTGAATAACCCGGGACAATCTCCCTCTTTGAAAGCAGCTGATTGGCACCGTAATCCCACCTACTACCTTAATTCCTGTTACTATGTCGCCTGTCGTGTTCTCAGGTTCCAGGGGTTAGGCTGTGGACACTGTTGGAGGCCACAGTTTTGCTTACTACGACCACTGAGGCATTTATTGACCGTGCCGTACCTAACCTACTGCCTACTGCACATCCGATCGAACAAAGCTCACAAACAAGCTGGAGAGGATGCAGCTGATGCACAAGTAAATTAATGCTTATGAAGTGATCCTCAAGACTCGTTAAAGAAACAGCAAAGTCCAGACCCAAAACTGATGTTTACAACCACAGTCAGAAGTTGCTAGACATTCAAAGAAGCAGGAACATAGGACCCACTAGCCAGGAGAAAAATCCAATCAATAGAAATAACACCAACCATGGAATTATTAGACAATGGCCTCAAAACAGCTCTTATGTTCAAAAACTTGGCCGGCGCCGCGGCTCACTAGGCTAATCCTCCACCTTGCGGCGCCGGCACACCGGGTTCTAGTCCCGGTCGGGGCACCAGATTCTGTCCCGGTTGCCCCTCTTCCAGGCCAGCTCTCTGATGTGGCCCGGGAGTGCAGTGGAGGATGGCCCAAGTGCTTGGGCCCTGCACCCCATGGGAGACCAGGATAAGTACCTGGCTCCTGCCATCGGATCAGCGCGGTGCGCCGGCCACAGTGGCCATTGGAGGATGAACCAACGGCAAAGGAAGACCTTTCTCTCTGTCTCTCACTGTCCACTCTGCCTGTCAAAAAAAAAAAAAAAAAAACAGCTCTTATGTTCAAAAACCTAAATGGAAACACGGCCATGATGAAGTGAACAGTGCAAATTACAAAAAAATGAATGGAATTTTCATGGAACCAATGAAATGAAGCATTTACTAATGAGAATGTATAAGGGGAGCCCTGTTGTGGGAGACAATATGGCAGATCTCAAATAATGAAGCATAAAATTATCATCTGATTAGAAATTCCACTTTGGGGAGTATGCCCAAATAATTAAAACCAGAGATTCCAACAGGTATTTGTACTCGCATTTTCACAGAGGCGTTGTTCATCACAGCCCAAAGGTGCAAGCAAGCGAAGAGCTCGGTGCAGGTAAATGGAAAAACAGTGGATGGTCCACACCTGCAGCGGAGTACTCTTCAGATGGTAAAAGAGAAGAAAATGTGCCAAAGCTACTACGTGGATGAACTTGGAAGACATGCTAAGCTACATAACCCAGTCACTAGGGCCGGTGCTGTGGCACAGTAGGTTAATCCTCTGCCTGTGGTGCCAGCATCCCACATGGGCGCTGATTCTAGTCCTGGCTGCTCCTCTTCTGATCTAGCTTCTTGCTATGGCCTGGGAAAGCAGTGGAAGATGGCCCAAGTCCTTGGGCCCCTGCACCCACGTGGCAGACTGGGAAGAAGCTCCTGGCTCCTGGCTTCGGATTGGCACAGCTCCGGCCATTGTAGCCGTTTGGGGAGTGAACCAGTAGATGGAGGACCTTTCTCTCTGTCTCTTCCTCTCACTGTCTGTAACTCTGCTTCTCAAATAAATAAATAAAATCCTTTAAAAAATGGTCACAAAATGAAAAACACTGTATGATTCTTCTCTTACGAGTTTCCAGAAGAAGTCAGATGCTTAGAAACAGAAGCTGGAAGAGTGATTGTCAGGGACCGGGGAGAGGGAGGATGGGGAGTTGAGCTTTAATGGGTACAGACTTTCAGTGTGGGCAGAGGGAAAAGTTCTGGGGCAGGTATTAGGCGTGAGGTTAAGCCACTGCTTGGGATGTCTGTATCCCCTATCAGACTGCCTGGGTTCAAGTCCCAGCTCCACTCCCAGTTCCAGCTTCCTGCCAACGCACACCCTGGAAGGCAGCGGTGATGGCTCAGGTACTGGGGTCTCTACCACCCACACTGAAGGCCCAGTTTTAGTTTCTGGTCATGGTTTTGGCCTGGCTCAGCCCTGGCTGTTGTGATCATTTGGGGAGTGAACTAATGCATGGAAGAATCTCTCTCTCTCTCTCTCTCTCTCTCTCTCTCTCTCTCGAGTTCTGGAGATGGGTGGCGAGTGATGATGGTTGCACAGCAATGTGAATGTCTTTAAAGACACTGAACTGTTCACTTAAATCTGATTACAGGGGTATGTTTTATGTTGTGTGTATTTTACCACAACAGAAGAGAGAGAGCAGAAGAAGGAGAAACACGAAACGTGTGCCAGGAAGGTGGCCGAGCAGACCATGGTCTGTAGGCTGGCACGTGAACTAGGCCTTTACTTCCTCATGTCGTTTAAGGGAAGTACTTCCCTCAAGTCCTTAAACAGGAAGGGGAAATGATCAAGACCATGGACCTCTCTTGCAGCAGCCTCAGAGGCGAGCTGAAGCTACCATTACCCTCTTCCCTTAGTTGCTCTAAGAGTCCTGGTGTCCCTGCTGGTATCCATGGAGAAGGGATCTTGGGCTGGGTTCACTGGTACAGATGGAAGCCCGGCCCCTCCAGGCCTCTTGGGCTCTGGGTGATGCTAAAAGAAGGGGCTCTGGCCTGTGGGGGCCTCTTGTTCACCTGTGGGGTGCTCATATGGGTCAGGTGTCAGGCCAGATCTCAGAACTACATTTGGATTCCTTTTTGAATGCCTGAGTGATTGACAAGTGTATCTAGTCATGACCAGACTGCGTGGATAGTTATTCCGACTTGGTACCACTGGAAATGACCTGACCTCAAGGTTAACTGCAGGAATCTCCGTCTCATTGGACTGTGGTACAGTAGCCTGTTTCCCGCCACCCCACTACAAAGCTTGCTGACTAATGTCCCTTTAAAGACCGTAACGGCTTTGAATTCACGGTTCATGGATGGCTGGTGCTACATTTCTAGAGCGCTGCTGGGTGTTTACATTTACTTTGATGGTCATTTATTCATTCACTGTTCATGGGTCACTGTGTACAGGAAACACAGAGATGAGTCAGCGCCACCACCCTAGTTACCCCGCCTTTGAGGGCTCACTCCAGAGCCATTTGTGTAGGTTTGCTTGGCTGTGCCCACCACATGGAGCTTTTGCATGTGGCATTTTCTTATAAGACCACAGGTGGAATTTCACAGTGACAGGTAGCCAATAGATATTTGCTAATTATAGCAATAGCAGAGATTCACCCTACCACGTCATTAACTTTTCCCTACTGTTTATCTGCTCCTAGACCAATCAGGTCATGAATGATGGACACAACCAACTCTACTTCCAGGAACAGTGGTGTGATGTTCTCCCTTGTAGGTGTTGAAAATGGGAATTATTTGCCGTGGGAACCCGTGCCGATTAGTCGTCTGTGTGGCGTTAAATGTGTGTGGGAATAGGAAGTCTCCCGACTGCCCTTCTTCCCTTTCTGTGTTTTTCTACCTTTGATCTGCAATGTTAATCTTATTTGGTTAAATTATTTCTAGTGAGGTGTTCAAAGACTTTCAAGTATCTCTGCTTTTTGAACGTTAGCTTCTTTGTGGTGTATTTTTTCCTAATTATTCCAAATATAGTATAATGGCCATGAAAGCAGAAAAAGAAACCGTTTTATGTTCTTGAATTTGATTTCGTATTCACAGCTTCCACTTAGTACCTCTCTAGTTATTAGGTTCATTTCAATGTCATTTATGAGATGCCTGCTAGGATTATAGTCATTTCAACAGAAGTTGCTATACATTTAGGGAATAACTTGGTTCATTTGATTTAAACGCAGAACGTCAATATCTGTGTGTATATGCTGTGCCCAAAGCTCCCCTGTTAGAATTAGGCTACTGTGCATTATTTAAAATATATCCAAAATTAATTAATGGAGTACACGTTGAGTGCCCACTCTGTGCGGGGTGCTATGTTAGAGACCAGGAATCTAGCAGTGGTGAAGGTGAAGCTCTCGCTCTTAAGGATCTTTCATTGTAGGCCGGCACAGCAGCTCACTAGGCTAATCCTCCGCCTTGCGGCGCCGGCACACCGGGTTCTAGTCCCGGTCGGGGCACCAGATTCTGTCCCGGTTGCCCCTCTTCCAGGTCAGCTCTCTGCTGTGGCCAGGGAGTGCAGTGGAGGATGGCCCAAGTACTTGGGCCCTGCACCCCATGGAAGACCAGGATAAGTACCTGGCTCCTGCCATCGGATCACTGCGGTGAGCCAGCCACAGCGGCCTTTGGAGGGTGAACCAATGGCAAAGGAAGACCTTTCTCTCTGTCTCTCTCTCTTTCTCACTGTCCACTCTGCCTGTCAGTCAAAAAAAAAAAAAAAAAAAAAAAGGATCTTTCATTGTAGTGGGGGAGAAAGGTAGTAAGTGTACAGGTAGCAGGGACGCATAATCATGTGTTGTAAAGAGCTATAGAGTTTGATAGGAAGTAGAGTGAGGGGTGCGGGTACCCATTAGGGCGCTGAAATGAAATACCAGCACCTGGACAGCTTCAACAGCAGAAAGCCATTGTCTCATGATTCTGGAGTCCGGAAGTCAAGAGCGAGATGGGAGCAGGTTTGCCTCCTCCTGAGGCCTCTCTCCTCAGTACGAGGCTGCCGTCTCACGATGTGTCTCCTTGACCCCCTCTGCGTGTGCACCTGTTCTCTCTCTCTCTGTAACCCTCCTCATCTCCTCTTCTTCTAAGAACACCTGTCATATGTGATCAGAATCCATGCTAATGAAGCCGTTTATTACCTCTCTAATGCCCTCTCCCCAGACACAGTCGCATTCTGGGTTGTGGGGGGCTGGGCTTCAACATCTGAACCTGGGATGGGCCCAAGGGAGTCAGGGAAACTCCTTTAGAGAGGCAGCCATTTAAAAAAAAATGCATGTAAAAATGTTTATTTGAGGAGACAGAGACAGAGAGCTCCCATCCCCTGGTTTGCTCCCCAGGTACCTGCACAGCCGGGGCTAGGCCTGGCCTGAAGCCGAGAACTGGGAGCTCCATCCGGGTCTCCCACATGGGTGCCAGGAACGCAAGCACTTGTGCCATCGCTTCTGCCTCCCAGAGCCCATCTTGGCAGGAAGCTGGGGTCAGGAATTGAACCGAAGTTCTCCCCCATGGGACCCGCGCATCTCAACCAGAGGCCACACGCCCAGCCTGGAGGGAGACGTTTGAGCAGAGTCCTGAACAAAGGAACAAGGAGTGGCTCAGGGAGAGCCATCAAGGAGAACAGCACTCGCAGCAGGGAGAGGGAGTGCAGGGCCCCAGCCGGAATGTGAAGAGGAGGCCATGGAGGCCACAGCCCAGCGAGAGGGGAGGACGAGGACACCGCCGGCCACGGCGCAGGCCAGCTCCTGAGGAGCCTGGGAGGCATCGCGAGGACCGACTTCTCTCCTGAAATTATCAGAGTCATTGGGATGTTCTGAGCAGGGCAGGGACATGATCTTACGTAGATTTTTGAAGCACACGTTTTAAATTCACAACAGCCTTTCTGTAGACTTCTAAGAGTGCAGCAGGCAAGACCACACCGATTATGAAATCCAGAAAGTGTTCTTGGAATTGTGAAGGTGCTTACCCAAGTGGTTACTCTGCACTGGTTTTCTAAGAATTCCTTGCCTCGAGGGTTAAGGTATCAACTAAGACTATTCCAGAATATTGAGTTACTCTAAAATTTCCCCTGCCTCATTCAGTGATGTTGAGTTTATAAGAGGGAAATACAGGCCGGCGCAACGGCTCACTAGGCTAATCCTCCACCTTGCAGCGCCGGCACACCGGGTTCTAGTCCCGGTCGGGGCGCCGGATTCTGTCCCGGTTGCCCCTCTTCCAGGCCAGCTCTCTGCTGTGGCCCGGGAGTGCAGTGGAGGATGGCCCAAGTGCTTGGGCCCTGCACCCCATGGGAGACCAGGAGAAGCACCTGGCTCCTGGCTTTGGATCAGCACGGTGTACCGGCCGCAGCGCACTGGCCGCAGCGGCCATTGAGGGGTGAACCAACAGAAAAGGAAGACCTTTCTCTCTGTCTCTCTCACTGTCCACTCTGCCTGTCCAAAAAAAAAAAGAGAGAGAGAGAGAGAGAGAGAGAGAAATACATGGCTCTGTTCGCATCCATGGAAGAACACACTCTTCTTGAAGAAAAGCTTTGGTTGTGATGGTTTGGTCTGTATTTACTAGGAGCGATGTTAAAGTGACTTCACACGGGGCAGTTTGGGTCAGGGCAGACGCTGAGGTGTCCTTCTGTCTTTGACAAACGCTGTGTGTACATCTGCATGACGTAAGAGAGTGACAGTTACGAGCTTTGGATATTTTGAATGATTTGCTGTCAAAAGATAAGGGGTCATCACAAAGCAGTTCACACACCGCACACCTCAACCCTTCTCTGAGTTCCAAGCTGCACAGGCAGGAAGTCTGCATGACGCTGGATCATACCAGGAGCCATCAGGGTACTGGAGTTGTTTAAAATGGTTCTGCCCACTTAAAAATGTTTTTATTTATTTTCATCTTATTTGAAAGAGAGAGAGACAAGCAGAGACAGAGATCTTCTGCTCATTCACTCCCCAAATGCCTACAACAGCAAGACTGGGCCAGGCTGAAGCCAGGAGTCTGCAGCTCCACTGGGCCTCCCATGTGGGTGCCAGGGACCCAGGCGCTCGAGCCATCACCAGCTGCCTCACAGGGACGCATTAGCAGGAAGCTGGATCAGGACTGGAGGAGCCAGCGCTCCAATGCAGGTAGGTGCTCCAACATGGGGTGTGGGCATCCCAGTGGGCACTTAGCCAATGGGTCAATTGGGCTATGTCACTATTTACAGAGTATTGATATTATATTCAGATAGAAGCACTATATCCAACAGAAAACATTTTCATTGAATGGATTGGTAGGCATTTTCATGGGAACACATAAATACAAGCAATCAATTTTCCTTTGTGTATCTCCATTAAACTTTTCATATCTATGACAGTGGGCTGCTTTCCAGGACCTGTAAAAATTTCATCATATAGAAGAGTATAATATTAGAGAGAGAACTTTATTTTTTAAAAAATATTTATATTTTATTTATTTATTTGAAAGGTAGAATTACGGAGAGAGAAGAGACAGAGTGAGAGAGAGCTTCCATCTGCTGGTTCACGCCCCAGATGTCCATAATGGCTTCTTCCCGGGATCCCACATGGGTGCAGGGGCCCAAGGACTTGGGCCATCTTCTGCTGCTTTCCCAGGCCACAGCAGAGAGCTGGATCGGAAGTCTCAAATTGGTGCCCACATGGAACGTCAGTGCTGCAGGCAGCAGCTTAATCCACTACACCCAGCCCTGGCCTCAGAAGGTTCAACTCTAGTGTCTTGACTAGGGTAAGTGAAATTTTAGGAAATGTGGGCTAAAATTAAAAAATAACAATAGAGAAGACTTTTAGTCTTAGAAACACAGCATCTGTATTTTTATCAATGGAGAGATGGTATATAGAAAACAAATCTCAGTATGTGCCGTGGAAATCATTTGGAGATCATCAGAAACAACTTTTATATGGATATGAAAGCTTGCCTTGCCCCATGAGGAGAGAAAATGGACTGACCTGTTCTGGCTGAATAACTAGAATTATGTCTCTGTGAGTGAAATCCTTGGGAAAACAGTCTTGCACGACGTCTGGCTATCTGCCTCTAAAGCACGTTGAGAACATTCTTCTGAAGATCGTCTTCAGATACCTGAAGATTCCAAATGCCCGAGGACTGCAATGCATTTCTCATAGTCTTGGCACTGACGGAGACAGCCAGAAACATAAACCAGCGTGTTTCCATCAAGGTCTCCGGCATTTTGAGGCTACGCGTGATGGCTGAATTAAAAGGCTAGTGCAGTGTTAAAGTAACGGTGCTGCATCTCCTTGGATAAGTCAAGTTAGAGATGAGTGACCATAGCACAGGCAGCAGTGGAACGTGCCCCTGTGCATTCTGGGAACACGGAGCCTCGCTCTGGGTCCTGCTATTCGGGCCTGGCCGTGAAGGGGTGGCAAGTGTTATTAAGTTGTTAGATTAGCAAGGTTCTACTGCATTTTCGCTTTAAGCCAGAGTGCTTTCACAGCTGAGCTGTAATGTTCTGAAAATGCCTACATAATAAGAGCCAGACGTGGAGCTGAATCCCAGATGGTACATGGCCAACGGCATGCAGACGTTCTTACCTGGCTGGAACGGTAAAAAGCCAGCGCATGCAAAGACACGGCACCGAAGGCCAAAAGCGGAGAGGAAACCAGTGCAGGAGATAGGTGGCCGTGTCAGTAATAACTTCCTTCCACGGGGTGGGAAGTCTCCTGTTCTAGAGAACTCCAGAGTGAAAGCCAAGCCCTTCCTAAGAAGGCCAGTAGAAAGAATGAGCCTTAAGTACCCTATTGATGAGTCAGTGTTGCATGTAGCTCCCCGGAGTCCATGCCTGGAACAGGCCTTCAAGGAATCCCACCTAGCCCGCTGGCCGACCGGGGCTCACTGCATACTTGAGTGAGCACAAGACTTCCTTACAAACTGCCTTTCTTAGAAACCTAGAGTACTAGAAACCTTACGTTCAGGAAAACTTGAATTTCTTAGCGAGGCAGGAAAAGGGATCAGGTTACAGAACAATAGAGCTGGCAAGAAAACCCCAGTGCCCCTAGGGCCGATGGCTCAAGGAGTTCTACAAATTGCCTTTCAGAAAATTACGTTTTGGCCAGTTCAGGCTCCGGTTCACAAAGGTACCTGGACCCAGGAACAGAGTGAACCTTGTACAAATTCTGTTTGCCTGGCTGGATTCAAAGTCATCTGTGACTTTCATTTCCCACGTGGCTGATGAATTTGACAGGTGTGACCCTGGCCCCGTGCTGAGCCCATCGGAAGAACAAAGAAGTACAAGTACTGGCCTTGAGCGTGGGTGTGGGGGGTGTGGGAAACACACACACACACACACACACACACACACGCACAGGAGCTACAAAGGAGGCGATGTGTTGGGGCTTTGGGGAGAGGCTGAATAAAGCACATAGAGTTGAGACGTATGACCCAAGACAGCTCATTTTCTTCTTGTGCGTGGTTATTCGAGGTAACCTCTCAGAAGGATCTGTGGCACACTAGTGGCACAAAGGTAGCTACAATACCAAAACTACAGGCTCTAGAAAGACGAATGGAATCTGTCCACTGACTACCTTGGCAGCATCCAAAGTCATGCTGCTTGCTAGAAGGGTGAGAGATCATCATTTGCAATTGGAGTTGGTGTTGTGGTGTAGCAGGTTTAACTACCGCCTACAACGCCCAGCCAATACAGGCGCTGGTTTGTGTCCCAGCTGCTCCACTTCCAATCCAGCTGCCTGTTAATGGATCTGAGAAAGCACTGGAAGATGGCCCAAGTGTTTGGGCCCCTGCCACCCTTGTGGGAGACCTGGATGAAGAGCCTGGTTCCTGGCCTTGGCCTGGCCCAGGCCTAGCTACTGTGGCTATTTGGGGAATGAACCAGCAGATGGAGGACCTCTCTCTCTCTCTCTCTCTCTAACTCTGACTTTCAAATAAATAAATAGTTTTAAAAATGATTTGCTAATTTGAGAGGTAGAGTTACAAATTACAGAGAGGTCTTCCTTCCCCTGGTTCGCTCCCCAAATGGCCACAGAGCTGTGCTGATCTGAAGCCAGGAGCCTGGAGCTTCTTCTGGGTCTCCCACATGGGTGACAAGGGCCCAAACACTTGGCCATCTTCCTCTGCTTTCCCAGGCCATAAGCAGAGAGCTGGAAAGGAAGAGGAGCAGCCAGGATGTAAACCAGCACCCAGATAGGATGCTGGTGCTGCAAGCAGGGGCTCAACCTACTATGCCAGAGTGCTGGTCCCCATAAATAAATCTTTAAAAAGATGAGTTTGCAATCTAGATACATAAAATAGTTTCTGGCTGTGCCTGTTATCACTTCACCTACGAAGGAATGGGTGGATTTTCACTGTCTTGGGCACGTTTGGAGTTAAAATATGGAAAGAAATATGGACTCAATAAATGGACAGGAAATACGGGCTCCGGGTGTGGGCGTGACTGCCAATGAAGAGATGCCCTGCGTGTGTGATCATAGATCAGTTCTCCCAGCGGTATACTGGGAGATGAGGGCTCATGGGCAAGGATTTATGAAGGGAATGCCCCCGGGGGAATCAGCCTGGGGGGAGGAGGAAAGGAGAGGGAGAGGCAGGATGGAAGCAGAGAAGAAACCAAGCCAGGAAGCCACTGCAGGACAAGTGGCAGCCTCGGCCTGAACCCATGGAGAGGGGCAGAGTGCGTTCCATCCCAGACTTTGTGCGGACTCCAGTTGGAGGCTGGGCTTGCGTATTCTGCGCCGGGCAGTTATCAACCAAGACGCCCCGGGACAGCACCGATTCCCAGGAGCCTCTGAAGAGTCCCTGGCACTGACCTTCAGAAACGGGGACAGGACGGTGAGCGGCTGGTGTCGCGCACCAGCAATGTTCCCAAGATCAGCGGCCAGGTCAGCCACGGATGTCTCAGATACGAGTCCAAAATGCCACCGACAGACACTTTGAATGCCGAAGCTGAGGGACAGTCGAGCTGCTTCTCACCTGGGCAACTCAGCGCCCCTGGGAGCAGTGCAGCTTTGTGCACACGCAAATGCTTTGAAACGGGATTCTCCGGGCAGGCTGGGAGGCCAGCAGGGGTGGAATCATTTGTCCCTGCTCAGTGCGTTCCTCTCCTGCTACTGCACCTGGCCAAGCAAAGGGCCCTGCCCTGACCGGAAGCAGCGCACAAGGCTCTCTCTTACTCATCTGGTGTTTTGCTGAACCTTTTCCCACTGTTGGCCGATGCCTGGAGAGACCTGGACCAGTCTACAAAATCAAGGGCTCACGTGCTCCAAATACTGGACGAGCCATGACAGTGGGGGTTCATTGGGATTGGAGGAGCCGTGCAAGGCTATTGGGAGGAGATGAGGCTTCGTTCTGGCCTTGAAAACCAGCAGAGTTGTGACAGGTGGAAGGGAGCAGGAAGGGCATCGCGGCAGAGAGGAACAACTGAGCGAGGGCACAGAGGAGAGAGATGATGCGCTCATTGGTGGCACAAGTGGAAGGGAGGTTTAGCCAAAGTGAAGACTCCGGCTGGTTGTTGGCCACCGTGGGTCTGGAAATGGGGTCATGGTCTTGGGCCATCTCCCCCATACCCGCTCGCTCCAGCTTCTCTGAGCATCTACTCAGCCTTGCTTCCCATCAAGCTGTGCCGTGCGCTGGACCAACCTCCTAATTACTACGTGCCAGGTCCCCGGAGCTGACAAGCTTTCAATACAAAGAAACAAATGATAGCAGCCAGGATGCAAAGTGGAACAAAACAGAGATGGCAGGGGGTGTTGGGAGGGAACGGCATCCCGGAGGAGGGAAATTTCAGAGACTTTTGGACTAGGGGAGACCTGATGTGCTAATTAGGAGTCTAGTCCCATAATCAGACTGCGCAGAGGAAGGTCATAGAAGAAACAAAGCGGGCAGCGGAGAGGACTGAGGAGCAGAGAAGTTGGGGTGTAAGGAGTGGGGAGGGCGGCTGTTACTCTCTGTCTCTGCTCACCGGCTCCAAGAGGCAGGGGACTGCCCCTTTTGTGTTTTGGAAAGCACCACGAATAAAGAGCTGCTGGTGTAAGTAACAGGGTGGTTTCTGCCCCCAGGATGCCATTCGACAGGAAGTAGTGCAGCCGAGCAGCTCCGGCTGCTGGTGGCTTTTGGCTTTTTCGGAGCAGATTCTATTCAGAGACTGCCACGGAGGTGGGCCAGCTGAGGGGTTCAAAACAAGCGGAAGTGCAGTGAGGAAGGGAGGCACCGAGGCAGCCCCGATGACGCCCGGGCGCTCGTGGGGCCCAGGGAGCCAGGTCTAGGTGATAGGAACGTGGGTGCTGGAATCTCACGGCTGGGGCTCGAACCCCAGTCCTGCCACTTGCTCCTGGGGTCAGGGCCAACGGCTGCTACTGCTGGGCTGAGGACACAGAGCTGTCTAACTTTATAGACCCTCATCAGAGGCCAAACCAATGGGACTGCCGATCTTGGACTTAAACTCTATGAAGTTAGACACTGACGCCCGGTTAACTTTCCAAGAGCAGAGCCTTGGCCCCGACTTTCTCGCGATGGCTCCCAGCTGCCTAGCAGAAGCAGTTCACTGTGGGGTGGGTGGAGCTCTGGGATTTGACAATGCAATGGTTTTTATATCATTTGCTCCCTGAACTCAGATTGGCCTTTAAACCCAAAGTCAAAAGGAAGAAGAGAATGGATGGGAAAATCCAGCCACCGTGATGAAAGGTGGAGCCCCGGGGGAGGCCCTCGGTCCTGCGGGTAGCACTCCTGAGAGGGCTGTTAGACACGCCTCTGCTCTATGTGCCCACTGCTCTCTCTGCTTCCTGGCTCACCATGCGATCCTGCCTCTACCGGGGCCCTGCCACCACCACCCACCACCCTCACCAGAGGCCAAACCAATGGGGCCACCCGATCTTGGACTTAAACCTCCAGAACCATGAGCCCCACTAAACCTTTATAAAGTGAGGCTGTCTTGGGTATTTTGTAGCAGTAATGAGAAGCTGATGAACTCGGGTTTAGAGCGAGTCAGTTGAATCTCATTTCCGTCTTTAGGAAGTGAGGCTGCATTGTGAGGCTGGTGTGAAACCCCCAAGAGACAATCCAGATGAAGCCCTTGGCGCCTACTAGGTGCTCAGTTAATGTTCGTTCTCATTGCTGAAGGAGTGGCTTGAGTGCCCAGCTCTCCATTCACTAGCTATAGGACCTTGGGCACATTGCTTTGTTAGGGTCTAAAAAAAAAGCCCACCGCCCGAGGAACGACTCCAAGAGACTTTTTCTCTCATGCAACCAGCAAAGGGTTAAATTTATTGATCCAACATGTTGGGGCCCTCTGACAAGGACAGAGGAGCAGTGAGGAACTACAGCATAGGGTTTATAAAGGCAAAAACCGCAAAATCGGGAGGAGGGAGAGAATACACGGTTGCTAAGCGGTTGCTAAAATCTTACAATCAGCAATTATGATTTTAAGACATAGACAAATCACATCTTCATTATTAGCCCAGGTAACCCAGGTGCAACCTTTCTACTTTTAAGCTTGAGCAATCATGCTAGGGGGTTTTTGTGCGTTGCCAAGGGTGGTGTAGTGCACTGCTATTGTCCGACTATTTGAGATCATAGTTTCAGACCAGAGTCTCACGGTGGGGGGGTTGCTTTCCCAGAATGCAGTCTCAAGTGCTCCAAAATGGAGTCCCTACTGTCAAGGTGCTACTTTACTCTGTCTTATTTTCACAGCTGCACCAGGAAGGTTTAAACCTGTAAGCTTAAGCTTAACTTTTGACACCCATACATATACAATTTTAACTCTTCAGCTTAACTTCCTTGAGGTTCAGATGCCCGATATGGGCTTGCTGAGATGATTAGGTGACCCGGTAAACCCAAGGCATCTGCACCAGTCCTTGGTGCTCCAGAAATTTTAGTTTTATGATACCACCACCACCATCAGTATCATTTGGCTCCAGGAGCCAAAAAAAGCAACTTAGGACGAGGCTTGTTGCAATGAGGCCCTGAAGCTGCTCTGGGAGCCAAGGAGCAGGGGAAGGAGAACTGGACACTCTTCCCTTTTCTCACAGAGACTTCTGGAAGGCCCTGGGGGGGGGGGGTGGGAGGGGCTTTCGGCTGCTCCCTCCTAGCCCGTCCAGATCTGCTACTGGGCACCTCTGTAGCCCAGGCCAACTGGAAGTGCAGGTAAATCTCCCAGGTCAGGCATCAGTGGCCCTGGTGGCCAAGAAGCAGCCGTGTGCTCTCCCGTTCTGCTGTCCTGAGCTCCCCTCAGGGAAAGTCGGTTCAGTGGGCCTGGGGGTACAACTGTTGCTCTGCCTCCATTGCCCTAAGCTGATGGTCTTCCATCTGTTTTGGGTACTGTACTTACAACCCAAGCAGCACAAGTCAATATCATCATAGGGAGTTTGTATGAGAGCTGTGGGTATGGTGCAGGTGGGAGCAGGCGGCCGTCTCTCTTGCCCTGGAATCCACAGACACAAGGATCGTGGGAGCTTAACCCCCTGTGCCACATACCCGCTGTGGCAGGGGGGATTTTTACCTAGATGAACTCTCCCTCTGTGGTGGGTTAAATTATGTATACCACAAAGACATGTCAAAGTCCTAGGCCCTGGGCCCTGTGAATGAGACCTTATGTGAAAATAGGGTCCTGTGGGTCTAGTTGAGGGTCTTCAATACGGTCATCCTGAATGCAGGGTGGGTCCTAAGTCCAGCGACTGGTGTCTTCCTTCGAGGAAGGAGAGGGGGCCCACAGAGGGGAAGGCCAGTGAAGATAGGGCCGCAGACTGGAGAGAGGTGTTTGCAAACCAGGTGCACGAGGGGTAGCTGACAACCGCCAGAAGCCGGGAGGGAGGCACCGTCTCGCTCAGCCCTCCACAAGGAGCCGGCCCCTTTGGCGCCCCGATTTTGGACTTTAGAACTGGGGACAAATGGGTTTCTGTTAGACAACAGACTCCACGGGCGCAGTCATTTGTCCCGGCAGCCCTCGGGAGCAAGCGCCCCTCTGACCGTGTGCTTTCCTTCTCCTCTTGTTCCCGTTGCCTGGCTTGCTGCAGAGCCAAGGACTGTCTTGGTCAGGTGGGGCAGGCCTCCAGCAGTTTCCTGAGCCAGGAGAGACTTGGCGACTCTCCCAAGAATGAAAACCATATGATGCACATAAACAGCAAACTGGGCTCCCTGGCTACCACTTCAGGCCGAGGAAGCCAGTTTAACACTGTAAGCAAGACCCCAGTAGGGGTGGACAGTAGGAGGAGGGTTCGTCAGGAGCTTTAATGGTACATCCGTGACTTCACCAACCCCGAGTACCGCGGTAAAGCCTCCTGCCTCCACGAGGGCGCCGGGGGTCCGATCGGGATCGCGCTGGGATCACGCAGGTCTCCTCCTGTTTGGCCCAACCGTCCCTGCCGCCCATCCTAGCTGGGAGCTACCAAAGGCAACAGCAGCACTGGGCAGCAGGAATTCTGGTCTCAATTAAATCCGTTTTCATCATAAAACTGTCTTTCCGGAGAGTTCTTCAGAGCTTAGCGTTGTCTGGCCAGCATGAGCGCCACATAAAGCCCAGTCTTGCCGTGGTGTGGTTCCGCTCACCAGCATGCCAGTGGGAGAGGAGAACCCCGTATGGTGCACCTTCCAGGAGGCATTGCGGCCGCCTCCCTTGGTCAGCCGATTCCCGCACCCGACGGGGTCTGTGGGCACCGAACAAGGACTAAGCGCTGATATTCCAGGACGAGGCGTTCAGATGTGTGCCTTCCATCTTAGGAATGAGTTCCATGTGGTCTGCATTTCAAAAAGTTAATTTTCTCTTCAGGAAATCTTCTATTGTGCCAACAGTTTTTGTTTTACTTCAACTGTCACTCATTTTGAATGAAATGTACTACTTACACAAACTTCGGGCAGTTGAGATTTGCCCAGAGCAGAGATACAGAAATTACAAACTCGTAAGCAAAACATTCATTCAACACAAGTGTTTTTTTTCTTCTATGTTTTTGTCAATTTCTTGTGTGAACCGGGTCCCTGTGCTGGGTGCTGAGACAGCAGGCACAGCCCAGAGTCCTGGCCCCCTGGGAGCTCACGGTACAGCCAGGGAGCCAGCGTTTATGAGTGCACTTGGCGCCCGGCTGGGTTGTGCATGGGAGCCCTGGGCCCCCAGCTAAGGGAGGCTGCAGAGGCAGCAATGTCTTCGCAGCCAGCTGGGGCCAGCGAGGCAGGGCTGTGTGCAAGAAAGGTGAACAAGACTGAGGGACCCCACGTCCAGAGGCGTAGGGGCACCGAAGCTCATGGCGACTTGGGAGAACTAACACTGAGCAGAATTCTGGAGGCTGGGCAGTGGGGAAACCTCAGAGAGCTAAGGGCAGGGGCTGGACCACGAGACTTGGGTGCTGGGCCAAGGGATGTGCTCTTTGGTCTTTGAGGGTCTGAGAAAGTCAGTAAAGGGTTTTACGTTTTTAAGATTTATTTATTTAGGCTGGCGCTGTGACTCACTAGGCTAATCCTCCGCCTGCGGCACCAGTACCCCGGGTTCTAGTCCCGGTTGGGGCACCGGATTCTGTCCCGGTTGCTGCTCTTCCAGTCCGGCTCTCTGCTGTGGCCAGGGAGTGCAGTGGAGGATGGCCCAAGTGCTTGGGCCCTGCACCCGCATGGGAGACCACGAGGAAGCACCTGGCTCCTGGCTTTGGATTGGTGCAGCACTGGCCGTAGTGGCCATTTGGGGGGTGAACCAACGGAAGGAAGACCTTTCTCTCTCTCTCTCTCTTTCTCATTGTCTAACTCTGCCTGTCCAAAAAAAAAAAAAAATTAATTTATTTATTTACTTGAAAGGCAGCGTGACAGGGAGAGACAGAGAGAGACTGAGAGAGGAGAAACCTTCCATCCACTGGTTCCTTCCTCAAATGGCTGCAATCGCCAGGGCTGGGCCAGGCCAAAGCCAGGAGCCAGGAGCTCCACCCTGGTCTCCCACATGGGTGGCAAGGACTCAAGCACTCGGGCCATCTTCTGCTGCTTTCCCAGGCACATTCGCAGGGAGCTGGATCATAAATGGAGTAGCCAGCATGGCGTCCCAAACAGTGGCTTGACCTGCTGCGCCACAACACCCCCTCCCTTTTTTAGTGAAAGGTTTTTAACCAGTGATGTGAGCAGCTTTGGTGCCACAGCTGTTGTGTTAGCTATTTGAGCATTACTACAATGAAATGTCCAAGGCAAGCTACTCATGGAAAAAAAAAAAAAAAAAAAAAAAAAAAAAAAGAGGCCAATTTAGCTCACGGTTTGGGAGGCTGAAAGTTCAAACAGCATGATGCCGACTCGTGAAGGCCCCCGGGTGAATGCAGGGTGAATGCAGAAGAAAGTGGTCACTGCCAGAGGAGTGTGTGTCGTGGGCCAGACTCGGGCTCTTACAGCAACTCACTCTCAGCTCAGTCCTGGGAGAAAATACCTTGATCCCTCTGTAGGGCACAAAGTAACTAACTAAGGGTCTCCCATTGGGCCCCAACTCTTAAAAAAATTTATTTATTTAATTGAAAGGCAGAGTAACAGAGACAGAGAGCTCTTCCATCTGCCGGTTAACTCCCCAAACGGCCGCAATAGCCAGGGGTAGGCCAGGCTGAAACCGGGAGCCAGGAGCTTCTTCCAGGTATCCCACGTGGGCGCAGGGACCCAAGGACTTTCCCAGGTACATTGGCAGGGAGCTGAATCAGAAGTGGTGCAGCTGGGACTTAAACCAGTGCCCATGTGGGATGCCAGCACTGCAGATGGCAGCTTAACCTGCTGTGCCACAGCACCGACCCCCAGGCCCCAACTCTTAATCATCACCTCCCGATGTCCCCACACTCAAGTCCAAGCTCCCAACACACTCACCTCCGGGGAGAGAAACCACATTCAAACAATGGCAGCCGCAGTGGCAGTTAGAAGAGTAAGGGACAAGAAAGACTAAGAAGACAAAGGTCATCTCCTTGTGCCCTGAGGGGCAAACTACACTCCCCACACTGGCCAGGCCCACTTTTATTAAGTAGAGGCTGACTGTGGAGCTAGTGGAAGTCTAATAAACATGTTGGGTGTATGTAAGGAAACCCGAACAACTATCATAAAAACTGTTCGTCAATCATATTATTGTTTCTCACTCCAGCCTGAAACGGGAAAGAAACAAGAGATGAGACCCCAGCTTCTCCCCTTCCTCTGGAATCAGCAAGTGGCTAAGGGGCTTGGCATGGAAGCGAATCATCTTTCAAGGCATGTACTTGAAGGTAGGCAAGCCTAATGAGGGATGACGTTTGAACATTTCAAACCAAATTCCCTCGGTTTAGGGTGTTAAGCAACTTGTTATTTTAAGCAATTTAGACAGATATTTGCATATATAAGCACACACATTCTTTGAACCAGCCCATTATATAACCTCACTTATCCCTGCAGGTAATAAACTACTATAAATGCAGAATTAGATAAATTCAGGGTTCTCGGTGCGAGCACGTGTATGCAGACCAGGGAGAAACAGACGCACTTGTTAGGGACAATGACTGCCTTCTGCTTCCCTTGCCTCTTATGAATTATTTCTGCTCTCAATTGTAAATCAAGAAAAACACATCTTATTTTCTAACTTGTGCTATGAGATAAGTACCAGGAGAGCTAGCACTGACAGCAGTGTGCTGGGGGTGAGCCAGGTGATCCAGCTGCTCTAATATTTAGAAATAGTGCCTTTAGTATGTTCCCTTTTTTTAAATTACTATTTATTTGAAAGGCAGAGTAACAGAGAGGCAGAGAGAGAGAGATACTGGTTCACTTCCCAGATAGCCGCAACGGCCGTTAACTGGGCTGATCCAAAGCCAGGAGCCAGGAGCTTCCTCTGGGTCTCCCATGTGGGTACAGGGACCCAAGAACTTGGGCCATCTTCTACTGCTTTCCCAGGCCATAGCAGAGAGCTGGATTGGAAGTGGAGCAGCTGGGACTTGAACTGGGGCCCATATGGGATGCCGGCACTGCAGGCGGTGGCCTTACCCGCTATGCCACAGTGCTGACCCCTCCCTTTTATCTTTATCTCACATCTTACTCAAGGACTCTCTTATTCATTCATTGAGCCGAATTATTAAGGGTCCTACTATGTCCATGTTTTGAATAAAAACAGTGGAATTTCACATCAAATCATGTACAATCTTGCCCTCCAAAAGCTGACATATGGCTGAGGAGCTGAAATTCTTAATGCTGCTTCAGAAAAGCCCAAAGACTGGAGCAGGTGTTTTGTGCAGTTGTTAAGATGTGATTTCTGGGGCTGGCACTGTGGCGCAGCGGGTTAACGCCCTGGCCTGAAGCACCAGTATCCCATATGGGCACGGGTTCGAAACCCGGCTGCTCCACTTCCCATCCAGCTTCGGCCATTGTGGCCAACTGGGGAGTGAACTATCAGATGGAAGATCTCTCTCTCTCTCTCTCTCTCTCTCTCTCTGCCTCTCCTCTCTCTGTGTAACTCTGACCTTCAAATAAATAAATAAATCTTAAAAAAAGAAGATGTGATTTTGTACATCCACATCCCATATTAGAGCGTCTGGGATTAGCTTCTTGCTACTCTGGGAGGTGGTAGGTGATGGCACACGTTACGGGGGCCCTGCCATCCATCTGCCTTGGGGCAGGCATGTGGCACAGTGGTACAAATGCCACTTGGGATCCTTGGGTCCCATATCGGAATGCCTGGGTTCAGTTCCTGGCTTCACTCACAATCCCAGCTTCCTATTAGTGCACACGCTGGGAGGTAACAGGTGATGGCTCAACTACTTGGTTCCTGCCGCCCATGGGGGAGACCTAGCTTGGGTTCCCTCCTCCTGGCTTCAGCCTGACCCAGCCCCTGCTGTTGTGGGCATTTGGGGAGCGAACCAGCAGATGAAGATCTATCTATGTATTTCTCTCTCTTTTTCTCTCTCTCTCCCCTCTCCCTTCCCCCACTCTGTTACTCTGCCCTTCAAATAAATGAAAGCAAACTTTTTTTAAAGGGCAGAAATTTTCATATAGCTGGTATTCATTGTGGCATTCTTATGTTTGTCTCATTGTGATCGCTAGGACTTCCACTGTTGGTGAACTGTGTTGGGACAGATGGAAGGGGACACGCTGGTTTGTTGTAGATTTCGAGAATGCAGAGGAAGCAGCAATAATAAGGATCATGTGACCAGGTGAGATTGGGCTTGCCAAGTCCAGAGCACGAATGTAAGCTGCACAGCATGGGAGCCCAGAGCCCTGCATTATCTGCAAACCAATACAGTTCCATCTGCTCACACCCGTGCTTCCTAGGAAGTCCTTTATGTATGCCCATCCTGCCCCAGAGACCAGCAAGTCTTGCAAGCTTGGTCCACAGATGGGTCGGCTCAGCATATTGGTGTAAACTGAAAATGGACAGCCCTGGCACCACAGGCCCACACTTGTGTCTCTGAGGAAACCAGTGAAGACAAACGCATTGTAATGGGCAACACTTTGGGCTTGCACCTGGTCGTTCACTGTGTACGGAAAGAGAAGTGACTCGAGGTAAGGAGATAACTAGATTCACGGGCAGCAGCAAATGATTCCATTGGTTGATCATGAAACTTGAAGGAACAGATGCAGAAAAGGAGGTTTGGGGCAGAGAGAGAATCTCTATATCGCTCAGGAATGCCTACCAGAACCTTCCCCAAGGAAGAGGCATTAAGCGTCCAGGCCAACAGGGTGACGCACAGGTAGATGTCAGCCAGGCTCTGCCTTCGGCGGCCCAAGTCCTTGCCCAGGAGGCTCATGGAATGTAGCAGCTACAGCAGCAGAGATGGAGAACATGCGTGAAGTCAAAGGCGTGGGTTCCTTCTCAGCACGGCTAACCTAACTGCCGCCACTGCAACAGAACCTGACATCAAGTCCCCCTAGTGCCACTCCTCGAGGAGACCGACCGGCATGTTAGTGACAAGTTAATTACATAGTTCCCCTTTCACCCTGCGAAGGGCAGCATTTTGTTCTGAGTCTGAGGCAAACTCCATGGATGAATTTGCTTTTCCTGCCTGCAGTGCCATTTCAAGATCCGCCGTTTCAGAACTCAGATGACTGCCTTACCGACCTGAGATCCCACAAAACAGCTGTGGCCCGATGTTTGGTAACAGGAAGTACGGCAGTGGACGCGCGACCGTGAGATCTGTGGTCCGACAACGTATGGCACCATTCAGAAGCGTCCAGCCTGATACACTGTAAGCACCTTTGGAAGGTGTGATACCCTGAGGGTCTGCAGCACTGTCGTTCAGGGTATGAGGGTTCTATTGTGTTGTATCTCAGGGAATTGAATGCATGGGTCTGGGAACCAGAGGGTGGCACAGGAGGAGCCTGGCACACCACCATGCTCAGGCACCCTCCTGGGGAATGCACACCTCACAACCCTGGGACACCAGGTCTGGACACTCCAGGTCCCAGAGAAGCGGTTGCTCCAGGAGACACAAGGAAAGTCCCGCTGAACTTAAAGTTATAGCTACGATCCTCTGATTTGGGGCTCCAGGGGAGCCAAGAAAGCAGCTGCCATTATCCTGGCTCCTTATCCCAGGAGGCAGGGCGACTGCTATGCAGTGTAGCAGGGAAGAATATGCTTGTTCCCAGCTGATTTGCCAGAGCGGGGCCTGCTGCGCTCAGGCCCCGTTCTCACTGACAAGAGGCGGTTACAGCGACCACTCTCCAAGACCTGCGTGGCAGGGAGGAGTCCAGTCGCTCAAGGAGGCCGTCTTGAGTTACTTCTTCAGGCAAGATGCCCTGTGGAATGAATGGTGGAGAAGAGGGATGGCGCCTGTCAGGGACTGCCTCGGGCCCAGCTGCGGCAGCAAGGCCCCTGGGTTGTCTCGCTAGATCTCTGAGCAGCTAGAATCCGGGATGAGCTGACAGCAAGATGAAGTGACCGTCGCAGGAGAAGCGTGTGTGTCTGCTGAAGAGTGGCGTGGGGGACGTAGGCAACGCTGTCGGTGCTCTGCTCAGATCCCTGCAGGTGCCTTGCAGTGGGGCTGGGGATCCCCAGATTCTATGGTGGGGATCCAGAGCGAGCCCTGGCTTGGAGAAAGACCCCAGCGAGGCTTAGTCCAGGTCCTTACCTTCCTGCACGTAACAGTACAACCGTGAGATGTAGGTAGAGGCGACGAGAACAGCACGATTTACTGAAAAGCAAAGACACGCATTTGCAGACACGAGTGCAGACACTCTCAAGGCAAAGAACTGTCCCCAGCGAGGCCGGGCTGCTCCTCACACAGGGCAGAGCACGGTGCTCAGGGCAGGGCCTGTGAAGACCCAAAGGAGACAGGATTGGAGGAGGTTTCCAGGAAGGTGTGCATGGTAGCTGGGGCATGGCGGGAAGTGAGGCTGGGCTGCATGACGGGAAAAGTGGGCGTGCCAAGTCTGCAGCCACGTGCTTGGGAGATGAGGGGACTTGGGTGGTGCGCATGGCTTGGGTGTCCGCAGTCCTCGTGGCTTCCTGCCTCCCTGCCTCACCCACATCTCCCTTAAGCACAGGGTTTCCCTTTAACAGGGCATACCTTCCACTTCCTCCCTGATCACCCACTCAGCCGGGCGCCAGAAGCTCCAGGTGTCTGAGCCCCTCCCTTCTCCAGGAAGTACCGTAGGGAGGGACCCGTGGTAAAGACTCAGCCCCCTTAGGTAAGGCGGGGTACACCGCTGTGCGGTTTCTGCCCGGAGCTCCCTCTGGCTCCGGCTCCGGCTCCGGCTGGAACTTCACCTGAATTGCTCCCTGCTTGGCTGCGCTTCCTACCCCATTCTGCTCCCTCTTCCCCCTTACCGACGTCCTCACGGAGAAAGCACTTCCTCCCTTAATCACTTGTTCACACATCCTTGGCAACCCAAAGACAGTTCCCCAGCAGAAAATAAACTCACTGTGGACACAGACGCCGTCTGCAAGAAAAATAATTTAAAATCCCCTGCAGTATCTACCCAGCAGGGGATCCTTAGCATGAGTCAACGCAGTCTTCCGTTTGGCTCTTCATTCTCCAGCCAGAATTCAAAGATCCTAAGTGGTGGCTTCAGTAGTTGATTACAGCCTGCGACATCTGTAGTCGCTCAACGATACTTAATGTAAACTGTGGGCCCCAGATTTTTTTTGGACTTCCTTGATTTGGAGTTTTCAGCCCTGTGAGACCACGTTCCAGGCGCTGCAGCCCGGCCGGCGTGGGTGTTGTGTATTTGGACTGCAGAAGGGCCGAGGAGCTAGCCAAGAGGCAGCCGGGGACAGGAAGCATGAGCGTTCTTTAAAAAAATAAAAAATAAAAAAATAAACCAAGGACCCTGCAGTAGAGCAAGAAGGGACCTCCAATGCTGGCTCCACCCCAAGCAGCTGTATGACCCTGGCCGTATTTAATTCACTTTAAATGAATTTACTAGAGGCTAGCTCCCAGGATGGCCAGAGGATGCATGCAAGGTGCCCAGCACTGCTTATGGAAAAGGGCCAGCGACGACGCTGCAAGTGTTTGCGCGCCCGGTCGCCCCGCCAAAGTGCAGGGCACAGCACACAATACTCGGACGCCTAGGGGAGGCCAGACCTCAGTCCACCCGGAAGGGACGGGCCGCAGAGCAGAGGGAGCCCGGAGGTCCGCGGCCACCACGCGGCTGCTCCACGTCCGGCTCCCCGCCCCCACCTCCATCTCCGCAGGGCAGAAGTAGGTGAAGGGTGGGAGCCGCGAGACCCAGCCGCGGAGGCGGACGCCCGCCGCCGGTTTCCTAGCAACGCCCGCCTCGCCCCGCCCCGCGTGGCGCGCCGGCGCCGGGAAGCAGGGGGCGGGCCGCCGTTGCCATGGCAGCGCGGCCGCGGCGCCCGACGCTGGCGTCGCCTGAGGGAAGTCGGAGCTGCGGGGCCTGCGTGGGCGTCCGGGCGGCGTCCGCGTCTCGCTGCGTCTCTGGCCGGGGCCAAACCTTGCCCCGGTCGCTGGGCGAGGGGCGGGGGGGAAGGAACCGACTTGCCCCCGACGTGGGTCTGGCCGCGATGGTGCTGGCCCGGCTTGGCTGCGCGCCGACTGGGGCCCGCCAATGGCTTGGAAACTTTCCAGTCCGTCTCGTGGGAACCGGCTGGGTCCGAGCTGCCGGGGCTTTTGTTTGGGGTCCCGTGGGTCGGCGTCCCCAGCCCGGCTGTCGCACCTGCGGCCTCACCGTGCGGGGCTTCCCCGCCAGCGTTTGCTCCGAGAACATCGCCCTCCTAAACCAGCCCTGGAAACAAGTGCCCTGGGTCTCGGGGCCACTTGAAGCCGCAGACGGCCACGCCTGGAAGTGCGGGATTCGCAATCTCTCTGACTCTTTGCCAAGAGCCGCGCGTGCAGGACTGAGATGCGGGGCCTCACGTCTTAGCGGATGCCCTGTCGCTGGTGTGATGAGGGCCCTGCCCAGGGACCCGGTCGCTCCCGGCCTCTCAGCCATTCTGCAGCTCGAGAGTATTTTTAACCGAGGCGGAGTCGGTCACGTGTCCGCGAGTTTAATCAAATTGACAAGGGCTCTGAGCGCGGAGAGCTTTGCTATCTGATTCCAAGACAGCATTAGGTACATAGCGATGCATTCTCTTTGCGCTTATTTAAATCAGAGCTTTTCAGCTGCGATCTTCTGCATATATATTTTTTTCTCAATCGCTGCAACTGGACAATTTAAATCAAAACCCTGGTTCTTGGGTTCATTTTTATGGTAAACGTGCTTGTGAATGCGTCTGGGTTGAGATGATGAATTTGCGTGATCAACAGGGAAACGCGCGGCAATCACTGGGAATTGAGCACCTTGCTGATTGAGCAACACTTGAACCTGCAGACCTGAGCGCCCTAATCTTTTTAAAAAATCTTCCGTAGTCTGAGAAGCGTGTTCTCAGCGAGCCTTTTTCCACTGCAAAGGATCATCACTTGGAACTTTAACTCTTCATTTTGCCAGAGCGTTTAATCTCCTTGAAAACCACGTTCCTACAGCTTTTAGTTAGAAAACGTGATTGTGGTCCGGCGAGGGATCATAGAAAAGTTTTCGATGGATAGATATTGTCTTAGATTATTTTTCCACCGGTGTCAAAATAGAACCTTTAATTTGCATGATGGAGAGCACAGGATAAATTCTGAAAGCTAAATGCAGAGTCTGAAAATACGTTTTACGTTTAACACTATTGAAAAAAACCTATTACCCTGTATAGTTAATGTATTTTTTTTTTATGCAAAGGGCAAATCAGTAGGTGAGATTCAGATTTGGTAGCTTAAGTGTTCCAATAGCAGAAACCATAACAATTTTATAGTAAAATTATATTAGCATTTGCAAACATCAGTTTCCACTTGGTAATTTTCATAGTCTGCCTGATTATTCATTCATTACCCTAAAGTTCTTTTCACAGAAGTTATTCATCAGTTTGAGCACAGAACAACTTGACTGCAGGATATTGGAAAGGAGCCACAGACGTTTGGCAAATGGAGCTGCTCAGATCAGCTACTTAACTGCTCAGTTGTTCTCTCTAGTTAGAGGTTCAGTTACACGGGAGTTCGCCCAGCTTTCACTCCTGCTGCTCCACTAGCACTTCTGAGCGCTGGACTCCAAAAGAGCCCTAGTGCTGAAGCATGGCCCGCTTTGTGCAGAACAGGGGCATGTGGACAGTATCACTAATTTTTCCACATGACTTCCTAATATGGAAGTGATCTTCACACGGCCCTTGCAATCCATTTCCAGATGAAGGTTTCAGTGTTATGGTGGTCATTGTTTGCTCGGGAGCCCAGGATTTATCAAACAGGAGATCCAGTTTGCATACTCACCTTTTCCTCTTTTCCAAATAATCAGTGACCTTAAGCTTCAAGCATCTTATCATTAGTACAGACTACCCGCCTCTTATCTAATCCTGCATTAAACTCGATTTACAGCATTATCTATACCACTTTAATCTCTTAGAGGCTTATCATAATATGGACTCCAGTGAAATATATTTGTCATAAGAATAACCTTTCTCTGTTTCTCCTGATTTCTCTCCACTTTCGCTCATTTGCCTGTAGACTTTTATCCTTTCAAATTCGTCCGAGTTTAATTTCTTAGTACGATGGAAAGGCCAAAATGCTTATCTTGTTACCACAGAAATGGTGCTATGACGCAAATCGTGGCAGCCCCTTGTTTAGCTCTTAATGTTTTCTATGTAGTCCCCCTGATCGCAGTAGAATACAATGTCTGGTGCTGGAAGACTCCGCCAACGTGAAATCTGGTGCTTTTCCCATCAAGCTGCAAGGCCACCTAGAATTTTTTACATTTAAAGAGGTAATATAAATACAGTGTGGCGGGTAAGGGACTCGACTCTGGACTCAGACCTGGATTTGAGTCCTGGTTCTAAGGCCCACCGGCCCACATTTTTAAACTTCTTTTAGACCTCAGGCTCCTCATCTGTAAAGCAGTATTAATAGCGCTTGCCTCATTAGGTTTGGGCATTTTTTAAGGATTAAATAAGATAGTTCTTGGAAAGCACTTGCCACGCAATCAACAAGACTGTCAGTACTGTTTGTCATCATCATCCTTATTATTATTATTATTATTATTGACAGGCAGAGTGGACAGTGAGAGAGAGACACAGAAAGGTCTTCCTTTGCCTTGGTTCACCATCCAATGTCCACCGCGGCCGGCGCGCTGCAGCCGGCACACCGTGCTGATCCAATGGCAGGAGCCAGGTACTTATCCTGGTCTCCCATGGGGTGCAGGGCCCAAGTACTTGGGCCATCCTCCACGGCACTCCTGGGCCACAGCAGAGAGCTGGCCTGGAAGAGGGGCAACCGGGACAGAATCCGGCGCCCCGACCGGGACTAGAACCCGGTGTGCCGGCACCGCAAGGCGGAGGATTAGCCTAGTGAGCCGCGGTGCCGGCTATCATCCTTATTATTGATACTGAAACATTGTTTCCACCATCACCAATTAACCTAACCACAGAGGAACAGGATTCTGACAGGACTAAAACAGACATTTAAGACATTAAAGAGGGGAGGATACAAGGAGTTGCACAAAAGTGCAGAACATGGACCAGCATCAAGAGGGGAGGTTAAGGCATGGTACCGGTTATGGGACAGCCAAAAGGCAAAAGAGATTGCAAAACAGAGCTGAAGTAGAATACCGTTCCTAAAACTACTCATGATGTGGCTAGACAAAGCCATGAGAGATGGGATTACAGTGTGATCATGAGATCTACCATATAGGAAAATACAAAAAGATGGAGGATTCTGATGAATTCAAAAGACTGAAGACACAGATGGAAAGATGCTCTGGGTCAGTTGGGTGTTCTGGCCAGGATCAGAATTCATTTTAAGCAGAAAAAAAAATTTTCTCTGGGTGGTAAATGATTTCCAGAATTGTCTGCAGGATTGAAGACACTCTCTAGGTTGAACTTTGAGAATGAGTGTCCGAACTGGGTCACCGCAGGATCTACTGCCTTTGGTTTATTCACGGGGAGCTGTCAAGTTGTGACATTGCCGCTGCAGCTGCTGGCTTGGGAGCCACACTACCACAGCCACGATCGGAAGTCTGCCACCTTCAGGAAACCTGGCCATCAAGAACCTCCACTGCACGCGTCAGCTCCAGTGCCCTGAAATTTACAGCAGCAGAAAGGATGCCCACACCCTGCTTTGACACCCACAGGCTAGTGTCACTACACACTGGGACCTTTGTTGACCTTGTTGAAGAAGCTCTCAATGACTCCTTGACCAGGCTTGCCAGTAGAAATCGCAGAAATGGCACAGGTGAAGCCAGGACCAAGCACGTGCGTCATGACAACCTACATGTTGCTCAAAACTTTGCCTCCAGGAAGTCTGAAAAGTGAGTTTCTGATATGCAACCTGGGCAGCACAGGAAGACGCTTGAAAAGGAGATGGAATGGCTGCGGAGCGCTAATCCACCTTGTGTGCTCTAGATCACGCCTTTGGCTGTTAAACACCAGATGCATTCTTTTTCCTGAATCTAAGCTTTCAAGTTATAGCAACAACAGATCCTCATTCACCCTCAAGGGCACTTGCCTGCTCCCAAAAGGGAGACCAACACTTGTCTGTGTCCATCTCTGGGTAATGCTTATTTTCCGTGTTAGCTCAGTCGCAGCCCAGTCTTGATGTCCCACCAGCTCTGGACTAAATGATAAAGTAAGTCATGAACAAATATCCTTTTAGAACACATTAGGGGCAAGAGGGATGGCATTAAAAGGAAAGTGATGACCATGTGCAAGTTAATTCCATAGAAAAAATGCATAGCTTCTGCAGCCCTCTTTTGAGCTGTTGGTGACAAGTCAGCGTCTGTAACTTCCTTCCTTTCCTGTGCACTCCATGAAGTCTTTGCTCCCAAGGCGATGGCTCAGAGGGCCAGACTGCTTGCCTGGTGACGTGACCTAAATCTTCATTCCTGAAGTGTCTGAGTTCCAGGGTTGCTGAAGTCGTCTCTTATGTTGCCATTGGATGTGACAGTGCTGGGGACACTCCAGAGACTGGGCCTTCACTGTGCAGCCGTAACCATGACTCTCCCGGGGGTTTGGGAGCGACCATGAGGAACCCTGTAATCAGATGGCAGACTCAGCCTGCAACCTGGTGGAACTGGTCACCGGGCATCTGGGAGTTCTTGTTTGCAATGTATTTCCCTTAAGTCCATGATTAAGCCTAGAAACACTGAAGATCAAGTCTGTAATATATCTTATGTGAAGAAGGGATCTTTTCCTTTTTTTTTAGTTTTTGTATAAGAAAAGGTGACATCTTGGATAAACAGGTCAATCTTGTTACTCTAAAAATTATCATTGATTTTGGTTTATAAATTGGAATCTTTTCACATTGATACAAAGTATTGGAACACTTAAGAGAGAACTTGGTATAGTTAAACAATTGTAGCTATCTTTATAAGTTACATATATAGTTAAAAACTCCACATGGTTTATTGGATTTACAGGAGCAATACACACACTTGAGGGATTTTTTGTTTGTTAAGGTACACGCTTGACTTGCATTAAAAGAAAAGGTAATATGCCAAATATATAAATGTACTTGAAAATGTTTGAAGGAGGAGTAAGGCGTTTAGCCCAGGAGTTAAGATGCCCAAGTCCCATATTGGAGTTCCTGGGTTCAGTGCCTACCTCCAGCTCCTGACTTCAGCGTCCTGCCAGTGTAGACCATGGGAGGTAGTGGTGGTGGCTCAAGTGACTGACTTCTTACCATCCACGTGGCAGTCAAGGATTGTGTTCCTAGCTCCCATCTTCAGCCCAACCCACCCTTGCCTCCACCATCAAGGGCATCTGGGAGAGGGTTAGCAGATGCAAACTCTCTTTCTGTCTCTCAGTCTCTCTGTCTCTCAACCAAAAAACAAAACAAAACAAAAAAGAAGCCAAAAAAAAAAAAAACTTAAAGGAGTTTTAATTGAATCTATAAAAGCTTTCTTACTGAGGAGTGGAAAATTTTTCCCAGTTTTATATATTGAATAATAAGATCTGCAAGTTGAATCTAAATCAGAGTTTGGCAAGTTTTGTGAAGATCCAGATAGTAAATGTCTGAGGCTCCATGGTGTATGGACTGTGCTGCAACTGCTCAGCTTGACTGTTCTAGCACAAAAACAGAGATGCTGTGTAAGTTAACAGGTATGGCTGTATTCCAATAAAACTTTATTTACATAAACAGGCGGCCAGCCAGATTTGGCCCACATTCTATGTAGTTTGCCAACCTCTGATCTGAAAGATTGAATATTTTAAAATGTATAAGTTTTAAACATTATAACTTTAATAAGTCAAATATTAATTATGAATTGAGAAAACAAGTGTTGGCCGGCGCTGCGGCTCACTAGGCTAATCCTCCGCCTAGCGGCGCCGGCACACCGGGTTCTAGTCCCGGTCGGGGCACCGGATTCTGTCCCGGTTGCCCCTTTTCCAGGCCAGCTCTCTGCTGTGGCCAGGGAGTGCAGTGGAGGATGGCCCAAGTGCTTGGGCCCTGCACCCCATGGGAGAGCAGGAGAAGCACCTGGCTCCTGCCATCAGATCAGCGCACGCACCGGCCGCAGCGCACCGGACATGGCATCCATTGGAGGGTGAACCAACGGCAAAGGAAGACCTTTCTGTGTCTCTCTCTCACTGTCCACTCTGCCTGTCAAAAAATAAATAAATAAATAAAAAATAAGTTAAAAAAAAAGAAAACAAGAGTAATCACTGAAAAATCATTACTGTACGCAAAAGCCACCCTCAGTGGTATCTGAAAGCTTGCATTTCAGTGAGCTACAGATTCGGCCTTGGAGCGAGCACACTGGCAGAAAGGACGGGCTTTGCCATTTGAGATGTGGTCTTCAGAGTTGGTTCTCAAACTCGAGTTTATTACACTATGTGGGGAAAACCATGTAGGCTGTGATCTTTATAAAGAAAAGAATGCAACGGAAACTACCTGCATAGACTGGTTGTGATATTCAGGTGAAACAGCTTTAAAGCTAGAATGCATCCTTCAAAAATAGTGTTTCTATCACAAAATGTAAATACCTTTGCACAAATTGTTGATCCACAAAACGTAAAAAGATGTTAGAGTAATTTCTTTGTATACCCATCACTTGAGTGATTCATATCATGGTTGTCACTGGTCTATGATTTTCTGGTGATCAGAATTTGAATTAATATAATACTCAGAAACTTGTCTCTTCAACATCAAAAAACATTAACATAGACATTTTATTTCAATGAATCCATGTTGGATGCTTAATAAAACCAACTTATTTTCCAGGAAAAGCATAATATTTGAAATGTAATTCATATTTTTGGGCCATAGTTTGCTGTATCATTGTAGACTTAAGCTTTTAGGAATCATTTTGTTCAACCCTGCAGGTTTACAGGTGAGTATACTGAAGATTTGTTAGGTTAAGTGACTTGCCCAAGAGCACCTTCCTAGGAACACGTTTATAATTTAGCTGGGTTATAAATTAAAGCATAAAAACCATAATAATGAGCTCTGCCATTATAGGACCTGTTTGGTGTGTGTGTGTTCTGAACCTTACACAAATAAGTTTCAACTAGAAAGACTATGTAAGGGACTTACCACCAAGAATGCATACTGCAGTCTTTTCAAAGTCTATTAAACTGAACAATTTGGAATCATATGTGTGGGGAAAATGATAACTCGCTCCTTTGGGTTCTTTATTTTTCTTGTTAGTACCGTAATCCCTCTGTAGGTTTCCTAGGATATATCGATAGAAAAAATAGTAAACAAGTCAACTCTAACATTATTTTTCAGTGCTAGTCCGTAGAGAATTTGCCTACTTAGCTTACTATTTTATTTTCTTTAGCCTAATCAGCTTCCTGTAAGAACTAACACAGAGGATTGTCTAGTTACAGGTCTCATGCCAGCATTGAAAAGCAATAATAGAAATTATACAGAAACCCAACATACTGAGATAAACTGTAAAATGTAGTTTTCTTTCAGGACCTCACAAATTTGGAAGATTGAGAATGACTCATTACACTCAAATATTTACGTAATTTTGATAGTATCAGAAAAAGGAACTATTTTAATGCTTTTATCTTCCTCTGGTGCAGACTTTACAACACAACCCAGTGAACTGGGTTTTCCTTGATTCAGGAGACGGGTCTCCCATGGATATGCACTTGTGTGACTAGCCTGGATTTGTATGAAGAGTCTTCTTCCTGCCTAATTGCCATCCAGCACTTTCTATATGTCTAGAACACATACACATACATGTGTTTTATTATGAAATTGGCATTCTGCTGATACATTGTTGTGTAACCTGCTTTTGTCACTTAATATGGATGTCGTCTCAGATGATGAAGTGCTCTTTTGTAGCGTAATATTTAATGGCCACCTGGTATTCCATCAGCAAGATGAACCATCATTTATTTACCCACTCTATTGTTGGACATCCATGTGTTTCCAATTTTTCACTATTATAAATAATGTTGTGATGAATATCCATGTGCATCCATCTTTGTGCCAGTTCAGATCATTTCTGTAAGCTCAATTCCTAGGTGTTAAGCTGCTGGGCCCACAAATGTGAATATTTGTAAAACTTTTTACTTACAATCATGCTAAGACCATTTATTAGAACTCTATATTACTCATGGTGCTAAGTGCTTTATAGATATAATCTCCTATAATCCTTCCAACAAAGTTGTGAGATAATACTATTACTAGTTTGCAGAGGGTACTGAGGCTTGTGCCTAGAGAATGGTTAAGTTTGAGCCAGTGTTGCAGGTTAAGCCACTGCCTGCAATGAGCATCCCATTTGGGCACAGGTTCAGGTCCCGGCTGCTCCACTTCCGATCCAGCTTCCTGCTAATGTGCCTAGGAAAGCAGTGGAAGATGGCCCGTGTCCTTGGGCCCCTGCACCCATGTCAGAGGCCTGGATGAAGCTCCTGTGTCCTAGCTTTGGCTTGGCCCAGCTCTGGTCTTTGCAGCCACTTGAGGAGTGAACCAGTGGATGGGACACACACTCTCTCTCTCTGTCTTTCAAAATAAATAAGTCTTTTTAAAAGGAAAGGAAAGGAAAAGATTTAGTCACAGCAGCTGGCAGACCTCACCAGCTGGCGGACCTCATGCTTAAACTTTTTTTTGCTGGAAAGGGGCCCCACCTCTTTTATTGTGCTGGCTGGCAGAGCTCCTTGGCCCCGCCCCTCCCAGGACCACCCTGGCCTCCCTCATCCAAGTCCCCCGCTGTGGCTCCTGTCCAGTTCAATTCCAAGCCGGCTTCACATGTGGAGTAAGAGTTCTACACACATGTACAAGAACACACGGCTCTGGAGCGCTGGCAGAGACTGAACGCACACCACAGTTCACAGGACGCGGCTTTCACGTCTGTGGAAACAGACGCGCACTGCCTGTCCTCGATTTTTGGTGCAACTTACACAGGACATTAGTCTGTACTTTTAAAAATAATAAATCAACCATATATACAATCACATTCACAAGCCAGGGGTGCGCTGTCTTGAGGCTGTCTGCTTTCCAGGCTGATCTTCTTAATGACTATACTAGATTCTCACTTCCTATTGCCAAAATATCTTCCAAAAAAGATTCTTGCAATTTTGATTTCTCAAAGCCATACATGCATGTGTTTGTTTCCCTGTTCTGTTGAGGATTGATTATGAGTCAAGCTGAACATTTTTTTTTCATGTTTGTTGGCCACTTGTACTTCCTTTGTGAATTGTATATTAATGTCCCTTGCATAAAATACATGTCTGAAATGTTTCCTTTTGAGATAGTCAGATGATCTGAATTCTAATCACAGCCCTGTCCCTAATTAGCTATGCAATGGCAGGAAAAAAATTCACTTAGAGTTCTGGGTCTCCACTTCCTCTTGTGGAAAATGAGATGATTAAATTAAACAATCCCATGGCTCATCTCAAACATT
The DNA here is from genome assembly GCF_964237555.1 of Oryctolagus cuniculus. Taxonomy (NCBI): domain Eukaryota; kingdom Metazoa; phylum Chordata; class Mammalia; order Lagomorpha; family Leporidae; genus Oryctolagus; species Oryctolagus cuniculus. The sequence goes on along the minus strand of NC_091451.1, from coordinate 35,368,024 downwards.
TTATGATTCCATCCCTTGTCCTTCGTTTTTACTGGGTAATGTAGGGGAGAAATAAGTGGTCACCCATACATTATATCTCTGTTTATTCAAGGATGGGTCTCCCCCAAAACATCTTTTCAGATCCTTGGCATTCATGTGCCTGAAATCTACCTGTTTTCCCTGTAGGCCCCAGGGCTGCCTTTATTTAGGTAGTAAACCAACAGATCAAAGAGCGCTCACTCATACTCTCTCTCTCTTTCTCTTTCTCTTCCTTTCCCTCTCTCTCTCTCTCACTTTGTCTTTCAAAGAATGAAAAAAAAAAAAAAGATCCCCTGACTCCCCTACTTTCTTCCTAATACTAACAGACACTTTGTCCACGTTCGTTAATTGTCCCAGGGAGGTTCAGGTCTATCCATGTGAAGAGATATCCATTGTTACCTGATCCCTGACTGTCCAAGTTCAACTTCACACAGCAGCAGGGCAATCATGTATCTTAAGCTGGATTTCATCAGTAAAATTTAAGAAAAAAAAATATATATGTTTGGAAAATGGATTGCCTGGGAAGATGGCCAGAGGCCAGAGTCAGCAGAGAAAACAGGGAGAAGAATGTAAGGGAAGAGGGAGGCCTCAAGGCTTATTGAAAACTGAGCTGTCTTTGGGGAAGAAAAATCAATATGGGCTATGAATCTTTTAGTATAGACCAAGGGTGAAAAGCATCGCAATAATTGTGGGGTTTTCTCAGGGATTTTAAAATAATTATCATATACATTTGCTGGTGTTTCTTTTAAGACAAGACATCATAGGTAATACCCCCCATTTCAGAAAGATTTTAAATTGGTAAAGTGGACTCATGTGGGTAAATTGATGCCCGGCGCCTCCTTAAAGTGCTGCATGATTTGTCATCAGTTCTAAGAGCTATAGACAGGGTTCTCAAGATCAATGCTAGGACTCACAGATAGTACATGTCTGATCAGTTTCTACAAAAATAACATTCACCTTCATCTATCCCTCGTGTCTCCTCCCGAAATCCAGCTGATCTTCCTGATGGCTGGAGAGCGTTAGTGCACTTCGAGACACACCAGCATGTTGAATGCTAACTCAAGACATTCGTGGGAGATGAAGAGGAACAGAATATGATGTCAGAGGCAGGTGACCGACTGCACCGAGGACTGCATCTCTGCACTGGGGAGCAAGTCAAGGAGTCACTCATGGTACAGGGAGTCACAGCTGAAACTGTCTGAGCATACATAGAGTCACATATTCTTGGGGCATTGGACAAAAGCATTTTCAAAGCTACTTTCCCCTCTATCCACTTGGGATGACTCATCTTTAAAAAGATGAATAGAATTGAAGAAAGAAGAGGTTGAGCGGGACGAGAGGAAATGTACCACCTTGCTCTGCTTCGTGCCCCCTCTTCCTCTTGATGGCTCAAGCATCCACTCCTCTCTAAGACCCCACTCAAGTGCCAGCTCCCCTGTGCATTGCCCCCTTACTCCTCCGAGCTCCTGCAGCAGCCCACCCCATGCCTCCATCACATTCTCCCCCCAACTTCACTTCACTGCACATTCTGGACGGCAGGTATTGGTCCTTCTCCGTCCCTATCCCCAGCAGAACACGGGGCTTGCAGCACACCCCATCCAGTATTTGTAAAGTGAACAGCTGAACGGATGAATGAAGGAAAGAAGTGGCTGTTCAAACAAGAAAAGGAAAAGAGTGGCAGGAAGTAAGAGACTAGAAGAGCCAACAGCCTTCCAGACACTCTGAGCAGGGAGAAGTCTGGAGGTGAAATCTAGTTTTCCACCTTCACTGTGGGCGGGCTCTACAACACAGATTCTTGCCCAAAGTGTCATGGGTCTTCAAAGAGTTCATAGAAAATGTGTATTGTTAGAAAGCTCTATACGGATTTCAAAAGTGTTTTAAACCAACACGGAAATCTTTTAATTCCATTTTTCCACAAATGTGTTCAAGTCTGCTCGTGTATGTCAGGTCTCAGCAGCTCAGAATTCCAGTTAAAACTGACATGTGGAAGAGCTGAGAGCCACAGTGAAGTGTACAGTTCACAGCCGGATTTAAATGCGGTGGAAGCTGTGTTTTCCTGAAAGTCACCACAGGAAGTACTCTAGGAAAACACATTTCTGTTCTTTTTTAAAATTTCTATTTTAAAATTTCTGTTGCTATTTGAGTGGAAGGCAGAGGAGAAGGAGAGAGGAAGAGGAAGAGAGCGCTTGCACTGCCAACCACTTGGCTCCCTCTCCAAATGCCTGCAAGAGCTGAGGCTGCAGCCAGGAGCCCAGAACTCCATCCAGGTTTCCCATGTGGGTGACAAGAATCAACCCCGGAGGTGTCACTGCTGCCTCCAGGGTCTACTTAGCAGGAAGCTGGAATCTGGAGGTGAAGCCAGGACTCCAAACCAAACACACATGGGCTGGCGTTGCAGCGCAGCTGTTTAAGCTGCCAACTATAAGGCCAACATCCCATATGGGCACTGGGTCAAGTCCCTGGTGCTGCACTTCCAATCCAGCTCCCTGCTGATGCACCTGGGAAAGCAGCAGAAGCTGGCCCAAGTGCTTGGGCCCCTGCACCCACGTGGGAGACACAGATGGAGTTCCAGGCTCATGGCTTTGGCCTGGCCCAGCCTTGGCAGTTGTGGCTATTTATGGAGTGAACCAGTGGATGGAAGATGATCTTTCTCTTTCTCTTTCTCTTTCTCTTTCTCTTTCTCTTTCTCTTTCTCTTTCTCTTTCTCTCTCTCTCTGTAACTCTGCCTTTCAAATAAATAAATAAACCTTTAAGGGAAAAAAAAAGAAAAAAACCAACCCAGATAGTCCTGTGTGGGACCTGAGTGTCTTAACCAGCATCCTTTATTTTTTTTTTTTTAAGATTGATTTATTTATTCGAAAGTCAGAGTTACACAGAGAGAGGTAGAGACACAGAGAGAGGTCTTCCGTCCGATGGTTCACTCCCCAGATGGCTGCAATGGCGGGAGCTGCGCCGATCCAAAGCCAGGAGCCAGGAGCTTCTTCCGGGTCTCCCACGTGGATGCAGGGGCCCAAGGACTTGGGCCATCTTCTACTGCTTTCCCAGGCCACAGCAGAGAGCTAGATTGGAAGTGGAGCAGCTGGGACTAAAACCGGTGCCCATATGGGATGCCGGCACTGCAGGCCAGGGCGTTAACTCGCTGCACCACAGCACCAACCCCTTAACCACCAGGCCAAATGGCTGCTCCTATTTCTGCTGTCTTTAAATGCAGATCTTCGAGTGAATGCATTCGCATCTGGGTGGTCCGCTGAGGTGGAAAAGACTTGCGTGGCAAGAGGAAAAAGCTGCCTGCCCTGGTGGTGGCTTTGGTACCCGGTGTTTTTCCTTCTCCCCAGTATTTCCTCTCCCAGGATCTGAAATGCTCTCATTAGAAGGGCAGGGTTTAGAGGGTTGCCCTTGCCTCGCTAGGAACTCTCCATTTCCACTGTGTCACTCCCCCTCTTCGTGGAGGAACGACACAAGACCCTGCGCTGTTCTTTCTGTCTGCTCGGCCCTCCCCGGGTTTGCTGCTGGTTCTTCCCGGGTTGGCTACTATCCCTTCCACCTCCGTGGAAGGGCAGTTCCCCCTGGCCACATTCCCCACTTCCGCAGGGGAGCGGCACACCGCCGGCCGGCTTTTCTCGGGGGCTGCACAGGTGTTCCTTCAGCTAGATGTTCCCCTTAGATGTTCCCCATAGATGTTCCCGGTGCATGCCGTCTCTCTCCTCCTTTATAGTCCTCCTCCGCCAATCCCAACTCGGCTGCCCACACGCCGAGTACGCTGCTCTCCTCCAATCAGGAGCAAGTCCTACAGTTTATTAGTTGAACTGGAGGCAGCTGTGCAGAAGCTGTTTACTTCTCTCCCAGCGCCATATTGTGGGAGAGCAGATGCATAGAATAAGTCTTAATTCCAGTAACTCAGTCCAGTCCGGATTGCTCCCCACACACTGAAGTTCAAGGAGAACTTGAATCAGTTGCTAGGCATAAGGGCAGAAGACACCCATTATAACAGGCAGTACTCCCATAACTGATTCAAGGAGAACAGGTCAACGTTGATAAATGGTGTAGAAATGTCTGATCCTTCCTTCGCACGGCTGTTAGGATTCTTCCAGAACACAGATCTGACTGGAGCACCACTCCCAGGCAATTACTTTGGATGCCGCATTATCTCCTGCAGAAAATCAAATTCCTCATCGGGAGGGCTATTTACCTGGCTTATCCAGACAGGACTGCCTCTCGCCCTACCTCCCCATCCCCTCTCCCCAACCTTCCACCTAGGAGACAAAGTCTCTCAGGCATTTCTTCCTGCACAGGAGGATAGTGACCACACCGGTTGATTTGAAATCTTTTCTTTTGAAATCTGAAAGAATTCGTAAGATCAGAGCAACCGTAGAAGGCGGTTAGTTTTAAATTTCTGAAGAAATCCAATGGCCGGTCTCTAAACATAACGACAGACCAGTTTGTTAAAAGCACACATTGGAGTGAAGCCTGTTGCTGATGAGATCTGTGGGTACACGGGCCTTCTCTCCGCCCACCTGTCTTTAGCTGGTGCTGGCAGCATCCTCAGCCTGCAGTGAACACGGGGTGACCCCCGGATCCTCGGTTTACATGGGGGTGACCCCGGATCCTTGGTTTACATGCGGGTGACCCCGGATCCTCGGTTTACATGGGGGTGACCCCAGATCCTTGGTTTACATGGGGGTGACCCCGGATCCTCGGTTTACATGGCCATTGGCCTTCACTGTCATTGCCCAGTGTGGCCTGCGGTTCACTTGGGGAAACCCAGGCACGCGAGACTCCTTGCCCTCTTGGTACTGGAGTTGAAATGCATCCATTTGTTGAGACCTTTCAAACCCTCTAGTCTGTAGTTCTAAAACTAGTCTTTCTGCCTCAACTGCAGAGGGCTCCCCAACCACCATGGATAGATCCATATCATCTGCTCCTACTGCTTGTTCTTTACTCTGGACAAGTCCCAGAAGGCACTGAAACAGTGGGTTCTGCCTTCCAGGATCCTGGGATAATGGACTTGGCCGTGACTTTGCTGTTTGACCATTCTGTGGTCCCCGTACAGGGGCTGCCTTAACAGGCCTCAAGTCCTTTGGCATTTCTTTCCTGCTGCTCCTCCACCCCATCCCCAGTCCCCTCCCTCGTCATCTGCAGCCGTGCGATGATCTTTGCTGTGCCGCGTTGATGTCTGTGATGGCAGCCACTTGTTGATGAATTACTGTGTTCTGTCTGCTTTCAGAAAGGCTGCATGGGGTTGAGTTAGACTTGGATTTAAAGCTGGGCTCGGGGCCGGTGCTGTGGCATAGTGGACTAGACCTCTGCCTGCATTGCCAGCATCCCATATGGGCGCCGGTTCTAGTCCCGGCTGCCTCTCTTCTGATTCAGCTCTCTGCTATGGCCTGGGAAAGCAGAGAGGATGGCCCAAGTGCTTAAGTCCCTGCGTGCATGTGGGAGACCCAGAGGAAGCGCCTGGCTCCTGGCTTCAGATTGGCCCAGCTCCAGCCGTTGCGGCCATTTGGGGAGTGAACCAGCAGTTGTAAGACTTTTCTGTCAGTCTCTCCCTCTCTGTAACTCTGCCTCCCAAATAAATAAATAAAATCTTAAAAAAATAATAAAGCTGGGCTGTATTACCTAACACCTAATGTTCTTTTTTTTTTTTAAAAAAAAAGATTTATTTATTTATTTGAAAGAGTTACACAGAGAGAGGAGAGACAGACAGACAGACAGACAGAGAAAGGTCTTCCATCCACTGGTTCACTCCCCAGATGACTGCAATGGCCGGAGCTGCGCCGATCCGAAGCCAGGAGCCAGGAGCTTCTTCCGGGTCTCCCACGTGATACCTAATTTTCTGACCTTGGGCAAGTGTTTCTGTTTCACTTTTAGAACTTCTGTTTCCTTGTCTGAAAAACTGAAATAACCACCCCAACATGGCATGGAGACACTGGTGTGTGCGTTTCTTCCAAATCGACAGTATGAGCATAGGTCACTGTCCGCCCCTTCCTTCGTGTTCAGTGTCTTTGCTTTTATTGCTTCTTCCTCCTTCTGGAACGTGGTCTGCCTCCATCCTTCATCTGCCAAAACTCTACTCATAGGCAAGGCCAGTTAGAATGCTACCTGTCCCAGGAAGCGTCCCGGGTCCGACAAGCCAACTTCCTACGGGCGCCCACAGCTCCCTGTGTGTACATTTTGAAATCTACGTTCCCAGAGTGTGCAGATTTGGGGTAATAACAGCCACAACTACCTTATCTCCAGTTCTGTCCCTGCTGGAGATTATAGGAACTTCTTCACCCAACTTTGCCCAATTACTTCCTGTCAAGGAAGACTACCTCGACCTTACCTTTGTATACTTTCCATTGCATTTTTTTTTCATCACCGCACCTATCCATGTGTCTGACTGGTTGATCATTTTACCCCCAGAATCTAGCCCAATACCCAGCACGTTGGTGGTGCCCAGCAAACATTTGGCGCATAAACAAACCCAGGCTCCATGAAGCGCCTCGTGTTTGCTCCTCCCCAGTAATCGACACCCTCCACATCTCTCATTTTCCTGCCTCCTGTTCTGCTACCTGCTACCTATCGCTGTGAGGGTGACACCATCCGCGGTTGCCCAGGAAAAGCCTTTGGAAGGAACTTCCGTCTTCTGAGGCCTCCGGGGTGCCATCGGTGATAACGGTGACAGACATACATTGTCCTCTCATCCATCTTCTTTGTTGCAACTTCTGGCTGGACTTTCCAGCTGCTTAAAATATTGTGTCAGTGCCATATCCATGTGGACTCCAAAAGTAACCCTGGTGGGAGATGAAACTCTTCTAGCAGTAGGGAGACAATGAATGTGGCCACTGGCTCCCCCCAGATGCGTTCTTGATGGGAGGGCTTTGTGCATCTGGGTCTCGTCCCTTGGGACTCAGGCATGTGGCTGAAGGCCAGCCAGTGCCCACCCGGAGTCATCTGCTCTGACTGGGAAGCAGCAGTGGGGAACCATCTCTGCATCTCTGGTCTGCCTCGCCTTGGGACGGCTTCCTCCTCCAAGACACACAGACTTCTAGCAGGTGTGCCGTATTCCGGTGACACTTGGCACACTCTTTCACGACAGCCTCCATATTATCTCTCTGAATGGTCAAGTTCTTGTGTCTCATCTCTCTCTCTCACTGTGGCCTCCATCCACAGCAGCTGCCCAGGCCTTGTGCATCTGGGGCGCTCAGTAAATACCTGTGGCGTGCGTCAGGGAATCAGCAGAGGGGTAGCATTAGGGAGAACAGTGTCAGCAGAGATGCGCAGAGTCCTTGTGAAACCTAGGAGGGGACACAGGAATGGGGGAGCGCAAGGAGCAGAGGAAAGAAGGAAATGGCAGATTTGCACTTGCAGGGTCTCTGCACAGATCAGTGCTTTTAGTTTAGAATTCATTTCCTTTCCATTTCTAGATCGGTCTTGCAACGAGAAAAGGAAGTAAAAAGGAGAGATACAACCTGAGACTGACAGCTGAGGAAGGCTCCGCGTGACCACCTGGATTGGTTGGCCAGATTTGCGGACCAGCCCACGTCACTTCACTTCCGCAGTAACAGGATCGAGGCTGTTAGCCTACCACCCTAGCTGCACCTTTTTCCTTCATACGGAATAGTTTCAAAAAATAAACTTGTCTGGAGGGGCAGACATCTCTCGAGTTTTGTTCGCATGCGCAGTCATCCTGTACTAGTAGACACGGTTTGCCACCTTGATGCAGTGCGTCTTTCATGTCTACAGAAACATTTTCGGCCGGCGCTGCGGCTCACTAGGTTAATCCTCCGCCTTAAGGCACCGGCACCCCAGGTTCTAGTCCCGGTTGGGGCGCCGGATTCTGTCCCGGTTGCCCCTCTTCCAGGCCAGCTCTCTGCTGTGGCCAGGGAGTACAGTGGAGGATGGCCCAAGTCCTTGGGCCCTGCACCCACATGGGAGACCAGGAGAAACACCTGGCTCCTGGCTTCAGATCAGCACAACGCGCCAGCCATAGCAGCCACTTTGCGGTGAACCAACGGCAAAAGGAAGACCTTTCTCTCTCTCTCTCTCACTGTCCACTCTGCCTGTAAAAAAGAAAGAAAGAAAGAAAGAAAGAAAGAAAGAAAGAAAGAAAGAAAGAAAGAAAGAAAGAAAGAAAGAAAGAAAGAAACATATCCTCCACTGTTACAGCTCCCACTCTGCGGTGAATGATCAGGTCCCAGAAGGAGCGTGCAGTAGAGTGTGGCTTTGCGTTCCCGTCATGCCACCTCCCAGTGTGCTTCCTTCTTCAAGGTTTCGCAGGTAGCATAGGTGGTGGAAACTTCTTTCTCCAATGCATGATCTGCATTCTAATTAGAATACATGACCTTTGTCTCTTTAACCCAGAGATGCTAATAAAGTGGGTAGTGAATGGCTCAAAGGTTTAGATTTCTGTATGGTAGAATAAATAATTTCTCTCTCCCCTCCTTCTTAAAAAATGAAACCACATTCTTTTTTGCCCCCGCTCCAAGAGAGGTTTTTGTTGACATATTCAGAAGCCAAGTCTGTGTTCAACGTCAAGTCTGCTGGAGTTACTGTGTTATATTTCCTAACCTTCTGGAGCCGTGGAAGACTTAACATTACAATAATGAAGTCCAAGTCCTGTGCGGCCGTGGCCCTCCTTCTGATTTATTTGGCATGCTTATGTATTCGTCTATGCCTTGAAGCTCTCCTTCTGAAACAGGGGCTGTATTTCAAGGCGGGAAGTGATCAGACGTAAATTCTCAAGCACAATAATGTTCTTTGTCTTGTTGGGGCTCCAAATAGAACACACGAATCTATTAGAAGCAGGACCAAAAATTTGATCCGAATTTCTCAGAGAATTCCATCGAGACTTCTTAGTGACGTAATTCTCTCTACCAAAGGCGAGGGCCTGGGGGAGACTCAGATTCAGATTCACTGATTCTGGCTTCAAATAGCCAGGTGTGTTCTCTCTGACGCTGACACTGGCTCGCAACTTGCGTTTCCCGGGCACTCTAACCCTCCACAGAGAAGAGGAGGGTGCGTTACAAAAACTTGTCTTGTAAGGCCTGCAGAATTTGCCTGTGTTTGTGTCTTACCTCTTCCTGTGGTTCCCAGTACTTCTCCCTTCTCTAGCACCCGATTCAGAAGTTCATCATCAAGTTCAGTGGTGCCAGCAAAAATACAATGTGTGCCTCATGTTATTTTGAATTTTCTAGTAGCTACATTGAAGATAGTAAAGGGAGGCCATCGTGATGGTGCAGTGGGTTAAGCCAGCGCTTGGGATGCTGGCATCCCCTATCAGAGTGCCAGTTGCTGGTTTGAGTCACGGCGGCTCCATTTCTGATCCAGCTCTCTGCTAAGGCAGCTGGGAAGCCAGCTGAAGATGGCCCAAGTTCTTGGGCCACTGCCACCCATATGTGAGACCAGGATGGAATTCCTGGCTCCTGGTTTCAGCCTGGTGCAGACCTGGCTATTGTAGACATTTAGGGAGTAAACCAATAGGTGGAAGATCTCTCTCCCTCTCCCTCTCTCTCTCCCTCTCTTTCTCTCGTTTTCCCTTTCTCTCTTTTACTTTGCCTTTCAAATAAATCAAAGAATCTTAAAAAAAAAAGTAAAGAGAAACATGTTGATTTTAATAATACATAATATTTATTAAATAATATATTCAAAAGATGATCTTTCAACATGGAATCGATATAAACATGTGAATGTGATATTGCACAGCTTTTCTTTATGCTAAGTGTGTATTTTCCCTGTACAGCGCATCTCAGTCCTGACCAGCCTTATTTCAAGTGTTACAAAGCTGTATGTGGCTAGCGGCTGCCAAGCTGGAAAGCAGAGACAGGACATTTCCATCACTGTGCAGAGTTCTATCGGCTAGCACGTGTCTAGCCTAGGCATGAGGATTTTTATCTACAAACTTGTCTTTCTGGAGAAGGTATCACCTGCCATCTCTACATTCCAAAGAGCTGTAGGCAGTGTCTTTCTAGTCAGCAAAATGACAAGAAAACCCATTTCTGACTATTTGGAGCTATTTTTCCTCAGGGCTCAAATCGCACTAAAGTCCCTGGAAGGCAAAGACAACACAGGCAAATGCTGTCCTCCTGCTGTAGCTTATCTGCTCCCAGGAGCGCTGTGCTGCTCTGTGGCTCCCTTGGAAGTCTTTCTATGGGTATACAAGTGAATCTGCATATCGTCCCTTAAGGTCGCCAAGTTTTATTTTAAAAGAGCTTGCTTTCCGTTCAATAGCTCAAAAATTTGATGTGCTGGCAAAGAAACGTTTAAATGATCAGCTCTCTCTCAGCGGAAGCCCCGGTTTGTAGCTTTTGCCAATGGCTGTGGTGTAAATGTTCCCACCGGGGCCGATGATTTCAAGATGCTAGAGTCAGCGTGGAGATGCGAAGAGAGGCTCGCAAGGCAGGGGGAGGCAGCCTCCCCGGGAACAGAGGGAAGTGTGAGGGTGCTTCAGAAAGTTTGTGCACAAATGGAATTAAAAGATAAACCTATTTTCATGCAAAATACTATGGAAATCTATGCATAGGTTTTTCATAATATACAGTTTTCCACGAGCTGTTTGAGGCTATCCTGTATGCATGGACTTCAGTCTTTTTGCCCCAAAATAAATTAATCTCTTAAAATATTTTCTTATTTTTTTGAGAGGCAAATAGAGACAGAGTCAGAGTCAGAGACAGAGACAGAGATTGTTCATCTAGTTAACTCCTCAATGCCCACAATGCCCAGGTCTGGGCCAGGGCCAAAGCCAGAAGCCAGAAGACTCCTATGTGGGTGTCAGGGACCCTGTTACTTGAGCTATCACTGCTGCCTCCCAGGGTGTGCATGAGCAGGAAGCTGGAGTCAGTACTGAGACCAAGCACTCCATGTGGGATGCACGTACTGCCACCTGCACCTTAACCACTAGCCTAAACACCTGCTCCTAAACGCATCTTTCAGTTTCATTTTCCATGAACTTTCTGAAAATGCACACTTTTGTTCTCCATTTCCTGGGAATGGAATAACAATAACAAGACATATTTAATCAATATCACTCTGTGTAAATATAGCTGAAAATGAGATCAGCTTTCATTAGCACCTTTTTATTCTGGTCAGATGACAAGTCTTCCACCACCCTTCCTTAAAAAGAAATGGCAAATACACAAATAGCTTGGGAATTGCTTGAATTTCTCTTCCACCTATGCTTCCAGAAAAAAAAAAAAAAACAACCTACGTGCTCTGTGGGTTTGCAATATATGCTGTGAAGGCAAGATAGGCAACCCTAAGAGTGGGGCTGTCAACAATACAATCTGCATTCTTTAAAGAATTTTATTTCTGTATATTCATTTTATTTGAAAGAGAAACAGAAAGATCGTCTATTCACTGGTTCACTCCCAGAGGGGAGTGAACCAAGGCATGAGGTGCCTGCAAGCCAGGAGCTGGGAACTCACTCCAGGTCTCCCTCATGAGTGGCAGGGACACAATTACTTGAGTTATCACCTACTGCCTCCCAGGGTGTGCATGAGCAGGAAGCCAGATCGGAAGGGGATTAGCAGAGACTCAGACCTGCAGCTCCAGAATGGAGTGCGGGAGTCCCAGAGGGCGACTTAACCACTGCGCTGAAAACCCAGCCCTGTCCTCCCTCTGACAAGCCACAGGCTCCTCATCAGCCCTGCACACGACTCTGGGCCTCATTTTTCTCACCTATCAAATCAGGAGTGGGCATTTGGTGCAGCTGCTTTGATTCCGATCCAGCTTCTGCTCACGCCCATCCTGGAGAGCAGCAGACGACGGGTCAAGCACGTGGGCCCTGCACCCATGTGGAAGACCAACATGGAGTTCCAGGCTCCCGGCTTCAGCTTGGCCCGGCCCTGGCTGTTGTGGGTACTTAGAGAGTGAATTAGTGGATAGAAGATCACTGTTGGTCTCTCTCTCTGCCTTTCAAATAAAATTAAAATAAATGATTTTCAAAAATTAGAAGTTAGGGGCTGGTGCTGTGGCGCAGTAGGTTAATCCTCCGCCTGTGGCACCAGCATCTCATATGGGCGCCAGTTCTAGTCCCAGCTGTTCCTCTTCTAGTCCAGCTCTCTGCTATGGCCTGGGAAAGCAGTAGAAGATGCCCCAAGTGCTTGGGCCCCTGTACCCACGTGGGAGACCCGGAAGAAGCTCCTGGCTCCTGGCTTCAAATCGGTGCAGCTCCGACTGTTGCAGCCATTGGGGAGTGAACCAATGGATGGAAGACCTTTCTCTCTGTCTCTCCCTCTCACTGTCTGTAACTCTACCTCTCAAATAAATACATAAAATCTTTCAAAAAAAATAGAAGTTAGATTAGTTCAGTGTTTTCCAAATTTTAGTCATTCTGATGAGGGCAGTTGAAAGAGCTCACAGAGAAATGAAATTAACAGTTTGTTTATTTTGGTGCAAATGTCTTGAAATCTATGCATACGAGGGATATTCAAAAAGCTCATGAAAACGTGTATCATGAAAAAACTATGCATGGATTTCAAAATTCTTTGCACCAAAACAAACTTCTGTGTAACTCCATTTTCCCATGAGCTCCTCAAAGGCCCCTCACATAAATGACCATTTCCATTTTTGTTACACCCTCACTCTTATTTTCTTATTACTTTTCTTTGATCAACTCATCTCTTCTGAACTACTTGAGGTTTTTTCCTGAGTAATACCATCCATGAAATCATATGCTAGTTAGGTTTTTCCGATGCACACTGATATATGAACCTAACTGGAAATGTACCCAATGTGTGTGTCCTTCCTAACATTATCGTGTATACCGTGAGTGGGCAGGGTCCTCCCTTTTCAGAAACCTTGGGCCACCGTGGATCCTACAGCTCTGTTGCTCTGAGAGCTGTCATTATCTCAGCCACTTAGGTGCTTGCTGTGGAAATTTCAGGATTGTTTCACATTCCAGTGATACTCGTCAATCAAGAGGAGTGAAACTAATGGATCACGCAGCCGTAGTGATGTCCAGGTTTTTCATCACAGTTCCCTTGACTTGAGACTTCTATTCTGAAATGTTTGCTCCTGTACCAATATAACTCACTTGCTCCATCAAGCAACAGAAAGATCTGATCAAAAATTTAAATGAATGCATTTTGCATATAATATTTTGTCTCTTAGTATTAAGCTCTGTAAATAGGTTGAAATCTGCATATAAATCACTTACATTTGCCTTGTTGTCTCTATGGGGCTCCTGCAATGGTGCTTTAAATATCATGTAAAATTTTTAAGAGATGGCAGAGCATGGGAGAGAATATGGAATTATTTTTATTAAAAAAGTAGAAATTAGAAAGAAGGACTTTCTTTAGAGTGGATGTGGCTTGATAATTTCAGCCAAATGAACGGTTGTTAACAATTTGCATTTAAAATATAATTAATTATGTTAGTCGGCCTGCTAGTATACTAGGAAATTAAGATACCATACATGTTTATAATAGGAAATTTCTCAATTGTCTTTTTTAATCCACTATAAAGCTGCACATTTATTTCCACCGGAGGAAAGAAAAACATATTATGCTGCTAAAGTAATTCCAGTCTTTTCTAGGATTAGGAGTCAGTGGATGGTTTGCAGGATTTATGATTTCTATTCTCAAATGAAAACCAGATGGGCTAAACCCACAGCATAAACAGTTAAAGGGGAAAACAATTGGCAGGATAAGTCATACTTGGTAATTACATTTGTTGGTACACCTTCTCTTATTTAATGAGATAGTCAGAAACTTGGTTTGCACAATAATATAACTCCTGGGCTCTGGTTTAACCCAATAAAAGTGCAGACTCTATTTTGTTCTGGAATAATTAGGTAACAATATGATAATCAAGTGGGTCTTTTTTATTAGAAATGGAAAATTATTACCCATAACAATTTTCCATGTAATGTTCATACTGCTCCTCACTTCAATGTAGACATAATCAGTTTATGTATAAAAATATGCATAAGAAATAAGATATATTTAGTGTATGCCCCTTATTATAAATGTATTAGCAATATCCAGGTAATTAACAACTGTATTGTTTTAGTTAGAGTTGGTGGGTTTTTTTTAAAGATTTATTTATTCATTTGTAAGACAGAGTTACAGAGAGAGAATAGGAGAGCGAGAGAGATCTTCCTTCTGCTGATTCACTCCATAAATGGCCACAACAACCAGGACTGGGCCAGGCCAAAGCCAAGAACTAGAAATTTCTTCCTGGTCACCCACAAAGGTGCAGGGGCCCAAACACTTGGGCCATCCTGTGTTGCTTTATCCTAGGCACATTAGCAGGGGGCTGGATCATAAGTGGAGCATCTGGGACCAGAACCAGTGCCCATATGGGGTGCTGGCATTTGCAAGCAACAGCTTTACTCGCTACTCCACGATGCAGGCCACTACAGGTGGTGTGTCAACACAAATTCAAAGAGCTAATCTCCATCTACTCTATGAACTAGAGAGGTTGATCACTCAGTATCTGGGGTGCATGATGCAGAAGAAATCACCTGGGCCGTTGTTCTAGAACCCTCGATTACTGGATCCTATGTTCATCTGCATTCTGAGTGAACTGACTGCACTGGGCTGTGTGCTTGGTTCTTGGCAGGCCTTATCTGGGTATTGGCCCTGCTTTTCAGAGGAGGGCCCTAAGGCCCTGAGAGGTTAAGGACTGACCAGGTTTGCACATCCCGGGTGTTGCAGAGCTGGGTGTGAATGTAGACATCTCCTGGCAGGGCTACTCTGGGGTTCCTGGGTGGGAGCCAGGGTTCCTGGGCCCCTGAAGATGGAGTCGATGCCGGTGCTGAGATGAAGGGGGCGGTAGATGCCATGGAGACTGTCTGGCCCAACTCCCTTTTGTCGTAGAGAAGAAAGCCCTGGCCTAGAGAGCCAAGTTCTTTTCAACAAATAGAAACTGCGTGCCCGTGTGCTGGCGGAGGAGTGATGCTTGGGACCTGCAGGTCCTGTCCCTGTGGCCCTGAGATAATTAGCCCATCTTGGACACAGTTGTGCTGTGGGGTATTGCGGGCACATGGGCAGGGACACCTTGTCCAGGTCAGGGTGCTTTGGAGTTGGAGGGAGTGTTGGGGGGTGTCAGGAAGGGCAAGGGTGACCCGGGTAGAAGGAAGTGTGTGTGCCAAGCCCCTGGCCCCAGAGGTACCTGGATCGGTTTAAACAGTGATCCTATCATTTGCTCCTCAGGTGCTGCCCTCCACCCTCCTCCCCTGCTCCTGCCAGGAGCCCTGCCAGGTGCCAGGAACACCTGCCCCATGGCTGCCATGTGGCTTCAGCCAATGGAGACTCCAGGAGGAGATTTGGAGGGAAGGGAGTGTGGGGTCCAGGACCTCGTGGTTTCCGGCTGGCCGGCAGGCACTGGGTCACCTGTCCACCCAGCTGGGTCTTCCAGGGTCTTCTCACTGTCCCGCCCTCCGAAAGTGTGCAGTCCCGGCAGCGCCCTACACTCCACCCACCTCTTTGCATCTGGTTGTGTTTCAGACCTTCCCGGAGTGATCCTAGCAGCGATCCCTGAAGGGGAAGACGCCGGAGCTGGGCTAGGGTTGATGGGAACGGTGAGCTGAGTGGGGTACGGTCAGGAGGTTTGCACTCCCGGTTAGCAGAGTTTGGAAGGTAGCCCAGGAGTAGGTGGGGCCGGGTCAAGGAGAGCCTTGGACTTTGGGTGTCATTCTTCATGGACAGCCAGGGTCTTCAGCAGGACCCCAACAAGGTCTGCTGTGCGTGGCTGGCTCGAGGCACGCGGGAGGCTACCGTTGCTCTGATCTGAAACTGGGTGAGGTCGTGAGAAGTGGCCGGATCCCAGATCTGTTTCGAAGGCCCCGCTGGCAGGGTACTCTCAGGTCGGATGTGCTGGGGTGCTGAGGTGCGGCACCTAAACTGCCGCATCTATTGGCTTCTCTGATAAAGGAATTTCTCCGGAGCAGTTTGTCACAACTTGTCATCTGCCGTCTTCCCTATCGCCAGCGTTCCGGTGTCTGCACTGCTGTCACCTGCGACTCCGTCTTAGCTACAACCGTGCGCTGGTGAACAATACCGACCTTGCACAACTTCCCTCTGATCTAGAGAGAAGATATGAGGCGGACACATTCGGGGGGAGAGATCAAGGAAGTTGAGGGAGTTCTCAAACTGTTTCTCTTTGGAAACCATGATACCGTGGAAAAGGTTTTCACTGGGTTCCTGGGTGCTGCACACACCCCAATAGAATGCAAATGACCCCTCCCCCATCTCAGCAACACCACTGCCATGAGTGAGAATCCTTACAAAACCACTCACACGGTAGGGTGTGCTCTTAAATAAATAAATAAATGCCACCTGGAGAAGACATTGCTGGCTTTACATGTTTACGGTTAATAACTGTGGCTGCAGTTAAAAGAAAGAAAATTTTAAAACAGATTTAATAAGTATTAACGGGAAAATGGCCTCCCAATTACAAAGGGAAATTGTTAAGAATAAACCTTTTCAAAATACTTTAAGAAGCAATAAAGCAAGCATTTTATTGCGGAATTCACCAATGGTAAGTAGCTACTTTTGGCATAGATACAATTTTCAAGGTCATTATTAGGTAGAGACTTCAATAGTGCTGGATTTTTTTTTTTTTAAGATTTATTTATTTATTTGAAAGGCAGACTGCGGAGAGAGAAGGAGAGGCAGAGAGAGAGAGACAGAGAGAGAAAGAGAGAGATCTGTGCATTGGTTCACTCCCCAAATGGCCACTTTAGTCAGGGCTGGGCCAGGCCAAAGCCAGGAGCCGGGAGCTTCTTCCAGGTCTCCCATGTGGGTGCCAGGGGCCCAAGCACACAGGCCATCTTCATGCTCCCTGAAAGTGGAGCAGCTGGGACTTGAACCGGCACCCACTTGGGATGCTGGCATTGCAGATGGCAGCTTAACCTGCTGTGCCACATTACCAGTCCTAAGTGCTGGCTCTTAAATACCTTTAATGGAAATAAAATGGTATATTCGATAACTTTTTGTTACTATAATGAAACGGCTAAGGCAGGCTAGTTTATGAAGAAGGAAGGATTCATTTTGGCTAACGACGCGGCAGGTGTGAGACCTGGGGGCCTGGGCTGGCCGTGGCCCTCTTGCTGGCAGAGTCCTGAGGCAGCACAGAGCATCGCACAAGAGACAGGAGCACACGTGTCTGTCTCATCTCCTCCTACAGCCACTCTGCCTTTCAAATAAACCTGGATACAGTTGTCATACGATGGGCAGGCATTTGGCAGAGAGGTTGAGGCGTGCGTCCCTGACACAGGTGCCTGTGTCTGAGTCCTGCCTCCGCTCCTGAGTGTACTTCCTGCTAATGCACACTCTGCTAAGGCAGCAGACGACGGTTCAAGTACATGGTTCCCTGGATCCTGCTCCCAGCTTCCAGCTTCAGCCCTAGCCTGGTCCTGACTATTGTGCGCATTTGAGGAACGAGCCAGCGGGTAGCAGATCTCTGTGTCTGTTTGTTTGACTTCGCTGCATGAAATCTGAGTTTTTATAACATGATGTTTTTAAATATGCATAATTAAGTATATACAGTAGATACTTGGCTACCTCATCTGCACTCCTGGAAGTTTTATATGTGTATGTATATTCTAGTATATACACACATGCACAAGTCTTTTGTTTTGTATTTTCTCATGAGGGTATTTTCCTGCACACAAAATTGGTTTTAGGGCCGGTGTTGTGGCATAGCAGGTGAAGCTGCCACCTGTGACACTGGCATCCTCTGTGGCTCTACTTTGTGTCCTGGCTGTTCCATGTCTGATCCAGCTCCCTGCCAATGCACCTGGGAAGGCAGCAGAACATGGCCCAAGTGCTTGGGCCACTGCCACCCACATGGGAGACCCAGATGGAGCTCCTGGCTCCTGACTTCAGCGTGGTCCAGCCCTGGCTGTTGCAGCCATCTGGGGCATGAACTGGAGGTAGAAGATTCTCTCTCTCTCTCTCTCTGTGTGTGTGTGTGTGTGTTCCTTTCTCTCTGAAATTCTGAATATTAAATACTTTTTTAAAAAAATTGCTCTATATTCAGGCTTTTTAGGCTCTTGCTAAACCTTGACATGGACTGGGAAAGCTATGCTGGGTGCAGTACTCATGGGTCTCACCTATTAGCGCAGCAAGGCAAAGCTGGCTCCGCAGACGACAGACGCTCCTGAGTGCCAGGCCGAGTGCTGCTCTGTTCACAGAGCGCGGCGGGGGTCAGTGCTGTGCCTGTGCCACTCGCAGTGTGCGATGGGGACGCTGCACTGCGCGGCCGGGTTCTCCCCCAGGAGAGAAGGAGCTTCTCCCCGGCTCCGGGAAGGATGTTGGCTGACGACTCCCAGCCGTCCAGGCTTTTGGGCACTAGCGTGGGCCAAAGAGAGCTACATCACCCTTGGCCACACCCTTCTCCAGGGCAGTCCACAGCCAATGACCGGACACCACTGTCTAAGGGCCCAACACCTGTGTCCCAACTCAGAGCAGCTCGGGGGGGGGGGGGGTCCAACTGAGGCCTCGTAGTGGCCACAATGTAGCTCCGTTGTCCGCTTCCTCTCACAGATGTTAATCTCAAATCAATCTCTTGCCTGCCAATTTATGCCTCAGAGACACAGTGAAACCCAATTACAGTTTTGATGAATCTCTTAAAAACAATTCACCTACAATCAAAAAAACTTCACATGTACCGAGCAGCCAAAAAGTCGTCTGTGGGTGTCAAAATTCAAAGAAACACTGAAGCAGATGGTCTGATAAAAAAGTAGAGATGGCCATGGACTGATTGGAAATGAACTTGATGAATGTTTAAGTTGTGGAGTAAGTATGCGTTCTGGGTGATGTTGAAACAAGGACGCTCATGTGTCCCTTAAAGGGATACACTCTGAGAAATAGGCATTAGATGACTTGGTTGTGGGACTATCACAGGAAGTACTTACACCAACTGAATCAGCCACAGCGTCTCACGGGACCATCGTCACACATGCTGTCTGTGTTGACAGAAACATTGTGATGTGTTGCCTGACTGTATAACCATCAATGTGGAGGTAACGGCCATTGGAAATGAGATATGAGCAAAAGAATGAGCTAAGGCACTTAGACAGGTTATCTACCTCAGCGTTGAAGACCCTTCAGACGACCCTGGGACCTTCCAGAGAGGGGAAGGCTGAGCCCGTCGTTGATGAATAAGGACATGAGCCGGGTTGTATTGATTATTTCACGAACTCCTCTCCTATTTGTGTATAGTATCTGTCATGCCTGCCTCTGTGCCAGCAGACGCAGGCGTGAGGACACGTAAGAGGCGGTCTCGTTGGATGGCGAGGGGCTCCGAGAGACAGAGAGGGCTGCAGGAAGGTGGAGAAGCGAGGGTCTGGTGGCCCCAGCGAGAAGCTAAGGGAGTATTGAGCTCTCCTCGCCCTCCACCCGCCTCCAGCCCTGTGCTTCAGAGTTCTAGAAAGGGCACCCTTGTCCTGGAGGGAGAGCAGGTGCAATAGTTAGGCACCAGGGGGCACATTTTGTAAAGTAGTGGGGTACGTTAGGAAATTTGCTTAGCACTTAGTGAGGAGTCCAGTGGATGGAGTGAAGGGCTTGGGAGGCAGAGATGTGCACATGAAAACCCTTCCCCGCCTTGTGAAGAGGGCGATGATGAAGTTAGGGCTGTGAGGTTCTAGCCATCGATATTGTGACCAGTGTTGCTTCCTCGTGACGGTGGGGAGAGCAAACTGAAAAGTGGTTCTGACAACACAGCCTCCTTCAGATAACTCAGAGCCAAAGAGATCAGCAGATAGACTTAACCCAATTAGGAAAATGAATAACACAAAGCAGTTGTAGGTTTTATAAATTACGTGCGCCAATAAGAATGGCTTAAAGTATAACAATTTAAACATTCAACTGAAATTGCTGTAAGAATAAACCCCTTAAAGAAAAAGATAACATTGTAACATTCAGCAAGATACGGTATGGTGCTACGAGACGTAAGTATTGAAGGTAACAGACCCAGCTAAAAATGAAAGCTGCAGTATTAAAATAATTCTGAATTCTCTTAGCCAGATGGGTGACATTTCCATCTCTAGGAAGTAACAAATAGAAGAAACAATGAAAGACAAGACTATTGGTAACATTGAGAAGAAAGGTTAAAAAAATATCTTTAATATTTATTTATTTCAAGAGAGAAATCTTCCGTCCACGGAGTTCACTCCCCAAAAGCCCACGACAGGGCTGTGTTGGGTCAAAGCCAGGAACTCAGATCCCATTCGTGTCTCCTCTGTGGGTGGCAGGAGCAGAAGCACGTGAGCCTTCACCCGCCGCCTCCCGGGATGCTTTGGCAGGAAGCTGGGCTGGAAGTGGAGTAGCAGGGACCACTCTGATATGCGATGTGGGTGTCTTAAACAGAGGCCACACATGAGGCCCACACGTCAAAAAAACTATTCTTGAAAGAAAATGTAGCCTTAGAGCGAGAGGTGTGCTTGAAGAACGTGCTCCTTTTAGGAGGCCACGGGTGGATGAGATCCTGTCTATGTAGACATCCCCAGCCGCTGTGGTTTGACTGTGACCCCAAACTCAAGTGTTAGGAACTTACTCCATGTGGCCTAGTATTTACAGGCGAGACGAGGTTGGGTCCTAGGGCTCTGGTGAATCCGCTCGTGGATTAATGCGTTCATGGTTTGTCTCGGGGATGGCTTTGCTATAACAGGGGGCTTTCTGACACGCATGCCCTGTCTCACTGTGTGAGACCCCAGCCATGTCGTGGTGCAGCTCAAGGCTCTTGCCAGGTGCCTAGCAGATGCCGGCACCACGCACTTGAACTTCACAGCGTCCAGAGTGCGAGTCAAACAACTCTTCTTTCCTTGTGAATCACCTGGTCTCAGGCATTGGCTTCAGCCACAGGAGACGGACAGGGGCCCCAGACTGGACGCCATTACTTTGCCTGCGAGGTCCTGGTGGCTCAAATGGCATTTCTAGAACATGTGACACATGAGTGAAAAAGACAAAGAAAGTGAAAGGCCTTGTTCCGTTTCCACGCTGTCTTTGCAGACCACCTAACTGGGCATTTCATGACAATAAGCTCGTGAGGTGGAGAGCGAGCACGCACTGGCTTGGAAAAGTTTTCCTTACCCACCTTGCACAACCAGCATATTTCTGATCTTTTTTTTTTTTTAGACTGTGATTCAACTTTTCTTCTTGAATTTTTTTTTCTGTGCAAGTTATCTTTAAATAATCCTTTTTCTTCCCAGGATGCGATGCTTGTAATGACTTCAATGAAACATTTAGGTCATTTGGAGCACAGGACTGTTTTGTGATTCGCATCATTACGAAATACGTCCCATTAAGATGATACACAGGCTGAGCTGGAGTTAATGAACCTGCCTTCTTGCAGGATAATTCAAACTTTAAGGGGGATATTATCTTAAATAAAATAGGAAGGGAAGAGAAATCAGGTTCATGGTACACCAGAGATCCTGGTCTTTATCCTCTCAGTGCATAAAATCATACCTACTGCTCAGTTACTCCCGTGCCATTATGAGAGTGCTCGTCGAACACACAGATGTATATAATTAAGTACCCCTCGGTGGCCGTTAAAGGACTGCATGTGTTTCTACAGGGACTGCATGGGGAGCGTGATTCACAAACCCGTAAGAGAGTCTCAGTACCTTTAGCCTTTACAGCATGGAAATGCATGGCTTCTGCCCACTTACCATCCGAAGCAACCCTGGGGAAACTATGGCCCATGGCCAAGTCTGGCCCACCAATCTCTTCTGAAGATAAAGTTTTATTGGAATACTGTGCCCACTTATTTACATATTGACCATGCCTATTTATGCCCAGTAACAGAATAACCTTCAACAAACACCGTGAACGGGCCCCTAAACCTGACATATTTCCTGTCTGGTCCTTTAAAGTAAAGATTTTGACATCCCTTGCGCTAAAAGAAAATAACCTTTGTTCTATACCTGTTGACCAGATACATGACTGTGAAATGAGTAAAGACTGTGAAATTAAATAGTTTCCAAGCGCAATATCTATCTCTCATGTACAAGCAGGGTTAGGGTTCTAAGAGCCACTTGACCTACATAGGAATGTGAGTCGTTTCGGAAAAGCCTACACTTGATATTTTAAGCTCATCTTCTGTTGTCAAGAAATTAAATAAACGAATAAATAAAAACAATAGCCACGAGGTTTGTAAGCCCTCCCAAAACACAATGTCTCGTGTTCCCCTTCTGGCTCTGTGTGGCAGCTGTTAACTACCAAATACTATTTCTAGAACTGTGCTGACATCAGCCGATGATCATACACAAAGCTGTTTGGCATGACACACACTGTGCGAGTCGAGGCTGTTAAAATGAAACAGCTCTGTTAAAATTAACTCTATTCACATCCCAAGGAAAATATCTCAGCTTGCCAAATCGGTCCCCTCCTACAGTACTGGGGAAGACCCATCTTCCAACCTCTGGAAAGGTGATTCAAACATAGGAGAGAAAAAAAAAAAAAACCTTCCAAAATTAAAATGATAAAACAAAAATTTGCTTGACAGCAAAAGTACTTCCAAATGGATGAAATTGCATCCCAAACTGAGCCTGCAACAAATTTAACTGACAAGGAAGTCTGCATAATGGGCTTGGTTTTATTATTAATGCTAATATGAGTGCATTTTTGTTCTGTTGTGTTGATGGTAAGAAGATAAATGTCCACCAAAGGCACTAAAATATCTCCACTCCTTTGAAACACTGATGGTGATTAGAATGCAAACACTTACTCTTCGCTTGAAGAGAAAAACCAGTTTTGTGGTTATTTTTTTTAAAGAAGCACCCTTTCAGAATCAAGTATTGCCTTGAAACAGCATTTCTGAAAAGCAGTCAATACAACATTGAAAAAGCAGTATTTTTGTAAAACTTAAAATTATGTTGATCTAATTTTATCAAAGTGATACATGTATCCTTCACATGATTTTTAATGAGCGCTTCTTTAATAATTCGCCTCACAGAGTCCTTCTAATCAGTGGTTGAAGTAGACATTGAGGGCGACCAAGGCAAGTGGCGGGAGTGCCTTTTTCTGCCAGCTCACTTCTCCCTGGAAACCAGTACGTGGGTCCTCTCCTGCCCTGAACCCAAGTGGCAGTGGGAGACAGGCAGCAGCCAACGGGGATGGAGAGAGATGGAGACCGTGCCCAGAAGCGTCTGGCCATCTGTGGGTTTCAGAGCCAAGGACTGAAACTTCACAGTTGTCTGCAGTCAAGGGAGCCAAGGGCCTGGAAGCCAGGGTGTGTCAAGCCAGCGAGTCCGTGAATCTGAGAAGCAGCGATCTGGTTCTGGGGATCAGAGCTAGCTTAAGGTCAGAAACTCCAGGGGGTGAATGACAGCAAGGAAATACAGGGCAGGAGTGCCAGCCCTGAAGGTAACGCTTGAAAGGGTCTTATCCATGGTCCTCTGTGGTCACATGCAGGGTGGTGGTTACAGCCACTCTGAGAGGGAAACTACTGTAGATAGACCTTGATCCTGGCAGAGGCCCGTCTTCACTAACAAGAAGGCTCTTTCGGACCTTGGTGATGTAGAGAATAATTAAATAGCAGTGGCCCTTGGGCTCTAAGCCCGCCATCAGTCATTGCAGTTTTCCCATTACCTATTTCATTTATGGAACTTTTTTCTACTTTCTAGATCAGTATTGTCTACGGTAGGCCATTTTCAGATAATTTTCAAGATTGCCTATACGTCGTTCTCTCACCTTGAGTGGGTGGGACTAGTGAATGTGACTGGATATCACACCCTCATCAACCAACTTTGAGTGAATCAAAAGGGAATTCATCCTGGGTGAGCCTGACCTCATCAGGCAAGTGCTTTATTATTATATATTTTTTAAAGATTTATTTATTTGAGAGGCAAAGTTCCAGACAGAGAGAGGGAGAGACAAAGAGAGAGATCTTCTAGCCACTGGTTCACTCCTCAAATGGCCACAATGGTCAGAGGTGGGCCAATCCAAAGCCAGGAGCTTCCTCCAGGTCTCCCACGTGGGTGAGGGGCCCAAGCACTTGGGCCATCCTCCACTGCTTTCCCAGGCCATAAGCAGAGAGCTGGATCAAACAAGGAGCAGCCGGGACAGGAACTGGATCCCAAAGGTGGAGGATTGGCCTGCTACAGCACAGCACTGGCCCCAAGCAAGAAGGTGATGGTCAGAGGGAATGTATCCTGCTGGCCTCGAGGAAACAGAAGAAAACGGCTGTGCTATGAGAGGGCATCATATGGTCAGGACTTGGGGCACCCTCGAGAGGCTGCAAGATGGTCCTTGCTCATACAGATGCCAGAAAATAGATTCTGACAACCAGGAAGCTTGGAAAGAGGGTTCTGAGCCTTGGAGGAGACCCCGGTCCACACCTTGACCTCAGCCTGATGAGCAGTGGACGGGCTCTGCGATGATAAGTTTATGTTGTAGTGATTAGTTTTGCAACAACATGAAACTAGTGCACCAGTCTGATAGGACTTTCTGTGATAATGGCAGTGTCCTCTATGGCTTTGATAGTCAGTAGCCACCAACCACCTGGGCTGCTGAGCATTGGCAACGAGGCTGTTGCAGTGGATGAGCTGAAATTTTTATTTATTTATTTATTGACAGGCAGAGTGAACAGTGAGAGAGAGAGAGACAAAGAGAAAGGTCTTCCTTTGCCGTTGGTTCACCCTCCAATGGCCGCCATGGCCAGCGCGGCTGGTGCACCGCGCTGATCTGAAGGCAGGAGCCAGGTACTTCTCCTGGTCTCCCATGGGGTGCAGGGCCCAAGCACTTGGGCCATCCTCCACTGCACTCCCTGGCCACAGCAGAGAGCTGGCCTGGAAGAGGGGCAACCGGGACAGAATCCGGCGCTCCAACCAGGACTAGAACCCGGTGTGCCGGCGCCGCAAGGCGGAGGATTAGCCTATTGAGCTGCGGCGCCGGCTGAAATTTTTAAAATTTAATTAATTTCAACTTAGGTGGCTACATGAGGCCTGTGGCTACCTTATTGGACAGCACAGATTTAGATTAATGAAGATGAAGATGATAATTGTCTTATTTTACTGTTGTTGATTACAAGTAGTTCTCGAACAAAACTCCATGAGGAACCATTCATGATCTAGCCCAGGCTCCCTCTCTGGCTTCCGTTCCTTCCCTTCTCCAAACCAGAGCTCCTTGTAGTCATTTGAACACAGCAGGTTCTTTCCCAACTGAGGTCTTTCAGCCTTGCCTTTTCCTGTAACCTTACAGTCTTCCCTACCTTCTTCATCCATGTAGCTCCTCCTTAATACTTGGCTCATGGTCCAACAGTCACTTTCTTGGAGAATTCCCTGATGGCATGCATCAAGTAGCCATGGTTGAGTAACAAACGGTGCCAAAACTCGGTGGCCAAAACTCAATCATCATGTGTTATTGGAGCCCATGCCTCAAATGGTCATCTGCCATAAGCCTGACTCACATGTGACTAGGGGGTGGCTGGAAGCTCTGATTTAACCTGGGATTAGCTGGAGTCCTTAGAAGAGACAGGTGGGCTCCTGGGACCAGCGGACTAGTCTGGGCATGCTCTTCTCATGGCCATGTACAAGTGGAATAGTCAAGTGTAAGCACACAAGGACTTTGAAGGCTGAGACCCAAGATTGGCACAACATGCCTATGCCTCTTGTTATCGGCCAGATCAAGTCACAAGGCCAAAGCCGGAGTTAAAGGGCAGGGAAGCACAACCCCATACTTCTTGTGGGGACTTCAACAATCACGTGGCAAAGGGCTTGGATCAGGAAGAGGTAAAGAATTGGGACCAGTGATGGAATCTTCCCTATTTCTTCATTTACATTCGATTTCCAGATTGTTAATGTCTAAACGGGAAGACTTTTCTTTCAAGAAATTTGTGCTTGATAATTAGGTATCTGTGAGATTCCTTGTTTAACGACGGTTTCCCCCACACAGACAAGGCTGTGAGCTTGATGGGGTCAGAATTCTAGCTATCTGACAGCTGTGTCACCAGCACTTACTGAGTGAGTGAATGAGGAGGAGGTTTCAAAAGCTGAATATGCTCTGCCGAACAGGATCTGGTAGTCAAAGGTTAAGCAAAACTTGGTGGCCATTATCAGAGCGCGGGGAAACCATCATTTAGCAAATTAAATTTATGAAAGTCAAGAGAAGTAAGTGAAAAATGGAAGGAGGTGTGTGTGCATATATAAGGAAGTTTGCATGAATGTATGAAGGCAGGGAAGTTGGGAGGAAGGAAGGAAGAGAAGTGAGGGAAAAGGGAAGACAGAATGGAGGGAAGGAGAGGAGGGAACTGACAGGTTGTAGCAGTTATAGACATGGGTCTCAAGCCATATCCTTGGAAGTACAATGCAAAAATTTCCTAAATCAATGAGTAAGCAACAATACCTCATGTAGGTACAAACAATGGAATGATAGACTCTGTATAACTAATATTGTAGACATCTGAAGATGCTTCTCCATTGTGTAGGCATCTCTCCAGAGTGTGGCTACATAACACATAGTCCTAAGACCAAGGCCTCATTTTTTATCACAGAGGCAGAGAGACAGGAAGAGACAGACCAATGCCATATCCTTTGGTTCATCCTCACATGCCCACAAAAGCCAAGACGGAGCCAGGCAGAACGCGGAAGAATCCAACCCCGATCTCCCACCCGGGTGACAGGCGCCCGGCTACTGGACGTCACTGCTCTCTCCCTTATTCTGCATTTGCAGGAAGCTGGAATTGGGGGCAGAACTGGGGCTCAAACCCAGGGACTCTGATAGGGGATACAGGAGTCCCATAGGACAAACATCCATCCCACAAAGTCTGCTTTTATTAGTAACCATAGCAGATGTTCTTATAGACTCTCCTTTTCCTCTTTATCTCATGGACTGGGCAGAATCTAAAAACTTTAAAAACCCCTCCATCTCACCTTGCCACTTCGTGTTCTGTAATTTGGAGCCCATCAGCCGTGTGTGTTAGAGGTGTAGAGAAACGAAGACTGAAATGCTGCTGTCTTTGCTTTGACGCTGTGTTGCTGATAGATGTGGGGCAATGTTTGATTTCCATTGAATGATACAAAAATTCAGTGACATTGGGTGAATAGTTGGCACAGTACTTTTTAAGTGCCTGATTCAAGTCTTGACTCCTCTACTTCTGATCCAGTTTCTTTCTAAGGTATGCCCTAGGGAGGCAGCAGATGGTGGCTCAAGTACTTGGGTCCCTGCCACCCATCTGGGAAACCTGGATTGATTTTCTGGCTCTTGGCATCAGCCTGGCCCAGCCCTGGCTATTGTGAGTTTTCTCTGACTCATAAATAAAATGAAAATAAGTAAATAAAATGAAAAACCAGACTAACATGAGTTTTCAATTTGTTGTCAGCCTAGTTGGTCCTACATTCTAATTAATATTCTGCGCATTTTTAGTTTTATTTACATGCATGACACATGTGTATATGTGTCCTTTGTAATCAGGATCACAAGTAGCTGGATGGTGTTAAATACTTGTTATTTCCTTTGCTGCAGGCAGCATCTTGAGCTCTGAGTTATTGACAACAACCTAGTCTAAGCCAGCAGGGTGGCAGGCTTCTCACTGCCTTAGAGACAAGTCCTTAAAAAGTTGTGCATTGGAGAACAGGCACAGAGCAGAGCAGTTAAGGGACCCATGTCCCACAGCAGAGGGCCTAGACTCTGGCTCCTGACTCCAGCTTCCTGCTAATGATAAGCAGCAGTGACTGGATCCCTCCACCTGTGTAGGAGATGTGGACTGAGTACCTGGCTTCTGCCTGGCCCAGCTGTAGCTGCTGTGGCCATTTGGCTAGTACACCAGCAGAAGTGAGCTGGCTTTCTCTCTGCTTCTCAAATAGATAAAAATAATCTCAATTTTTAGAACTGTGATTTGATATTTATACTGATCCTAACGCATATAGAAGTGCTTATTGAGTACCTACTGCGCTGTAGCACCACTATGCTGTGGTGCTGGGAGCAAGAGCATGGATGATTTGTTCCCTGTCTTCACAGCATGCAGTCTGGTGGGTGAGGCAGACGCATGTACACAGAAGATTCCAAAAATCTGTGACGCAGGCCGCAAAAGCAATGCTAAGCCAGTGGAAACATGAAAGGTGAATTGATTAATTTTGCCTAGTGGGTGCTCCTAAGCGTAGGGTGAGTAGGCATTTGACAAACAGGTAAAGGATGGAGGGCAAACCAGGCAGGAAACAAAATTTAAGAAATGTCAGGGTCCAGACCATGAAGGACCTACTTCGTTGTACTAAGAAGTCTGGGTTTCTGCTACCGGGCAGTGGTTTTCCAAGTGGGGTCCCTGGGCCAGCATCGTCACTAAGAACTGCAAACTTGTTAGAAAGATGAATTGTTAGTCCCTGCCCCAGACTGAGTCAAAAACTGTGGGAGTGGAGCCGTAGCCCGCGTTCTAGCTAACATACGCTCTCAAGGAGCCTGAGGTATGTCCAGGTTTGAGGCGCCTGCCCGTGGAGATAGGAAGCCATGCGTGTGTTTAAGGTTGTGGCTTGGTTAGAGCTAGCATTTGGGGAAGGTAATTCCGCCATGGTGCAGAGGATGCATTAGAACTGAGAGATGGTGGCGCCAGCGTTATGGCATAGTGGGTTAAGCCACTGCCCACAACACTAGCATCCCATATTGGAGTGCTGGTTCAAGTCTCAGCTGCTCAGCTTTGGATCCAGCTGCCTGCTGATGTGTCTGGGAAGGCAGAGGAAGATGGCCCAAGTGCTCAGGCCCCTGCCCCCACAGGGGAAGACCTGGATGGAGTTCTCGGCTTCTGTTTTCATCCTGACCCATCTCCAGCCATTGTGGTCATTTGGGAAGCAAACTAGTGGATAGAAGTTCTCTTTTTCTGTCTCCCCCCATTCTCTTTCATTTTGCCTTTCAAATGAATAAACTAAATCTTAAAAAAAAAAAAAAAGAATTGGGAGCTAGAGTGGAGGTAGGTGAGTGGAGTGAGTAGGAAGCTATCGTGAGCATCAATAGGAGCCATTGATAAGTAAGCAAGGGCTCTATTTGTTACAAAATGCAGAGGACACAAGCGAGGGCACATTGCTAAGGAGCTTCCCAGCCCATTAAGGCAAATTCATGGCTGAAGTGACTTGAGGCTACCAAGGAATTACAACAAGGGGCTCTTGAATTCATGCACATACCTGCGCCGTGTTACTCATGGAGCTCACCTACAAGTGTTCTACTGTTTTCAGCAGACACCGTTCTTTGTGAGCAACAATGGACACATTCATTTAGAATAGCTTCCAAATTCTTAGTAACTTCTTGTCATGAAACTTTTATTATTTGAGAGCTAGAGAGTCGGAGACAGAGATAAATAAATAGGTGGAGAAAAACAAAGCTCCATCGACTGGATCACTCCCCAGACGGCTGGGGCTGGAGGAGGCCAGAGCTGGGATCCGCGGACCCAGTCGCTTGAGCCGTCACTGCTGCTCTCTCAAGGTCTGCATTAGCAGAAGACTGGAGTCGGGAGCCAGCGCCAGGAATGGAACCCAGGTACTCTAGAATGGAACACCGCTGTCCTAAACAGTAGGCGAAACACCTGCTCCCTCTCATTCAGTAATTTTGCATCCAATACTAAATTATGGCTACTACTCTGTAGAGTATCCCAGGACTTTTGAAAATATTAGAAAGGACTCCTCATGCTTGAAAAAGTTCAAAACCATTGATCGGTGCCTCCAAAGCCACTTTGTGGCAGTGGTGAGGAGGCCCAGAACTGCATTTGAAGTTGGTGTACATATGGAAACCATAGTATCGCTGCGGTTCTCTGATACTTCTTTCTGCCTGGGGTTAAGTTTTTAAGCTTAGCACTAGAGGTTGTTTCAGTCCTCTTAGTACTTTGCATATGGTTAGGGTAGTGACCACCAAGAAAGTAATGATTCTCACACTAGAGCTTTGCAATCTAAAAACCCACATCTCCCAAAGGATGATCAGCTGAAAGATTAATTTATTTTACAATCTAATTATAATTTCTTTTACAAAGGAGAGATATCTTTATTAAAACAGATAACAAACATTAAAAGCAAAGAAGATAGTCCCACAGAGCAAATTACTAAGGAAAATATATACCTAAGTACATGGACTACATTTCTTACCATCCTTAAATCTGATCAGTCATTGTTTCATCTGTATTTTATTTTTAAAGCTTTGCAGAAAATCTCCTTTTCCATCATTGGAACCTTCGTTTTTCCCATCAGAGATCCTGGCTGCTCTCTGGCTGGCACTGTAACTTCCCAAAGCTGCTAGCCTTCCATCTGCTCATAAGGCTGTTAGCTTAATTAAAGAAATAGATTTCCAAGTGTGATGGCCCCTCTCTTCTCACCTACCCCCGGCAAGGTTGGGTCCAACAGGTTTAAAAACCTCAGATCCATCCTGAACCTCCCTGTGGGTCCGGGATGCCTCCCACCAGGAGAACCCTGCCTCTGACCACTCACTGCTCCATCCACCTGGAGCTGCACCGTTTTGCTTTCCACGTGACAATGACAATGAGCGAGAGGGAGAGATGTTAAACTATCAGCTCAAGTGTTTATGGAGGCTGGCAAATCCAAAGCTGGAGACCCAGGAAGAGTTGATGTTGCGGATTGTGTCTAAAAGTAGTCCAGAGGCAACATCCCCCTTTCTTTTGGGGAACCTCAGTTTTTTAAAAAATTTATTTGAAAGACAAAGACAATTTCCCAAGTGTCCATGATAGCCCGGACTGGGCCAGGACGGAAGCTGAAAGCTGGGAGCGTGATCCAGGTCTTCCATGTTGGTGGCAGGATTCTAAGTACTTGAGCCATCACCTGCTGCTCCCCATGGAGTGCACGAGCAGAAGCTTGGAGTCAGGAGTTGGAGCCAGGTATCAAACCTAGATACTGGCCAGCGCCGCGGCTCAATAGGCTAGTCCTCCGCCTGTGGTGCTGGCACACCGGGTTCTAGTCCCGGTCGGGGCACCGGATTCTGTCCCAGTTGCCCCTCTTCCAGGCCAGCTCTCTGCTGTGGCCCAGGAGTGCAGTGGAGGATGCCCAAGTGCTTGGGCCCTGCACCCCATGGGAGACCAGGAGAAGCACCTGGCTCCTGCCTTCAGATCAGTGCGGTGCGCCGGCCGCAGTGCGCCAGCCACAGTGCGCCAGCCATGGCGGCCATTGGAGGGTGAACCAACGGCAAAAGGAAGACCTTTCTCTCTGTCTCTCTCTCTCACTATCCACTCTGCCTGACAAAAAAAAAAAAAAAACAAACACACACAAACAAACAAAAACCAGATACTTTGATGATGTGGGACAACTGGCATCCGAACCGACGTCTTAATTGCTACACCCAACACACTCACCCAATCCTTTTTTAAGATAAATTTTTATTTTTTAGAGCAGTTTTCGGTTCTCAGCAAAATCAAGTGGAAAGTTCAGAGAGGTTCCTATAAACCCCCCCTGCCCTGACACGTGCATAGCCTCCCCCCATGGCCAACATCCTCCACTCCCAGTGAGGGGTAGATTTGTTACAATCACTGAACCTACACGGATGCATCTTTGTCATCCAATGTGCCTAGTTGACACAAAGTTCACTCTTGGGTTATACGTTCTAAGGGTAGATGGACACCCATATAGAATGCCCTAAAAATCTCTTCTTCTCTGCCTATGCATCCCTTTCTCCCTCCCTTTGGCCTTTTCCAAGGACTGCCTCATTGGAGCCGCACAGTATGGAGCCTCTTCAGACGGCCCCTTTCAGTTAGTGAAATGCATTTAAGACTCCTCCACATCTTTTCAGGACTTGGTAGTCACCTCCTTTTAGTGGCAGAGTGCCGAGTGCCTTCAGTCTTTCTTTCCTCTTAAGGTCATCATCTGATGGAGGCCTGGCCACATCTGCGGTACTCCAAGCCTACAGATTTACATGTAAATCTCATCTGAAAAGTACTTTCAGAGCAGCAGCTAAAGGGGTGTTTGATCAAATGGCTGAGTACAGTGGCCTGGGCAGGTTGACACACAAAATCAACCATGACAAGTCTTCCGCTTGTCAATGTGGCACCATGCACTTTTTTTCTTTTTCCAACATTTACTTGAAAGGCAGAGTGAGAGAGGGAGCTAGGGAGAGACAGATCTTCCAGCTGCTGGTTCACTCTCCAAATGGCTGCAACAATTGAGGCTGGTCCATGCCAAAGCAAGCAGCCTAAAGTTCCATCTGGGTCTGCCTTGCGGGGGACAGAGCCATCCTCTACTGCTTTCCCAAGCACATTAGCAGGGGGCTGGATTAGGAGCAG
This sequence comes from Oryctolagus cuniculus, assembly GCF_964237555.1. Lineage (NCBI taxonomy): Eukaryota > Metazoa > Chordata > Mammalia > Lagomorpha > Leporidae > Oryctolagus > Oryctolagus cuniculus. The sequence goes on along the minus strand of NC_091451.1, from coordinate 35,335,879 downwards.
AGCATCTGGGACTTGAATCAATGCTCTGAGATGGGATGTGGTGTTGTAGGCAGCAGCTTAGCCCACTGCACCGCAATGCCAGCCCCCCCGTAAGTTTCTTAAACCAGACCTGACCTATGAGCAAAGACAATAATGGGTTATGCTTTCACCTATCTTAATGCGGTTATCTTGTGCACAACCAAAAGTGTACTAGCCCTTTCTCTAGAAGAGGATGCAAAGTCTTTGAGTGGCATTTTACTCTTTTCCTTGAAATATTGTAACAAATAATAATATAGTATCCAGTTAACAATATTCAAATACTATGATATAAAGTCAGTACATCTTATGCTACATGATGAGGGAATAAAATGTATTTGATTTGATCTCTGTCTACACACACACACATACTCACAAGTATTCATAACAAAATGGGGAAGAAATTCTTATGATTAGTCTGTTTCAGTAACTGCTCACATGGTCATAGCTGGTATTTATAACCACCTCCTACTTCCTATTCTATATTTCCTTTTCCCTTAGCAAGTACCTCTGCTGGTCATAGCTTTATACCTGGTGGGGTTTCCCAAACTTTCATTCCTATATGGCCTGGCTATCAGCAGTCCTGCCTGAATTGGGTTATTGACTTTAATCCTAGGACTTGATAATATTCTTCCTTGCCTCCATCGTGGAGTAGCAGCCCACTATCCCTTCGGCAGTCAGAATCATCCCAGCTGGCACAGTAACACGCTTTGCTTGTCGATTCAGAGGCATGGGGAGTCCAAAGTGGCCAGACAGCAATCTTCACCTCCAAGTCAATGGAATCATTGCCTCTGGTGGAATCATCCTTCCCTTTGGACTTAAGACCCTTAGGCCAGAAGAACATAAAGATGCAGAGAAAGGAAACAAGTGTTCTTGCTAGTGGGTCACTATGGGTAACAGGGCATGGTGCCACTTGCAAGTCCACACATCAGCTCTTGGACCCCTAAATTCTGGTCATGAGAGAAGGAGCCCACATACAGACTGGGTGTTGATTCAGCACATATTAGCTTCCTGCAGGACCTTGCCCAGCCCTGCAGTCGCGCGGCGGTGTTATAACCAAGTCTTCAAAAGGCTACTCCACCACTCTCTCAAGTCAGCTGCTTCAGGATGACAAGGGACCTGGCAAGACCACAGTCCACTGCTCCTTCCCTGCTGGACACTGCCCAGTGAAATCAGCCTGCCATTTGGTAGCTGGCTGGTCATTCTGGGGAATGGAGCCATGTCCGGGACTTAGTGTTGGTCTCTGCTATTGGCAAGTGAACACTCAGCAATGGCTGTAGCCAGATCAACCTTGATGAGCAGAAGTCCATGGTACATAACCTCCATTCTCCCACCATCCTGTCTTTATGAGCCTAATGGGTGATAACAGGCAGATTGGAAAGAGGCCAATTAATATACGCAGAGTGGGCCATCCTATCTACTTCATTATTGAAATCCTGAGGTCACCTTTGGTAAGAATTTACATGGAACGCAAGTATCTTCACATTTTTCGCGCACTTAGAGAGATCTATCTATATCCCTCCTCCCCAGACTCCCTTGTCGCCAAGTCTCCAGGCAAGATCCTTCTAAGTCTCTGACCATCCAGCCAAACCCTTGGCTATCGTGCGTGAGTCCAATAATCACGTATCCGACACTTGGCCCTCCTAGCAAATGAGCAGCTGGGTGCCCTGCTCACAGCCCCGCTCCTGAGAGGGTTTCCCTTGTTCTTCAGGGGTGCTCTGACAAGGCCGCCCACTCGCAGGGGGTGTCCCCATGTTACAAAGGACCGTTGAGAATCAGGCCCACGTCTTCTCTATCTCCAGACGACCAGAGGTTATGCCCATGAGGCCGCAGGTGCAGGCTGGAGAGCGAAGGCAGTTTGGCCTAAGTGGGGACTGAGGAGGAGCTGCAACTTCAGGTCAGCTCACAGGTGGTCGAATCCCCTCTTGCAAGGTCAACCTTTTCTTTTCCATTTAAAAAAAATTATTTAAGGTATATAAATTTCATGTATTTCATATATACCAATTTAGGAACATAGCGATACTTTCCACCCTACCCTCCCTCCCACCCACACCCCCACCCTTCTTCCTCCTCCTTCTATTTCCATTTTTTTTTTAAAAAGATCTACTTTCAGTTAACTTTATATGCATAAAATTAACCCTACACTAAATAACAAGTTCAACAAATAGTATGAGGGGCCAGCGCTGTGGCGCAGTAGGTTAATCCTCCACCTGCAGCGCCTGCATCCCATAGGGGTGCTGGTTCAAGTCCTGACTGCTCCTCTTCCAATCCAGCTCTCTGCTATGGCCTGGGAGAGCAGTGGAAGATGGCCCAAGTCCTTGGGCCCCTGCACCCACGTGGGAGACTCAGAAGAAGCTCCTGGCTCCTGGCTTTGGATCGGCACAGCTCCAGCTGTTGAGGTCATTTGGGGAGTGAACCAGCAGACAGAAGGCCTTTCTCTCTGTTTCTCCCTCTCTCTGTCTGTAACTCTACCTCTCAAATAAATAAAATATTTTTTTAAAAAAAGAAAAAGCTAAATATCCATCTACATATATTTAAAAATAGTATGAAAAAAAACCACTGTTCCTCAACAGTCGAGACAAGGGCTGCAATCGAATCTTAAGTGTCAATTTTACTGCTGGAGAATACCTTTTGGGTGCTCTATTAGATATCAGCCTTTCTTATTAAGGGCTTTGCTGACTGAGTAACACCTGTCCACATTATGGAAAGTAATCTTTTTTTTTTTTTACTCCAAGTACTGGTGTAAATGTTGATTTCACCCCTTCATAGAAACACCTAGAATAATGTTTGACCAAACATCTGGGTTCTGTGGTCTAGCTGAGTTGATGCCTAGAATCAACCATCATGGTGCTATTTCTTCTCTTTGTTCTTGCTTCCTTTCATCCCCTTTGTCCTTTCTAGCCTTCCCTCCTTTTTCTTTCTACAAATATTTCCTGAGAGCCCACTGGATTCCTGATCCTAGAAGCCTACTGATGAAGCTAGCGGTCTCCTTGGTAACCATCTCTAACCCAGAATGGAATACAAACTGCTGTCTGAAGCTGACTGTCTTCTTAAAGGGTTCCTATGTCCCTTTCCAATTTTAAACCCTAACTTCCAAGAACATAATTTTACTATCTCCTTTAAAAAGAAAAATAACATCTTCACAGAGACATTAATGACAGATTCTGATGTTTAGCTGGTGGGTCTCTAATTTAGATGGTGCTGATTTAGAATTTGTCATAATTTGGTGGTCAGAGATGGTCTCACAGATTACTTTTGTATTATAAGTTTTGCCATGGAAATAAATGGTCTGAAAATATTTCCAAGGAGAAGATTGAACTCACCTTAGGAAATAAATTCTGATATATTTAGATGGTTGATAATGAACGAAACATGTAACCTATATTTTAAAATAGATTTATTGTATATAATATATAAATAATATATATTATATACTATGCTATATTTTAAAATAGATTTGTTAAAGCATGTCCAGAGATTTCCTATTTGTCAAAACCAACTGGAAAAAGTTTAAATTATTACATTGCACATAAACGTTTATCAGAGGGGATGTATTTACAGAAATGGGACCACTACCCAAACCAGCACTGTAGGAGCTTGATGAAGCGCTGTCCCCGTGGGGCTGTGTGCCCAGGAACACACATTGCTCTGTTGCCAATCTCCTGTCAATTTCCAAATAGCCAGGAAGGGCACTGCGCTCTCTCCCCATTCCGGCTGAGGCGTACCCACAATACCCTGCATAGCCTCAGAGGTCCCGACCTGTCCCAGGCACCTCCTGGTTTTCACTATTTCCTCAGCCATGTCCCTGGAGAGGCCTCAAGCTATTGTAACCTTTGAAGTCCCTCATAACCTTGAACCCAGGTCTAGTCTTATTACATGTACACTTTTGTTCCTCATTTAGAGGTCGGGGCAGGTATTTGGCCTAGCAGGTAAGCATCCATGTCAGCGAACCTGGGTTCAGGTCCCAGCTCCGTTCCCAATTCCAGCTTCCTAGAAACACAGAATCTAAAAGGCAGTAGGTGATGGCTTGAGTAATTGGGTCCCTGCCACACACATGGGAGTCCCGGGTTGAGTTCCCGGCTCCTGCCTTCAGTCTGGCCCAGTCCCAGCCATGCAGACATCTGGGGAGTGAACCAGTGGATGGGAGCTCGCTCACTCGCTCTCTCTGCTTCTCAAATTAATTAGTTAATGTTTTAAAAGAAGTTTCAGAAACAGAAAGGTCAAAACTCTTTTTTTTTTTTTGACAAGCAGAGTGGACAGTGAGAGAGACAGAGAGAAAGGTCTTCCTTTGCCGTTGGTTCACCCTCCAGTGGCCGCCGCGGCCCGTGTACCGCGCTGATCCGATGGCAGGAGCCAGGTACTTCTGGTCTCCCATGGGGTGCAGGGCCCAAGCACTTGGGCCATCCTCCACTGCCTTCCCTGGCCACAGCAGAGAGCTGGCCTGCAAGAGGGGCAACTGGGACAGAACTCGGTGCCCCGACCGGGACTAGAACCTGGAGTGCAAACACCGCAAGGTGGAGGATTAGCCTAGTGAGCCACAGCGCCGGCCTGGTCAAAACTTTTAAGCAGAACACAAAACAAGTGTCAGAAAGTATGATCATCAGAGATGAAACAATGTTACAAAACCCACTTAAGTAACACAGCAGAGTCCATTGGTTGAGTGGGTGGTTTGTAGAACAGCAGTGTTCTTTGGATAAGAGCATACGGCACAGTTTGTCATATTTTCTCTCATTGATCTCAGAGCATGGAAAAAACAGACACATGGGCAGACTAATGGATTCTGTATGCAGATATATTTTTGTGTAAAAAATTATGAATATTAAATACTTTTACACATAAATTGCTTTGTAACAAATGTAGTGTGAATGTACTTGAGAATCTGTTTTGTGTTAAAATCCATCATATTTAGTGCAGACTTTTCATGATTTCAGCTCTGGCATCTCTTTTAGGTCAAATAGGTCCAACAGTTGTAAAGAGGATGGCATGTATTATTGAACAGGACTTGATAACTGTGTAGAATTTTCCTTATTTTATGCAGCAGTTTTGTCACGTCTGTAATTGTGCACTTGTAAATTCTTGGTAACTGAAAACATTGCTGCCTGGTTTTTTAAAATACAGTGTACTGGCATACTGCCATACTCTTAGGTCTTGGCTATGGCTACATTCACATTAGGAGAACCGAGTTGAATAGTCATGATAGAAGTCATTGAATCCTCAAAACCTAAAATAGAAGGGTACTTCAAAAAGTTCATGGTAAAATAAAATGAAAAGATAAGTTTGGGTGCAAAAAATATGCAATCTATGCATACAGAGAAGTCTTCAAAAATGTATGGAAAATGTGTATTATGAGGAAATTTGGCATGGATTTCAAAAATACTTTGCACCATAGTAAACTTTTAATTTTATTTTTCCACAAGCATTTTGAAGTACACTCATACTATCTGTTCCTATAAAGAAAAAACTTGGGATGCCCCCTACCGTAGATACTCAGAAGATTTTTGTTCTTATAGAGAAGGAATTTTCTGGACTCAAAGCATGAATGCAGATAAACTACATACCTCTACCTCTGTGGTTCTTCTAGAATAAACCATAGTACCATCCACCTTGAATTTTTAAGGAAAGAATTGCCTGGAAAAGCCCTATTCTATATAAATATAATGTGGGCCACTTAGGCAGTTTTAAATAATCTAATAGGCACACTAAATAAAAAGGGTAAAAAGAGACAGGTTAAATTAATTTAAGTAATATATTTTATTTAACCCAATATATCCAAAATACTATTATTTCAAAATGTAATCAATAGAATTAGTAATTGGATATTTAACATCCTTCTTCTCCTTCCAAGTCTTCAAAAGCCAGAGTGTAGGAGCAGGTGCTTGGCCTGGTGGTTAAGATCCAGATTGAAACACTTGCATTCCCGCACCCGAGCACCTGGACTTGACTCCTGCCTCCAGCTCCTGACCCCAGCTTCCTGCTGATGTTACCTTGGGCAGCAGCAGGTAATGGCTGAAGTAGCTGAGTCCCTGCCACCCACAGGGGAGACCTGGACTGAGTTCCTGGCTCCGGACTTTGGACCCAGTCAGGGGCCGGCCAATGCAGGCATTTGAGGAGTGAACCAGCGGATAGGAGATTCTCTCCTCCCTGACCCTCCCACCCCCATCCACAACACCCTGAACTGTCTCTTTCTGCCTCTTTATAAATTAAAAAAAAAAAAAAAAGCAAACAGCATATCTTATACTTGCAGCGCGCCTCAGTTCAGACCAGCTGTGTTTTTAGGGCTCCACAGCCTCATGTAATTAGTGGCTACTGTATCAGACCGTGCAGACCTGGAGTTAATGTGATCCTTTACAGCCCTGTAAATGTGTTTTCATTTTTACTGTCATTCTCCTCTAAAAATCATGGGAGTCACACAACAGTAAGACAGACACCTTTCTGGTGTGCTTGTTTTGCGCTTTTCGGCGCATGAAGAGTGCAGTGATGGCTGACACTGGGAACAGCCTGCTGGGCTCCTGGAGGGACTTCAATTCCCAGAGCATAGATGAGGTCACGACAGGACCGCCTGCCAATGAAGGCAGGGAGAGACTTCCGGCCCCAAACCACTGGTGCATGCCTGACGTTCTTATTTGTGTGAAGCTTAATTTATTTTTGTATATTTGAAAGCAGAGAGAGAGAGAGAGAGAGAGAGAGAGAGAGAGAAGAGAGAGAGAGATCCTTCATCTGCTGGCTTACTCCCTAAATGTCTGTGTCAGCTGGGCCTGGCCAGGCTGAAGCCAGGAGCCGGGCACTCCCTCTAAGTTTCCCACATGGGTGGCAGGGACCCAAGTACTTGGGCCGTCACTGGCTGCCTCCCAGAATGTGCACTGGCAGGAAGCTGGGATTGGAAGCAGAGATGGGTCACGTGGGTCCATGTGGGTATCCCAAGTGGCATCTTAACCACGGCACCAAGTGCCTGCCCCGTCACTGGAGGGAAGGCTGTGGAAGCTGTGGGGTTCTTGCCTTCACGCAAGAAAAAATTCAGGAGTGAGACAGAGAGTGAAGTGATAAGGCCTTATTGGGGACAGGGCATCCATCAGAACTGAAGGGACAGAGAGAGTGCCAGGCACTCGGACTGGGGGAGAGCAAGGTTACATGGTTGAAGGGAGAGAACACACCTGGGCAGGCCAGGTGGGCGGCTCAGCCGAGAGGCAGAGCTGAGCACACAGTCTGTTTGGACTCCCTAGGTTTTTAGGGGAGTCTGTTTACCCCGCTCCCCCTCTACTCCAGGACAAAAGATGAGGAGTCCTAGCAGAAGAATTTGTTGGGTGAAAATTAGCAAATTCTTCCCCAGATTTGCTGGCGCCAGGCAGAGTAGAGGGGTTAATTTCTAACTTCCTACCTAACACCCCCCACTATTTTTTTTTTTTAACCAGAAAAAGTCAACATCCACTAGCTGGCCATTGCTCACACGTGGGCCGGGTCTGTGTGTGAACCTGTCTAAATTGGTCTGTAACTGCTGAGGGACAGGGGCCCAGCCTTCCTTGGATGACGATCTGAGTGCAACACTCTCCTTCTCTTTGTTTCCTCCTTTTATTTCTTCAAAGCTGTCTCCTCTCCATTTTCCTTCTCAAATGTGCCTTCAAATGTATGGAATTATATGATACCTTGTTACTATGCCATGAATCACAAGATTTCCTGTTGATCAATGTTGCGATCTTTATAATTCTATATAATCTGGCCTAAATGCACTCTTTGCTTTAATTTGTTTAGGAAGATTCAGAAGTGTGAGATTCTGACTGTATCAGGTGTTAGGTGAAGAAATGGAGAAAGCCTTCATTGGGGCATAGTTGTATGTAGATGTTGCTTATGTTGAAAGTATGTTTGTGTTATGTGCTCTTCAAACCCCTTAAATCATTTCCACAATTTATATGCTGCAGGCGGCCAACAAGCAAATCCACAGATACTTCATGCTCTTCAAACGCAGAAACAAAAGATTTGGATATCTCACACTAAGTGGTCGAGCTAGCTAATCTTTCTAATAAACAGAGAGCACAATGCCAAAGAAAGATACACAGCAGGAACCCGGCCCCTGTAGTCAGGATATGGGAAGGAGATGCTACATTTTTTGCATGCGTATTTCATTAAAGATTTATTTTATTTATTTGAAAGAGAGAGAGAGAGAGAGAGAGAGAGAGAGAGAGGTGTCTTCCATCCACTAGTTCACTCCCCAAATGGCTGCAACAGCTGGAGCTGAGCTGATGCAAAGCCAGAAGCTTCTTCCGGGTCTCCCACGTGGGTGCAGGGGCCCATGGACTTGGGCCATCTTCTGCTGCTTTCCCAGACACATTAGCAGGGAGCTGGACCAGAAGTGGAGCAGCTGAGACTTGAACTGGCATCCATATGGGATACTGGCGCTGCAGGCTTTAACCTGCTGTGCCACAGTGCCGGCCCCCACATGCATATTCCCATCACTTCTCTTTTGCTCATGGAAGCCGTCCTTGATTGACAACCATATTTCTCCCTGCTAAGCACAAGTTTGAGCTCAGAAACTTTCTAAACATAACACTCTAGGAAGGTGCTATTGCCACACAAGATAAAACCTCCTTGACATCTCCAGTCTACCAAGAAGGGTTTAGAGTCCAAGGTAGCGGTTAAAAGATAAGAAGGTGCTACTATGTCTCAGTAAATTATCCTTTATGGCTACCTGAAGAGAGTCTTAAGAAGCTCCAAAGGGCAGGGTAGAGGAGATGAATTTATCATGAGGCAGGTGAAGAATGGGCAGCATTAAAACCTGATAAAGGCCATTAAATCTTTATTGAACAATTATCAAGTATAAAAAGATCTAAGACTTAGGAGAGCCCCCCCCCCACACTTTCACATTCACTCTTCTAAATATTTTACCACCATTTTCCATTTTCAAATTTCTCACTATGCTTAACAGAATTTTAGAATGATGGACTGGATTCTGAATACGGGCACCTCTTCCTCCTGCTCTCCATTAATGAGCTATTGATGTCTCATGGCGAAGTCTCTTTGTTCTCCCGCACATGTAACCCTTCCAGGCATTGTGTTTGCTGCCACTGCTTTGTTTAGCATGGGCATTGTTTGTTAATTACAAAGGACGTCTAAATGAATATTGGCCCTGGTGCTCTCAAGTTCATTTGCTACTTATTGACTTTTCACTGTTATAAGCAAAACAACATCTATTTTCCTATCAACTTAGCTATTCACATAGCGTGACTCACTTTAGGTCATCTTTCCTAGATCATCTTGCTCCACCTTTTTTTAATTGTCAGGGTGTTTTTTTCTTTATTTTTAAACAAAGAATCTATTCTACCAATAAAACAGAACAGTCTTGGCTGCCATGCTTACTCATAGTAAAGGAGACGGCAGCTTTCTGTGGCAATAACTCACCTACTCAGAGGTTGTTTTTCCAATACTGTCAGTCGTAGAGGAGTTGGCTCAGAGAGAGAGAGTCTTTCAAGAAGTTAAAATCAACATCATAGAAATCATTTGCTAAATTTGCCTACTCTTTTTGTTTTCTTAGAATTCAACAACTTTCTTCTCCCATTTCAAATATGATCCTAAGAAATCAGGTGACCTGGTTTCTTTGCCCACAGAAAATAAGAATCAATTAATTTGGCCGGCACCGCGGCTCAATAGGCTAATCCTCCGGCTGCGGCACCGGCACCCCAGGTTCTAGTCCCAGTTGGGGCGCCGGTTCTGTTCCGGTTGCCCCTCTTCCAGTCCAGCTCTCTGCTGTGGCCCTGGAGGGCAGTGGAGGATGGCCCAGGTCCTTGGGCCCTGTACCCGCATGGGAGACCAGGAGGAAGCACCTGGCTGCTGGCTTTGGATCAGCGCAGTGCTCTGGCTGTAGCAGCCATTTTGGGGGTGAACCAATGGAAGGAAGACCTTTCTCTCTGTCTCTCTCACTGTCTAACTCTGTCAAAAAAAAAAAAAAAGAATCAATTAATTTGAAGGAGATCAAGAGGCTTTTAGAAAGGGACAAAATGCCTGGCAACGATGAAGGTAATAAAAAAGAGAATCAGACACAAGGATTCAAAACTATTGCCGTACGGTGTTGGCCAACTAGCCCCACACAGTATGTCACTCTCCACGTCGTCTCCACGGCCCCACACATCGTGTTCCTGGTTACATCCTTGAGCCACCATTACTTGTCCAGTATTTTCTACCTGAGGAAGGGAAAGCGTGGAATTTATTGTAAGAAACTTCTGGGTCACGGAGAGGATGCGGAATAGAAGGGACTGGGCTTCGGAGTAAACACATCTCTTTGCTTCTTATTCTTTCCTACTTCCTGCGGGACTCACCATTTTTTCAGTCTACTTTTCTTTACTCATAAAATGAAGGAAGGAATTAGGGAACGTTCCTAAACACTTGCTTGGATAAAGGTGGGCTCTGTATGAGTCTAAAGTTTTGAGTAGAGAGAAAGGAGAAGCAAGAGAAGGCTTGTGATAAAGAAAAGGGAAGTAGAGTGGGAAGTTTGAGCAGAAGCTCTGAGGAGCTTTTTTCAATATCACAACACCCAAGAGAAGGAAGGAGAGTTTCTGGATGCAACGTCTGCGTGGACAGGGATCTAGCCACTTGGGAAGAGGGCTGGGCCAGGCTGAAGTCAGGAGCCAGGAGCTCCATCTGAGTCTCCCCTGTGAGTGGCAGAAATCAAATACTTGAGCCATCATCTACTGTCTTGCAGGTGCATTAGCAGGAAGCTGGATTGAAAATGGAGTGGCCAGGACGGATGCCAGGCACTCCCATACCGGATGCAGGCCCCCCAAATAGCAGACACAATACCTGTCCTATTTATGAAAACTTTTCAATGAGGTACAATCTCAGTTCCTTTCCCCACCATCATATCATATGCAGTTCCTTATCAGACCATAAAGATGTCTGTTCATTCCTTTATTTGCTTAGCTTTTGATAAAAATGGTGTGCCTATTACAATTGAGGCAGTGTGCTAGTTCCTGGGGATAAAGTAATAAATGGACTGTAGTTGGCAAAATAATAATATCAGGACTGTTCCCATTCCTAAATCCTAAAATGCAGGAAAACACGGAGGCTCCCCTCAGTGAAGTGTGTTAGCCTTGAGTTGACATTAAATCGAGTCAACATTTAGTGGTGATAGAGTTGGTGTTGAGCTGGTTTTTTTCCCAAGAGTGTTCACTTAACAGAGAAAAACAGGGGGTATAGGCTTGGGTCAAGAATCAGTGATCACCAAACAGAAGGGCCTTCCACCCATCTGCTGGCATCCATCGCTGTGGCTTCAGCTCCTGCAGAGACCTCACAGGGCAGTTTCAGGTCAGCAGGAGAGAAAGTCTCCTCGCTAAAAGTGCGCAATCCCTGGTTTTCACAAGTGCTCTGTTGTCTACTGACCTAAGACCAGACCACGTCTTTGCATTAGGCTAGTCTTCTACCATCCCTTAATAATGTGTTGAAAAGAAATCAATGATTTCAATTTGCTTTGAAGAATTCAGCTGAGATCGTGTTTGAAAGACAGATTTTTGTTGCTAAAGGAGGTGAATTTATTTATAAAATGGTATTCATTATTGACTGCTTTGAAGATTCAGTAAAATACCAAAGAAAAGGCTTTGGGCTTTGAGGCCATATTTTAAAAACTGGCGCTGAAAGCAAGGGGGATCACAGTCCATGTACTATGGCCTGGTACAGCTCTGCCCAAACCCAGACAGAAAATCTCACAATATCTTAGAGTCGTTTTCTTCTTTATTGACTTTTGGCTTTGGCAGCTCTTAGAATTCTGATCTCAAAGACTCTGGGCATTATCAGATGATCACTGCTTCCTTTTACTGATCAGGAAATTGAAGCCCAAAGAGGTTGGTGATGCATATGGTTGTCCATGGTAACGTGGAGGTGCCTCTGGATGCAGGCGCTGGAGAAAGCAATAGTGCACACTCCTTTTTGGAAAGACAGGCAGAACAACACCTGGAATAAGAAACTTGGAATATCTGATACAGCTATGGAGAGTTTTGTCAACGAGCCAGCGGGAACTTCCTGGTGACAATCATTAATCAGTTATTGCTACCTGGTTTTATCTGCGGTGCCTAGATTAGCGCTTTTCTGCTGGGTTTCAAAGCAATCTTCATGTCGGATTGAAGCTTTGCCCCTTTCACTGGGGCACAGGGCTGGCCTTGGACTCTCGGCTTCCATGTGGACTGCATGGCATTAGCCGCAGGACACAGGTTGGCCGTTTATCTAATAAAATTGTAAATGTGTGTGTAAAGTCCAGGTCTAGGGAATATGACTATCCTGTTTAACAACGCAATAAAGGAGATTTTAGGTTGCATATTTTAAAGTTATTTAAGAGGGGGGAGGGAAGGGAAGGGAAAGAGAATGATTGAGATTGAGTTCCCATTTGCTGATTTACTATTTTATTATTTATTTGAAAGGCAGAGAGAGAGAGAGAGAGAGAGAGAGAAATCTTCCATCTGCTGGTTCACTCCCCAAACGGCTGCAATGGCCAGAGCTGGGCTGATCTGAAGCCAGGAGCCAAGAGCCTCCTCTGGATCTTCCACACAGGTACAGGGAACCAAGGACTTGAGCCTTCTACTAGCAGAGAGCTGGATTGGAACTGGAGCAACCAGGACTCCATACGGACGCTGGCACCTCAGGCCAGGGCTTTAACCCACTGCATCACACACCGGCCCTATGATTTACTTTCCAAATGCCTTTAATATTCGAGTCTAAGCCCAGCTGAAGCCAAGAGTCAGGAACTCAGTCGAGGTCTCCCACGTGGGTGGCAGAGAATCAACTCCATGAGCCACCACTACTAGTTCCCTGAGTCTGCATTAGCAGGAAACTGGACTCAGGAGCAGAGGCAGGACTTGAACCCAGGTAGCCCAGTGTGGGACACAGGCATCATGATGAGCACCTTAACAGCTAGGCCAAATGCCCCCACCCTTACACATTTCCCCCAACATGATGAACAACTGCTCTTTTAACTTAAAACATCCTTTTAAGAAGTTTGCATCAGCCACAATAAATTCTAGATTAAAATGTTTCTGTGAATTAATTTTTCACCGAGCCAAGCTATCTGTCAATGAAACTGATTTTTTATTTGAATTCAAATTGATGTGAAATATTTTTAAGCAATATACTTGTGGTTTCTTTCTTTCAAACTTTTTGATCATTTAAAATCCAATATTGCACAGAGTGTAATTATCTCTTTCAATAAATATGAACCATACTTTGAAGCTAGATTATACTATTTTAGAAACAGGGGGTAAATGAAAATTCACTAAACTAAGTAAGAAAATCCTGGAACTGGATGGGCGATATGACCGGGAAGAAAACACTGAGCCTCAGCAGGACTCAGTTTCCCTATTTATAAATAGAATTGGGGCCGGCGCCTCGGCTCACTAGGCTAATCCTCTGCTGCGGCGCCAACACCGGGTTCTAGTCCCAGTCGGGGTACTGGATTCTGTCCTGGTTGCCCCTCTTCCAGGCCAGCTCTCTGCTGTGGCCCGGGAGTGCAGTGGAGGATGGCCCAAGTGCTAGGGCCCTGCACCCGCATGGGAGACCAGAAGCACCTGGCTCCTGGTTTCGGATCGGTGCAGCACACCAGCCATAGCGGCCATTTGGGGGGTGAACCAATGGAAGGAAGACCTTTCTCTCTGTCTCTCTCACTGTCTAACTCTGCCTGTCAAAAAAAAATAGAATTGGGGGCCCCTGTTGCAGTGTAGTGGGTAAAGCCTCTGCCTGCAGTGTCTGCGTCCCATATAGGCGCCCATTCAATTCTCTGCTGCTCCACTTCCGATCCAGCTCTCTGCTATGGCCTAGGAGAGCAGCGGAAGATGGCCCAAGTGCTTGGGCCCCTGCACCCTCGTGAGAGACCTAGAAGCTCCTGCCTCTGGATGGGCTCAGCTCTGGCCATTGCAACCATTTGGGGAGTGAACCAGTGGGTGGAAGACCTTCCTTGCTCTCTCTCTCTCTCTCTCTCTCTCTGCCTCTGCCTTTCAAATATATAAATAAATCTCAAGAAGAAGGAGGAGGAGGAGGAAGAGGAAGGGAAGAAGAAAAGAAGAAGAATTGGGGGCAGTGTTGTGGCACAGCAGGATAAGTCACTGCCTGGGATACTGGTATCCCATACAAGCCCCAGTTCAAGTCCCAGCTGCCTCACTTCTGATCCAGCTCCCTGCCAATGCACCTGGGAGAGTAGAAGAAGATGGCCCAAGTCTTTGGGCCCCTACACCCACATAGGTGATGCAGATAGAGTGCCAGGCTCCTAGCTTCAGCCTGGCACAGCCCCAGCCATTGAGGTTGTTCTGGGGAGTAAACCAGTGGGTGAGGACCTCTCTCTCTCTCTCTCTCTCTCTCTCTGTGTGTGTGTGCGTGTGTGTGTGTGTACCTGTAATTCTGCCTTTCAAATAAATAATACAATCTTTAAAAATAATAAAGTTGTGGGGCCGGCACTGTGGTGCAGCAGGTAAAACCGCTGCCTGCTGCGCTGGCATCCTATGTGGGCACCAGTTTGAGTCCCAACTGTTCCATTTCTGATCCAGCTCTCTATTATGGCTTGGGAAAGCGGTGCAAGATGGCTCAAGTCTTGGGCCCCTGTACCCATGTGGGAGACCCAGAAGAGGCTCCTGGCTCCTGGCTTTCGGCTGGCCCAACTCTGGCCATTGTGACCACTTGGGGAGTGAACCAGCAGACAGAAGATCTCTCTCTTGTCTCTCCCTCTCTAACTCTGCTTTTCAAATAAATAAATCTTTTTTTTTTTTTTTGAAAGGCAGAGTGGACAGTGAGAGAGAGAGACAGAGAGAAAGGTCTTCCTTTACCATTGGTTCACCCTCCAATGGCCGCCGTGGCTGGCGCGCTGCTGCCGGCACGCTGCGGCTGGCGCACCACGCTGATCCGAAGTCAGGAGCCAGGTGCTTCTCCTGGTCTCCCATGGGGTGCAGGGCCCAAGCACTTGGGCCATCCTCCACTGCACTCCCGGGCCATAGCAGAGCTGGCCTGGAAGAGGGGCAACCGGGACAGAATCCGGCGCCCCGACCGGGACTAGAACCCAGTGTGCCGGCGCCGCAGGTGGAGGATTAGCCTAGTGAGCTGCAGCGCCAGCCATAAATAAGTCTTTAAAAAAAAAACTGGCACAAAATGAGATCTCAAATATATGTTGCATGAATGCTGAATGAAAGACATCTCTCGGAGCCTCAAGAATCAGGTGGTGTAAACCAGAGAGTGATGTTGTCTTAGTTAGCAGTCTGTGAGTAGATGTCTTAGTGGGGTTTTGGGGAAAAAAGCTTCTGCTTCCTGGACATGCTATAAACATCTGGATATCTCTTAAGGATTTATGTAATAGGTGGGTCTCATAAAATGATACAGTGATTACAAGCCCTTTATAAAGAAGTACCACATGGTTGAAAGCCAAGAGAAAAAATGGGCCATAGAAACAGACCTACAACTAATCCTATCACTTGAAATAACAGACAAGTGTTTCACAACAATGATAACTATTATATTCTAGAAAAGAAAAAATTAGAGAATCTTATCAGTGACCTGGAATCTATTTTTAAAAATAAATTTGAAATTCTAAAAGGGAAAAACTTGCTGTTTGATATTAAGAGCCTGTTAAATGGGTTTAATAGCAGATCAGACACAACTGAATACAATACTAAAAATCAAGTTCCTAGAGTATATTTGAAGCACAGATGAAAGACTAGAAAAACAATAGAAAAGAGAGCAAAAGACGTGTTGGATTTTACTGTCTTACGTAAGTAAGTGAAGACTTGCAGGGAGGACAGAACAGAAGGAAAAATCTGAGAAACAATGACCAAGTGTTTTCTAAACCTGGTGAAACATAGCAACCTACAGATTCCAGGAGGTCGGCGAGCCCCTAGGAAGAGCACATTAAACTGCTTAAAAGGTGCAAACCAGAGACAAAGGGGAAAAAGACTCACTGCTGCCAGAGCTGTGAGCTGGCAGTGAAGCCGGGCAGAACCCACGTAACCCAGAAGCGGGGAGCTTGTCCCTGAACGCCCCGGAAAACAGCGTGAGGCTGTGTGGTGGTAGCAAGAGCTACAATTTGATGCTTTGATTGAAAAACTGTATTACATTAGGGTTCGGTCTTGTCACTCTGCATTATGTATTCACCATGACAGCAGCAAAAAAGAGAGTTTCACTGTCCCCAGAAATCTCTGCTTGGCCTTTTCACCCCCTGTTTCCCGTAACCCTTGGCGACCACTGATCATTTGACCGTCGACATAGTTTTTGCCTTTTCCAGAATGTCAAAGAGTTGGAGCCATAGAGTGTGCAGCCTTTTCAGATCGGCTTCCTTCACTGTGACATAGTAACATGCGTTTACGGTTTCGCCACGTCTTTTCACGGCTTGAGAGGTCACTACTTTTTGGCACTGAACACTTCGTCTGGCTGTAGCGCAGTATACTTATCTGCCCACTGAAGGACGTCTTGGTGGCTTGCGTGCTTTGACAATTATGAATTAAGCTGCTGTAAATATTTGTGTGCAGGTATTACATGGGCATACGTTTCAATTCCCTCTGTGTGTGTACCAAGGAGCATGATTAATGGATTACACGGTAAGAGTGTCTTTAGTTTTGTAAGAAACTGTCAAACTACCCCTCCAAGGGCCGCGTCCTTTTGCATTCCCACCAGCCGTGAATGAAGGTAACAGTTGCTCCACATCCAGCAGCATGCGTGTTTTGTTCATTCGATGGGTTTTGTTCATTCTAATGTGTTTATGGTGGCGTCTCATTATTGTTTTCATGATGATTGATGTGGAGCATCTTCATATGCTTGTTTGCCATCTGTATATCTTCTTTGGAGTGTCTTGTAAGGTTTTTGGCTTTTCATTGGGTTGTTTCTTATTATTATTACTGAGTTTTTTTATTTTTATTTTTTATTTATTTTTTTTTTTGACAGGCAGAGTGGACAGTGAGAGAGAGAGACAGAGAGAAAGGTCTTCCTTTGCCGTTGGATCACCCTCCAATGGCCGCCGCGGCCGGCGCGCTGCGGCCGGCACACTGCGCTGATCCGATGCCAGGAGCCAGGAGCCAGGTGCTTTTCCTGGTCTCCCATGGGGTGCAGGGCCCAAGCACCTGGGCCATCCTCCACTGCACTCCCTGGCCACAGCAGAGAGCTGGCCTGGAAGAGGGGCAACCGGGACTAGAACCCGGTGTGCCGGCGCCGCAAGGCGGAGGATTAGCCTTGTGAGCCGCGGTGCCGGCTACTATTGAGTTTTAAGAGTTCTTTCTGGCTGGTGCCGCGGCTCCCTAGGCTAATCCTCCGCCTTGCGGCGCCGGCACACCGGGTTCTAGTCCCGGTCGGGTGCCGGATTCTGTCCCGGTTGCCCCTCTTCCAGGCCAGCTCTCTGCTGTGGCCAGGGAGTGCAGTGGAGGATGGCCCAGGTGCTTGGGCCCTGTACCCCATGGGAGACCAGAAGTACCTGGCTCCTGCCATCGGATCAGCGCAGTGCACGGGCCGCGGCGGCCATTGGAGGGTGAACCAACGGCAAAGGAAGACCTTTCTCTCTGTCTCTCTGTCTCAGTGAGAGTCACTGTCCACTCTGCCTGTCAAAAAAAAAAAGAGTTCTTTCTATCTTTTGTATAATAGTACTTTATTAAATTTTCTCTTGCAAATATTTTATTCCAGTCAAAGGTTTACCTTTTCACGTCCTTGATATAATTTGACTTTACAGAAATACGTTAAAAATTATTTATTGCCACACGGCAGGTTCAGTTTTATTGCCTGTTACTCCTCAAGATAATTTTCCATCCATTCGTTTACTTATTCACCCAACCTCAACCCTCCTTGCAGACATTCACTGAGAACCTTCTGAGTGACGTTCCTACGCTGTGTTCCTGGGGTGTAGCGGAACGCAAGAGGGACGTGTGCTTGGCGCAGGGTTAAGCTTGTGCGTGGGATGCTCTCTTCGCCTATCAGAGTGTCTGGGTTTGAGCTCTAGCTCCACTTGTGACTCCAGCTTCCTGCTAATGCAGACCTTGGGAGGCAGCAGTGATGCTGGGAGGCCCAGACTGAGTTCCTAGCTCCTGCCTTTGGCCTGACCCAGTCTTAAAGGTGTGGGCATTTGGGGAGTGAATCAGCAGGTGGGAGATCTTTCTCTGTCCATCTCTCTGTGTGTGTCTCTCTTTCAAATAAGATGAAATTTAAAACATTTTTAATGAAAAAGAAGACTAAACAAGAGAGATGTAGCTTTTGCCTTGTTGGCCCTGCTGCAGGCACTTTAAACAATTATGTATTACTCTCATTGATTCTATAAAAATGCCCATTTTTACAGAGGCCAAGAAAGTAAGCAAACCTGGCAGGGTTATAGAGCCTGTAACACAGGCTGAAACACACGGTGATGGTACAAAGCCAGATGGACCAGAGGAGAAAGCTCTAACCCTTCTCCCAAATGCATTGTCTCTGTGGATGGTGACCCCATTCCTCTTTTGCTCCTCTAAGCCCTTCACATCCTTTCAAGTGCAACTGAAATCCTTCATGCCCTAGGAAATTTCCCGATTTACCTCTGCCGAAGGCCTGCAGCATCCCTTGCCTATACCACGTGTTTTAGCACCAATTTCCGTATTGTCCTAAGTGACCTCCAAACATAACTATGCATCTGCCGCTGGATGGGAATCTAAGTTTTACCTACTGTAACTTCTGGGTTAAGTTTGAACCCGGAAGGAGGGGAAAACATTTTGAGGACCCCACGAGGATTTTTGCTTAACCTGAGGTCCATGGAGTCCATGGTTTCCCTTCAACAGATGCCACTGTGTGTGTGTGTGTGTGTGTGCGCGTGCGTGCGTGTGAAGTGTTGCCTCTGTGAGAACCACAGAGACAGAGCAATAGTGGAAGTCCACAGGGCGGGCGGCTCGCTCTTTCTCCCTCTCCCTTTGTTGCACATCTCCCTTTTGCTCTAGACCACGAGCCCTTACACTTTAGCAGGCATCACAGGTCATTTCCCCCTTGCCACTTGTCCTTGAGCCCCAGCAGAGGAAAGTTGTCTTGTTCACTCTGGAACAACAACAACAAAGTTCAGTCCTAATCGTTCCAGGGCAATTATGAGAAGGAAGACACGCACCGCTACGTTTCTGACAGGTTTGTACAATCGAGTTTTAGTATTCAGCGCTTACGAAAATGCTAATCCCCCGAGAGGGAGAGGGAAAAACCTCTGCCTGAGTCCTTCAGCACAAACAAACATCTTAGAGGAAATGGGAAGGAAAAGCACATTGGTGTAATTGCAAAGAGGCAGCGGGAGAGAGATGACCAGAATCATCCATTGCCACCGAGCGGGAGAGGAGCAAGGGCAGCAAGTGACTTCAAGAAAGTTCAGTGCCGAGGCTGGCACCGAGGTGCAGCAGGTTAAGCCGCAGGCTGCGATGCTGCATACCATATGGGCACTGGTTCAGGTCTGTGCTGTTGAGCTTCCGATCCAGCTCCCTGCTCATGCATGTGGGAAAGCAGCACACTGGGGCCCCTGCCACCCACGGGAGAGATCTGGGTGGAGTTCCTGGGTCCTGGCTTTGGCCTGGCCCAGCCCTGGCCATCGTAGCTATCGGAGGAGTGAACCAGTAGACGGCAGACACAAAGGCAGATCTTCCATCTGTTGCTTCACTCCCCAAATTGTGACCGCAGCAGGCAGGGCTAGGCCAGGCTGAAGCCAGGAGCCAGGAATTCTGTCCAGATCTCCCACGTGGGTGCAGGGGCCCAAGCACCTTGAACCATCATCTGCTGCTTTCCCAGGCACACTAACAAGTAGCTGAATCAGAAGTGGGACATCCGGGACTCAAATCAGCACTCTGATATGGGATGTGGGTGAGGGGCTTAATCCACTGCCCAACAACGTGGGTCAGAAACTTTCCTGTCAAGGCCGGCGCCGTGGCTCAATAGGCTAATCCTCCACCTTGCGGCGCCGGCACACCGGGTTCTAGTCCCGGTCAGGGCGCCGGATTCTGTCCCGGTTTCCCCTCTTCCAGGCCAGCTCTCTGCTATGGCCAGGGAGTGCAGTGGAGGATGGCCCAGGTGCTTGGGCCCTGCATCCCATGGGAGACCAGGAAAAGCACCTGGATCCTGGCTCCTGCCATCAGATCAGCACGGTGCGCCGGCTGCAGCGGCGGCCATTGGAAGGTGATCCAACGGCAAAGGAAGACCTTTCTCTCTCTGTCTCTCTCTCTCACTGTCCACTCTGCCTGTAAAAAAAAAAAAAACTTTCCTGTCTTGGTGTTGACAAGCAAGTCTCACCACGTGATCTAATCTACGTGACCTCTGCTAATAATGATAGAACTCATACGGTGGCCGTGTCACACATGAGTACTGAGAAGGGATGACTTTTTCATTTTTACATTTTTCTTTGGCCATATCAGCAACTCTGCTCTGGGATTTCTGTTTTAGAAATTAATAGACTCCATAGAATCCTAGCTCACATTCGTGGGGTAGACCAGACGTGTGATTCTAATTCTTACTTCTACTGGAATTCCTATAAAAAGGAAACGTAGTAATTTCTCCTCCCATTTCCCTGTTTTGCTTAGGAGAAATGTATAGCCAGTGAGCAATTCCACATCTCAGACCGCAGGCACTGGGACGTGCGTGTGGAGCAGGATGCTCACTGTGTCGTGCAGACTTGTTCCAGTGTTAAGGCAATGCTCGGTCTTGGGACCCAGGAGAGTACCCCAGCTGCCTGTGTTCTCTCTGCGTTCTGCAGCCCCACGACTGGACATGGTGGGCTCCTCTGAGGGATGCTTTCTGGAGCTCATCTCCCAACCTGCGCCTCGGCATTTGTCCCTCTTCCTTCTAGTTATGTGCGGGCATCAAAATTAGTCTTACTCAGAAGCTGTAGTGCATTCCTTGGCCCAGGTGTGATACCTGTAATCTGGCTAAATTACCCAGTAGCGCAGTTCCTCTAAGAAAAGGGTCTCGGGGCCGGCGCTGTGGCGCAGCCACCAACATCCCATATGGGCACCGGGTTCTAGTCCCGGCTGCTCCTCTTCTGATCCAGCTCCCTACTATGACCTGAGAAAGCAGTAGAAGATGGTCCAAGTGCTTGGGGCCCTGCACTCACATGGGAGACCGGAAGAAACTCCTGGCTTTGGATCAGCACAGCTCCAGCCATTGCGGTCATCTGGGGAGTGAACCAGCAGATGGAAGACCTCTCTCTCTCTGTCTCTACCTCTCTCTATAACTCCGTCTTTCAAATAAATAAAATAAATCTTTAAAAAAAAGAGAGAGAGAGACAGCACTCTCATCAGCTGCTTAAATTCCCCAGATGCCCACCAAGGCCAGAACTCAGCAGGGAAGAAGCCAGGGGCAACAAATTCAATCCAGGTTGCCTATGTAAGGGAGAAGAACCCAACCACTTGAGCCATCCCCTGTTCCTCCCAGAGTGTGCATTAGCAGGAAGTTGGAATCGGCAGCAGAGCTGGGACTCCAAACCAGGTACTCTGAAGTGAGATACAGGCGTCCTAACCAGCATCTTTACACTGCAAGGCTCATATCCCCCTCCCAGTGGGCTCTCTTAATTCCAGCTGTATCTCTGGGCCCTGTGGCTTTGCTCGGCTCATACCGGAGCACAGATGGGATTGTGAGTAAGCTCCACAATGGCAGATTCAGCAGAGTAGGGTACCTGCTGCAGGAGGGATCACTGTGGCATGTGTGACCAGATTGGCTCCATCCTGGTCTGGTTCTGGGTCCAGTTTTTTTTTTTTTTTTTTTTTTTTTTTTACAGGCAGAGTGGACAGTGAGAGAGAGAGACAGAGAGAAAGGTCTTCCTTTTTGCCATTGGTTCACCCTCCAATGGCCGCTGTGGCCGGCACGCTGTGGCCAGCGCACCGCGCTGATCCGATGGCAGGAGCCAGGTGCTTCTCCTGGTCTCCCATGGGGTGCAGGGCCCAAGCACTTGGGCCATCCTCCACTGCACTCCCTGGCCACAGCAGAAAGCTGGCCTGGAAGAGGGGCAACCGGGACAGAATCCGGCGCCCCGACCGGGACTAGAACCTGGTGTGCCGGCGCCGCAAGGTGGAGGATTAGCATAGTGAGCCGCGGCACCGACCAGGGTCCAGTTTTAAATCTGGCTTTGTGCCCTGGTGCTTTCCAACCCGCTCTGTCCTGCTATAGCTATTGGGCTACATCCCTCTGGGTCCCAGGCAACAACATAGGTCTTGTTCAAGAGTAGGTCCTTACAGTGCTCTTCCCTGAGATCTGGACTTGTCCTAGACTTTAGAAGAAGAACATTCTGGAATGTCAAAATGGAAGTAGGGGCTAATGTCACATGTTGGTTGAGGAAAGCCGGTGGTGGAGGGCGTAGGTGGCTGTGAAGGGGTGAGCTGCAGAAGCTGGGGAAGTGGAAGACACGCCCCTCCTGAGACAGCATTAACTCTAGATTTATCCTTGCCTATTTCTCTTCCAACTAAGACTGGGGTACACTGTCTGGGTGTTATCTGATGCTGGGGTCCCAGGAAACATGACTGTGGAGTGACCCAGGGCACACAGTGTCACAGGGAGGTCATGTTCATGTCCAGAGAGGGCAGAGCTGCACCCGGCTGGTGGGGCCCCGTCTCAGTGCAGTAGCTCCAGCATGTTCTGAGGTCCTGCAGCCACCGCAGGCAGGTGCAGTCATGCACGGCGCCCTGGTGGAGGATGCAAGGAAGGAGGGCAGACTCTTGCACTCCTCTCTACGCTTTCATGACAGGCCACTGGAAACACCTGATGACAGAATGCTTTGTGCCAACCGTGCTGCAGGAGGTCACAGCTGACTTCAAAGCACATCACCCTCCCAGGACCAATGGCACCTCCCTGTAGGTGCAGCCTTAGCATCCCTGAGCTGGTCCTGCACCAGGTGCTTACCATTGCTGCCCCCATTTGAGGGACTTGGGCCTCTGGGATAGGGTAACTACAGGGAAATATCCGGATGCTGTGTGAGTTGCAAAAACAATAAATATTTTAGCAGTGTTTTTTCTAAGAGTGACCAGTGGCTCATCTGTATTAGAGTCACCGACAGACGTATTAAAAATCTTTCTTCTAGACTCATCCCAGACTTACAGACTCACTCTTTAGACACGAGATCTTAGATATGTGAAATGAGAAAGCACCCCGGGTGAATCTTTGCACAACCAAGTTGAGACCCGCAGCCTGGAGTTCAAGGCTCCTCTGTAGGTAATCAGGTTATCTGTGTGGCTTAAGAGACTCCCTGAAAGATGATGCTAGGACATTCTCTCTCTCTCTCTCTCTCTCTCTCTCTCTCTCTCCCTCTCTCTCTCTTTTAATCTCTCTCTCGAACAAATAAATGGCGTCACTGTTCCAGAATTTACCAGGCTGCGATGCAAAGTCCTTTTCCCTGTCCTTCTTTCCCAGTGGGTCAGGGGCTCTCCATGGAAGGAATTTGGTCTTCTTGGCTGGAGTTGATTCGGCCCTCATTGGCTATCAAGAAATGGTTGAACAAATGGAGACTCATGCGGGAGCTAAACAAACAGGTTTGAGGAATTCTAAGAAGGTCGGGGGTCTAGGAAGATAAAAGGCACAGGCATGTTTTTGGAGATTGGAACTGCTAGGGTTAAGTGTGGCAGAGGAAGATCAGTGTAGGTGGGCACGTGGAGAAAGCTTACAGAGCAAAGCCGTCTGAGTACCAATGGAGTCCTGGAGTGCTCGGCGGGAGGAGCAGAGTGTCCTCTGTGGATGAGGAGTCATGGAGTCTGGGGGCTGGGAAGTGAGGCTGTCAAAGGGGTATTTGGGACTGATTATGCGGCCACGAGCAGCTTCCCTGGGAGGAGGAAGCCATGGAGGTGAGGCGCGCAGCTGCGGCAAATGCTAAGGGTAGCTGAGGACTGGCTTGGCTGTGTTAGAGGCAGCACGTGCCGAGACCCCTAGCCACACCTCCCGTTGAAGCCTCAGAGTCGCTGGGTGAGTGGAGAGGTTGGCTTAGTGAGTGGCAGGCTGTGTTCCATATCAGAGTCCCTGGATTTGTCGCAGGTTCCAGCTCCTGACTCCTTTTCTGTTAGTGTAGACCCTGAGAGGCAGTGATGGCAGCTCAAGCAATTGTGCCCCTGCCACCCACATGGGAGACCTGGATTGAGCTCCTGGTTTGGGCCCTAGTCCAGGGCTGGCTGTCACCTGCATTTGGGGAGTGAACCAGCAGCACATGGAAGTGCTGTCTCTCCCCCTCTGTCTGCCTCTCAAATAATTTTTTTAAAGATTTATCTAGGGTACTGAGCCCCAAGACCTTTGTTTTGCTCCTGGCTCCCATCTACCTGAACTCCTGGGTCTGACAGTTCTTTCCTCCCTTGGCTGCCCTACTGACCTATCTCATCCGGCACCAGGATAACCGGGAAGCAGCGTGGGGCACACGTCGCGGGGAGTGGCTCTGGGCGAGAGAGGAAGGGGTCTTCACCAAGATAAGCTCCGAGGGTGGAGAGGAGGAACCAGGTTTAAGAACAATTTCTTAGGCAGAATCTATTAATTTGGTGCAGGAGTGTGAAGCAGGAAGGGGGTTATATTAAGGATAATTTTGAGGCTTCTGGGCAGTAGATATAGGAATATATGGAGCAGGATCATGAATAACCCAGATTGGAATATTTTGAATTTGAATGTAAGGGGACTATGAAATATCCAGGTAGGAGAGTCTGGGAGTTCATTAGAGAGGGACTTGGAACTCAGGAGTCACATGGGTGCTGGTTGTGGGTTACTGGTGATCCCCGGAAGTCCTGTAAATGGCTGTTATCCCCAAGAGAGATCATGTGGAAGGAAAAGAGCCAATGATAGATCCGGCGCTAGGGAGTAGACGGAGGAGGAGAAGGAGACAGTGAGAGAACTGAGAGGGCCTGGCCCAGATAGAAGGAAAGCTGGAAGGAGCATTCGATGAAGGCAAGCGTTTCAGGAAAATGAAAGTAGCTGATGTCACAGCACAGGGGGTTGGATTAAACTACTGAGATTCATTAGTGCACCAGAGAGCAATTTCAGTGGGCGCCAGATTAACAAGGAGGGACACGGGAGGCCAGGAGAAGGAAACCAGGGCCCCCCTCTCCAGCTGTGTGCAGGGAGGGCCGCCTTCTTCATGGTGTCTCCAGACAACCGAAGTCCAAGGAATGAAAAATGACGAGCAGAGGGTCTTTCCTCGCAACCTCCACTCTACTTCTCTTCAATCCACTCCGCTTTCATTTAGAAGGGTGAGCATTTGCTCCAGGGCTTATTTTCAGGGCTGCTAAAAGTAGTGTAATTCAAAGGATTAATGATATCTCTGCCTTCTTTTCTGTAAGAAATGATTCCACTCCCGTGTTTAACTTGTTAGGAGGAGAATATAAAAAACCTGCATTCCTGGCTTTTATCAATGGAAATTCATGTTTTCGTAATCTCTTAAGGAATCAGTTCCTTGCTCTTTGAAACAAGATGATACATTTCACATTCCAAGTTTCTTATTGTGAAATTCAATATCATCAAGAAGTGTCAATGGCTGAATTATAAGAATCCCCCACAATGGAATTGCTACAAGACAAAGACAGGAGCCTGAATAAAGATGAACTGGATATTGAAACTATTTCTTTGTTTAAAAAATAGCAAAGATGTTTCCTCTGTAACTATGGAGGATTTTTTTTTTTTTTGGTGGTGGTTGTCAGTCTTTTGGCTAAACTCTAGTAAATTACTTTCTTTTCTTAAATATTTCTTTAAAGATTTTATTTATTTATCTGAAAGGCAGAATTACAGAGAGGCAGAGAGAGAGAGAGAGAGAGAGAGAGAGAGATCTTTCATTCACTGGTTCATTCCCCAGATGGCCACAACAGCTGGAGTTGCACCAATCCAGAGCCAGGAGCCAGGAGCTTCTTTCAGGTCTCCCAAGTGGGTGCAGGGGCCTAAGGACTTGGGCCATCTTCTACTGCTTTCCCAGGCCACAGCAGAGAGCTGGATGCGAAGTGGAGCAGCTGGGACTCAAACCAGTGCCCATATGGGATGCCGGCATTGCAGGTGATGGCTTTACCAGCTACGCCACAGTGCCGGCTCCTGTAAACTACTTTCATAGAATGGACTCTACCCTGCCTGTGGTACCAGACACGTGTATACAGCACATGCCCCATTTTATCCACTCAGAAAAGTATCAGATTACATTTGTTTACATTTCTGATTAATTCACTCAGCAACAACAGGAGGGTAAGTGGTGAAAGCTGATTTACGGCCACAGGGAGCTCCATGTGTGTATGGTTATGACAAGGACTCTAGTGCAAGAGGTATGGGGGAGGGCTCAGTATGAACCCAGTGCTGCTGCTAGGAAAACAAAAGCTGGATGGTTCAATGGCTATCCAAGACAGAGACCATGGGCAAGGCTCTTGCATCAGTGAACAGGGATTGAGCTGGCTGATCTACCTAGAAGGGGCATCTACCTCTAGGTTGGTGGACAGCTCACGAGACTCCTAAAGAGAGATGGGGTGCCCAGGGTGATGCAGCCTGGACTAAAGTCCAAAATCATGCTGCAGATGGGCCAGGTGATAGCCGTGCACTGGGCAATGCTACACTCCCATGGCCGCTGGACCGTGGTCCAGCATCAAGGTCTTGGACTGGTCCACGCCTTCCCATCACCAGTTGCTGGGTGAACTGAGGTTATGTCCCTTCCTGCCAACTGCAAGAGAGCCCGGCACGGTGGTCCCTGACATTTCCAGTCTTTACTGGCAGCTGACTTTGCCTCCTATGGTTGGGGATCCCTAGGCACAGAAGGGGTCTCTCCCTGGGTGATGAAAAGTATGGGTGACATGCCATGCCCATAGTTGAGAACTAGAACTCTATCCTAGCCTTCTTTATGGGACCAGAAACAGCCCAATGTCCTGCTGGTAGTAGTTCCCAACTAATCTTTCGAATATGAATGCTCCGCCAGCCCACACTTGGGTTACACCTCGTGGGTTACTAAGGGGAGCCAAGCACCCTGCTGAGTCCCTGCTTTTCCACGCAGCCTTTGCTGAACCTGTCATAATGTGGCCATGCTGTTTCCCCATTTGTTATGGTATCTATGAGTACTTGCATGTTGAGGCTCAACAAAACTCACCGTCCACTCAGTGAGTATGTCAAAATGTGCATGAAATTTGAAAAATAGGGAAATTGGTATTTAAATCCTCTGGTCTCTACTTAGAGAGAGAAGGGAGCTGGGGCGTTTGAAGATGGACGTCTCCAGCAGAG
The DNA here is from genome assembly GCF_964237555.1 of Oryctolagus cuniculus. Classification (NCBI taxonomy): domain Eukaryota; kingdom Metazoa; phylum Chordata; class Mammalia; order Lagomorpha; family Leporidae; genus Oryctolagus; species Oryctolagus cuniculus. Next base: position 35,308,753 of record NC_091451.1, on the reverse strand, counting down.
CACTCACGTGGCGAGTGACACAACCCACGTGCTATTTGACAGGATTGCTCTCCCTGCTCACTGCTCAGGGAGAAGGAGAGCTTGGAGCTGATGGACTGGTGAGCCATCCATTTTCTGTGAAATAAGGACAGCGCTGGGTTTACATGGTAAGGTTATCAGATATCTTACATCCAAACAGCTACCTTAAAATGACTCCACACAGGTGATCATTTCCCCCTGATGGCAATGTTGGCTATTTTAATGTACAATGCGGTGCCTTGAAAACAGTGGAAACCCAGTGAATTTTTCTTGGTGATGATAACAGCTAGAGATAACAACACTGATTTATATTTTTGTAACAAAAGGCAAGGCAATTTTTTTGGGGATGCTCTGGAGGTATTTTAATACAATACATTAAAACTGTGGGTAGGGGCTGGAGCTGTGGCGTAGTGGGTTTACGCCCTGGCCTGCAGTGCCAGCATCCCATATGGGTGTTGGTTCTAGTCCTGGCTGCTCTACTTCCGATCCAGCTCAGCTGTGGCCTGGGAAAGCAGTAGAAGATGGCCAAGTCCTTGGGTCCCTGCACCCACATGGAAGACCTGGAAGAAGCTCCTGGCTCCCAGCTTCCAATCGGCACAACTACGGCTGTTGCGGCCAATTGGAGAGTGAAGCAACGAATAGAAGACCAATCTCTCTCTCTCTCTCTCTCTCTCTGCCTCTCCTCTCTTTGTGTAACTCTGACTTTCTAATAAATAAATAAATCTTAAAAAAAAAAAAAAACAACTGTGGGTGAAGTATTAGATCTACTGTGGTGCCGTTACTGATGCCGATACATTTTAATAAGATGATTATTGAACAAAAGAGTTTCTGTATATCATTTACCTAACTTCTTGGATGTTAACATTTTGAATTGCCAGGGTAATCTATCAAAACTGAAAAAGTAACTTTGGTACAGCCTATTAACTAAACTATAGACATCAGCTGGATTTCCGCACCCACTGTTCCCGGTCAGGGGGTGACTTTGGCACCAGTTTGAGTTATGGAGTCCAAAACAGTAACAGCAGAACTTCCTGAGTTCAGGCCGGTTGGGGTTGGATAGAGAGAATGGCCCAGGACCACTCTCACGGGTCAGTGTGTGTGTCCAGCGTAAGGCCAAGTACTTAGTCCGCAGGATCCGAGTTCCTTCTGGGCCTGAAATCTAGGGGAGGCCAGCGGGTGTTCTGATGTAAGACCGTGAGGTTTAGGCTGCCAATCACGTGAATGGAAGTTTCCCCGATTCCGAAGCCCGCGACCACGACCACCATAGAACAGACTGGACGCTGGACATGGGGTGGGACTCCGCGGCTCATCTGTATCGACGTGGCGGGTGACTCTGATGTGCCAGCTTATCCTATAACGATGAAGTGCCCCTTAGGGACATGGGGTCTTTCTGTGATGCAGGGAGTCAGTTCCGGCCCTCCTCACCCCCAACCCCAAATCCCCATCTCCCAGGGTCCCCGTCACCCTCCTTTCTCCAGGGGGTGAGTGGGGGCTGCCCCACTGTTGGCCTAAACCCAAACCCCGGCTGGAGCAAACATCCCCAGGCACCCATGGCTGTTCTTTGCTTGATTAACATTGTGTAAAGTGATCTGAAATTCAGGCATAAAAAGAGCCTGGGTACTGCAGTGTGGGTGATTGCCCGAGGCGATCCAGCTGAAACCCAGAGGCTGCGAGGCCCGCGCTCCGCAGCCCGCTGCTCTGCCCAGTGCCAGGACGGGCCATTTTGGGCAGCGTCCCGGGCGCGTTGCTCCACGTGGGAGTCAGCTCGCAAGCCAATTCCTAAAGGGCCGAGGGGAGAGAAGGGTCCAAGGGCACATGACAGGGCTAGTAAAGGATGAGACGGGACGCCAGCCACCCAGCACGGTGTCAGGAATCCATGTGATTAAATCCGCACGGGAGGAACGAGTGCAGGTGAGTGCTGGTCGTGCCTTGTGATGGGCTTCCCCGTAGTGATTTAGAGAGAAAGGTCTTCCTTTTGCCGTTGGTTCACCCTCCAATGGCCGCCGCAGCCGGCGCGCTGCGGCCGGCGCACCTCGCTGATCCGATGGCAGGAGCCAGGTGCTTCTCCTGGTCTCCCATGGGTGCAGGGCCCAAGGACTTGGGCCATCTTCCACTGCACTCCCTGGCCACAGCAGAGAGCTTGGCCTGGAAGAGGGGCAACCGGGACAGAATCCGGAGCCCCAACTGGGACTAGAACCCGGTGTGCCGGCGCCGCAAGGCAGAGGATTAGCCTAGTGAGCCGCAGCGCCGGCCTGTGATTTAGTCTTGGCACCTGTGGAAGACATAGTGACATCTGCATCGGGTGCTGTTTCACTCCTAAGAGTGAGTTAGTAAAAGGTGGGGCTACAGGTTCCCTGTAGACGGTTAAGGCTTTTGAGGCTTCACAGGACGAAGGCGGTGGCATTTGCTACGATTTGAGGGCTATAAGGAAGCAAGGGGGACATTGTGTTTTCAGTACAACCTGCTGACACCTGCCTGCAGGAGGTCAGAGCAGGAAGGGGCTGTTTGCGGCCAAGGCGATTTCTGTGCATCTGTGTCTGTGTAAATGGTGGTCACTGTGTATACAGACTAGCCTCAACCGTTTATGGTGATGGAGGGGAAAAAGATTTGTTTGGATGATCCAAAGTCTGTGTCAGGCGTTCATCATGCCTGGACTAGTAGCTGGGTTGTCAGCGGTCTCCCGAGCCCACAAGCTAAAGATGTGGCCACTGGAAGCAACAGGAAACGTCACAGCTGGCACCGTAGAAGACTCACTGCCCCTCGCTTCAGGGGGCGGATTCCAGAGGAGCCAGGGCCAGGGCCGGGGTTGCCTTTTAAGATGCCTGTCCCACTTGACATCAGGTCCATCGTGAGGAATGCAAAGTCTCCCAAAGGAGAGCCAGGTGGTGCACTGACAGCGTCCACTCTGCCTGAGTGGTTAGAGTGCCCAGGAGCAGCTGCTGTCCCCAGCTAGCCCAGGGGCTGCGGAAGGCACCACAGCCATCCAGCTTGTTCCTTCCTGGACCTTGCACTTCTGAATGAGCCCACCTGGGGATGTGTCTGCGTGACACCCCTGGCTGTGCAACATCCCCCAGCCACCTGAAGCCACCAGCGATGCATTCCTCCTGACCTGCATCTGAACCAGGAAAAGAATAATAACCTTCAAACAGGCATCTTGCCTTCTGGCACCTGGAACACGACAGAGCCAAGTCCTCCTCCATCCGGGTCCTAGAGTGAGCCTTGCAAACATGGAGGGTCCTTTATGACGTGGTGATGGTTTACTTCCTGTGCCAGCTTGGCTATGGAGTGTGCACTTGACCTTATTCTGAGTATGTGTACAGGGAAGTCGAGTCGGTAAACTGAGGAAAGCAACTTGTGCCCCACGCCATGTGAGGGAGTCTCATCCGATCATGTAGAGGCCTACGTGGAACAAAACGGGGGTCCTCCTCCTGCCCGACTGCCCTGGGCTGGCATTTTCTCTGCCTTCAGACTGGAACAGGAACCTCCCCTCTTCTCCGGGGTTTTGAGTCTGCTGGCTTCCCTGCTGGAGCCTGCTCTGCCCAGTTGCCACCTTGCTGACAGCAAAGCTCAGGATTTGTTAGGCTCCACCATTGCATGAATCACATCCTTATCATAAATGTCTCCATATAAAAACACACTGCATGGGTTCTGTGTCTCTGGAGAACCCTACTACAAATAATCTTATTTATGAACATCATTAGCTCATTTAAAGGTTTCCTAAACACTTCTTATGTGTGTGTGACATTTCTGTGTTCTTGTGAGCTGTTTCCAAAGAGAGCAAGGATTCCTGGCTGTGTCAGTTTCCACCTTCTGTTTTGGTTTGGCTTTCTGTTTTTGTTTTTGTAGCTGGAGAGGCAGGCAGACACACAGAGAGAGCTACCCCAACAGCTGGGGCTGGACTGCAGCCGGGGCTGGGACCTGGGAACGCAATCGAGGCCTCCCCAGTGGATGGCAAGAACCCAATTACTCGAGCCATCACCGCTGCCTCCCAGGATCTGCAATGTCAAGAAGCTGGAGTCAGGGCCCAGCACCATGGCGTAGTGGGTGAAGCTGCTGCCGGTGATGCCGGCATCCCACACGGACACTAGTTCCAGTCCCGGCTGCTCCACTTCCAATCCAGCTCCCTGCTATTGCACCTGGGAAAGCAACAGAAGATGGCCCAAGTGCTTGGGTTCTGCACCCACATGGGAGATCTAGAAGAAGCTCCTGGCTTTGGCCTGGCTGTTACAGCCATTTGGGGAGTAAACCAGCAGATGGAAGATATCTCGCTCTCTCTCCATCCCTCTCTAACTCTTAGCTTTCAAACAAATAAATCTTTTTTAAAAAAAGTAGATCATAGCAGTGTTTTTTTTTTTTTAAAGAAAAAAACAAAAACAAAAACTGGAGTCAGAAGCCAAAGCTGGGAGTCAAACCCAGGCACTCTGATATGGGAAACTGGCATCTTAACAGTGCACTAGTTCAAGTGACTGCCCCTGGAATTTCTGTTTGTGTGTGCGTGGTGGGGGACAGATGATGAATAACAAAGTCATAAGTAAGATGGGGATTGTTAGAGGCTGTCAGTGCAGAAGAAGAAGGAAAAAACAGAGCATGACCAGAAAGAATGGACATCTGGAAGGGGACATCTGAGGAAAGACTTAAAGGGGTTGGGGTTTTGCCATGTGGAGGTCATGGTCAAGTTCAAGCCCCAGTGGACATGGGCCCCTGCCTGCAGCTCCTGCCTCCTTTGAAAGCTCATGTTCACCATGCCGCTGTCCATGCTGCACTCTGGCCTGCCTTGCTTTTCCATCCCCCCATGCCATTGTCTGTGCCCAGGGTGTGCCCTTCAGTGCTTCTCCCTGCACTTGTATACACCTCAATGAAGCTACCCAGCATGGACTAGCTCCAGCATAGAGCCAAAAACGTCACTTAGCTGAAGAGTTAGCAGGAAGTGGCAACATTACCCGAGCCCCAGGGTCACCCCATGGGAGCCTCAGCCAGATGCAGCCATGCTAGAAAGATGTGAAGAATTCTTTGGCCCCTGTCTTCTTGGCATCTTCCACTGTCATTCTGGGGCCCCTCATGGACCATCCCCAGCCCTTAGGCATCTGAACCGGGACTCCGTGACAGTCCAGTCTGTGAGAGGCAGCTCCTAGTCACGCAGAGCAAGGAGCATGGCGGAAAACAGCTCAGAAGACACTTGACGCGGCAGGGATCGTTGGCATTTGAACGTGGGGCATCGGTGCATGACTTAGCTGCAGGACTTACACCACTGTAGGGTAACAATTTGCCTGGCCGTGGGCTCCATACAACAGAGATGCTGTTTTATTGTACCCATAGCCAACAACGGTGCCTTGCTCAACCTTGCTCAACATCCGATGCATACATTCTTGGATGGATGGATGGGTGAATGAATGAACAAAGGACAGTTTCTTTTGACCACCACCTCTTCTGCTGTGGCCTAGCTTTGAGGAACTGCTGACACCAGCCTTTGTTTTCAGCATCTCATCACCTCTTACTGGTGCTAAGATTACTTTGCGCTAAGCGTTTGCAACATTTGAAGGCTATATGGCTGGTGTGACTACAAAGTAATCAGACCAGTTTTCAACAAAGGGATCAAATGAATTCATCAAGTAAGTTTGGCATTAATCCTTCCAGGAAGGCTGTGCACATCTTCCAGTGACCTTCCCATGCCTCCTGTATGAAATGCACAAGAAAAGGAATGAATCATTTTTTCAAAATAAAATTTTTTTTTTCGGTTAAATGTTCCCCAGCCCCTCACCTGGTTGGCATCTAGGTGGCTTGGGACACATCATCAGGGGAGTGATGTCTCCTTTTGGCAGAGGGGAACAGGAAGTAGACTACTACCAACAGAACCGACTGGTGGCTTGCCCCTGGGTGCAGGAGGGTCGAGAAGTGACTTCCTGGAGGCCCATGGGAACTCTGGTGTCGCCAGGTCTGGACAAGCAGGCCTTATATCTCACCTCATAAACGAAATACCTCAAGTTTCCAGGGTGTGTGAAGCCTTTCAGTACTGGCAATTGGATAACCAAGATCCACGTGCAAAAACCTCATTCCTCCACTGTGGAGTGGAGTCAGTTTTTAGCCTCTGAATGTGAGCAAAGAGGTGCATGAGTGGCAGGGGCATTGCTCAGCCCCAGAGTTTGAAGTTTTCTGTCTGCCAGGGTGCCCTGGGCACCTCCAGTACGGAAATCCGACGAGCCTGGGTCTCAGTGGCTCCGGTTCCCACTTAGCAGAAGCTAGACTTCCTTCGCTTGGTCTCCTGTTTCCATGCTGGTGAATCGCTACTCTGATCAGGTAAGAAATGATGACTAAAGAAATCTGCCGGTGGCTTGGTTTTGGATACCTCATTTTTCTAAAGTCCTTACAAGCATACTTCAAAAGTTCATGGAAAAATAGAAATTAAAAAACAAGTTTATTTTGGTACAAAACATTTTTGAAGTCTCTGTATACAAATGGAGTCTGTTGTGAAAAGACTTTGCATGGGTTTTGGATTTTTTTTTTTTTTTTTTTTGCTCCAAAATGACCTCCTTTAATTTCAGTTTGCGTGAACTGTTTTGAAGTAGCCTTGAACAGAGAAGTAGCTGGGAGGCCTGGTGGTGTTCTGGAAAGCACTGGGCCTGTTGGAGGTACTGGCGACTGGGATTCCAGCAGGTCTGCTCTCCAGGTGTGTGATTTTGGGTAAGTCGCTCCACCTTTAGGGGCCTCTGCTTTCTCATTTGAAAATTGGGGGTCTCATTATCTCCTTACAGGGTTGAGGAACAGATCACGTGGCATGTATGAACAAGAACTTTGAAGATGAACAAGTGCAACGTATTATGACATAAGGCGGCAGCAAAGAGGCCTTTGATGGTTGAGTTATACTCAAAATCTTCCATGATATTGATTTAGCTATAATTGGAGGGGGGGGGGAATTACTTTTCAAAGGGATTTTTTTTTTCCTATTCCAAAAATAGAATCCAGAAAGCACTTCCTCCCATTTGATTTTTCTTTCTGGTGTCAACCACAGCACCATGGTAGTGAGCGGTTTTACCAAATTGTGACCTTCAAACTTGGTGATATCGAAGGAAGTCCCCAGGCTGGAAGCCTTTCAAACAGGCTTTTCAAACACAAGCACTTTTATTTTGAGTTAAGGGCTAACAGAATTGTCCTCTTAAACGAGCCAGTGAGCGCTGGCAAGATTAAAAGTTGCTTTCCAGGTGGGCTGCAGTCAATGAATGAGCCCAGAGGTTGCTAAAAGCCCTTTGGGGGGCAAGAAGGAATCTGATATGATTTCCTGTAACAAACACTCCGACCCCTGCTGTGAAAGAGAAACCTAGACCAGCGCAGCCCTCTTAATCCTGGGTGAGCTGATTTGTGCATGCATCTAGGATCATAATTTACTTTCAGCTTACGGAATTTGTGCGTTTTTGCATTTGTTTTAATTTGTAATTAAGTTTCCTCTGTGCGGCACGCCATATGCCACCATTAATTCTTTCTCGTTGATTTCTTGGGAGATACATGACTGCATATTTTGATGCAATTTTTGAGGTCTTTTGAAAATCAAATGACTACGTGGTTAGCCATATGGGGCTTTGTTATTTAAAATAGCGTATTACAAAAAGTACGAGAGAGCAAAATGCAAAAAAGGACCTGTTAGCAGGGGGAAATACTGGGGAAAAGTGTTTAAAAGGTTGTTTTTAAAACACACACACACACACACACACACACCAGCCTCTTTCGCGGTGCATTTTTGAAATCTCCGGGTCGATCCCGCACGTCTCTCAGCCTCGGTGAACGCACCAGCGCGCCGGGCCCACCTCCCAATGCCGGTTCCTGCCCGCGCTGTATTTACGCCGGGGCTGCGGATACGAACATCTGCCTTCGGAGTTCGCTGGCAGCCGGCGTCTTCCTCCCCACGCCTCCTGCCCGGCCTCGGACGCTCGGCCCCGGGCAGGTCGGCGCACAGCCGGGGCCGCCGTGCTCCGTGTTGCCGGGGATCCTCGGCGCCCGCGAGCTGCCTGCGGTACGTGAGGGCTGCAGACCGGGCCGCGGGCGGGCGGGCGGGCGCGCGGCGCGCACTAGGACCCAGCGGGGCTCCGGGCCCGGGTGGGAGCCGCGCCGCCGACCCCGGGCGGGCGCCGGGCGCTGGAGCCGGGGTTCCGGCCGCGATCGGCTGCAGCTCGGCCGGGAGACGGCGCGACCCGGCGGCGGGGCCACCCGCGAGTCCAGCGCCGCCGCGGCCCCCCGATGCGGCCGCGAGAAGCAGCGGGGGGGCAGGCGATCGCAGGTAACGAAAACGGGGCTCGCTTCCTGCCGCCCAGCCTCCTGCTCCGGTTTAGCATTGTCATGCGGAGCCGGGGCGGCCGCGTTTGGGGGCCCCCTTCGGTGTTGGGGGGAAGGCGCCCGCCCTCGTGTTCCCACCTGGTTCCGGATTGATTTATAGCGTGGCCGCCCCGGTGGGAGAGACCGGGGATGCCAACTTGCTTATTTTCATTACTTTTCTCTCCGAAGTTAGTTCATTACCAAAAAAAAAAAAAGTTTCTCAGAAATGTGTGAATAGTCGTTTTCTTAAAAAAAATTTTTTTTGAGATTGCAGACAAATGGGTATTTATAAAAATGAGCAAATAGCGGGTGTCGTTCTGCGCCTGACTTGTGGGGAAACCCACTTTCTTGGGCTCCCTGACGTGACTTTTGTTTGCAAGCAACCAACATGCTGGATGTGAGTTTGGCTCGCCCGGAGTTTCGCTCGGCATTGCTGGTCGCAACTGTTTTGCTCTCCATTATAAACACTGGCAGATCTGCAGGCGGTCGGAGCCTCTTCCAGTCCTGCCCCTGGCTATCCTGATATGACACACGGAGACCAGGATTTCCGTGGAAAGCGCTGAGAATATTTCTGTTTTTTTTTTTTTTTTTTTGGGGGGGGGGGGAGGGAGAAAAACCTGTTTTGAGGATTTAAGCCGTGGTGACTGGCTGGGGAGACCGGAGAGGCGATTTTTCCTGCTCTGTGAATACTCCCGGGATGACATTTGGGAAAGAGAGAGGCAGCTTTTCATTGTGGGGCTGCTAATTGATTTAATGTATTAGTTTCAGCTGGCTGGGCGCGGGGAGCCCCCGTCAGCGGCCGAGCCTCAGGTGACACATTTGCCAGCAAACGTGAGAGAGAGGAGAGCCGGGCCGGGAAGCCCTGGTCGGCTGGGAGCCCCCAGGTGGAGCTGCCGAGGCTGGGTGCGAGCGGCTCAGTGAGGAAGGAGGGCACCGTTTTCCTTAGCCGGGAAGACGTCCTATTCTTTTCCTTTTGTTCCCCGGTTTTTCATTGATCGCCAGCTCTGCCTTGGAGAGGGCTGGCAGCTGAGAGGGTAGGGAGCCCTGAGGACTGCCGGCACCAAGGGCTGGAGCCCACTTAACTCTCGCACGGATTGGCCAGCCAGACTGAGACTTAGGAAAACAGCCAGCGAGAGCCTGCTTGGCCGTAATTCCAGTTCGGCCCCCCGGTGCGGGGATTCCTGCGAGATGGAGCCTTGAACCCCGGGTGCCGTTGGCTGGAGGTACCTTTTGCGTTTTATGTTTTGGTTGGCATTTCTCTCCAGAGAAAGTAGGCCATTTTGGTGCACACCACTTTACGCTGCGTTCTCAATGATCGCTGCTCCTGAGTTGTAAGATGCGAAGTTGTGCGAGTCAGAATTCGTGTTTGCCGGCCGGTGTTTGATCCGAGTGCTTAGATAGCGGCATCAGCGGACGGACGGTTCACTGTATCCTGACTTTGATGGTTTTAGGCGCCTTGTGCATTCGCACGTTTCTCACCCTGGATCTAAGTCTGGCAGGGAAAGAGAAACACAATGAAGAAAGCAAACAGCTCAAATCCGCTTGCGCACTGTTACCAGAAATTGTGGCATCTGCTTGGAGAACGCCTTTCATTTCCAAGAAAAGGGGCGTTCTTCACCATATAAGAATACGCATTAGTCAACGTGCTGAGATGTTGTCTGTGTGGGGCACAAACGTGGACGTCCTCATTGGAGGCCCCCAAGTGCTTCATTAAAGAAACACCCTCCCAGAAGTTGTTAAACGTATAAACACTTTTCCGATTGGCTTAAAAATTTAGACACAGGAAGTGGATGGTATCTCATAACCGATGAGTGGAGACATGGTTGCCATGGAAACGGAGGGAAGGCACCCCACCCCCTACCACACATCCAGACCCGACCGTGACCACCACCCTTCTCCTCATCTCAGATGCCTGCAGACCATGCTGGCTGCCGGGGCGGGAGCCTCCTCCTGGCAGCATCTGTTGAAACCTGAGCCAGTGCCTGTCAGATCAAGGTCATTTCACAACAACAACCAAAAATGCAGCCTCCTGGATTTCATAACTGTATTTTTATTGAAAATATTCGTGCTAAAAGCCTTAAAGCCAGGATGAGCACTCGTGCTTACTTGGCATTTTGCTACCCCTGAGTTGTGCCCGGGGAAGGCTTAATGAGCAGGGACCCGGGCACTTTGTTGTGGGATCCAGCTGATTTGTAGAGCTACTGTGGGAACCCGACTCTGTGGGGCCTTCACGATGGGCCTGGGACTGTGGCTGGAGAGTGCTTGGGCAGGGGCTCCTGGGGCCTTTCTGTTAGAAGAGGGTTCAAAGTTGAGCTGCAGCATTTGAACTTCAGCAAGTGTGGTGTTTTGGAATGGTGCCCTGGGGCTGGGATGGAGACTGGGGCTTTAGGAGAGAAACCCGTTCTCAGTGGCTGAGCAGGGAGAAGAAAGATGTCCACGTGCAAATAAGCAGTGCTTCAAAACTGCAGTCATTAGCGTTTGCTTGACTTAGAAAAGTTTCCTCTTGTGGGTGGGGAAGAGGTTTTTTTTTTTTTGTTTTTGTTTTGTTTTTTTTTTTTTTTTTTGGCAGGCAGATTTAAACAGTGAGACAGAAAGAGAGAAAGGTCTTCCTTCCGTTGGTTCACTCCCCAAATGGCCACTTCGGCCGGTGCCCTGCGCCAATCCGGAGCCAGGAGCCAGGTGCTTCCCCTGGTCTCCCACGCGGGTGCAGGGCCCAAGCACTTGGGCCATCCTCCACTGCCTTCCCGGGGCCACAGCAGAGAGCTGGACTGGAAGAGGGGCAACCAGGACTGACTGGACTAGAACCTGGGGTGCCGGCGCCGCAGGCAGAGGATTAGCCAAGTGAGCAGTGGCAGAGGGCTTTTGTTTTTAAGACAGTTGAAAGGGCCCCCAAGTCAAAGCTGCAGATATTTCCAGTATCTTGTTCATGATTTCCCTGAGGAGTATAAAAAAAGGAGCCAAGTTGGAGATTCTATCCCACCCCACCCTATTCATTTGGCTAACGGGGGGGGGGGGGGGGGGGGGGAGTGTGGGGGGACCTCTCCTGAGTTTTGGCTTTGAGGGTTAACTTTGAGCCTTGTACGTATAAGGCAAGTGCATTGACTGTGATTTTCCAATTTTTCAATGACAGTCATCAAATTTTAATTCCTTGATATTCACTTAAAAATATCTCCCTTCCAATCAAGGTAATTTATGGCAGTCTTGCTTTATCTTAATTGAAAATGGTCTGTTTTGAAACTTACTCAATTAACAGTTTGATCTTTTTGAGGAGCAGCAAATTCCTTTGTTTTCATCAATGGATTAATTGCACGGGGGAAGGGAGAAGCAGAAGGAGTTCCATCTATATATTAATGTTTATTTAATATCCTGCCTTCACGTCATAGGAAGCAGAGGCCTTAGAAGCCGTATACCAGAGATTGGCTGATTTCACCTTTATTTCATGATCGCATGTTGTCACATTCTTGACTGATTTGGGATTTGGTGAAGGAGGTTAAGTTTCATGGCACAACTGGTCTCTTTTCGCAAAGGATTTCCTGTAGGGAGCTTTCTTATCTGCAAGTGTGTTCATTGGCAGGAAACATGTCAGTTGCTTGTTTTTGCAAACTGAAGGAAATGAATGGGATTTGTTGGTTTCTACAATCTACCTTCATTCTCCATTGTCTGTCCAATAGTTTGCGCAGAACCCTTCATTCCTAAAGGGACTTGCACTCTAAGTCTTTGGTATTCCTGTCCAGTTGCTTTTGACTTGGGGATTACAAAAATTGATCATTACACTGTTATGTACAACTTGTTTTACCAATATAAATGAAGAAGCTGTTTAATAAAATTCCAGGTCATTTTCAGTTGTCAGGTAGTTACATATTCACTGAAGCTGATGTTTTTTGATGATTGTGCCTAATGTCTAATATTTGTTCCAAAATGCCAACCCACTACCAGTCTTGATTTTGGATTAGTGTGGCGGGGTAAAGAGAAAGGCAGTTTGCTTCTTCTCTTGGCTTTTAGGAAGAAGAGCCAGAAAGGATACATGTCAGGGGTGTGCCAGCGCTGGGGGTGGGCAGGCTAGAGGCATGAAAGCCAGGTCAGAGTATATAGGAGAAAACCAAATCTTAATTTTGAAAGGGTTTCCTGTGTGAAATTCTGGATATATTTTGTCTATTGAAAATAAGTGTATTGGATTGTTCTGATTCATGGATGCTTCAAATTCTGCAGGAGGGAAGAAGGGCGAACTTCTTTACAGGAAACTAAGCACCTGAACCCCCCTTTCCAGGAAGTCCCCTGGGGAGAGGGCCCAGCAGTGCCAGGCAAGGGGACCACTTATTACAATGGCTTTTCCATGTTTTTGTAGACATCATTTTGTTTTATGTTTAGCAGCAAATGAAATCTCCTGCAAGAACTTGCTCAATGAGCCAGATGACAGCAGAGCTGCTCTAGGGGACCCAGGAGCTAGGAGCCTGGAGCCCGTGGGCTTCCCCTGGGTTGTTCCTGGGGCACACCCTAGAACCCTGACTCTCCTGTGAACACAGTCTGAAAACCACTGCTATAAAAGTGCCCGAAATATTCTCTAAACAAGGCCCGAGCGAATTGTTTGCAGAGTCTGAGACCTCCTTAGGAGAAAACTTTTGCCCTGACAATTTAACACAATGCTTGTGAACAGCAGAGCAGGAAAAAGACAGCAGTTAGGTGTGTAATGCGACATACACTCTGAAGCTAGCATGCCTGTAGAAAAAATTACGACCAGTCACAGGTATGCAGATCTCTGAACCAGTCTGTAGTGAGAGAAATGGAAAGGGTGCTGTTGGGGCTTACTTACCCACTAGGGTTTCCTTACTTCTAAGTCACGGGATCAGCATGTGGAGATGTCTGGGATTAACTGGTTGCAGTCTAACTGGAATGCATGGTTATATTCCATTATCACCTCGGGATCTGTTCTATCACTGTTATTCTATTAATGGGTGAAGATAATTTCATATTAAGTGTCATTCATGAAATGAAAGTTTGCCAAGCTCTATAAATCTGCTTGGCAGACTTAGTGTTTTGAGTGTTGAGTGAAATGATAACACACAGATGATATTTGGATATCATCAAATATATTCACATCATCTTCTCTATTATGAAATTGCACTGAAATGACGGGATTGCGAGCAGGCTCAGTTCCCCCCTCCACATCGCAGCAGGTACCAGGATTAAGGATTTCCAGGGGGGCAGACAGAGGAATCCCCTTCAGTGTCACTCTGGATTTTCACAACTACTTGATTTACATGTGCTTGGGTGCACAGATAAGGAGGAACCAGCAGAGACTTCTGCCTAACTGTGTGTGGTAGAATTGTGTGTCTTAGGGCCATAGCCAGTCTCCGTGCCTTGTTTTTTGGAGGCTGCACAGTTGGGGAATCTGTTCAGGTAAAAAGGACAGACGCTTTTCGGCATTCTCCCTATTGCTTCCATTATGTTTGTCTTGTTTCTGCTGCCTGCACGGGGTTACAGATGGCAACCCAGGAACCGGTGTTCCAGAAGGCCACAGGTCTTCCAAGAATTTGTGCTGGACATATCTGACACACACACAGACAAGGGCACTTGAAACAGTTCCACAAAAAATGGAATTAACAAACAAGTGTATGTTTTGAAATGCGTGTGTAGATTTTTTGTATTAGGCATTTTTTATGAAGTCTTTGAGGAACCCTTGTATACAAAATTTTTTGCACCAAATACACTTTTTTAAATTCCATTTTATATAACCTTTAAAAATATTCTTATATAAACTAATATAAGCACAAAATAGTTGGCCATGGTAGTGGGTGACAACGATTGGGGGTAACTTGTATTTACTGAACTGTGTTGAAGGAAGCTTTTCACATTTTGGCTGCTTGAGTGATCTCATTTTCTACCAACCTGGATTTCAAAGAAGAGCTGATGTGTACAGCCAGAGACAACCAAGGCAGCTATTCCAAATCACATTCATGACAGAGGACGTGCTTCTTTGGGTAGATACTAGACTCTCCTGTTTGAACTCAAGTGTGGGCACATCACCAGGATGTTTCTTAAGTTGCAAATGGAGAACTTCTCCAAATGTTACCCACTCTGGGTCTAGCATCTTTGCGAATACTGCTTCCATGAGACTCAGAATAGCAAGTGCCCTGGAGAGGAGGTTGCAGCGTACCAGACGAGGTTAGACTTCGTATAACCTCAGAGATCTCTGCACTCTGAAAACTATCTGAGTCAGCAAACTTAATACTGTTGCAGCCTTAAAAATGAAACCAATTCTGATTGGCTTTCTAAATCTGTGACTTCCGTATCCTCAGAGTCAAAGAACAGCAGACTGAAGGTGTTCGGAAAAAAAAAAAATGTGCTCTAAACATGTGCAGACTGTTTTTTCCTTGTCATTTTTCTCTTAACAACAGAGTTTAATGGCTATTTACATAGGATTTACATTGTATTGGGAATTACAAGGGATCTACATAGGATTTAGAGTGTATGTATGGATATGCATTGGATATATGCTGATTGATATGCCATTTTATAGGGCAGACTTCAACATCCAGGGATTTTGGTCTCCTTGGTAGTTTCTGGAACCAGTTGTCTGTAAATACTGAGCAACAACTGCACTGTATGACTAGTTGGTACATGTCTAAATGAAGATACTCGTATTGTGTTGTGTGACTAGACGGCGTTTAGCATGGTCTCTTGAAAAGGAAATAAGTTGCAGTGGTTAGTGATATAGGAAAAGAGGCTGTTGCTTGTCAGATACTGGTCTCTAAATTATATGGCTCTTACTATAACATAGTGTTAATGCAATAATAATGCAGTGATAACTAACGGTAATGTGCACTGGTGTCCCATTCTACAGATGAAGAAAATAAGGCACTTGCTTTCCTGAGGGCCACACCCTCTCAGGTGGCTGACTAATTCTTGCTTTCAAGTCCCCTGACCCCAAATTCCAGGTGTTTCCCCTTGCACTCACAACAGTGCTGCTCACCAGTGCAGGGTGAGTGGCTTCCACTCCCACACCTGAAGTAGGACCGCCCCCCAGGGAGATCTGCAGGTGGGCTGGGGAGTATTGGTCATGATTCTGACCAGAAATGGGATTTTTTTTTTTTTGGACAGGCAGAGTGGACAGTGAGAGAGAGAGAGACAGAGAGAAAGGTCTTCCTTTGCCGTTGGTTCACCCTCCAATGGCTGCCGCGGCCGGCGTGCTGCAGCCGGCGCACCGCGCTGATCCGATGGCAGGAGCCAGGTACTTATCCTGGTCTCCCATGGGGTGCAGGGCCCAAGCACTCGGGCCATCCTCCACTGCACTCCCTGGCCACAGCAGAGAGCTGGTCTGGAAGAGGGGCAACCGGGACAGAATCCGGCGCCCCGACCGGGACTAGAACCCGGTGTGCCAGTGCCGCAAGGTGGAGGATTAGCCTAGTAAGCTACAGGGCCGGCCCAGAAATGGGATTTTGCTCCTCAACCTTCTGTGTTCCCAGTCTGACCAGGACTTTTAGGTTCCTTGTCATTGACTATTTTCCTTAAATCATCTCCATCTTTCAGATTTCCCTCCATCTTCTCCGAGTTCATTCATATACCTGACAAATGAAAGGTCCTAATCACAGGATAAGATTTTCATGAATTATCAGAATATTCGGCTCTAACTGTTGGTGGCAGATTTCCTAGACAACATTCACTTTTATAATCGGTGTGAATTGCTCCACAACTCGGGTGCAAATACAGTGACATTTCCTTGATTTTTCTCAGAATAAAAAATAGCTGGTTTAAGTCATCAGATTTGCAGGATGCCCTGTCTCTCTCTTAAAAAAAAAAAAAGATTTATTTATTTATTTGAAAGTTAGAAAGAAACAGACAGAGATCTTCCATCCACTGGTTCACTCCCCGAGTGGCTGCAATGGCCAGGGCTGAGCCAGGCTGAAGGCCTGGGTCACGTGAGTGCAGAGGCCCAAGCACTTGGGCCATCCTCTGCTGCTATCCCAAGGAGCAATAGCAGGGAGCTGGATTGGAACAGCTGGGACTTGAACCAGTGCCCATGTAGGAGGCCGGCATCACAGGCGGTGGCTTTACCTGCTGCGCTACAACGCCAGCCCCCAGTATCTTTTCCTTGCCCAACCCCTACTCCTAGGTCATGCAAATCCACAGGTTTTATAGAGATCAAGCTTAAAGGAGGGCAGTTTTCTTCCTCGGCGAAGCAGGCAGTTTTTGCCCCAGTGTAGGAGAAGGTTGCAAGTTAGGCCGTCAGCTGAGGATCCTGCTATGCCTGGTCTCTGCGTGACCAGTTGGAACTCGCAGAGGAACAGATGTAGACATCTTCAGGGAAGCATATGCCTGGTATTTTCTAATCCTCTTGAAGTGTTCAGGTGAATGATCAGAACCTGATGGAACTAATTCCAATTTCACAGGTGTGATTTCACATGTATGAAATCTTTATAAAGAATCAATTAAGGGAAGTGCTAAAGACATATATGTGCAAATTTGGGGAAATTATTCACTCATGCAAGGTATAGTTATTAAGCACCTCTTGCATACCAGGAACTATGCCTGTGGTAGGGTAAAGTGTACCTATCTGGCGTCTTCCCTGAAAATATCCCCAAATGTAGCTCTTTGGAAGTTGATATTCTAAGCTGAAGCTGATAAAGATGGATTCAAGTGAGAGCCTCCTCCCTGAACTCCTTCCTGGAGGTGCCAGGCCTTTTGTTTGCAGCAGACTGTGTGAGCAAGATTTAGAGGTAGGTCACTGGCTTGGGGCATGGCCCAGGAAGGCACCAGTAGGGGCAGGTGTGGGAGACAAGGAAGAGAAGGCAGCTGGGACAGTTGTTCCTTCCTTATGGTGGTTTACATCCTGATAAACTGCAATGTAATCTTAGTTCAAAAATGCATTGAGGGGACTGGCACTGTGGCGCCCCGGGTTAATGCCCTGGCCCCAAGTGCTGGCATCCCATATGGGCGCTGGTTTGAGACCTGGCTCTTCCACTTCCTATCCAGCTCTCTGCTATGGCCTGGGAAAGCAGTAAAAGATGGCCCAAGGCCTTGGACCCCTGTACCCGCATGGGAGACCTGAAAGAAGCTCCTGGCTTCTGGCTTCGGATCAGCGTAGCTCCAGCCATTGTGACCAATTGGGGAGTGAACCATCAGATGGAGGATCTCTCTCTCTCTCTCTCTGTCTCTCCTCTCTCTGTGTAACTCTGACTTTCAAATAAAAATAAATAAATCTTTTTTTTTTTTTAAAGGCATTGAACCCACCTAACCTAGTGAGCATCCTAGCTCTGCAACACAGGACAATTCAGGGCCCCGGTGGTGTCTCTGTGTGACCACAGAGTGACAGGAACTGCACTCACTGCTGCCCGCTGCCACCACCCAACACCGCAGACAGGATTGGGCCAACTAGTGCCAGCCCCAGAAAATTCAAATTCAAATTTTGAAGTAGGATTTCTACTGGATGCCGTGCCTTTTGCATCATTATGAAGTAGGAAACTTGCAAATTGAGCCATCCTAAGGCAGGGTAGGACTATGGCGAATCCACAGCAGGGTGGGCTCCGGCCCCGTGGGCTGTCCTGAGAGCCTGCCAGGACCACTTCTGCTTCCTGGGGGACACCCATCCCAGCACAGGAGGTCTGCAAACTGGCACAACAGGTTTGGGCTGCTAGAGTGTGCTCAGGACTTCTGGGCCCCATGGGCAGCTGAGTGCCCTGAGCAAGTGGGGCCTGAGAGCCATGTGGCTGGAGCACCGGCATTTTCTGTGTCCCTAGGCGCCTCCCGGGGTCTTGGAGCTGGAGATATATATTTTTGTTGTTGTTGTTGTTGTTTTTGACAGGCAGAGTGGACATGAGAGAGAGAGACAGAGAGAAAGGTCTTCCTTTGCCGTTGGTTCACCCTCCAATGGCTGCCAAGGCCGGCGCACTGCGGCCAGCGCACCGCGCTGATCCGATGGCAGGAGCCAGGTGTTTCTCCTGGTCTCCCATGGGGTGCAGGGCCCAAGGACTTGGGCCATCCTCCACTGCACTCCTCAGCCATAGCAGAGAGCTGGCCTGGAAGAGGGGCAACCAGGAAAGAATCCGGTGCCCCGACCGGGACTAGAACCCGGTGTGCCAGCGCCGCAAGGTGGAGGATTAGCCTAGTGAGCCGCGGCGCCGGCCAGAGCTGGAGATATATTAAAGGAATCACGTTTGAAGCAGTCCTTTGGACACAAATGAATGAAGATGCCTGCAAAGCAGTGTCTTTTCCGTCAAAAACAGTGGCAACAAGACGAGTGGCCTGAATGCTGGGTCTTAAGTGTCCGTCAGGACGCTGGTTCTCTGGTTTTGCTCTATTGTAACCAGCATTCTTGTTTCCCTGGTTGGAAAACTTGGACACCATTTGTTTGCCTTCTCACGCGTCTAATGGATCGCCGGGCTCTTCGCTGCGTCCCTTGCTACACACCTTGTCTTCGTCTGGTCTTGCGTTCTGGCGCCGCCCTCTAAGAATGCTGCCCCTAACCAGAGGGAGCTCCAGGAGGGGCCCCCTCCGTGCAGGCTCCTTCCTTCTTCTGCACCGCTGACTTCTGTCCCTCAACCGCCCTGGAAGTCTGGCTTTGGACAGAGACTTCTGTTTTCAAACCCTGTCTCTACTACTCATATAGCTGTGTGGCCCTAAGTGAATTCTAGCCTAAGACTCAGTAAGATGGAAAAAAACAACTCAGTAATGTGGAAATCCTGGAAGGGTTGTTGCGAAGGTTAAATCACAGAGTCCCTGAAAAGCGCTTGGCACAGACGCTGTCACGTCATCACAATCGAAATGATGGCAGCTGGTTTGTTTTTGTTTTTGTTTTTTTGGTTAATGTTGATGGACCCAACTTACAAGTCTGACCTCCTCTACCTAACTTCCAAGTTCTTTTGTAATTCAACCCTGCTCATTACTGTTCAGGGAATGTCGCAGGATCTGCTCAGGGTTTATTCAGCTCTGAACTTTTCTAGATCCTTCCGGCTCCCATGCCTCTGAGCATATTGCTGCCTGGACACAACCTACTTCTTTCTTTGTGTTGTTGAGCTGCTGCTTTTGTGTGCGTAAAACTCCGAAGTCCAGAGAACATGCAGTTTGCTCATTTTGTCTATAACACACACCCATTGATTATCAAGAGAAAGAAGAGTAACTTTAAAAAAAAAAAGTGTTTTATATATTTGAAAGGCAGAGAGTCAGAGAAAGTGAAGTCCTGTTCACTTGTTTACTCCCCAAGTGCCAACAATAGCCAGGGCTGGGCCAGGCTCAAGTCAGGAGCCAGGAACTCAACCTGGGTCTCCCATGTGGCTGGCAGGGAGCCATCACCTGTTGCCTCCCAAGGCGGGCATTAGCAGGAAGCTGGAATCAAGAGGAGCTGGAAGTCCAGCCCAGGCACTCTGATGGGGGTTGCAGGCATTCTAAGTGGAGTCTAATAACTTTTTTATTTAAAGATTTAATTTATTTACTTGAAAAAGAGTTACAGAGAGAGGTAGAGCCAGAAAGAGGTCTTCCATCTGCTGGTTCACTCCCCCAAATGACCACAAGGGCCAGAGCTGAGCTAATCTGAAGCCAGGAGCTTCTTCCAAGTCTCCCACATGGGTGCAGAGGCCCAAGGACTTGGGTCATCTTCTACTGCTTTCCCAGGCCATAGCAGAGAGCTGAATCAGAAGTGAAGCAGCTGGGACTTGAACCAGTGCCCATATGGGATGCTGGCGCTGCAGGCTGGGATTTTAACCTGCTGTGCCACAGCACTGGCCCCCTCTAATAACTTTTGATCACACCCATTTCAAAACCCAGTTGGATCTGATAATCCAAGCCGTACGTTAGGATAATTCTTGGGCATCCTAGGAAAATCACGTCCATTCTCTGATGTTCTTCACCTCCCTCCATCCCTAGTTGTTGCCTGCACTGGTGTGTGTAGGGGGTGAGCATCAAGCTTACTTTCCCTTTTGTTTCTCGTGGAGGCAGAGTAAACTCAAGGACCTATGGCATGGGGCCGGTGCTGTGGCGCACTAGGTTAATCCTCTGCCTGTGGTGCCAGCATCCCATATGGGTGCCGGTTCTAGTCCCGGTTCTCCTCTTCCAGTCCAGCTTTCTGCTGTTGCCCAGGACGGCAGTGGAGGATGGCCCAAGTGCTTGGGCCCCTGCACCCGCATGGGAGACCAGGAGGAGGCACCTGGCTCCTGGCTTCGGATCGGTGCAGCTCTGGCTGTTGCGGCCACTTGGGGAGTGAACCAACAGAAGGAATACTTCTCTCTCTGTCTCTCTCTGTCTGTAACTCTGCCTGTCAAATAAGTAAATGAAATCTTTAAAATAAATAAATAAATGAGGACCTATGGCACGATAGCCTCTGCTGTTGGGAGCTAGCTCTCTTCCCTGCGGGCTGCTACGGGTTCAGCTATATCAGCAAGGAAGTCCATGATTTTATAAGGTGTGGTCTCTAGTTCAGTGGTTTTCAGAGACACCCACTAAGATATAGATACGTTGTAGATCAGAGTCTAGTTAGTGTATACATTTGTATAAACATGGCTAGAAGAAACAGAAGTGTTCACAAAGTGACATAGATAGTTGAAACAAGGTTTACAAGATGGCATTCTTGCTGTACTTGATCACTCTGATCCAGTCTGTTCTGTTTTACTTACCCATTGGGAAGCAGTAAGTGACCCAGTTTGCAAAACTAGTTAGTCCGGGCATTGTCTTGACTTTGTCACAAGGCTGGGTGACACTTTGTAGACTCCGCCCCACCTCCGTGTCCCCTGGCAGCAAGCAGAGCATTAGCCACACCCTCTTTTAAGCCCACTATCTTGTGTCTTTATGTGGGGACCCCTCCTCTTGCTGCAGCAGATCCTGAGGCAAGCTCACCGCTCCTCAGCATCTTAATGCTTTTTGTTCACCAACAGTGAGTAAGGGGGGCTGGCGCTGTGGTGTAGCATCTCCCCTTGCAGTGCAGCATCCCATATGGGCGCCGCCAGGATCGGCACAGCTCCAGCTGTTGTAGCCATTTGGGGAGTGAACCAGCATGTGGAAGACCTCTCTCTCTCTCTCTCTCTCTCTCTCTCTCTCCTTCTCTATGTAACTCTGACTTTCAAATAAATAAATAAATCTTAAAAAAAAAAATAGTGACTAAGGGTCTCTGTTTTCGTGGTCTTACTGACATTTATTTAATATTCCTAGATTGGGATGGGTGTTTGTTTAGTAGCGACACCCACCTCCCAAGGTGGATTGTGGGTAGGAGTGAGTCCTGGCTTCTCTGCTTCTATGCAGCTCCCTGTTGATACGCACCTGGAGGGGCAGCAGGGGATGATGGCTCCCGTACAAATGAAACAGCCACAAAAAATAAGTAAATAGGATTGTCACATTATAAATTGTGCCAACTTAGTAAGTGTGAAATAATCTCATTGTCATTTTCATTTTCTTGGTTATTAATGAAATTGAGCATCTCTTCATATGTTTACTGTAAAATGCATGTTTGTCTTGAATCCATCCACAATTTTTTTTGTTTGCTTGTAGTGTGAGGTATATACACTATTTTATTTGTATTCTGATTTATTATTTACTTGAGAAGCAGAGAGACAAAGACAGAAAGCTCCAGTCCACTGGTCTACTCCCCAAATGCCCGTAACATCCTGTTTGGTGGGGGGAGGCCAAACCAAGCAGCCAAGAACTCAGTCCAGGTTTTCCACGTGAATGACAGGAACCTAACCACTCAAGCCATCAGTGTCACATTTCAGTATCTGCATTAGCAGGAAGCTGGAGTCAGGAGCTAGACCTGGGGAGTCAAACACAGGTTTTCTCATACTGGACACAGGTATCCTATCTGGTGTCTTAACAACTAGACTAAACTACCCACCCCTACAATTTTATTTTTTATACTATGTACACATACACCCTTGTATACACACCATCTATAATATGTATTATAGATATGTCAACATGCATATGAAAGTTTATGCAATCAGACATAGTGCTGGCACAGACTTTCATTATACACAGTTTTACTGAACATGTGCTGGACATATACCTAAAAATTAATTGCTATATCAAAAGTTGTACATATATTTTAAAAAATGAAATTGATCTTACATATTGGTTGTGTCACGAAACTTTAAGTTTCTTATCTATTCTCTTACGTTATTGTAAATTCTTTCCATTTTTTTCCCACAGCCATATCATTTATAAATGACAATCATGTTTCTTTGCAATCCTTATCTTCATTATTTCTTTTCCTTTCCATACTAAGCTGTATAGACCCTTCGGTAGATCCTGCAGAGGGCCAGTGATGGTGGGTCCCTGGACCTTCTTTATGACCCCCTCAAATACAGACTTGCCAGAGATGTCACACAGAAGCTTCCTATCCAGTTCATGAAGTTCTTTTCAATTTCTCATGTTCTCCAAGTTACGTTCTAAATTATGGATGGGTGTTAAATTATAAAAAATATTTGTCTATATTACTAGAATAAATCAACTTTGATGATATTTCCTTTTGTATCTATTACCAACTGTGCTTTAAGAGTAGTAGAGTTTTTATAAGTAGTTAAGCCACTGATTGAGTCACATACATCCCATATTGGAGGCGGGGTTTGAGTCTCAGCTCTGCTTCCAACTCCAGCTTCCGGCTAATGCAGATCCTGGGGGCAACAGCAATCATTCAGTTGAGTCCTGCCACCCACGTGGAAGAATGATTGGAGTTCCTGGCTCCTGGCTCCCAGGCCTGGCTGTTGTGGGCATTTGGAGAGTAAACAAGAAAAAGCTAATTGTCTCTGAAGTATTTTTTAAAAATAATTCTTACCTCCATGTCCATGTGTAAGAGGTCCTATAAATCTCTTTTGTTATCAAAGTTTGGTATCAGTGGTTTCTTGTCCTTATAAAATAGAGAGTCCTCTTTTCCTATTGCTAGGAATAGTTTTATGTAAGATCAGCATTGCGTAATCCTCCAAATGTGTGGTAGGATCATCTGTTTTTCCTGGACTGGTGTTTTTAATGGGAGATTTGCAAATACTAATTCCTTCTTTTACAGTAAGACAATTTTAATGTTCTCTCTTTTCTTGAATCCATTGTAGTAGTAAATAGATTTGTAAGAATTTGTTTCATTTTAGGGGCTGGTGCTGTGGCGCAGTGGGTTAAATCCCTGGCATCCCATATGGGTGCTGGTTCTAGTCCTACTGCTCCTCTACCGATCCAGCTCTCTGCTATGGCCTGAGAAAGCAGTAAAAGATGGCCCAAGTCCTTGGGCCTCTGCACCCTCGTGGGAGACCTGGAAGAAGGTCCTGGCTCCTGGCTTCAGATTGGCACAGCTCTGGCCATTGCGGCCATCTGGGGAGTGAACCAGCAGATGGAAGACCTCTCTCTGTCTCTACCTCTCTCTGTAACTCTGTCTTTCAAAATAAATAAAATCTTTTTTTTTAAAAAAAGAATTTGTTTCATTTTAGTTTTAACATTGGGGCATAGGATTGTAATAGCCTCTTATTGTTTTTAATGTCTGTGCCATCACTATTAGTTTTTCTTTCCAACCTTTACTTTTTATTTGTTTTTAAAGATTTATATTATTTATTTGAAAGGCAGAGTTATAGAGAAAGAAAGAGAAGAGACAGAGAAAGATCTTCCACCTGTTGTTTCAATCCCCAAATGGTCTCAGTGTCTGGGGCTGGACCAGGCAGAGGCCAGGAACCAGGAACTTCCTCTGGGTCTCCCAAGTGAGTACAGGGGCTCAAAGACTCAGTCTGTCCTCTGCTGCTTTAGCATTCCAGAGAGCTGGAGTGGAAGTGGAGCAGCCAAGACTTGAACCAGCGCCTATGTGGGATGCCAACATTGCAGGCTGGCTTAACCCATAACAACACGAGCCCCTCCACCTTTACTTTTATGATTGCAAACTTTTTCTTGATCAGTGTCACCAGGATTTTGCTACTGTTGTTGGTCTTTATGAAAAACGTATGGTTTCCGTAAGTTTCTATAGTTTCTGTAAGTTTGTCTGTTCAATTTCTACTTGTACCTTCATTCTTTTTACTATTTGGTGTTTATAATTTTCTTATTTTCCTGACTTCCTGATAGCTTAGTTCATTAATTTTGAACTTTTCTAAGTTAGATGTATAAACTGTGCATTTGATTCTGGGTACTGAGTTAGCTCCACCTTGGAAGATTTGCTCTATGGCACTGTCACTGCTGATCTGTTCTAAATAACTCCCCAGTGTAAAATAACCTTTCCTTTGTCCTAGGAGTTATTTAAAAGTGTTTTGTTTCCATTTCCAAACCTATGGTATTTTTTGAATTATCATTTGTTGCATTCATTTACTTTTCATTACTTTAAAATACCCTAAAGGAGCATCTTGGGAAAGAAAAAGTTTGTTTCAGCTTACAGTTTGAGGTTCCAGGAGCAGGTGTCATCTGATGAGACTGGCTGGTGGTTGCAGAGGTCCAATCATGCGGTGGGGCAGGAGACTGAGGCCACACTTGAATTCGAATGATCAAACCTGCGTGAGAACCTCCTCCTGGGGTGGGTGATGCCCCTGATGGTTGCAAGGCCTCCCACTAGCCCCTCCTGGCCACCATATCGGATCAGGTCTCCATCCTTAATTCATCAGCCCTGAACATTCAGACTGCAGAATGTAAATGGTTGTATGAGTTTAGGGGAAGCAAATCCTGCCGCACGCATGATGGTTATTGACTTTTCACCGTGGCATTTTGGTGATAGAAAATAGTCTTTGGTCCTAGAATATAGTCTCAATACCAATCTTTTAACATTAAATTAAGCTTGTTAATAGGATTGTGTAAGTCTTTTCTATCTGTATTGATTCTTTGCTTGATCTCTTTTTTACCGAGAGAGGTTTATTAAAATATCCTGTCAAGATAGATTGTCATTTAAAAATTTATATTTTTAATATATATGTCATTTATATTTTGAAGTTACAGCATTTTGTAATTTTAAAATTATTTAAAAATTATTTTAAAATTATTCTGTTTTTGGATAGTTTAATCTTTTATTTTTATTAAATGGTTCTGGGGCCAGTGCTTTGGTGTAACTGGTAAAGCTGCTGCCTGCAGTGCCAGCATCCCATATGGGTGCTGATTCCATTCCCGGCTGTTCCACTTCCGATCCAGCTCTCTGCTATGGCCTGGGAAAGCAGTAGAAGATGGCCCAAGTCCTTGGGCCCTTGCACATGCATGAAAGACCTGGAAGAAACTCCTGGCTCCTGGCTTCCGATCAGCTCAATTCTGGCTGTTCAGCCATCTGGGAAGTGAACCATTGGATGGAAGATCTCTCTCTGCCTCTGCCTCTGCCTCTGCCTCTCTGTAACTCTGTCTTTCAAATAAATAAATAAATAAATAAATCTTTAAAAAAATTAAATTGTTGTGAAAGTATATTTTATCTGAAGTAAATATAACAGCATTAGACAACAGTGGGACGTGATTCACTTCCCTTTGACTAGTTTTTGTTGATACTTGGTTTTTCATTCTTTGTTTTTTCACGTCATTCGTATCCTAAGATTTAAGATGTTATCTTATGTATGTGTTATGCAGTCTCTAAGCAACATCTTTAAGTGAGGTATGTAATACCTTTGTATCTATGTGATAGCGGGTAAGCTCCAAGTTACTCCTTAATCTTATTTTCCTTTCCATCTTTCCTACCTCTTCTATGATTAGTTTTCTGTCATTTCTTTTTTTCATTTGTATATATTAGTTTTTTATTATTTAATATATTCTGCTCTACTATTCTAGAGGTTTTATACTCCACTGTGATTCTCTTAGTGGTCCTCTAGAAATTTTTGTGTACATAGTTATGAAAGTCCAAAGCTGATCAATACCTTCCCTTCTGTCCCTAGATGCAAGGACCCTAGACCACTTCTGTCACTGTTCCCCCAACTTAGGTGCCATTTCCTCCCAGTGTTTTTGGACCATCTTGTTTTTTTTTTTTTTTTTTTATTTGTTTTATTTATTTAAAAGGCAGAGTTAGAAAGAGACAGAGGGAGAGACAGAGGTCTCCCATCTGTTAGTTCACTCCCCAAATGGCCACAGTGGCCAGTGCTGGGCAAGGCCAAAGCCAGGAGCTGGGGGCTTCTTCCAGGTCTTCCATGTGGGTGCAGGGGCCCAGGGACTTTGGCCATCCTCCACTGCTTTCCCAGGCCATAGCAGGGACCTGGGTCAGAAGTGGAGTAACCAGGACTCTACCTGGTGCCCATATGGGATGCCAGCGTTGCAGGTGGTGGCTTAACCTGCTATGCTACAACACCAGCGCCTCCTTATTTTTTTAAATCCCAGAGGTCGGATATTATTTTAAACTGAAAATGTTTGCTCAGATTTACTACATTCTTTGCTTATAATCCCCTCTCCATCACTTCTCTTCTTAGGTCTCGTTTAGTGAGGATATTGATGGGAAAAACTCTTTGAGCTATTCTTCAAGAGAATATGGACATTTTCCATTGAATGTCTATTTCCTTATTCTTAACACAGTCTTGTTAGATGTAAAATGTATTTTTGCTAGGTATAAAATTCTAGTTATTTTCTCTCTGCAGTTTAAAGGTGTTCAATTACTTTCTGGCTTCTGCTGAGCAATCAATGCTACGTGTAATTGCCATTTGTGTGGAAGATATTCTTTCTTCATTAGTGCCTTATGAATATTTAAAAAGATAATCATTGGGGCAGGTGTCGCGGTACAGCAGGTTAGGCCACTGCTTGTTATACCACATCCCATATCAGATGCCAGTTTGAGTCCTGGTTGATTCATGCTTCTGATCCAGCTTCCTGTTAATGCAACGTGGGAGGCAGCAGATGATAGCCTGATAATTTAATCCCTGCCACACAGGTGGGAGACCTGGATGGAGTTCCTGGCTCCTGGCCTCATCCTGGACCTACCTTGGCTGTTACAGGTGTTTGGGAAATGAACCAGGAGATGAAAGATATATCACTGTCTATGTCTTTCTCTACCACTCTGCCTTGTGAATAAATAGATAAATATTTGAAAAATTACTAAATAAAAGATATTCTCTTTGGTATTCTGTAGTTTTTTTTTTTTTTTAAGATTTATTTTTTTGAGAGGCAGAGTTAGAGAGAGAGGGAGAGACAGAGAGAAAGGTCTTCCATCCACTGGTTCACTCCCCAAATGGCCACAACAGCCAGAGCTGGGCTGACCTGAAGCCAGGAGCTCCTTCCAGATCTCTCACATGGGTATAGGGGCCCAAGTACTTGGGCCATCTTCCACTGCTTTCCCAGGCTACCAGCAGGGAGCTGAATCCGAAGAGGAATAGCCGAGACTCAAACTAAAGCCCATATGGGATGCTGGCGCCACAGGTGGAAGCTTAGACTACTAAGCCACAGCTCCTGCCCCTTGAAGTTTTCTTATAAAGCAACTAGATACAAATTTCTTATTATAGATCTATTTTTCTTGGGGGTTTGGGGAGCTTTGTGAGTTTGTGCATTGGCTTTTTCATCATTTCTGAAAAATTCTCAGAATGTTGTCTCTGCTCTGTATTCCTTCTCTTCTAACTCTGGATTTCAGATTGTGAACTGAGTATGCCAGACTTTTTTTTTCTGTCTTTTATGTTTTCACCTCTTTTTCATACAAAGAAGCCTTTAAAAAGCTCATGGGAAACACGTATTATGAAAAAACTATAGGTGGATGTCAAAATTTTTTGACCAAAATTAACTTATCTCTTAATTTCACTTTTCTATGAAATTTTAAAGGTCCTCATATTTTCTCTCTTTATATATACATGTATGTATGCTACAGTCTAGATAATATTTTCAGTCTTCTCTAGTTTCTTGTCTAATCCATCTTACCTTGCTCATTTATTATGTATTTGTTTCTGTTATTAATTTAAACATTTATTTTACATTCTCTGTCTGATAATTTAAAATTTGCCATCTTTGTGGGTTCAGATGTATGCACCTTTGCTGCTAGATGTTTCTCATGGTGCTTTGTTCCCTTGTGCATGGATGTGTGTCTTTTATTTTACTGTGACTTTGGGGGAAGCTTTAACAGTGGGAATTCTCTGAAATTGGAGTGAAGTGTCCATTTCTCCAGACTCTTGGAATATTTCCCAACCTGCACTATGAGGTTATGCGAACCAAACAGGTAGTTAGTGCCTCCTCCAGACCATGTGAGGGCCATCTCCTGGTTACTAGCTTGTAGTGCAGTTATTGCCGCCAAGTTTATCTGCTATCCTCTGTGCCCTGCTAAGTGCTGAAACAGAAGCTCGCGTGCTACTTTGTCAAATCCCTTCAATGTGAAAACTGATGTAAATATTCGGAGTGTGCCTGATTGTCTTGTCAGCTCATGACCCTTCTCAAACTGCTTTCTTTATAATTTTTTAAAGATTTATTTATTTATTTGAAAGGCAGAATTACAGAGAAGCAGAAAGAGGGAGGGAGGGAGGGAGAGAGAGAGAGAGAGAGAGAGGTCTTCCATCTGCTGTTCATTCCCCCAATGGCCATAACTGCCAGAGCTGGGCCAATCCAAAGCCAGGAGCCAAGAGCTTCTTCCAGGTCTCCCATGCAGGTGCAGGGGCCCAAGCACTGTGACCATCTTCTACTGCTTTCCCAGCTCATAGCAGAGAGCTGGATCAGAAGTAGGGCAGTCTGGACTCAAACCAGCACCCATATGGGATGCCGACACTGCAGGTGGTGGTTTTACCTGCTGAGCCACAGCGCTGGCCCCTATAAAAATGTTAATGTATTTATTTCAATTATTTGAAAGGTGAAGAGAGAGAGACTGCTTACATCTGCTGCTTCATTTTTCAAATTCCCGCAACAGCCAGGACTGGGCTTCGTGAAAGCCAGGAGCCAGGAGCTCAAGCCAGGTCTCCTGTGTGGGTGGCAGGGACCCAGTCACTTGAACCATCACCCAAGTGTGTGTGTGTATTATCGGGAAGCTAGAATCAAGAGCAGGGCCAGGACTCGAACACAGGCACTCTGATGTGGGATGTGGGCATCTCAAGCAGCATTATAATCGCCATGCCAAACGCTCACTCGCATTTCAGACTGGTTTTGGGAAAGTACCTTATGCGTCGGTTTTGGTTGTTCTCAATGGGAGAATTCATCCAGTATTTATTCTGCCATGCAGCCAGAAAAACAACTTCCTGCCTTCTTCCTCTTTGCTTTCCTTCTCAAATAAGAGTAATGCTCCCTCCTTGAAACACACGAATGCCTTTGCCAACTAGAGTAAGATCACACGTGCAGAATGCAACAGACTAAAAGCACTATCGTCATTTTCAAGATATCGCCCCTTTCCACACGTATTCAGCAGTATTTTAAGCCCTAGTTTATGTTAGCCGAGCTCCCTGAAAGCAGTGGAAGTTCACTCTTAAGCATCCAAGTGAGAAGTGAGTGGCCCGTTAGTGGATGCCTCTCTTCCAGGTAGTGACTCAGGGACCCCCACACTTTCTGCTTTAGGGCTCCGCCGTGGCCAACTGATGGCAGAGGTCCCTATGCTTGTTTGGATCACGCTAGCAAAGCAGGGAAAAGAACAAGGAAACGCATGAGTGGCGGGGTTTTATCACCCAGCACTCCTCCGGCCTCCCCGTCCCATTTGCCACTGCTTGATGCCATGGCCATGGCTGGCCCCAGGGGTTGCTGGGAAATGTACTGGAGCTGTGGGCCAGAAGGAGGAGGAAGCAGGTCTGATAAATAGCAACTCAGTCTCTGCCACACGTTTCCTCTCTGAGTCTTCAACCCCGCCTGGTTTCTCACTTCTCTGAGTTCCTATCTCACTTAACAATCATCACCTTCAAATTCAGATTTAGTTATCTCAAATTACTCATGTTTGTACAGTCTGAATCAGCAACTACATCATCAGGTCCTTGATGGTGTGCGTTTTGTGCTGGACTTTTAAGAATGCCTCCTTTTTTTTCTTTTGAAAAATTTTTAATTTTTTTTATTTGAAAGGCAGAGTTATAGAGAAAGGAGGAGAGACAGATCTTCCATCCACTGGTTCACTCCCCAGATGGCCACAAAGCCAGGGTGGGGGAGACAGAAGCCAAGAGCCTGGGACTTTTCCAGGTCTCCCATGTGGGTGCAGGGGTGCAAGCCCTTGGGCCATCTTGCACTGCTTTCCCAGGCCAGAGCAGGCTAGCAGGGAGGTGGATCAGAAGTGGAGCCGCCAGAGGCCTAACCTGCCACGCCACCATGCAGGTCCCCGGGAATGCCTCTTTACCAGTTTATCCTGGATACTCAGTGTGCTCAAAAAAATTGAAACCCCTGACTGAAGGGGTCTGTTGCTGCTCTCAGGAGAGACCTGCTCACAAATGCTGTTTTGATCTGCACTTATCTATTGTATTACCCCTTCAACTTTTCTTTAGGTTTGAAATGTGCCGGCCGGCGCCGCCGCTCAATAGGCTAATCCTCCACCTAGCGGTGCCGGCACAGGCACACCGGGTTCTAGTCCCGGTCGGGGCACCGGATTCTGTCCCAGTTGTCCCTCTTCCTGTCCAGCTCTCTGCTGTGGCCTGGGAAGGCAGTGGAGGATGGCCCAAGTGCTTGGGCCCTGCACCCCATGGGAGACCAGGAGAAGCACCTGGCTCCTGCCTTGGGATCAGCGCGGTGCGCCGGCCGCAGTGCGCCGGCCGCAGTGCGCCAGCTGTGGTGGCCATTGGAGGGTGAACCAACGGCAAAAGGAAGACCTTTCTCTCTTTCTCTCTCTCACTGTCCACTCTGCCTGTCAAAAAAAAAAAAAAAAAAAAAAAAAAAAAAAAAAAAAGAAAGAAAAAAAAGAAACAAAGAAAAAGAAATTTGCCAAGATAAAAACTTGGAGAAGAGGCTAAATTCCTGGCGTTTGGGGCGGAGCGGGTGCACTTTTGAAACAGCAGTGGCCTTGCCCTGGGGCATCGGACTAATCTGTCTTGGTTGTTTCTTCTGAAATGTGGCTTTGGGAATTCAGTCAGTAAGTCTGGAAGTACATGTTGAAGTCTACAGAGTGCTAGTGTCGTCCAGGGGCTGGACACAAAGTGACCAACAAGACAAGACCTTGACCTAGAAAGGATTAGTTGGAGGGATGTAGACAAACTGCTTTGAGGGTGGAAAGACCTGCGGTGTAGTGGTGGGGAGGAGCCAGGGTTTTTGTATGACATAAAAGAAGTCAATCTATTACTGTCCTCCAGGGACACTGCTTTTGCCTTTAGGTTTAGTCCTCACCTGAGGATGCTGCCCTATCTCTAGGCTAGTGTTTAGCTAGGAGTTTAGCTCTGGAATCTTCCCCATAGCTAGTCAGCCAAACTGGACCCTCGGTTATTGGCCTCGATATCACTGTCCTTGAGTTAACTCATTGCTTTGTTGCCAGGTTCAGAGTTCTCAATGCTTCATTTGTCTTATTTTCTGTTGCTGTTGATCTTAGCAAATGACAATGACATGTGAACCTAAGTTAAATTGTTGGAATCCTATGTTGTGCTTTTTTTTTTTTTTCCATTGAGTAGTTTTTTTTTTTTTCTTTACACTCTGGTATGGATGGAAAACACACTGACATCTTAGAAACTCTGATCTATTATCCATCTGTTAAGATATAAATACAATGCATGTGGCAGATTACTTTATATGCTGATAAAGCCTGTGTTTTGGAAAAATGTAGAACTGTTTGTATCCAAAACATTGTTTTGAATCAAGCCATCTAAAATATGCAGATTAAGAATAGGAAATGGGCTCCTGCATAGCCTCGTCAAAATTCCAGGAAGGGTCAGGCTGCAAAACACAAGATGTGGTCAGTCTATAATTAGGCATCCACCCTGCTTCATTTGATTGCACATCTCCTTGGGCTTAGCCCTGGCACTGGCCAGAGACCAGTCCTCCAGCCCAGAGCAATTCCCTTCAAAAGATGACCCCGGAGGCAGGACTAACTCTCAGAAGCCAAGACAGAGCAAGACTTACTATGCTGTTCCCTTCATGAACCAGGGGATAGTTCCTGGCCGAGAAAATAGAGCATTTCTGATAAAATAGAAGGGTAGAGGCATAATGCTCTTGCCAATTTTGTTTACATTCTTACCAATTCTAAGGCTTCTCTTTATATTTTTTAGAAAAAAAAATCTGCTTCTTTGAAAGTTTCCAAAACTGCACATTTCAGCCAAGGACATTTGTGAGATACAGGGCCCCACAGCTGGCAGGCTGGGTGTAATAGTTAACTCCTTCTGTTGATGCAAAAACCTGCTGACAATGAGTAAGGGTTTATTCCTATCCTCAGTACCAACTATTCAGTAGCTATAAAGGGAAAATATTCTTGAAATGGTCAGTGTGATCTTTAAATTAATTTATATTTTTAAGCAAAGCACTCCGTGTATCACTATTGGGGTGACCATACCATCTGATTTGTTTGTGATAGTTTTGGGTTCTGCCTACTGCTCCAGTGTAAACACTAATAGTGCCTGCCTTTTTTTTTTTTTAAAGGTTTATTTATTTATTTGAAAAGCAGAGTTATAGAGATGCAGAGGCAGAGAGAGAGAGAGAGAGAGAGAGAGAGAGGTCCTGCATCCGCTAGTTCACTCGCCAGATGGTTGCAATGGCCAGAACTGAGCTGAGCTGAAGCCAGGAGCCAGGAGCTTCTTCCAGGTCTCCCATATGGGTTCAGGGGCCCAAAGACTTGGGCCATCTTCTACTGCTTTCCCAGGCCATAGTAGAGAGCTGGATTGGAAGTGGAGCAGCTGAGACTCAAACCAGCACCCATATGGGATGCCAACACTGTAGGCAATGACTTTACCCACTATGCCAAAGTACGGCCCCTACCTGCCTTCATTTTTAAGAGCATCCTGGTGTGCATATAGAGTGGTCACCTAACTCTCGGTGGTAGTCAGTATGTCTAGTAGTAGTAGATCAGGTTTCTTCAGATCAATTTTTCTGCTGAGAAATGCTGCTCAAAACTTAAAAGAAATACAGTTGGAAGCATTTGAAAGCCGTCAAGGCAGTGAGGAATCCCAGGACCAAGATCTGGAGCAGGGGTTAAGGAAGAGTGGCAGCAAGCCCATAGAGCTGAGCCCAATTTGGGGATTTTTTTCCTTAAGAATGTCTTCAATTCTGAAAGAAGCTAAGAGTTTAAGAAACTAGTGGAGCTTTCAATAATGAGGTTGAAAGTATGATAATGGCATTTTAGGTCTTGCCAAGAAACAGAAGCCTTAGTAAACAACTAAGGCTTTCTTTGGAAACCTGAACCTAGGTGCAGATAAATAAAATGACATTTCACAGGTACTGAAGCCAAAACTCAAGTAACTTCAGATCAGTGCCCCTAGCCTCGATGTGTGCCAAAAGCCAAAGTGTAAATGCTCTGTGGAGGAAGATGCATTTTCCAGAACTTTGTATTACCTCTATGGTGTTTTGTGTATAATATCTGTGGCTCAGAAATAACTAGACATAGAAAATAAGACATGATAGAAAACAGAAAAAAGTAGACAAATGAGATATATAAGAGCCAGATGGACAAATCAAATGTGGTCTCTACAATAATTGTAATTGATATATTCAAAGAATTAAAAGATTGAAAAAGTTGCCAGAGAGCTGATAAGTATAAAAAAGAACCAAATGGAACTTCTAGAATTTAAAACTATCATTACTTCAATTTAAATCTAAATGGGATGGTGGTGGTGCTCTAAAATTGGATTGTGATGCGTATGGTTGTGGAACTAAAACCACTGAATGTACATGGATTATATGGTTTGTAATTTGTATCTTGATAAAGCTGTTTAAACTACCACATTGATGGATTCAATAGAGTAAATGCAATTAAAGAGAGAATTAGGAAATTAGAATACAGAGCAGAAAAAAAAAACAGCTTAGAGAGACAAAGGGATGAAAAATAAACATACTATTGTGAAAAGCAAGTGAAATGGCCCAATATTCATGTAACTGGAGGTTTAGTAAGGGAAGATAGGGCAAATGGAACAGAAGACATAATTGGGAAAACAGCTGAGAATATTCCAAACTAACAAATGACACAAAGCCACAGAATCCCAGGACACCAAACAGATAAGTACAAAGAAATTTCAACTTAGTAAAATTTCTGGGAAACAAAGAGAAAAGTTAAAAAGCAACTGGGGCTGGAGGAGTAGATACCTCTTATCTTTTAAGGAACAGCAATAATCTAACAACTGGTTCTCAAGTGAAACAAAAGGAAGTCAAAAGGAAGTAGAATACTATCTTTAAATTGCTGAAAGAAAACAACTGTTATCCATAAATTCTGCAGCTACCAAGAAGATACCTCAAAAATGAACAAAAATGGAAAGTATTTTAAAAATTACCATGAGCAGATCTAAACTAAAGAAAAAAGCTCACCAACAGTTATTCTTTGGACAGAGAAAAATATCCCAGATCAGAGCTCAGAGATGCAAGGAAGAGCAGTAGAAATGATACAATTATGTCTTGTGGAGTTTCAAACATACACAGGATAACACTCATATGATAAACGCAGAACATAAGTCTAAAGAGGTTAATGAAGTTTAATTGTTCTAAGCTTTTTTTGTTATACAGGCAATGATAAGGAACTCAGTTGTATTAGCCATTAAAACATCAAGGGAGCATTTCATAAAACTAAACAATTTTTAAAGAGATGAAGAAAGAATGTGTAGCTAAAAAGCAAAGAGAGGGGGAAATAGGATAATGAAGAATACTCAGATAATTCAAAAAAAGTTGGAGAGTGAGAGAGATCCGAGAGTGGGTGAGAAAAACAGAAAAATAGTAAGGGAATAGACATATACTCAAATGTATCAGCAATGAAATATAAATAAGAAAATAAGTAAAAGTCAAAGTTCATTAAATTGAATTTAAAAACCTATTCACTGCTTTATTAAGAGGTGCAGATTACTAATAGAGATACAGAAAGTCCAAATGTAAAAGCATATAAAATGATATTCCATGCACAACCAAAAGAAAGATTGTATAGTTATACTAATATCAGATAAGTAGAGTGTAAGGCAAGGGACACTGTTGATGATATTTCAGCATAAGAAAGTTTCAGTTCACACATATAAAATTGTGAGAACTACAAGGAGAAATCGAGATTTCCATTAGAAATTTGGAACAGCTCTCTTGGTAATTAAATCAATGGGAAGATAAAGTCAGTAAGCATAAAGACAATTTGAATAATGCAACTTAACAAACACCATCTAATTATAAAACATTGTATTCAATATATCTAGGGTATACATTTTTTTGAAGTGCACTAGAATATTTGCCAGTGTTTTCCAGTTGCCAAATCATAGAGCAACTCTTAACACATTTCAAAAGTTTGAGTAGACAGTGTATTTTCTGACTGCAGAGACATTAAGCTAGAAATCATTAACAGAAAAATCTGCATATGATATTGAGTGATGATAGATTAAGTTATAGTGGCTTTGAAAATTAGAAGATGATTGGAAATTAATGACAATGTTAATATGACATTCCAAACCTTGTGGAAGCAACTAAAGCAGTGCTCAGAGGAACATACATAACCTCAAATGACTACATTAGAAAAGAAGAGAGGCTTAGAAATAAATGTTGACCTTAAAAAAAGAAACACCAACTGAATTTTTAAAAAGATTAAGGAAGGAAATAATAAAGATTAGAGAAAAATGTATTCAAATGGAAAACAAACAGAGAGACAACCAGTGGATCAAAAGGACAATAACATCAGTAAATCCTGATGACATTAATTGGAAAAAAAGCACAGATAACCATTTTCAGGAATAAAAACAGTTGTAGCTATATTTAAAACATAGCAAGGGAATATTGTGAGTAACATTATGGCAGTATATTTGAAGCAGTAGAAGAAATGGACAAATTTTTAGAAATGCCACTCACCACAACAATGTAAGAAAAATAACAGTTTGAGTGGCTCTATATCTACTCATATGAATATATAATTAAAAACTTTCCCATAAGGAAAACTTCAGACCCAGATGGTTTTACTCTTGAATTCACCAAATATTTAAAGAAGAAATAACACATATTTTCCACAAATTCTTCCAGAGAATGAGAAAAGAAGGAACTCTCCCAACTTGTTTTAAGAAACCAACAGAATTTTGATACTAAACCTTGACAAAAATATTATAAGGGAGGAAAACTCTAAGCCAATTTCACTTATGAGTGTAGATTCAGAAATCCTGAACAAAAGCTAGAAATGTAAATTCAGCAGTAAATTATGATATCGTGACCAAGTAAATTGTTTCCCAGAAATGCAAGATTAAAGTGATCTATTTGAAAATTAATCATTATAACTCAATATATTAGTACAATGAAGAAATAGTCACACAACTGTCTCAATAGTTGTAGAAAATATGTGATATTATGTGATATAACTCAACATCTAGTCATGGTTTAAAAAATACTTGGTACAAACTAATGGAAATTTTCCTACTATCAGAAGAGTATCTACAAAAAAACCTACACCATTAAAAAGTAGAGAACATTATACTTAATGGCTGAAATATTAAAATTTTCTGTTCAAGAGTAGGAGAAAAGAGAAATATGCCATGGGTCACCACCTCTACCCATCATCGCACAGCAGAGCTTAGCTGGTGAATTGAGGCAAGAAAGAGAAGTAAAGGTGTGAGGAGGACTAGGAAAGAATCAACTGCAGTTATTGGGAGATTAACTTACTGTGATAGGTGGCCATTGTGCAGTGGGTTAAGTCACTGCGTGGGGCACCTGCATCCCGAATCAGAGTATTTGGTTCAAGTCCTGACTACTCTGTGCTGCCTATCCAGTTTCCTGCTAATGCTACCTGAGAGGCAGTGGTTGGTGGCCCAAGTACTTGAGCTCCTGCCACCCATGTGGGATGCCCAAATGGAGTTCCAGGCTTTTGGTTTTGGGCTGGCCCAACCCTGGCTGTTGTGGGCATTTGGGGAGTGAACTAGTGGATGGGAGTGTTCCCTTTCTCTCAAAAGAAAAAGAAAAAAATCCCAAGAGAGATGTTGTGAATTTTAGTTGACTGTAAAACTTATGTGGAAGCATGAAGGATGGAGAATAGGCAAGATACACTTGAAGATGAATAAGAGGATTTGCTCTGCCGGTTATTAGCATCTGTTGTTAGGCTAGGGTAATAGGCGAGACAAGATGGCATTGGTGCATGAAGAGGAAAATAGACTAGGGTCCAGCGCTGTGGCGCCATGGGTTAAAACCCCAGCTTGAAGCATCAGCATCCCATATGAGCACTGGTTCTAGTCTTGGCTGCTCCTCTTCTGTTCCAGCTCTCTGCTATGGCCTGGGAAAGTAGTAGAAGATGACCCAAGTCCTTGGGCCCCTTCACCTGTGTGGGAGACCTGAAAGAAGCTCCTGGCTCCTGACTTTGGATCAGCTAAAGTCTAGCCATTGTGGCCATTTGGGGAGTGAACCAGTGGATGGAAGACCTCTCTCTCTATCTCTACCTCTCTCTGTAACTCTGTCTTTCAAATAAATGAAAACAAATATATATTTTTTAAAGATTTTATTTTATTTTATTTTATTTGAGAGTTATATAGAGAGGTAGAGACAGAGAGAGAGGTCTTCCATCTGCTGGTTCACTCGCCAGATAGCCGCAATGGCTGGAGCTGAGCCAATCCGAAGCCAGGAGCCAGGAGCTTCTTCCAGGTCTCCCACGTGGATGCAGGGGCCCAAGGACTTGTGCCATCTTCTGCTGCCTTCCCAGGCCACAGCAGGGAGCTGGATTGGAAGAGGAGCAGCCAGGACCAGAACTGGTGCCCTTATGGGATGCCGGTGCTTTAGGCCAGGGCTTTAACCCGCTGCACCACAGCGCTGGCCCCAAAAACAAATCTTTTTAAAAGAAAAATAGACTAGAAAAATAGACAAGTGGAAAATAATAATATTCAAAAACAGGTTTCTAAGTACACTAACACACTATTAATGACAAAAGTGACACTTCACGAGTGCGGATAGCATAGTCTTTTTAATAAAAGTCCTGAGCCAATCAAATATCAATGTAGAAAAGTAGTAAAATTTTACCCTAAGCTAGCACTATATAGCAACATCCATTCTTGGTGAATTCTAGATCTAAATGTTAAAAACAAAATAATATCCAGAAGACAATACAGAATAATACACTCATGATTTTGGTTAGGAAAAGTATTCTTTACATAGGACCACTCCTCTCCCCCCAAAAAATTATAAAGGAAAAAACAGACAAAATTTGGATGTATTAAAATGAAGAACTTTTGTTTATCAAAACAATTAAGAGAATAAAAGGCAAATTTGAGATAGTTGCAATATCTGTAATTTACAGAACATACAAAGAATCCCTACAATTCAGTAAAAGATAAAATAGCCTGAAGGAAAAATGGAAAAGAGGTTTAAACAGGAACTTTGCAAAAGAGGGTATCTAAGTGTCAAACTTGTGAAAAGTTGCTTGATTTCATAAGTCTTCAGAGAAATGTAAATTGGAAACCACATGTCCAGTTTAATGACTAAATTAAAATCAACTTAAAAATAACGAGAGATGGTGACGATTTAGGGAAATGAGATTTTTTTTTTTTTTTTTTTTTTTTTTGGACAGGCAGAGTGGACACAGAGAGAGAGAGACAGAGAGAAAGCTCTTCCTTTTGCCGTTGGTTCACCCTCCAATGGCCACCGCGGCCAGTGCACCATGCTGATCCGAAGCAAGGAGCCAGGTGCTCTCCTGGTCTCCCATGGGGTGCAGGGCCCAAGTACTTGGGCCATCCTCCACTGCACTCCCTGGCCACAGCAGAGAGCTGGCCTGGAAGAGGGGCAACTGGGACAGAATCCGGCGCCCCGACCGGGACTAGAACCCAGTGTGCCGGCGCCGCAAGGTGGAGGATTAGCCTGTTGAGCCACGGCACCGGCCTGGGAAATGAGAATTATAAATGGGTGCAACCACTTTGGAAAACTGATTAGCATTACCTAATACAGTTGAACATAGGCATATTCTGTGTGTCAGCAATTCCATCCTGCTGCACAAACTCAGTGCAAAAGTGAATGTGTGTGTAGACAAATTATGGATAGAAATGCTTATAGATGCATTATTTGTAATGGTCCCAAACTGGAAACTACCCAGTATCCATTAAGAGTGCAACCTCATGACTCCTCCCCAGATATTTTATATAAATGAAAAATTATAAGTAACAAAGTAAAGCTATAGCTACACAATTTACATAGGTCTCATTGATTTTATTGTGTGAAAGGAACCCCTCCACCCCTATATCTGTATTCCAATGATATAAAGCTCAAAAAACAGGCATAATGAAAATACAATTTTTAGAGTTAGAGACTTAGATAGTAAAACTGTAAAGAAAATGACTGCTGGGGCTGGCACTGTGGCATAGTGGATTAAGCCTCTGCCTTCAGTGCCAGCATCAGAGCCTGTTCGAGTCCCAGCTGCTCCACTTTTGATCCCGCTCCCTGCTGGTGGCCTGGGAAAACAGTGGAAGATGCCCCAAGTGGTTGGGCCCTTGCACCAGAAGAAGCTCCTGGCTCCTGGCATTGGATTGGCCCAGCTGCGATCATTGCATCCATTTGGGGAGTGAACCAGCAGATAGAAGACCTGTCTCTCTGTCTCTCCCTTTCTCTGTCTGTAACTCTGCTTACTATTATGAGAATTTTTACCTTTCTCCCTTCTTTTCCTTTGAATTGACAATCTATCGATAATATGTGAGTACCATTCATCAATGGGATCAGTGATATACTTGGATTGCAGATCCTTTCTTGTGCAACTTTTTGGTATTTTTCCTAATAAGAGGCATTTTCTTTTTTGATTCATGGAGATAGAGATGGAGATAAATATAGATATGCACAGACATAGACATAGATAAAGATAAAGATATATAGACATAGACATAGATATATAGATATATAGACATACAGATATATAGACATAGAGATAGTGATATAGATATATAGACATGGAGATATATAGATATAGATAGATATAGATATGAACATACTTCCTGCCTCACTCTTCTTATTCTTTCTGTACCTTCCAATATGCTCTCAATTGGACCTTGCTCTTGTCCAGGTGTATCAGATAATGCGTCACCTCCATTTTGGTTTTCGACCCTGTTCTGTAGTCCTATTCTGGCACAGCTTTTGTCCAGGGATTTCTCTTCTCCCTGCTCTTGCCTGTTAAGTTCCTACTTCCGGAATCCCATATATATATATATATATATATATACACACACACACACACATTTTTTTTCTTTTGCTGCTTTCATTATTTTGGATGAGCACAGTTCCCCTTGCAGCTCACTAAGAATAGGAGGTAAATTTTCCAAGAACATAATCTCTGAAGATGTCTTCCTTCTATCCCCCCTCCTGTCAATCATTTGGTAAGAATTGTGATTATCCGTTGAAAACCATTTTTCCCTGAGGATTTCCAAGGCAGCACTCGCTGGACTTCCAGTCCCCAGCGCGGCTGTTGCGAAGGCGTATACAATTGGGTTGTTCATCTTCTCTGTGTGAGCAGGTTTCTTTCCTCCCTAGAAGCTTTTGGAATTTTAATTTTATCCTGGTATGAAATTTCACAATACTATACCTTTTTGTGTCTTTATCAATCAATTTCTTTGAATTTCAACAGATCTTTCCTTTGGAAGATACGTGTTTCTGTTCTGGGGAGGTTTCTTGTGGGTTTTGTGGGTTTGTTTGCTTGTTTTTGTTCTCATTCTCTCTGGATGCTTAGAAACTCCATTAATTGAATGTTGGGCTGATCCTGTTTATTTTATTTTTTCTGTTTGCTTCATCGTAAGTTTGTCTCATTGCCTTACTTTCTAGATGGTTTTCTTCACTTTATTTCTAAATCATCTGTTAATTTTTTGCTGTGGCGTAGCAGGTAAAGCCACTGCCTGCAGTGCCAGCATACTATATGGGCACCGGTTTGAGTCTTGGCTGCTCAACTTCCAGTCCGGTTCTCTGCTATGGCCTGGGAAAGCAGTGGAAGATGGCCCGAGTGCTTGGGTCCCTGCACCTGCGAGGGAGACCTGGAGGAAGCTCCTGGCTCCTGCTTTGGCATAGCTTCAGCTGCTGCAGCCGTCTGGGGAGTGAACCAGTGGATGGAAGACCTCTTCTCTCTCTTGCTCTCTCTCTGCCTCTGCCTCTCTGTAACTCTTCCTTTTAAATAAATGAATAAATCTTAAAAAACAAAAACAAAAAAAAAACAAAAACAAACAAACAAACAAACAAAAAACAAAAAACAAAGCCACGTCTTAACTGCTGTTGCTAAGTGGCTCCAGGGTAGCCAGCAGCCAACTGTCGCTGCATCTCTACTCTACGTTGCGTGGCACTGCTGCCACCGCTCGCCTCCAGACCCCAGCTGGGTGTGCTTTTGCCCCTTCCCTTGCCTCTTGCCATCTTAGCTGGGAATGTGAAATGCTGCTCAGGCGTGCATGGGCTATGGGGTTCTGCAACCGTGAGGAACGCCAAGGCCAAGCTTCATCATTGGCAGTGCCCTTCTCCTACTCCTGTCTGCCTGCTAACTGGAACCGTGTTGAAGCCTGAATGATTGCTTCTGCCATTGTCAGTGAGACTTCCCGTGAGACTGATTTGACTTTGATCAGCACTTTGATTGTTCTGACAAGACCACAGTGCTGCTTTTTTTTTTTTTAAAAAGATTTATTTTATTTATTTGAAAGACAGAGTTATAGAGAGAGGTAGAGAGAGAGAGAGGTCTTCCATCCACTGGTTCACTCCCCAGATGGCTGCAACAGCCAGAGCTGGGCTGATCCAAAGCCAGGAGCCAGGAGCTTCTTCCAGGTCTCCCTCGCAGGTGCAGGGGTCCAAGGACTTGGGTCATCCTCTACTGCTTTCCCAGGCCATAGCAGAGAGCTGGATCGGAAGAGGAGCAGATGGGACTGGAACCGGCGCCCATATGGCTTTAGGCCAGGGCTTTAACCCGCTGTGCCATAGCGCTGGCCCCAGACCATAGTGCTTCTAAGTAGCCTGCCCCTCTAGGGGAGCTTGAACCACATGAGTGAGTTGGCTTCATGGTGGTCTGATGAGGGGAGTGTGTCTTTTGTAGAGATCAGAACTCATTGTCTTATACAAAGACAAGGTGGCTCCAGGCTCATGACTGGAGCGTGCACGTGGCAAGCAGCTCTGCGGCTTTGTTATTGCGAGGAAAAGCATGGCTGCAGTGGCTGCAGTTCAAATATTCTTAAACTATTCCATTTGTTTTGGGTAGCTGTTTCCCAGCCTCAAAGTGGCTTACAGTTAATAACAGCATACAGCGTGTCATTTAGTCTGTGGCGTGTGTCTTGCAACTGGTTCATCTCTGAGGACATGCTAGGGAGCTGCACGGGCTAGACACTAGACACCCTTTCCGTGATGTGTGTTTGATTATGTTTTACCGAATTCCAGGCTACAAGTATGCCAGCCTTGGAAACACGATGGCCCATTTGTCGGTAGATTAAGGTATCCTGAGTTCACTGTGTGTTCAGAGGAGTGTCGGCTGTGCCCACAAGTCCTGAGTGTCTTTTATTTGGGGCTTGTACCTGGCCAACCCCTGTTTCATGAAGACAGCAGTCCTGACCCACAGTTCTGCTCTGTGTTAAGTCATCTACCTTCATAGTTAGCTGGCAGCACAGGAGAGCTCCCTTCCAGATGCTGGCTACGAGTTTCGTCTCACCTGTACCACTAGCCAACATTACCCACACATTTGGTTGTTCAAGGCACGGCTATGGAGGATAGCTGCTGGTCTGACCTGTTCCTGAACGTTACCTGAGCCTTAGCTCCATTTTTTTAAGAAAATGTATTTATTTATTTGAAATCTAGACAGAGAGATGGGGAGTTCTTATCTACTCATTTATTCCTCAAATGTCTGTGACGGCTGGGGCTGGACTGTGACTGCTCCAGAGCTAAAGCTGGGAGCTGGGAACACCGTCCTGGTCTCCCTCAGGGGTGGCAGGAACCCAGTGACCTGAGCCATCACTGCTGCCTCCCAGAATCTGTGTTAGCAGGAGGCTGGAGTCGGGACTGGAGCTGGAGTCAAAGGCAGGTGCTAGGATAGGGATGCCAGCGTGGTAACTGATGCAAGCCGGCTGAACGCCCACTCCCAGAGGGCTCTAATTTTTACATGATGCTGTCCTGGAGCTGTCACCGAATTGTGCTTTATCTTGATGTCATCAGGCAGAGTCAATAGATGCTAAGTCAACGGTGCTAAAACGAACGAAAAACCAGGTACCCCCATGGCTGTGTTTGTCACTTTATCCAAATCACTATGCCTGGGCTTTTGTATCCTCCCAAGAAGACTGTTGCTTATGCCAAGCAGTAGTTTTAAAAATTTTAAATTTGACTGCCTTGAAATGAGAGCCATACCCTCTAACACTGGCATGATTTCTGGCTCCCATGGGCTTGTGGGTTTGCACTGCATGGTAGTAAATGTTCTATGTCAGCTTGGACAGGCCACAATACCTAGATATTTGGTCAAACACCAGTCTAGATGTCACTATGAAGATTTATCTTATTTATTTTGAAAGCCAGAGTTAGAGAGAGAGAGAGAGATCTTCCATCTGCTAGTTCACTCCCCAAATGGCTGCAATGGCCAGGGCTGGGCTGGGCTGGGCCAGGCTGAAGCCAGGAGTCCAGAGCTGCTTCTGGCTCTCCCACATGGGTGTAGGGGCCCAAGCACTAGGGCCATCTTCCGTTGCTTTCCCAGGTGCATAGTAGCAGAGAACTGGATGGGAAGTGGAGCAGCCAGGACTTGAACCAGATGGGATGCCGGCACTGCAAACAGTGGCTTTACCTGCTAACACAATGCTGGCTTGAAGATATTTTTTTGAAAGATGAAATTAGCATTAAAATCAGTCAACTCTAAATGAAGTAGATGACCTTCTATAATATAGGTGGGCCTCACTTAATCAGGTGAAGACCTTTAAAGGAAAAGCTAGACATCCCCTAAGAAAGTGGGAGCTCTGCCTTTTTTTAAAAAAAAGATTTTATTTTATTTATTTGAGAGGTAGAGTTACAGACAGTGAGAGGGAGAGACAGAATGGTTTTCCATCCGCTG
Source organism: Oryctolagus cuniculus (assembly GCF_964237555.1). Taxonomy (NCBI): domain Eukaryota; kingdom Metazoa; phylum Chordata; class Mammalia; order Lagomorpha; family Leporidae; genus Oryctolagus; species Oryctolagus cuniculus. The sequence continues at coordinate 35,264,592 of NC_091451.1, read as the reverse complement.
GTTCAGTCCCTAGATGGCTGCAATGGCCGGAGCTGCACCGATCCGCAGCCAGGAGCCAGGAGCTTCTTCTGGGTCCCCGACACAGGTGCAGGAGCTCAAGGACTTGGGCCATCTTCTATTGCTTTCCCAGGCCATAGCAAAGAGCTGCATCAGAAGAGGAGCAGCTGGGACTAGAACCAGCGCCCATATGGGATGCCAGCACCGCAGGTGGAGGATTAACCTGTTGCACCACTGTGCTGGCCCATGGGAGCTCTGCCTTTGGATATAAGTGCAACATCGGTTCATTACTGGGTCCTCAGCCTGCTGGTCTGCCCTGCAGATCTTGGAGTTTCCAGGCCCCATAATTGTGTAAGCCAATTACTAAGATAAGTCTTTCTCCCTCCCTCTCTCTCTGTTTATATGTATTTATTGGTTCTGTTTCTCTGGAAAATTTTGATTATATAAGAGTATTACAACCTGTATACTTTGGTGCAAAAAAGTTAAAATCTATCCATAATTATTTTCATAATAGTTTCCATGAACCTTATGAAGTCCCCTCATATATAGTGAGCTCTTTCTAGAGACTCCAGGAGCAAATGGGTTGTCTTTATCTTATAGTTACTGGGTCATGCAATGCTTCCCTCCTAGCATTGACTTTGAAACCTTAAAAGAGCCAGCACTGTGGCACATGTGGGTGCCGGTTTGAGTCCTGCCTGCTCCTCTGCTGATCCAGCTCCCTGTAAATGCACCTGGGAAAGCAATGGAAGATGGCCTAAGTCCTTGGGACCCTGCACCCACATGGGAGACCTGGAAGAAGCTCCTGGCTCCTACTTCAGCCTTGTCCGGTTCTGCCCAACATAGGCATTTAGGGAGTGAACCAGCAGATGGAAGATGCTCTTTCTGTTTCCCTCTCTCTCTGTAACTCTGCATTCAAATAAATAAATCTCTAAAAAAAGAAGAAGAACCAAAATCCGGATTCTAAGACAGGTGGACACTCGTTGGACCTAGTGGAGAGAGAGGCACGCTGAGGGATGAGTGTTAGGCAACACCAGGGTCTGAGCTGACAGGGAGGACAGTGGGTTAGCATTTTTGTTTGCACATATTGCCATTTGGTAATTAACTTTTCTAGGAGGCATAAGCAAAAACTAGGGTTCCTTTTTGTCCATCTATTTCAAGGTAGCACACACTTTATGAAGCATGATAGGAAAAGATTTACAATTGGGCAATTTAGTAGCTTACTTCTGGAGAGCATATAAAGTCTTCAGCAGCCTCACACTAATCCATTTTAAGCATCGTAGACCGCATCATCTCCTGACACTGATTTTGTGATCAGAAATCTAAATCCTTCTTGGAGTCTGTAATAAGCTTTCCATTGTGAGAGGTGCTCTGGGAACGTTTGCTTTATTTTTACCTCTTGGCCCCAGCATTTTGCATCCACTGTTCTCATAATAACCACTCTCTTCTCTCTTCTCGCCACCTGCTTCTGCTTTTTCATGTTGGGGTATTTCCCCTGCATATCTGAAGTCTGTGCATTCATTCATCCTATCATCCATTCTCTACAACAACTGCTTTCAAGTTTTTGATTTCTCTTTTCATTTTTATTTGAAAAAGAAAGAAGATCTTCCACCTGCTGATTTACTTCTCAAATGCCCACACTAGCCAGGGCTGACATAGGCTGGAACCAGGAGTCTGGAACTCCACCTGGGTCTCCCATGTGGGTGAGGAGAGCCTGAATACGTGAGCCGTCACCTGCTGTCTCCTGGGCTTATCAGCAGAAAGTTGGATCAGAAGCGGAGCAGCCAGAACTTGAACCCGGCATTCAGTGGGATACGGATGTTACTTAACAATTTTTTTAAATTTAAAAACAACAAATAAATAGAATTAAGATAGAAAGTTAGAAGTGGCAGAAGAAAGAATGTTATGGATGTTCAGCTGAGAAATTTCAAACTGGGTTCAAGGAAGACTTGAGGATTATGTAGTCCCTCACTTGGGAGTTGAAGGATAAGCAGAATTTGGATAGGTAGAAACGTAGGTGAAGAAGGTGGGGTTTTTCTTTTTGAGAGAGAGAAATCACCCACTTGCTGGTTCATTCCCCGAATGCCCACAATGGGCAGGACTAGGCCAGAGTCAAAGCCAAGAGCTGGGAACACAACTCAGGTCTCCGACGTGGGTGGAAGGAGCTCAGTTACCTGAGCCACCACCTACTGGCTCTCAAAGTCTGCATTAGCAGGAAACAGGAGTTGGGAGCTAGAGCCAAGACTCAGACTCAGGTATGCCAGTGTTGGATGAGGCATCCTGATCAGAAATTGAACCATTAGGCCAACTGCTAGCCTGATTCTTAAAATATTTAAAGCAGAGGGAACAGCATCAATGCAGATTCAGAGGACATCGTGAGATATGAGCAGAGGGGGCTTCTGAGTTGAGTTGGTTGGGTAGAACACTGGGAAAAGTGTGCAAAGTGAGATTAGCCAATAAAAGACAAAATGGGCAAATAAACTGAACAGACACTTCCCCAGAGCAGTGTATGGATAGCAACTAAGTACGTGAAAATCTGCTCACTATCATGAGTCATTAGGAAAATTGAATTAAATCTATAATGTGGTATCATATCACCTATTAGAATGGACAAAATTGAAAAGACTGACCAAAGGAATGTTGGCAAGGATACAAAGAAATGGAAATTCTCCAACATTGCTAGTGGGAATGTAAGATGGCCTAACCAATGGGAACCAGTTTGGCAGTTTCTTAAAGGTTGACTTCTTATTATACCCCTAACCCATAACCTTGCCATTCCAATCAGTAGCTGGGTGGAAAGAGGAATTGTGATATATCCATACTATGGAATTTTATTTTGCAATAAAATGAATGTACCCATTGATTCACATAGCAACACTGAAGAATTTCAAAATAATTTTTGAGCAAAAGACTGTAAAAGAATATATATTATGTGATATATATACACACACACTATATATATATATATGCAATTCTAGAAAATGCAAACTAATCTAATCTGTCAGGACAGAAAGCAGATGAGTGAGAGCCTGCAGATGGCAGGGTGGTGAGGGATTAAGCCAACTTTTGTAGGTGGTGATTTGTTGCAGTAGATTCGTTTCTGGGAGGAGGAGCATGATGGGGGCAAGAGGCACGGAGTCACCACACAGACCCCAGGAGTCGGGTGAAAGTAGGCCTGAGGCAAACAGCCTGCAGACTCATTTATTTCAGTTGCTACAACAGCTTATATAGCCACGGCAGCCAATCCAGTCAAGGGGCGGTCTATGCCCTAACCAATCACACCCTGTTGCCAGGCAGTTTCTGAAGCTATCCAATCACAGCCTGTTGCCAGGCAGACTCCGCTGTCATGTGGTTTCCAAAACCATCCAATCACAGCCTGTTGCCAAGCAGACTCTTGCCAGTGGCCATCTTGGCATGGCCTTCTCATTTATTTTTGAGCAACGGGAGGCATGATTCTTGGCCATACCATTGTTGACCCCGTTTCCATGTGGTCTCCTTACATGGCTGTGCCTGTCTTAGGTTGCCCTCAGGGGATCTTACCCATCAATGACTAACCAGCGCTCAAAACGGGAGACCACAGGAGTGCTTGCTCAAATGGGGGTAGGAATGAGGAACAATGTTAATCAGGAATGGCTTGACTGCACACAGGCTGTGGGCTGTTTGAGTGGCTGACCAGAGCTAGTGGGGTATAAAACAGTAATGGATGTGGCTATGGGCAGTTCCTCAGGGTCGGATGATAGGGCAGGTGCATCCGCTAACAAGGCGGACTCTCAGTCTTGTTCAGCTGGTTCTGGTTGGCTGTCAGTTGCAGGCTTGATGTTTCTGGCTGGTACCCAAATGGGCTGTCCCGCATTCTCTGGAAAGACACAAGCATATCCTCGACCCTTGGTTAGCAGAGGGTGTGGTCCCTTCCATTCTCCTGTCAGGGGTCTTTCCACCTAACCATAGGGGCTGGGGTCTGGGATGGAAAGGATCCTCAGTGTTTATAAGCTGGGCTGATCCCTTGGGAATCAAAACTTAGAAAACTGATAGTGAAAAGGACCTCAATCAAAGCAAGCTGTGGGTCTGGGGGCATATGATTGTTTTTCTGTCTTTGTAAGAGATCTTTAATCGGAGAGAGATTGTGTGGATCATTTCACAGGTGTGCACAGATGTTAAAATTCAGCAAACGGTACCTTTAAATATGTCAGTTATATCCTAGTAAAGATGCTTTCAAAAGGTGGGATTGGAATCAGCCCATGAAAGGTCTTCATGGACAGGCTAATGTGTTATATTCTCTAGGAAACTGCATGCTTATTCAGACACCAATTTTTTTATTATTATTTTTAAAAGATTTATTTATTTGGAAGAGTTACAGAGAGGGGGGAGAGACAGAAAAAGAGATCTTCCATCCACTGGTTCACTCTCCAAATGGTCGAAAACAGCCAGGGCTGAACCAGGTGAAGTCAGGAGCCAGGACCTTCATTTAGGTCTGACATGAGTGGCAGGGGTCCCAGTGCTTGGGCTGCTTTCTGCTGCTTTCCCAGGCCATTAGCAGAGAGCTGGGTCGGAAGTGGAGCAGCTGGGACACAAACCAGCCAGTGTTGCAGGCAGCAGCCCTATCTGCTATGCCATGATGCTGGCTCCCAGACACTAATTTTTAAAAAATACTGTATGCTGATTATGTACCAAATACTGTGCATGGCCATTAATAGAGACAGCCAGCGAATGAAAGGACAGGGAAATGAAGGATGAGTTTTATTCTAGACAAGCTGAATTTGCAGCGCCTGTATTACCTGAGAGAGCTATGCAGCAGGCGGCTGGAAATACTGAAACAGGCTTGGGAAGAGAGCAAAGATGGGAGTAATGGTTTAGCTCCTTCCCACCAAGAGAGGACTATTGGAGCTGTGATATTTGTTAAGATTATTGAAGTAGGAGCGCGAAAACATGGGGTACGATCCTTGATGGACACATTCGCGTGTGTTTTATTCTCGCTGTGGCAGAAGACCTGAAAGAACTTGACTTCTTTCTCCCTTCCGCAGAAAACAGTGAACTGTTTGTATTGCGAGTCTGGACCCCCTTGCCACATGTTCCTGTTGCAGCTTTTTTGTGTCCTGGGGCTGAATGTCAACTCGCACTGAGACTTTTGCTAGGAAACTAGATGAAAAGTCAAGGGTGTGGGAGAGGCAGGTGCGGGGGCTCGGATGACACAATGGCTCACTAGTAAGGACATGCTGCAGGCTTCTGGGACTGTGGGAGATGGAGTGGGAGTTTGGGGAAATCCCTGGAATGACAGAGACCCATCCGTACCCACAGTCCTGAAGCATCCGAGGATGTGCCAAGCTCTAGGCATGTGGGAGCCAAAGAGACTTAAAAGCCAAGCAACAAGGCGCTGCGAGTCGTCACCAGCGACTCCTGTGGACCCATGAGGCTTGGAGGGAAGGCTCAGTGAAGGGCTGGTGATGGCCATCACGTGGGTGGCCTGGAGACTGAAGACCGTGGGCCTTTTCCCTCTTCTCTGGGCACCACATAAGTCCCCAAGATGTTCCTCTGACCTTAGAAAAGGGGAGAGGTTCCTGAAATCATCACTGAAATTAGGTTTCCATTAATTGAGGCCTTGGAATCCAGATTGAGTTTGATCTACAAGAAATAAAGGACCATCATGTCCCTTCCCCTCAACGTGCACCAGTTGTGGAACAAGTGTCTTCCCACTAGAAATAAAACCAGGTTAAGTTCCTTAGGGAGCACGTGTGCAAGGGGAAAGCTGTCTCGATTCTGGAGGTGACTCAGGCCATCATATGTTATAATAAAATACCATGTGTATGGGGGTTGGTAGGGGTCGTGCACCAACCAGAAATCACCTGTTCCCTTCTCTTGCCCAGACTTTTCCGTTAGAATGAGACCACATCTCCTTTACAAGGCTTTGGGAAATTCAGCTCCTATGGCACTATCGTGGGCTGCAGATGTCTGCATGGTTTACCTAGTTTGACTGAGGTCCCTGTGGGGTGGTTTCTTTTGAGCACAGAACAGATTTTGGTTAAAACTACTCAGCATGGTCATTCTGAAAAACCATCATGGAGAGCTTACAACACGCTTTGTAATCTGGAAGGAAACTCTATTAGAAACTTGTTTCTTTTTCACCCACTTTAGAGATGAGAAAGTTGTGGTCAAAGAAGAAATTCTGAGCCTCATACGAGTTCCCAGGCAGTTTATTTCTGGAAAATCTCAAAAGCAGATTTCCTGTTCTTGATTGATTTCTCTAGAGTTTACTAGCAATACCCATCTGGTACCTGGGAAGGTGGACGTTGGAGTCAGATAGTTTCATGTTCAAATTCTGCCTTTGCCTCCAATTACCTGGGTGAACTTGCAGTATTCCTTTGGGTTCCTCCATAGAATAACCTGTTTTATGAAGAAAAAACCATCAGGGGATATATTTATCCCTTTATGCACTGACTGAGTAGATAATAGGGAGAGTTCTTGGTAGCAGTGAGAACGGTGGTCAGGGTTCTTGCGGCCACAAGGAAACAACAAGCAGATGAGTACACAGGATCCTGTCGGGAGTGATGTGACCATGCAGGGAAAAGAGCAGCGAAGGATGAGTGGGACTGCTTTGGGAAGAGGGGTCAGAGGAGAGTTATGTGGATATAAGGGGTCAGCTAAAGGGCATGGTACATGCAAAGGCCCTGAGGTGGAGCCTTCTTGCACGTTTGAGGAACAGGAAGAGAGACCTGTGTGGCTGGTGGTTGGTGAGTAGTGGAATGGCTAGGCGATGAAGTGGCAGGACCTCATCATGTCCAATGTTATAGACAAGGGAAGTGTGCAGTTTATTCCAAGTGTAATAGGGAACCACTGGAGGATTTTAAGTAAAAGAGTCCCTGAACCAAATTTATATTTTAAATTAATTTTTATAAAGAGAGAGAGAGAGAGATCCCGTGTGCTGGCTCACTCCTCAAACGCCTACAACAGCTGGGACAGGGTTGAAGCCAGGAGTCAGGAACTCAATCCAGGCCTTCCACATGGGTGGCAGGAAACCCCTCCTTCCCCCCTGCCCGCGCTGCCCCCCTGGGTCTACAGTAGCAAGAAGCTGGGATCAGGAGTGGAGCTGAGACTTGAGCCCAGGTGCTCTGCTGTGAGACATGGTGACTTTACCACTAGGCCAAATGCCTTCCTCAGAGTTACATTTTTAGAAGAACATCCTGGCTACTTGTGCAAGATGGAAGCAGAGAGGCCAAGTCAGAGATGAGGTGGTGTCTGAGTGGGAATGAGGGCCTTTGACGAGAGTGGTGAAGTGGAATGGTGAGAAGCACAAAGAGGCAGCGGTCACTTTGGAAGTAGAACCAGCAGGTCTTGCTGATGACTGGAATTACTTTCTAGGGCTCCAGCAGGTGCTGTCATTTCCTGAGGTTGGGATGTTGGATGAACGGATTGGGAGGGAGGGGGGAGATCAGGAGTTCTGTGGGTGGCCCAAGTTTGAGATGCCTGCTGCCTGTGTTGGAGTGGGGGAGGGGACAGCTGCGCATTTCTCTCTGGAGTTTAGAGGGAATCATGGAATTTGAGAATATCTGTGCATAGATGATGTCTGCAGTTATAAGACTGGGTAAGGGCCGGTGCCGTGACTCAATAGGCTAATCCTCCACCTTGCGGCGCCGGCACACCGGGTTCTACTACCGGTTGGGGCGCCAGATTCTGTCCCGGTTGCCCCTCTTCCTGTCCAGCTCTCTGCTGTGTCCCGGGAGTGCAGTGGAGGATGGCCCAAGTGCTTGGGCCCTGCACCCCATGGGAGACCAAGAGAAACACCTGCCTCCTGCCTTCGGATTAGCACGGTGTGCCGGCCGCGGCGGCCATTGGAGGGTGAACCAACGGCAAAAGGAAGACCTTTCTCTCTCTCTCTCTCTCATTGTCCACTCTGCCTGTAAAAAAAAAAAAAAGACTGGATAAGATAGATCATCCTGACAGAGGGGACCGAGAAGGGGGAAGTATATGGACAGAGCCCTGAGCGTTAAAATTTAGAAATTAGGGGTAGGTGTTTAGCCTAGCAGTGAGGATACTGATTAAGATTACGCATGTCCCATATCGGAGTACCTGGGTTCAATACCCAGTTCTGGCTCCTGACTCTGCCTTCCTGCTAATGCAGACACTGGGAGGCAAAGGTCACAGTTCAGGTAGTTGGGTCTCTGCCACCTAAGTGGGAAACCTGAATTAAACTCTTGGCTCCTAGCTGGTTCCTTCTCCAAATGCCTTGGCTATCATGGGCATCTGGGGGAATGAACCAGATGGGAACTCTATCTGTCTGTTTTCTTGTCTTTCTCTGCCTCACAAATAAATACATTTTAAAACCTCAGAGATTGGACCAACAGATATGAGCTATCTAAAATACCCGAGAAGAAGCTCTCGTTGAAGCTGTGGGAGAGCTGGGTGTGTGGCATTGCAGAAGCCAAGACTGAACAGGCATGCTGACCAGCCAGCGCTGGCTGCCTTGCAGACACTCAGTGAGAATTCATTTACCCTTGAAGGGGAAGAGTATCATTCATTCATTGTATGTCTTTCAAAGGATGGACTATTCCCTTTCATCCCAGCATAAATTCAATTGTAATGGCATTTTCCCCCTTTTCCATGTCTTTCAAGATTGCAATATATAGAGCCCCAAAGAGCCATGGGGGTGGTCAGCCCTTTTGGAAATATACATTTACCAGCCTGCAAACCCACCAAGGGAAGATTGATTTCTCCTTCTCCACTGTAAGTTCACATGGTTTAATTTGCCTGAGTAAGCTGCTGTCACAGGTTTCCACTGAGTCCTGACATGTAACGGAGTAATTAATGCTTTGGGCTTTTAGGTATGGTCTCGGGTTTTTATCGGTCACTGTCGTGACCACCCGTCTGAATTATGAAAGTTATTTTAGTAGTTGATCTTCCCTCCTTGAAACATTTCTGTATTTGTTCACTGGGAACCAACAGTCCCAAGAAGAAGAGGATGAGGACTATTCCTGGGTCCCAGCGGCCATTCCAGACTACACAGCTCAGGACTACTGCATAGGAAACAGGAGGCAGGTGACGTTGTGTGACGTCGGGAGTGCAGCGTTTTCTCCTCCCTGCGTCCTGAAGGGATTCTCGGTAGCTACCTCTGGATCTGTGGTTACTGGGAACCCTTCCAGGTGTGTGGACATCAGAAGGGATCTGGGGTTTTGTTTCGTGGTTCTGTGATTCCCGGCCTGGAGGTGTCATTCCCAGAACCTCCAGGATGGGTTTGCTGGACTTTTGGGGGTTTTCCAGTAGAGGGGAGGTAGCTAGGTAGCTGGAAAGAAATAGAAACCTCTTCTTATAATTTTATTTTAAAGTTTTTTTTTTTTAATTTATTTGAAAGGCAGAGTTAGAGAGATGGAGAGAGAGATCCATCTTTCATTTGCTGATTCAGTCCCCAAATGGCCGCAACAGCCAGGTCTGGGCCAGGCAGAAGCCAGGAGCATGGAACTCCATCCAGGTCTCCCACATGGGCTGTAGGCCCAAGCACTTGGGCCATCTTCTCCTGCTTTCCTAGATGCGTTAGTAGGGAGCTGGATGGGAAGTGGAGCAGCTGGAACTTGAACCGGCGCCCATATGGGGTGCTGGCACTGCAGGCAGCGGCTTAGCCCACTACACCACAATGTCAGTACCCCCTCCCCCTTATAATTTTATTTTGGGGAAAAAAAATCATGGATTTTCAACATTGTGTGATTGTATTTGAGATCATTCAATGAAAAAGGAAGACCAAAGGAGAAACGCGATGGGTGGGATGTAGAGTGTAGGATTCAGTTCTGAATCAGCACGCCAGCACCAGCACTGTGTTCTTAGAAACTCCTCCCCTTCAGGCCCCACGCCCTAGACCCTTCCTGCAGGTCTCTGCATAAATGCTACTATGGGCCCGCATGCTGTTTTCTTTGGCAGGGGGTAAAAGTAGGGTTAGGAAATTTTTACTCCAAGCCTTTTCCTCTGACACGGGAAGAGTTCGCTGCTTTACTTGTTCAGTGCACAGCTCTCTTCAATGATTAGCGTGATTTCCCATGATTCTGCTCTACTTGGGGAAGATCGTTGAGACTACAAATAGAGGACAACGTAGTTAGATCAGCGTACAGATGGAGACAGCCACTCTAGAATCCAGGGCCTTGACTACTGAGTGCAAATACCCGTTATTGCTCTAACTGCCGTTTTTATGCTTCCTCAGTGGCCAGTAGGGAGGGGTGGGGCTGGGGGTAGGGGAGAAGGAGCTGGGCTGGCAGGGGGCGGCCCCTTTGCAGAGCCAATAGCAGAGGCCGCCAGCAGAGGTCTGATCTGAGTTTTACATAGATGAGGGAAGGAAGGATTCCCCACCCAGCAGATGGGCGGTGCATCTCACTCCTGCTGTGACAGACTTCTAATCTGATGGCGTTTTCATCTTCATTTACTCGCAACCTGTTTTTGGTAAGGAACAGCGTTTCTGACAAAGGTGATAAATTTGCTCAAGCTTAACATTCAGGTCCTTTCCTCATCTGAGTGCTACATAATTATATATACATTTGGCTCAAAGGCCCCAGCCTAACAAACTCCCTTCACAGGAGTACCATTTGAAGGCCCACTCTCTCATTAATTTTATTTGACATTTATGTCAACATTACATTCCTAGCCTAAAAGGAGAACTCACATGAGGACGCAGGGGTGTATTTTAAAGTGGAGTATTTAGTTTGGCAGTGAAAGGCAGCCAGCTAAGTCAGCTAAAGCAAATTTTTCTAAATTAGTCAATATAAAGTGATCTAAACGCACTAAATTCAAATTGTTCTACAAAGTGCTAAGTGCTGGAGCACGTGGCTGTTTTGATATTTGTACCATTTTTCTTACGGGGCTCCCAGAGTTGACTAAAATCGGTGGCTCTGGAAAATTAACTTGGAAGCCCTCAGAGGTGTAAGAAACAGACTGAACATTAGTTGCTTATGGAGTCAAGAATGGAATTTGCTTCTGTGAGATCTTGCACAAAAAAAGTCCGAGACCTGACTCTCTTCCCAGCATCACAGCGGGGAGTCTGCCAGTTAGACGTGAGCATCCGGTTCCTGGTCCCACTGCAAGCAGAGGTTTCACAGCTTGGAAGGGAGAGGGCAGCTCTGTGCCCAGGCCTCGTGAGCTATATTCTTTCCCTGACCGCTGATCACTTGACTGTGACATAGCCAGAAGCTTCCAAAAGTAGACAAAAGCATGATCTTAGTCTACTGACCCTAAATGAGAAATAATCGTTAGAAGGGCTCAACAGTTAAGACTCTCATTGGGGTAGCTGGTTTGAGGCTTGGCTCCATTTCTGATTCCAGCTTCCTGCCACGACAGATCCTGGGGAGCAGCAGGTGATGGCTCAAAGGATCGGGTGCCTGCCACCCGAACGGGAGACCTGCATTGAGTTCCTGGCTCCTGGCCTGGCCCAACCCTGGCCATAACAGGCTTTTTTTTTTTTTTTTTTTTTTTTTGACAGGCAGAGTGGACAGTGAGAGAGAGAGACAGAGAGAAAGGTCTTCCTTTGCCGTTGGTTCACCCTCCAATGGCCACCGTGACCGGCGCACTGCACTGATCCGATGGCAGGAGCCAGGTGCTTCTCCTGGTCTCCCATGGGGTGCAGGGCCCAAGGACTTGGGCCATCCTCCACGGCACTCCCGGGCCACAGCAGAGAGCTGGCCTGGAAGAGGGGCAACCGGGACAGAATCCGGCACCCCAGCTGGTACTAGAACCTGGTGTCACAAGGTGGGCGTCAAGAGATGGTGTCTTTTCGACATGAGAGATGGGCCTTCCATCATCCAAACCCTGCATGCATACATGGAGGTGCTTCCCTCTGTTACCCATTCTTGAGAAATAAATGACACACTTTGTGCATTCACTTTTTTTTTTTTTTTTTTTTTTTTTTTTTTTTTTGACAGGCAGAGTGGACAGTGAGAGAGAGAGACAGAGAGAAAGGTCTTCCTTTGCCGTTGGTTCACCCTCCGATGGCCGCCGCTGCAGCCGGCGCACCGCGCTGATCCGATGGCAGGAGCCAGGATCCAGGTGCTTTTCCTGGTTTCCCATGGGGTGCAGGGCCCAAGCACCTGGGCCATCCTCCACTGCACTCCCTGGCCATAGCAGAGAGCTGGCCTGGAAGAGGGGCAACCGGGACAGAATCCGGCGCCCCGACCGGGACTAGAACCCGGTGTGCCGGCGCCGCAAGGTGGAGGATTAGCCTATTGAGCCACGGCGCCGGCCTGTGCATTCACTTTTTTATTTTTTTATTTTTTATTTTTTTGACAGGCAGAGTGGACAGTGAGAGAGAGAGAGACAGAGAGAAAGGTCTTCCTTTGCCGTTGGTTCACCCTCCAATGGCCGCCGCGGCCGACACATCGCACTGATCTGAAGCCAGGAGCCAGGTGCTTCTCCTGGTCTCCCATGGGGTGCAGGGCCCAAGCACCTGGGCCATCCTCCACTGCACTCCCTGGCCACAGCAGAGAGCTGGCCTGGAAGAGGGGCAACCGGGACAGAATCTGGAGCTCCGACCGGGACTAGAACCTGGAGTGCTGGTGCCTCAGGCAGAAGATTAGCCTAGTGAGCCATGGCGCCGGCCCATCACAGGCTTTTGAAGAGTGAAGCAGCAGGTGGGAGCTCGCTTGCTCCCTCTCTGTCCCTGTCTTTGTCTCTCAGGCTCTCAAATCTATAAAAGAGAGAAAACTGCTAGACAATATCGCTATCCTCTGACTTAGGGCTCGAGGGTGAATTTTGAATCAGGAGGTCAGGAGAGAGGAAGGGAACTGTTCCTAAGCAGCATTCAGAGGACGTGAGCGTGGCAGTTCCTTTTGCTTCCAGAACGCTGACTTTGACATTCTTGGTGGTCTGTGTGTTCCTGAGCTGTGCTTTGTGTTTGGCGCTAATGGTGAGTTGCAAACTGAGCTTTTGTCTACAGAGAATTCCCCAGCCTTGGGGAGGACCTGCCTTTGCCAAAAGTAGGGCATGCGTGGTTTTTCAGCCTTGCCACTTGGCTTTGTTCCAGTGTTCACCCTTGTTCCCCACTGCCCTTCACTGCAGCCCTGGGTTCTGGCCCCAGTGCCCTTCCTGCTGTCCTCTTCCTGAACCCAGAGGGTCCAGTGGTTGGTCACTGATCACCTCTGGAGACTGTCCAGATGGTAAGGGCTTTCAAGGTCATCGCTAGAGCAGTTTTAACTCTGACTTCCTAAAGTCAGTATCTCTTGGGGCTCCCCTCGGTAGGATGGCAGAAAGACAAGGATTTGATCACAGAAGATAGAAGTGGAAGGACCATGGTGGCTTCTGCAGAGGAAACTTTGAGTCTAGGTTGCTTTTCATCAATGTCAGCTGAGAACCCGTTCTCAGCACTTACTTTTGGCTTACAGGACTTTGTGATTTTTCTCACACGATCTTGGGTGTTTAAGCTCCTGCTGGCCCAGTTAGGTACGTTTGCATACAGGGTAGCTGGGGTGGTAGCCGTAGGGTGCTTTGTTCCAGAGTTCCAGGTGTTCATCCCCCTGTAAAGCTACAATATGCAAAAGAACGAGTAGATTCGTGGTTTTGTAGCTAGAAAGGCGATCCTGAATTTCAAGGAAGACACTTAGAGAGCTGGGAGAACCCTGGAGGCCTGGGGCTATCTTTGCGTGCACAGCTAAGCTCAGGGAACCCAAGAGCCAGGCCTCTGACCGTTGGCCCAGTCTTCTTTTCTGGTTCTGGCTACTGCCTGGAGGATCATCCGAGAGGGCTCGCATCAAGGTGTCATTGTAGGGGTGGAAAGTGGTTGGAAATCCCTATGCCGAAAGCTGGAGTTGTGGTCAGTGGGTTAAGCCTCTGCTTATCATGCATTTTGGAGTGACAGTTCCTGCCTGGCTGCTCTGCTTCTGATGCAGCTTCCTGCAAATATTTCTGGGAAGGCAGCAAGAGGATGACCCAAGCACTTGGGCCGCTGCCACTCATGTGGGAGACCAGGATAGAATTCCTGGCTCGTGGCTTTGGACTGGCCCATCCCTTGCTATTGCAACCATTTGGAGAGTAAACCAGTGGATGGAAGATTCTCTCTCCCACTGTCTCTCCCTCCCTCTCTGATACTGTGTCTTTTAAATATATAAATATTTAAAAAAAAAAAAAAAGACACCTCTCAGAAATAGCTGATGACAAAAAAAAAAAAAAAAAAAAAAAAAAGTTCAAGGAAAAAAAAACAAACAGCTGTTGCTTCCTGGGACCCTAGACCAGAAGGGCCCTTTGAGATGGTAGCGTCAAATCCTGTGGCCGTAGCTTGGGGCGGCCGTGTGGAGACTGGCACTCAGCTCCTTCAAGTTCCCTAAGCAGCATTCAGGGGACGGAATCCTTATCCTTACTTATCTCCTGTAGTAGCCAACCTTGCATTACTTCTGCTGAAATACCCCAGAGGAGCCACTTGGGAAGGAAGGTTGATTTCAGCTTACATTTTGGAGGTTCTTAGTCCTAGATCAGCACGCCCCGTGAGTCTGGTGTCTGATGGGGGCTGGCAGTGGGCAGCCATGGGTGGAGGGACCATCATGTGGTGAAAAGGAAGCAGGGAGAGACACAGGAGGTACCCTCTGCTTCCATAACCAACCCTCTCCCGAGAACCACTTTACAGGGGCAAGCCCCTGCAGTAACCTAAAGACCTCCCACTTGGCCTGCTTCCTGGAATTCATAGTTAGATCAACTCCCCACCCTCAGTCAATCAAACCATTGGGGGGTTTAGACATCTGCATGAGTTTTGGGAGCCCAATCCTGTCCAAACCATACCATGCTCGAGGTTTCCCAGGAGGAAGACACTGAACACTTTGGTTCCCTTTCTCGGCCGTCTCCCTGCCAGCCACCAGGCAGGTGTTGTCGCTCCGCGGGAAGACCCAGAACCTCGTTAGGAAAGCATCTGCCACGCAGCTCCTCTGTCCTGAGTGAGGCTGGGCTTCTCCTTTTAACTCCGCGTAATGAACCTCTCTCTTCATAAAACACGCATGTGTCAGGGGCTGCCCGGGGCTGACTCTTGGCCGCCGGGGCGTGGGCAGCAGGTGCTTCGCAGTGACTGAGTAGAGACTGTGAGGGATGGTGGCTGAGCTCAGCAATAGTAACTGGGCTTGTGGAGCTCCTTGCCTTTGTCTGCTGTTTCCTTCCAACTTGACTCCTGTTCACAGGCCTTGCTTTGTCAGACGGCCCCTCTTCTTGCAGCCTTCGGGCCCAGCACGCACAGTCTCGCGGGCCTCTACTTCTTGCCCCCAGGTCTTGTGCTTGCGGCAGCTGGTGTGCTGCGTGGCCTGGGATCAGGTAAAGTGTAAACTTTCATCTCCAGTGCGCCTTAGAAATTGCTAGTGGACTGGCTCTGTGGACAGAGGGCCCCGTCCCTGCCTTAACAGGGTACGCAGGAAGCAACAAGCACAGCTCGTCTTCTAAGTGCAGCTTTATTGGCATTTGGCTTCTTGCAATATATTTTTAATACAGTATGTACGTTGTATCTGAGTAAATCAGTGAGTATGTCTTAAAATTAAATATTTGCTAAGGGCTAGGCTCGTCTGGCGTTAAATTATTGATAACAAACTTCACACTGTATGAGACTTGATGATATATGATTTTTGAGTGACCTGCCATTTATTAGACTTTATCTGCCCACGAAATCCATTTCCAATTCAGACCGTATCTGCTCTGGGACTGCTTGCCAGAAATCCATTCCCAGGTTTCTCCTTACTTCAGTGAAACCTTTCCCAAGGTGGCTGATCTAATCGGAGCCTGATCACTTCTCACTTCTCATTTTCTTTGGCAGGGCTGTCAAACTGGAAGTGCATCTCGGGGACACTCAGCCGTAGGAGGTCACCCACTCTCTGCCCCCTTTTCCTGTACGGCAGGAAGTGGGAAGGAATGAACCCCCCCAAACCAGAGCCCTGCTGTAGGGTCTGCACAGAGACACAGGAGCTCAGACTGCTGGTCAGACTGCTACTCCTCCAGGAGCTGTCAGGAACCTTGTGTAATGACCCCGAGCAATTAGAACTCATTTGCATGGCATGGACGGCCACCAGGCCCCAGCGGCCTCTTCATCTCCCCCTTCCTCTCTGATTTCTCTGTAGACAGGTGCGTGCTTCTGGCGGCTGCAAGGGCCAGCTGGCAGGAGGACTCTAACTTGTCATCACAGAAATAAAATGTGTCGCCTCTGTGTTCCCAACCTCTGTTCTTTCATGTTTAACCAGCACTCTGAATCTTTATAAACATGTCAGTGTTTCTATTTTTATTTCCTAATTAATTCCGAAAAGAAGCAGAAGACATGGCTAATGATAGAAAAGAGAAAGGACAGGTAGAACAGAGGGTGGCTTTTGTCTTTCAGTTGGACGAAGCAATTGAATGGATATGGGACAGCCAGCAATTTGAGAAATGACTCGGGCCCTGCCAATGCCTGGGTGATTCTTGGGCTGCCCTGAAACTGGCCAGAATTAATGAACACGTCTGAACCTATCAACCACAACAACAAGCCTTCCTTCTACTGTGGATGGTGATAACCTCATTTTCCCACACACAGGAGAACAAGGATTTCCACATACATTGGTTTTTTTACATTATTTATAATTTATTATCTTTAGCACACTTAAAATTACATTCTCTAAGGACATGAAACCTTATTTAACCTTTGTCATCTTTATAAACATCTAGAACTGTATACTTTAGTGGTTCCAGAATCTTAACAATCTCTAGGGTGTAGTGTTTTAATTAAATGATCATTTCCTACACTCCATTGTTACTGAGAAAGCTAAAATAATAGACTGAGATAATGGAAAAATTCTAAACTTAGAATCAAAACTCTAGTTCTAATTTAAGCTTAGTTACTAATTAGCTATGTGACCTTTCACACGTCTCTTAACCTCTCTGGGCATATAAAAATGAGGAACTGAACTATAAGATTCTCAAGGTTATTTACATTTCTGAAATTCTCAGTGATCAAGGACTGTCCTGAGGGCTTTTGAAGTTAGGGTTCTTTGTTTCCAAATTGCTAACATCTTTATGTTGTCTTTGAGGCTTTCCTCTCCTCTACAGTAGGTAAACTATGTGACCTGTGGGCCAAATGCGGCCCACCCCCTGTTTTTGCAAATAAAGTTTTATTGGTACTTAGCCACATTCATTCATTTACATATTGTCCGTGGCTGTTTTGGAGCCACCATGGCAGAGCTGAGTGGTTACTACAGAAATGATACAGTACACAGTGCCTAAAATATTTGCTGTCCAATTTCTATCTTTACAAAAAAAGTGTGTTAACCTCCACTTAATTCTTTTATTTTTCATTCTCAGTCTACCACTTTGATTGCAGACACTATCTCTCCCACCAGGAACCGTTTTAACTTACCATATCTACCCGTGTGGAAGCTAAGAAGCCAGACACACAGCTAGTTAGAATTGTGTTCAAAGTAAGAGTCAACAGATTTTGTACAAATGTGTGAGGGGATAATCTTTGAGCGCAGTTTTGAATGCATGGGCTTTTAGCTGCTTGGAGGACTGTCTCTTATTTCAGTCTCTGGGTTGTTCTGGATAGTTGGTTGAAATCTTACTACAACTTGAAATTTCTTTTTTTTTTTTTTTAAAGATTTATTTATTTACTTGAAAGTCAGAGTTACACAGAGAGACAGGAGAGGCAGAGAGAGAGAGAGAGAGAAAGGTCCCCCATCTGATGGTTCACTCCCCAGTTGGCCACAACGGCTGGGGCTGGAGCTGTGCCGATCCGTAGCTAGGAGCCAGGAGCTTCTTCCGGGTCTCCCACGTGGGTGCAGGGGCCCAAGGACTTGGGTCATCTTCTACTGCTTTCCCAGGCCACAGCAGAGAGCTGGATCGGAAGAGAAGCAGCCGGGTCTCGAACCGGCACCCATATGGGATTCTGGTGCTTCAGGCCAGGGCATTAACCCACTGTGCCACACCACCGGCCCCTACAACTTGGAATTTCTAGAAACAGTTGCTTTTATTTTGCTGATAGTGGTTATGGATTTCCTGTAAAGTTCCCTTGCTACAGGTAGCATTACCAGTGTGGTCTGGCTCAGAGTGAAGGTAGTGAACTGAACTGCGTACAAAAGACTTAGGTTTAGGGCCTGCTCTACAGTACCTTGACTGTGTGCCGATGGGCTATCCACTCACTTCCTCCATTTCCCAAGCTTATTTCTGCACTTGACAAATGGGAAAGATTTTTTTTTTTTTTTTTTTGACAGGCAGAGTGGACAGTGAGAGAGAGAGACAGAGAGAAAGGTCTTCCTTTGCCGTTGGTTCACCCTCCAATGGCCACCGCAGCTGGCTCGCTGCAGCCGGCGCACCGCGCTGATCCGATGATAGGAGCCAGGTACTTATCCTGGTCTCCCATGGGGTACAGGGCCCAAGCACTGCATCTCCCGGGCCATCCTCCACTGCACTCCCTGGCCACAGCAGAGAGCTGGCCTGGAAGAGGGGCAACCGGGACAGAATCCGGTGCCCCAACCGGGACTAGAACCCGGTGTGCCAGTGCCACAAGGCGGAGGATTAGCCTAGTGAGCCGCGGCGCCGGCCGGGAAAGATTCTTAATGCCTCATAAGGTTGGCTGCAAGGAGTCCTGTGCATTTTAGCTCAACCCCCAGCTGCCCTTCACACCACTTGGGTGGAGCAATTCGGAAACTGATATCCTGAATTAGAGGACGTGAAATGGGCCATAAGTAGGGGTGGGCAAGATCTCTCTGCCTTCCAAATCACCAGGTGACTCCATGCGTTTCCTCTCTTCCCTGTTGCCAGGTGAGCAAGCCTTGGCCGAGCTTGGCTTTTGGCTCAGCTCTTGGTAAAATCAAACTGGGAATCCTTTTCGGCCTTGTTCCTTTGTATGGCTCTCTGGGAGGTATGGGGAAGGGGGCTAGGGTGACTGGTAAGGAATAGATGCAGACTTTAATGGCTCCCAAGTCACAATAGCATTAACCCCAATTCCTATGAGCTATTAATGATGGTGCTGTTTGCGGGTGAGTCTGAGGCCCTGTGTGTGAGGCACTTGTATAGAGGATTGCTTCCCACTCTGGTCTGAAAGTCCCTTAAAAGCAGACACTGCAGTTAATTGTGGCTATAAATCTCCCCTGATTGGAACAACGTCTGGCTTCAACAAACATGTTTGAATTGATTTGTCACGACCAAGACGATCTGACGGCTCCAAGGCCAGTTATCTGTGTTCACTGTGGAGTCCAGGCCGGCCTCCGTGGTAGCCATCATGTGCATTTGCTTCACTGTAAAACACAGTCGCCTGGTGGGAGAGATGGAAGTGGAAGGCCCGCGGGCGCTGGAGCTCAGGGGAGCTGGGCCACTGTCCCACTGGGAAGACCCGTCTCAGCCCGCTGCTGCCCCAGGCCACGTGCCTCCCCCACATCCCGCCCCGACTCTGGGACAGGCACCCCCGCTTCACCTTCAGCTTTTTGACCTCTGTCATCAGTGGGCAATCAGGGTCACAAGGTGGGCGTCAGGAGATGGCGTCTTTTCGACATGAGAGATGGGCCTTCCATCATCCAAACCCTGCATGCATACATGGAGGTGCTTCCCTCTGTTACCCATTCTTGAGAAATAAATGACACACTTTGTTCATTCACTTTTTTTTTTTTTTATTTTTTATTTTTTTGACAGGCAGAGTGGACAGTGAGAGAGAGAGAGACAGAGAGAAAGGTCTTCCTTTGCCGTTGGTTCACCCTCCAATGGCCGCCGCGGCCGACACATCACACTGATCTGAAGCCAGGAGCCAGGTGCTTCTCCTGGTCTCCCATGGGGTGCAGGGCCCAAGCACCTGGGCCATCCTCCACGGCACTCCCTGGCCACAGCAGAGAGCTGGCCTGGAAGAGGGGCAACCGGGACAGAATCCGGCACCCTGACCGGGACTAGAACCCGGTGTTACGGTGCCGCTAGGCGGAGGATTAGCCTAGTGAGCCACGGTGCCGGCCTCATTTACTTTTTAAAATGTGGACGTTCTCATTTGTGCCAGTCATGATTCTAATGGGTGGGGTAATGGCAGTAGAAGGACTGAGGAGGGCCTTGGTCACAGGGCTTTCTATATAATTAGCAGGTAAGCCAACAATATTATAATAATAATATATGTATTATTTATTATATATAATAATAATAATAATTGCCAATTGTGACAAAAAGCAGTGAAGCAGGGCACACTGTTTGGCACAATAATTAAGATGCCCAAATCCCATATCTGAGTGCCTGGATACCAGTCCTGGCTCTATTTTGTCTTTTTTAAAGATTTATTTATTTATTTGAAAGGCAGATTTAGAGAAGGAGGGAGGGAGAGAATAAGATCTTCCATTAGCTGGTTCACTCCCCAATGACCACAACAGCCAGGCCTGGGCCAGGCTGAAGCCAAGAGCTGGGAGCTTCTTCCTGGCCTCCCAGATGGGTGGCAGGGGGCCCCAGCACTTGGGCCATCTTCCGCTGCTTCTCTCGGGGGCATTAGCAGGGAGTTGGACTGGGACATGAAGCAAGGCCTATATTGGATGCCAGTGACACATGGTGGCTTGATCCGCTACCACAATGCCCACACCCTGGCTCTCTCTGATTCCAGCTTCCTGCTCAGGCACACCCTGAGGGGCAGCAGGTGATGACTCAAGTACTTGGGTCCTTGGCACCCACATGGGAGGCCCGGATTGAATTCCTGGCTGTTGACTATGGCCTGGGCCAGCCCTGGTTGTTGCAGGCACTTGGGGAGTGAACCAGTGGGTGGGAGCTCTTTCTCTTGATTGATGTCTTGGTACTAGAGTAAGCTGAAACATGAAGTAGTGAACATGAAGAGAACATTCTGGTGGATTGGAATGGGAGGGGATGGAGAAAACAAAGTCTGTGGAGTACTGACATTGAGAAGATGGCGTTGGCGAAGATGGGAGAGGGGGCAGCGGGAAGGCAGCTTTGGGGAGAAGTCTCGAGTTCTCAAGTTCTCTTGGAAGTCAAGTTGGCCGGCACAGGGCACCTTCTGGGGCAGGTGGATGGGAGCCACTGTAACCTGTCTCATCCTTGCTCCTCACAAAGGGCATCATCCTCAAACCAGGGCCTTCTCCCTGCGTGCTAACCTTCTCCCTGCATGCGAACTAACCCCTCGCGTGCAGTGCCTGCTCTGTGAAGAACTGTCGGTGACCTGCCTGCCTCGCGTCTCTGGCCTGTTCCAAGAGCTCAGCTCTAAACCAAGCCAAAAGGAACTAAGCAAAGGGGAAGAGAGGCAGATGAAGAGTCGGGTGTTTTTGTGGTGTTGATGATGAAATAGTCATTTTTCTAAAAAGAGACCATGGATGAATGACGAGGAAGAAATGAAAGAGAAACTAATTTTAGGGAACACGCCAAGACATCTGGCCCTTGGGCCACCTTTCGCGGTCTCTGTAGTGTTGAGCTTGGGTCACTTGCTGGTTAGGAGCCACACGTGCTCACTCCTGCCTTCTCCTTCCATTTACCCTGTTTCTCTCCCTTCTGCTTCCTTACTCCCACCTTCGAGGGCGAAGGCCACGTAATAAAGACGAGGATGAAGGGAGGGGCCGGAGAGAAGAAGGGACTGGGGATCCAAGCCACAGGCTTCATTCGAGGGACAGGGGGACAGGAAGTGTTGTTGGGAATAGGTCGCTGTTGATACCCACAAACACGAGTGGGGCTTGAATTGGCTCCTGTGCTCCCAAACCAGCGCCAGGAAGCCTGACTTTCGCTGCGTAGTCTCAGCGTCCTGGGAGATGAAAGCAAGGGACAGTAGCACCACTCCCCTGCAGGTGCCTTTCTGTGATATGTCCCGTGCCCCTAATTAGCAGTTTTGGACACAACAAAATAATGAAGGCGAATAATAAAGTGTCTTGTGATTTTAAGAGCTGAGTATTTGTTGCATTTTTTTCTTCCAAAAAAAAATTTTATTTCTTCCCTGTAGGAAAGTAAAGAAATCCACGATAAAATAATAATTAAATGCTGACAGTGCTAAATTTCTACCCAGCATGAGCTGGCAGTAGTTTCATACCAAAACATTAGGTCATTTGAAGAAAGGAAAAAACCTGATTAAATACCTCTGTAGGCTTTTCTGATTAGCTGTTCTTAAGAGTCAGTGACAGTAATGAAAGGGTGTGATGTGACAGCTGCAATTTACTTTTTGAAAGAAAGGTAAAATAGTAGCGCGCTTATGGCAGAGGTTTTTACAGGAATTTCTTGTTGGTCTTTACTAGTGGGGATTGTTTTACTAATCACCAGTTTCTAGCAGCTCCGAGGAGCCCACCAGCCAGGAATGGTGTGTGATGGGAAGTGTGCCTCCTTCCCGCAGTGAGGGCCTGAGGGCCAAGGGAGGGGCCAGCCTTTCTTTTCTGCTCTTCTTCCTGCTTCTCCGAGCAGCAGGTGACGTATTTCTGGGGTGAGATGACCTTGACTCCGAGCATTTTTGGGAACTGAAGTGTAGTTACAGAGATGCCCCTGACAGCCCATAAATTGTTGCTGAATCCAGCAGCTCCCAGCATCTCTTTGTATTAACTCGCTATGGCGTGAGGGCTGCAGGCCAGACTTGTCGTGAAGATGGGATGATTATGTGGCATATGGTATATGCAGCCACCACCACTAGTTACTCCTTTTTTTTTTTCTTTTAAAGTTTGCTTATTTGAAAGACAGGGTTACAGAGAGAGAGAGAGAGAGAGAGAGAGAGAGAAGCAGAGACAGAGGAGATCTTCTATCTGTTGGTTCACTCCCTAAATGGCTACAATGGTCTGGGGTGGGCCAGGCCAGAGCCAGGAGCCAGGAGCTTCCTCCAGATCTCCCATGTGGGTGCAGGGGCTCAAGGACCTGGGCCATCTTGTGCTGCTTTTCCAGCTGCATCAGCAGGGAGCTGCACCGGAAGTGGAGCAGCTGGGACTCGAACCAGAGACCTCTGCAGACGGTGGCTTCTTTTCATTTTCTCCTTGGCTTCCACTGGTGGCTGCAGGCTTCTGGAGTCTGAAGTTGTTTTCCTTTGTCAGCCCCGGTGTAGCCTCACCTCCGGTACACAGGAAACCACAAGACCTTCGGCTGTGATGTGATGCAAGCCTAGAGCCTCAAACCCCAAAGAAGCCATAGGCCCCTCCAGGCCAGATGCTGCGTTTCAAAGTGACAACACTGAGTCCAGGGAGGGCCCCCTGGGGAGGAACTTGCAGAATGGAGCCGGGAACTCCAGTCTCCCATGTCCCAGGTGATCCCGTGTTTTTCTTTTCTGGTCTTACCTCTCAAAAGTGGAGACATAGCTGGATATTGGTCTCCAGGGCTACCATAACAAAGTACCATGAACCTGAGCCAGCACTGTGGCGTAGTGGGTAAAACTGCCACCTGCAGTGCCGGCATCACATAGGGGCGCTGGTTCAAGTCCCCGCTGCTCTACTTCTGATCCAGCTCCCTGCTATCGCTTGGGAAAGCAGTAGAAGGTGGCCCAAATCCTTGGGCCCCTGCACCCGCATGGGAGACCTGGAAGAAGCTCCTGGCTCCTGGCTTTGGATCGGTGCATCTCCATCCGTTGCGGCCAATTGGGGAGTGAACCAGCAGATGGAAGACCTCTCTCCCTCTCTGCCTCACCTTCTGTCTCTGTGTAACTCTGACTTTAAAATAAATAATAAATAAATAGATCTTAACAAACAACAAAAAAGTACCATGAACCAAGTGGCTTAAAGCAACAGGAATGTGCTTCTTGGTGGCATATTCTAGAAGCAAGAAGTCCCAAACCAAGGCTTTGGAAAAGCTGTGCAGAGCCAGGGCTCTGGGAGAGAATCCCTCCCAGGTCTGTCTCGTAGTTTCCCATGTTGCTGGAGTTGTCAGCACTCCTTGGCTTGTGGCAGGATCATTCCAGTCTCTGCTTCCATCATCACAGGGTGCTATTCCTGAGTCTCTCTGATCCGTGTGTCTTCTCCTCTTCTGAGGGTACCAGTCCTATTGGATTTAGGGCCCACCATACTGCAGAAGGACCTGGCCTGCAAGCCCATATTTTCTTTTCTTTTTTTTTTTTTCTTTGACAGGCAGAGTGGACAGTGTGAGAGAGAGAGAGACAGAGAGAAAGGTCTTCCTTTTTGCCGTTGGTTCTCCCTCCAATGGCCGCCGTGGCCGGCGTGCTGCGGCCGGCGCACCACGCTGATCCGATGGCAGGAGCCAGGTACTTCTCCTGGTCTCCCATGGGGTGCAGGGCCCAAGCACTTGGGCCATCCTCCACTGCACTCCCAGGCCACAGCAGAGAGCTGGTCTGGAAGAGGGGCAACCGGGACAGAATCCGGCGCCCCTACCAGGACTAGAACCCGGTGTGCCGGCGCCGCAAGGCGGAGGATTAGCCTAGTAAGCCGCGGCGCCAGCCCCGATTTTCAAATAAGGCCAGGTCCTGAGGTTGCCTTTCTGGAGGACACCATTCGGTGCGCGGGAGTCGGTGGGATTTTCCGCGCAGGGATTTTGGAGACAGTGAGCTGTGATGGATCGTTCTCACCTTCAACTGTGCTTTCAAAGCTTGTCCTGTCTTTGCTTTTCCTGTCAAGTGGGGAACCTGAGTCTCTCCCATTCATTATTAATGACGATGATGTGTAGCTTTCACTTTTAGCTCAGACTGAGAGGATGTGAGTCAATCTGAGGATTAGCCATAAAAAAAGATAAAGTTAGAAACCATCCAGGGACGAGCTTCGCCTTGTGGGTGTGGATCGGGAGAGACCTCCGAGCTCTTACACAAGGCTGAATGCCCTTCAGTTTGGAGAATTGCTTCCATTTAGTTTTCTGTTTATAATACTTACAATTTAGAGTGAAGAGTAATTTATTCAGCAGTCACAGTTAACCCTTTTCTCCTTTTTCATTGTGTTTTCACTGCCCTCGCTCTCAGTTCACCTTCTGCAAGGTGTGACCGTTGGTTTCCTTGATCCTGCTATACCTTCCTGCATTTCCTACCATGATCATCTCCCACTGTACTGTTGAGCGTCTCTCAAAACCAAACAGATCCACCTTCCTCGTCCCCAAATATCCCTAGTACCTGTCCATCTCCATGGCGCCCTCCTGCCATCCGCTATAAGGGCCCCCTGCCCTTTCTGTCCATGCGAATACACCCACCCCTTGGGGCATGCTTCCTTTGCCCCACCTTTGTGGAAGCTGCGTGGACAACTCATACAGGGGTGATCTCCACGGTCAAGGTCAGTGGTCGTCCTTGCGTGGTCTTCCTCTGCATCTCATGGGACTGCCTTTCCATGGCATCTGTAGAAGCAGGGAATCTGCAGCCACAAGGCCTCCTTGAGACGCGTAGTTTTGCCATGACTGTTTTGTTTAGCGGCGGGATGGTTTGGGACTCCCTGCCTTCCTGCGGTTCTGAGAATTAGATGAGGTAGAGTATCAAAATTATTTGAAGCTCATCTGTGAGAAGTATTATTTAGCGTACCTCTGTCGCTCCCCCTCTTCATGGAGGAACGACACAAAACCCTGCCTAGGCTTCATATCTGAGTCACGGCACCATTATGTCGCTCCCCCTCTTCGTGGAGGAACGACACAGGACCCTGCGCTGTTCTTTCGTCTGCTCGGCCCTCCCCGGGTTTGCTGCTGGTTCTTCCAGGGTTGGCTACTGTCCCTTCCACCTCCGTGGAAGGGCGGTTCCCCCTGCCACATTCCCCACTTCCGCAGGGGAGTGGCACACCGCCGGCCGGCTCTCTCGGGGGCTGCACAGGTGTTCCCTTAGATGTTCCCCTTAGATGTTCCTGGTGCATGCCGTCTCTCTCCTCCTTTATAGTCCTCCTCTGCCAATCCCAACTCGGCTGCCCACACGCCGAGTACGCTGCTCTCCTCCAATCAGGAGCAAGTCCTACAGTTTATTGGTTGAACTGGAGGCAGCTGTGTAGAAGCTGTTTTCTTCTCTCCCAGCGCCATATTGTGGGAGAGCAGATGCATAGAATAAGTCTTAATTCCAGTAACAGTATAGTCCGAGTTGCTCCCCACATACCTCCACTGACTCACCTATAAAATGGACCTTGATGAGGATTAATGGGGCAGTCCCTGGCGTATGGTAAGTCATCAGCAATGGTTTGCTGTCACTGTCGTGTATCTCTGCAGGTGGGATTGGAGGCTCCCTCAGGAGGGGTTGTGTTTGGAACCTCCCCCACGTGTAGGATGGAATCTAATAGTAGCTGCTCCGTGTACACTTTGCTGGATACAATGAGATTGCCTTTCTCATAAAGTTTGTTTTTTCTCTTTCTCCAACACATTAAAATTCCTACCGATCGCCCTTTATCCTGGAAGTTCTTAAATGAATGGAAATAAACTCTCTGACAGCAGTGTTGATTTTGGCTCTAAATCTAAATTAATTTGATAGGTGAATTGCTGGGGTAATGCAGATGCCGTCATTCAAAAAGGGCCCAAGTTCATTATCTTTGAATACTTCCTCATCAGAATGTAAAACAGGCATTTTTTGAAGTGGAACATCGTCTATTAATTTAACTGAGTGTAGTTTTGATAGCATCAAGGTTTATGAACTGTCCTTGCAATAACCTTTGGAAGGTCTACTTGAGGGCTGAATTTTTCTGCAAATGCTGGGGCAGGAGATTTCTGGTACAGCCTTCTGCTCCACCATCCTGTGTGGGGAAGCTGGGGAAGTGATAGTGGATAAATGAGGAGCAACAGAAGAGCCCAGCAGATGACAACTTGGAAGTAAAACTTTAGTATGGTGCCTAAAGGACTTGGCACAGCCTGCTTGTACACATCCAAAAATTTGTGAGTTATATATACTCTTGGATAATAATGCAACTTTTGAATTCTTTTTGCCTCCCCTTTGGGTAATTCATACTGGGACACTTTCCCTATTTTTTACATTGGGTAATTCTTACCAAGTCCACCTGTCCCTATTTTTTACCTTGATATATATTGGAGTTGGTAGGAGTTTATTTCTTTTCTCTCCACATACCAGTAGGATACCCTGAATGGCACTGATGCTAAAAGTCTGTTGACAATTGACACTTTTCCTGAGACATATGATTTGGGTGATTTTACCAAGAATGGATGATGTGTTTATTTAAGTAGTAGTTTTCCTGTATGAGATTGAGTGGGAAAATGATAAATGCTTTCCAAGTTGAGGAAGGGAAGTGAATATGGCTATAGGGAAGCCCCAAGAGGAGACCACAGAGGGTCTTGTCATTTTGTTATGATTGTGAGCATAATGACACTCAATTATGTGGACAGGGAACTCCTCTGTACACACACACAGGTGATTGCATCAACACAGGTAAAGCCAGAGTACCCAGAACGACAGTGATGACAATAGAGTCCCACAGATGCACTTGGAGGATCCCCCCTCCCCAGCTGAGTTTCCCTAATGCCTGCAAAATTAGGCATTGCCCTTGAAGGTACCCCAGAGCCATCAGAGTTACTGGAAGCCGCTGGGAAGATTCAGACCCTCGTCGTAGAAGTCCCTGTGGTGATGCCTTCAGCCACTTGTCTCCCTCCAGAGCCCACATGGAGCCCACCTTCTGCCCCAACAAGGTGGCCATTCCGCCTCCCCAGTCATCTCCACCGAGGCCGTGCCTGCCACACTCCTGTTGTGTCACCTCTCAGCGCTGACTTTCAACTAGGAGGCACTGAGGTTCTCTTACCTGCCATTTGCTGCCAGTGTCCTTCCAGCTGGGCTTGAACAGCGGGCATGGTGGTTGCTATATATATATATATTTTATTTTCTGGTGTTTTAAAGACTTATTTATTTATTTGAAAGGCAGACTGACAGGGAGAGGGAGAAAGAGAGAGAGAGCACAGGAGTTTCTATTTACTGGTTCACTCCCCAATGATTGTAACAGCTGGGGCTGGGCCAGGCCAAAGCCATGAACCCAGAGCTCCATCTGGGTTTTCCACATGGGTGGCAAGGACTCAAGTACTTGGGCCATCTTCTGCTGCTTCACCAGGCACATTAGCAGAGAGCTGGAGCAGAAGCAGAGCACCTGGGACTCAAACCAGTTCTCCAATATGAGATACCAACATCATGGGTAGCAGCTTAGTTCACAACACCACAATTCCGGCCCTGTTACATGTTTTAAATAAACTGGAGCAGTGTTGTTGGAGATTTGCAGACCTGGGCTTTATCTGGAGGCTACAAAACAGACTTAAGATAAGGAAACATCATTTCAATGCCAGCTTGTTTCTCAACTAGATTTCTTGAGAAAGTTGGTTGCACCCTCCAAGAGCCCAGTGGATCTCTGGGAAGTGCATATCCCAGAAACTGGCCCTTACGCTGCATGTTGAGTGAGTGGTAGCTGGCTGTATTTTCTTTCAAATATTCTAAGGGATGGCAAAAAAGCAGATAGATGGAAAGCAGGTAATACTTTGCTTTGACTTAATTTTTGGTCCATAACGATAGGCCTTTGTAAAGTAGTGAGACTCAGATACGTAAACTACCTCTGGAGACGACTGTAAAACCAGTGACAAAATGCGCCACTGATCAGAAGGCCAGTGGATTCCAGGCTAGGCTTTTGCTGTCCAAACCTTCATCACAACTGGGTTCTACAGGCAACTTGAGGATAGGGTATGTCCTTGCGTCTAATCTAGAAAGGCTGTGTAAGGAAGTGGCCCCCCTGTTGCTCCCAATCCCTTAATCAGTCACCCAGGGACTGCACATGGCCACAGCCTGGCCAGCCTGGTCAGTGCCCATTACCGATCCATGCTCAGAGATTCACCAGGCAGGCTCATTGTTAGTGGAAGAAGCCCTCCTCCTCCTGCAAGTCTATTTGTGACTTGTACATTTGCCTCTGACTCCCTGGATGTTGCTTTCTTATCCCAGAACTAAAGAGAAAAACTTTACTTGGTCCCCATCCTTCACTCAATATGAAGAGGAGCTATACTCCTGACTGCCTGTTTTTTTTTAAAGTATATTTTCTTTATTTGCAGAGAAAGAAATGGGCAAAAGGGAGGGAGGGGGAGAGATCCCATCTCCTAGGTCTGAATGCTTATACAGGCTGGGAGAACTAAAGCCAAGAGCTGGGACTTCAATACAGATCTCCCACGTGAATAGCAATGATCCAACAACTGGAGCCATCACCACTGCTGCTCAGGGTCTGCATTAGCAGGAAGCTGAAGTCAGGAGCCAGAGTCAGGCATGGAACCCAGGCACTCCGACATGGGATGCAAGTGTCCCAATTCGCGTCTTTTTTTTTTTTTTTTTTTTTTTTTGACAGGCAGAGTGGACATTGAG
Source organism: Oryctolagus cuniculus (assembly GCF_964237555.1). Lineage (NCBI taxonomy): Eukaryota > Metazoa > Chordata > Mammalia > Lagomorpha > Leporidae > Oryctolagus > Oryctolagus cuniculus. The sequence goes on along the minus strand of NC_091451.1, from coordinate 35,235,497 downwards.
AGAGAGAGACAGAGTGAAAGGTCTTCCTTTTACCGTTGGTTCACCCTCCAATGACCGCCGTGGCAGCGCGCTGCGGCCGGCGTCCCGCGCTGATCCGATGGCAGGAGCCAGGTACTTCTCCTGGTCTCCCATGGGGTGCAGGGCCCAAGCACTTGGGCCATCCTCCACTGCACTCCCTGGCCATAGCAGAGAGCTGGCCTGGAAGAGGGGCAACCGGGCCAGAATCTGGTGCCCCGACTGGGACTAGAACCCGGTGTGCCAGTGCCGCAAGGTGGAGGATTAGCCTAGTGAGCTGCGGCGCCGGCCCCCAATTCGCGTCTTAGCAGCCAGGTCAATTGCCCACCCCTAAGTTTAAAGTAAGTTCGCCTGTACTTGGTTGTTTTTGTCTTGCTTTGGCTTTAGTGCCTAGCTCTAGTACAATGTGAGACCCATGTTTTGTGCAATGTCAAAGGCCTCCTCCCTGTGTTTGCAACTGAATCTGTGTCTGCAGCACCTGCCCCACCCCAGTGAGAAAACCTACCAGCAGAGCCCTGCCGAGATGCCTTGTCTGCAGCTCCCCAGGCGAGGTCAGGCTGTTGTCCAGGGTGTGGGCCAGCTCCTGGGGGTGGCTAGTAGAAACCAGTAGTCATGCCAATAGAGGCCACGGAGAGTGTGCTTACTTAGATTCTCTTGGAATAATCTCCAGCTCAATGTTGTGCTGAGTTGGCATCTCTTACCACCTTCCGTAGGGGACAGGAGCCCCACCAGACTGTGAGGGAATTTACAGACAATACCAGCAAGTTTACTCTCCCAGGAATTCCCAACCTAGTAAATACTAACCCGTCAGCAAGAGTGGGAATTGGGGAAAAGTTTTTTCTTTCTGTGGAAGTACTGCTCCTGAAGGGAATAAACAAATTGATGCAGCAGTAAAGGGTGAAACTGGGCCCTTCTGCTCAAGCCAGAGCTCGGATTTCTCACCTATTGCTTATCATGTGCAGGGCCACACTGGCCTTGGGGACAGTCAAGAGCTTGGGTGGCAACCACCACGTTTTGGGTCTAAGCCCTGATCTCATTTAGTACTCAGTTTAGTACCTGCCGTGCGCATCAGGCCTTTGCTGCTGCTCAGAGTGCCTCTGGTCCTGTTTTGCCTCCGTCTGGCTTTGCCCCATCACTCACAGCTCTGGCTCCCCTGCCTGATGGTACCCCCACCCCGGGTGGCAGGCAAGTACAGCTCTTCCTCCTCACTTTGCCTGATCAGCTGATCCCTTTCTGTCCCATTGCCCTTCTCTGGTAGAGCAGAGACCAGAAGCCCAGGGACGGGTCTGAGAGTGCTCAGGAGACAGTGTCCCATTGATTGTGGACCCAAGGGCTTTCCAGCTCAGTATCCAAACAATGGCAGGTCCCTGCGACTTCTGACTTCTCCTCTGTCCTCATAGGAGTTGCTGCACTCATTCATGCTCTGCCCCCATGCTGTTCAACGTTGGAAGGCCTGGCCATGGGTCCCAGATCTCTTGAGGGGGACAAATGGTTGGTCCCTCCCTTGCTCCCCTCCACCCCGGGACCCTGCCCAGCCAGTAGTGCATCAGTGAAGGGCAGACAGTCTGATCCTGGTCTGTGGACATTGACTCAAATGAGAAAATAGGAACACATGAAACTGTATCACTTACTTGTGATACAGTGAAAACCAGCCCCAACTACATAGACAGTGTAAATTCACCATTAGAACAAAAGACTATTTCCCTTCTAATATGTTCTACAACCTCAGAAGGCATTTTTAAAATTTTGTTTATTTGAGAGGCAGAGAGAAAGAGAGTGCTCCCTGCTGGTTTACTCCCCAGAGGCTCACTATGGCCAAGTCCAGGCCAAGGCCAAAGCTGGGAACTAGGAACTCAATCTGCATCTCCCATGTGCGTGGCAGGGACCAGGGACTTGAGCCATCAGGGTCTGCATTAGCAGGAAGCTGGAATAGGAGCTGGAACTGGGAATCGAGCCCTGGCACTCCGACATGGGATGCGGGATGCATTTTGATGTAGAAACAAAACACACACATCATTTGACTAGAAAGTAAACTACATGATTTCTAGTCTTGACTACAAACTGACAATGGAGTCTTTAGTTAAACCTGCTAGCCAACTAAACCTTGGCTTTCTTGGCAGTAAAATAAGTAATATTTTATACCTCCTTACTAGGTTATTACGATTATTGAAGTAAATAACATGAAACTATAGAGCACTATATACAAGAACAGTTTGGATGTTATATGTTAGATTCCCTTAATGCAGAAAAGAGAATGGTAGAAAGTCATGTAAGGTATGAGCGTGCAGCTGACAGAAAAGGAAATATAAATGACTCTTAAACACATGAAAAGTTACTTTCCCAGACTACTAATGTGAGAAATAGAAACAGACTTTCGGAGGTCAGGTTTACCTGTCAGCACGGTGAGGCTCAAAATAGTTGGTAATGCTTTGTGTTGACTGAGGTGACAAGTAGAGACTCTGCAGAGTACGGATGAAAGTGTGAATTGATACGGTCTGTATGAAAAGCAAATCGACAATGTTAATTGAAATAGAAAATGCATTTACCTTTGGCCAGTCGATTCCATTCCCTCACGCTACACAATCTGCACGTATACAACGAGGCAGCTCCGGGTATGCTCCCCAAGATAGGTTAAGTGAAGAATCCAGGTATGGGACACTCACACACAAATATTTTGTTAACACAGAGAAGAATGCTAGTATTCACAGAGATTGTATCTGAAAGGACGTGCCAGATTTAGAGAACTGGTGTAAGATTTTTTTCTTTCTGCTTCCTTCCTTATTTTTATTTATTTATTTTTTGACAGTACTTGCCTCTCTGCTTATTTTTGCTTCTAAGATGTAGAACCAGGTGGCTACAACAGAGGTGGGAGGCTTGCTTACTTTTTACTGCATATATTTTTGAACTTTCTTCATTTCAAACCAGTGCTTCCGGCACTGTGAAGCAGTGGGTTAAGTCTCTGCCTGTGGAGCCGGCATCCCATGTGGGTGCTGGTTTGAGTTCCGGCTGCTCTATTTCTGATCCAGCTCCCTGCCAATGTACCTGGGAATGCATTGGAGGATGGCCCAGGTGCTTGGGCCCCTGCACCCACAAGGGAAACCTGGAAGACACTGCTGGCTCCTGGCTTCAGATTGGTCCAGTTCCAGCCATTACAGCCATTTGGGGAGTGAACCAGCAGATGAGGACCTCTCTCTATAGCTCTGCCTCTCGAATAAATAAATAAAATAAATCATAAAATAAAAATGAAACGTAACAAGAATAAAAAAAGCAAAATGGACAACAAAAAAAATATGGACAAAGGCCCAAATCTCCTTCCTTCCATAAAAATAAAATTAAAGTCACTTAAGGGCAGTTATTCAGTCTTTATTGTTTCTTTTTTTCCACCCTCTGACTTGCTTGGTTTTAACATGCTTTTCATTGATTTGTTAGAATAAATTCCTTAAACTCTCTGGGCTCTGAAAAGCTACCTGGAGTGGACACCTTATGACTATGCAAAGTGATTGCATTTTCCCTGTTCTAATGAGCCAAAGAGCCAGGCCCGTGTTTTTTCCATGGATCTTGCGATCTGGATTTCTGAACTCTGAGCAACCCTGGGAGAACCGGAAGTGTCAACCCTAACCCAGACATCCGTGTTCCCTGGCTTCCCAGGGAGCCCCCTGCTGGCTGGGGCTTGACCTTGAGGTGGCTAGGGCTGTCCAGGGGCCACGCACCTAACTGGGGAATTGAATGTTTTGATGAATGACTCAGGTTCTACCTTCCTGCTTGACTATAAATAAAAGTTAGTGCTTGGCGACTTCACCTCCCGAGCTTTGTATCTCAACTGACTTCTCTTTTTTTCACTTTCCTATTATCCAGCAAGGGGCTCTTTCGTTAGGTTTGTCTTTTAACTGCATCACCCTACAAGCCCCTCTTCCTGGTTTTTCCTTACCAGATGGTCCCCTCTGTGTCATCATGAGGACGTGTGTGGCCTCTGTGCTCTGGAGCCCACGTGCAGCCCCTAGAGCAGCCATGATTGCTGGGACGTTTTCAAAGGAAGGGGCCCTCTGTGAACCTGTGCCAAGTGGGGTGTTTGGAAGAGCCCCTGCATAGCCCACATGGGGACACCCCCCAGGCCCCAGCAAATAACTTGCTTTATTGTGTATAGGGACAGTTTGGGGTTAAGGGCTAACTTAACCAAGGGTCATGTTTCCCATGCTATTGTGAGCTAAAACCCCTCGCTGGCTTGAATGGGGTTCAGCTTGTTTCTCTGTTTATTCACACCTATAAGGTGGAGATAAGACCAGTGATTGTGGTGGGTCTGGGACCTGCAGGCCTGTATTTGCTGGTAGAGACTTGAGTTTAGCTAATATCTTCACAGAACCTTCCAGCAGACAGCCTCATTTAAACAAACAAACTGTTATATCCTTCACAAAACAACTGCATACGCAACTCTTGAGTGATTTTTCAGATGCTCTTTACAATGATTGGCCCAAGGCCTATCCTGACATCATGTACCACAGAAGCAAGTGCACGCCCTTCTTTGAAGAAGGAGGATAAATCTCAAGGCAACAGATTTCCTTCTGTTTTCTTTCAAGTGTTTGGCTTCCATTCTGTGATTGATTTTATGGAGATCATCAAATCATAATAATGACAGCCTATAATATTCTTACTTTTTCTTAGGTGACTTTTACTAAGTCCCCAGAGTCTGTGGGGTCCCACCTTTCTTAGCGTATTCCGTAAGAACTTTCACCATGGCATGAAATTAAGACAAAAACAAACCAAACAGCTCTGGAAGAGGGAGTTCTGATGTCCAGGATGGAGTCATAGGTACAGCCCTGAAAAAGAGTACCCCAAGATGGACAGAGAGCTGACAGACAGGGCAGAGAAAGTGTTAGGGGTGAAGTCAGCAGGTCTTTGTTCTACAAGCATATCAGGAGTACCTGCTGAATATTCCGCAGTGTGCGGGCTGGGGACACGATATGCAGAGACAGAGTGGTCAGCCAGCTGGACGGGACCCACCGTGGGAATAAACACTAGTGCCAAAGCCCTGAAGATCTCCTCTTTCCCCTGCCCCGTCACACACGTGCCTCGTGGGAAATGGCACTAGCACATGGACTTCCACTTGAGGAACAACACTGGAGGAGGCTGATTGTGGTGCCCTTTGTGGGGTGGGGGAACATGAGGTGGGTTACAGAGATACAGCAGTGTTGGTAGGACAGATGTTGATAGGTTGGACAGGTGTTGGTAAGACAAGTGTTGGTAGGAAGGATTGATGTTGGTAGGACAGGTGTTGGTAAGATAGGTTTCCTGGTAGGAAAGACAGGTGCCAGTAGGCAAGGCAAGCGTTGGTAGGACAGGTGTTGGTAGGACAGGTTGGAGCAGGGTTGGGTAAGAGGAAGACTGGAAACTGTAGTGCAGAAGACTGATGAGAACGCAGATTCTCCCCTAAAAGTTGGACCTACAGCCCTTGAGCCCCTTGGCACAGTGGGGTGTCCGCTGTAAAGGATGTGTTTCCCTTCACCTCATCGTCGGATCTGTCAGCTGTTTTGCCTTGTGCTGCAGTAAAAAATATTTCTCCAGTTCTTAGTAAGCTTAAACCCCTGCCCCGGGCAAGGAACCGACCGATGTCACTGTGCAAACTTCAAAGGCTGAGAAGGTGTTTCAGGTCTCCACTCTCTGAAAGGGTTCCTTTCTTTCAAGGCCAGCCAGAGACATCCACGTGGACATCCCCTCATTACTGCAGTGAGAAGCAGAGACCGCACCTTCACAGCATGTCTGTGGCGCCTGGACTGTGCGGCTCTCCCTGTCTGCCTTCCAGTGCTCACGTCATGCTTTGCATGATGGGTGTGCAGGATGCATGATGTGAAAAGTGGTTCCTTTTCCGTCTGCAGGAGCCTGAGGGTGCACCAGTGGCCCCAGTTGCACCGTCTCTGTTTGCACGAAGCAGTTGCCCAAGGACACGGAAGTTCTTGATCTGCTTTGGCTCGTGATGGGTGTGGTGCCAGTTGCTGAAATATCAGCCAGCTGCTCCCGCTCCATCTCTGATCATCCATCGCTGAACGTCTCTTGGTGACAAGTCACACTGGTGTACTGCAGAGAGGCTGTTTGTCAAGGACATTTCTCTCTCTCTCTCTCTCTCTCTCTCTCTCCTTCTCTCTCTCTCCAGTTTTATCCCTGGGCAATGCAGAATATGTCGCGTTCTCTCTGTCACCCGCAGACAATTTGGCACAGCAGAGTCCCTGAACCTCTGAAAGAATCGGTGGAGAATTTTCAGTAAATTGTCCAGGAAACAGGGAAATACTGGCAGAGCTGCTGGAAATGTTTGCTGTTGGCGGCACATTCTTTCGCACCAAATGTCTTCCAGCTACCAGGCTTTTTTTTCTATATGCATTCATACATTTTGAAAATGAAGGCCTATGACAATCAAGTCTGGGAAGATAAGGGCATGGGGTCTTTGAGAGGTTTTATTGCCCCCACCCCCAGAGATGGGTGGCGGAACACAGATGGGTAATGCTCCAGGACTGGGTGCTAGGAGCTCAGGGGTGTTCAGACAGTATCTGTGGGCTGCTTAAGGAAAGTATACAGAGGTACTCCAAAGGTGTGGGAAGATGGAATTAAAAGATATGTTTGTTTTGGTACAAACAAAATCTTGAAACAGGGGTTGGCATTGTGTCCCCACTGCTTGGACACCCACACTCCATATCAGAGTGCCAGCTGGAGTCCTGGCTGCTCCACTTCTGGTCCAGCTGCCTGCTAAGACACCTGGGAAGTAGCCGCAGATGACGACTCAAATTCTTGGACTCCTGTCATTCACAGGGGAGACCCAGATGGAGTTCCTGTCTCTTGGCTTCTGTGTGGCCCAGCTGAGGCTGTTTGTGGCCATTTGGGGGTGAACTAGTAGACGGAAGATCTCTCTCTCTCTCTCTCTTTCTCTCTCCCTGTCACTCTGCCTTTTATATGAATGATTACATCTATTTTAAAATGTTGAAATCCATGCATAGTTTTTTTCATAATGCACATTTCCCATGAACAGTTGACAGCTGCTCAGCCTGCAGAGTGCTGGCATTCGCTGGTAGTTCTCTGGCCCTTCACCTGAGTCCCTGGCCTGGAGAACAGAGGCAAAACTCTGTGGTCCTCACTTAATGCTGCCTCTGCGTGTTCCAGTGCTTCACAGGCATCCCGTTGCTGCCTTCCATGGAAGGAGCATTAGTCAGCCGCCAGAAAAAATTGTAACATGAATGAAGAACCTCACAGTCTGTAGCTCCCGTCCTCACATTCCAGACGGATGCCCTCAGGCAGGCTGGAGATAGCTTAATGCAAGCATATTTGTAACACTCTGGTTCCATCCAGATCAAAGGGCAGAGAGCCTGCCTGGATTGCAGCCTCCAAGATGAAAACTGGACCCTGGAAGTGAGCCTGTGTGACTTGGCCATGCCTTGAATCGGAAAAGAAATTCCAATTCTGTAATGGATGTCTGAGCCATCAGGTGGACACTTTGAAGTCTCTTTGCTTTAAGACATTGGATTCAGTTCCATCCTCACCCTGTGCCCACGTTGGACTAGTTTGAAGTTTGGGGTTTCTTGTAAAGTGGTTCTTCTAGTGGGGGCTGTTGGAGAAAATGAAATCAACACAGGGGAGCCTGCGGGTGTAGCAGTGCTGGGAGCCGGAGGGGGCTCTGCTTGGTTAGTTGTTGGGGCTGCTCCCGAGTGTCTGAGACCGGGATACTGAAGGCCGGGGGAGCCTTGTTGTCATCCCTCAAGCACATCATGGAGCTGTAGATGCTTTTCTTGCCAGAATTCACTTGTTCAGACTTTTCAACTCCATGGCTTAGTTAAAATTTCAAAAGAACTTTTTTTCAAATAAAAATTTTTTAAATGGCCATTTGTTATCACTGTAATTTTATAAAACAGGAGACCTTTAAAATAAGCCAAAAATCAATAAGAATTTAATTTCCAAATAACAGCAGGCTTTTAAATATATTTATCATTTAAAAAATCTTAATATGTAGTGCTGATCTTTCTCATTTTGGGAGCTTTGTCACTGAGCAGTCCTGGACTGGGAACAGGTACATGAAAACTGTAGTGTTGGACTATGTATTTGATAAAGTATAGACTTTTAGACATACAGAGAGAGAGAGAGAGAAAACAAAAATAATAACTATTACAGTATGATTTACATTTACATTAGTATTTTTAAAAAGGATTTATTTATGTATTTGAAAGGCACAGTGACAGAGAGAGGAGGAGAGGCAGAGAGATATTCCTTCTGCTGGCTTTCTCCTCCAATGGCCACAGTGGTGAAGGCCAGGCCAGGCTGAAGCCAGGAGTTGAGACCTTTATCCAGGACTCCCCTGTGGGTGGCAGGGGCCCAGACATTTGGGCCATCTCCCACTGTTTTCTCTGGCACATGAGCAGGGAGCTGGATCAGAAGTGGAGCAGCTGGGACTGAACTGGTATCCATATGGGATGCTGGTATTGCAGGTGGTAGCTTAACCCGTTACGCCACAACACCAGCCCCTACTTTAGGCTTTTAATTACAAAATATTTTCACATGCATTATCTCATGTGATCAGTTAATATATGCCTTTGAAGTATAAATTAATAACCTAAGCTAAGTAGAATTAAGAATAGAAAGGAATTCTAGTGTTTAAATAAACTGTTGATGTCTTAGAATCAAATATGAATCTTTTGTAAAAACTTTATTTATTTGCAAGGCAGAGTGATGGAGAGGGAGGGAGAAACAGAGAGAAAAGCAGAGATCTTCCATATGTTGGTTCACTCCCTAAATTCCCACAACACTTGAGGCTAGGCCAGGCTGAAGCCAGGAGCCCAGAACTCCATCTGGGTCTCCCATGTAGGTAGTGGGGACCCGAGTGCTTGGGCTATCATCCTCTGCCTTCCTAGTGTATTAACAGGAAGCTGTTAATGACTTCATTCAGGGAGGAGCCAGGACTTGAACTGGTACTCAGTGTGGGCTGCAGATATCCCAAGCAGCAGCTTAACCTTCTACTGCACAATGCCCATCCTTAATCCATTTAAAAAGTAGCTACTTCTTTGATTTTTCTTAGTCTCTGTTACCTTACTATTTAATAAAAGTAAATAAACAAAACTGCAAAGAAATGTTCGCATCTCGAAATTGTGTGTATGTGCCTGTGTGTGTGTGCATGCATGTGGGTGTACTAACTGTATACATGCATGTACTTACTATGCTTTATTCTGAGTAAAAAACAAACATATAATCTGGAAATCATGCATGTGGAGAATAGTAAGGAAGTTATTTGAAAATTAGTATAAAAAAAACTTAGGAATATGTGGGGCAGAGATTAAGAGTGAGAGAGAACTTGTACGTGTGTGAGTGAGCTTGCGAAGTGGAAATTTTTATGCTAAGTGAACAGCAGCACTGCTTCTTGTCCCAAACCTGTATTTAGAAAAATATATTTTAGGGTACTTAAGAAAGTTCATGGAATTAAAAGATAAGTTTACTTTGTTGTAAAAAGTTTTGAAATTCATGCCATTTTTCCATAATATGCATTTTCCATGAAATTTTTGAAGATCTTACTTATGCATGAATTTCAAAAAATTTTTAGAATGCAAATAAACAATGTTTTTTATTTGGGAGGCAGAGAGCTCTCGTCTGCTGGTTCACTCCCCAAATGCCCACAATGGCCAGGACTGGTCTGAAGCTGGGACTTGGAAACACAATGTTGGTCTCCCAAGTAGGTGGCAGGAACCCAATCACTTGATCTATCATTACTGCCTCCTAGGGTGTGCATTAGCAGGAAGCTGGAGTCTGGAGCCAGAACTGGGCATCAAGCCCAAGTACTCTAATGGTGGAATGCAGGTGTCTTAACCACTAGGCTAAATGCTCATCCAAAAAGTTGTTTTTCAGTTCCATTTTCTATGAACCTTTTGAGATACCCTCATATTATATTTGACTTCAACTAAAGTATTCCACCATGAATATCTGAAAATTGGTGTGTCTGATTTTGAACGACGAATTTACCATTTGCCAGTTCCTCCTTCCACCTCCCATTTTTCCCTCCCAGGGTTACAGGCCAGCTCTCTGCTTCTCCGAAGGAGAGAATTAGCTTTAGTATCCTGGTTTGCAAGGGTTTCTCTGAAGCAAAATCTGTTGCAGGGGACAGCACTGTGGTGTAGCAGGTGAAGCCATATGGGCACTGGTTTGAATCCCGACTGCTCCACTTCAGATCCAGCTCTCTGCTATGGCCTGGGAAAGCAGTAGAAGATGGCCCAAGTGCTTGGGCTCTTGTTCCTACATGGGAGACTTAGAAGAAGCTGCTGGCTCCTGGCTTCGGATCAGCCCAGCTCCGGCTGTTGCAGCCATTTGGGGAGTGAACCAGCGGATAGAAGACCTCTTGTTCTCTCTCTGCCTCTACCTCTCTGTAACTCTGCCTTTCAAATAAGTAAATAAATCTTCAGAAAAAAAAAAATTGGGCCAGTGCTGTGGCGTAGCAGGTAAAGCCGCCGCCTGCAGTGCTGGCATCCCATATGGGCACCAGTTCAAGTCCTGGCTGCTCCACTTCTGATCCAACTCTCTGCTATGGCCTGGGAAAGCAGTAGAAGATGGCCCAAGTCCTTGGGGCCCTACACTCGAGTGGGAGACCCGGAAGAAACTCCTGGCTCCTGTCTGGATTGGCTCTGCTCTGGCCATTGTGGCCATTTTGGAAGTGAACCAGCTGATGGAAGACCTCTCTCTCTCTCCCCCTCCCTCTCTGCCTCTACTTCTCTGCTTCAAATAAATAAATAAATCTTTAAAACCAACCAACAAAAAAATCTGTTGCAGGATTCCTAAAGTTTAGTTTGTTTGCTAAAACACCAGCCTAATTTTGAAGATCTCAATCAAGCTGAAATTTCAATTAGGCATTAATTAATGAATGACTTACTTCAGGGAGTGATCATCTTACTGGATGTCTCATTCATGTCAGGCTTGTTGCTGGCCAATGGGATACAACAGAGGTCAAGAAAGAAAGAGTTTCCATGTGTGGCATGCTCAGTCTACTGGCAAGTCAAAGTAGGAAATAATAAATAATGGCAAATGATGATGAGTTCTGGGTAGGAAACAAACGGGGTGCTATAATAAATAAACATGAAAGAAGCAATCTTGCAAACTCATCAGGAGAACAGAAAATTCATTAGATAATCAAAAACTGAAAGTTGATGTTATATGTGTGTATGAATATATATATATATGAAGAAGGAAAAGGTTACCCACAAATTTATATTTTATAATATATAAGAAATTATTTTAAGAACAGAAGCCACTGGAGGAAAAATCACTGGCTCTTAGTTTTCTCATGGCTTTCATTTACTGAACAATTCCTGTGCAAGACCGCCATTTGCTAGATTGTTTACAGGGGTCAGAGCACACTCCAATAGGGAGGGTACACTTGTTGGCCAGCTTAGCATTCTGCCCAAGACTCTTCTGTCCATGTCGTGAGGCTAGCATTTGACCTCTAAATACCTCAGATTATCCACTAACTAAAAAAATATATAGTTTTTCAGGAGTTCTGTTTTATTCTCCTCCACTGAAAAATAAAATCATCTAACCTAGGCAGATATCTACTCTGTGAGTAAGATCTTGAGCTTGCATATGCATGGTTGGAGAAAGAATAATTATATGCAAAGGATTAATATAAAGTAGAAAAGGCTCAGCATAGAAAGAAAGCTATAGGTGACAGGAGACATTCACTGAGGGAGAGGGGTTTCAATAATGGATTTCTGGGGTGGTACTTGGACTGGACTCAAAGAGTGGGCAAGCATTAGACTTGTGGAGACTGACTGTGCCACTCACCAGCTCAGCCACCTTTATAAGCTCTTTGGGATACCGATTAAATCTCTTTTGATATTAAAACTAACAACTGTGTGTTTCCTGAGGGCATATGTCTTGTTAGGGAGCAATAATAATCTATCAATTTCCATCAAGTTGCATTCTGTCATCATAATGGTTTTAGAGGAGGCTGCTTTTAGCTTCTGCTGTGCATTTTAATGTGTTGCAAGAAACATGGAAACTGACTACAGGCATAATGGATCCATAATGGATGAAGAGCTGGTGAGGCCACGGATGGGACACGTCATGGCTTGGGACGTGAAATGGCTCTCCTCGAAGTCAAATTCATTCTGTGCCTTACAGGAGCCAGTAGGCCTCATGTGGTTCCTCCCAACCCACCCCTCCTGGAGCTGTGTGGGCAGAACTCCTCTGCTTGGACTGCTCACATTTGCCCTCTCTCTCTCCTCGGGTGGCCTTGTACCCACGATGGCTACAGTGAACCCTGAACGGGTTGCTTGAGAAGAGGAAGTGCCAGGTGTGTGCAGTTGTCTGAAGGGACTGTTACCGAAGGAGACACACACCACGCCGGCCGTAAAGGATGACGTTCTCGAAGAGAAAGGGAAGTTAGAGATCAAGGATGAGTGTATTTTATGGTATTCGGTGCCCTGGCAGGTAGACCTGCTTCCTCCCAGGGCCCTGGGCAAGGACAGGCCTGGCTTCTGAGCTGTTAACCCCACCGTTTTCAGTCTTGTCAGCTTGGTTAGTACAGCTTGGAGGCGGTTTTCCTAAATGGAGAAAATAAATGTCAAACTAACCTTTTGGTGAAGGACTTTGTTGGTGAGACGGAGCCATTTTACTTTATGTCCAAATAGTAAATGTATTCTAGATGAGGCCTGGCTCAAAGTCTTCCATTTTTCCAGAAGCTCTGCACATGAGGATGGGACCTCAGAGCGCCTAGTGAGGATTTATTGACCACTGACTCATGTCAGCAGGTGTTTGCCAGAGGTGTTGCTAAACATGGCAGCTGAAATGGTGCCAGGCAGGAAGACGCATCTGGATCTGGGTGCATTTGATCCTTGTTCCATTGAGGATTCATCTCTCTAACACTAATATTTTTCCAAATATTCTTGAATGCTATTATTTCCCTTTGCCTTGGGGTGTTCTAGTCTTAAAATGAGATATATCACCCAGCAGAATGAACTTGAGTGAATCCTAGTGTTTGTGATAAGTCAGACTATTTGGGGGCTGGGGTGTTCTCTGCCTCTCCCTCATTCCTGAATTTGGAAGTGAGCGAGTCACAGTACATTTTGATTCAGTTTTAATCCATCAAAATCAAGTTAGTTGTAAGTGATGGAGGAGCTTACTTTGTGTAGTCCGGGCTGCCTGGAGACGTCAGCCACATGCCAAAAGCTTGCTCGTTGCCCAGCAACCCTGCCGGAGGAATAGATTTTCTGCCACCAGCTCCCTTTTTAGTCGAGGTGGAATCTGTTAACACCACTCTTCTAGCCCAGAGAACCGGAGCTGGAGTTTAATTCAAAAGAGTGGTCAAGGTTTTGTGTTTTTGTTTTAATAGCCCAGCACTGTGTTTCTGGCTTCTAAACCTTACTACTGATTTCACAGACGTCTAAATAAAGGTTATGATATTCACATGACTTAGCGTCAGTGAAGCTAAGGAGGCCAGTCCTGTGCCTCCTTGGCCCCTCAGGAAGCTCCGTGTTTCATTTCTGCAGGAACTTCCAGAAACTTCCACACAGGGAGTGGGTGTGGACCAGGAACATCCAATTTGAACACGGAGCCGATAGCATGACCTCATTTGACCCCAAACTCTTCTAAGTCCTCCCCAGGTGTGCTTGCTGGCTCCTGGTGTCCAAGCAGACTTATCATCTGGCTCCTTGAGGCTGTGATTTCTTCAAGTGTATCCATCTGGCTCTGATTGAAAAGCGCCTGCATATTCCTCCCTCTTATCCTTCAATCACCGAATGTCTTTTCTCCTTTTGTAGCTAAATACTTCACCGACTGGATTGATGGTTTCCATCTATCAGGGGAGGTTGCTTTTCTGTCGGCCCTGTTTTGCTTATGCTCTTAATGTAATGGCTTTGGGTTGTAGCAAGGGAAGATGATGTTGTAACCCAGCATCAGGTGGCTGGAGTTATTCGCCACTGCTGAAATGCAATTTTTATAATGCACTAGGTCAGCTAACTGTGTTTCCTTGCCCCTTTGGAAAACAAAGGAAGACTCAGCATATTAACCTGTTGGTGGCAGGAAAAATCAAAGTCTCCAAGAACGCCATTTATTTAAATGACACTTGCATCTCAAGCTCAAAATTAGAAATTTCCAAAACAGTCTTCAGAAATTCTCCAGATAGGTGAGGATTGGGTGGCTCCTTTCTTAGTGAGTAGACACTAACCACTTCATCAGTTTCACTCTTTTCAAAGGATCAAATGCAGAAAAATAAGGTTTCTGGTTTGGTAGAGAAGTAAGATATAACTTGTAAAACCAGGACTAACTAGATCAAACAACCTCAGAATACCTTTATTTGTTCTGATCATTCTGAACTTTTAAAATAAGATTTATTTATTTTGAAATATTTACAGAGAGAGGGGGTGAGAGAGAGATCTTCCATCTGCTGGCTCACTCCCCAGCGCTGGGCCAGGACAAAGCCAGGAGCCGGAAGCTTCATCCAGGTCTCCCACATGGGTGCAGGGGCCCAAGCACTTGGACCATCTTCCACTGCTTTCCCGGGCCATTAGCAGGGAGCTGGATCAGAAGTGGAGCAGCCGGGATATGAACCAGCGCCCATGTGGCATGCTGGCATCACAGGCAGTGGCTTTACCTGCTGTACCACAGCACTGGTCCCATTCGGAACTTTTAATTCTGATAACTCATGTATTTGGGGCCATGTTTTCCCCAGTAATCTTGAAATATTACTGATGTTGGGGACTTTTGGGATGCAGTTCAAGTGCCCAGTTTTACAAAGAAGGAACCCTGAGACATGAAAAGCTTGCTCTAGGACGTACAGCTCTGCTGGGTGGCAGAGCAGAGACCAAAAGCCCAGCGGTTGACTTGTAACCATAGGACCGCCCAAATGATGTGCTTCCAGTGAACTGAGGAAGGAATGGCACCTTCCTCTGCGGCTCTCATTCTGTTCTCGCATCCAACAGATGTTCAGCGCATACCTGGGGAAAGTCAAGATCCTCACCTTCAGCAAGTGACATTTCAGAGGTGAGAGAACCCCACTGTCAACAATGAAGTAGCCAAGAGCACTACAGGTTGTGATCAGTATTTAGCTAAGATATAAGGTGACTACGGGAATGTCAGTGACAACTGGATGACAAGGTGTTGTCTGCAGAGTACAGGTGTTAATTCCGGAAACACCTGCACTCTTATTCCTAGCAGAAAATATCTTGTATAAATTGAAACCACTGAAAGTGGTCCATTGTTTCCTATTCAATTGTAGCACAATGGAGGCATCTGCCTGGGAAGGTAGTGAGCTTCCCACACAGTGGCAAAACCAAAATCAAAATCTGAATTGATAGTGTGGGGTGGGCAGGAGGATTTCCTTTCCTCTCCATCATAAGGGTGGTGGCTGATGCTCCTGTAACAACAGACAGGATAATAAGAGAAAACCGTGATAGATACATTGAATCGAAGTTTTCTGTGACAAAGTCTTCAGAAAGGAAGAACCAAAGACCCGGGGAAAGCATCTATCTTTGTTCTTAAGTTTGATGAAGAAGGACAGCCATGTAGCAGTGTGATCAGATAAAAAGCTACCGGTGATGGACTAAAGGGGCAAATTCAGCAAGGCCTGTTTGGATTCTTCTTGGCTTCTCTGAGTGGCTTTTCTCACTCCAGGGTAGAGAGTAGGACCCATTCTGGAAGGAGGGTCTTAGGATCCACTGTTGGAAAAGGTGAAGTCAGAGAACTTCTTCATAGCCAGGCCTTACCCGGAGAGTGGGGTAAGAGTGGAACGGTATGTCTAGGTTTGATAATTGGCTTCAGGGGAGAGGGGTTTTGTGTCTTTGGCCTGCCTTGAGGGAGGAGGGGGAGCAGGAGGAGGAAGGGCAGAGAAAGGCTTTGCTTCTGAGGGCCTTCCTTCGGTTCAAAGCACTCAGCAGGCCCAAGTGTCACACCTGGAGAATCCTTTTCTGCCTCTCACCAGTAGAAATCTTACCACTGTTCCCGCGCTAAGATACTGTGACTCAGCCACTTAGTCTGTTCCTTCACTCCTGTATCCATTTATTTCCTTCATGTTGCAGATATGTATTAGACATTTTTAAAAAGTTATTTATTTGAAAGGTAGAGGGGCAGAGATCTTCAATCAGCTGGTTCACTCCCCAAATGGCCGCGACAGCCAGGGCTGGGGTAGGCTGAAGCCAGGAACCAGGAATTCCCTCTGGGTCTCCCCTACAGGTGACAGGGAGCCAGGCACCTGGGCCATCTTCCACTGCCTTCCCAGGTGCATTGAAAGGGAGCTAGATCTGGCCAGCGCCATGGCTCACTAGGCTAATCCTCCGCCTTGCGGCGCCAGCACACCGGGTTCTAGTCCTGGTCGGGGTGCCAGATTCTGTCCCGGTTGCCCCGCTTCCAGGCCAGCTCTCTGCTGTGGCCAGGGAGTGCAGTGGAGGATGGCCCAAATACTTGGGCCCTGCACCCCATGGGAGACCAGGAGGAGTACCTGGCTCCTGCCACGGGATCAGCGCGGTGCGCCGGCCGCAGCACATGGGCCGCGGCAGCCATTGGAGGGTGAACCAACGGCAAAAGGAAGATCTTTCTCTCTGTCTCTCTCTCTCACTGTCCACTCTGCCTGTCAAAAAAAAAAAAAAAAAAAGGGAGATAGATCCTAGTTGAAGGAGCCAGGACTTAAACCAGCGTGCAGATTAACCTGCTGCACCACAATGCCGCTTCCTTAAAAGATATTTCTTAGCTAATGCTGAAGATCTCTGCACAACAAAAAATATTTCCCAGACCCAGTCTGACCCACTTATCTCACTCTTCAGACATTCTGTGCGAACAGAACTTGGTACTGAAAGTTGTACAGCTCATTCTTTTTGTTTCTAACTGCTTGCTTTAGTCCCTGGGCAACTTTACATGCAAGATTTTTCTTTTTTTTTATGTGTACTGTGAACCTATACTGAGACAATTTGCTTTAGTTCCAGGTCTGTGTTAAGCAGATATTTTAGCGGGCTGTGGTAGACACTGACTTACGAGTTGAGGGGAAGCATCTGTTTTGAAGATCTTGATCCAACCCCCACCTCTCACGGTCACTTCTTCCTGGCCCCCGCCACTCGTGTGTTTGCTCAGAAAGATCCTGGATCCTAAAATCTGCCACCCATTTAGCATGTATACTGCCTTTCCTCCCACTACCAGTGCAGGAGACCCCGACCGGAAGGAGCCGGGTGAGGAAACAACTAAGTATTTATTCTGCTGTTCTTTGCATTTTCTTTGTTCTCCTGATACATCGTGTTATCTGGATATCAGATTTCATAGAAAAGTAGAAACAGCCAAGGGCACTGTTTTTGTAATTTCATATTAAACTCATTTCCTTGAAAACTGGCTTGAGATGAATTTTCTTCAGCCTTTTCTTCCATTGGGAGGTGTTTCTTTTTTCTTTTCCCACGTAGGCTCACTGGAGTCTTTCAGTTGTATTCCAGTTGAATGTATTGTTAGAGCGGAAGGAGATGATGGGGGGACAGGGGATTCCCTGAACGGGCAGCCCCCTGTCACCTTTCAGCGACCGGGCCATGGGCTCTCTGCAGATACAGACACATGTGAGTCATGGGTTGGATGGTTTTTGCATCTCCCAATAAATACTCCCACACACCCCCAGGGACAGGTGTTGTCATTCTCATTGGAGTGATGTGGAAACTGAATTAGAAAAAGTTTAAGCAATTTCTAAGCCATGGTGTAATGGTGAGCAGGACCCACAGTGGTGTTTAAATAATTTTAAAGTCTCTACTGCTTTAGGCACCAGCTACAAAGCCCCATTTATTTCTCCATTATAGGGATCACTTTTTTCCCCCTTTTGAATTGTGGCAAAATCCTTAAAATAAAAAGGACTGTGACTTACGTATCATTTCTACTGAGCCAGTATTTTTCTATGTGTTTTTCAGAATACTAGCCAGTGAGGTGCTCCTAAAAACCAAACAAAAACAGTCATACATTAAATATATTTGGTCAAAATGGCATCTCATCTCCTCTCCTAGGAGACCTTTGGAATATTAAAGGGTCTGAGGTATCTGTCAGCAAAAATAGTATTTTTTCTTTAAAGATGTTGTGATTTTGTTTTTATTTCTCCAATTTCTGTTTAAGCAAAGAAACCTTTTTTCTCCAAATGCCTTTAAAAGCAGTTTGGCAGGCAGGCATTTGGTGCAGTGGTTAAGAAGCCGCTTGGAAAGCCTGCGTTTCATATCAGAGTGTCTGAGTTCAGGCCCAGCTCTGCTCCCACCTCCAGCTTCCTGCTGATGTGCACCCTGGAGGCAGCAGGCAGTGGCTGGAGCAGTAGGGACCCTGCCGCCCACGTGGGAGACTGGGATTGGGTTCCTGGCTTGTGGCTTCATTTTTAGGAAACAGGAGGCATCATTTTCCCGATGGAAACCTAGTGATATAAATGAGGCATTATTACAGGATGTGGAAAGTAAACCAGCAGATGGGAGATTTTACTCCATCTCCCTGACTTTTGCTTTCTCTCTCTGACTCTCTGCCTGTCAAATAAATAAATAAAGTACATTTAAAATTAAAGGTGAGAAGCAATTTTTTACTTAAGAAAAGAACACAGTTTGGAAAAGGATTCAGTTAAATGACAAGCAAAGAGTTTGGTGCATTCTTCTCCAAAGCTGAATTTTTTTAAAATAAGGAAGAGTTCCTGGGCCCCCTAAAGATGGCCACCTCCTGCTTCACCCTGTCTCCACTTTAAAACTCTGCTTCATGTTTCCCAGATTCCTCCAAGACAAGAACTTTAGTCCCTGCTCCCCATCTCCTCCTTTTGGACTTTATTTCTTCAATTTTCATTCATTTATCTGAGATTCAGAGACAGAAAGTGCTCCCACCTGCTGATTCACTCTCTTAGCGCCTGCAATAGCCGTGAGCCACGAACTCCATCCAGGTCTCCCACGTGGGTGGCGAGGACCCAAGTACTGGAGCCGTCACTGCTGGCCTCCCAGGGTCTGCGTTAGCAGGAAGCTGGAGTGAGAGCCAAGCTGAGTATCAAACCTAGGTACACTGATAGGGGACGTGCCACCTTCACCTGTGTCTTAGCTACTAAGCTGAACACCTGCCCAGGGCCTTTCATTTTTCTTCCCGAGTCATTACTGAGTTTTTCGCCATCTGTGTACTTTCCTACCCACCTAGATACAGTAAGCTCCTTGAGCAGGAGGCCTCCTCCTATCTTGGATAATATTTTGGAGGCCTTATGGCAGCTACAGTAAAGACTTAGAAAATACACAAATGAACTGCATTTTGGATACAGAGCAAGTGTATCATGTGGACTGGTTTTCCTGGGTAAACTTTAGCCATGTGAACAGCCCCTCTTAGGGTGACAGTGAAAAGCTGAAGAAGCTGCCTTTACTCATTTATATCACTAGGATTCCATTTGGAAAATGATACCTCCTGTTGCCTAATTTAATTAGTAATTGTGTTTTTAGTTCCAGTTGAAAGCCTCAGAAGAAAGAATTATAATAAACTCTGGTAGATGGTATTATTATCGTTATCTAATTATATTTACTATTTTTTTTTTTTTTTTTTTTTTTTTTTTTTTTGACAGGCAGAGTGGACAGAGAGAGAGACAGAGAGAGAAAGGTCTTCCTTTTTGCCGTTGGTTCACCCTCCAATGGCCGCCGCTGCAGCCGGCGCACCGCGCTGATCCTGGCAGGAGCCAGGAGCCAGGTGCTTTTCCTGGTCTCCCATGGGGTGCAGGGCCCAAGCACCTGGGCCATCCTCCACTGCACTCCCTGGCCATAGCAGAGAGCTGGCCTGGAAGAGGGGCAACCGGGACAGAATCCGGCGCCCCAACCGGGACTCGAACCCGGTGTGCCGGCGCCGCAAGGTGGAGGATTAGCCTATTGAGCCACGGCGCCGGCTCTAATTATATTTACTATTGTGACAGTTTTAGATTAAGGCAGTTTTCAAACAGGAATTTGTCAATGATGTCTAATGGGTTTTCCCTTGTTCTTTTGTCACCTCCCATGGATCCTAAGGTCCAGTGTTAAATAGGAGCCCTCTTTTATAAACAGATAAATATATGCAAACAGTTTTTTTGTAGAGGGACAGAGATCTTCCATCTGTTGGTTCTCTCCCCAAATGGCTCCAACACCCAGTGCTGGGCCAGACTTAAATCAGCAGCCAAGAACTCCATCGTGGTCTCCCGCATGGGAGGCCGGGGCTTGGGTACTTGGGCCGCCATCTGCTTCCTTCCTGGGAATATTAGCAGAAAGCTGGATTGGAAGCAGAGCAGCCAGGACCCAAACTGTCACTCTGACATGGGACGCTGGCATTGCAAGCAGCGACTTACCCTGCTATGCTGCAGTGCTGTCCCATTTGCTTGTACAACACATGGCCTTAGGTCCTATGAGAGCCCATCAGGACCCAGAGTTTGAGTCACCAGGCTTTTCTGACATGTCACTCACACATTGGAAGAGACAGTGGAGGACCCAAGGGAACAATGGCCCAATGAGAAGTTGGAAGAAGTGGGGTCTGCTTTGGCTCTGCCGAATACTTGTGGCATGGCTTTGGAGGTTGAGCCAGCATTTCATGGAATCTACCTGGTGCGTGAGGCTTGACATGAGGTCTCAAAGATGAATAGGCCATTGTCCCTGCTCTCAGGCAACTTCCTGTTTAGAATCTGAGGTTGGATGCACACACCAGCCCCTCAGAGATTCTGTGGGTGCTGCATTAGAGGTGTGTGCAGGTTGACTGACACTGCCTGCGGCACTGAGGAAAGGCATTGTAACAAAATTGACTTTGGGTTCTTTCAGGGGTTAAAAAAGAGATTGCATCACGGGATATGCCATGATAAGGAATCTGGAATTTATGCTTCTTTGAAATTTCTTGGTGATGCGAGCCACTGAAAAACTTTAATAGAAAATAGCACAGTCATTTATGCATTTTTGAAAGAGAATTGGATGGCCGGCGGTGTGGCTCACTAGGCTAATCCTCCGCCTTGCAGCACCGGCACACCGGGTTCTAGTCCCGGTTGGGGCGCCGGATTCTGTCCCGGTTGCCCCTCTTCCAGACCAGCTCTCTGCTGTGGCCAGGGAGTGCAGTGGAGGATGGCCCAGGTGCTTGGGCCCTGCACCCCATGGGAGACCAGGGGAAGCACCTGGCTCCTGCCTTAGGATCAGCGCGGTGCGTCGGCCACAGCGCGCTGGCTGCGGCGGCCATTGGAGGGTGAACCAACGGCAACGGAAGACCTTTCTCCCTGTCTCTCTCTCTCACTGTCCACTCTGCCTGTCAAAAAAAAAAAAAAAAAAAAAAAAAAAAGAATTGTAGAACTGGTATGTGACACAGCAGGTTCAGCCACCAACTGTGATGCTGGCATTCCATTTTGGGGTACGGGTTCAAATCCAGGCTATCCTGCTTCCAATCCAGCTTCCTGCTAAGTTGTCTGGGAAAGAAGTGGAAGACAACTCAAGTACTTAGGTCCTTGCAACCCACATGGGAGACTCCGATGGAGGTCCAGGCTCTTGGCTTCAGCCTGGCTCAGCTGGGCCATTGTGGCCATTTGGGGAGTAGACCAGTGGATGGTAGACCTCTCCCTCTGTCTGTGAACTTTGCTTTTCAAATAATTTAAATAATAATATTTTAATAAATCTTTTTATAAAGTAAAGAAATGAATTTTATAAAATAAAGAATGAAGAATGACTTAATCTCTATGAATCTCATTTCTCTCATCTGTAAGACATATGCAAATAATACCAGCTCCTCTTACTCATGGGTTTATTTAGGTAGCACCTGTTTCTTTACAATGCAGTTAGAAGGGCTGGTGGCGCGTGGCTCACTTGGTTAATCCTCCACCTGCGGTGCCGGCATCCCATATGGGCACCGGTTCTAGTTCAGGTTGCTCCTCTTCCAGTCCAGCTCTCTGCTGTGGCCTGCCTGGGAAGGCAGTGGAAAATGGCCCAGGTGCTTGGGCCCCTGCACCCGAATGGGAGACCAGGAAGAAGCACCTGGCTTCTGGCTTCAGATCAGCACAGCGCTGGCTGTAGTGGCCATTTAGGGGGTGAACCAATGGAAGGAAGACTTTTCTGTCTCTCTCTCTCTCTCTCTCTCTCTCTCTCACTATCTATATCTCTACCTGTCAAAAAATTTTTTAAAAAATTAAAAAACAACAATGCAGTTAAAATGTCTAACATGTGCCCACTGTTTTCTAAGCACCGTCATCCTCACAGCAACCCCATGAAAGTCATTATTACTATTACAGGTTGAGTTTCCTTAATCTGGAAATCAGAAATCCAAAATGCCCCAAAATCTAAAGAGATCTAAATGCCAGCATGACACAACAAGTGGAAAATCCATGCTGTGGAACTTACTTTGATGCACAAAATTATTACAAATATTATATAAAATTACCTTCATTGCTACATGCAAAGAAACATTAATGAATTTCAAGTTTAGACTTGGGTCCCTTTCCCAAAATATCTCATCATGGATGTGCAAAGTTGCCAAAATTAAAAAAAAAAAAATCCCACACTCTTCTTGTCCCAAGCATTTAGGATAAGGGATATCAACCCTTAATTTGCATTTTAGAGATGCCAGTAGTTACAGAGGCTAAATATCTGGTGTAAGGATAGAGAACTAGGATGAGTAGCAGGGCCAAGATATGGACTTAGGTCTACCAAGTTCTTGGGCCCCCGTGCCCATAGCCAACATGCAGTGCTATGAAGATGCTGGCAAACCTTTGCCTCCGCTCCTCGTTTCTTACCTGAAACATCTTGGCCTGTGGCTCAATTTTGCCTCCAGTGACCTTAGCAAAGAGTGTGGATGCATTGGAAAGACGAGATCAGCAGCAAACCAATGTGCCATTATTTACAACTATTTAATCTTTGTATTTAATGATGCAGTCTTTTATCATTAAATAGAACCAAATTTATGGAGTAGGATATATGACTTTAATTCTTTTGTACTAACTGGGTGTTACAAACAACGTATGTTTCTATGGGCATATGCATAAATCTTCCTTCCAGTGTTAACAGAAAATCAATCGCGACTCTGACTCCATTCTTGTGAGGAGTGCCTTGGAAGATCCGTGTTGTGATTGGGTGAAAGGAGAGTTGAGGAGGCTGTGATGAGAAGGATTGGTGCTGGAGAAAGAGCGGGAATGGGGAGGCTCGTTGGGGGGAGTTGCCATGGAGTAGAAGAGACAAAGGTAGGGAAGTGGGCTTGGCAAACTCAGCAAGCTCTGCTTGTTGAACACAGTCTGGAAAAGAGTCCGGAAGCTCACACACAAGCAGCTGTGATCCAAGGGCAAGTTTACAGCATCTCCTTGGTAAAAAGTTCATTCACTCTATTTTCTCTGTTCTAGGTAAAGGCAGAGCAGGGGAAAGGCTATGTTATCTGCTAGCCGTGAATGAGTGTCTATAACTATTGCTGCTGGAAGATTCAGGAAGCTCAAGAATAGCGATTAAAATAAAATGCTGCTCCACGTCTCAACCTCTGTTCAGGGTGCCAGGATGTAGTCCTGAAAAATGCCAGGGTTATGCATTTTGTGGCTTGGGAGGAAGGTTTTGATCAGCCTTCAGCTGCTCATAAAAAATAAATACGGCCGTGTTCTTATATAGACTGTTCCTTGAAGATGTTTTAGAGTCGATTTCCAGCTGAAATTTCACCTTATCTTAAAAAAAAAGGTTCGGGGTGGGGAGGTGGAAACAAAGCTGTGCCATCCTTAAAGCATTAGGCATGTCAGCCTGCGTAAAATAATGGAATCATAAAGAGAGACTGCTCCACTGAGATGAAAGAGCTGTCCTTTATATTCACGGCTTAAGTGTAATTCATCTGCTGTTTGCAGGTTATGCTTTAATGGGAAGGAATATTAAAGAAATGAGAAAGAATTTCCTTACTAAATGGAAGAACATTGCAAAAAAAAAAAATGTATCTCCAATTGAAACAGCTGTTTTAGATGAGCAAATTCGGGATGAAACTGTATCCCCCGAGACTGCACGGCCTGGCACGTAGGAAGAAGGGAATGAGCAGAGCCATGGATGGAAGTGCCCCTCCGGTCATCAGAGCCAGGGTTAGTGGGTGTCACCGCTGGACTCATTGTTCTCAAACTTGGCTACAGCTGGAATCATCTGGGAGTCTGAAAAAAAAAGTATGGTACCTGGTTCCCCATCCTGAAATTCTAGCTTAATTGGTCTAGGATGTGGCCTGGGTGAGAAGAATTTTCGAAAGCTCCCCAGGGGATTCTGAGACCAGCAGGTTTTGAGATGCGCCTGGCTCAAGGAGCGCTAATTCCTTTCTCATCATGCCTGTCGCGGCTCGGGCAGGTCGCAGGCTGGGATTTGGTCGGAAGATTCATCCTTCAAAGTCAACCTCGGAGAGCCCTTGACTAAGTCTAACTTGATAGCTTCCTCTCCTTAAGGGCTAAAAAGTACAAGTCCAGGGTCTCCTTGAAAAACGAATGATGAGATGACTTTTTCTCTCTCCCATCACATAAAAAGCATAAGTAAATGCTATGGGCATTACATAGCAGGAAAAAAGATAACAACCACATCCACAGGCAGCCCAGATTCCAAGTTAGGGGATCACAAGTGAAGGCATCTTGGGAAAAGTGAGTCTTGACCCTAATTGGCTACTGAAAATGAAACAAAATGCCAGTGACAACAACCAAAACCAAAGAGCAAACAAAGAAAGAGAAAAGAAATAGAGCCACTTCTTGATTATAGACCAGACATCAGACACACAAATGGGAGCTTTTCTCTTTGGCTTTCAGCATTTCCAGGGAGCACCAGACAGCAGGGTGTAACATAAATAAGAAGAAACGTGACTTTTAGCCAGTACTTTGCCAGTAATAAGCTTTGACCTTGACTTACTAGCTTTTATAAGACTGGTTTTTCTCAATCCATAAAGCAGGAGTAATACTGTCCCTTCTAGCTTTGTCTCCAAAATAACATATGAGTATAATTTGATAAAAGACATTTACTTCCTTGCAAGAGAGTATCTTCCTGAACTGATCTGTTACGTTGGAGGATTTGGAATGCCTGCCTTCACATACCAACACCTGTGAAGTGGCAAAGTCAAACCACGGGAAAGGCGCATGGGTCAGGGGCCAGAAATAAAGTCAGGAAGTCACAGGGCACAAGTCGCAGGGACGTGGGACATGGAGGTGGATCCACGACACACACCTCCTGGGGATGCAGCTAAACTACAGATTCTGACTCAACAGGTCCAGAAGGGACCCACACGAGTGCATTTCTGCCCAAGTGCATCTCCAAGTGATATTGTGATGCTGGCCCCTGGAGCACACGGTGAGAGGCAGGGCAGCACAGACCACCTGCTTCCGTTAATGCTCCTCTTTGGGCAGGCAGTGGAGAGTCAGGGTGAGACCGCGTGGAGTGAGAAGATGGTGCATCGTTTTCCTCTGTGCGTGGTGTGTATGAAGTCAAAGAGCAGTGATGAGTTTGGTGCTGAGTTTATGTGGTTCCGAGCAACTTGGTGTGATGGGTGCCTATTCATGTTCTCAACTGGCCCTTTCTGTGGACACTAATTTTATGTATATTTTCCATTTTCTATATCATCACTGGGGGTGCTGAGTACTAAATTTTTTTCTGTCGGTTTTTTCCCATTTTCATTGAATTCTGGCATGTCAACCTCCTGCTCTTTTCTCTTTGTGGCTCCATTTTATGTACCTCTTAAGTCTTCAGTACCTGCATGTGTAGCAGTATAGATGTCTTTTTTCTGGTACCCACAATAGTGATTTTAAAAAAAGCTCTAGGAAAGTGGCAGAATTATTCCAGATACTCACCTGCTTGACCTCATCCGCAGTGGATGAGAGTGGAAATGTTGGTTAAACTTTGGGTAAAATCAGCTTGCCAACACCATTATAAATAGCATTCTGTAACTGTATTGTTTGTCCAACTGATAGATTCTTGCTTTGCTGCTATGCATCAGTGTCTGTGTTGTGTTTTCCACATCATCTTGTAATGTTCTCACACATTATATGAGGCCTGTATAGTTTAAGAATAGATGTAGTTTTATGTGTTCTAATTTAAACATTGAGTTTGGAGAAGAAGAGTTTTTAAAAGTATGGTTATGACATGTTTATTATAAACATGTGAGAATAGAGCCCCTGATTATGCTGGTGGTATGTATATATATCTTGTACCTTGTCAACAGGAAAGCTTTTATGTTTGTGTATTTAATGTGGTAGTTTCTTTCTTTAAAAAAATTAGAACTGATGATGTCTCTTGGAATACATAAACACATTCTGGTCTAAAATAGCCCTCCCAAACTGGGCTTTTCCTAGAGCTCTCTTGGTTTTCTCATAGAACTGCATACCTTTTGAAACTGAACTGCTTTCCTCCATTTGTAATTATTCCTTATTCTCTAAGTCAGTGCTTCTCAAATATCAGCATGCATCAGACTCACCTGGAAGGCTGATGAGCACACAGCCCACTGGATGCTACCACCAGCATTTCTGATTGAGGGAGCCTGGGGTAAGGGCCTGAAACCTACCTTTTCCCCAGGTTCCCAGCTGATGCTGTTGCTGGTCCAGTTATCACACTTTGAGAACCACTGCAGCTTAAGCCCTGGTTGTCCAGAAACAGCAGCACATGCCTGTGGCTGTCACCTGGGAGCTTCTCAATCGCAGGTTCCAATCTAGACCTGTGGAATCAGGATCTGCATTTTAACAAGATCCCCCACATGATTTGTGTGCACATTTAGGTTTGAGCAGCCTTGCTTTAAGCCACTTGCAACATCGTAAATGCTCTCTGATGATAGCACTGAGGACCCACAGGGAGACAAGGACAAGGAGAAGGCCCTCCAGAAATGAGAACTCTTAGGTACTTACCTGGTCTTTCTGACAGTGTCTTCCCTGGCAAGCCGAGCTTCATGTGGCCATATCTGAATTTTTTTAGATGAGTTCATTTCTGTTCCAATTCATAAAGTAAATTTCAATTATTTCCTAATTCTAGAGAACATGAAATATGTGTTTATTTGAAACTCCCTATAAAGCATCATAAAGTAACAAATTGTGGATCCTTAAAAATTGAATTCCAGAACTCAGATTCATCCATCATGTGTTCTGCTCACAAGCTTTCTAAGTGCAGCAGAAATGGCGGCAGACAGATGAGCCTGGAGGCCTGGGAGGTCTGTTCAGAACGCTGCTCCACCACACCAGCTTCTCAGCCGTGGGGCCAGGCAATACAGTCTGAGGTTACAACCCCAAAGCATCGTACCATCCAGTGGAAAGACGAGTCCGTCAGTAGGGCTCGGAACAGCTCCCTTCCTGGATAAATGCAGAGCCCAAGTGTGTTTTGTTTGTTTCAAATCACTTCATGGCAAACATCTGGAATTCTTGGATTTTTTGCTCCCTCCAAAGAGGAAAGTAGTGTCTCACATTGGTGAATACATTTTCTAACCCCGTATCCAATATTTACAAGTGAAAACGAGGCGTGGTGAAGAGCGAGACACTGCGAAAGACAGGAAGGACGTTGAGACTTGGCAGTGGTGCCGCGGAGAGGTTTCACATTCTGAGGAGTGGACCAGGGGTGAGCAAAGCTGCTGGGAGTGCAACGTCCATCTTCTTGGGGCATCTGTGCAACCTGAAGATGTGTAGAGGGAGAGTGAATGTTATGTAGCTTAAGCATCAATTAACACTAAGCATTGTGTACTTACTAAAGCAAACACAGCTGCTTATTGGTTAGGAAGTCATGTGTGCGTGAGTTTTGGAAATATAGCATGAGACCTAAACAAAATTGGATTTTCTATCTGGCAGCTTGTAGATTGTATCCTCTGCCCCCTAGGGTCTTATTCCTTTTGCCCTGCAGGGATTCTTAGGTGGGAATCTTTAAGATGCTTCTTAAACTACCAGGTAATGTTTTTAAAATAGCTTCATTGAGGTATAATTGACGTGGGATGCCCGCCCCACATTCCAGGGTGTGGTTAGGTAATTTTGACCTGTATCCAAATGTGAGCTGGTCAGAACAAGCAGGACAATGAAGATACCCATCATCTGCAAAAGCACTTCATTCCCCTTTGTCTTCGTTCATTTCCCCATCCTCCAACGAGAAGGCAAGCAAGCGACCTCTAAATCTGCCTGTCGCCGTAGATTACTTTGCACTGTCTAGAATGTTACATAAATAGAATCACAGAGAATGTACAAGGTTACTTCAAAATGTTGAAAAATAGAGTGAAAAGGTAGGTTAATTTGGATGCAAAAACATTTTGAAATCTACGCATAGCTTTTTCATAATACACGTTTCCATGAACTTTTCAAAGATCCCTCATGTACATGGATTTCAAATTTTTTGCACCAAAATTAACTGATCTTTTTTCTTGTTTTTTTTTTTTTTAAGAAATTTTAATTATTTGTACTGTATTTGAAAGACAGAGACAGATTGACACGGTGCTCTTCCATCTGCTGGTTCTCTCTACAAATGCTCACAACAGGTAGGGCTGGGCCAAAGTGAAGCCAGGAGCCCAGAATTCAGTCTGGGCTTCCTTCGTGGGTGACAGGGACACAAATACTTGGGGCAGCACCTCCTGTCTGCCCAGGTGTGCATTAGCAGGAAACTGGAATTGGAAACAGGGCTCAAACTTAGGCACTCCAGTATGAGATACAGACATCCCCAGGGGAATCCTAATTGTTGCACCAAATGACCACCCTTAAAATTATCTTATCTCTTAATTCCAATTTTTCCCCTGCCACTCTTTTGAAGAACCTTCGTACATTTTTGAAAGAAATGTGAATACTTTCTTTCACTCAGTGTAATTATTTTCAGATTCATCCATGTGGTGGTGTGGATTGACACCCTCTTTGTTGCTGAATAGTATTCCATTGTATGGACATACCAAACTTTGTTTTTCTGTTCAGTTTTTGATAGACATTGGAGTTGTCTCCAGTTTGTGGCTATCACTGATAAAGCTGTTGTGAACATTTGTATTCTGATTTCTGTATGAATACATGGTTTCATTTCTCTTAAGTAAATAGCTAAGATAGGAATGGCAAAGTCATTGTGAAGTTATATGTTTAACTTTTTACAAACTACCAAAATGTTTCCTAAATTATTTTTACATTTCTCATTCACAGCAATGTATAAGATTCCACTTGATTTACAACCTTACACACATTTTATAAGATCAATCTAAGTTTCAACCATCATAACAGGTGTCATGGTAGCATCTCCTTGTAGATTTAATTGGCATTTCCTTAACAACCAATATTGAGCTTTCCATGTTATTTGTCATTAATATCTCTTGTTTGGTGAAGTATCTGTTCAAGTATTGTCTATTATATTGTTAGGGTGGTTATTTACCCATTATTATGATTTGAGAGTTTTAAAACGTTCTAGCTGGGCCAGCGCCGCGGCTCACTAGGCTAATCCTCCGCCTAGGGCGCCAGCACACCGGGTTCTAGTCCTGGTCGGGGCGCCGGATTCTGTCCTGGTTGCCCCTCTTCCAGGCCAGCTCTCTGCTATGGCCCGGGAGCGCAGTGGAGGATGGCCCAAGTGCTATGGCCCTGCACCCGTTGGGAGACCAGGAGAAGCACCTGGCTCCTGGCTTCGGATCAGCGCGGTGTGCCGGCCGTAGTGGCCATTGGAGGGTGAACCAACGGCAAAAAGGAAGATTTTTCTCTTTGCTCTCTCTCTCTCACTGTCCACTCTGCCTGTCAAAAAAAAAAAAAAATCTAGCTATAAGTTCTCTGTCAAATTAATGATATGCAAATATCACAATCTGAGACTTTTCATTCCTTTGGTAGTGTCTTTCAAGGAGAGAGAAAGCATTCTTAATTTTGAAGTCTAATTTTATCTCTGTCTCTTTTTTTTTTTAAATTATTCACATTTTATTAACATGTAAACCTTAAGCAGACTCCAATAAAGAACAGTCAGTAAAAGTGCATCTTTTTAATGTTTTTTACACCTTAAAATAATTCTCTTGCTGACTGCAGACATGAAGGCTATTTGGAAGTATTCAGAAAAATCGTAGTAAAGACCGTTTTCCCACTTAGTTTGTAGTCTTCAATAATGATTAGGAGTTACTGTTATCAAACAAGTAAGACTGCATTTATGCATCCATCATTTTCAGGATTGTTGGTAACCTGGGCATATTTCCCCCAAATAACCTTGCCTCCTTGCGTCACAAGGCCCAGCTCGCTCACATTCACCTCAATGACAGTACCTTTAGTAATTACACCAAGAGTTGTGTATAATGGGGATGATGGATTCTTTTTTACACCAAGTATTGGCAGACAGAAGGTGGCTTTCAGTTCTGGATGTGTTACATGGGCCTTCTTAAAACGTAAGCCCATTGGTCTAATGAATCTTTCATATTTAGGTGGTTTTCTTGTAAAGCCATCTCCAACAAAGCAGACTTTGGTAACCATCCTCTTCCATGCCTTCTTTTTTCTTTTCCCTGTCCGAATAACTTTTAATACTTCTGTTTCTCCCTGGGCACGAACTTTAGGCAGAGGGACTTCCCATTTTCCCGCCTTCTCTTTTCGTTTTTGTTTAATCATGTTGGAAAGGACTTTAGCTCAGGACTGTCCTTCTCTGTCTAGCAGATAGGCAGGCACTGCTCCCTTGGGAGTCTTTTCATCATTCTTTTGTTTCGTGTTTCTCTTCTCATGCATCTTGATAGTCTTTTTCATCTGTATTTTCTCAGCATGGCGCTGCTTATGGTAGAGCTTGGCCTTCAGACCAATCATCTTTTTTGCTTTCTTTGAACGTTCATGAGCCTCCCGACTTTGCTTTTTTCTCTTTTTCTCATGGTAATCCAAACGGCACCCATAGCGTTTAAGGTGTAATTCAATATATTCATTTTGTGGCATGGTGACGGCCTTAGAACCGCCAGGTGCAGCCTCCTGGGTGCGAAGAAGTTCCCGACTTTCAGGGCTCTGAAACCCACGAGACAACTCCCGTCTCTGTCTCTTTTTTTTTTCCTTTATGAATTGCACTTTTGGTGTGACAGCCAAGACATAGTTGCCTAGTGCAAAACCACAATGATTTTCTTCTATGTTTTCCTTTAAATAAGGTTTTATAATTTTATATTTAGATCTGTGGACCATTTAAAATCAGTTTTTGTATATGATACAAAGTATATGTATTTAAGTTCATTTTTTTTTACAAATGGATTTAAAATTGTTGCAGAACCATTTCTTGAAAAAATTCCCTTTATCCACTGAGTTACTTTTGTAGTTTTATTTAAAATCAATTGACCAAATATATGTGAGTCTAAATGTAGACTTGGCTCTATTGATCTGTTTGTCTATCTTGATACCTTGATCACTGCAGTGTTATAATAAAACTTGGAGACATGTAGTGTAAATCTTTTGACCTTGGTCTTTTGGAAAGTTGTTTTGCTATTCTGGTCCTTTATACTTGCACATGAATTGTTGTTAGCTTGGCAACTGCTGGAAAAAGGCCTAATGGTATTCTGATCGGGGTTGCTTTGAATCTCTGGATCAATCTGAGGAGAATAAACATCTGAATCAGAATGAGTTTTTTCATCCATGAACATGGTATGTCTCTCCTTTTTTAGATCTTTAATTTCTCTCAGTAATGTTTTGTAATTTTAAGCCTACAGTTCTTTACATCCTTTCTAATATTTACCCCTCACTATTTTAATTTTTATATTACTACAAATTGTTTATTTTTTTAAGATAGCAGCTTTTTTTTTTTTTTAAGATTTATTTATTTGAGACGCAGAGGCAGAGAAAAAGTCTTTCATGCATTAGTTCACTCCCCAAATGGCTGCAATGGCCAGAGCTGGCTGATCTGATCAAATCCAGGAGCCAGGGGCTTCTTCCGGGACTCCCACTCAGGTGCTCCCAGGGTACACCTTAACAGGAAGGCTTTGGGGATGGCCACAAAATTTTTAGGGGATGGCCACAAATTGTTTATTTCAATTTTTTTTGCTATTTTTTGAGATATAAACATACAACTGCTTTTTGTATATTGATATTGTATCCTGCAATCTTGCTGAACTCACTTATTAGTTCTAGAATCTTTTCTGTAGATTCTTTGGGATTTTCTACAAGGACAATTGTGGGGAGCAACTCGGACTAGACTAAGTTACTGGAATTAAGACTTATTCTATGCATCTGCTCTCCCACAATATGGCGCTGGGAGAGGAGTAAACAGCTTCTACGCAGCTGCCTCCAGTTCGACCAATAACCTGCAGGAGCTGATCCTGCTCCTGATTGCAGGAGAGCAGCGTACTTGGCGTGTGGGTAGCAGAGTTGGGATTGGTGGAAGAGGACTATAAAGGAGGAGAGAGACAACATGCACCAGGAACATCTATCTGAAGGAACATCTGAGCAGCCCCCGAGAGAGCTGGCCGACGGTGTGCCGCTCCCCCGCGGAAGTGGGGAATGTGGCAGGGGGAACCGCCCTTCCACGGAGGTGGAAGGACGGCAGCCAACCCGGGAAGAACCAGCAGCAAACCCGGGAAGGGCCGAGCAGACAAAAGAACAGCGCAGGGTCCTGTGTCGTTCCTCCGCGAAGAGGGGGAGCGACAGACAATGACATAAATTGCAACTAGTTTAACTTCTTTTTTTAAATTTTTGTTTATTTCTTTGAAAGGCAGAGTTACAAAGAAACAGGCACACAGAGAGAGATACCCAATCTGCATGTTCCTTCCCCAAATGGCCGCAACGGCCAGAGCTGTGCTTATCTGAAGCCAAAAGCCTGAAGCTTCTTCCGGGTCTCCCACGTAGATGTAGGGGCCCAAGGACTTGGGCCATCCATTCACTGCTTTCTTAGGCACATTAGCAGGGAGGTGGATTGGAAGTGGTGCAGTCCATATGGGATGCTGGCACTGTGGGCAGTGGCTTTACCCACTAAGCCACAGCGCCAGCAGCAACTAGTTTAATTTCCTCCTTGCCAGTCTGATTACCTTTTTTCTTTCTTGGGGGAAGTAGAAAATCCAATCTTGTTCCTAATCTTAGGGAAAAGTATTCAGTCTTTACCATTAAGTCTGATATTTTCTGAATTTATTTTTGTTGTGGCTGCCCTTTATCAAGACAAAGAAATTCCTTTTTTTTTTTTTTTTTTTTTTTGACAGGCAGAGTAGACAGTGAGAGAGAGAGACAGAGAGAAAGGTCTTCCTTTTTGCCATTGGTTCACCCTCCAATGGCCGCTATGGCTGGCGCGTTGTGGCCGGCACATCGCGCTGATCTGAAGCCAGGAACCAGGTGCGCTTCTCCTGGTCTCCCATGGGGTGCAGGGCCCAAGCACTTGGGCCATCCTCCACTGCACTCCCAGGCCATAGCAGAGAGCTGGCCTGGAAGAGGGGCAACCGGGACAGAATCTGGTGCCCCGACCGGGATTAGAACCCAGTGTGCTGGTGCCGCAAGGTGGAGGATTAGCCTATTGAGCCATGGCACCGGCCCTAGAAATTCCTTTCTATTCTTAGTTTGCTGACAGATTTATCAAGAATACATGGTGGAGTGCCGGATTCTGTCCCAGTTGCCCCTCTTCCAGGCCAGCTCTCTGCTGTGGCCCGGGAGTGCAGTGGAGGCTGTCCCAAGTGCTTGGGCCCTGCACCCGTTGGGAGACCAGGAGAAGCACCTGGCTCCTGCCTTCGGATCAGCACAGTGCGCCGGCTGTGGCGGCCATTGGAGGGTGAATCAACGGCAAAGGAAGACCTTTCTCTCTGTCTCTCTGTCTCTCACTGTCCACTCTGCCTGTCAAAAAAAATTTTTTAATTAAAAAAAAAGGAATACATGTTGGATTTTGTCACATGTTTTTCTCTGTTGAGGTGATCTTATGACTTTTCTGTTTTTCATTATTACTATGATGAATTACGTTGATAATTCTAAAGTAAATCAACTCTGCTTTCCTGTAATAAACACCACTTGGTCGTGTATTATTTTACATTTATTATTGAATTTGATTTGTTGTGCTTTTTTATGAAAAATTTCTATATGTATATTCATGAAGGATATTGGACTTTAGTTTCCTTTCTGTGTATGTCTTTGGTTTTGGAGTGATCTTATATTCATAGAATAAAGTAGAAAGTATACTATTCTCTTTAATTTCCTGGAAGCATTTTGTGGAGTTATTATTATTCCCTTAAATGTTTTGTAGGATTCAGTATTGAAATTACTGTGTCTGGATTCTTCTTTATGGAAAGAGTTTTATCCTCAGATTCAGTTTCTTTCTTTCTTTTTATTTATTATAGACACACAGAGAAATAGTGAGCACCCCTTACCTATCTGTTCAGTCCCTAAATGTGCCCAATGGCCATGACCAGGCCTGAGCTGCAGCCAGGACCTGGGAACTCAATCTAGGTATCCCATGTGGGTAACAGGGACCCAACTATTTGAGCCATCACCTGCCATGTCCTGGGTCTGTATTGGCAGGTAGCTGGAATCAGGAGCTGGAGCCAGGAATGAAACCTAGGCACTCATGAGAGTGTCTTACCCAACACCTAGACTGCCAGGCTGAATACCTGCCCCAGAATCCAATTTCCTTAATAAAGTTGAGCCTACTAAAATCACTTCTCTTCTGATTGATCTTTGTGTTTTTCAGGGAATTTGTCAACATAAATGATCAAATGTATGGGCATGAAGTTTCTTATACTTTTAATATCTGTAGAAAATAGTGACATCACTTTTTCTTCCCTGATATTTATAATTTTTTCCTCCGCTTTTTCCCTAATAATGTTTGATTGGAAATTTGTCAGTTTTATGATCTCAAAGAACCAGCTTTTGGTTTCATTGATTTTCTCCTATTTGATGTTTGTTTTCTATTTAATTGATTTCCATTCTTCTGCTTGCTTTCAGCTTCATTTGCTCTTCTTACTCTGGTTTCTTAAGGAAGAAAAAATTGAACTTACTGCTTTATGATCTTTCTTCTGTTTGAATAAAACCCTATAATTTAAATTTTGCTCTAAGTCTGCTCTAGGAGTGTCTCACAAACTTTAATATGTTGCGTTTTTATTCTCATCGTGTTGAAAATATTTTTTTTTCTTTTCTTTTGACCTGTGAATTATTTAGAGATGTGTCACACTACTCCCTGCTTATCTGTGTTTTTCTTTCCATGGTGTTAGTTGTACCCATGGTCAACTATAGTCCAAAAATATTAAATGGAACATTCCAGAAATAAGCAACTTATAAGTTCTAAATTGTGTGCTGTTCTGAGCCATGTGATGAAATCTTCAGCCATCCCACTCCATCTCCCCTAGGGTGTAAATCGTCCCTTGGTCCAGCATATCCGTGTTGTATATGCTACCCACCCATTTTAGTCACTTGGTAGTCATGTTGGTCATCGGATTGACTGTTGTAATATTGCAGATAACCCTTATTTACTTCACAACGGCCCCAAAGCTCAGGGTGACATTGCCAGCAATTTGGATATGCCAACGAAAAGCCATGAAATGCTTCCTATAAGTGAAAAGGTAACAGTTCTCAACTGAGTAAGAAAAGAAAACAATCATATGCTGAGTTTGTTAAGATCTACAGCACAAAAAGGTGTTTTAAGAGAGTGAGAGACCACAATCGTAGAAGTTTTATTACCGTGTGCTAACGTGATTACAATTGCTCTGCTTTGTTATTAGTTATTACTGTTAACCTCTGACTGTGCCTGACTGACAAATTAGACTCTGCCATAGGCATGTATGTATAGGAAGAAATATGATGTACATAGGGCTCAGGCATTCCACTGGGGGTTTGGAACGGTCTTGGAACATATCCCCATGGATGAAGGGGACAATTTTAGTTTGTTTTAAAATATTTGGGAATTATACGAATACTATTCTGCTACTGATTTATAATTCAATTTCATTATGGTCAAAGAACATCTTGTAGGACTTGAATCCTTTTACATTTATTGATACTTTGTGACCCGTGTTCATAAGTGTTCCATGTGCACTTGAACGTGAGGTTCTGTAATTGAGGATAGTGTTTTTGACCTTGTGTCAGTTTGGTTGGTAGTGCTGTCGAAGGCTTCTGTGTCTTTACTGACTTGATGTCTGCTTGTTCTATCAGTTATTGGAGGAGGTTACTGAAATCTCAGCCTGTAATTGTGGATTTCCCTATTTATCCTTGCCATTCTATTACTTTTCTTCGAAAGTGGTCATTTAGGGTTGTTCTGTTCTTTCAGTAAATTTGAAGTGGACATTTAGAGTTGTTATGTTCTTTTGATTGATTTACCTTTGTATAAGTATAAATTGCTCCTTCTACTGCTTGGAATCTAATATTAATATCTATATTATATTAATAGAGCCATCCAGCTTATTTTTGATTAATGTTAATAAGGTATGTCTTCTCCCATCCTTTTATTTTTAATCTAATTGTGGCTTTACATTTAAAGTGGATTTCTTTCTTTCTTTTTAAAAAGATTTATTTGTATATTTTAAAGGCAGAGAGTTACAGAGATGCAGAGGCAGAGAGAAAGAAGTCTTCCATCCTCTGGTTCACTCCCCAGATGGCCACAACAGCTGGAGCTGGGCCAGAGCTTCTTCCAGGTCTCCCACATGGGTGCCAGGTCCTAAGGACTTGGGTCATCTTCTACTGCTTTCCCATCCATAGCAGAGAGTTGGATGGGAAGTGGAGCAGCTGGGATGCTGGCACTGGAGGTGGCAGCTTTACCTGCTACGCCCCAGCACCAGCCCCAAATGTGGATTTCTTTTTTTTTTTTTTTTAACTTATTTGACAGGTAGATTCAGACAATGAGAGAGACAGAGAGAAAGGTCTTCCTTCCGTTGGTTCACCCCCAAATGGCCTCTACGGCTGGCACTGTGCCGATCCAAAGCCAGGAGCCAGGTGCTTCTCCTGGTCTCCCATGCGGGTGCAGGGCCCAAGCACCTGGGCCATCCTCCACTGCCTTCCCGGGCCACAGCAGAGAGCTGGCCTGGAAGAGGAGCAACTGGGACAGAATCCAGTGCCCATATGGGATTCCGGCACTGCAGGCGGGGGATGAGCCAAGTGAGCCACGGCGCCGGCCCTAAACGTGGATTTCTTGTAAGCAGAATATTCTTGTTTATTCTTGTGTTTTTGTCCCATTGAACATCTCTTTAAAAAAAAAAAAAAAAAAAAGCTATTCCTTTATTTGAGAGAGAGAGAGAGAGAGAAAGCTGGGCTTTGCTCCTTAAATGCCTCTAATGGCTACAGCTGGGGCCAAAGCTGGGCGCCAGGAACTGAGTTCACGTCTCTCATGTAGGTAGCAGGAATCCACGTACTTGAGCCGTCACTGCTGCCTCCTGGATCTGTAAGCAGAAAGCTGGAAATCGAACTCAGGTGCTTCGATGTGGGAAATAGTGCCAACAGGTATCTTAGCTGCACGGCTAAACGCCCACCCTGACAATCTCTGACTTTTAATTGGGTTATTGAGATCTTTTACATTTCCTCTGATTATTGATTTGGTTGAGTTTAAAATCGATCACTTTGTCATTTGTTCTGTATCTTCTCGGCCTGGTCTTTGTTTCTTCCTCTCTGCCTCTTTGGGATTGAGTATTCTTTCTAGACCCCATTTTAGCTCCTGTTTTACTTGATAGCTATTCTCTTTGATTTATTTTAATAAAAATATTATTTTAATGGTTGCATTAGCATTCGTAGAATATATGTTTTTTTATGCATAAATATTTATTTATTTATTTGAAAGGCAGAGTTGCAGAGAGGGAGAGGCAGAGGCAGAGGCAGAAGCAGGCAGAGAAAGAGGTCTTCCATCTGCTGGTTCACTCCCCAGATGACCGAAATGGCCAAGGCTGGGCCAGGCTGTAGCCAGGAGCCAAGAGATTCTTCAGGGTCTCCCCTGTGGGTGAGGGGCCCCAGCACTTGGGCCATCTTCCTCTGCTTTCCCAGGTGCATTAGCAGGGAGCTGGATTGGAAGTGGAGCAGCCCAAACGGGAACCAGCACCCATCAGGAATACCGGCACTGCATTCAGCGGCTTTACCCACTGAGACTCAGTGGCGGCCCCTGTAGTATGTATCTTTAGCATATCACTGTCTATTTTCAGATGGTATTATACTAATGAATGTATAGTGTTAAAAAGCTGGGGGCAGGGGGCAGTGGCAGCATTGTGGTATAGCAGTTGAGCTGCCTGCTATGCTGTCATTCCAGATGAGTGGGAATTCAAGTCCTGGCTGCTCCACTTCCAATCCAGCTCCCTACTAATGAGGCTGGGAAAGCAGTGGAGGATGGCCCAAGTGCTTGGGCCCTGCCACCCACATGGGAGACAGGATGAAACTCCAGGCTCCTAGCTTCAGCTTAGCCCAGCACTGGCTATTGTGGACATTTTGGGAGTGAACTAGCAGATGGAAGATATCTCTCTATATTTCTTTCTGTAACTTTGCCTTTCAAATAAATAAAATATATCTTCTTTTGACAAAGTAATCTTAGAAGCATACATTGCTATTTTTTATTTTTATGTTATTTTTTTGAAAGATTTATTCATTTATTTGAAAGTCAGAGTTACACAGGGAGGAGAGGCAGAAAGAGAGAGAGGCAATGGTTCATTCCACAGATGGCCGCAATGGCCAGAGCTGCACCAATCCAAAGCCAAGAGCCAGGAGTTTCTTCCGGATCTCCCACTTGGGTTCAGGGGCCCAAGGACTTGGGCCATCTTCTACTGCTTTCCCAGGCCATAGCAAAGAGCTAGATTGGAAGAGGAACAGCCGGGTCTCAAACCGGCACCCATTTGGGATGCCAACGCTTCAAGGCCAGGGCGTTAACTTGCTGTGCCACAGTGCCGGCCCCTACATTGCTATTTATTTCCTCAGGCATTTGTCCAACTGTCATCATCATAGGTTTTACTTCTATGTTTCTTATAAAGCCCACTGTTACTATTAAAAGGCTAGTGTTACTATTTTTCTTCATATAGACAGTTGTCTTTCTAAGAGATTAATTTATATGAAAATATTTTATATGAATCTACATTGTTTCTGATACTTTTCATTCTTTTGTGTATATCCAGATTTCCATTTCTTTACAGTGCTGTTTTGCTGGTAATGAATCTTTCAACTTCTGTATGTCTGAAAGTATTCACTTTTTTTTTTTTAAGATTTTATTTATTTATTTTTGAGGCAGAGGTATAGACAGAGTGTGAGAGACAGAGAAAGGTCTTCCATCCACTAGCTCACTCCTCAGATGGCTGTAATGGTCGGAGCTGAGCCAACGCGAACCCAAGTCTCCCATGTGGGTGCAGTGGCCCAAGCACTTCTGTGTATATAAATATGTCTTCTACCCCTTCTGGTTACATTCACCATGCTTTGTTTTATTTCATTTTTAATCTCTATTTTTCCAAAAGTTTACTGTGATGTAACTAAGTGTGTTTTCTTTGTATGTATCTTGCTTGGCATTTACCGAGCATCTTAAACGTGAATATGTATGTCTTTAAACAAATTTGGGAAGTTTGTAGCCATTATTTCTGCAAGTAATCTTGGTCCCTTATTCTTCTTTCTTTGTCCTTTCCTCTCCTTCTCAGATTTTAATTGCTATATACCAGTGGAGAAATGGGTGGATAGATAGGTAAATAGGTACATAGGTAGGTAAATAGAGAAATAGAGAGATACAGAGATAGACCAATTCAGGTCCCCAGGTATAGTGTTCAAGGTTCTTTTTCTTTTTCAGTCTTACAGATTGGGTGGATCTTTATTTTATCTGAGTTTATAGACTCTTCTGTTTTCACATTCTGCTTGAAGTCCATTCAGAGACAATTTTCATTGCATACTTTGTTTGTATTTACATTTTAATTTAATCTAATTTTTAATTTAAGTTTTAGACCTTCTGTTTTTTTTCTTTATTATGAGCATATTTCTGTTTATGTCATATGGTAAAATATCATGTGCATAGTTTTAATATGTTTTTTTATTATTTTTATTATTTTTTATTTTTTGACAGGCAGAGTGGACAATGAGAGAGACAGAGAGAAAGGTCTTCCTTTTGCTGTTGGTTCACCCTCCAATGGCCGCCGTGGCCGGCGCGCTGCGGCTGGCGCACCGCACTGATCCGATGGCAGGAGCCAGGTACTTCTCCTGGTCTCCCATGGGGTGCAGAGCCCAAGCACTTGGGCCATCCTCCACTGCACTCCCTGGCCACAGCAGAGAGCTGGCCTGGAAGAGGGGCAACCGGGACAGAATCCGGCGCCCCAACCAGGACTAGAACCTGGTGTGCCGGCGCCGCAAGGCGGAGGATTAGCCTAGTGAGCCGCGGCAATGGCCTAATGTGTTTTTTATAATTCATATCTGTTACTTACACCATGTGGTCATCTTGGAGCCAGTCTTAATTGTTGCCTTTGACTTGTCTCTTGACTACAGACTCTATTTCCTGGTTTCCTCATTGGTCCAACCATTTTGGATTATAACCTGGATATTCAGAATAATACATCGTAGAGACTCTGGATTCTGTATTGACCTGTTCTAACTCCTGTCTTCCTTGTATTGGGCAGCAGCTAAATCTCCTTTCAGTTTTTTTAGCTTTAACCTGTCCCCTTATCTTCTTCCCCACGTGTGTACGGCCGCAGATTTGGGCAGGTTTTACACAAAACTTGGGTCTTGCCCTCCCAAGCTGAGCATTCCTCCCATCACTTTCTAACTTCTGTGTTTGTCCCAAATGCTGTTTTCTGGCTCTTCGAGGCCTTGGGTCTCCATGCAGATTTTCAGTGCCCTGCCTGGGATCTTTTATAAAATCTAGAAATTCCTCCTGTTACCCTTTTCTTCTTTTAAATGTAGACTCTTGTCATTTTGCTGCTGTTGGGCTCCTCACTGCCTTCATGTGAGTTGTGTTTTTGTTTGTTGCCTTATTTTTTTTTAAGATTTATTTATTTATTTGAAAAGCAGAGCATGAGAGAGAGAGAGAGAAAGAGAGATCTTCCACCTGCTGGTTTACTCCCCAAATGGCCAAAACAGCCAGATCTGGGTCAAGCTGAAGCAAGGAACTTCATCTGGGCCTCTGGAGTACATGGGCCATCCTCGGCTGCCTTCCCAGGTGTGTTAACAGGGAGCCGAATCAAAAGTAGAACAGCCACAGCTTGAACCAGCACTCCAGTATGGGATGCCAACATTGAAGAGGCAGCTTAGGCTGCTGCACCACAAGACCGGCCGCTGATTGTGTTTTAAGCTAAGGGTGGTAGCTATTGGCAAGAGGACCATCCGTTACAAACTACTCGGCTATTAGCGGAATCAAAACCCTCATCTTTCCCAGCTTGCAGAGTCTATCCCTGGCAGTAGGTCCTTAGATGTCCCTTGCTTTACCCCTTGGCCTAACGAGTCCCTCTGCCTTCCTTCCCTCCTTGGTCATTCCCAGTCCTGAGTCTTGTCGTTCCTTGAGGAACTGGGGGCTCTGGGCTCTGTTCCCATTGGTGGCATCGTTATCCTATGGCAGGCTTTTCACGCCTGATCACCTGGCTCAAAGCTCTCCTCCTTCAAACCCTCTCCAACATCTTTGGTCCCAGATGTCCTCAACCACAGACACAGTGCCTTTCCCACAGCCTCAGTATCCACAGGCTCCGGCCCTGGAGCTCCTTTCCCCAAACCCCTCCCCAGGTATTCGAGCTTCCTGGAAGGTCAGGGAGGTAGGATGAACAGACACACATCGCCTCTGCCCCTCGCCCGGACATTGCGCTCACCATGGCTGTGAACCCCTCGGGATGTCCAGGAGGCAGACTTGACTTCCCTCCGATGTCCTGAGACCCCCTGGCTTGCAGCCTCAGCATCCACAGGTGGGGCCCAGGCTTCCTGCCTGACCTCCGCCCTCTCTGCCCCTCCTGCTCTACCACCTCCTCCAGCCCAGCCCACAGTATGTGCATCTCACACTCATTTATACCTCGGGAGGCAAGTGATGTGGAAGAAGTCACTCCTCAAGGCCCAACTGCAGTTCCTAGTTCCCTTTTCCCATGAAGTCTTCCCTGATCACCCGTGCTTGAAATTCATCTTTCCCTGTGCTGAGCCCTTTAAAAAAAAAAAAAAAAAAAAAAAAGGCCGGCTGTGGGGAGCAACTCGGACTAGACTAAGTTACTGGAATTAAGACTTATTCTATGCATCTGCTCTCCCACAATATGGCGCTGGGAGAGGAGGAAACAGCTTCTACACAGCTGCCTCCAGTTCAACCAATAAACTGTAGGACCTGCTCCTGATTGGAGGAGAGCAGCGTACTCGGCGTGTGGGTAGCAGAGTTGGGATTGGTGGAAGAGGACTATAAAGGAGGAGAGAGACAACATGCATCAAGGAACATCTAAGGGGAACATCTAAGAGGAACACCTGTGCAGCCCCCGAGAGAGCCGGCCGGCGGTGTGCTGCTCCCCCGCGGAAGTGGGGAAGGTGGCAGGGGGAACCGCCCTTCCACGGAGGTGGAAGGGTCGGTAGCCAACCCGGGAAGAACCAGCAGCAAACCCGGGGAGGGCCGAGCAGATGAAAGAACAGCGCAGGGTTTAGTGTCGTTCCTCCACGAAGACGGGGAGCGACAGCCGGCGCCATGGCTCAACAGGCTAATCCTTCGCCTTGCGGCGCCGGCACACCAGGTTCTAATCCCGGTCGGGGCGCTGGATTCTGTCCCGGTTGCCCCTCTTCCAGGCCAGCTCTCTGCTGTGGCCAGGGAGTGCAGTGGAGGATGGCCCAAGTGCTTGGGTCCTGCACCCGCATGGGAGACCAGGAGAAGTACCTGGCGCCTGCCTTCGGATCAGCATCAGCGCGGTGCGCCGGCCGCGGCGGCCATTGGAGGGTGAACCAACGGCAAAGGAAGACCTTTCTCTTTGTCTCTCTCTCTCTCTCTCACTGTCCACTCTGCCTGTCAAAAAAAAAAAAAAGTTTTTAATTTAGTTATTTGAGAATCAGGGAGAGAGCTCATTGCCATTTGCTGGTTCACTTCCCAAATGCCCACAATGGCTGGGCCTAGGTCTGGCTGAAACAGGAACCTGGAACTCAATCCAGGTCTCCCATGTGGGTGGAAGGGACCCAAGATCTTGATCAATTACCCATCACCGCTGCCTTCCGGGGTCTGGGATGCAGGCGTCCCAACCAGCGGCTTGACTGCTAGGCTAGATGCCTGGTTTTGCTGTGTCCTGCTGTGTATTGTCATCAGTTAACATGGTTTCTTTGCAAGTTACAGAGACTCCTTCAAAGGGTGGGGAGGAGGGAGGGAAAAGATATCAGAAGGATTCTTGGACTTCCAACTTCAATGTATTTTCTACATCCCAGCTCCTGGTTCT
Organism: Oryctolagus cuniculus; assembly: GCF_964237555.1. Lineage (NCBI taxonomy): Eukaryota > Metazoa > Chordata > Mammalia > Lagomorpha > Leporidae > Oryctolagus > Oryctolagus cuniculus. The sequence goes on along the minus strand of NC_091451.1, from coordinate 35,192,420 downwards.
TGAGAAAGATACTCGAGCTGGCCTGGCTTGGGTCAGGTGTACGTTCCTCCTTCACTCAGCCTCATCATGAGATGATCGCATGATTGTAAACGCAGCAGCCTGGGGTTGGGGGTGCAAGGGATTTGGGGGCAGATGAAAGAAAACAGTACAATGACAAAGGGATAGAAGCAGGCAGAAGCTGTGGTCAGGGTGTTGCTTTGACAGGTGTGCATGTGGCCAGGCCTCTCATGGCAGGAGTCTGTCAACAGTTAGAAGAGCTGCCAGGGAACTCCCAGGGCGAACAGAATTGCTGAGGGGAAGCACCTGTGCCCACGTGACATCTGTCACTCAGCAGCATGACGAGGAGTCTTGGGTTGGGTTGCTCTGAAGGCAGTAGCTAGCTGTATGGAGTCTTAGAAACACCTTGCTTTGTTTATCAATGGCCAGAGATGCTGGTTGTAGTTTTGTGGGATACTTAAAGCTGTCAGGCTCTAGATGGCTAAGGATCTGCTGGCTTTGGCGATTTAAAAAATAACTGGATGTGTCCAAATTTGAGCTCGGTGCCAGCAGGCATTTGAGCTAACAGGTTTTAGCCTTCAGTGAAGAAATAAACAACCTAGGGGCCAAAATACATGGGCTGCCTTGGGCTCACCTACATGACACCCAGATTCGCCTCCTGTTGATTTTTCTAGTAGAGAGAGAGTTGGAGAGGAGAAGGAGACGACTTGCAAAGGAAGTAGGAGCTTCTCCAGTCACTCTTCCAGCCCTCGTCGCAATCATCCAAGTGCAAGCTTCGGCAAGGCTTGGGATGTGCCGTCCATTTCTGTAAGCTGTCACATCTCCGTAGTCCTGTCCTGCCAGCAGTGCAGAGTACTAACTCATTTGGTTGGGGTGCACGGTAGGTGGGAGAGCCTCGTCCCCAGCTTGAGCAGGAAGACAGAGTCTAGAACCGCAATCCTTTCTAAGGAGAGCCTTAGTGGTGGCCAAGATGACCAGACGTGCCTGACCCTAGAGACACAGCACAATAGGAGGCCACTTGATGAGGAGAGTGCAGAAGCTCTTTAGACAGACAGGTCAAGGTGAGCACTCGAGGACCCAAGCTCATGACAGTGTTGGCCCGGGCATGTTTTCCACAGGGCGTCTGTTTAAAGAAACAGCTGGAAGCCTGACACTCAGTGCCTAGCACAGAGCTTTGCATGCACTGGGAGGTCACTAAATATTGTTGTATTTTCCTGAGGCCTACGTGGCATTTTTCTTTTTATATTTTATTTTATTTAATGAACATAAATTTCCAAAGTACAGGCCGGCGCCGCGGCTCACTAGGCTAATCCTCCGCCTTGCGGCGCCGGCACACCGGGTTCTAGTCCCGGTCGGGGTGCCGGATTCTGTCCCGGTTGCCCCTCTTCCAGGCCAGCTCTCTGCTGTGGCCAGGGAGTGCAGTGGAGGATGGCCCAAGTGCTTGGGCCCTGCACCCGCATGGGAGACCAGGATAAGCACCTGGCTCCTGCCATCGGATCAGCGCAGTGCGCCGGCCATTGGAGGGTGAACCAACGGCAAAGGAAGACCTTTCTCTCTGTCTCTCTCTCTCTCACTGTCCACTCTGCCTGTCAAAAAATTAAAAATAAATAAAAATAAATTTCCAAAGTGCAGCTTATGGATTACAATAGCTCCCCCCCCCATAACTTCCCTCCCACCCACAACACTCTCCTCTCCCACTCTCTCTCCCCTTGCATTCACATCAAGATTAATTTTCTATTATCTTTATATACAGAAGATCAATTTAGCATATATTAAGTAAAGATTTCAACAGTTTGCACCCACACAGAAACACAAAGTGTAAAATACTATTTGAGTACTGGTTATAGCATTAATTAAACACCTAAGAGTAATTGTGTATTAATTACAGAGTTCAACTAATAGTTTTAAGTAGAACATAAAAAATACTAAAAGGGTAAAGTATTAAGTTCTTTTTTTGTTATATAGTTGTTTTTTTGTATTTAATAAATGTGAATTTACAAAGTGCAACTTTTGTATTGTTGTGGCTCCCCCCACAACCTCCCTCCCTCCTGCGGCCCTCCCCTCTCCCACTCCCTCTCCCATCCCGCCCTTCATCGAGTTTCATTTTCAATTACCTTCATATACTGAAGATCAACTTAGTATATACTAAGCAAGGATTTCAACAGGCTGCACTCACACAACCGCACAAGGTATAGGGTATTGTTCGACTAGTAGTGTTGTTTTTAAGTTTCATAGAACACATTAAGGACAGTGTCGCTCCCCCTCTTCGTGGAGGAGCAACACAGGACCCTGCACTGTTCTTTCGTCTGCTCGGCCCTCCCCGGGTTTGCTGCTGGTTCTTCCCGGGTTGGCTACTATCCCTTCCACCTCCGTGGAAGGGCAGTTCCCCCTGGCCACATTCCCCACTTCCGCAGGGGAGCGGCACACCGCCGGCCGGCTTTCTGGGGGGCTGCACGGGTTCCCTTAGATGTTCCCGATGCATGCCGTCTCTCTCCTCCTTTATAGTCCTCCTCCGCCAATCCTAACTTGGCTGCCCACACGCCGAGTACGCTGCTCTCCAATCAGGAGCAAGTCCTACAGTTTATTGGTTGAACTGGAGGCAGCTGGGTAGAAGCTGTTCTCTCCTCTCCCAGCGCCATATTGTAGGAGAGCAGATGCATAGAATAAGTCTTAATTCCAGTAACTTAGTCTAGTCCGAGCTGCTCCCCACAGAGGAGAGCAGATGCATAGAATAAGTCCTAATTCGAGTAACTTAGTCTAGTCCGGATTGCTCCCCACAGATCCCCCTTTCTTTTTATTTTTTAGCGTTGATACGCGCCTGTCTTCGGTGTCCCGCGGCACACACTCTGCTCTACTTGCTAGAGTTGCCACAGGCTCTTACAAGTCCTATCAATCAGGAAAACCGAATCCGGGTCCTCTCTTCGCCATGTTGTGAGGAGGTTTTTAGGCGCTGATGCGTGCCTGTGTTCGGTGCCCTGCAGCGCATGCTCTGCTCTGCCTGCAGGGGACTTACAAGACCTATCAGGCAAACCGAATCCAAGCCTTCTCATTGCCTTATTGTGGGGGAGACTTATTAGTGTTGGTTCGTGCCTATCTTCGGTGACCTGCAGCTCATACTCTGGTCGAGCTTTGCTGGCGCTTACCGCCTTAAATCAGGCAGACCGAATCCAAGCCTCCTAATTGTTGCATTGTGGGGAAGCTTTACTGATGTTAATTCGTGCCTGTCTTCGGTGACCTGCGGCTAGCCGCCCAGGTACTCATCGCCTCACTAGTCGGGCAGACCGAATCCAAGCCTTCTAATTGGCATGTTGAGGGGAGGCCTTATTTTTCTCTATTTCTCTATCTCCGGGCATTTCTATTTCTCCCATTTTACTTCTGTCTGCCAACATTCCTATTTCTCTTTTACTTCTAAACTTCTGTTTCTCTTATCCCCGCAGCTTTCCGGCACCTCGCCCCGCCGGCGGGTTCCCGGCTCTGCGCCGCTTCAGCCCGCGCGCCTCTCTCATCTGCGCAGCTTCCCGGCTTTGCGCGGCTCGGCTTTGCGCGCTCCGCGGTCTCCACGCTTAACCCTTTCGCGTCTGAACCACGGCCTACGCCAGCGTTCCCTATCTATTCACGCCCCGTGCTCTCTCTGCACGCGGCGGCTTCCGCGAGTAACACAGCGTAGCTTGCGTCTCCGCCACTAGGATTCAATCTAAGTTCCCCGGGCTAGCCTGGCGAATTCAACCCAGCGTACGTCTCCGCCCCACGATTTGGCTTCCCGTCCTTTGCTCCCCGGGCTAATCAGACGGATCCCAATCTGGCTTACGTCTCAGCTTCTGGTTTCAACTTTTCGCCCCCTATTCCCGGGCTAACTTGAGAACCCCAAAGTGGCTTTCGTTTCCGCCTCGGCCTGCCCCCCGCGGCTTCAATTTCCCTAACATTTTTCTCTACCCGGTATGTTTCCCCAAGTTTTCTTCCAACAATATTCCTCCCTCATTTCTCCTGGCCTCTCCCCACAGTCCGTATCCAAGTCTAAGTTTCTTATAGGTTTCACTTTCACTTTCAACCTGCAGTCCGTATCTGAGTCTAAGTTTCTTCTTGCTTTCACTTTAAATCCTAACTTCTTTCCCACAGTCCGTATCCGAGTCTATGCCTAGGCTTTCAATAGCTTCTTCTGGCACCTTTTTCGTCCGGCTTTTCCCTAGGCTGTTTGCTAGTCTCTCTCTCCGGCATTTTCCACTTCTTCCCGTTTCTTCCCTCTTAGGTTTCCTATCCGTCCTAGGTTTCCTATCCGAGTCACGGCACCATTATGTCGCTCCCCCTCTTCGTGGAGGAGCAACACAGGACCCTGCACTGTTCTTTCGTCTGCTCGGCCCTCCCCGGGTTTGCTGCTGGTTCTTCCCGGGTTGGCTACTATCCCTTCCACCTCCGTGGAAGGGCAGTTCCCCCTGGCCACATTCCCCACTTCCGCAGGGGAGCGGCACACCGCCGGCCGGCTTTCTGGGGGGCTGCACGGGTTCCCTTAGATGTTCCCGATGCATGCCGTCTCTCTCCTCCTTTATAGTCCTCCTCCGCCAATCCTAACTTGGCTGCCCACACGCCGAGTACGCTGCTCTCCAATCAGGAGCAAGTCCTACAGTTTATTGGTTGAACTGGAGGCAGCTGGGTAGAAGCTGTTCTCTCCTCTCCCAGCGCCATATTGTAGGAGAGCAGATGCATAGAATAAGTCTTAATTCCAGTAACTTAGTCTAGTCCGAGCTGCTCCCCACAGAGGAGAGCAGATGCATAGAATAAGTCCTAATTCGAGTAACTTAGTCTAGTCCGGATTGCTCCCCACAGGACAGAGATCCTACGTGGGGAGCATGTACCCAGTGACTCCCATTGTTGATTTAACAATTGGTACTCTTATTTATGACGTCAGCAATCACCCGAGACTCTTGCTATGAGCTGTCTAGGCTATGGAAGCCCCTTGAGTTCACCGACTCTGAACTTGTTTAGTCAAGGCCATATCACAGTGGAGGTTCCTTCCTCCCTTCAGAGAAAGGCGCCTCTCTGCTTGATGGCCTGTTCCTTCTGCTGGGGTCTTGTTCACCAGGATCTTTCATTTAGATTGTTTTTTTGCCACGTGTCATGGCTTTCCATGCCCGTGAGACTCTCATGGACCTTTTAGCCAGATCAAATGTCCCAAGGGTTGATTCTGAGGCAGGAGTGCTGCCATTCTATAAGTCTGCTGTGTGTCCTGTTTCCCCCACAGGATCATTCTCTCCCTTTTAATTCTATCCTTCATTATTTGCTTACACTGGTCTTATTTGTGAAATCTCATCGACACATACCCTTTTTGATCGGTTGTGTATTTATACTTATCACTTTACCGAGTGCATTGGCATTGGTACCTGCCTCCTTGGTAAGATTGAGTTGAAATCCCCTGGCACATTTCTAGTTCCACCATTGGAGGTAAGTCTGAGTGAGCATGTGCCATCCTATATATCTCCTCCCTCTCTTATTCCCACTCCTGTGTTTAACAGAGATCACTTTTCTGTTAATTTTAAATGCCTAAGAATGATTGTGCATTGATTGCAGAGTTCAACCAGTGGTCTTATGTAGAACACACAGAGCAACAACAACAACAACAAAAATACTAAAGGAACAAAATAGTAAGTTGTTCCTCAACAGTCTAGACAAGGGCTGCTCATGTCATTGCCTCTCATAGTGTCCATTTCACTGCAATGGGTATCATTTTAGGTGCTTGTTTAGTTGCCATCGATCAGGGAGAACATGTGATATTTGTCCCTTTTGGACTGGCTTATTTCACTCAGCATGATGTTTTCCAGCTTCCTCCATTTTGTTGTAAATGCCTGGATTTCATTGTTTTTTACTGCTGTATAGTGTTCCATAGAGTACCTATCCCATAGTTTCTTTATCCAGTCATCCGTTGATGGACATTTAGGTTGATTCCATGTCTTAGCTATTGTGAATTGAGCTGCAACAGATATTGAGGTGCAAATGGCTCTTTTTTTCTCCCCTTTAATTCCATTTGGGTAAATTCCAAGGAGTGGGATGGCTGGGTCCTGTGGTAGTGCTATATTCAGGTTTCTGAGGATTCTCCAAACTGTCTTCCATCGTGGCTTTACCAGTTTGCATTTCTACCAACAGTGGGTTAGTGTCCCTTTTTCCCCACATCCTCACCAGCATCTGTTGTTGGTTGATTTCTGTATGTAAGCCAATCTAACCGGAGTGAGGTGAAACCTCATTGTGGTTTTGATCTGCATTTCCCTGATGGCTAGGGATCCTGAGCATTTTTTCATGTGCCTGTTGGCCATTTGGATTTCCTCTTTTGAAAAATGTCTGTTAAGGTCCTTGGCCCATTTTTTTTATTGGGTTGTTTGTTTGGATTCTGTGGTGTTTTTTGATCATTTTATAGATTCTAGTTGTTAATCCTTTATCTGTTGTGTGGTTTGCAAATAACGTCTCCCATTCTGTTGGCTGCCTCTTCACTTTCCTGACTGTTTCCTTTGCTGTAAAGAAACTCTTCAGTTTGAGGTAATCCCATTTGTTTATTTTATCTTTGCTTACTCGTGCCTCTGGGGTCTTCTCCAGGAATTCTTCGCCTATTCCGATATCTTGAAGGTTTCCCCTATGCTCTCAATTAGTTTCATGGTGTCGTGGTGCATCTCCAGTTCTTTGATCCATGTTGAGTGGATTTTTGTATAAGGTGTAAGGTTGGGGTCTTGCTTCATACTTCGACGTGTGGACATCCAGTTTTCCCAGCACCATTTGTTGAAGAGGTTGTCCTTATTCCAGGGGTTGGTTTTAGGTCCTTTGTCGAATATGAGTTGGTTATAGATGTTTGGATTGATCTCCGGTGTTTCTATTCTGTTCCATTGGTCTATCCATCTGTTTTTGTACCAGTACCAGGCTGTTTTGATTATAACTGCCCTGTAGTACACCTTGAAGTCTGGAACTGTGATGCCTCCTGCCTTGTTTTTATTGTAAAGGATTGCTTTAGCTATTCTGGGTCTCCTGTTTCTCCATATGAATTTCAGCATCATTTTTTCTAGGTCTTTGAAGAATGACTTTGGTATTTTGATTGGTATTGCATTGAACTTGTAAATTGCTTTTGGGAGAATGGACATTTTGATAATATTGATTCTTCCAATCCATGAGCATGGCAGGTTTTTCCATTCTTTTGTGTCGTCTTCTATTTCTTTCTTTAGTGTTTTGTAATTTTCATCATAGAGGTCTTTGACCTCCTTGGTTAAATTTATTCCAAGGTACTTTATTGTTTTTGTGGCTATCGTGAATGGAATTGATCTTAGAAGTTCTTCCTTGGCCCTGGCTTTATCTGTGTATACAAAGGCTGTTGATTTCTGAGCGCTGACTTTGTATCCTGCTACTTTACCAAACTCTTCTTTGAGTTCCAATAGTCTCTTATAGGAGTTTATCGGGTCCCCTATATATAGTATCATGTCATCTGCAAATAGGGATAGTTTAACTTCCTCCTTTCCCATTTGTATCCCTTTAATTTATTTTTCTTGACTGATGGCCCTGGCTAACACTTCTAGGACTGTATTGAATAGCAATGGTGAGAGTGGGCATCCCTGTCTGGTGCCAGTTTTCAATGGAAATGCCTCCAACTTTTCCCCATTCAATATGATGCTGGCCATTGGTTTATCATAGACTGCCTTAATTGTGTTGAGGAATGTTCCTTCTAACCCCAATTTGCTTAGGGTTTTCATCATGAAAGGGTGTTGTATTTTGTCAAATGCTTTTTCTGCATCTATTGAGATAATCATATGATTTTTGTTTCTCAATTTATTAATGTGATGTATTACATTGATTCTAAGTGGTATTTTAAAAACATTCATTTATGTATTTGAGACAGAGAGCTCCTGCTCTCTGATTCACTCTCCAAATGCCCACAACAACTGAGGCTATATTGAGCTAAAGTCAGGAACCAGAAACTCAGTTTAGGTCAGCCACATGGGTGGCATGAACCCAACACTTGAGCCATCCCTTCTGCCTCCCAGGGTCTGCACCAGCAGGAAGCTGGAATCAGAAACCGGGAGTTGAACCCAGGCATTCTGACATTAGGCATCCTAACTGATATCTAATAGCTGGAACACATACCTGATGTAAATGGCATTTTGATCACAGAAATCAGAATTTCATGGGTGGATGGGTGTGGTACAGGGCTTAAATCATCACTTCTGTATGCCTGCCTTCCAAATCCAAGTGCCTGGTTTGAGTTCCAGTTACTCTGTTTCTGATCCAGCTTCCTGCTAATGCCCAGGCTGGAAGTAACAGATACTTGGTTCAAGTACTTGGCTCAAGTACCTGTCCCTCACACCTCTGTTTTTGACTTGGTTGTAATTCTAATTCATGGCTTCAGCCTGGCCCAACCCTGGCTATTGCAGACATTTAGTGAATGAACCATAAAACGTAAGAGCTCTTTCTTGTCTTTATGGTTTAAGAAAAAATATTTTTAATAATGCTAGGAGACCCACCCTGTGGTGCAGCAGGTTAACTACCACCTGTAATGCTGGTATCCCACATGGGCACTGGCTTGAAATCTGGCTGCTCCACCTCCAATCCAACTCCTTGCCATGTGCCTGGAAAAGCAACGGAAGATGACTCAAGTGGTTGGGCCCCTGCACCCATGTGGGAAACCTTGATGAAGCTCCTGGCTTTGGCCTGGCCCAGCCCTGACTGTTGTGGCCATTTGGAGAGTGAACCAGAAGATCTCCCTCTGTCTCTCTGTCTCTGTCTCTGTCTCTGTGTGTGTGTGTGTGTGTGTGTGTGTGTGCGCGCGTGCGCGCGCGCATTTCCCCCTCTGTAACTCTGCCTTTCAAATAAATAAGAAAAAAATCTTTTAAAAAATTGATGTCAGAACTTCTGTTATAGCATGAAGACAAGTTACTGCACATAGAATACTGTGTGTGTGTTTATCCCTGACATTATGTTAGTTCATTTACTTCTAGCCCTCAGAAGAATGGAAGCTCCCATTTCCATCTGGCCCAGATTAGGATATAAAGATGAAAGCAGCAGAGAGAGACACTTTCTCCAGATCCCAGTTTTCGAAAGCTCGGTGTCCCCGAAGCATTTATCTGCCGAGATAGCCATCTCAGGAGACGTAATACCTGCACACAAATGAGATGCCCATCTGTGCTCTGTGGCTTCACAAAGAATGATGCTGTGTGCTCTCTGCTTGCCCGAGATGCACGACTTGTGGGTGAAATAAGTTGTTATTCTTGTTCAATTGCTGGGTTTTGCATACCCACTGGCACTGTGAAAGCCTCCCCTCCATTCAAAGGGTCTTGCTTTTGACCAGAGACGAGGAACACCCCTGCTCTATTGGGGAAGCAAAGGCTGCAGGGATGGCTCATGCTGGTGCCCAGCGCCCTCACTGTTCAGTATTTGATGGTCTACCAACTGCGCCGTCAACTCCTCATCACACATGGCCTTCTAACAATTTTGCACATTTAAATACATTCTGGCTGGTTGCTTCCCACCTAAATAGTCTCAGCTGTATTGGACTCACTTCTGAAAAGTAAAACCCAGTACCTTTCTAAAGGACATGGTATGCCGGTGCGGATAATGATGGCTTGCTCCCAGTGGCTGTATATCCTAGAAGAAATCTCTTTGCTGTCCTTGACCAGAACAGGTGGTAGATCTAGCACTGGCCCTTCAGGAGAAAACAGGGCACTCCCAGCTGTGGATGTTTTAGCCGGCTCTGTGCTGTTGAAATGACAAACAGATGGCCGTCAACTTCCACTCTTGGACCTCCCCTCTTCCTTTAGGAGAGTGCGGTGGATGGATGCATGAGAACACTGACTAAAGTGAAGCTGAGCGGATGGCAAAATGCACAGATGGAGCGGGGACTATAAAATTCCTCGAAAGCATAAGCTGAACGTGTGATGAACTAAAATTAAATGTAGTTGCGCGAGGCAGTGCGAGTAGCAGAAAGAGTCCCATCCTGACAATCGGTGTCAGCTCCGTGACCTTGACCAACCTCTACGAGCCTCCGTTTCTGTGTCGGTAAAGTCTGGTGGTGGCACTAGATGATGATGATCGTTTCCTCGGTCTGAGACTCCAGCTCTCAGATTCTGCAACAGGGAACAGTCCCTGGCAATGTAATTGCACCGAATTGAGGGAACCCTGCTGTTGTCTTGGCATGCGATTTACACGGGGGCTCACCCCAGGGAGCAGGTGAGGACAACCATCAGTCTACAGTTGCAGACACAGAGGTCTCAGATCTGATGGATGCTGAGGCCAAGGGCAAACCCACTGACAATAGCTGGTTCCTTGGAGACCTGCAGCCGGAAAGCACAACACGAGCAGACTGTTGTTCCATTGTTCCTGCAGGCTGGGGCCCCTGCAGTGGGAGTCGTGTGCTGGGTTACCCAGTCGTCAGGCCAGCTTTTCCCCGCTCAGCACCATCCTCTCCCTCACTCACCACTTTCTCTGCTCTGGCCTGTCTCTGTATTGTCTTCTTTTCATGTACCAGCATCATCACAGGCTTCCCTCTACCTTGTCCCCTTGGATCCTGCTAGAGACAAAGATAGAGCAATGTCTGTTCCCTTCTAGTTTATCTAGAGATGCTACCACCTTCTGTGTAAGTGCAGGGGAGGACCTGTGTGTAAGAAAGAGAGACTGGTAGAGTTGCGTAACAGTAGATAGGGGGGCCGGCGCTGTGGCGTAGTGGGTAAAGTCGCAGCCTGCAGTGCCGGCCTCCCGTATGGGCAGCAGTTCAGACCTGGCTGCTGCTCTTCTGATCCAGCTCTCTGCTATGGCCTGAGAAAGCAGTAGAAGGTGGTCCAAGCGCTTGGGCCCCTGCACCCACGTGGGACACCCAGAAGAAGCTCCTGGCTCCTGGCTTCGTATCAGCTCTGCTCTAGCCATTGCAGCTGTTTGAGGAGTGAACCAGTGGATGGAAGACCTCTCTCTCTCTTCCTCTGCCTCTCTGTAACTCTGCCTTTCAAATAAATAAATTAATTTAAAAAAAAAAGTGGATAGGCTCTTAACAAGCAACTCAAACATGCTAATATTGGAGGTAGCCTGAGCCCCTGTGGAAGCCACGTTGGAGAAGTAGAATTTGGGGAAGCTGACACTGCTTAGTTTCTGTCATCATCCTTGACATGTGGAAGTCTGCCCCCTGCCACTTGACAGTGCTTGTTTCGAAGCGGCACAAAAGCATGTCATGTGGGCATGTTGATTGTTTTGAGCTGAATGCATTGGGAAATGGCAGAAGTAGGAAGGGCTCACCACCCTCCCTCCTTTCTACCTAAGAGCAAGGCCTAAATTTTCTATGAGAAAGGTGTGCTTCGTGTACCAAGAACAGGGGAACATTGCTAGCACTGGAGATGATTCCAACATGAATCTGCACTAACAAACTTTATTAGAATAAACCTTAGCTTCCATGGCTTTGCCACTCTGATTTCCTGGTCACTTTTCCATAACGCATTACCTCTCACCCAAGCCCCCTTTCCCATTATCTTGTCCTGTTGCCACAGTTTATCAATCTATGTTAAAATTGTATATAAACTCCTCGGTCTGTTTCTGTGTAGTTTTCACTTCTTTCTATGAAGCCCCTGATGCCATGTAAAGCTATTAACACCAAATAAAGTTGATCAGTTCAGTTCATAGTCATCAGTCATAGAGCCCGGAAAAAGACATTGTAGGCAAATGGCTGAGAACAGCAATGGGTCATCCTGAGAAAGCAAGACTGCCCTGTTGGCTTCTAGGGGTCCACACTGTTCAGATAGGAACTACAAAGCCTCAGCAAACCTGGCTTCATTTAGGTCCTAGTGCCTGTGGGGAGCAACTTCCATTCTTCAGGGCAAGAAGACTGAGTGCATATAACTTAAAATGTGAGCTATAAGCTAAGCACGTCTTCTGAGATCCTTAGCCCAGGGACGATGGCTTGAATGTGAGTGAAGAATCTTCTCATGCTCACGATCACCATTTAGCTGGCTCTGGTCAGCTGAGTGCACTTGGGAAAAGGCAGAGGTGGTAGTGAATGTGGTCACGGTCACCCTGCAGCTTCACAGGCACAGCCTACAAGCTCCAGTAGCAGCTGTTACTCAGATGGGACCATGCTCACAGACCTGTGGGAGTTGAGGTGGAACACCCTACCTGTACGCTGGCCTCGTATGTGATTGGACGTGTGTATCTTAGTAAGATGCTTGGCCAGGTGGGAGAGCAGTTTGGATCCTGAGCTTTCCCTGGTTCTGTGGGTGTCATGAGACTTCTTCGGGTTCCCTGTCATAAGCCTTGAAGTTGAAGCTATTCTTAAACCAGATCCCAGAGCCCTTTTGTAGAGAGAAGCAGAGTACAGAGTTGCAGTTAGGAGATGGGCACGGGTTCCTGTCCCAGCTCCACCACCTACTGGCGGGGAGAGCCTGTTCAAGTCACTTAACTGCTCTGGGCTTTGGGGTTTTTGCCCAAAAAGTGAGGAACTCCCCATCCTGCTTCCTGCTTTTCTTCATCATTTAAAAAAATTGCTCATTTCTTTATTTGAAAGGTAGAAGGAGAGGGAGGCAGAGAATCTCCCATCAGCTGGGCTACTCCTCAAATGCCCACAATGACAGGGGCTGGGCCAGGCCAAAGCCAGCATCTCAGGACTCATTCTGCATTTCCCAGGTGGGTCACCAGGACCCAACTACTTCAGCTACCACCTGCTGCCTCCCAGTGTGCACATTAGCAGAAAGCTGGATTGGAAGCAGAGCTGGGACTTGAACTTAGGCACTCCAAAATGGGTGTCCCAAACTGTGATTAACCACTGCACTAAATGCCTACATGACTTCTTCTTTTTTTTTTTAAGATTTATTTATTTATTATTTGAAAGGCAGAGTTACAGAGAGGCAGAGGCAAAAAGAGAGAAAAGTCTTCCACCCGCTGGTTCATTCCCTGAATGGCTGCAACAGCCCGAGCTGGGCTGATCCGAAGCCAGGAGCCAGGAGATTCTTCTGGGTCTCTGACATGGGTGCAGGGGCCCAAGCATTTGGGCCGTCTTGCACTGTTTTCCCAGGTGCGTAAGCAGGGAGCTGGATCGGAAGTGGAGCAGTCAGAACTCAAACCGATGCCATATGGGATGCCAGCACTGCAGGCAGCAGCTTTACCTGCTATGCCACAGCACTGGCCCCCAACAACTTCTTTTCTTAAGTCATCCCCATTATGTCTGTGAGTGTGAGGCCCCTCTCGGGGGGACCTGCCTCTCATCTGTATCAGTCCTCTGAGAAGGAAGGAGGAGGAAGCCCATCAGGCTGGATGGGGAATGAGAGGCAGAAAATGCGGGCAGTGCCTTTCCCCAGAAGCCCGTTCTTGTGTGACAGAATAAAAATATCTCCTGCAATCTGTAACGACAGCGGATGCTTTTGAAATCTTGAAGAAGTAGTTCTCTTCAGATAAAAAAAATATATACGATTCCTATCAGATGTAAGCAAACAATCTATTGGAGCCCTTGAGGATGATGGCTGGCATTTGAAGAATATCATTAAAAAACAAATGCTTCCTTCATTGAACAAATATTTAAGGGCCTGTTATATGCCACCCACTGGGATGCAGCAGTGAACAGGACAGACCAAATCCTTGCCTTGTTGGAACTGACATTGTTGGTGAGGAGGTGGACAGTGAACAAAATAAATAATGAGTATCATTTGCAAATCGCGGTGAGAGCTGTGGACAAAGGCGGGCAGCAGAGATGCAGGGGCAGGGAGGCTTCCTGCATCGAAGGAGGGGAGGCTGTGGCAGGTGCGTGTTCAGAGGAGCAGTACTTCAGGCAGAGAGCGGAGCAAGTGTGGAGGTGCTGCCGGGGCCTGGGCCAGCCCAGGGATCGCTAGGAGGCCAGGGTGGGTGGAACAGAGGGGGTGAGGGGCTGAGAAGCTGGGAGGTGAGCTCAGAGAAGTAGAGTCGTTGGGGAGTGTGGGTTGGGGAGGATTTCAGATGTTGTCCAAGCTGGTGGTTTGGTGTTGAGGAACATAGTGTGACATCTCTTCATGGGGCCAATCAGCAGCAGGCGCTTGGGACTGGTGTGGTGCTGCGGTGGATTAGGCCACTATTCTGCTGCCTACTTCCTATATTGGAGCGCTGCTTTGAGTCCTGGCTCCTCTGCTTCTGATCCAGCTTCCTGTTATGCACTTGAGAAGCAGCAGATGATGACCCAAGTGCTTGGATCCCTGTCACCCATGTGGAACACCTGAATGTAGGTCCCGGCTCCTGGCTTCAACCTGGCACAGTCCCAGCCGTTACGGCCATTTGGGGGAGTGAATCAGTGGGTGGAAAATCCATGTGTGTGTGTGTGTGTGTGTGTGTGTGTGAGAGAGAGAGAGAAATTCTAATACATAATCTTTTGTAAAAAACGACCATCATCTTGTTCCTTGCTCTGTGTCATTTTCTTATTTTCACGTGCAAAGCCTATCTTGGAAGGGCAGAAGGGCCCCATGGGCACCAAATGCTGTGGGATTCACGGTCCTGCTACTTGCTGTGTGCTCCAGAGCAGTGGCGTGGCACTTGTTGGCCATGCAGAATCTGGGCCCCAGCCAAGCCTGCTCAGGCCTGCAGGTGATCGGTCCAGGGGCACATGAATATCTGACGTTTGGGGCCTCAGTAGCCTGGGCAACCTGGAGCAGCCAATGTATGGATGTTGGCCTCAGTTCCCTTATAGTTTTACCTCCAAGGAGCCTGGAATGATGCTGACGCTCTGTGTTCCACCCAAGTGCCTCTGTTTTTCAGAGAGGGTGTCGCTCTCAGCATCAGTTTCCCGATCCGTCCTGCCAGCCTGTCTCTGGGGCTGTGGAGCTTGGGCAGTTGTCCTTCCTGGTGCACTGGACGAGCTGGTGCCGTGGGTTCTGGGGGTCTCCAGGCTGTCTTTCCTCAGTGTGCTCAGTCCTCCCAGCAGAGTGGACTGTGCTAAAAGTCTGCACCGTGACAGGGCACGGCACTGCCTCCTCTGTGTGCACATCCTGCTACTCACCCCCAGCAGGAGGGCCCGGGCTCAGAGCTGAGCCCCCGCCTGGTGACTCACCTAACAGACAGCTTTTTGCCAGGTCCTTCATTGTATGCATGGTGTACATGCTTCCTTCACGGTATGCATGCTTCCAGATGCGTGAAGACTGATTTTGGTTTTTTTAAAGTGTATTTATTTTCACTTTATTGCAAAAACAGAGAGACTGACAGAAAGAAAACTAAGTTGATTAGGACAAAGTTAATGTGTTAGGACAGGGACAAGAGACATAAAATATGAGCAAATGATTTTTTAAATGAATTACTTTCCATTTTATCTGAAAGGTAGAGAGAAAGAGACACAGAGAGAGAGAGAGACACCTTTGATCTGCTGATTCACTCCCCAAATGCCCACAATAGCCAGGATTGGTCCAGGCTGAAGACATGAGCCAGAAACTCAATCTGGGTCTCCCACATAGGTGGCAGGGACCCAGTGCTTGAGCTGTCATCTACCAAGGTGTGCATTGCAGGAAGCTGGATCAGAAGCAGAGCTGGGACTCAAAGTAGACACTCTGATGTGGGATGCTGCCACCCCCAGCTGCAGGTGAACCCCCAGACCACATGCGCACACCAGGCTGGTTGCCTTTGACTTTATATGGAAATGTCACTTATTGGGACAAACATAGATACTGTATTATTATAGGGACTGGCCCGTTGCACACCATATACTCAGTCTACCCTGCTAACATGAAGCACACAGCTCATGGCCTGGGGACAGAGCCTGGAGTCTCACAACCTTATTTTGGCTCAGCTTTTATTAACTTTTGAAGAACTTGGGGTAAATCATTTCATTGGGCTGCTTATTGATGAAATAGGGTTATACTCATTTCTACTTCACAAACACGAGGCTTCATTGTCTAAATGCTTTCGAGAGCTGTTCTTCAGTATATAATTTCCAGGCCAAAGTCACTACACACCAGTGTACCTTATTTTTAAAAAATGAGTTTAAATGAATCTTCCTACTTTGATCATTTAATGATTGCAGCTGTGATGAGCTGATAGTGGTAAATGGCTATTACTGTATCTCACGGATTAGTATGGGTTAAGAAACAAACTAAACATTGACCTTTCCTGGCTGTTTCGGAATTAGTCACCCACTTCCCATTATTTGTGTATGTCAGCAGCATGACCTAAATAAAGTTAGGGTTGATCTCTTTCAGAATATGTTTTGGATTTCTCCTTACAATAAAGTTAAGGCAAGTTGATGTATGATTTGCAATCAAATAGAAAGACCTTCTCAGCGAAGCACTTGCTCAGCAATGGAGTTCTTATTGAATGTCGGTTTCTGGATGTGGTCAAGTTCTCAAAATCCTAAAGTGCTTCCTGGCCTGCTAAGGACCAGCAGACAGCAATCCTCGTTTGTCACTGCCATTTTCCATTGTGGGGGCAGCTCGATAGCTCCCTGTCACCCTGCATCTTACCTCGCCACCTTGGAGTTCCAGATTAGCCCTGCGCTTGCTGTGGTCTGGAACGTCTCAGGTCTTGGCCACTGTGCGTGGTCCTGTGGCTTTTCTGGACTAACGTGACCGACTGCTTCATCAGCTGCTGTCCGTGCTGTGCCGAGCAGGTGGGTTCAGCGGCAGTGTTTCATTAGCTGTGTAATTTTAGACAAGCTGCAGGCTAAAGCCAACAACACAATAACAACAGCAGCGACTCCCATGGCCAGGCCGCATCTCTGGTGTGGTTTAGGCTGCAGAGATGAGATTTCCCCATCACCTCTCAGCCAGCCAGAACCCACACAGGGCGCTGATCCTTTCCACCCCGCAGCACAGCTTAGATTTCACGGCCCGGGAGGAAGATCAACCTTGAGCCTGGGCTGCGGGAAGTCCTGTTGAGGAAGAAATAGCTTCGTGTCCTGGGTGAGAGAGGACTGGATCTGGGAGCTCTGGGTGCCACGTCTGCAGACAGGCAGCTCGAGGCTGGGAAAGTGGTGGTATCTGGGCTCGTGGACCATGGCTGCTGTTGGAGGATAGTGCCGCTATTATAGTGTATTATCTTTCCAAAGGTCTACACCTGACTGAAAGGCTCTTTCCTAAACAACAGGAAGGTACTCCTCAGAGCTTTGTCCCAAACCTGGGCCTTGATTAGGGGTCAAAGCTAGATTTGGATGGTGGGAGAGTTGGGTAGAGACATCGGGAGCTAGGGCTCGTGGCCCTGCTCCGGCCATGTCTTATGATCCTGGGAAGAGCTCAGATTAGTCTGTTGGGAATTATTGTACAGAAGATCCAGAAGAGAGGCTGGCATTTTGTTTTCCCGTCTTATCAGCGAGGAGGTTCACTTCTGTCACAGGTCTTGCCATTTTCAGACCTGAAGGAATCAGAGCATTCGGCATTTGGACCCTCCCCGTGGTAGTGCAGCCATCCTGCGCGCACACAAGTTGATTCCTGACACGTGGCTTAGAGAGTGAGCGAGCATAATGCCGTGGAATTTGGTCTTCTGCAGGTTCCTGTCCACGTGAGTGGATTAGTAATGCACATGACCACTTGGTTTGTACATTCTCTGTCTGGATGACCCAGTTAGAGGCCTGGCACGGGGACAGGATGAGCCAGGCTAGCCGGGCACTGTTAGGGAGCCCTTCCAGCTGGGGCACAGGGGCTCTGCCATACTGGTCAGGGGTGCGGACAAGAATCAGAACAAGAGGGGAGAGTCCCTGCCGAGGGACTTGGCTCTGGCCGTGGAGATAAATAGAAATAAGGGGCAAATCCGATGGACTTGATGTTGGAGCTTGTATCACGGCAGCCCGTGTGAGTGATCTGGTTTCTTCATCCAATTGCTAACCAAACTTGAATATTTTTAGCAACTCTCTCCTGTGTTGATAGGCTAGTGAGGCCACAGTTATTATTCCTCTCTCACCTGCGACCAGAGAGGTTTGCAGAGCTGTTCAGTGATTTTGTGAAAGCCACACTTTCTTCATAGCCAGGCTGTGATGGAAGCCCAGCCCCAACCCAGTCCCGCGCTTGTCTCTCAGCTGGGGAAGAGGCTCGGTCTATAAAATGTGTGGTTGCTAGGAATCACTGTTGTTGGGAAGGAGAATTGGAAGCATTCTCATTTCTAGATTACCTTTCAAATATTCAAATTCATGCACCAGGAGCATATGGCTGGAACTTTTATTTTTTCACTCAGATGTCTTCCAATGTGCTTCATTGAATTCCAAATCCACATCAGGTTTGAATTTTGAAAATGCCAACTGTATACTAACTGAATGTGAGAAATGAAGAAAACTTTCATAAATGTTTTTTTAAAAATAAATGGTGTTCTGTGTTGAGATAAACTGGCTGTATGGATTTTTTTTTTTCTTTGTGGTTCATTTGCGTCTTGATAATATCGTGGGAACAATGCTACCCATGTGTTCTTGGCTCTTTCTCTACAAGATAGTTCCATGATAGCACATGTCAGACAGCAGAGGAAAACAACACGCTCCTAGAGGGCTGTGTGGCCTTGCTCATGGCCGGGGACAGGTCTCGGTGTTGGGTGGGGGGAGCAGCTTTTGTCATCCTCGGATGGCTGCATTTGCGCTATGTTCTCAGCCTGTCCACAATTGGAGTCAAGAATTTATTTAACCCCATTTTCTGGGGTTAAGTTTGCCACTTACGCTTTTGTTCCTTACCAGGTAAGAGATTCTCAAGCATTTAAAACTAATAAAAGGGAGCTTTTATCTGCTGAGTTTTTGCTCAATTGAAGAGAGAAGAAGTCTGAATGTGTGTGTTTTGCCTGACCTCAGTCAGGCGCAGACAGAGTGGAAGGAACCTTGCTTCTTAGTCAGGAAACTGAGGGGGATACAAGGGTCTTCCTCCCCAGCTCCTTTGAGGCCTTCAGGGCTTCGTGGACCCCGGGATGCTCCCTTGTGAGATGCCTCCCTCCTCCTGCCAATCGCGCACATTAAAGTCTGCCACAGTCCACATGAGACATGATGTGTGCATTGTACATCTCCAAGCCTGAGTCACTCTCAATTGTCAAATCTAGCATTATTTTATGCACCACTAACAGAAAAAGTGCTGCCTAATATAATTAGAGGCACTCATTTCAGGGAGTTCCTAAGTAGAAATGTGCACTGAAAAATTGATGACTACACCTTACTGATGAGTTGAGTTGTAGTTGGCTGGTTGGGATATTGCCAAATTCTCTCAATTTAAAAAAAATCATATATATTTCATTTTAAAAATTTATTTATGTGAGAGACCAAGAGAGAATGAGAGAGAGAGAGAGTAAGAGGAGGGGGAGGGAAAAACAGAGACACATTCTGGGTTCTTCCTTAGGATGAAGGAGAAGCCCTCCATGTTGTTTCTGTCCTGCTTCTCATTAGGACAGAAACGAGGTGACACAGCAAGGTCACAGCAAGCTGCTTGTGACCACAGAGGTGGGAACCAAGCTAGAGGGCAGTGGAGCACCGAGGCGGAAGCATCTTTGGTGCCTGCCTTCACTGAGCCAGCTGCCCCAACCCCCACCCCCCCCCCACCCTCCCCCCCCCCCCCCCCCCCCCCCCCCGTCCCCTTCCCACTGGGCTGCCTGCCACTGTGAGCTATTGTGTGAGAGGTAAATAAACCAACATCTTCATTTAAGCAAGTAGTATTTGGTCTCTATTGAAAAAAGAGTTCTATCTAAATCAAGTGCTTTACATTTTGATCACATGTATAACCAGCATTATTGTGTTAAAAACTTCTATTTTTTTTCTTAAGTAGGGAGGATTAGGATAAAATACATTGACACAACCCATCACAGCCTGAGATTTTAAAAAGAAAACAGTGTATTGGATAGCATGCTCAGTGGTGCTGTTAGTGCCCAGTTCTCCCCGGGACATTGTCCCATGGCAAGCACATTGACTTGAGCCCACGGGTCATCTTCCATGCAGACTCAAAGGAGATTCATGCACACTGAGGACACTTAGCGGCTTTGTCCCCAATGTGTGGTCTTAAAGCAAACTTGTCAATGGCCTTTCTCTTCCTAGGAGAATTTTCTTCCCAACCCTGACTGAGCATCCATGTGAGTGTCCCGAGCATGAGGCCTTCATGGTTAACTTCTCTTCTCCAGGAGCTGGCCCACGGCCCTCTGCAGTTGCACAACCAGCTGTGGAGTGACTGCTGGAGAAAAGATGACCTCATCTACTAGCAGGCGTTCTTGGGACTCTAGCAGGGACGCCATGCGGGTTGTGCTGTGCGGTCAAGCGGCTGTCCATCGCTCAGCCCAAGAAGGCAGTGGCCGTAGGTGGGTAACAGGAACCATTTCCAGTGTTTTCCTGTGCTGTTTTACATCCCCAAGGCTATCTGATGGGAGCATAGCTATTAGCCACTAACTTCTGATCTCAGAGATGAGCTTGGCTTCTGGAAATCAAGGCAGGACCAGTGCTTGATTTCTCTCTCAGAGGGTGCTGAGAACAGAGGCCGGAAGGCACCTGGCCTCTCATTTGCAAGGAACCTTGTGTCCCAATCATGTTGGATACCCCTTGACCTTGGGCTTTTACCCAAGAGTTGAGGAACTAATCTCAGTAAGAACTGGGTTTCCAGGAGAGGAGTCCTGAGACTTGCCTTGGTGAGAGAGATCATCATGGGTTTCCATCTGCATGGAAACACACAGCAGAGGCTCCTGGATGGAGTGGGGAAGGGAGCCATGGTCAAGGTGCAGCTCACTAAGTCGCGCTTTGCCCAGTGGAGCCTGTACATTACATTCAAGGTGGAAAACAAGGCCAACAAAATGCAAAATGACTTCGCTTCAGTGGGCCCTGGGACCTCAGCTGGGAGAGTCTTTTGCAGTCATGGGACAAGAAAACAGAGAGAATAGTTGACATGTGAAAGTCAGTCTGTGCATGCTACTCGGACTAAATGTCACATTTCCTTTGACAGATTTTGCAACCTGAAAAATGAAAATTAGATGTAAGCATTCTCTAAAACCAGTTCTTGTAATGATTTGCCTAGTAACCAGTTGGCCATAAATTTACTTCCATTTTGAGTGATTTTGCATTCATTGCCAGTATCTCAAAAATTAATTTAAAAATTAGGTATAATCTAAGATTTAAAAACAAGCTTGATTTTTAAAACTTATAATGCCAAAGAGCTGGCAAAACAAACAAACAAAGAATGTTTTCATACAAAAACACTGAAAAAGGCTTTAAATTATGGGCAAATTGCTCATTAGGTGACTGGCTTTATGCTGATCAACCTAGAGTCAACAGCATCCGGAAGTCAACACTTTTGTGTCCAGGGACACTTTCTCAGGCCTATATTCATCTTATTTCAGACAAAATTCTAATCAACTCTATTATTTGTTTTCCCAGCCCCTGGCATATTAGATGTGAATCCAAACAGGAGGGAACTGTGCGAGCCAGACCACTTTGTGTAGTGAGAAGGCCAGCTGATGCCCTGACAGCCAGGGAGGGGGCATGGGAGGCCAGGGACAATTAACATGTAAATGCAAGGATTAGAAAATCATCATAGCATGGGGCCTGTTGCTGTACGGTGACCTCCTCTCCCTCCTGCCCTACGCTTCGATGGCTTCAAGAGTGCCTTTCTGTCCGAACACGCAGAGGTTCATAATGCCAGCCAAGTTGTGAAAAATATTTATAACATGCTAAATAAACCATGAGCTGTGGGCTTGGCCCAACCCGGTGTTTTCTTGTACAACTCATTTTAGAAAGCTTTCCAACAGGCGTCCACAGCTTTGCCTGTTGAGTGGAAGCATCCTTCTGAAGGCATCCGGGGACTCCTCTTCCAGACCACTGCCCCCACCAGGCCTGACCTGGAAGCAATCCATGGCCTAGAAAAGTCACTTCTGAGAAGACCTCCTTGGGGCTGCGTTCATGGTACAGTGGATTAAGTTGCCATTTATGATTCCCACATCTCATATTGGAGCTGAGTTGAGTTTTGTCTGCTCCACTTCTGATCCAGCTCCCTGCCCATGTGTTTGGGAAGACAGTGGAAGACAGCCAAGTACTTGGGCCCCTGCCACCTACGGGAGACTAAGAGGAAGTTCTAACTCCTGGCTTTGGCCTGGACAAGCCCTGGCCATTTTGCAGCCATGTGGGGAGTGAACCAGCAGATGGAAGATCTCTCTCTCTCTTTCCCTCTTTCTCTCTCTCTGTTTCTACCTCTGTCACTCTGCCTTTCAAATAAATAAATCTCTTTAAAAAAAAAAAAAAAGGAGAAGAAGAAAAGGAAGAGGAGGAGAAGGGGGAAGAAGGAGGGAGTATCCTCACCAACACGTACCATGACCAAATCCAGTGAATTCTTGATATCTAGGATAATGTGGGGAGGAGTCCATGAGTAGTAACTTAAGTCACAGTGAAATCCATTTCTGAGTATGTGGTGGTAGAGCGTGGTTTGGAAGCAACCAGGTTGAAAGGCAACCCATAGAATGGGAGAAAATATTTGCAAATATTTTATCTAATAAGGGACTACTGTCCAGAATATATAGAGAATTCCTAAAAACTCGACAACAAAGCCAAAAGAACAAACAACCCAATTCAAAATGGACAAAAGACTTGAAGAAGCATTAGCCCAAAGATATGCAAATCGCCGAGTATTGCAGGAAAAGATACTCTGCATCACTAATCCTTAGGAAGTACAAATTGAAATGACCTCAGGATAACTGCCATCACAATGTGACCCAACTTCAGCCACCAGCCATCACTGATCTCCATCTGTCTTAGGATCTGTCCTTTCATGTGCTGTGTTTCTATAGTTGTCTTAGGTCTTCTGCAGCCCGCTGCATTGTGAACACAGGTAGGGGCAGTGTGGCACCTGAACAGAGCGTCAGGCCAGGTAACCAAAGATAAGGTTCTGACACTTCAGATGTGACTTTGGACCAGTTGCTGATTTTTGGAGCCTCGGGGTGTCTTATGTGAGATGAGATTGGTGGTGTGTTCCAAACCAGTTCTTGGAACTCTTGTGATAGTCAAATGAGATAGCCTGCATGGACAATGACCGGTAATCGTAGAGGAATGTCGTACAGACAGATGTGCCCAGTAAATGTAAGGACGGCTGTGTTCCCTCCTGTGACTTTGCTCCCTAGGACTGTACACGTGGTCGTGTCATGGCTGCTCTCCACCTGCCCTGCTAACACTTGAAGACAAGGCGTTATACTGGACTCTGTCTTGAGATCACTTTTAAACAATGTCCTGTGTGTCTCCTTAAGCAGTAGTGTATGTGTGTGTGTGTCTGTCTGTGTGTATATATATAAAATTCTGCTTTGCTTAATCTTAGAGATGAGTTTATTATTATCATCATAGTAAGCAGCCAAGAGTGATTCAATTTAGTAAAATAATAGAAAAATTGTGCTCATCTTTTGCTGGATAATTTTGCCATCATCCCCACAGATAAACGAATGGTTTCTTTGGCCTGCTAGTTTGGGGTCATGCATTTGCACTTTTAAAGCCTACAATTGATTGTTTGGGGCAAAATTGTATTCAAGTGAAGCCCATCAGCATGCAGATCTAAAATGTGGCCATTTTCACATAGACTGAATATAATTAAGTAGCCCAGGGGATAGGATATGATTAAGATTTTGAACAGCTTACTTTTGTCTACCGTGAGGAGTCTAACCCCAATATTTAAAGTGACTTACCAGGTTGGATAACAGAAAAATGACCCAATGCACCACATGTTGTAGCTCTGATCTAGTGAAATAGTATGACTGTTCTCCATGGGTCCAGGCGTTGGTCAGGTCAGAGACTTGAACTTGAAGGAAATAAGAGCATGCTCAGATTTCAGGAAAATCATTGTTTCTGAATGGTGGCAGATTTCCATCTCATTTCCTACTCACAGGTTTAGGAGGAAGAAAGTCTAAGTGGGCACAGATGATGCTCTTCCTGAAGGTTTATGCTTTTGCCTCATTAAAACTGTCAGATTCAAGGCTTGTTCTCACAGCTCAAGTTGGAAGGGAGAACACTTTTTTTTTTTCTTTTAAGTTTTATTTAATTTTTTGAAACAGCTACAGAGAGAGAGGGAGAGACACATAGATCTTCCATCCGCTGGTTCACTTGCCAAATGGTTGCAACAGCTGGGGCTGGGCCAGGATGAAGCCAGGAACCAGGAACTTCTTCCAGGTCTCATGTGGGTGCAGGAGCCCAAACACTTGAGCCACCTTCCACTGCTGTCCCAGGCGCATTAGCAGGAAGCTGCATCTGAAGTGGTGCAGCTGGGACACGAAGTGGTGCCCATGTAGAATGCCAGAGTCACAGGCGGTGGCTTTACCCAATATACCACAGTGCTGGGCCCCAGGGATAATGCCTCTTAGCTTGCATCCACTTCCGGAAGTTTGCAAGGCTTTTCTCTGCCTTTCATGGAACTGATACAGCACACTTCCAGTAGCATCTTTATCCCGGTGTAATTCCACGGCGCTGTTCCTCTTAGGTGAGACGAGGTGCCTGCCTTTTCTGAACTCCCCACATCATTTTAAAAGGAGACAAAGTTCTCCATTTCTCCCAGGAGAAGTTCGTGAAAGGCTCCGCTGCATAGCTGCATTGCCTTTAGCAGACACCGGGCAGGCTAGGTTACCACCGAAGCTCTCTGCAGCCATCTGTATTTTTGGGTGTACCATATGTATTTAGTACATCATTTGATAATGCTAAAAAAAATTAAAGCAGTGTGAGACTAAAGGAGAAAGAAGATGAATGTTAGCATTCCCCTGGGGTTCATGGGTGAAGGAATTAACACAGCGTGGCACTCTACCCTAGCTGTGTTTGTTTCCATGGCAACAGCTACGTACATGTTTCAGACTATCTACAGTGACACAGTTGCAGAAATAGTAGCTTGCAGGTTCTGATATCGCATCAGTGGACAGGAGGCACGCACTATATTAAGTAAGTGTAAAAGAATTTAAAATATAGCTCCGGATTCAGATGTGTATTAGCCCAGCTGAGCGATGTACCGGGGGCTGCGGCATTCCCCTTCGGCGCGACTGCAAAATGTGGGCAAAGTTGAAAGTTGCCAGATTCCAGTCAAACAATTGTCCTTGCTTGGGTAAATATCATCCAACGGAACAAATGTGAGTGAGTTGCAGAGGTAAGAAAATGGCCTTGACAGATCACCGAGGGAAGGAGCAGATCAGTGAAGCTAATTTTTTTTTTTTTTTGGAAGAGGGTCGTGATGGGTAAGGAATGAAAGGTTTGGTTGAGAATAGCTGAGTCTTTAGGCAATCTAATGTGCAACAGAATCTTTACCAGCCGCTGAGTTTATGGCAACTCCAGTCTTTGTAGCATTGTAGAGATTGCTTTTATGTAAAACCGATCAGGTGGGGAGCAGAGAGGTCGATTAAGGTGTGTGGTTAAGGGACATTGGGGCTCCATTGTCTTTTCTGAATGCTTATGTAAATATCTCGCTGCTCTCCAGGATGACCCTGGTTTGTTTTTGGCTTTGACTGCTACTTCTGCTACCCTTTGCTGCTGGGATCTGTGTTTGTATTGTGCCGCCACATTGTAGCCCCAGATGACCTCAGTGTTGGTTAGAGAGCAGCCAAGTAGAGATGATAGACTTTGTAAGTGTGTTCCTTTGCAACCAAATTGTACAGTAATTTAGCAAGAGTGTTCAAACGGGTATTTATTTAGGTGCCAGACCCTTACTTTTGAATAGCAGCCTAGGTATTAGGTTAATGGATTTCAATGTGCATGTTACAATTGTGGGAGCTTTCAAGTAGGTTGTAGTTCAATTTATGCTGAGTTTTTAACGTCAAAATGTTTTTATTTATGCCCATTATTCAGTTCAAGCCTGCATTTCCCTTCTACGGTAGTTTTATTATTCATGTTTCGGTGAAGAGAATGTACAATGGCATGGTAATTTAAGCTAAGCTGTTGCTTTGAGAAAGATTTGTTTTCTGACCATAGGTGGACTTTTAAGCAAAGTAACACTTGCCGTTCTTTTGGTGTGTATGAGGCGCTTTTTGTATGTGCACAAGGAACTCATGGTAGCACCTAGTGTCTGTTTTCCCTCGGAGGAATGATTTGATTCAGAGAACACCTCTGGGAAACTCAGAGCTTCTGAACACTTGGGCATGTGGAGGGCTGGGCTTGTACTGTGGGCTGTGTAGCACCCCAGTGGAAAGACACAATGTACATTTCTCCATAAGGCGATCCAAAATGGAAGTTGCGGGAAGCCTCTCCCGCTGCCTGGACAGCCAAGAGGCAGGAAGCACAGTTTGTGTCTTCTATGGCGAATTTGTCTTACGGTGGCTCGTGCCAAAGGCAGCTCGCTTCTAAGAGAAGGGGCTCGTCTGCCCACTCGCACTCTCCCCTTGGTGGAGGTTCCAGACACCAGCCCGGCCTTGAGGCTGATGGGAGAGCAGCCTTGCAGACCCCCTTCCCCAGCCCTGGCTTGCCTGGAGCTGCTGCCCCCTTGTCACGTGGGCAGTGTATTCTGTGACAAGTGAATGATGCCACGTGTGCTGGCCCCTGCAGCAGAGGGGCCTGCCCATCATGGCAGAGTTGGCATGAGTTTCTAGAAAGCTTAGGTTCATCCACCTGGAGTCTGTTTCAAGGAGCCCCACGGAATGATTAGCCCCACTGTTGTCTGCTAGGAAGTTCTAGAATAGGACCTCCCAAAGGTTGGCACATTGTGTACTTTTATTTTCATCATCCAGAGGTATTTTCCAATATAAAATCAAAACAAAACAAAACCTCAGTCGATGACGTTATTTTAACCCTTTCATAAAAATAGCAAAACACGTAAACCTCGTGGGCAGCCCTAGGCTGAGCAGGTCAGTCGCATGAAAAATCCTGGCAGGACTTGTAGGAGACTCGATTGCTTCCATTCAAAGGGCCAGGAAACTGGTTTAGAAAAAAAAAAAAATGAATTTGAGGGATTCCCAAATAGTGGCGGTATGGAATGAATAAGAGAAAAATGAAGGTACATACTGATCTCCTTACCAATCTTAAATGGTAATAGAATTGCCAGAATCAGCTTCCTGAGGCAAAGCTCACATGCAGCTTCCACTGCCAGCCCTTCGGAGGTTCCCAGTGAGCGCAGGACAAAAGCCAAGCCGTTGGGTGGCGTCCAGGGCTTGGCCCCATTGCTCCCCTTCCAGCCTCCCTCTCACCATGTCGTCTTCTATCTGGTGCCGCTGTGCCAGGGCACTGAATGCTGTGTCCTGACTGTGAGATTCTAGGCTGTGCTCTCGCGTTGTTTCTGCCCAGCTGCCTTTACTCCCATCTCATTGTACAAGGCTCAGCTTAAAATCCAGGTCTTCCATGAAACCTGACGGCTCTGCCCCCTCTTCCTGGTTGGGACAGTTTCTCCCTCCTCCAGATTCCCAGAACCGTTTCTCTATGTCGATGACCGCACACATTTCATTTTCTTAAGATTGGCTGTGTATCTCCTTAAGTTGTATCAAAGACAAGAGCAGAGGCTGACGTACTTAGGTTTTACCATATCAAACTGCTGTATTTCATTGAATTGTTAAAATTTTGTGAAGAGGGCCAGCGCCGTGGCTCACTAGGCTAATCCTCTGCCTGCGGCACCAGCACCCTGGGTTCTAGTCCCAGTTGGGCCCTGGTTCTGTCCCAGTTGCTCCCCTTCCAGGCCAGCTCTCTGCTGTGGCCCGGGAGTGCAGTGGAGGATGGCCCAAGTGCTTGGGCCCTGCACCCGCATGGGAGACCAGGATAAGTACCTGGCTCCTGGCTTCGGATCGGCACAACACGCCAGCCGTAACAGCCATTTGGGGGGTAAACCAACGGAAAGGAAGACCTTTCTCCCTGTCTCTCTCTCTCTGTTTCACTATCTAACTCTGCCTGTCAAAAAAAAAAAAAAAAAAAAAAAAACCAACAGTGAAGAGGAGCCAGCACTGTGGCATCACGAGTAAAGACACCATCTGCAGTGCCAGCATCCCATATGGACGCTGGTTCGAGTCCCAGCTGCTCCACTTCTGATTCAGCTCCCTGCTAATGTATCTGGGAAAGCAGTGGAAGATGGTCCAAGTGCTTGGGTCCCTGCACCCATGTGGGAGACCCAAAGGAAGCTCCTGGCTCCTGGCTTCAGAGCGGCCCAGCCCCAGCCGTTGCAGCCATTTGGGGGGTGAACCAGTGGATTGAAAACCTCTCTCTCTCTCTCTCTCTCTCTCTCTCTCTCTCTCTGCCTCTGTCTCTCCCTCTCCCTCTCATTTTCCCTCTCCACGCCTTCCTTCCCATGCCCTAACTCTGCCTTGCAAATTAAAAAAGAAAAAAAAAAACTTGGTGAAGATATACATTGTTGAACCATCTTCAAATGCTGTGTTCTTTGCTCAGAGAGAATTTATTGGATCCTGGGATTCCTAAGTCTGAAGCTCTCCCGGCACCAGACATTTGGACTAACTCAGCCCCTTGCAGATGCTTCTGAATCTCCTGCTGTTTGCCACAAGCTAAACAGAATAACCAGGTGAATGGTTGCTTTTTTTTTTTTCTCATATTCATGAAATCATGAGATTTTGAAATGAAAGAAACCTTAAGGAGCTAATTTGCAGAGGAAAGAAGTTGAAACCTGAACCGCTAAGTGACTTTTGCAAAGCTTCATGGTTGATTAGCGTCCCACGTGTGTGGAACCAGCCGACAGTGTCCCTACGTGGGCCTGTCTGCTGAGTGTTCCCAGTGATGGCCATAGGTTCCACATAAGGCATGGCTGACCAACCCCGTGTTTGGATTGGCCCACTTTCTATATGTAAACACCGTCATCTGACGACAGGCCCATTAACCAGCTCAAGGCTGATATCATTGGAATAGCATTAAAAATAAAAATGGATTGAGAGTTGAGCCCAGGAGAACGGAGAGCAAAGCCAACAATCCATGAGCCCTCGCCTCACCGGGGACGTGGCAGCTGCTGAATTCAGTCAAGTTCAGACCCTTAAAAAGAGTGGAAAAAAGCAAGCACATACTTTCCAGTGCCTGGGCACCACATAGCTGGGCCAGCTGGGTGCAGCACCGTGGCAAAAAAGATCGCTTCAGTTTCAGAAATATGAGACCCTGACCTTGCAGGCAGGGAGGGGAACATGGCTGCAACTGCACCTGATTTGGTGTGATGTTCTGGGGTTGTCAATGCCCACAGTTTATCAGACAGATCTAAAGAAAGAGCCAGCCCTCCAGGCTCACAAAGCAGCAAGCTGTGTTGAGAAGGGAGAGAGAGAGAAGAGAGAGAGAAGAGAGGGAGAAGAGAGGGAGAAGAGAGGGAGAGAGGGAGAGAGAGGGAGAGAGAGGGAGAGAGAGGGAGAGAGGGAGAGAGGGAGGGGGGGGGAGAGAGAGAGAGAGAGAGAGAGAGAGAGAGAGAGAGAGAGAGAGAGAGAGAGAGAGGCTTGCGTCTGAGGTCGACAGGCTTTGGTTTCTAGGTAAACGTGTTCCTCCTCCTGCCCAGAGTTAGCCTGTTAAGGGAATAAAGCACAACTCAGGTTTCCACGTTGGAAGCCTGATTAATCTCTCTGCCAGTTACATATGGAAATAAATTAGTAAATGGTCCATCTGGGACTAAACTACTGCAGGGATGATGGATTACTGCCATCGTGGATCTCGGTGTTCTCGAAGGCTGACTTGTTCTCGCCAGCAGATGCTAGAATCTCACTCGATGCTCTCTTGTGGTCAGAGGAATAGAAAAATAAAAAATCTTTTTTTTTTCCAAGTAAAAAATTTACCTGGAAATGTTTCTTGGAGAGTGGATTGGTTGATGCCAAGTTTATTCCTCAGAACTGCTGTGTCTGCAAATATTGAAAGGGAGCGTCTCAAGGGCATGAGGAACATTTTACTTTTATACAGTATTTTCAAAGGCTAGTGCCATAAGAGTGGTATTTAGTACTCAAATTTCTCAGGAAAACTCCACGCGTCTCTGCAGTATTGCACTTCATAATTTGCCAGCATCTTCATACTTATTTTTAAGAATTTTTTAGGGTCAGCGTTGTGGCATAGCAGGTTAAGCTGCTGCCTGCAATGCCGGTATCCCATATGAGCAAGTGCTGGTTTAAGTCCTGGCTGCTCCACTTCGCATCCTGCTCCCTGCTGATGCGCCTGGGAAAGCAGCAGGTGAAGGACCAAGTGCTTGGGCCCCTGCACCCACGTGGGAGACCCAGCAGAAGCTCCTGGCTCCTGGCTTCAGCCTGGCCCTGCCCCAGCTGTGGTGGCCATTTGGGGAGTGAACTCATGGATTGAAGACCTCTCTCTTTCTCTCTGTCTCTCCCTCTCTCTGTAACTCTGCCTTACAGATACATAAATAAAGCTTTAAAAAAAAAAAGTGTTCTTAGTTTTCTAAATTTATTTGAGAGGCAGACAGAGAGGGAAAGAGAAAAAAAAATGCTGCTATCCACTGGTTCACTCCCCAGATGCCTACAACAGCAAGGGCTAGACTGAGGTGAAGGTGGAAGCTCAATCCAGGGCTCTCACATGAGTGGCAGGAACCCAGTCTCCTGAGCCATCCCCACTGCCTCCCAGGGTCCACAGTAGCAGAAAACTAGAGTCAGGAGCCAGAGTCAAGAATCAGACCTGCAACTCTGATGTGCAATGTGGCGTCTTAACAGCCAAGCCAACTGCTCACTCCCTCATCTAATTTTTAATTTAAATTTCTTTTAAAATTTATTTTATTTTTAAAGATTTATTTTTATTATTATTATTTATTTATTTAGCCAGAGGGAGAGGGAGAGACAGAGAGTGGTTTTCCATTCACTGGTTCATTCCCCAAAAGGCCACAATAGCCAGGGCTGGGCCAGACCAAAGTCAGGAGACAAGAACTCCATTTGAGTCCTCCCACGTGGGGCCAGGGGCCCAAGCACTTGGACTGTTTGCCACTGCTTTCCCAGGAGCATTAGCAGGGAGCTGGGTCAGGAGTGGAGCAGCTTAACCCGCTAAGCCAGTACGCTGGCTCCCTTAATTCAAATTTCTAAGAAGGTGGTCTCACAGCCGCCGCTGCGGCTCAATAGGCTAATCCTCCGCCTTCTGTCCTGGTTGCCCCTCTTCCAGGCCAGCTCTCTGCTATGGCCTGTGAAGGCAGTGGAGGATGGCCCATGCCTTTGGGCCCTGCACCCCATGGGAGACCAGGAGAAGCACCTGGCTCCTGGCTTCGGATCAGCGTGGTGCGCCGGCTGCAGTGCGCCAGCCGGGGCGGCCATTGGAGGGTGAACCAACGGCAAAGGAAGACCTTTCTCTCTGTCTCTCTCTCACTGTCCACTCTGCCTATCAAAAATTAAAAAAAGAAAAAAAAAAAAAAAGAAGGTGGCCTCTTTCAGTGTCTTCTCTTGACAGCCGGAGTCTGAAGTTTAGGGGTGTCCGTGCCTTGCCCATAATGATTCAAATGGTTAAGTGGCCGATCTGGAATGATATTACATCTGCAGGTGTTACAGATACCAAGTCCTGCTTTTTTCAATGGGAGCATTGGTGTAATGTTAAAAATGGTTCCAGCATCTCACAGCTCATCTGCCAGCATCAGGAAACAAAAGCGTTCCACTGATGTCAGTTTTCTAGGGGGCGGAAGCCATAACTTCTTGATCATCAAAGCTGAATTTTTTTCTCTAATTGGAGATGTTGAGTACTAATTTATTTTTTTCCTGTGACTAAGACACAGCACTCTCGGATTATTTTCTGAAGGTAAAACCAAGATAGCCTTAGGAGCTTTTTAGGTATGGCAGCACTTTGTGCCTTTGCAGCATGGCCCGAGGCTACGGTGACATCCAGATTCTTGTGCCTACTTGAACATTTTCTTTTGTGTTCTTCCTCCTGGGCAAACCTTCGGCTGTTAATCCCTGAAGCCGCTGTGCTTCTCTCTGCAAAAAGAAGTGCAGGAAAAAAAAAAAAAAGGCTGAAAAGTAAACTGAAGGTAGAAATCTTTCAGTGAGTTTAATCACACATTGATTTGTAAGCATAAGCCACAGGTGCATGCTGGGTGGTCTTCACCCAGCAAAGAGGAGCCGCAGGCCGGCTTGGGCGCGTCCGCAGGTGGAAGTGACCTTGTCTCACCCAGGTCACCTTCACTCTCGGGCATCAGCCAGACCTGGTTACTCCGCGTCCTCAGTAGCTCTCACGCTGTCCACCTCCTGCTCTTGCTTCAGCTGTTGCTGTCCCTGTCCATCCAAATCTGGTCCCAGCCTCAAGGCTCATTATTGCAATCGTTGTCTATGACATCTTCCCTCACCACCATCCCCACGCGGACCAGAAACAGAGGTCTCCATGGGGTGCGACACAGGTTGAGGTACAGCCTGCGGTGCCGGCCGGCATCCCATACGGGCTCAGGTTTGAGTCCTGGCTGCTCCACTTCCGATTCAGCTTCCTTCTAATGCACCTGGGAAAAGCAGTGCGAGGTGGTGCGTGTCCCTGGGTCCCTGCAGCCACGTGGGAGACCGGGAAGAAGCTCCTGGCTCCTGGCTTTGGATCAGCTTAGCTTTGGCTGTTGCAGCCATCTGGGGAGTGAACCAGTGGATGGAAGACCTCTCTCTTTCTCTCTCTCTCTTTCTCTCTCCCCCATCCCTGTGATTCTGACTTTCAAATAAATAAAATCTTAGAAAAGAAAAGAAAGGTCTCCTCAGAAACCATCCCCCCACTAGAAGAAATCACAGCCTGTATTTGAGCTGCCTGAACATTGCTTTATCTCATAACAGATGATCCATTTCTCCAGGGCCCTCCTCGCCTTCCCTCTGGATTCTCCCCCGCTCCCCAATCCCCAGCTTAATGCTTTCTCCTTAGAAAGAGTTTCACCATAAAGTAGGGTCAGAGTTTGTTTTACAACAACGGGATAAATGTCTTTGTACAGATAGATGATGATTTCAGGTGTTTACAACTCACATGGAGAGCTTGTTAAAACATAGGTTTCTGGGCCCAACCCCCAGATAAGTTGTCGGTAGATCTTGGGTCATGACCAAAAATCTGCATTTTCAATAATCTTTCAGGTGGTGTTAATGCTGCTAGTCCAGGGATCACAGTTAGAGAACTGCTAATCTCATGAACGTATTTCCTGATGTTCTCACATACAACTCATAGGCTAATACCATTCTTTTCATAGGGAGTTCATTGCTTTATCATCGTTTAGACCTAGGCTACAAAGATCTTCCATCAGAAATTATCATGCACACTGTCTCGTGTATCAAGTTTCCTATTTTGAAAGAGTGCAGCCCATTTAGTGAGCCAGTACCCAGGAGTAGAGCCAGAGTAATTTCATTTTACAACAATAGAAAACAGCTACTGACTGTACAGCCTGTGTGCTGGGTCCGGTCTGTGGGGTGGACGCTGACCTTGAACGCAAGTTGGTGCTCTGATGTTTTCCTTTAGATAGACAGGTGGTTCAGTAGCAGCTGTAGCAAAGTAAACTGATCTCACAGATGTCTCAATGGCAGTGGTGGCAAAATAAAACAACCCCACCATGTCTGTGGCATGGATTTTCTAATTTCTGGGTCCTCATGGGTCCCATGCGGCAGTGTCAACAGCGCTTTATCTGAAAAGACTCAGTCCTTCAAAAACTATCCAAGAAATCAAGAGGTGCTGTTGCAATTGACTTTTGCATTCAAGTGCATGGTTTCCTAGAGTCGGGCCAGAGGTGACATCCGCCGTAGCTGCAGGCCCCGTCTTCCTCTGCTCTAACCCTTTCTTCTGCTCCTCTCCTCCAGCCTCTCGGAGCGCCCTCTAGTGATCATGCCGGCCCCTGTGTCCTTTCTGTGACGGGAGCAATGCGGACCTCGGTTTCCTGGACCCATTGCGACTCAGGTAATCACAAGCATCATCCCTCGAAGCCACCACATTGTAAACAAACTAGGAAAGCTGTATTTAAATGCAGATGCAAAATTGACTGTTTCTCCATCCGATGGTATCCTCCCTTCCTCCCTCCAGTTTCTCAGTGATCAATGTATGCAACTGGTCTGATGGACAGTGCGGGCAATGCAGTTCAGGCATTAAGATGTTTGAAAACATTTCATTGCATCTTTATTTAAAATTCTGGCATGTGTCGCAGACTCGCAAAGCAACTGGAACACGGCTAGGAATTTTCATGTAGAAGCTAGCTTCGGCCATAGTGCCTCTAAATGATCTCTCCCCGAAGACCACGCTGTACTTGGATTAATCTTTCAAATGCTGTTCCTTTAAGTCGAGCTCCATAAGTATTATTGAGTGCCTGTTCTGTGTGGTCGGGCAGATGGGGATAAAACAGTGGACGACCGGTTCCCACCTTCAGGAAGCTCATGATTTAGCCAAGGTTAATCTCATTTAGGAGGGAGTGGCAGGTGGTGGGGCTGGGTTGTGTACTCAAAGTAAACCTCTGGATTCAGGGAATTGAGAGACTTTGAGGATTAGGATTGAAATAATTAGGGAAGAATTCACAGGCCAGGACCTCTGCACATGATTTGCATGGACAGAAGGAGGAGGGGTGTCATGGCGTCTTGATGGGAAGTGGGGAATGAACCTGTGGTGGACCTGGGTGGTGAGGGCCTGGCTCTCTGGAGGGCCCTCATCTGTGCCAACCAGAGCAGACCCCCTTCGGGGCCTGGGTCCCTTAAGGATCCTGCTGAAGAGCCACCTGGGAAAATTGCACCTGACCTGCTACAAGGGGACCTTGGCTGACAGCATGCTTCCAATGACAGTGGTCACTGGTACCCTAGCCCTGGCTTGGCTGCGGCCATCGTGGTCCCTTCCTCTTCTCTGGGCTGGTCCACACCCTACCTCTGCCTGTCTGCCTGCTCTTTTATTCTTCTCTTACACACCTGCCCTACGCGGCTCCAAGCCCTACCTGGCATGCGTGGCTGGACACAGCCCCAGGCTGAATCAAGACTTTGTGTGAGTTCAGTGCCTGGTGATTCACAAGGTTCAATTCTGGGCTTAGAAGCAAAGCTGAAGGGCAGGAAACATAAGCCAAGAACATGAGTTTGCAATTGATGCCCAGAGCATCTCAAGAGAGTTCTGAAAGGCAGAAGTCAGAGCTGGTCTCAAGGCCAAGGTTGAGGCAGGCCACAGTCAGGAATGGGGCACCAAGTGCCCGACGCATTTAGGATGGAACAGGAAATCCCACAGACACCCAGTGCTTGTCCTGAGCTGCTTCTCCTTGAGCTGGATGAAGCACTGGCACCTGTGGCTGTCCTGCATCTTGACTTGCTGCTCCGAGTTGCCAGTGAGGCTCCTGTTCTTCCTGTCGGGCCAAGCGCTGGCTGTGCTGTACCTGTCTGGGCTAGCCCAGTACTCAGGAGCTGGGTGAGGCACTTGCTGGAATCATGGCCCTGGATCCCTTGCCACCAGGAAGTAAAGAATTAGCATCACAGCACTGGTGTTCTCCTCCTACTCCAGCGATTGCCTAGGAAAGGACGGCCTCCCTCGTTGAAGCTTAGGCTGGGGGTCAGTAGACTACCCTGGGCCCATGGGTCAAGTTTGGCCCATAGCAGACATGCTAAGAAGGCACTTTATGTGTTTAAATGGTTGGGAAAGATTAAACCGTGTTTAAATTTTTGTGCCCCCTAGGAATTATGTGGAACTGAAATTTCTGTCAGTAAAGTTTTATTGGAGTATAGCTGTGTTCATCCATTTTGGAGTTGCCATTCCTAGCTTTTGTGCATGACAGTGATAGGTACAACTGAAACCATAAAGCGTTTATGGTCTGGCCTTCTACAGAAGAAGTTTGCCAACCCCTGGCCCAGGCACTTTCACAAAGATTTGTGGAAATGTGGAATTAACAAGTGTTTATTTTGGCACAAAAATGTTTCAAATCCATATGTAGTTTTTTTTTATAATATGCATTTCTCATGAAATTTTTGAAGATACCTTATATGCATGGCATCCCTTATATGCATGACATCTCAAAAATTTGAAAAATTTTATTTATTTTTATTTAGTTGAAAGCCAGAAAGAGAGAGAGAGAGATCTTCCATCTGATGGTTCGTTCCCCACAAGACTGCAGCAGCCAAGCAAGGCTGGCTAGGCCTAAGCTAAGAACCAGGAACTCTGGGTGACAAGGACCCCAGTACTTGAGCCATCACCTACTGGCTCCCAGAATCTGCATTAACAAGCAGCTAGAACTGGAAATGGAGTCAGGACTTGAGCCCAGGCACTCCATTATGGGAAACAGGTGTCCCAAGTGGTGCTTTAAATGCTTTGTCAAATGTCTGCCCCTGAAAAAATTTTGCAGCAAAATAAACTTAATCTTGAATTAAATTGCATTTTCTTCAAATTTTTGAAATACCTTCATATGACAGGAGTGTTTGCAGAATGTGAAGAGTGAACCTTTTGCCTACCTACTAAGAAAATAGGATTGAAGGATGAGTAGAGTTAAAATGGGAAAAGGAAGAAGGGAGGAATTTTCTAGCTTGAAACAGTGAATTGATCACACCTTCGCTGGATTTTTCCATTCATCGGATTCTCTTTCAATTAAATTTAGACACAGCATTTAGGTCTTTTCATTCCAGGAACTCACATACTAGAGTTGTCTTTACAATGAGGCTTCTAGGCTTCCGCGATTAACCGAAGTGTGGAATAAATCAGGGCCAAAGTAAAACAAACCTGGTGTTTTGGAGATTTTTACCTGACATTGGGTTTGCATTATTTTATTTGAAACAAAATAAATATTTTGTTTGAAATCAAGTAAGCATTGAAGACTTCCCATGAGTAAGCTGTAGCATTAAATCTTGGCAATGCTTTTTCCTAATCTGGTAGGATTTTATGATACTGGTGCATGAAAACCATGGTAAGGGTCAGAGATGTGGGTTCTAACCTTACTAACGGGCTGAGTCCGGCAAGCTATGATCTACCGTAAAAAGTACACCGCAAATCTCAGGGGCTTTACTACAGTAGAAGTCTCTCTCTCAGTCACTGAGAATTGGAGTCAGCCAGTATGTCTTTTCTGCATCCAGTGTACCGGGAACCTGCATCTCTTCCATGTTAGGATAGTGACATCTCAAAATGTAGCTTCCTGGTTGCTGCAACATGTGAACAGACAGACTGAGAATTCACACTCATTAATTTTTTTTTTTTTTACTTCTTCATTTGAGAGGTAGACAGAGACAGAGAGACAGAGATCTCCTATCCACTGTTCACTCCCCAGGTACCTGCAATAGCAAGCCCTAGGTCAGGTTGCAGTCAGGAGCCTGGAACTCAGTCTTGATCTCCTGTGTGGGTGGTGGGGTCCCACAACTTGAGTCATTACCTGCTGTCCCCCAAGGTGCACATGAGCCGGAAGCTGGAATCAGGAACAGAGCCAGGACTTGAACCCAGGCATTCCTAAGTGCAGTGTGGGCATCCCAAGCAGAATCTCAACCACTGGGCCAAATGCCTGCCCCCTCCCCCACTCTTAAATGCTTTAAACCTATAAGCAACTGTGGGGAGCAACTCGGACTATACTGTTACTGGAATTAAGACTTATTCTATGCATCTGCTCTCCCACAATATGGCGCTGAGAAGGGAGAAACAGCTTCTACACAGCTGCCTCCAGTTCAACCAATAAACTGTAGGACCTGCTCCTAATTGGAGGAGAGCAGCGTACTCGGCGTGTGGGTAGCAGAGTTGGGATTGGCGGAAGAGGACTATAAAGGAGGAGAGAGACAACATGCACCAGGAACATCTAAGGGGAACATCTATCTGAAGGAACACCTGTGCAGCCCCCGAGAGAGCCGGCCGGCGGTGTGCCGCTCCCCTGCGGAAGTGGGGAATGTGGCAGGGGGAACCGCCCTTCCACGGAGGTGGAAGGGACAGTAGCCAACCCGGGAAGAACCAGCAGCAAACCCGGGGAGGGCCGAGCAGACAAAAGAACAGCGCAGGGTTCTGTGTCGTTCCTCCATGAAGAGGGGGAGCGACATAATGGTGCCGTGACTTGGATATGAAGCCTAGGCAGGGTTTAGTGTCGTTCCTCCACGAAGACGGGGAGCGACAAGCAACTGAAGCCACTTCCACATCCACAGTCCATTGGCTGGAACTTGTCACGTGACCCTGGCTTGCAGTCACGCCCATGCACATCCTGGCTTGGAGAATACCTGATAGGATCCCTTAAGCTGGACCCCTGGTCATCCATTACTGTTAGCTGCTGTGCCTTGAGCCTTTTCCAAGGTCAAACACTGTCCTAAGCTTTATGTTGCGTGGCTTCCTTAAGTCCCCAAAAACTTGTGAGGTTGGTGGCTGTCGTCTTATTTCTAGATGAGGTAACAGATACAGAAAACTTCGACATGTTACAGTCACACATGAGCGAGCAGCTTGGATTTAAACCCAGGTTTGTCTGAAATTTTGTTTTTAAGATTATTTATTTGAAAGGCAGAGTTAGAGAGAGGGAGAAGCAGAGGCAGAGAGAGAGAGGTCTTCCATCTACTGGTTCACTCCCCAAGTGGCCACAACAGCTAGAGCTGGGCTGATCCAAAGCCAGGAGCCAGGAGCTTATTTCAGGTCTCCCACGTGGGTGCAGGGGCCCAAACACTTGGTCCATCTTCTGCTGCTTTCCCAGGCACATTAGCAGGGAGCTGGATGGGAAGCAGAGCAGCCGGGTCTCTAATTGGTGCCCACATGGGATGGCGGCACTGCAGGAAGTGGCTTTACCCACTACGCCACAGCGCCGGCCTCCAGGTCTGTCTGATTCTGCCCCTCAGCACCCCAAGGGCTGCCTTGCCCACCCTTTACAAAGATGGTGCTTTGGGCACAGAGCACTTGGCCTCGCTGCCAGTGGCCTGGAAATCTGCTCTTGGTGCAGGCGCATCATTGTAGAAAGTCACTTAGGCCTTGATGACCAAGGAGAAAACAAGGTGAGGAGGGCAGATGGGACTCTCCCAGGGCTGGCTGGGTGAGTCCCCACGCACTCCCTTCCCCTCTCTCCCCTCCCTGCCCTGGCGTTGACAAGGGCGCTGCATTTTACAGAGACTATTTTGAAATCTAGGGTGGAGTCGAGCTCTCGCCAGTGAGGACTTGCCATGTGCTGCACCGGGATCCAAACAGGCACAACGGCTATGGAAAACTCAGTTCCAGGAGTCTATTTACACATTTCTGTATTTAAAAAAAAAATAATAAAGCCCAGCCACCACCAAAGACCGGTTTGCTTGCAGGATTCTTTGAAACAAAGAGCTGTCTACTCATGTGGCTATGTTGTAATGTCCTTGGTTCCCAGCCTCCCTAATCAGCGTTCAAAACCAAACTCATGGAATCAAAGGGAGCAGCCACTGAAAAAATGAACCCAACACGGCAGAGGCATCCATTGCATGGCCTGCTTCAAGAAACCCCCCAGAAAATTATACATGTGGTTTCTAAATGTACAAAGAAAGCCCAAAGAATTCCATTATGAAAGAAAAATTAGATGGAAATTTCTAATCCTGTCTCATAAACAATATAGGAATAACTTTAAAATATTCTACTTTAAGCATGCATTTAATTTGTGCTCTGGGAACCAAATAATGTTGCCAAGATAAAACATTCTAATAATGATTTATGTAAATTTATTTGTACAAAGTAATGGTGTAGTTGCCTATGGCAAATTGCTTGGAATATGAAATGACATTTATGAGGTCTTTTTTTCCCTCTGAATGAATACAATGGAGAAAATGAGAGACTCCAGGAAAGAAAAGAGAAATCCATGTTAAAAATGGAGTGTGATGCCTGAAGAGGCAGACAGCTGGACAGGTTGTGGGGCGCACACAGCCAACAGACTCAATTCAGTGTTACTTCCCATGGTGTTCTCTTTATGTAAGTCATTTTTAACGACAAGAGAGTCTTAGAAGATTCTAGAACCTTATAGGCCAGTGATCCTAACCTGCTCAGACACCATAGCTCTTTCAGGATAGCCAATGACAAATCCCTTGTTTTTACCACATCCTGGTAGATTACCTCCAAATAGGATGCAAGAAAGTCAAGTGTAATTAAAATTGGGCCAGTAATCTAGGTTCCTAGGTACTTAATGCCAAGTAAAGTTATGCTCCAGTCATAAATGGGGCTTGAAAGTTAAAAAACCAGAAACAATGTCCCAGGGTGTGACCTTGTGGCACAGCAAAGGTGGGTCACTGCTTGCCACGCTGGCATCCTCTAGCGCTGGTTCAAGTCCCGGCTGCTCCACTTCCATTCCAGCTTCATGGCAATTCTCCTGAGAAGGTAGCAGACGGTGGCGCAAGTGCTTGGGCCCCTGTCTCTCATGTGGAGGACCTGGATGGAGTTTCTAGCTTTGGCCTGGCCTAGCCTTGGCTATTGTGGCCATCTGGGGAGTGAACCAGTGGTCGGAAGAAATCTCTCTCCCTCTTTCCACTCTCCCCACTTTACCAACACTCTACCTTTCAGATAAATACATCTTTTTGGAAAAACTGTCTTGGGGCCGGTGCTGTGGTGTAGCGAGTTAAGCTGCCGCCTGAGATGCTGACAATCCCACGTGGGTGCCGGTTTGAGTCCTGGCTGCTCCACTTCTGATCCAGCTCCCTGCTAATGTGCCTGGGAAAGCAGTGGAAGATGGCCCAAGTGCTTGGGTTCCTACATCCATGTGGAAGGCCTGGATGAAGTTCCCGTCTCCTGACTTCCATCTGGCCCAGCCCTGGCCATTGCAGCCATTTAGGGAATGAGCCAGCAGATGGGAGATGTGTGCTTGCTCTCTCTCGTTCTCTCTCTCTCTCCCTCTCTCTCCTCTGCTTCTCCTTCTCTGTAACTCTGCCTTTCAAATAAATAAAGAAATCTTTAAAAAGAAAAAAAATTTTGCAAGGAATGAATCATAAATCTACAGCGAGTTCTCCTACTGGCTGCCCGGTTAACACCTTTGATAATGGCTCTGGGTGTTTCCCGGAAATCTTTGGGTAAATGGAAATCCCCACTTATGTAACAGAGTTTCTGGGTCTATGCCTTGGCCTTGTAAATTGCCAGCATCGTTGATAATTGTGTAAGCTGTACCATTTTGGAAATATATGATGTTAACATCTTGGAAGGCATTTAATGTTTTTCACTGAGTATCTTTACTGTCTCGCTTGGTCGTCACA
The DNA here is from genome assembly GCF_964237555.1 of Oryctolagus cuniculus. NCBI lineage: Eukaryota > Metazoa > Chordata > Mammalia > Lagomorpha > Leporidae > Oryctolagus > Oryctolagus cuniculus. The sequence continues at coordinate 35,151,632 of NC_091451.1, read as the reverse complement.
ATTATTTCTAGGAGGGAACTAAGAATTTGTATTTTATATATAGGGAAACCGAGGGCCACAGAGATCACTGAGTAGCTTCCATACCAAGGGTTACCCTGGCATCATTATCACCTCAATGAGGGTACTTCAAAAAGTTCATGGAATGGAATTAGGGGTAAGTTTATTTTGCTGCAAAAGTTTAAAAAAAAAAAATCTCTGCTTAGTGTTTTCATAGCATATCTTACTCATGAACCTTTTAAAAAGAGAGAGCGAGCTCTTATCTACTGGTTCACACCCCGGTTGCCCACAACAGGCAGGAGCTGGGAACTCAATCCAGGTCTCCCAGGAGGGTGGCAGGGACCCAAGCACTTGAACCAGCGCTGCTTCCTCCCAGGGTCTGCCTTGGCAGGAATTTGGAGCCAGGAATCAGCCTCACGCGCTCAGTTGGGGGATGCAGGTCTCTTAACTGCGGCACCACTCACCTGGCCCCCTGCTTATGAGCTTTCCTGAGACCGCTCTGTGCATGGATTTCAAACTATATTTGCACCAAAGTAAACTTTTTAAATTCTGCTTTTCCATGAACTTTTTCAAGTCCCCTTGTCACAGATGAGAGGGATCTGTGATTCTGAAGAGTTTGCTTTATTTAAGACAAGTTCAGAGTTCAGGCGCAGTGAAAAGCCATTTGGGAATGGCACTCACTATCCTGAGAGAGGAGGGAGTTTGTCTAACGGAGCGAATGGCTTTGCAGTAGGGTCCTTGGCCACAGCACGGCCAAGCCCTGAGAGCCCCTGAGAGAGAAGACAGGAAGGCAGAACCAGACTTGAAAACTGGACTAAGGCAGCGCAGGACTCAAGGAAAGAGGGTGGCCTGGTTTTCAGCAGCGCAGGTTAAAGTGTGTGTTCCCTAAGAGCTGTTGCTCTGGGCAGGCTGGTTTTAGGGAAGGAACTCAGGGTCTCCTAGGCCAGGCAGTGATGCCAAGGGAGACCATCAATCATAAGTTGAGGCCCCGCCTTCCCCTCCCTCATGGAATGACTCCGAGTGGGATTTTGGAATCATGGGTCCCTAAAAAATGATGGAAGATGTTTGAGCTTCCATTTCAACCTCTGTATAATGGAAATAATGACATTTACTTTCTAGGGATGGTATGAGAATTAAACAAAATAATCTTTTTTCTTTTAAGATTTATTTATTTGAGAGACAGAGTTACAGATAGAGAGGGACAGCAGAGAGAGAGGTCTTCCATCTGCTGGTTCACTCCCCAGATGGCCACAATGGCTGAAGCTGCACGAATCTGAAGCCAGGAGTCAGGAGCTTCTTCTGGGTCTCCCATATGGGTACAGGAGCCCGAGCACTTGGGTCATCTTCCACTGCGTTCTCAAGCCATCAGTAGGCACCTGGATTGGAGGTGGAGCAGCCAGGACTTGAACTGACTCCATATAGGATACCAACGCCGCAGGCGTTGGCTGAACCTACTATGCCACAGCACTGGTCCATAAAATAATTCTCATAAAATACTAGTAATGTGCTTGGCAGATAAGAAATGCTCATTCAATGATAGCTCTGAAAATTATTATAGATATTCCTACCTGAGAATGTGTAGTCCTAACGTATTTGAGAGTAAAATACATCTTTTATTTAAATGATGATTAATTTAGAAGTTGTGAAACAAAAGATCACAACATGAATATGAGCATTCACTCACTGTTCATAAAACAAACAGCTCTTGGTGTGGGAGACCCTCGTAAGCTGTCTGCAAGGGACAAAGACGTCAGATACCGAGTTTCACAGGACAAGGGAGCTTGGTGACTTAAGTCTGTCTCAGGGTTTTTTTCATCCCATTGCTTTCTTCAATATTATCACAATCGCCCTACAAAATACACTGGATGTCTGTTTACACACGGCAAACACGCATTGTGCAGGGCCTCCCGCACGCGTGGTCTTTGTCTTCCAAGAATTCAGGAATTGAGCCAGTGTCAGCCTGCACTTGTGGGTGCAAGCCCGACTTCTGGCCCGGCTCTGGCCCAGGAGAATGGGTGGACGGTTCGGGTCTGGGGCTCTGGCTGCTGCTCCCGCCTGCAGAAGTCACATCGTTTGCAGGTGGCTTGGCTGCGCTAGCTCAGGCCTCCAGGCTGAAAGCTGCCACTCCCCCTTTGGTAGATTTCGCCTCCACTAGAAACTGCTTTGTGATCAAGGCTTGAGATGATGAATCCTGTGTGGAACGTGTTGATATATTTTTTAGAAGGTTCCATAACACCTCAGGAAAGATGTTTCGCAGAAATTCTCTGCGGGAAGAGGAGGGAATGTACACCATCGTCACGTGAAAGGGGGAATAAGTCCGAATTCTCGGGTTGGGAATCCAGGCGTGGCTCCTGACCCAGGGGAACCTCTTGGTAGAGGCAGAGGGAGTTCCCCAGTGCCTGCTGGAGCCCACGATCCAGCAGGAGACAGACACGAAAGAAACATGCACACAGAAGCACTCAAAGATGAACTTCTCCCTAGTCGAAGGCAAAAGGGAGAAAATAAGCTCAAGATAAGGAGTTCACTGTCTTGGCAAAATGAAAAGTGGGCAGCCCTGAAATTATTTTTGGAATGTTGCTGTTGTGTGAAATCAGGATCTGGGACCCCTGGGGCGGGGAGGGTCTCCTGCCCCCTTCCCCTCGATGCTACTCACACCGCTTTCTCTCCTCCTCGCTGTCTCCTACTACTGTTTACTGGAGGCTAAAGCCTCTGGTTTATCCTACTTATTAAAAAGAAGATTAGCCAGCATTAGAGACATACCAGCAATTAAGACTTCCTTCCTGATGGAAGGAGGGGGGACAGGCATTTGAAAAAAAGAGTGGACAGCTGTCCTAGCGCTCTGGGTTCAGAACACACAGCCACACATCTACCTCCTGCTGGGAATCTGCTGGATCAGCCCTGCAAAGGCAGAGGGTGAGCTGTGATGCCTCACGGCCACAGCACTGCAGTGTTGTACTGACGGGCCTGCATCCCATACTGACCTCTTACCCTGTAGTGTGTATATTTTAGCGTCCACACTGACGGTGCTCTCATTCTGGTGTGTGCATGTGAACTCCCAAAATGTTTATTTGAGCATGAACCTGGGATTGAGTCGTTTGGGCCAAACTGATCACTGTGATGGAAGCTCCTTGCTCCGGGCATGGCGGAATGACCATAGTACAAGGGAGAGCCTTGGTGTGGGATAGAGTAGAGCCAGGCTCAAGAGAGCAGTTGAAAGTCAGGGCAGGACTTCATCCTGGGAATCTGGAAAGGGAGAGCTGTGTGCAAGTCAACGCCTATTGCAAGAGAATGGCATTCAAGTGGTCCTAGTTAATGTGACACCTTTGTCATGCAGGAGGGGGCAGGCTGTAGGAAAGGGTTTAATGCCTTAAAGAAACCCAGATGCATGGCCTCCAGACAGATGGACTTGGGGCAAACACTCAGAGCCTAAAACGATGTGTGCGTGCGTGTGCTTGTGAGAAGAACACCTGTGATAGCAAGGAGTCTAAGTCTGTTCTTCAACATTGCATTATTCCTGCTGGAAGTAGAGGATCCTTAATTACCTGCTTTGGGCACTTCTCCCCCTGAATATCGGAGGATCTCACTACCTTACCATGAGACATAGCTTACCAGGTGAACAAAAAGAGGCAGGAAATTGGTCCCAGCAGCTGCTGGAAGGTTCGAATTACTCACCACTTAGTGTGTGATAGATTTTTCCTGTGATTAGTGTGATCTGATGAATGGACACATTCTCTCCTGGATCAGTTTTGGATAAATCAGATGAGAATCAGATAATACCAAGTTCTGCCTGAGGATTGTGTGGTTCTAGAATAAATAAGGAAACGGCTTGCTGACTGCTTTTTTACAGAGTGATGGGTGGCAGGGTCATAGGTGGTTATATGCTGGGTAGCTACTTTTAAATAGCAATGGCTTGGCTGGTGCTGCGGCTCACTAGGCAAATCCTCCGCCTGCGGTGCCGGCACCCCAGGTTCTAGTCCATGTCAGGGCACCGGACTCTGTCCTGGTTGTTCCTCTTCCAGGCCAGCTCTCTGCTGTGGCCCGGGAGTGCGGTGGAGGATGGCCCAAGTGCTTGGGCCCTGCACCTGCATGGGAGACCAGGAGAAGCACCTGCCTCCTGGCTTTGGATCAGCGAGGTGCGCCGGCCGCAGCGCGCAGGCCAAGCGGCCATTGCGGGGTGAACCAACGGAAAAGGAAGACCTTTCTCTCTCTCTCTCTCACTGTCCACTCTGCCTGTCCAAAAAAAAAAAAAAAGCAATGGCTTGTCCTTATTAATTTGATAATGGCCTGTGGTTATAACTGTATTCCTCACATGAATGTAACTGAAGCATTGTACTTAGTTATGATAATCTTTTGGTATATGTATATTAATGCAACTCACATGTGTATGTATAATGTGTGTCTTTGTACATCTACATGTGTGAATAAATAATTATGTCATTTGATTCTGGGGCACATTATAGGATTCTTTTTTTTTTTAAGATTTATTTATTTGTTTGAAAGTCAGAGTTACACAGAGAGAGGAGAGGCAGAGAGAGAGAGACAGAGGTCTTCCATCCAATTGTTCACTCCCCAGTTGGCCACAATGGCCAGAGCTGGGCCAATCCGAAGCCAGGAGCCAGGAGCCAGGAGCTTCTTCCGGGTCTCCCATGTGGGTGTAGGGGCCCAAGGACTTGGGCCATCTTTTACTGCTTTCCCAGGCCAGAGTAGAGAGCTGGATTGGAAGTAGAGCAGCCAGGTCTCGAACCGGCGCCCATATTGGATGCCGGTGCTTCAGGCCAGGGAGTTAACCCACTGTGCCAGAACTCCAGCCCCTCATTGTTTTCTTAGGATGTAGAAATACCTAAATTACCACACTATTTTGCCTCCACTTTTATATAATTCAGTCTCCACTTCTTTCTGAGCTCTTCTACCTGATATACAAAAGTAGCCTCTGTATATCTGTGTGCTTAACTGAACAAAAATGTCAACAAGCTGTTGTTTATTTTATTAAATAGCTTGAGCAGAGATGTTTGGTCTGATTGCGGGAAATTGTTAGCTTATCACCGAACTGCCCTGATGATTCTTACTATTCAATTTGCGTTACTTATTATAATAATCATTACTGCATAAAAGAGGATGACGCTTTTATTTGTACAATTCTTTCATTAATAATTTAATTGACTATTATATCCAAGTGGTTCTGCCACACAGACACCAAGATCCTTAGAGATTGGCCCTGGGCACCTTAGCAAATCAAAATGTAGGTGTACATTGTAAGGCTCGGGGAAGGATGGTTTGGTAGCCAGGTTCTTGGCCTTTGACATCCAATTGGTTGATTATACCTGTCCCCTTGATTTTTTCCCAAACATGTTATTGATTCACTAGTAGTGACTCTGGCCTGGTTATTTCAACAATGTAAGAAACTAGATGATGGTATAGTTATTTTGGTCACTAAAATGGCTAGATTGATATTGATTTATAAATAAAAAAGTAATAATGGTTACAACAATAAATCTGACCCAAAATGATTGAATCCATGGGTTCATGTAAACAGCATGTGTGTCTGTGGAGCCCATTTTATAGAAATGATGATTTTTTTTGTCAGTCACAGTTTAATCGACTCTCCTAGACTGCACAGCAACAGTGTAAGATATATCTTTTTTTATGTATTTTGCTACAGAAAAACTTAGTGTGTGGATTTTTTTTAACTGTAGGAGACTATGATAAGTTTTATCCCAAATTCTTGTTTTATATCTTAAATGAAATGAATTAAAAATACCTTTAGAGAGGGCTGGCGCTGTGGTGTAGTGGGTAAAACCACTGCCTGCCTGCAGTGCATCCCATATGGGACCGGTTCTAGTCCCGGCTGCTCCACTTCTGATCCAGCTCTCTGCTATGGCCTGAGAATTCAGTGGAGGATGGCCCAAGTGCTTGGGTCTCTGCACCCACTTGGGAGACCTGGAGGAAGCTCCTGGCTGTGGATCCGTTGCAGCCATTTGAGGAGTGAACCAGTGGATGGAAAACCTCTCTCTCTGCCTCTCTCTAACTCTGGCTTTCAAATAAAAAAAAAAAAAAGAAAAGAAAAGAAAAAATACCTTTGGAGACATGAAATGAGAAATGATGGGGTTAAACCCAACTCTGGTGGGTGTCAAACCATAGTGATGATCAACAGGCTGCATTTCAAAACTCTGGGTTCAAAGGGAAAATGCGATGAACAAAAGAATCGAATTTGGCCAGCCCAGCCCAACTTAATACGGAGAAACTCTGCCTCCTCAGAAAGTGGGGTTTGTGAGAATGATTGCCTTCCCCACTGGTGGAGGAGGCGTTTGGAGCAGGTCCCACCACCTGGCCTTTGGCCCTGGGAACGCGTGTTTACTGTGCTCAGGAAAGGCAATTGGTGAGCCACCCTCATTAGGGGTGATGGGGACTAATTTGACAGAGCTGGTTTATAATTTATCTCTTGGCAACAAGTTGGGATTCTCATAATTAAAACCAGTGTTGAGGCAAGTGTTGTGGCTCAGTTGTTAATTCCTCACTTAGGATACTCACATCCCACATCAGAATGCCTGGGATTGAATCCTGCCTCTGCTTCCTATCCAGCTGCTTACTGATGTGCATTCTGGAAGGCAGCAGATGATGGCTCAAGAAGTTGGGTCCCTGCCACCCACGTGGAAAACCCAGGTGGTGCTCCTGGCCCCTGGCTTCAGCCTGTCCCAGCCCTGGCTGTTGCAGGCACTTGGGGGAGTAAACCAGCAGGTGGAAGATTTCTCTCTCTGCCTCCTTCAAAATAAATAAATAAATAAATAAAGCCATAACTGTATCTGTAATGAACAGTTATTAGTGCTGCACACTCTATGGGCACATGGTCTACTTTAATACAGTTGAGCTCTTTATAACCACTTAACCAATTTGGAGTAAGAAAGTCACTTCCTGGTGACCACGTGATATGTGTGTGTGTGTCACTCAGGATTGACTGATAATGGAATAACAGGCAGCCCCGGAGCTCAGTGGCATAAAATAACAAAGCTGTATTTCTCGCTCACTCTGACTATTGAAGATTGACCGGCGACTCCGCCCCGTGTCATCTTTGCCCTCGTTCCTCGATAGAGGCAGATGGAACACTTCCCATCACTGTGGCTGAGGAAAAGGACAAGGTGGTGAAGCATGTGTTGGTTCTTAAGGTTGTGCAGTAGTGACACCTGTCACTCCCACTCACAGTTTATTGGCCAGATCTAATCACACCTAACTGCAGGTAGGTGGGGAAACATAATGGGTGCTTGAAGGAGAGAGAGCAGAAATATTCCTCACTAGCCTTCTGATGTCTGTAAAATACGCCTGCGATATTGTAGACAGAGCTCTGGAAGCCAGCTCAACTGAAGCGAGTAAGTAGAATTTAGACAATTCTTCACATCCTTCTGAGGGAAGTGGACTAGTTCCTGAAATAGGATTACTTCATTTCTTCAAATCCATCTTTTCAGGGCACTGAACTACACGATGGCTCAGCCATCTAACCCATCGCCATGTCCGACTCATGCTGACGGTCAGCCACTGAAACAGGTGTGCGGTATCCATGTAATGTAGGCTCAGCATCACAGGGGCACTCCCCCAACCTGAGGGCTGCTTCTAAGCTCTTCCTAGACCAAAATTCTGGAAGGGACACAGTTCCTTGTTTCCCTTGTGAGTCTTCACTGTGGACTGTTCCAGTGTCTCCAGTCATATTTTATATTTCATCTTCCTACATAGGCATTGCACATTTTTTTTTTTTTTCTACAAGGCCAAACCCCTCAGTTGGTTTGGGCACCAGGTCTCTGCTTTCAGACCTGGGAGAGGAGGTGTGCCTCACTTCAGAGGGTCCCGGAAACTTCTGTTTTGCTCACCCTGGTCCTCGCTGTTCATTTACTGGTCTCTACCAGGCACTTGCTGAATGTCTCCTTCTGGAATGAACACTGGGTCTGGGCTTGGATTGTTGGCACAAGTTCCATCAGGGCCTTATTTATACTCTTCAAGGCCCCAAAAGGAATTTATGTCCACATAAGAAAGCCTCACGTTGCCAGCAAGTTCCAGTGACGTGGAATATAGCCAGGAGTCGAGTGGGAACAAAAATATCTCAGAGGAGAGAGCAGTTATCTACAAATCCACGCACTAAACTTTATATCTTTGCTGATTTTGTTTTAAAATTAATTTAGTTTTATTTTATTTAAAAGGCAGAGAAAGAGAGAGAGAGAGAGAGAGAGAGAGAGAGAGATCTTCCATCTGCTGTTTCATTTCCCAAGTATCCTGGGAAGCAGACCTGGGCCAGGCCTAAACTAGGAGTCCAGAGCTTAATCTGGGTTTCCCACATGGTTGCCAGGGACCCAAGTACTTGAACCATCACTGCTGCCTCCGAAGGTGTGCATTAGCAGGAAGATGGAACTGGAAGCAGAGCTGGGACTAGAACCCAGCAGTCCAACATGGGATGCAGATGTGTGAAACACTGCGCCCAGTGTTCTTGATGCGAGAACACTCCTAATGAACTTGGATTTCTGATCTTGTTCTGTAGATGGAAAAAAACAGAGGCGCCAAGAGGTTAAATAACTGGCCAAAAATCTCAAAGCTCTGAGTGGCAGAACAGGTTCTCACAATTCCAGACTTGATAAGATAATCAGTGTTTATGAGGGTGGTGGTGAGATAAGGGAAAAGGTTGAGCTGTATTTAATGCTGTCTCATTTTTAGAAAGTAGTAGAGAAATATGTAATAATTGCAGGAGGATTCCCTTCAAAATAGCCAGTTTTGTGTTTTAATTCTAATGTGCGATGTCTGTCAGCCGGTGGAAGAATTCCACTGAAGAGCCGCCGTTGGCTCCCCAAGTCTATCAAGCAAATGAGGAGCTGTTGAAAATCTAGGTGAGTCGATGTATCAGCAGACACCTGTGAAATCCATTTTGGCACAATCAAGATGAAGCCATGACTGTTAGGTCCTGCCGATCAGCCAGGTTCTGTGGTGCTTGGGTGGGAGGTGCATGGCTTCAGGGATCTCTCCCAGCAGGGGCAGGCCCCGGATGGCTGATCTAGGAAGGAATGTCCCATATGGAGCAATACCTAGCAGCTCACTGACACCCACCAAGACCCTCCCTGTGGGTGTGCTTCCTGGCTTCCCAAGCACAGTCAGGCGCACACTCTCCCGTGCTCAGAACAGTGCTGTGTGCAGGGCTGTGCTCCGCCTTCATCTGCAACCAGCGAGGCTCACAGGGGTTCACCCAAGGCCACAGGGCCAGTGAGCAGCGGAGCCAGGGCTAAGCCGCTTGCGGAGACCACGTTGTCCCTCACCTCCCAGGTAGCTCCTGCTCCATCCAGGCCTGGGGGAAGGCACCCCGAGGGTAATTGAAGCAGATTCTCTCCCTACTCCAAGCAGTCTCCCCCCTACCACCACCCCAGTTAAAAAAGTCTGGTCCACAGTGAAGGCGGAGGAGGAATGGGAAGACCTCCTCACAACATGAGCCCAGAGATAACATGAACAAGAGGAAAGACGCCCTTGAACCTCAGGCTGTTTGGAGACAGGGCTTTCTTTATCTGCTTGCTGCAATCAGCAGGTTCCAGCAGGAGAAGCCCCTAGGCCTACATCCTGGGTGAGGATGTGCCCGGAGATTGCGGTCCCGAGGGAGGCCCTCACCCTCACCCAGCCTGTGCAGAGCCGCAAGGCCTACGCAGCTGGGGTGCACCCTGGAGAAAGGAGAGGGGATTGGCTGATGTTTGCCCAATCTCCTGCTGGTGCTGTGGGCCTGAGCATCTTCAGATGGTGGTCCCAGAAGGGACACTTGACCCAGCCTTGTTGGTGCTACCAACTAGTGTGCTTGGCTGACCCCTGGGTCTCAGTGTTTCTCAACTGTGAATTAAAGAGCTCTCAACCTCACTCATAAAGAGATTCAAATGAAAACATGGTGTACCATCTGTGGCTTGTCAGATCGACAAATGTTAAAAAATTTGAGAATCTCCAGTTTTGGGGAAGAGGTAAGACACAGGACCCGCACTCAGTCTTGGAGTCAGGGTACAATGGCAGAGCATCCTGGGAAGGCATTCAGCAATGTCCATCACACGTACGGTGCCAGGCCCAGCAGGTTCACCCTTCAGAATATACCCGATGATTTTCTTGCAAAAGTATAAAAAGCTGGAGACTAAGGGTATCTTAATATTGCTTGTGATAGCAAAACTGTATCCAGCCTCTGTATCTATCACTGGGCAATTGGTTCAATACACGAAGGGTGTATCTTGGTGCACTAGGCAGCATTTATTTTATTTTTTAAACAAAGTTTAAAAATAGTATATTTGCAGCAAAACTGATACAGGCATTTCTTTGTTTTTGGTTTTGTTTTTATATTTCTTTAAATTTGTTAATTTATATAAATGGGACAAATTTCACATATCTCATACATATAGTTTTAAGTACATAATGACACTTCCCACCCAATCCTCCCTCCCTCCCTCACTCTCACCCTTCCTCCTGCTTCCTTTCTTATTTTTCTTTTAATTTTGGCAATAGTATACTTTTTTGTTTGAGAACAGGTTTTATTATTAATCGAAGAAGCACCTTGTTCTTGATTTTAAAAATATTTTAGCTCACACATATGAAGGAGAACATACGGAGTATGTCCAGTTTATTTCATTCAGTATGATGTCCTCTAGTTGCAGCCATTTTGATGTAAGTGATAACATTTCATTCTCTGTTAAGCTGAATAATATTGTATTGGGTGTATATGTCACATTTTCCTTACCCATTCATCTCATGATGGACATCTTGGTTGATTCCATATTTTGGCTGTTGTGAACAGTGCTGCTCCAAACATGGTGGTGCAGGGATCTCTTTGACTGTATAGGCATATGACTCTGCTAGGCATATACCCAGTAGTGGGATTGCTGGATCATACTGTAAGTTTGTTTCTAGTTTTTAAAGAAATCGTCACCCTGTATTCCACAATGGCTGCATTTACATTCCCACCAACAATGCATAAGAGTTCCCCTTTCTCCACATCCTTGCCAGCAATTGTTGTTATTTGTCTTTTGGATAATAGCTATGTTGACAAGGGTGAGGTCATATATCACTGTAGTTTTGATTTGCATTTCCCTGATGGCTAGTGATGTTGAGCGTTTTTTCATATATTTGTTGACCACTTGTATTTCTTTTGAGTACTATCTTTTGAGGTCTGTAGCCCATTTCTTAACTGGATTGGTTGTTTTTTGTTTTTGTTGAGTTTTCTGCATTGTTGATATATTCTGGATATTAATTCTTTGTCAGATAAGTAGTTTGCAGATATTTTTCCTGCTCTGCCAGATGTCCCTTCCCTCTATTAATTATTCCCTTTGATGTGCAGAAGCTCTGAGTTTGATATATTCCCAATTGTCTAGTTTTGTTGCCTGTGCTTTGGGGGTCTTATCCAAGAAGTCATCACCTACACTAGTGTCTTCAAGTGTTTCCCTTACATTTTCTTCGAGCAGCTTCATAGTCAGGCTGTAAATTTAGATATTTGATCCATCTGGAGTTGATTCTTGTGTATGGTGAGAGGTGGGGATCTCATTTCATTCTTCTACATACATACATCCAGTTTTGCCAGCACCATTATTGAAGATATTATCCTTTCTCCAAGGTATGGTCTGGGCACTTTTGTCAAAAATCAGTTGGCTATATGTACATGGATTAATTTCTGGGCTTTGTATTCTGTTCCATTGATCTATGTGACTGGGCACTATTTAAATAGGATACTATGGAAAGGGTGCAAAGACACCACAGTAACAAGTCAAAGCAACACCTATTTACTGACTGCTGTCTACATGCTAAGACGTTTACCCCGTTAATTCATCCCCCCCATTTTACAGATGAAAAAGCTGAGGATCAACCACCTTGTGCTTGTATAACCTGCTCATAGCACAGCAGAAAGTAGCCAGAAAGTGGGCGGACAACGCAAGTATTTTGCTTTCAGAACTCTGCTCATTGCTGTATAAGTGGAAAAAACAAGTTACAGGAATGTGGGATTCGCTCTATATAAAAAATCACATATGTGTGTGTTTGCTCTGAAAGTATATGCTCCTATTTTCATAATTGTTTTAGGCAAAGTATTATGAGTGAGAGAAATATTTTTCCCATTCATTTGATAGCTTCCTATGCTGTTTTGCCTCCTAAAAAGAAGTGTTGGTCAATTTTTTTTTGTTTTTTTTTGTTTGTTTGTTTGTTTTTAAGATTTATTTATTTGAAAGACAGAGTGAGAGAGAGGGAGAGAGGGAGAGGGAGATCTTCTATCTGCTGGTTCACTCCCCAGCTGCCTCCAATAGCTAGGGGTAGGCCAGGCCAAAGCCAGGAGCCAGGAACTCCATCCAGGTCTCCCATATAGGTGGCAGGGACCCAAGTACTTGAAGCATCATCTGCTGCCTTCCCAGGCACATTAGCAAGAAGCTGGATTGGAAGCAGAGTAACTGGGACTCGAACTGCCACTCTGATATGGGGTGTGGGTATCCCAAGTGGCAACTTAATTCACGGCACCTAAAATCACACCACTGCTTATAATTTTTGTTGTATTTTTATTAAGTTTTTTTTAATATTTACTTATTTATTTGAAAGGCAGTGTTGAGGGTGGAGGATAGATATCTTCCATCCACTGGTTCACTCCCCAAATAGCGATAATGGCCAGGGCTGGGCCACGCCAAAGCCAGGAGCCAGGAACTCCATCCAGACCTCCCACGTGGGTGGCAGGGACTCCAGTATTGGAGTTATCATCTGCTGCTTCCCAGGCACTTGGTCTAGGAACTGGATCGGGAGCTGAGGCGGGGCTTGACCCCAGCCTCGCCTGTTCCTCTTTGCATCTCCCTTTTAATCGGTGGCAAGCGCAGGGCATGTGTGTTTCGCCCTAGCTGTGGTCTAGCACCTCTTGACTACTTAGAGACCTGTCTTGCCCACCAGCACCACCCCTGCTCTTGTCTAACACGTCATTGCATAGAGTACTGGGGTCGTTCCCATCCCCATCTCATTAGCCTTGTTCACGTTCATGGATAAGGCACATGCACAGACGCTTCTCCCAGCTGCTCCCTTCATACGTCACCCCATGGACAATGCTGAGTGTGGGGCAGGGAGGTCATCAAAGTGGGGCTGCCCTCCAGGGGCGTCCTGGTGCTCCTGCCCCCGGCCACTTCTGAGCGTCTCTGGTCCATGCTTCCACTGGTTTTTCTTCCTTTTTATCTCTTTCCCATTAGTATCTGTGCCTCCCCCTACCTTAAACCACAGCTTAGTTGGCTAAGGCATCCATGTCCACCTCCTTAACACAAACAGAAAAGGGGTAACTGTCCTTACTGTCTCTGTGTTCCAACCTTTTGAGCAATAGAGGCAATGCCTGCTAGATGCAGATCCAGCCTGGGAGAGCCAGGATGCAGCCCCACGATGTTCCTCCTCCGTATCAGAGCAAGGACCACAAGAAACAAGGTACATGAAGCCCGCTCCCCGTGCACACCGGCGCACCAGTGCTTCATGGCGAAGGGTCAGTGTCTGTATGCCATTGGCATTGGCCATCCATCAAGATCGCAAGGAGGGAGAGAGATTCTTGTTAGTTACCAGATACCCATGGATTGAACAGCACCTGTCTGCCAAAAACCACAATGTACACATTTAATCGAAGCGCTTAGAACTTGGCTTTGACCTTTTGAGAATGTCATTGTGGGATGGCGGCCCTGTTAGACACAGCCTGCAAGGCTTCGCTGAACGCTCAACGCTCGGGGGGGGGGGGGGGAGTGTAACTAGGATGTCCCTGTCTCTTAGAACAAAACGCAGGAAAAGGGATCTCTCCCCTTTCCCCAGGAGAAGGAATGTGGCTGTGCAGAGAAAGGAAACAAGAGTGGGCAGCGGCGAGCTCCCGGGAGAACTGCAGCAGAGACTGGGCCGGGGGCAGGCGGGGGGGGGGGGGGGGGCGGGGGGCAGTGGGTGCCTCTGCTTCCCCTCCTGCTGTAGCTCTGAAGTCCTGAGCTGCTGCCCCCCACCCCATGCAGATGTGCACCTCACGACCCCCTTCGAGCTGTTCTGTGTGGCCCTCCAGACCACGCCAGCAATTCCTTTCCTTGCAGAGGGTTCTGGGTTTCATGATGCTTGTGATGGACAAGCCTTCTGGAAGCAGTTAGCACCTGCAGAGCCGGGAGAGCCGATGGGAGTGCACACAAAGGTGCTTGGAGCTGCCCCACAGCCTGGTGCAGGGGACATCCTCCCTGTCCCGCTGGAAGACTGAGAAGGAACTTCTGTTAGCAAACATACTCGCTCTTCATCATTGCCTGTGCGGGGCTTTGTGGCACATTCTAGTCTTCCTCTGCTCCCAGCTGCCTGCACGGTCTAGATCAAGGTTTTTAATGTCAGTGGCCCTCATTTTCCCCATTTGTAAAGTGAAGTTACAGACCAGAGGATCCGCAGGTCCCTGCTGAAACTAACACGAGGATACTGTCATTGTCCATGAAAGGTTAATGGTTTGGGCGCAGATGTAAATTCACTCTGATTAAAGGGGGCTCTTTTTTGTGACCTAACTCCTCCATGAATTGTTAAGTAATAGTGTGACCTTTTATAGTTCCCTTTCTAAGGTTTCTCAAGCCTTTACTAAAGTAGCAACACTGTCATGATATTGCCATGTGGAGTTATTATAAAGTCAGTTAAAATTGCCCTGTTTGGAGCAGGTATATAGTTTAGTAGTTATGACGCCCATATTCTGTTGCAGAGTATCTGTTTTTTTGTTTGTTTGTTTGTTTGTTTGTTTTTTGACAGAGTTAAATAGTGAGAAAGAGAGGCAGAGAGAAAGGTCTTTCTTCTGTTGGTTCACCCCCAAAATGGCCGCTACGGCCTGAGCTACGCTGATCCGAAGCCAGGAGCCAGGTGCTTCCTCCTGGTCTCCCATGCAGGTGCAAGAGCCCAAGCACTTGGGCCATCCTCCACTGCCTTCCCAGACCACAGCAGAGAGCTGGACTGGAAGAGGAGCAATCAGGACTAGAACCTGGTGCCCATATGGGATGCTGGTGCCGCAGGCGGAGGATTAACCGAGTGAGCCATGGCGCCGGCCCCAAGTATCTGGGTTTGATTCCTTGTTCCAACTCCTAACTTCAGCTTCCCACAAATGCACACCCTGGGAGGCAGTGGTGATGGCTCAAGTAGAGACCTGGATTATGTCCCTGGCTCCCCACCTCAGCCTGGCCCAGGGCAGACTGTTGAGGGCATTTGAGAAGTGAGCCAGCTGGTGGGAGCACTCTCTTTATGTCTCTCTGCCTATCAAATAAATGGATACATTTTTATTTGAAAGGCAGAGACAGAGAGGTCTTCCATTGGCTGGCTTACTACCCAAATGCCTTCAAAAGCCATGGCTGGGGCAGCCCGAAGCCAGGAGCCCAGAACTCCATCCCAGTCTCCTGTATGGGTAAAAGGGACTCAAGTAGCTGAGCCGTGGTCCACTGCCTTGCAGACTTCACATTAGCAGAAAGCTGGATGGGAAGCAGAGTGGCCGGGACTCGATCCCAGGCCCTCTGATGGGGAACGCGGGCATCCCAAGCAGTGACTTCAGCTGCTGTGCCAAATGCCTGCCTCCCATTTTTTCTTTTCTAACACAACCGAGTTGAACACCCTATTTGGTGAGCTGGTTCGTGATTCAGAGAGCAAAGTATTGAGATGACCTCAAAGTAGGAGGGTATTAGCTTAGCATTCTTTCAAGAGCAGACAGCTGGGGTAAGCAGCAGAGAATTACTTTCGCTCCTCTATTTGGAGAGTTTGCAAACAAATTTGTTTCCTTTTGTCCTTTCCCACTCAGCAAATATCGACTTTGACTTTTGGCTGTGAGTGGAGCCGGACTGAGCGTGGCTAATCTTTATTTAAGGGCTTTATCTTCTCTTGGGCTGGATCAGCCAAAACTTGTTGCTGTGGTTCCCGACGGGGGACTAGAAGGGGTTCTGATTGCACTGTCTGCTGAGGCTCCCATCGAACTGGCAGAGAGGGCTCCATCCCCCAGGACGAGGTAGCTGCTGGGTCACTTTTGAGCGATGCCTTGTCTTCAGGCATGTCAAGGCTGCACTTGAAACCCAATTATTCACCAACATCATAGCCAAGCTCCCTGTTCTTACAGCCTGTCCCTGCTGGGTACAGAGGAATACAGTAATTTTCCTGAGACTCCATTGTAAAACACTTGGGATAGACCATCGGGGAGGCAGCTGGCATCTGCGGTTTACAGCGCACGCTGAGTTTTGGGGGGAAGAAAATGTGCTCATCCCAGGAAAAGAAAGGAAGTCTCCCAAGACACTCTACAGGGCTGCCCAGGTGGCTGTCTCCGGAAGCGTACCTTTTACGTGCTGCCAGCGTGGGGAGAAGACGAGCAGAGCCAAGCCTGTGAACCCAGAGAGAAGGCCACGGCCAAGGCTAATGGAAATGATTCAGATGACAGGGGACACAGGAAATGGGGGATATTTCTTTAGGGCAAGGGCCTCGCAGGGCCTGGGGTGTAGAAGCAAGAGGAGCCTCCGTCTTCTCTCCCACTTGCTGTTTGAACAAGCTGCCTCCCCTCCTCTTCTGGTCACTCTGACATCAGAACTCATTGCAGGGACTGGTGCTGGGGTACAGCAGGCTAAGCCAGCACCTGTGACACTGGCATCCCATAGGAGCACAGGTTTGAGTCCTGGCTGCTCCACTTCTGATCCAGCTCCCTGCTCATGTGCCTGGGAAAGCAGTGGAGGATGACCCAAGTGCTTGGGCCCCTGCTACCCACACATATGTGAAGGAGACCCAGATGGAGTTCCAAGCTCCTGGCTTCTCCCTGGCCCAGCTGGCCACTGTGGCCATTTAGGGAGTGAACCAGTGGATAGAAGATCTCTCTCTCTCTCTCTTTGTGTGTATGTGTCTCTCTCTCTCCATCTCTCTCTCTCTCTCTGCCTTTCAAATAAATACAATAATCTTTTTTTAAAAAAAGACTAATGTTCATAAAAGATAAATGTCTCCACTTAGCTCTACCATCCTCTGTAAATCTACTATGTCCACTTCTTATTTCTCCCAGTTCTTCCAAATGATTGTATGATTAATAACAATGGGAAAGCTTGGGAAATGTGTCTGCTATGAAAGGGGCTCTTCTGCAGGAGTGACTGACTTCTAAGCTTGCCCACAGAGCAAGAGAAATACCATTTCTTGCTTCCTTTCTCCCCGTTCCCAGACAGGTACTACTGTCTCCCATTTTCCAGATGAGAAAACTGAGGTTTAGAAGTGGTTAAGTACTTGCCCAAGAGTGGTGAAACCAGAATTTGAGCCTAACCGTCTGGCTTCAAATTCCATGCTCACAGCCCTGTGCCATGTTGGATTTTTCCAAGTGAACAGGCCCCGTGAGCAGGAAGCCACATCAGAACCAAACCTCAACAGTTTGGGCCAGGGCTGAGGCAGAATTGCTCGCCACCTGCTGGTTCTCCTGGGCTGGTCTTCACGTCCTTGTGCCACACACAGCTTTGCAGCACCACAGAAGGCTCCAGAAACAGCAGACCAAGTGGCGGTGATCGGAATAAAGTTGTGTTGAAAGAGAGATGAGAGAACCCCTGTGTTTACAGAGGAGGCCTTTGCAATGGTAGTTATTAACTAACTCCCAAAGGGCAAGTCGTAGACTGGAGTTGTGTGACTTTAGGGTTTGTGATTACAGCATATGCATGGGCTGCAAGTGATGTTGAGCTGTGAATTCAGCTCCCGTTTTCCAACAACCTACCATGAAGCAGGCAGCCCGTGCGGGGTCACCCTCAGCCGCTATCCCAGCATTCCCCAAAGCTCTGGAAGGAGGCTGTTGTCCCACTTTCCAGAAGACCAAGGCTGAAAAAGGTTGAGTGACTTACCCAGAGCCATACAACTTCTCCAAGTTAACCCAGCTCCAACTGGGTGCTCAGCGTATGCTCTTTCACTGCGTCTTTCATTAACGTATTCATTCCATATCCACTCCCTGAGCACCTACTATGTGCCAGGCCTGTCCGTGTTGCTGAGGGCGCCTGGGGAGGAAGATGGGTGAGGTCTCTGTTCCTGGAGGACCTGTGTTGCCCACTTAAATTAGGAGACTGGGAACACGAAGCCGAAGATATACTATGAAGGGCTCAGAGCTGCTTTAGAAATTAGGATTTAACCAAGCATGTAGCTAGAGAGATTTGGATCCTCTAAGGAGGTTTACTTATTTATCAGTAGGGAAAGAACCACGCTAGTAGCAAACCCTGAATGGGCCCCTTTGGGGTTAGGCAATTTGTAGTTCTAAGACTCGGGCCGCCTTGGAAACAGACTAGAGATGCTGGGCGCTCCCTGCTGCCAGGGTGGTCTTGCTCTCCTCACCATCTACTCAGCCAGCAAGCCCCCAGCCCCGAGACACTGACCCAGGAAAGGCTCCACGCTCTGTGCTCAGCCTAGCAGCTGGTGGTCAGGCCAGCAGATACCCTCTGTCTCCCTCCACAGGCTGCTCCGGGCACTTGGGTGGAACCTGTATGCACCGGACCTCCTCTCTGAAGCAAGTTCAACATCTCTGCTCCAACCTACTGGGTAGTGGCAGCATCTTCCTGGACCCACTGATTAGTGTGATAACAAAGCGTTCACTTCTGCGGTTGGGAGCCCACATCAGCTGGGTTTTCCACTACTTCAGAACCCAATCTGCCTTTTCCCTTGGCTGAGTGCACACTAACTCTGGATTATGCCACTATAGCTTTTCTCAGTGGATCTTTATCCTATGGTGCCCTGACTTTCAGGCCCATCACTGTCCTCCAGTGTTTCAACAAGCGCTGATTAATGCCCCTTTTGGGGAGGGCCTCGCCAGGATGGGGGCAAGGCCTTCTTTGAAGGACACTGGAGACAATTGCCTTCAAGACTTAAGGTCACTGATGAGAAAACTGTGCCCAAGCTGATTGTCCTGTGCCCAAGCTGCTTTCTGTCCATGACATTGGCCACTTCCCAAGCACAGAATATCTTCAGTGTGGGGGTACTTGCAGAGATGGGATTTCGAGCCATCTGTCAAATGGAATGCCCAGGTTTGGATACTCAGCCCAGAGTTACTGTTCTCCAGAACACACAAGAGCCACATCCCCACTCCCTGTCCAAATGAGGGCAAAGAATTCCCTTGATCAGGGGTGGGGTTTGTAGGTAATTAAACAACATGGTGATAGATGGCTTCATTTTTTTCCCCTTCTGATTGCAAGTATTGTTTAATGATAAAAAAAAATTAAGATCCTGAGGCCAGCATGGTGGTATAGTGAATTAAGCTACCATCTAGTGATGGCATCCCATACAGGTGCTAGTTTGAGTCCTGGCTGCTCCACTTGCAATCCAGCTCCCTGCTACTATACCTGGGAAAGCAGCAGAGGACAACCTAAGTGCTTGGGCCCCTGCACCCCTGTGGGAGACCTAGAGGAAGTTCCTGACTCCTGGCTTTGGCCTGGGCCAGCCCCAGCTATTGCAACCATTTGGGGAATAAGTGAATCAGTGGTTGGAAGATCTCTCTCCCTCTCCCTCCCCCTCCCCCCCTTCCCCCCACCCTCTCTTTCTCTGTAACTCTGCCTAAAACTAAATAAATAAATAAATAAATCTTTAAAAAATTTAAAATCCTAACCATTGTAGAAGTACTTATCATGGAAAGCTTAAAGTCTCTAATGATCCACCTATCAAAAAAAATTTTGGATCTAATATTATTTTACAAAAAGATTTGATTTTGCAACATCCTTTTTTTCTTAATGATTTATTTTTATTAATTTGAAAGGCAAAGTTACACAGAGGCAAAGGCAGAGAGAGAGAGAGAGAGAGAGAGAGGTCTTCCATCTGCTGGTTCACTCCCCAAATGGCCGAAATGGCAGGAACTACACTGATCCAATCCGAAGCCAGGAGCCAGGAGCTTCTTCTGGGTCTCCCATGTGGGTGCAGGGGCCCAAGGACTTGGGCCATCTTCTACTGCTTTGCCAGGCCATAACAGAGGGCTGGATTGGAAGTGGAGCAACCGGGACTAGAACCGGCGCTCGTATAGGATGGCAGCACTGCAGGTGGTGGCTTCACCCACTACATCACAGTGCCGGCTCTGCAGCATGTTTTTCTCTTGGGTAACTTTCCCTGTCACTCTGACTTACCTTGTTCTTTTATTGTTAAAAGTACTTCTTTTTTTTTTTAATATTTCTTAATTTCTTGATTTGAAAGGGAGAGAGAGAGAGACATAGTGAGAGAGAGAGGGAGAGAGAGCAAGTGAGCTTATCTTCACTGGTTTATTCCCCAAATGCCCACAGTGGCCAGGGGCCTAAAACTGGGAACCAGGAACTCAATCTAGGTGTTCCGCACAGGTGGCAGAAGCCCAGTGACTTGATCCATCACCGCTGCCTCCCAGGGTCTGCACTGGCAGGAGCTGGAGTCTAGAGCTGGAGCTGTGGATTGAAGCTGGCTACTCTGATATGGGACACGGGTGTCTTTTTTTTTTTTTTTTTTTTTTTTACCCAGAAATCTTTTATTTGAGGTATATAAACTTCATGCATTTCATAATACAACTTTAGGAACACAGTGATTCTCCCCACCCTACCCTGCCTCCCGTCAGAACACCAGTGTCTTAACCACTAGCTAGGCCAAATGCCCACCTGCTCTGTTCTTTCCGATGCTGCAGTTTCGTTATGCGAATGAAGCAGGACTCAGCAAACTGCCCCCTTTTTGATAGACGTGGAGTTCCTTCCTTAGACATGCATATTTTTGGATCCTTGTGTACGTCTGAGCTTGGTTCGCTGTAGCAGAAGACCTTGAACTGAGTGCTTTAAACCACGAGCATTCACGTCTGAAGGTTCTGGAAGCTGGGCAGGTGAGGACCCAGGAGCTGAGCGCTTTGCTTCCTGGGAAAGCAGGTGGCCATAGTGTCCTTCTTTTTTTTTTTTTTTTTTTTTTTTTTTTTTTTTTTTTTGACAGGCAGAGTGGACAGTGAGAGAGAGAGACAGAGAGAAAGGTCTTCCTTTGCCGTTGGTTCACCCTCCAATGGCCGCCGCGGTCGGCGCACCGCGCTGATCCGATGGCAGGAGCCAGGAGCCAGGTGCTTTTCCTGGTCTCCCATGGGGTGCAGGGCCCAAGCACCTGGGCCATCCTCCACTGCACTCCCTGGCCACAGCAGAGGGCTGGCCTGGAAGAGGGGCAACCGGGACAGAATCCGGCGCCCCGACCGGGACTAGAACCCGGTGTGCCGGCGCCGCTAGGCGGAGGATTAGCCTGGTGAGCCGCGGCGCCGGCCCATAGTGTCCTTCTTGCTGTGACCTCAGCAGTGGAGAAGAGAAAGCGAGCTCTGGTCTCTCTTCTTGTAAGGATAGGAGTCTCATCATGGAGCCTCACCCTCAAGATCTCATCAAACCTAAAGATCCCACCTTCAAACCCCATCACGCGGGGGCTCAGGGCTTCCTCGCGTGAACTGTAGGGGAAGACAAATATTCAGTCTGTGACACTGTATTTCTGTACCATGAGTGTCTGTGATGGAATTGCCGGTTCAAAGCCAATATGCATTTTAAATGTTAATCCATATTGCCAATCACCCCTCCAACAATGATGGCACCCACCAGCACTGTCATCAGTGCCTAACGAGAGTGCCAGTTTCTCTGCATCTGTAAGAACAGCGTTATCATTCAGTACAATTTAAGTTCATTTTTGGATATTTATTATCTCTTACATCAGGGTACAAAGAATTCAAAGGTATGGTATTTGCCTTTTAGATAGGCGCTTTTTTTTTTTTAAAGTTTTATTTATTTGAAAGACATAGTAACAGGGAGACAAGGAAAGAGATTAAGGGAGATCCTCTATCTGCTGGTTCACTCCTCCAGTGCCTGCAAGGGCCAGGACTTGGCCTTACCGAAGCCGGGAGCCCGGACCTTCATCAGGGTCTCCCACATGGCTGGCAGGGGCCCAAATGCTCGGGCCAGCGTCTGATCCGCTGCTTTCCCGGGCATGTTAGCAGGGAGCTGGATCCAAAGTGGAGCAGCTGGGACTCAAACTGCACTCATATGGGATACCATGGGGGGGGGGGGGGACAGGTGTCAGCGTTACAGGGGACTTTAATGTCCTGTACCACAACACTGGCCCCAAGATCGGCCTTTCTTAAGATGTTTTTATTTGACTTTCATTTTCAGGACCTGGGACCCTGAGCCTCCAGTGTAGTTCCTGCCCAGTGTGTTGCTGCACTGACTTGTTCCCTGGAGCTGACCCGCTCCCTGGCCCCATGCCCACAGGGGTGGGTCTTAGGGGTCCCCAGGGGGAAACAGCTGATTCCCAAGCTCCCAGCCTTCATGGGACCAGGGCTGAGGAGACATCTTGCAGCTGATTTTGTTCTAAGCTCCCTTCCAAACGGCCTTGCCCAGCAGGCTGTGGAGCGCTCATTTCCTGCCCCAGATGGCCTCGCCAGCCTGGGCACCCGGCTGGGGCAGGGAACTCTCACCTCCCGCGTCCACATTAGTGCCGCTGCCCTGAAGGCCAACGGCGCTCTCAGCTGCGCTCCTTCCGGCCTCCTCCGCAGTCCCGTGACCCGGAGTGGGGGCTTGGCGAGGGAGCCTTGTCGCCCAGGATCCCCGCAGGCCACCCAGGAGTAATGCTGCTTTCTCCCAGGTGTGCAGTGGGAGAGGCTCTTTGTTTTAAAACCCAGGACCCTCCCTAGGGGCAGGTGGTGCACTGACTTCCTCCTCCTGGAGCCTTGGCCTGACCTTTCTAGTGTTTTCTCTCCCTGCCCCTAAGGGCTCACCCTACAACACACCTTTATTCCTGGGGCACAGGGAATCCCTGCTTGTCCTCCTGGGAGTTACCTCTAGCAGCCATTCACACACTGGTATGAATGGAATGTGCTGGTTATCAGACCCTAGAGATGAGATCTGAGCTACCAGTAGGGGCCTTTAGCCGTGGTTCCTTCTTGTCTCGCTGTGTCCATGTGGTTCTCTCCCGGGTTTGGAAGGGCTCAGGGAGCTGAGACATTGAGAAGGTCAGGAGACCCATAATAATGTCATCCTCTAGAACCTGCCCTTGCCCGTCGCCAGTGCTAAAATGATGACTTCCTTCCCCCCCCCCCCCCCACCGAAATGATGACTTTTAAAAATATATTTGTGTCTTTGAAAGCTCTTTTGGCTTAGTCCATTCAATACACACAGAGAGAACTTTCAGATGAGTCGAGAGCGAATACAATGAAAGACACAAAAGTGGATCTGAAGTGTTAAGACAGCCAGGTGCGGGTGATGAAGATGTAACTTGTGGGACTGTCACCCCGAAGCTACCGTAATTCTCCAGTGTGAACCCAGAGATGTGGCAGTGTCCCATTCATCCCGACCAGTTCTCAGGCTGACATCTGCAAGGTGACAGGTTAGTGACAGGGAACACAGAGAAGGGAAAACATATCAATCCGAAGGGCAGCCCAAGGGCAGCCTTGTTGCATTTGCAGAGTCTGGAAGCTCTGGTGCCAGAATCGTGACCAAGAGGCAGCGTGCAGGTGGTCACTTGTCATGTTTAGGCTCAGGGCCCTGGTTTGAGAAATTGTGTTTCCTGATAAGCAGGCAGGCTATAGGCCATTTGTGCTGTACTTGGGGGTCCTCAGTCCCTCTGGGATGTCCCCAGGGCTGGGTGGATGGCTGTGATCTGATTGACTGACCTTGCATTTCTGGGTGTGTCATCCACCTCCCAGAGGCAGCGGAGGCCTGGGTCTGATTCCTTTTTCCTCTCCGGGCCCTCGCTGTGAGCCTGAGATTTCTCCTTGCAGAATTCTGGATGCTTCTCTTTGAAAGAGACCTTGAGGACTCATCCAGTCTGCTCCCACTGGTTGCAGATGGAGAAACTGAGGCTGTATTCTTCAAACCTATGTGGGGGTGGGGATAGGGAGGTGTCGCCTCCACGCGGTGCTTGTCCCAGGGGATTCCCAGTAAGGAAGGTCGAGCCCTGGGGACTTCCCAGTGCTGTCCTGAGTTCCAGGTCAGCGCCCCAGGCAAGGCTGGAAAGTTACTTTGTAGGAGGCACAGAGAGCAACTTTTTTTTTTTTTAAGATGTATTCATTTATTTATTCAAAAGACACAGCAACAGAGAAGGAGACGTGTTGAGAGAGAGAGAAGTCAGGAGCCAGGGACTCCATACAGGTCCCCCACATGGGTGGCAGAGACCTAAGCACTTGCGTCGTCATCTGCTGCTTTCCCAGCGGTATTAGCAGGAAGCTGGAGGGGAGGCAGAGCTGCCAGGGTTCCCACCGGCGTGTTGCAAGCTGGGGTTCGTCCAGTGCACCACAGCGTGGGTCCTGAGGAAGCAAAGTCGTAAGAGAATGTTCGTTTTCTTCTCTCTTCAGAGAAGAGCTGTTTCTTGGCAGACGACACTGCAGTCCAGGGTGGCTGCAGGGCCCACTCCAGGGCACAGAGTTCCAAGGCCCACTTCAGAGGGGTTGGGCCAGGGGATTGCCAGGCTCAGCAAAGAGTGCTCGCTAAGACCTGAACGCGGGAGAGGGGCCTGAGCGGAGCCCACTGGGGAGCTGTCCCTGGGCAGAGCGGACGAGTGCCTGGGCGCAGTGGACTCTTTGCTGCTGGTCCCGAGCTCAGTGATGCCAGAGTAGAGAGTGCCCAGAGCCACTAGAGGACCCCACTGCCCAGCCCGGGTCCTGAGTGATTGCCCCTGAGGGCGGGACGTGGAGTAGACAGAAGCCATTGGCTGTGCCCCTGTGCACAAGCAGACGCTGCTGCGAAGGTAGCACTGTCAGTGGCTTAGCGACAAGGGGACATGTGTGTGAACCGAGTGACTGGGATGCCCATATGTTGGTCTGTTGCTCTGTGCTCTTGCTTGACCACCACTGCCATCGCTGTCCCCATAGCCCATTCCTCCCGACTCAGGTCACCTGGTCTTTAGTCCAGATGGGTTTCCATGCTTGCAGCCTCTCCCTGTGAGCCCACCTCTCCGAGAGGCTGCCCGCTGGAAAACTCCCCCTTCCTGGCTGAGGGAGGCCAAGTCCGTGGGCAAGGCTGCCAGTTCCCCGTGGTGAGCTGGCTGAATTGTATGCATAGGAGCTTGTGGGTCTGGCAACCTACCTACCCACTGCTCCAAGAGAAGACGCAAAAATGTCCTCTAAGTTGGCCTGCTGCCCCCCTGCAAACGTGGTAATTCCAAATGTCACCTTGGCATTTTCTTCTCAAATAAACTCTGTCTTGTTCACATCACAAGGAAGCTGGAAACATGGGCCTCGGAACTTCTGTGAGGGTTGCTCAGTCCTCTGATTGACTTGCTGTGTGACATGTTGAACTATTCAGTTCTTTCATGGGTAAATGTGAACATGGGCTTGGAGATTTTTATCCATGGAGTCCTGGAGACTTGGACTTGATTTTGAGTCAAAGAAAAGAATTGGGTCTTCCATAGTATGTGAATATGTCAATGTATGTATATATAATAAAAGGTAGCTAATATTAATTGATTTTTGAAGAGCCAAATGAATTTTTTTAAAAATCACATCTGGGGGCCGGCGTTGTGGCTTAACAGGTTAAACCTATGCCAATGACTCTGGCATCCCATATGGATGCTGGTTTGAGACCCAGCTGCTCCGCTTCTGATCCAACTCCCTGCTAATGCACCCGAGAAAACAGTGGAAGATGGCCCAAGTGCTTGGGCCCCTCCCTCCCCATGGAAGACCTGGAAGAAGCCCCAGCCTCCTAACTAAGGCCTGGCCCAGCCACCATCGTTAGGGCCATTTGAGGAGTGAACCAGCAGATGGAAGATTCTCTCTCTCCTCTCTGTGTAATTCTGCCTTTCAAATAAATAAAAAATGAATATAAAAAAATGTTTTCTTGAGAAAAATCACATCTGGTTCAAAAGTTTAGGCTATGTAGACTAATAGCACTGCCATCAGAAACTATAATTAGGAGGAGATTTGGAAGGAAGAGCTTTGTTCATTGGTAAGGCAAGGAAGCAGATGTATCACAGGAGCACATTGAATTTAAACAAGAGTTTTTGCCTCTGGGACACATAGAAGATTTTTATACTTTAGTTCCTCGTAAAGCCTTTGTGAAACACACAAGATACATGCAGAAATCACCCCATTTTTTTTTTTAAGGATTTCATTTGTTTTTCTTTGAGAGGAAGAGTTACAGAGAGAGAGAGGAAGAGACAGAGAGAAAGAGCCTCCATCCTCTGATTCACACCCTCAATGGCCGCAGCTGCTGAAGCTGGGCCAATCGGAAGCCAGGAGCCAGGAACTTCATCTGAGTCTCCCATGTGGCAGCAGGGGCCCAAGCACTTGGGCCGTCTTTCAATGCTTTCCCAGGCCATAGCAAAGAGCTGGATTGGAAGAGGAGCAGCTGGGACACGAACCAGTACCCATTTGGGATGCGGGCGTCGCAGGCAGTAGCTTAGCCTACTACACCACAGCACTGGCCCCAGAAATCACGCCATTTTGAAGACAAAGAAACAGAGACTTAGAAGGTAACCTTGACACAATAAACAGGGGTGGGGTGGGAATCCAGGGTTTCTTACTTGGAGACGATACATAATTTTTCATCTTTTGCTCTGACAAGACCTTGAAGAGAGGCTGATGGTTTCCCTAGGCAATCAGCTGTCAGCCTGGCCACAGGAGAGGAGGGGGAGGGTTGGAGAGAGGATGGAGTGGGGAGGAGGGCCAGGCTCGGTACTGTGGCCTGTCGTGAGTGTCTGGGAGGAAGCAGGATGGGGTTGGTGTGGAGCCTCCTCCTGGCAGAGCTGCTGGGGCTGGCCTCCCGGTGGCCTCCAGCCATGCAGAGGGCAAGGTCTGGGGACCTCCTGGATCAACAGCTACACAGGGCTATTTGCATTTTCAGAATGAGTTCCTTGACCTTGATCGATTAGAACCCTCTGATAGGCCCATTCCTTTGGAACTTCCTTTGCTGGTCCTGTATCAGACCAAAACTGTTTCTGAGAAACACATATGGAAAGTGTGTTTTTCTTTAAACATGCATATGTGTGAAAAAAAGACATCTAGAAATCGCTTTGGACGTTTACTTTTAACCGCACTTATTTATGGACAAGTCAAGCAAAACAGACTTGGTGCCAGGGAGACAGATTTGGTGTGGGCCACTGTTTATATGGAAAGACTGGGTGTTCTGGGCTGTCCCTAGGGAATCTCCTAGGCTCCGGAGACATGGAACGCATTTCCTAGTATAGAATTTCTTTGGATGGTTAGGAGTTGGGAACTCTGTGCGTGACAATATTAGTTACCATGTGGGATTTTCAACAGAGAGGAAGCTGGAGGGAGGCCTTGGAAGTCAGAAGCACCCAGGATGCTGGGTATTAGAGAGAACTTGAATTCCAGTCCCCGGTTCCTCATTAAAACACCTACTAAGGGGTTCCCCCAATGCCCCCCTTTCACTCACACACCCATCTTGATGGGGAACACACCGGGTTATTCACTCTTCTACCCTGCGAGTCCACTTTAAGTAAGGAAGTCATTCTAAGGCTAGATTCTACTTTAAGGAAGTCATTCTAGACAGATCCATACGAGAGGCATGAATAGGGCAGTTCCTCTGACATGGCTCAGAGTAGCAGAAAACCGGAAACAACCTAAGTAGCCACAGGAGAGTGGCTAAGTCATCGGTCTTAGCCATGATACTGTGCAATCTTTTACTCATACTACAGTTCTTTATTGAGTGCCTACTATCCACTACGCACAGAGGAGGTGTGAAGTACATCGTGATGGCCAAGGTTAACATGGTCTCAGCTCTCCTGGAGCTCACAGATTTTGTCCAATGCGAATTGGAAAAAGCAGAGTCTTTGGAGTGTGAGCCCATTTCATTCTCTGCAGACAGAAACCTCAGCAAACAGTTTGAATGGATAACAAAAGTACAGAAGAATGGGGCATTGAGCCCATGTGCTTCTTTGCCCTTCTGTACTTACCAAGTTTTCCCCCAGTGATCATTAGGATTTTTGTCATTTAAAATACAATTTCTTTTAGGAAAAGAAAAGAAGTCATGAGACTCGGGGTGTGGACTCAGCTCCTCCTTGAATTTGTCAAGAGCCCTTAGATGGGTCGCAGGGTCCCCGGAACGTCCTCTGGTGGACCCCCCCCCCCCACCTCTCATTTTGAGGTCGGAAGCTCCTGTGGCTTCTGAGGACAGCAGTCTTCTGCTGCAGGGCCAGCTGCCCAGAGCTTTTTTCTGGGGAGAGGACGGCGGCCAGGCTGCCTGGCCGGAGCCCCAACCCCTGGGCACTTTCGGTTTTCAGGGCACTGATCCTCCAGGAATATGGTCACATCCTCAAATGGGGAAGAGAGTTTCCCTATTAGCCTTAGAAATGAATTAAGGTGGTGCCTCTTATCTGTGAATACACCTCGTGATTGGTTTAATTGGACTGCTTCAGCTGAAACCCACTGCACCTCACCCCACCAACGGACCTTACACGAGTGCCAGCCACTATGTTTTGCAGACGTTTTCTTGGTTAAGGCTCACGACACCTCCTGAAGTGTCACCCCCATCTTATCAGACAGTAAGGGATGGAATGACATAGAGGAGCCACCAGGGCTACACAGATAGTAAAGTTGAAGCTCGAATGAAGATAAAGAATTGTTTCTTTTCCCCACCCAAAGAATGTCCTGGTGTGACAGCTCCTGTTTCCTCTGTGTTAAGTCCACGTCTTCTACACTTGAGTCTCTTCTAAGTCTTCTTACATACCATGGCCAGGTCAATCTTTCGTGACGTCATCTGCTGCCTTCCCTAGCACATTCAGGGACTGCTCATTGTCCAGGGTGAAATCCAAACGTATGGGTTGGGAATTCAGGATTTTTCATAGGCTCCAATCTTGCCTTTGTCACCGTCTTCCCTGTCCCTCCCAGGAGTGACCCCTTGGCTCCGCTGAGTTGGTCTGTTTTACCGACCTCTGAGTACGCTCTTGACCGTCCTCGCTCTGAGCACTGTGTTTCTTGGCTCTTCTGGTGAAGAACAAGAGGAATGTTCTTTCTCCCCCTTTCCTTTGTCTACCCATCCTTTGGGGCACTGTTCAGGTTTTTTCTTTTTTTAAAAAATGGAGAACATTTCCTTGACTATCTTGGCCTATGGTTTGATCTCAGTTATCACCTATATATTATGAAGGGTCTTCAAAGAGTTCCTGAAAATACATATTATGAAAAACCATGCATGGGCCGGCACCGTGGCTCACTAGGCTAATCCTCCGCCTAGCGGCGCCGGCACACCGGGTTCTAGTCCTGGTTGGGGCGCCAGATTCTGTCCCAGTTGCCCCTCTTCCAGGCCAGCTCTCTGCTGTGGCCAGGGAGTGCAGTGGAGGATGGCCCAAGTCCTTGGGCCCTGCACCCCATGGGAGACCAGGAGAAGCACCTGGCTCCTGGCTCCTGCCATCGGATCAGCGCGGTGCGCCGGCCGCAGCGCACCGGCTGCGGCGGCCATTGGAGGGTGAACCAATGGCAAAGGAAGACTTTTCTCTCTGTCTCTCTCTCTCTCTCTCTCACTGTCCACTCTGCCTGTCAAAAAAAAAAAAAAATTAAAAAAAAAAGAAAAAGAAAAACCATGCATGGATTTCCAGAATGTCTGCACCAAGATCAACTTTCTCTCTTCTCTTCTCTTCTCTTCTCTTCTCTTCTCTTCTCTTCTCTTCTCTTCTCTTCTCTTCTCTTCTCTTCTCTTTTCTTTCTTTCTTTCTTTCTTTCTTTCTTTCTTTCTTTCTTTTTTTTGACAGCTAGAGTTAGTGAGAGAGAGACAGAGAGAAAGGTCTTCCATCTGCTGGTTCACTCCCCAAATGGCCGCCATGGCCGGTGCTGCACCTATCCATAGCCAGGAGCCAGGTGCTTCCTCCTGGTCTCCCATGTGGGTGCAGGGCCCAAGCACTTGGGCCATCCTCCACTGCCTTCCTGGGCCACAGCAGAGAGCTGGTCTGGAGGAGGAGCAGCCAGGACTAGAACTGGCACCCATATAGGATGCTGGTGCCGCAGGCGGAGGATTAACCAAGTGAGCCACAGCGCTGGCCCCCAGCTTCTCTTTTAATTCCCTTTTCTGAGAACTTTACGAAGCGGCAGTCAGCATCCAGGTCGTGCCGAGCTGTGACCTGCTCAGTGCGTTGCATGTCACAGGGACTCCAGAATTCCACAGAAGACTGCACAGAGCAGCAGGTGAGGGGAGCACTTCCTGCTGCCGCCCTAAAGCACTGCTCCAGCAAGGGAGCGTCCCCTCCCCTGCAGAAAGCAAACAGCCAGCGGCTCCTGTCCCAGGTTCCAAACCGCGTCTTCTGGGGCAATAGCTAATTACTTGCCATGCAGTTGCCACCCACGACTAATCCTATTTTCTGAATGAAATGGAAGCAGAGCGATGAAAACACTTGCCTGACCTCAAGGCTAAGCCGTGGGTAGAAACAGCACTTGAACTTGGGTTTCCTTCTGCCAGTTCCCCCTCTTGTTCAGAGCAGACCTTTGCATTAAAGGGTCAGATGGGAACTATTTTAGGTTTCACAGGCCAAGTGCTGCCCTTACAGCCACTCCACTGTGCCTCTGTCAGACAAAGGCAGCTTAGACAATGCATAAACCAGGAGGTGTGCCTGTGTGCTGATAAGATGCTATTTACAAAAAAAAAAAAAAAAAAAAAAAAAACAGGCAGTGGGCTGGATCGGCCTAGATTTGAACACCGAGCAGGCCTTGCCCTTGGGTATAGGCTGATACGCAAATTGTGACTAAGGCTGGGAAAGCCTGGTTAGGGTCAAAGGGGGACCTTGTGGATCTTCAAGGACAGAGTGTGCTCCCGAACAGGCAGCAGGCAGCCAGTCATCCTGTGAACCTGGGCCTGGTCCCTGGAATGCATGCTGGGGAGTCAGGGCACATGAGCCCCTGGGCAGCCAGGGTGTGCCCTCCCCTATGGAGGGTTAAAGGTTGCGTTGTCTCCCTACACGACTGGAATGTTCCATTGTGCACTATGTCTACACCTGCTACCCACATGCTTTTTTTTTTTTTTTTTTAAGAAATTTATTTTATTTATTTGAAAAGCAGAGTTAGAGAGGGAGAGAGAGAGAGAAACTTCTATTCACTGGTTCAATCCCCAAATGACCGCAATGACTGGAGCTTGGCTAATAAGCCAGGAACCAGGAACTTCTTCCAGGTCTCCCATGTGGATTCAGGGGAAGTGGAGCCGCTGAGACTTAAACCAGCGCCCATAAGGGATGCTAGTGCCACAGGCCATAGCTTTAACCCACTGCACCATAGCACTGGCCCCGTGCTCTTCTATTTCATATCTGCATGGGGAGCCCCAGAACAATCAGTCTTGAATGCTGTGTTGGTCATCACCCACAGCAATGAGCAGTTGCTGGGGCGGCAGAGCTTGGGGTGAGTGACCTTGTCCCTCTGCAGGGATGTGTCACCAGAGGTGCCTGGCATCTGTCCTTGGAGGCGCAGGTAGGTTTGAGGACCAAGTTTTCCACTCTACGTGCTGATGTGAACTGCTTCCTCCCATGACTCCTGCGTAGGAACGCACACCCCTGACCGAAATCTGAGAGTTTTGCCATTAAGGCCAGGCACGGTTATTCCAGTTCTGTTACAAGAATGAGTGTGATTTGTCTTTCTTCTGGGGGACCCAGGGCCTGGAAGAGGAAAGCTCTGCGGTGGTCTTAGAGAATAGTTGCAAATATCAGGAAAATTCTAATTAATTCCAAGGAAGAATTTCACAGATTTCTTTGTAGCTTAAACTCTAAAGAGAGAAAAGAAGGAACCATTTAATCATTCTGTTTAGGAGAAAATCATCCTGTTTAGTGGTTTGGGGTAAAGTTGCTATATTAGGACAGGAACAAGAGACATGAAAAGTAGGCAAATAATCCCTTAGTTTGCTCTTTTCTTTTTTTTTTTTTTTTTTTTTTTTTTTTTTTTTTTTTTGACAGGCAGAGTGGATAGTGAGAGAGAGAGACAGAGAGAAAGGTCTTCCTTTTTGCCGTTGGTTCACCCTCCAATCTGAAGCCAGGAGCCAGGTGCTTCCCCTGGTCTCCCATGCGGGTACAGGGCCCAAAGACTTGGGCCATCCTCCACCGCACTCCCGGGCCACAGCAGAGAGCTGGCCTGGAAGAGGGGCAACTGGGACAGAATCCGGTGCCCCGACTGGGACTAGAACCTGGTGTGCTGGCGCTGCAAGGCGGAGGATTAGCCTAGTGAGCCGCGGCGCCAGCTCCTTAGTTGGCTCTTAACTCTTAGTCTAATTCTTTTCCTATTGGACACACTAGTTAACACTTGCCTAGCAGTTACCTTGTGTCGTGCATCCCTTTAGGAACTTCAAATATGTCAACTCATTTAATCCTCCCCGCAGCCCTGTTGGATCTGTAGTACAGTCCCATTTTACAGGTGAGGATACTGTGGCACAGAGAGCTCAGGAGACTTACCCATCCTGCTGTTGCTGCCTCCGGTTTACACAGTGGCGGTACAATCAGTAAACAGGGATCCATGGCTGCCCACAGTCCCTCCCTTGGCAAAGCTCCCTAGCGCTTTCCTGGCTGTGGCACAGACCCCACCTGTTTAGCTTGCTGGGGGCTCGGCAAGAGTTTCTCATTGACTTTGACCAGTTGCTCAGGGATCATGTCTTTGCATGAGAAAGAATTCAGATGTGAGACAGAGAGTAGCAGGTAAGGGAGGTAGCAAAGTTTAGTGAAGAGAGGACCCCTGACAGCCCAGGGAGACATCTCAGGAAAGGGCTAGGGGCCCAGTGTGCATTGAGACTGGAGACTTTAGGCTTGTTGGGTGTGGGCCCTCCATTTCTCCTCCCCCTACGCCCTTTCTGGGGTGTTGCTGGGTGGAGGGCTTTCTGGGTGTGGGTTCCTTCCCAGCACTTCACAAGGGCCCCCTGCTGAGGGGCAGGTGAGAGTCCCCAAAGCTGCCCCCAGGGAGAGGGCTAGACCCACCTAACCAGACCATTGAACACGGGCAAGTCTTTTGATTTGTAAATGCTGGCTTGCTTTCAAGGCTGGCCTTCATGTTCCATCACATAGAAATTCTCCTTTTTCCATCTGCCCCCCTCTCTCTCACACACACAGGCTCCTGTCAGCCTGGCTGCCTTAGCATGGCCAGTAGTAGTAGGACACCTTCCCCCAGCAGGCTTCCTGACAGTCTCCTTAGCACACTGAGTTGAGCCTGGAGAGCAGACCCGATTCTCAGGGGTGCCCTTGTTGATGAAGCTCAGGGACAGGTGTAGCGAATCAGAAAGCTGTGCCTTACTTCTACGTGAGAAATTGTTCTAGAACATGGCATGGGTGAGCGTGGGGACTGGAGAGGGAGAGCTGGATGGACTTGGATGTTGAGAGGCAAGCGAGGCATCAACTGGTCCCAGTTCCTCAGGTTGCTGAGACCCAAACCTCAGGCTAGGGTGACTGCTGTCCTAGTGCTGGGCAGGACTTGGAAGAGCTCCCTCACCCAAGTGCAGTCCGTGGTGCCCCCTGGTATCCCGACCTCCAGCCCAGGTCCACCCTTCCTTCCTCAAAGGGGGAGCCTTCACTTCTTTAGAAATGCTAACACCAGCAGTTTCTCTTTCTCTCCAGGACTTTGCATCTCTATACCCTCCTCCTATCCCTGCTGGCTGGTCTAAGCTTGTGGAAGGCAGGTCGGGTGTCTGGGGCACAGCCAATACCCCAAGGCTGATGCTGGGCACCCAAAACTGTCAGTGATGCTGTTCTCATGGTCAAGTCAAAGTTCCCCGAGTTCCTCTCTGCTTGCCTAACTACTGCCCCAAGAGATCATTCCCAAGCCGCTTTTTACTTTCATCTTTTTTTTTTTTTTTTTTTTTTTGACAAGCAGAGTGGACAGTGAGAGAGAAGAGACAGAGAGAAAGGTCTTCCTTTTGCTGGGACTAGAACCTGGTGTGCCGGCGCCGCAAGGTGGAGGATTAGCCTAGTGAGCCGCGGCGCCGGCCTTACTTTCATCATTTTTAACACAAAATGAATGGTACAAAACTTGAGCCTTGAATTGAGTTGGTGGGGAGTGCCTTGTACATAAACCATTATGCAAAGGCAATTGTTATGTGCTTAGAGGGGTGGGTCAGGCCGGGTGGCCACTGGAAGACCAGGCCTGAGGGCCGGGAGAGGCCTTGGGAGAGGGGGCTGGGGGAAGGGAAGCTCCAGCCCCAGCCTTGCTCAGTTCAGGCTCCCCTGTGTGTGTTCAGACCCCCGCCCAGTCCTCTCTCCTTATCGCCTCGCTCCGGCCAGAGGGGTCAGCCTGCATCCCTCCGCGTGGCCTGGACACATGCACCCAGTCAACGTGATGTGAGTATTGCACAACCAGCTTCACCTGAACCATAAACAACACTGAAAGACAGGGTCTTCCCCTGACCTGGAGGTTGCCATGGCCACCGCGGACTCCACTGCCGTCCCTTCACAGGGTTGAACTCTGGGCTAATAGGAGGCTGCTCCAAAAAGCCCCTGAAAGATGGGGATTATGAAAAATCTACGGATGGATTTCAAATTTTTTTGCACTAAAATAGCCTTTTAATTCCATTTTCAACAAACTTTAAATTATTTTTAAATGCATTTATTTTCACTTTATTTGAAAGAGAGAGAGAGAGAGATCATCTATCTGCTGGTTCACTCCCCAAATACCCTCAATAGCCAGGAGCCTAGAACTCACTCCAGGTCACCTGTGGGCATGGCAGGTACTCAACCGCTTGAGCCATCACCTGCTGCCCCTCAGGTGTGCATTAGCAGAAAGCCAGATCCAGAGCAGAGGAGCCTGGATTGGAACCCGGCACCCTGGGACGGGATGTGGGCATCGCACACACTATGCCAGACACCTGCCCCTTTCCCCTTGTAGGGCTCACTACTCCAGGAGTCTGGGTGGAGCCTTTATCCCACAGCCTTGTACTTGTACGTGCTGCCTGGAAGCTGCGATAGCAGGCAGGGCCAGGCGGGCACCCCTGGATCAGAAAAGGGAGGGGGGCGCTTTCTTTGCTTGGGCTGGGGGAGGCAGGCAGGGTCCCACCCTAACTAGGAACCTTGTGGAGTCAGAGTGCTGGGTGTGATCCCCCGTTCTGCCTCCTTCCGGCTGGGTAGCCCTCGGCAGTTCACTGTAACCTGTTTGAGACTAGGGTACAGCACTTAATGCAAAGAGCAGGATGTGTTAGATTAGGAAGAGCTATGAGCAAGGCACACACAGGGTGGATGCAGACTTTATGTGGCTGAAAGCACATTTGATTTGTGGAGATCCTGTCTGAGAAAACAATGTACAATTACAAACACCAGGGAATGTTAAAAAGTTCATAGAAAATACAATTTAAAAAATGGAAATCTAAATGCACACGTGGTATCCTCAAAAAGTTCATGGAAAGTGCCTATTATGAAAAACTGCATGGACTTCAAAATTCTTTTCACCAAGATAAAGTTATGCCTTAATTCCATTTTCCAATGAACATTTTCAGAGTACCCAGGTACAAAACCAGGTGTAATCAGAGCATTTATTTCAAATGAGGAAAGAAAACATAAAAACATGTATGTCTGAAAAACAGACAACCTCAACCTTACAAAACCCAGAAAAATGACAAGATGATTACTGATCAGCTGTCTGACATATGTCTGCATTACTTTTTCCTCTACAGTTTTGGAACTGTGTGCTGTTTGATCATTTCTTCAAATGACAGTGACTGTGGAATGCCATCTTCTCTAGAGTGAATAGCAAGATAATTTGCTGATTCCTCAGCATGGTTAGCTAGGATTTGTTTTTTATTGTAGATTTAGAAAAAAATAATTAGCTTCACAGGTAGTTATGGGTAATGTCATGTAAATGTTTAGGACTGTTGTCAAATTTGGGGAAATGTGAAGTTTCTTTCAAATGGAAGCTGTAAGACTTTATGGAATTTTATGCATGCTTGTATATTGTCTTTTTTAAAATTTTTATTTATTGCTTATTTTCATTTTATTTGAAAGGCAGGGAGACAGAGACAGAGAAAGATAAAGATCTTGCACTTACTGATTCTCTTCCCAAATGCCTGCAACAGGAGCAGGCAACTCAATCTGGCTTCCCACTTGGGTGGATCCAAGTTATCTTTTTTAAAAAATATTTATTTTATTTATTTGAAAGACAGAGTTACACAGAGAGGTAGAGACAGAGGTCTTCCATCCTCTGGTTCATTCCCCAAATGGCTGCAATGGCTGGAACTGAGCTGTTCTGGAGACTGGAGCCAGGAGCCAGGAGCTTCTTCCAGGTCTCCCATGTGGGTACAGGGGCCCAAGGACTTGGGCCATGCTCCACTGATTTCCCAGGCATATTAATAGGGAGCTGAATTTGATGTGGAATATCTGGAACTCAAACTGGCACCCTCAGGGCACTGGCACTGCAGGCCAGGGCTTTAACCCACTGCACCACAGAACCAGCCCCAGGATCCAAGTTCTTGAGCCATCATCTGCTGCCTCCCAGGATGTGCAAAATTTGCGGAATTAGCGAGAAAGCTGTAATCTTGCCCAGCTGGTACTCTAACCGAGGCACTGTGATCCAGAGTGGTGGGCATTCCAAGCAGCATCTTTTTTTTTTTTAAGATTTATTTATTTATTTGAAAGAGTTACACAGAGAGAGGAGAGGTAGAGGGGTCTTCCATCCAACAGTTCACTACCCAATTGGCTGCAACAGCCGAAGCTGCGCCAATCTGAAGCAGGAGCCAGGAGCCAGGAGCTTCCTCCGGGTCTCCCAAGGACTTGGGCCATCTTCCACTGTGTTCCCATGCCATAGCAGAGAGCTGGATCGGAAGTGGAGCAGCTGGGTCTTGAACCGGTGCCCATATGGGATGCCGGCGCTTCAGGCCAGAGCTTTAACCTGCTGCAGCCGGCCCCCTCAAGCAGCATCTTGATAGCTGGGCCAAAGATCATCCTTAGCGTCTGATATTAAATTCTGGAAATTGATGCAGCACCTTGCTGGGACCGCTTCCAGAACCCAGGAAGAAGCCTGTGGGAGGGAGAGGCCTTCTACCTCAGCTGGGAGGTCTACCAGTGAGTCCTCAATCAGAGTTAACTGGCTTATATTTTATTGTTTTCTTTATTGACACACATCTTTTCAATTTTACGATTTTTGAATTGGTGGAGAATGTGTTGTCATCTACACTAAATAGAATCTTAAATTTCTACAACAGTCATTCATTCAGTATCATTTGTTAACTGTCTACTTTGGTCTTTGGAAGCTGTTTCTTTTTAAATTTGAAAGGTGGACATGCACACACACACACACAGAGAAAGAGATGAATCATCTCCCATTCACTGGCTCACTCCTCAAATGCCTGCAACAGCCAGGGCTGGGCCAGGCAGAACCCAGGAGCCAGGAGCTCAATGCTGGTCTCCCGTGACCCATGACCTGCTGCCCCAGGGTACAGTCATCAGGGAGCTGGCATCAGGAGGGGAGCCAGGACTCGAACCCAGGCACTCTGACGTGGCACACATGTGTCCCAACTGTATGCCAAATGCCCTCCCCACTTTTGAAGCCTTTTATGACCTCAAGCAGATAATAAAACACTTAGCGTGATATCTGTCATGCAGTAACTGCTTAGTAAGCTTAACCACTGATCTCGCCATCAGCATTCCATCTTGGACTAGGCACTTGGGTATAGAAAGTTGAACTACTGTTCTCCCAGGAGGTAGGAATGGCCCAGCTTTGGGTTAAACTCTGAGACCTCAGTGGGAGTCATGTTTTGTCTCAGGTTCTAATTAGTGTCTTCATTAACCATGATTCTCCTCTGTGGTTCATCTCCATTTATCACTAATATGCTATTATAATGGCTCTGCTTTATACATTAAGCCTTATTTTTTAAAAAATATTTATTTATTTAATTTGAAAGGCAGAATTAGAGAAAGAGAGATCTTTGATCTGCTGGTTCGCTCCCCAAATGACTGCAATGACCAGGGCTGGGCCATGCTGAAGCCAGGAGCCAGGAGTTTCATTTGAGTCTCACAGGTGGGTGCAGGGACCCACGGACTCAGGCCATCTTCCACTGCTTTCTAAGTCATGTTAGCAGAGAGTTGGATCAGAAGTGGAGAACCAGTACTCATATTGGATGCCAGCATCGCATGTGGCAGCTTAACCTGATGTGCCACAATGCTGGCCCCAAGCCATGCTTAAAAGTGCTGAGCGATGACATATAATTTGGTAACATGCTCCCATTTTTAAAAATTCTTATCAGTCTAGTCACTATACTTGTCAAAATATGGTTTTCTCTATTTTTTAAGATTATTTATTAGAAAAGCAGAGAGAGAGAGAGAGAGAGAGAGAGAGAGAGAACCTGTGCGCTGGTTCCCTCCCCCAAGTGCTCACAAAGCCAGGAGCTGGGAGCTCAGTCCAGGTCTCCCATGTGGGTAGCAGGAACTTCAGTAGTTGAACCATCATCTGCTGCTTCTCAGGGTGTGTATTAGCAGGAAGCTGGAATCAGTAGTGGAGTTGCAGTTCAAACCCAGGCACCCTGGTATGGGATGTGAGCAAATGTCCATGCTTGTTTTCTATATATTTCACGGTGATGGAAACATCCTTGAAGTGAGCAGGTGACAGCTCACACAGCTGGGTCCCTGCCGCCCGCGTGGGAGATCCCGATTGAGCTCCAGACTCCTGACTTCAGCCTGACTCGGCCTCTACTGTTGAAGGCACTTGGGGAGTGAACCAATGTATCAAAGATCTCTGTCTGTTTCTTCCTTTTATAAAAGAGGTTGGGTCCAGCACTAACTGTCCATGGGTATCTGTTGAGAAGCTTCTGGTTGTAGGTGACAGAAAACCACAGGGGAAATGTGCTGGCACCTGCACTGAGTCCTGGCTGGGTCCGCTCATCCTTCAAGCAGTCCGGCAGTGCTGGAGCTGCTGATGGGGCCAATCCCACCCAAACCACAAGGCTGGGATATTTGGGGTGCTGTCGGGAAGGGAGACGGGAGAAGTGCTCTGTAAGGGAAACTGCAGACATGCATATGTGTTCAGATTTATATTATTTATTTGAAGGGCAGAGTTACAGAGAGAGAGAGAGAGAGAGAGACCTTCCATCTGTCTGTTCACTCCTCAAATGGCCTCAATGGCTGGAGCCGGGCCAATCGGAAGCCAGGAACCAGGAGCTTCTTTCGGGCCTCCCATATGGATGCAGGGGCCCAGGCATTTGGGCCATCTTCTACTGCTTTCCCAGGCCATAGCAGGGAGCTGGATTGGAAGAGGAGCAGCAGGAACTAGAACTGGCGCCCACATGGGATGCCAGCACTGCAGGTGGAGACTTAGCCCTCTATGCCACAGCACTGGCCCTATAAGTAAATCTTTTTAATAAATAAAAGAAAAATCTTCAGTAGAGGCTGTGAGAGGGGAGCCCCAGAACATGGAGGACAGAACCTGCCCTGATTTAGGGAGTGCATCTTTGCTCAGTAGATGCAATTTGGTGGTTCACTCGGAGGAGATGGGGAAGGTCTGGCCAAGTTTGTTTTCATTCCCATCAGCACTGGATTCTTTGCTGTAATGCTCACATCACACAGCAGTTGTGAGATGTTGCATGTGGATTCAGGGGGAGCCGGTGTTGGCAGAAGCCAGGTTCCTCCAAATGTCCATGGAACCAGGTCCTTGTGGGGAGCCAAAGGTTTCTAGGGATGAAGCCACAGACGTCAGCTTTCTGCTGTGCCCGCTTCTTATGGAGATTCTGTGAGATTCCACTCGTGATGTCAGGGAGGCTTTCACGGAAGCACTAGAGGTGGCTTGTGAGGGGATGAACTCTTTGGTGGTGGTGCAAAGTCCCTGGGAGTTCAGTAGGCCCTGAAGATGACATGGGTGCAGACAATAGCATTGAGCGACAGGTGCATATTCCCTCGCAATCTCCAGTAGATAGGGCTGTGCAGAGGCTCAGGAACACCTGTGATGCACTGGGTGGTCTTAGTGAGTCTCACTCTCTTGTTTAGAACATACAGGGAGAAAGTTAATCTCTTAGTACAGTCTCTGTATTTTCCTCAGGGCTGGCTACGTTTTGAAAGTATTTACAAAATTCACAAAGGTTGATTTTTTGCCTTTTTTGAATTCTCTTTAATAAATATTTGAGGAAATAGTTCCAGCGTGGTGGTCGGTGGTTTTCTAAACCAGAGACAAAGCAGAGAATGACATGGTTCAGGGACAGGTGTTTGGTCTAGTGTGGTTCAAATGCCTGTGTCCCGTGTCGGAGTGCTTTGACTTGGAGCTCTGGCCCCTGACTCCAGCTTCCTGTTAGTGCACACCCTGGGAGGCAGTGGTGATGGCTCAAGTGATTGGGTTCCTCTTATCTACATGTGACACCAAGATTGAGGTCGTGCCCCTGTTTCAACCATGCCAGCCCCATTCTGGCCAGTGTAAGCATTTGGGAAGTGAATCAGCAGACAAGAGTCTGCTCTTTATCTCTCAATTGGAATAAAATATTTTTAAAATAGTCATAAAATTGTTTCTCATCAAATGTCTGTGTTCTGGAAGCATTAGCTTGACACGAAGCCATTGTTTGGCCTTCTGGTAGTCGGATATTAGAAAATGGTTCATTTGATGGATTACAGGGCAGGAGTGGGTAGGATGAGGACAGGAGAGGTCCTAAACACGGATCTGCACAGCTGCTGGAGGTAAGAGTTTCAGGCCTGGCCTCTGTCATGAGCTTCTTTCAAAATCTTTGTGCTTCAGTTTGCGGTAAGAATGCAAGGTTGGTGTGTGACCATTGCCCTGGGTACTCTGGTATTTTATAAGCATGCCTGTCCTTTGCATGGACGTGTCCACCTCTGGGTGAGCATCGTCAGCAGTGAGAGTGGAAAGTGAGAGTGAGCGTGGATTAGCCAGCCTGAAAAATCCTACGCAAAATCCAAATCAGGCCAAACTGGAAACCAGCGGGGAGCCACAGCCCAGGAAGTGGAGTACCAGCTGCAGGCTACATCCTGAGATCCTGGAAATCAGAACTTGGAGCGGGTCAGTAGCTTAGGAGAGAGTGGCCTTTAAGAGAAGGGCTCCAAAGGCCGAGGAGACGTGGGGCTAACGTTTTCCGTTCAGTCCTCCGAACGCTCCGTGCTGATCCCTGGCCAGTGACTTCTCTTCTGTAAGCCACAGTGCCTTCCTCTGTCCACGAGGGTGACAGCTCCTCCCTCGTATGGATGCTGAAGAGTGAAATAAATAATGCAGGTCAAGCTCTTGGCTCGGTGCCCAGCATGTAGGAAGCATTGGAGGGCTCTGGTGGTTATGCATGTTTTATAATTCTTTGGAGCGCAGTAATTGGGTACCTGGTGTTCATTGTTTTGACTGTGGTTCAGGTGGTGAATGTCCTCAGCTGAAACTGACACCACCCTGGTCTTCTGAGGAAATCCAGGAGCAAGGTGGCGTTAGCACAGTCTCTGTGCATGCCAGGTTTCCCACCCATCAAGGCAGAGGCCAGCTCTGCCTGTCAGACACCTTGGCAGGAAGAAAGGAAAGGATGTGCAGCTCAACTTCAAAGCAGTATTTTGTCCACACCCTTCCATAGCAGGGGACTGGAATCCGGTTATCGGACAGTCACAGAGCCATTGAGCTTCGATGGGATGTGTTTCCATGTCTTTGGTTGGAATTGAGTTTTTACATCACATGTTTGATTAAAAAACAACACCATGCACATGTAGGAGAGGTGTCCATTAGAAATCCCCATACTGTCTGCTTAGCTTTTTTGTGAACCCAAAACTGCTCTTAAAAAAAAATCTATCAAAACAACAACAAGAACTCTTGCACGGAGGCCTGAAAGAATGACTTCTCAGTACATACAGAAACCTGTGGGAAAAAAACCTTGCAAGACACACACAGAGACCAACCAGATTGTTGTCAGTAGGTGGCAAAGTCCTTTGCTGTAAATATTGCAAGACTCCTCTTTTTCTACTTTAAGAAAAAAAAAATTGCTTTGCATTTCCGACAACAGCAAGGGCTGGACGAGCCTTTAGTTCGTGTGCGAGAAGCTGTGACCACAACGTGCAAGGTTTTCCTTTTGTGGAGACAGAGTTTGGCCCAAGCTCAAGTTGAAGTTCACGCTTGGGTCTTCATTTGCCTTCCGTGAACTAGGTCGCTTACCTTGAGTGAGGGCTGCACCCCGGGACCATTCATTCCTCTCCTATCAGAAGTGTGCCCGGTGCAGCTGAGCTTCAAACTTTGCAACTTTCACTTTTGGTTAG
The DNA here is from genome assembly GCF_964237555.1 of Oryctolagus cuniculus. Lineage (NCBI taxonomy): Eukaryota > Metazoa > Chordata > Mammalia > Lagomorpha > Leporidae > Oryctolagus > Oryctolagus cuniculus. The sequence continues at coordinate 35,109,629 of NC_091451.1, read as the reverse complement.
TTAGGACCTCCATCCGGCAGTATTTGAATGTGAGTCTTTTCTGTGGCTTTTCTGTGGCTCCTTTTCAAAGTATTCAAAGCAGTTTAAAAATACAGAATGTTCAGCGATCTGACCAAGAGCTAATGTAAGTACTTATTTAGAGGCTTTTTTTTTAATCTATTAGATTTGAAACTCTGAACTCATACGGTGTCCTGGAAATGGATACTAAGATTTAAAAAAGGAGGGGGAGGGGATTGAAAAACATGGGACTACTTATCCTTAGAGTCATAATGCTTTCAGTTGCTACAGTAGCAGCAAATAGCACAGCTTATAAAAACAGAAGAGCTAAACTTCTTTATTTAATATTAAACAGGAAACTGAAAGTATTCGGGAGCAATTGCTGGGTTTTCAGCAAACCTGCTGCCGTGTTTATCTGTGTTGCAAAAGCCTAAATGGGATACTTCCTCTTTTATTCACTGAAGATAGCAAGTTTTAATGAAAATCCTAACCAAAACGTGACCACTGGAAGCGGGTTCTATATCGCCAGGTTTTGAAACAACCTGTTTTCCACTGCAACCAGAGGGAATTTGGAAGCAAATTAAAAACCTCTTCCAGACTGGAAAATGCTTCGCACTTTTGTTTCGCCTTTGTGCCTGGCTGTCACTTATCCAACATGTGCATATGAATATTCGTTCTGAAGACCTGGGCTTCATTTTAAGGTCAGCCTTCAATTTCCAGAGAATATAATTTGCTGCTATTTTTAGCGCATCATGATTGCTCGTAATAACTAATGGAAAAAACTCAACAGAGAAATAAATGTGTAACAGCTGTGGCTGCTTAAACTTGATTAAAGGCCATAAAAAAAAGTAAACAGAAGAATGACTGTGACAATAGATGAGGGAGAGGCAAGTACCCCTGTCATTGTGAAAAGTTTCACAGACATCACTCGCTCCACTTGAGAAGGCTGGCCGTGTCTGTGTTTAAAGTTTACTTTACTGGGTGTCTTGCGCGGGATCAGTGTTGTAGTGAATAATTTATAGCCAGCATGAATGAGCTCATTAGTCACCTTTTCAGACTTTAAATGAGTTTTGTGGTTGTCATTACTCGAGCCTTCTGTTCAGCCACTGAGCAAAATGACAGTTTGGCAGTTGGCTGCCTTCTGAGTGGGGCCGCCTGTTTCCCTTCAGGTCTGCGTTGGCTTTTGTGTTTCCTTGAAATCTTCCCTTTCTAGCCCTGGGCTGGTCCAAGAACTCTCCACGTGTCTCACATGCCTTTTGCACCCCCAAGTTTAAAAATGAGACACGCCAAGGGGGGGCTTGAAAACCAAATTGTGCAGTTGTGTCTGCCAGAGAGAGGGGGTGGGGGGAGAGAGAGAGGGAGAGAGAGTGAGAGAGAGAGAGAGAGAGAGAGAGAGAGATGAGCAGCAACTCCTGCGTGGTATGAGTGTTTTTGTGCTGGGTTTGACTTGCAAGTGATTCAAAAGCAAAAAGCAAGAACTGGCAAGTTGTGCAGTAGCCGAGCCAGGGGCTCGCGGGCCGGCCGGCGTCGCAGACAGGGGATGCCTTCTGGGTTTGGAGAGGGAAGGGTGTTTCCGGACAGGCTTGCCATGTTTCGATTCTGAACATTAAGATGGTGCCCATGGAGAAATTGCGCTGGCGAAGCTGTTGAGTCAGGTTTCCAGGATGAAAGTGGGGGGTTCACAAGAAGACCTTGCCAGCCAACAGAGAGGCCCAGAATGGTTGAAAGGGGGCTTCGCTTCTTCCTCATCTCCTCCTCTCCCGGGTCCAAATCAGTAGGAGAAAGTGAGCCCGTGCAGCTGCCTCCTCGCTGTGCCCTGGAGACTTGCCTGGGAGGCTAGTATGTGGGGAAGAGCAGCCTGGGCACGCCAGTAACCGGTGGGATTTCTTTGGAACGGATGCCCTAAGGACCATCCCTCCCTTTGAACTTGGCTGCGGCAGCCTCTGGAGAGCTATGGCATTCACTCCCTGATACTGGCCCCGCTCCGGAAGGCTAGTTCTCTGTTGCATGCGCGCTGTGGCCCTTGGACAGCCTCTGTTGGCGCTTACGGTGGAGGGATGGTCACATGGGGTCTCTCAGCCGAGTGCCTGGACCCCTGCTCTGAGAGCTCGCTGACGTCCCCCCACCCCCGTGAGCAACAGGCACAGAGGCTGCCATCACCCCCGTGGGCAGCACCCCCTTCCGGGATCCATATTGTCAGACAGCTGGCCCAGCACTGCGTGAGCCATGTAGGAAAGATGCTCGGATTCCTCTCTGGAAGAAATGCCAACTTAAAAAGGACGCCTGGTTGTTTGGGGGCCAAATCTTTAAAACCAGTCGGAGTCACACGGCTTTGAGCAGAGAAGGGAAGTGCTGCTGATCGCACCCACAGAATCTGCAGTCCACGTGGCCACTTCCTTTCTGGCCTCTCAGCCCCTCAACGTGATGGGGCTTTCATGTACTGTCACACCTCACAATACATGGGCACATTTTCCTGCGCCTGAATCTTGATAGTAAAGGCACAAGAGAGAACTTATATTGGGGTGGGAGGTTCCAAACAGCAAGTGTAGGTAACCCTCACTGCCTGATGGAGGAGACCCCTTAGGTTCGGCTACTGCTGTAAGTTGTGTACATTGCTGATTTCCAAAAAAGAAATTTGTACAGCAGGCCATGTGTGGGTAATATTCTAATCTAATACTCTTTCTATTTTTTAAAAGTTGTGGTGCCGGCACCCCGGGTTCTAGTCCCGGTTGGGGTGCCAGATTCTGTTTGGGTTGCCCCTCTTCCAGGCCAGCTCTCTGCTGTGGCCGGGGAGTGCAGTGGAGGATGGCCCAAGTCCTTGGGCCCTGCACCTGCATGGGAGACCTGGAGGAAGCACCTGCTCCTGGCTTCGGATGGGCGTAGCGCGCCGGCTGTAGCGGCCACTTGGGGGGTGAACCAATGGAAAAGGAAGACCTTTCTCTCTGTCTCTCTCTCTCTCACTGTCCACTCTGCCTGTCAAAAATAAATAAATAAATAAATAAAAATAAATAAAAAGCTTGATTTATTTGAAAGGCAGAGTTACAGAGAGAGCGGGCAGAGACAGAGAGATCTTCCTGCTAGTTCACTTACCAAATGGCTTCAATGGCTGGGGCTGGGCCAGGCCAAAACCAAGAACCTGGAACTCCGTCTGGGTTGGGGGCAGGGCCATTTTCCACTGCTTTCCCAGGTGCGTGAGTAGGGGGCTGGATCAGAAGTGGAGCAGCCTGGGTTTGAACCAGTGCTCATATGGGATGTGGGTGTTGCAGATGGTGGCTTAATCCGCTGTGCAACAGGGTGGACCTGTTATCTATCTAACATTGTTTCTCAGAGTGTTGATCAAAAGCGATGCTTTTCCTTTGTTTTAAAAAGGCCATCACAGAGCAAAGAATTGTTTTCTTTCTCATCCCTCTGAAAAGTAAAATGAGAGAAGTTATTACTTGGCATGGGAAAGACTTTGGCAGACGTAGCTACCAAAACCCATGAGGCTGTAGTACTTGGTGTACTCGCCGGAGACAGGAAAACAATAAAAGCTCTTAGGCATTTTGGAGGATGAGAAGGTTGATGATGCTTTGCTTTGACTCATCTGTACACCCAGTAGATACCAGCTTCGGAGAGGGACAAAAAGCAAACTTTTTTCTGTTAGGCGATCAATTATTTTTTCAAGATTTATTTTTTATTTATTTGAAAGGAAGAGTTAGAGAGAGAGGGAAGAGATGAAGAGCTCTTCCATCGCTGGTTCATTTCTCCAATGGCCACAACAGCCAGGGCTGGTCCAGTCCAACGCTAGGAGCCCAGAGCTTCTTCCTGATCTCCCATGTGGCTGCTGGGGCCCAAGGACTTGGGCCATCCTCTGCTGTTTTCCCAGGTACATTAGCAAAGAGCTGGATCAGAAGTGGAGCTGCTGGGTCTCAAACTGGTGCCCACGTGGGATGCCAGCACCACAGGTGGTGACACCACAACATCAGTCCCAGCAATCGATATTTTTAATTTCCACTGTGCCACACATGATTAGAAGTGTAAGGCAGGGTCCTTGCCCCTCAAGGCACTTACAGTCTGACATTCAATATCTAGTTGATTTAGTTTCTGTTACAGAGTTACACCATACTGTATTGATTATGACATTGAAGATGAACTTTTTTTTTTTTTTTGCAAGTGATGCCTTTTCATTCCATTTAACATTCCCCTCTTCTTTCTTCCTCCTTATTTCTTGGTCACAGTTTTTCCTCCCTTGAGACCTGCTGCTGCTCCTAGCCTTTATACCCTTGACTTCCAAGTGCTCTGGATTGATCTAAAACAGCCTTTGGTTCCCACTGGAACATTGCAAATGCTGGGGACTGTATGGACTCCTGGCCCCATCTCTAACTAGCTGTGTGACCTTGGGCAGGTGGCCAGACCTCACCGGGAATGAGGTTAATAATAGTCCCTACTTTGCATGATTAATGTGAGGTTGAAATCAGTGCATATTTGCAAAGTCTTAGAACCCTGGCACAAGGGTTTATTAAATACAGTCAGTCCTCATTATTGGCAGATTCCATGTTTGTGAATTTGTCCCTTCCCTCAAATTTATTTGTTATCCCCAATCTGATACTTGCGTTGTTTTCATGCTCACTGGCAGATGTGTTGAGTGGTGACAAATGGGCAACACTTCACCATCTTGTTTCAGCACTCATAATGTCAACAAGCATCATTTTGGTGGTCTACTCAGTGCAATGCTTTTTGCAATTTTGTGCTTTTTTGTTGGTGATTTTGTTGTTTAACATGGTGCCCAGGCATCATGTCGAAGTGCTGTCTGGTGTTCCCAAGCCCATGGCCATTACAGTGTGCCCCAAGGAGAAAATCTGTATGGTCAAAAAGCTTCCTCTGCCACGAGTCCTGCTGCCAGTGGCCGGGAGGTCCGTGTGAAAGGCAAATCTCTCGCGCGCTCTCTCTCTCTCTCTCTCTCTCTCTCTCTCTCTCTCTATATATATATATATATATATGGAAACACAGATAAAATAAGGCTGAGTGTTGATGAGTTGATGAAAATGTGGTGATCACAGGAACCTAAGTCCCCTGGGAGCCATGGTTCGGTATTGGCTAATTCTGCATTTGTGATACATTGTAACTGCCACAGATAAAATGAGAATCAACTGCGGGTAGATGGAATCCAAGGGCTCTGGGCAGCAGCGTCTGCCAGTGGAAACTGCCTGCTCCAGCACTGCAGGGAGTGGCCCTGGGAGGGCAAGAGAGCAGCTCTGGTCACGTGGGGAGCCTTGGCTGGGAACAGATTTTCTATCAGATTCAAAATAATTAAGATGTATGCATTTGGTTTCTTTTATGCATAACTATTATAGAGATTAATTTGGAAATAGCAAATATTCCCCTTCCCCACAAATTCTATTCTGTTTAAAAAAATTTTTTTAAGAATTACTTACTTGAAAAGCAGAGTTAGAGTTAGAGTTAGAGTTAGAGTTAGAGTTAGAGTTAGAGAGAGAGAGAGAGAGAGAGAGAATGTTCCATCCACTGGTTCACTCCCCAAATGGCTGCAATGACCAGGGCGTGGGCCAGGCCAAAGCCAAGAGCCAGGAGCTTCTTCCAGGTCTCTCGCATGGGTGAAGGGACCCAAGCACTTGAGCCATCCTCCACTGCTTTCCCAGGCACATTAGTAGACAGTTGGATCAAAAGCGAAGCAGCTGGGACTCAGCCCATATGGGATGCCAACACGGCAGGCTGCGGCTTAATCCCTGGGGAGGAGGGAGCAAATTCTTTTCTTTTTTTTTTTAAGATTTATTTATTTATTTGAAAGAGTTACACAGAGAGAGGAGAGAGAGAGAGAGAGAGAGAGAGAGAGAGAGTCTTGCATCCAATGGTTCACTCCCCAATTTTCCGCAACAGCAGGAGCTGCGCTGACCCAAAACCAGGATTTAGGAGCTTCTTCCAGGTCTCCCACATGGGTGCAGAGGCCCAAGGACTTGGCCCATCTTCTACTGCTTTCCCAGGCCAGAGCAGAGAGCTGGATTGGAAATGCAGCAGCCGGGTCTTGAACCGGCACCCATAAGGCATGCCGGCGCTTCAGACCAGGGCATTAACCTGCTGCACCACAGCGCTGGCCCCAGAGCAAATTCTTAATTCAAAAGTGTTGGGAACTCTTGATCTTGGAGCCTACATAAACGTTTCAAAATAAAGTTTGTTATTCAAAACCTTTAAACTGGCCCTTCAGGGCCAGTGCTGTGCCGCAGCGGATTAAAGCCCTGGCTTGCAGCACCAGCATCCTATGTGGGCGATGGTTCTAGTCCCGGCTGCTCCACTTCTGATCAGCTCCCTGCTAATGTGCCTGGGAAAGCAGTGGAAGATGTCCCAAATGCCTGGGTCCCTGCACCCACATTGGAGATCTGGAAGAAGCTCCTGGGCTTTGGATCAGCCCAGCTGTGGCCATTGTGGCCATCTGGGGAATGAACCAGTGGATGGAAGACCTTTCTCTGTCTCTGTCTCTGCTTCTCTTTGTCTGTAACCCTGCCTCTTGAATAAATGAATAAATCTTTAAAAAATAGTTAAACCCTATTAAATTTTTTTTAAAAAAAGTTCATAGCAAATGCATATTATGAACAAACTATATGTGGATTTAAAAAAAATTGTAACAAAATAAACTTACCTTTTAATTCCATTTTCCCATGAACTTTTTGAAACATCCTCACTCAGGGTATGAGAATGTGAAAATGATTCAGAAAAGGGGAAAGCTTGGCTTAAAACTAATGGAAAATGCAAAGGGCAGGAAAAAAAGAGAACACGGGTCCATTGTGGCCATATCATGTAATAACCAGCTTCTCATTCCAGCGATTTTGTTATTTTCACCATTGTAAACAATGTCCTAGTGAACACCTTCCCAAATACATTGTTTCACCCTTCAGTTTATTTATTCGATACATATTACTGAGCATCCTCTACATGTCAGCCACTAGGTAGAAATTCTGGCTGTCCACTCCTGAATCAAAAGGACATGAATTGGGGCTGGCGCTGTGGTATAGCTGGTAAAGCCGCTGCCTGTAGTGCTGGCATCCCATATGGGCGCTGGTTCAAGTCCTTGCTGCTCCATTTCTGATCCAGCTCTCTGCTCTGGCCTGGGAAAGCAGTAGAAGATGGCCCAAGTCCTTGGGACCCTGCACCCACATGGGAGACCTGGAGGAGGCTCCTGGCTCCTGGCTACAGATCTGTGAAGCTCTGGCAGTTGTGGCCAATTGGAGAGTGAACCAGCAGATGGAAGACCTCTCTCTCTCTCTGCTTCTCCTTCTCTCTGTGTGTAACTCTTACTTTCAAATAAGTAAATAAATATTTTTTTAAAAAGGGGGCATGAATCGGAGCAGGTGTTGTGGTGCAGCAGGTTAAGTCACTGCTTGCGATGCTGGCACCCTGTGTGAGAGAGCTTGTTTGAATCCTGGCTGCTCTGCTTTTGATCCAGCTTCCTACTGCTGTGCCTTGGCAAACAGTAGAAGATGGCCCAAGTGCTTGGGCCCTTGCCATCCATGTAGGAGACCAGAATGGAGTTCCTGGCTCCTGGCTTCAGCCTGGACCAGACTAGGCTGTTGGGGCCATTTGGGGAGTAAACAGCAGATGGAATATCTCTCTTTCTTTGTCTCCCTCTTTCTCTGCCATTCTGCCTTTCAAATCAGTCTTTTAAACAACAAGGTGCCTGGGCCCTCAAGAACTTATTGCCTCCTGTGGGCAGTCCGGGGGGGTGAGGGGGGTGGGCAGTTAACTGTCTTGTTGGGATTTCTTTCCTGGAGGTTGGAAGTTCAGGATAAATGGCTATGCTCATTTGAATTTTAATTCATTTTTTCATCCTTCCCTCTTGCAAAGTTGTACCCGACCACATTCCTACGATCACTCATACCTGTATTACCATAGTGATTCCTTTTAAGTCTGTGCTGACCCAGTAGGTGGAATATCACAATTGCTTTAGTTTACATTTCTTTGATTATTATTGTGGTTAAGCATTTTTTTTTTTTTTTTTGTGGGAACAGTCCCATTTTTGTTTCTATTTTTTTCTGAATTTGCCCTCTTAACAGGGTGATAATTTATTTTCTTCTTGGAGTTAGAACAGTAATAAGTTAAAATTATTTGCCCATTTTCATATGAATGTCAAGAATTCCCTCATTTATGGTTTGTGTTTCATTTCAGAATTCTGATGTGCCCACAAATTCAAATCACTATGCAGTCAAACATAATTCTTTGGTTTATTTACTTAGCACAAATCATGCTTTCTAGGTGCTAAGGCGTGTTACATGTTCCTTACAAATTTGAATTAATTTGGTCTTCATCACAGTCCTATGAAGTGGGTATTGCTATACTGGGGCAACTCAGAAAAGAGAAAGGCATGCACTTACCAAAGTTATCCAGCTAGTAAATGATAAAATCACTTGAACCAGTGTGTCCAACCGCACTATACCACACCATTTCTGGCCTTGCTATTAGGTTTGGTGAGCATTTTTTCAATTTTTTAAAATCCAAAATGTATTTATTGGGAAGGTATCTCATCTTTCTTTTAAAATAAATTATCAACAAAGATGTATTTACTTATTTGAAAGGCAGCATTACAGAGAGAGAGAAGCAGAGACAGAGAAAGAGAGATCTTCCATCCACTGGTTCTCTCTCCAAATGTCTGCAATGACCAGGGCTGGGTTAAGCCAGGAGCTTCATCTGGGTCTCCCCTGTGGGTGCGGAGGCCCAAGCTGTTTTCCCAGGCACATGAGCAGGGAGCTGGACTGGAAGTGGAGCAGCTGGGACTCAAAGTGGCACCCATATGGGCTGTGCCACCGTGCTGACCCCAATCCATTTCATCTTGACTCAGGGTGCTTTGGGGGCTGCTTCCTTCTGAAGGGGCATCCTCTGTAAGCCTTACATTTCCTCCTGTAGGCTGGCAGAGGGCAGTGGAGCCGCCAACACATACACTCCTGTTAGTGCACAGCTGTGGTGGTATTAGAGCGTCCTGGGCACTTCGATCCATGGCGTAAGAATTGGGGTTTCCTCTTCTCTTCTGGAGACCGATGGAGATTCTTTGCGACAAGCATGTTTGCGTGGGCAGGCTGTCACTGCCAGATAGAGCTATGGTTACTTTTTCTTTTTTTTTTTAATGAATACTTAATTTCAAAGGCAGATCAATAGAGAGGAACAAACACACACAAAGAGAGAAAGAGAGAGTGGTATCTTCTATCTGTTGATTCATTCCCAAAATAGCGGCCAACAGGTAGGGCTGGCTGGGCCAGGCTTAAGCCAGGAACTCTATTCAGGTCTTCCATATCCGGGGCAGGGACACAAGCACTTGGGGCACCTTCTGCTACTTTCCCAGGTGCTTTAGCAGGGAGCTGGATCAGAAGTGCAGCAGCCAGGACCTGAACTGGTGCTCTGACACAGGATGCTGGTGTCGCAAGCGGTGGCTTCCTGTGCAGAATGCAGAAATGCTCCCAGAGTTCCCCCGTTTCTTGGAGGGCAGTTGCTGATTTTTTTTCCTTAGGATTTATTTATTTGAAAGGCAGAGTTACAGAGAGGCAGAGGCAGAAAGAGAAAGAGAGAGAGAGGTCTTCCATCTGCTGGCTCACTCCCCAGATGGCCACAACGGCTGGAGCTGTGCCCATTTGAAACCGGGGGCCAGCAGATTCTTCTGGGTCTCCCATGCAGGTGCAGGGGCCCGAGGACTTGGGCCATCTTGGCTTTGCTTTCCCAGGCCATAGCAGAGAGCTGGATCGGAGGTGCAGCAGCCAGACCGCGAACCGGTGCCCATATGGGATGCCGGCATTGCAGGTGGTGGCTTTACCTGCTACGCCACAGCACCGGCCTTGGTGGCTACATCTTTTCTTTGTCCTGGTTCTTAGTCCTCTCTGTGAGTTGACTAAATCTGGATTCCAGATCACCAGTCTGCACTTGTGTTTATGCTCAGAGGAGTTGACAGGTTCTATATTTTCAGTTTGCTGCCAGTAGGCAAGGTGACAAGCCTGGGTTTGGCGGGGGCACCTGAGCTAATGAACTTGGCTGCACCGGTTCAGCTACACTTTCCTTTGACACACACCCCTCCCCTAAGCCTCCTGGCTCTGTTCCCTGCTGGAGAATTCTAAGAAGCCTTTTCCCAGGCTCCACCCTTCAGAATGGGTCACGAAAACAACAAGAATTTACAAAAGGGCAACCCCAGGAGAGGATGACCAGAAAGCCAAAGGAAGCCTGACCAAGCTTTCCAACTGGGCAAGAGGTCTGGGGTCTTCCAGCTGTGGTCTTCACAGAGGGGAAGGAAGCAAGGTGCTTTTTGTTTTGTTTTGTTTTGGATCCATTACCAAGATCATTCTAGTGCCTTATCTCTAAGAGCCAGTCAGCCCATGATTAAGGCCTTATCTCCGACCATAATCTCTCCCTCTCTTCTCATATTCAATCATTTCCCAAATCCTACTGGTTCTCCCTCTGAAGGTTCTTCTGTAGTCATTGTTTCTACTCTTAGGACTCTTCTCTAACTCCGCGGGCCAGCAGTGGGAGCAGCAGCATCACCTGGGAGTGGGCGCTGGGAGGGGATGCAAAGGCAGGTGGCTCCTTTCAGCAAGTCCTCCCTCCAGCTAGTTCCAGTGGACTCCCAAGTTTGAGAACCACTGCTCTGGAGTCCCACAGCCAACTTTAGAACATTCCATGTGCAATGGGTGTTCATTGCAGAAACTCTGGAAAATGAACAAGTATGAAAGAAGCAGGCGAAAGAAATCACTCCCCAACTCTAACATCACCACTTTAGCATTTTTTTCACCCAATTACACAGACACAGAGAGATCTTCTGTGCAATACTGGTTCACTCTCCACAACAGCCAGGGCTGGGCCAGGCCAAAACCAGGAGTCCAGAACTCCATCCTAGTTTCCCACACAGGTGGCAGGGCCTCTAGTTACTTGAGTCACAACCTGCTGTCTCTCTGGGTGACATTAGCAGGGAGCTGGGACTAGAAGCAGTGCCTGGACCTGAACCCAGGTACTCTGATATGGGGTGTGGGCAAACCTGCCTCCAAAACACATCTTTTTTTTTTTTTTTTTTTTTTTTTTTTTTTTTTTTTTTTTTTTTTGACAGGCAGAGTGGACAGTGAGAGAGAAACAGAGAGAAAGGTCTTCCTTTGCCGTTGGTTCACCCTCCAATGGCCGCTGCGGCCGGCGCGCTGCGGCTGGCGCACCGCACTGATCCGATGGCAGGAGCCAGGAGCCAGGTGCTTTTCCTGGTCTCCCATGGGGTGCAGGGCCCAAGCACCTGGGCCATCCTCCACTGCACTCCCTGGCCACAGCAGAGAGCTGGCCTGGAAGAGGGGCAATCGGGACAGAATCCGGCGCCCCAACCGGGACTAGAACCTGGTGTGCCGGCGCCGCTAGGCGGAGAATTAGCCTAGTGAGCCACGGTGCCGGCCTCCAAAACACATCTTTAAAAAGCATTCCCATTTTGTACGGATTTCCTGTGAAGGTCTTATGTCGTCTTTCCTCTCCCAAAATTCATCTTGGCTTCACTATCCCATTCCGTTCATCTTTTTTAATCCTATTGCATCTAGTGCAACTTCTGGGCTCACGATATTCAGGGAGCCCCTTTGTCCTCTAAACTTAGAGAGTATATGAGCTGCTCCCCCTGGTATTTATTCAGAGTGATTAGGATGTTTGTCCTCTTGTCTACTAACATGTGCCCCTAGACACAGAGACCTTGTTTCTGTGGCACCTAGCATAGTTCCATGAACATGGTGGGCACTCCGTAAATATTTATTCAACATGGGAGTGCATCTTCTATGGCAATCAAGTCGTCATATTTGATAAATCTGCTGGTGTCATTCATTTCTCCTACCTGGAACAAGAGTTTGCAAACAGAATCAGTCCATGGTGCTTTTTGAAAATGCACATTCCTGGGTCACGTTCTGGGAGACTCCTTAGGTGTGGCTTCCCAGGTGTGGCTTCCCAGGTGGTTCTGATGGGCATCTCCAGCCAAGCAGCTCAGGTATAGAACACCATTCCCTACTTCCACAAATGGAACACCCACTCATCTCACTGCATCTCTTCCCTTGTCCAGGCCATCTGTTCCCCCAGGCCCCTTGTCTCAGCTGTGGGAGGGAGGAAGAAGGGGGCAGTCACCTGACTTGGACGAGGCCAATCAGATTGTTTCCCTGAGATTTTGAACTGTGTGGTGGAAGATCTGAGCACCACTGACTCAGATGACTGCAAGACTTGGTGCCGGCAGGCGTGTGTGGCCATCAGTGAGCAAGAAAGCCATCTGACAGGGAGGAGAGGGACGCGGTTGCTCAGGGTACTTCAAAAAGTTCATGGAATATGGAATTGAAGGTTATATTGGTGTAAATTTTTTTGAAATCAATGCATAGTGTTTTGCTAATACACATTTTCTATAAACTTTTTGAAGACTTCCTCAAAGTGCTGGGATTTCAAATTTTCCACACCAAAATGAACTTGTCTTTTAGCCCACTTGCCCCAAACTTTTTAAGACCTCTTGTAATTTTGTGCTCTCCAGCCCAGTACCATCAAGTCTCCGGTATTTCCCAGAGTTCCAGGACGCAGGTAGGATTCAGCTGTAAAGGTGTTGGTCAACAATGTTATAAGGGGCTCAACTTGTTATTTTGTCACTTCTGGGCCTCTAAGACACAGGGTGCTTTCTGAGAGAATGGAGACTGGGGTGTTCTCCCAGACGGATTTGGCCCACGCAGCCTTCTAGTGGGGAGCATGTCCTGAGCGCAGAAAAGGCCGCCTGGAGACCTCCTTTGGCTTACAGCAAACGTCTGGATCCCCCACCCCCCCAGTTCAGACAGACAGATGGGCAGGTCCTGCACTTCCTCACATCTCTTACTGCTTCTGTAATGGAGAAGAGAAATTAAGAAATAGGTCTGAGAATGCAAGAAACCAAAAGCAGGCAGAGGGAGAGAAAGGCAGCTCACCTCATCACACTCCACCTCTGCTTCCACGTTCTGTGGAGTCACTGGAGTTTGCTAGGTGCTTGCAGAGTTTTAAAGACACTTTCTGTGTGTGCAGCGACCTTCGCTCACCTGCTTTATCTTGCCACTCGGAGGAAAGAGAGACTGGGGTGAAAATAACGTGCCACCGCTACTTAAAGTAGAGAGTGTTGTGGTGGGCTGGGGAGCTGGTGATGGATGAGGGTGATTTCTGCCTTTTCCAGGCCAGCCAGGGGCTTGGACCAAGTCTCAGCTGAAGCACCCTCAACGGATGTGCTGATGGGGGCCGGGGGGCCTGGAGACTGAGCTTGTCCTGATCCTGGCTTTGCCACCAGTCCTGGCCCTGAGTCTCAAGATGATGTAGTGTGCCACCTCCTACCTTTTGCTTGGTGACTTGGGGTGGGTCCCGCAGTGCACTCAATGATAAAAGGGGTGGGGCTGGATGACCTCAGGCTGTGTCTAGGGTTCCACCCCGATCGTCCCCCAGTAGGCGTTGTCACAGCCCTGGGAAGTAGTGAGGGCCAAGTCCCTGAGTTGGGGAGGCACTTCCTTGCCAAAAGGTTTGCCATCTGCCCTCCTGAAGCCTGCTTGGGGACACTAACCTGACTCGGGTTGAGCGGGGCTCCTTTGGTTTTGGAAGCAGAACACATTTTCAGAAGCGTTTCCCTTCCCATCCCCTTGGGCTGGGTGGAAAGGTGCCGCCGGCGGGGTTGGGGGGCACACCGGGCTGTTGGTTCTGCAGTGTCACAAAGCTCACGATGGCTCAGGTGGGCGTAATGGGGGTGGTGGGAAGAGAGCCCCGGGCTCCGCTGTAGGGAATCGACCCGCGTGGCTACCTGGGAGCGAGTACAACCTTGTTTCTATTTATGTCTCCACAAGGGTGTCCTGTCCGACTCATTGGCTTTCATCCTCTCGGGAGGCAGCTGGTTGGTGTGCCTTCAGCAGTGGGTGGCCTTTCTCTGGAGGGGCCTTGGCTCGCCATTGGCTGCGTGGCTTGTGAGTCGGCAGTCGCGCTCCGAGAAGAGCTGCGTGCGCCCAGGAGACTGGTTTTCGCTCCAGGCCCGCAAGCCGGCTGGGCATTGAGCACCTCCCGCCAGAGGGGCCCCTCCGGTGTGGCCCTGGGGGCGCATCTCCTGCCCGGTGATGACCACAACCGCCCCCTGGCAGACACGGGCCACCTGGGCGGGAGGCCGGGCACCTCTCCTCCCGGGGCTGGCGGTGGGCGCCGACATGGGCTCAGGCGGCCCGCCAGGACGCAGTAGTTGGGGGAGAAGTCTCACCCTCCCTCACCAGCCTCGTCCGCATCGTAATTCTTTTTATTTTTACTTTCGACCCATGTAAGGCAAGCGGATGGGGCAGGAGCGTTCCGGCGACACGTTGCCAGCGGCGCAGCGCTGGAGCCCGGGGAGGAAACGGCCACGCGCCGCCGGCCCCACCTGCCCCGCCGCCCACGCCCTCGGCCGCCCCTGGGGCACGGGACCCCGAGTTCACCGCACCCGGCCCGGAGCCGATTGCTCCTCGGGAGCGCGGGACGCCAGGCGCGGGTCGGGCCGGGCCGCGGGGAGCGCGCGCAGGGGCCTCCCCGGCGGGTCCGCGCCGCGCGCCCCAGGCCGCCGGCGGCCCGGCCCACGTTTTCCGTCTCTCCCGCTCCCTCCGCCCCGGCCCTCCCCGCCCCTCCCTCCCTCCCTCCCCGCGCTCCCCCTCCTCCTGCCTGGTCATGTGTCGCCTTTTTTTGTTTGCAGTGGAAACAATTTCTCGCCGCTCGGCGCGCCCCGGCCCGACGCGCCGCGGCGGAGGCGAGCGGGAGGCGGGACGGGGCGGGGAGAGCGGCGGGGCCGGCGGGAGGACGCGCGGCGCGCCCGGCGGACGCCGCAGGTCCCATGCCGCGCCGCGACCCCCGCGCCCCTGCCGCCCGCGCCCGCGGCCGCCCCCCGCCGCCCGCCGGCCCGGCCTCGCCGCGCCGCGCCCGCGCGTCCCTCGCGGGGCCCCCGAGCGATGCCCGCTGGGCGCCCGCGAAAGTTTGTCGGCTGCGCTGAAGGGCAGCGGCGCCCCCGCGCCCCCGCGCCCGCTCCGGCCAGGTGAGTACGCGCTGCCCCGGCGGGCTGGGGGTGGGGTAGGAGGCAGGGCGCCTGCCGGGGAGGCCTGCCCCAGCCGTCCTGGAGAAGCCCGGAAGCCCCCGGGACCCTTCCAGTCCCGCGGGAGGGCCTGGCCCGGCGGGGAGCCCGGGAGCCCCGGGCGGGGAAGTTGCCCGGGCCGGAGAGTTTCCTGCCCGACGTGCGCGCCCTTCCCGGAGCCCGGGTTTCCGACGGGGAAAGACCCGGTCAGGTCTGCGAGGAGGGGTCCCCGCCGCCCCGGCCTGGCTGGGGATGCAGGCCAGGGGGAGACCCCACGGAGGGAAGCGGGCTCCTAACAAAGCCCCCCCCCCCCAGCCGTGCAGGAGGCGACCGTCTCCGGAGCCCTCGGACCGACCCCTCCTCACCCCAGTGGCCTTCGAACCCCCCCCTTGGGCTCTGGACAAGTTGGGGGGCGGCGGGCTCCGATTGATCCGTGGCTGGGGCTCGCCGCGCGGCGGCTACTAAAAGGTTTATGACATCTGACCGGCAGTGAAGGTATGCGAGCTCCAGATCGCCCCGTAAGCGCCGAGCGGAGCAGTTTCCCCGTCGCCTGGCAACGCCGCTGATGGACGCGCGGGGCGGCCAATCGCCGCTCCCGCAGGTCCCCTTGAAATGTTTTTGACAAGTACAGTAGACGCGAGTGCGGCGCGTGCGCGCGCGCCCGGGGGCGCCGGCCCCCCAAACTCCGGGCTCCCCGGCTCGGCGTGGCGAGGGTTCCTCGACTGTGTGCGTGTGTTGTTCAAGTCCACGCCAGCATCTGTTCACACCTAGCCCATCTCAGCTTTATCGATAATTTGGAGACTTTTAGATACCAGGCAAGAAACCAAGCCTCCCTCCCTTCAGAGAAGGAAGCGGAGCGGGTCGTCACCAAAAAGCAAAGCGAGCGGGTGTGTGTGTAGCGAACTCGACACCGCGCCGAAAAGTTGCGGAGAGGTGGCCCGCGCCTGGCTGTTTGCGTGTCTGGTGCAGTAACCCTGTTGGCAGCAGGTTGGAAATGTTGGCTCCATTGCAGGCTCACATGACCTTTCTCCGAAATAAGAGGGAGAAAAAGATTGGGCGAATTATGCAGTTAGAGTATAATAATGGAAAACTCCTCAGCTGCGGTTTCTGGGAACTGTTTTTTTTTTTTTTTTTTTTTTTTTGCATGGAACTGTTGGGCTCAGCAGCCTTGCTTACGGTTGCCGTAACCTGCGGGGTGTGTGGGGCTCCTGCGGACAGTTGCAGAGTGCGAGGGGACCTTACACAAAGCAGAAAAAACGATCCAGAACCGCTGAACCCTCCACCTCCACCCGCAAACCCTTTCTTCTTGACCGTGCCATTTTTCTAATAAAAGCACCTCGCTGGCAGTGTTTGTTTAAAACAAAAGAAAACATGGAGAATCGTGTGTTAGTTCCTTTGGGAAGCTGCTGACAAATAAGCAAATTAAAAAGAAAGAGAGCAGCACGTTGTCATGGCAACAGTGCAATTAAATTACTTTACTGTCAGCCATGATATAATTTTCCTGTTTGGAAGCTGAGGAGACATAAAACTTTCATTGGGAGCAGAAGTGGACTTTGGCGGCTCAGTGCTTGTCTTTTGTGCTCGGGCTGTGTGAGGAACATTTTCCGCTGGGCTCGGAGGGGTCCTTGAGAGAGAAGCCTGGTTTTGATTCGTTTGTGTAAAAGTTAGAAGCGGTGTCAGGTTGTGCCCTGTGAGGTCCCCAGACCTAAAGATACGAAGCCCGATTTGTTTTTCAGCAGTGTGTCGTGTACTGCTCGGGGTTGTGTCCTTGTCTGTGGGTGAACCTGAGCTCCTGTCAGCCCTTGGAAGTTTCTTCTCCTTAGAATGAGGCATCTCACAGCAGCACCTGCCTAGCGTCCCCCTATTTCTTTGCAGGACGCCCTGGCTCCGTGCAAACGAGAGGACTTCCAAAAGTTCATGGAAAATGGAATTAGAAAATAAGTGTATGTTGGTACAGAACATTTTGGGGATCCATGCAAAGGACGGATCGTCTGAAAGTCTGCAGACAATGTGTATTGTGAAAGAAAAAAGTGTGTGGATTTTTAAATTTTTTTTTGCACCAGCATAAACTTAACTTTTACTTGTATTTCTCCTGGACCTTTTGGAGGTTCCCTTACATTGTCCACCTTTGGGGAGGAGGAGAGGGCTGCCGGCCCGGGCACTCTTGGCCCCCCACATTGTGCTCTATGGAATCCCATCTTGGGGCTTCCCCGGATAACATGGCGGTTACTTTAGATGGAGTGTTAATGGACATTTAGAGATTTGGAGTGCTCATGTCTTTGCCTTTGTTGCGTTCATTCTTCTAGTTGACTGCAGAAATTAAAAACAGACACTCTTAAGCCCAGCACATTGTGTTAGCTCTACAAAGGAGAGTGGGAGCCCGTTCTCGTTATCTTGACTGTTACTTCTATCTCACACTGGGGACCGGACATGCTTGTGCATCTGTAGGGGTTACTCTGTTTGTGGACTCGCCACCTCCTTTTCTTTTCTCATCAGATATTATTTTACTCCCTGTTCTTTGTCATTGATTAAAACGAAAAATGGGAATGGTGGCTGGCGGGGGATGGCAGGGATTAGAATTCTGTAGCAATTTTTCTTGCATTTGCCTTCCTGCCTGGAAGCTGCCTGTTGCTCTCCTGATGTATTTCACTGATTCTTTTGTTGTGGTGGTGAAGTTTAAAAGGCAGAGAGACAGAAAAAAAGAGAGATCTTTCATCTGCTGGTTCATTCCCCAAATGGTCACAGCGACCTACCAGAGGCAGGAGCCTGGAATTCCATCCAGGTCTGTCCTGTGGGTGCCGGAAACCCCAGTACCTGAGCCATCAGCTGCCGCCTCCCAGGCACGTTAGCAGGAAGCTGGATCAGTACTGGAGGTGGGGTTTGATCCCAGGTGCATCCCCAGCATAGGCTTAACCTGCTGTGCCACCACACCTGCCCCTTTTGTTCGCATTGATTTGTGTGTGGCCTGAGGTTCTTATCTTTTTCCTCCTGGGTATAGTATCCCAATAAAATGCAGCACACTACTTCTTCTAGTCTGAATCTGCACAGCATTTTTCTCTCATCCCTCTTTAGACTTGCATCATCATCACAGTTGCAGTTTTTGGTATTGAGTTTTGTGGGGGGGATGGGAAACAACAACCAGATTGGTGCTCGCTGTGGCCGCAGCTTTAATTCTAAGGCCATTGGGAGTGATTTTTATGTGGAAATGGCTGAAATTAATCTAAAACAACTGTCCTTTTTACAGGTATTTTCTATTCTTGAGAAGCTAACCAAGACCAATAACAAAGCAACAGGAATTGTGCACTTCACTTATTTTATTTTTTTTCAAGATTTATTTATTTACTTGAAAGCAGAGTTACAGAGAGGCAGGGGCAGGGGCAGAGAGAGAGAGAGAGAGAGAGAGAGAGGTCTTCCATTGATGACTCACTCTCCAGATGGCCGTAATGGCTGGAGCTGGGCTGATCCGAAGCCAGGAGCCAGGAGCTTCTTCCAGGTCTCTCACTTGGGTGCAGGGGCCCAAACACTTGCACCTTCCTCTACTGCGTTCCCAGGCCGTGGCAGAGCGCTGGGTCAGAAGTGGAGAATCTGAATCTCGAACTGGCGCTCATATGGGATGCTGGCACTGCTGGTGGCGGCTTTTCCTGCTACACCACAGCACTGACCCCAACACTGCACTTACAGTGTTTATTATGAAACTTGAACGACCATATATGTGTGTATTACAGAAAAGTGGAGGCATCAAGAAATAATCTGTTTTTTTCGCCAGGGTTGCAGAGTTTGCATAGCTCTAGGAAGAAGTCATTGTGGAATTTGCTATTCTATGAGGCATTTGCACATTAAAGGTACTATAAATACATATTTTTTAAAGATTTACTTATTTGAAAGGCACAGTTACGGGGGCGGGGGGGGGCAAGACAGAGAGAAAGCTTCCATCTGCTGGTTCACTCCTCAGATGGCTGCAGTGGCCAGAGCTGGGCCAGGTCAAAGCCAGGAGCCAGGTGTCCCACGTGGGTGCAGGGGCCCAAGCACTGCAGCCATCCTCTGCTGTGTTCCCCGGGCGCATTAGCAGGGGAGCTGTATGGGAAGTGGAGCAGCTGGGATGTGAACCGGTGCCCATATGGGATGCTGGTGATACACGTTGGCAGCTTTACCCATTACACCACACCACCATCCCCCGGGTGCTGTGAATGTTTTCTTGTTTTGTTTAAGGGGCATCGGCTTCTTTTCAGTGGTTCTCTTTTTTTTTTTGACAGGCAGAGTGGACAGTGAGAGAGAGAGAGAGAGACAGAGAGAAAGGTCTTCCTTTGCCGTTGGTTCACCCTCCAATGGCCGCCGCGGCCGGTGCGCTGCGGCCGGCGCACCGTGCTGATCCGATGGCAGGAGCCAGGAGCCAGGTGCTTTTCCTGGTCTCCCATGGGGTGCAGGGCCCAAGCACTTGGGCCATCCTCCACTGCACTCGCTGGCCACAGCAGAGAGCTGGCCTGGAAGAGGGGCAACCGGGACAGAATCCGGCGTCCTGACCGGGACTAGAACCCGGTGTGCCGGCGCCGCTAGGCGGAGGATTAGCCTAGTGAGCCGCGGCGCCGGCCTTCAGTGGTTCTCCACACGGTGGGATTGTGGTTTGTGTGGCTCAGTGTGGGGTCATGAGGTGGGATCCCCATGTAGCTGGGGAGTGAAGGGGGGGCAGGGCCAGGTCTGGGTTTCACCAACTCCTCCTTTCTTTGCCGTGTCTTTCCCAGGAGCCTTCACGTAAATGGGTCCAGTCATGCCTCCCAGTAAGAAGCCAGAAAGCTCAGGGATTAGTGTCCCCAGCGGACTGAGTCAGTGTTACCGGGGCAGCGGTTTCTCCAAGGCCCTTCAGGAAGACGATGACCTCGACTTCTCCCTGCCCGACATCAAACAAGAGGAGGGGGCCATGGAAGATGAGGAGCTGACCAACCTGAACTGGCTGCACGAGAGCAAGAACCTGCTGAAGAGCTTTGGGGAGCCGGTGCTGAGGAGCGTCAGCCCCGTCCAGGACCTGGACGACGACACGCCCCCGTCCCCGGCCCGCTCCGACCTTCCCTACGATGCCAGGCAGAACCCCAACTGCAAGCCGCCCTACTCCTTCAGCTGCCTCATATTCATGGCCATCGAGGACTCTCCGACCAAGCGCCTGCCCGTGAAGGATATTTACAACTGGATCTTGGAACATTTCCCGTATTTTGCAAACGCGCCTACTGGGTGGAAGAACTCAGTGAGACATAATTTGTCGTTGAATAAGTGTTTTAAGAAAGTGGACAAGGAGCGGAGTCAGGTAAGCCTCTTGCGTCCAGAACTCAAGTTCAGTGCTTTCTGTTTTTTGCTTTTTTGGTTATAATTTTTCTCCATTAAAAAATGAATCTCTGTTGACCATGCTGAGGTAGCTGTTGTAGGTGGATTTCATTTTCCTTCTTGTGGAGGGTGGCGAATACCTTCCTTTTCTTAAGCATTGAGTTGTGTGGTTTTTAGTATCTGTGCATGTTGAGGTTTCCCATCGGTGTGGTTCCCATCAGCACTGTGATCCAGAGGGTGTGCCCTCCGTGTGGATGGGCCACTTCCGTTTTAGGCTTCAAGCAAAGATCTGTCATCAAAGGGTGGCCATTAAGAAAAAAAAAACATGGCATCACTCTTCTTTCTGAATACTTCTCAGCTCGGATACAGGCAGCTTCTCCAGGGTTCTGGAATCAGTGGACAGTAACGCGCATTTGGAGGAGACTTGCACGTCCTTATCTCTGCCTAAGCCAAACAGAAGCATGTGTTGCAGGTAACCTTTTATGAAGCTGGTGCATGTGAGGATCCTTCAAAAAGTTTATGGAAGATGCATATTATGAAAAAACTATGTGTGGATTTCCAAGAAATTTTTACATCAAAATAAACTTATCTTTTAATTCTATTTTCCATGAGCTTTTTGAAATATCCTGGAAAGTGACTGTGGCAACTTTGTAATTCTGTGAGTATGAAAAATTGGCTCCGGGTAAGGTTCTCATTAGAGACTGACTTTAAAAAAGTTGAATTTTGACTTTAAAGCCTTAGCTTGTGCTTCGTGGTTGGCTAGGGAAAGATGGTTTTGATTATTTGCTTTTCTTAGATGGAATATACTAGGAACAATAGGACTGCAGTCCACCGTGAGACCTGGAAAAGAAAACTGTCACCTGAAAAGGTCTGAGAAGTGAGATAGCTACGGTGACAATAAGTTGCCAGTGTAATTCCCTGTGCAGCGTTTTCATGGGACTGGGGTTTCTGGCCTTGCATTATATGTTGGTGATGCAGCTGTGTGCAGCAGGTGTCTTGTTTTCATGCATTTTGAAGTTCAGGTTTGGGTGCAGAGCCACTGTTGTGGGGTGTCAATAGCCAGGCAAGGTTGGGGGTCTTTAATTTCTTTCTCTCCAGAAATGACTTTGTGGAGCCCAGGGCTGTTGTCCTTGACTTTGGAGCGTAGGAGTGGCAGTGCTCCTGAGGATGGAGAGGCAGGGCTGGAGGGAAGAGGGGCAGGGTTGTAGGCAAGGAAGAGGGCGCCAGGTACAAAGGAGCTGGGTCTATGTGTGAATGTGCATATTCCTTCCCCAGGTGTGTATTGTTAGGTAACTGGAACAGCTTGTCATCAAGTAGGAGGAGCCTTCTGTTCCCACAAGTCCACCCCACCCCCCCCCGCCCCGGGCATCCCAGTTTGGGCGTTTGGAGACCCACTTCTGGACTTGGCTCTGATGCGTGTTTGAAAATCATTCTTTGAACTGAAGAGAATCTCACTGCTCTCCTTGAAGAACCGAGCTGGTGGTGTGAGAAGCTTCTGCGTGCGGGAGTCCCCGTGGCGGGCAAGGTCTGAGAAAGCATTCCCCTACCTAGAACATAGAGGAGAAAGTGCTGAGCCCCCAGGGCCGCGTGTCCATGCTGTAAACCATTCTACAAGTTCCTGCGTGCCTGTGTCTCCGTGTTTGACATAATGCTGCTGCACATAAAAGTAATTTAGCAAATGCACACTCTGAAATGTTAAACAAGACCAACTCCCAAGTGTGCAGCAAGACTTGGGAGGACTCGTCTGTCAGCCCTGGTGGCTGGTGTGTGTTTGGGACACCTGAAAGAACTCTGTCCCTTCCCCCCTGCCCTGCCCCCTGGCCCCTCAACCTGCACTGGTTTCTGGGAGTCATGTTTTCTGGCTGTGCCAGTTGTCACTCTGGATAGACAGAGACATCAGCTGTTGAAAGGGGGCGGTTTTAAACTTGAGATTGTTAATATTATGAACTGCTGAGTTCTGGCTTCTTAGCCATCCTGACTTGTGTCGATGTGTATCTGATCAAGTGCTAGTCAGTTTTCTGGTTGGGAGGTTGTTCCCAGTGTTTGTGAGGCGTGGAACAAGCAAGGGCTGTGAGATTTTCCTCTTTCCCTGGGGTCCCTGCAGGCCAGCTGGTGGCTGCTGTGACCCCTGCAGACTCCTGAGTATGCTTCTCTGTGGTCTGTGCTGATGGGACACTGGCCCTGGCCCGTTCACTTGGGGTTTTCTGCTAGGCTCGCCGAGTGAAATGGGATGTTTTCGCTCTGATACTTTGCCCAGCGACAGCCCCGTCAGTCCTCCAGGTACACTTGTTTCTCCCCGGGGAATTGTTCTTGGCCGTAGCTCCCACTCTGAGGTTTAGCTTCAGTACGGTGACTTAAATACACCCAAATATTGGTGCGAAATGCATTAGACAAAGGTGAGAATGGAAGCCTTGCAAATTGTGTGCCCTGGCTTAGCCATTCCATTTTGTTTTTAAAGATTTTACTTATTTATTTGAGAGTTATAGAGAGGCAGAGACAGAGAGAAAGGTCTTCCTCCACTGGTCTACTCTCCAGGGCTGAGCTGATCTGAAGCCAGGAGCTTCTTCTGGGTCTCCCACGCTGATGCAGGGGCCCAAGGAGTTGGGCCATCTTTCACTGCTTTCCCAGGCCACAGCAGGGAGCTGGATCAGAAGAGGAATGGCTGGGACACGAACCAGCGCCCATATGGGGTGCCGGCGCTGCAGGCGGAGCCTTAGTCCACTACGTGACAGCACCGGCCCTGAAATAAAACAACTTATGATTAGGTGACCCTGAACACAAGTGATGTCCCAAAGATGGTGCAACCATCTTTTCCCATTAGGTCGCCTGTCAGTCCCCACGATGCCCTCCTCTGGGGGACACCAAGGCGTCCGTCTTTTTGGATCTCCCTATACCCTCTCTGTGTCCTCCATAGTGTCCTGTGTCCTTTCTATCCCAGGCCTCCAACCTGCATTCACTTGTTTTGTTCTTTCAAAAATGCAGGACATGTTTAAGCTGGGCATAGCAGTGAGAACGTGGAATCCTGTGTGGTCCCTGGCCCTGAGGGCTTGGCACCCTACCCCACTGGCAGCTGTTGGGCTCAGCTGTTGCAAGAGGGGCCACACTGATTGCATCAGAATCCACCTGCGACACTTAACAGCACTGTCCTTTCTTGGGTCCTCACTGGGGAGGTGGATTCTGAGGTGGCTTGGGAGGGGCTTTTCATGGCGGCCAGGTCTTGGAATCCCTGAGCCAGGTGCATCTTGAAATTTTTCTGATCACTGAGATTGCATTGATGAATTAGTCAGGGTGTAGTAGGCAGTTTTGTTGCCATTTTAGGTCTTAAACGACTTCAAAATAGATGGGCTTTCTTCTTTCTTTTCTTCTTCTTCTCCTTTTTTTTTTTTTTTTTTTTTTGTAAGATTTGTTTCTTTGAGAGAGTGACAGAGAGAGACAGACATACAGACAAAGTTTTTTTGTCTGCTGGTTCACTCCCCAAATGACCGTAATAGCCAGGACTGGGCCAGCCTAGAACTCCATCCAGGTCTCCCATCTGGGTGCAGGGGCCCAAGCACTTGAACCATCTTCTGCTGCTTTCCCAGGCGCATTAGCAGGGAGCTGGAGCAGAAGCAGAGCAGCTGGGACTTCTGTATGGGACACTGATGTTGAAAGTGGCAGCTTAACCTGCTGTGCCTCGACCCCGGCCCCTTACTTTTAAGTCACGGACTGTTTCAAACATACATAGAAGTAGAGAGAGTGGTGTATGAGTCTGTTACTCATCACCCCCATGACCCGCATCCAGCTTCACTGGTTAACCAGGGCTTACTTTGCTTCATTCTTTTTGTTGTTCCTCCTTTGAATATTTTGAAGCGAATTCTGGATCACATTTAATTTTACTGCAATATATTTCAGTATGTACAAGAAAACTTACTGATTTCTTGCATACTCCCCAAACCAGTAATCTGCACCCCACAGCTCAAGCGAAATGAATAATTTCTTTGGAGTCCCCTAATGCCAGGAACACACTCAGATACCCTTATTCACTTGTTTATTTGAGGGGCAGAGAGAGATTGTTGCTATCTGCTGGTTTGATCCCTAAAAGTCTTCAAAGAAAGTAGGAGCAGGGAGCTCAATCCAGTTCTCCCGTGGGGGTGGCAGGAACCCAGTCACTTGAGCCATCGCCGCCACCTCCCACGGTGCACGGTAGCCTGGATTCGAAGGTGGAGATTAGAACCCAGGCATCCCAGTACAGGAAGAGGACATCTTTCCCGTTAGACTAACTGCCTGCCTCTCCTCAGATAGCCTGGATTGTTTACACAGTGTTTGTTTGACTTAGGATCCAACCGTGGTTTACCTTCGACTGTGATGTCTTTTAAGTTTGTTTTAATTTCCAGCATGCCTTCTGCTCTCCCCTGTCTCATGCCCTTGTTAAGGAGAGCCATGGGTTGGACTCCAGGAATGTCCCCACTTGTGTTTACCTCCTTGTGATTTCTTTTAACTTGTTCCTCTGTCCACTGGAATTTCCTGTTACTTGGTAAGCACTGAATCGCTCTGCTTCCCCCAGAGGGCTTTATAGATGGCTTCAGGTCCCTCTTGAGGCCTGGTGGACCTGCTCGCAGGGGTGCTGAGAGCTGGCGCTGGGTTCACGTGAGGTCAGCAGTTCCTACGTAGAATTGTTCCACATCTGCCTTTCCTCTTAGGGTTTTGTCTCTTGCCCAAGTCAAACCAGGTACAGTTTGAAGTCTGGGATTGTATTTTTTTTTAAAAAAAAGAATTACTTATTTATTTGAGAGGCAGAGTTACAGAGGGGCGGAGGGAGAGCGAGAGAGAGAGAGAGAGATATCTTCCATATGCTGGTTCACCCCCCCAAATGGCCACAATGGCCAGAGCAGGGGCCGATCCAAAGCCAGGAGCTTCATCTGGGTCTCCCACATGGGTGCAGGGGCCCAAGTACTTGGGCCATCTTCCACTGCTTTCCCAGGTGCATTAGAAGGGAGCTGGATCAGAAGTGGAGCAGCCGGGAGTTGAACTGGCGCCCATATGGGTTGCTGGTGCTGCAGGTGGGTGCTTAATCTGCTTTGCCACAGCGTCAGCCCCGGCATTGTATTTTATACCTCCTCAATATGGACCTTAGGGCTGTAAGATTAGCATGTCTGAGTACTCGTAAACACAAAGTAAAGGACAGTTCTTCCTTATGGACTGGGTTGTAATGGCTGAGGTATGTGGGCTTCTATTTTTGTGTTTTTTCTTCACTTGTTCTCTTACCACATTAACAAAACACATTGTTACCAGAAGGCTTATAAAGGGTACACTGGACAGAAGTGTGTTATGTCCAGAGCTGAGTGCTTTGAGTGCAACCTTAGCTAATGCCTTACAAAAGTAGACAGTTACTTGTTGGCTGAAAGAGGTCTGAACTGGAAGGCAGGACCCTGGGTGCTAGGGACTTTGTTGTAGATATTGTTGTTTGTTTTGTTGTAGATATTGTTGTTTGTTTCGAAAGGAGAGAGCGGGGGTGGGGGGAGAGACCTTTCATTCCCTGACTCATTTCCCACATGTCTGCTGACAGCTGAGGCTGGGCCAGGCTAAGGCCAGGAGTCTGGAACTCAGCCTGGATCTCCCATTTGAGTGGCAGGGACCCAGGGACCTGAGCCACCACCTGCTGCTTTCCAGGGTGAGCATTAGCAGGAAGTTGGGTCTGAAGCGGAGATGGGGCTTGAACCCCTGGACTCTCTCTCACCTGGGGTGTGGCACCCTGTATGGTAACTTAACAGCTGTACAGATGCCCACCCTTGGGTGCTGGTTTTGATACCATCAGCAGCTGCCTGTCTTGGGGGTTCTGTTTGTTCATGCACAGAAGCAGGACCTGATAGTACTCAGGACTTTTTATCCTGGGGGCTTTAGTTCTCCCAGGATCCCATGATTCTGTTTGCTTTGTTTTTAGATTGTTGATGGGGCTTGGGACCTGGGAAAGGTAAGGAAACACTTAGAACAGTGGTGGACGTTTCTGGCACTTGCTCTGTGCTTTCCGTGTGCGATATCCCATTCTTCTTTTCTACATCCCTACGAGGGAGGGCCTGTTATTTTCCTTCTCACAGAAGAAGAGGAGTTAGTCTCTGAGGGCACAGGTACCGTGCTGGAGATCATGCAGCTGGTAAGCGGCAGTCCAGCTGCTCCCTCTGGTTCCCACCAGTTCTGCAGGACCCATGCTCACCCATTGTACTGTGTTACACCTGCTCAGTTTAGTGGTCGGTCATGGTAGATGATCTCCGCATACTTCCTCTAAGTGTTCTACGAACATGGGCTATCAGGGATTAAAATAACCCAGATAAACCCAGAATTAACTGCGGGGATGCAAGATAGAGCAAGGTAAACACAGAGGCTGTATTTGCGCTGTTGCGATGGGACCAAATTCTATCTTTGTCAGTACACATAATGGCCTTGCATTCGTACAGTGTGTATCACTGCCTTCTCAGCTTCTGGTTCGCAAGCTCCGTCCCAGGCCTCCTGCCTCACTGGACCCCTGTGCTGGGATCTGACCCACGCAGAAAACCCCTCCTCCTTGCATAGACACTCTTTGTACAAGTTCTCCCTCCACTCCCTGCCCCTGTGCTGTTTGTTTTACCCTCCTGGTTGATGGGATTCCTTTTCAAAATTTGAAGATGAGGCTGCACCTCCAGCTGACAGGCAGCAAACCCCAATGGCCTGCCATTCCCTCTTGTTAGTGGTGTGAATGTGGGGTCCAGAACGTTTCCTTTCCTGTGGCCCTGGTCACCATACCTGTGTCACTGGTGGTCATTTCAGAAGGGAAAGATGGCTTGTTAATATTTTGATCAACAGTTCTCTTTTGAAAAATGGCACAGCCTAGACCTGATGGAGGTGATGTCCGATAGGTGCACCTGCAGAAACGTGGTGAGGTGTGTAGAGGGTGTAAGGTACTTCTGTGGTCCTGGGCCGCTTGGCGGTCTCGTTCACCCTCGAGCTGGGGCTGCCTCAGAAACCGCTCTGGCAAGACAGCCTTGTCCTCCCCAGTGCCCACTGCCCGCTGCCCCCCGGCTGCTTTGTGCTCCTGTGGTCTAAGCCGACACAGAGTCAACCTCAGGAGGTTGGGACTTGACCAGGGTCTCGGCAGAGCCTGCACTAAGCAGACTGCGTGTCACGGGTGCTCACGTAGGAAGCTTTTCACATGAGTGGGATCCCTGAGGGTGGTGTAGTGCCCTTGGCACACGCTCCCCAGCCCATCATACCCTTGGGTCCTTCTGGATTCTGCTGCTTCGTGCTTCCTCCAGTCGAATGCCCTGGTGGGGCCCGTTTCTGTTGTTGCTCTTGCCAACTGTTCATTGTTTGCTCATTCATTCAGCAAACTCTTAAAAGTACCTACCATCGTGAGTGCTAAAGGGACACACAGTTGAGCGGAGCGGGCCTCTGTCCAATGAGGCTTCCACAGAACCTTCCTTCTCCAGAGAAAGCCCCTACTTCTCTGCTCTTGCCCTCGTTTGCTGTGTGTGTTGCACCTGTTGCTTTTCTGGCCTTTCACAGATGCGCTGCCCTTCCAAGTCTCCACAATTGACCCCCATGAGTCTGTACCAGACTTGTGGGAAGCTTGGTTCTCCTGGGCCTGAGGATGCCACTCTCCTATCTGCCCTCATTACTGTTGAGACAATGTTGCATTCTCTTTGGTAGGGTTTTGTTGCACACCAGTAGGTCTACCAGATGCCTGTTCATTGAGGTATCGCCCAGAGAGCCAACCAACAAGAAATTGTTTTCAGAGCCTTCCCTGTTGAGTTTGAAATCATTTTAGCTGCTGGATAATTCTCTGCAGTAAATAATACAGGAAGCTGCCACACTGACCTCCTGTTGGAAAGTCCTGGGTTTTGCTTTTTTCACAAAAAGTTATGGGTTCTTCAGATTAATCTGTGCTCTTGCATGGAGCCCTGGGTCATCCTAATGCTCTTAAATCTTGGCTAGCTCGCGGGAGGTTTTAGATTTAATAGGACGTGATATTACCTTCCCAGTGGACTCATTTTGCACCTGTGAAGATGAATTTTTTTAAAAGGCTATGGTAATGTTGGCTTTGATTATTTAGGTCTTTAGTCAACAGATTTTAGTTTCCTGGATCTTTTGAAGTGTTCCGTTCCTCTTCTCCATGCTTGTCATTTTCACTTGTTCGCTGCTTCCCTCAACGAGTGTATTTAACTTGCCCTGTGTTACCCTTCGGCCATAGTGATTTCCCCAGTAGCCTCCAGTGTTCACACTGTAGGACCTGACGTGAGTTGTTCTTGCAGAATGCCGTCCTGTTCATGGGCCACCAGTCTCCTGTTACCTCTGGTTTCCTGGATTGCAAAGGCTTTCGCTTCTTGGCTATCCTCTGCTGCATTAGCAGGGAGCTGGATCAGAAGAGGAACATCCGGGTCTCAAACCGGCTCCCATATGGGACAGCGGCATTGCAGGTGGAGGCTTAGCCTGCTGCACCACAACACCAGCCCTGGATGGGGAGACTTGAATAGGCCCTCTGCTAGGGGATGCTGGCATCACAAGCAGTGTCTTTACCACTGTGCCACACGGCTGGCCCCAAGGAAGACTTTACATTGCTCTAGGAGCTTAAGTAAAGCACCAATGCCAACACTTTTTATTATTTTTAAAATGTCTTAGTTACTTTCATGTACTGGAAAGGCAGAGTGATACACACACACACACACAGAGAAATCTTTCATCTGCTGGTTCACTCCTCAAATGCCCACAACAGCGAGGGCTGGGTTGTGCCAAAGCCAGGAGCCCAAAACTCCATTTAAGTCTCCCATGTGGGTGTCAGGGGCCCTCGCACCTGAGCCATCACTGCCTGCTGTCTCTCAGGATGCATTAGCAACAAGCTGGATCAGAAGTGCAGTAACTGGGACTCCAAGCAGCCCCCTGATACTGGATGCCAACATCCCAAGCAGCGGCTTAACCTGCTGCACCACAACACCTGCTCCCTGGCCCATTTTTTTAAACATTCCAGCTAATCAAGGTTTGCTTCAAGATAGTCTAGTTAAATTGCATTTAAAATCTTCAAAAGCCATAGTTTGATAGAGCTGAAGATGCAGTCCGTGCCAAGTGTGATAAGAAGAAAAGCCGGGACATATACGGTTGAAGATGGAGAGTGGTGTGAAGTCATTCTTATTAATAATCGCTTGATGGTTTGCTCTGTAAGATTAGAGAGAGTTCCCGGAGCAGGATGAAACCTGTGTGTATGTGTGTGTGTGTGTGTGCTTGTTTGAGTACCTGTGCTTGTGAACTCAGTGGGAGATAGTCAATATGGGCAGCTTCTCAGGGGAAAGGCTCTCCAATTACCTCTCCTTCTCTGCCTTTCGGCCTCCCAGGGTGTGGGGGACACCACCCCCCCTCCACCGGGCCCCATGGGGTCCAGTTCAGTGTTTCCTCCGTTTATTGCAGCTCTGTGAAGTGCCTCCTAGAAGGCTATGAATGTCCTTCTCCAGGGACGGGACAGATAAGTGGCTGAACTAATGTCATTAGGCAGCAGACAGCAGCTCGCAGAGCATTTGCACACAGTGTGTTTTTAGAAGTAGCGCCCGAGTCATGTGAGCGCCCACTCTCTCCTCATGGCTGTAGTCGAGGGGACAAGAACTTGTGGAGTCTCCAGGGCTTGGAGTCCAGGCGGCTTGACCCGGAGCTGGGAGCCAGGGTCACACTGAGTGCTCCCAGAGTGATACTTCACCCAGCGCAAGTTCCTTTGTGCTTCTCCATAGATGCAGTGACATAAAGCAAGAACTGGCATTTGCAGCAGTGCTTCTGAGGCCTTGCCGAGCACTTAGTTTGCAAAGTAAAGATTAAGACTCTGCCCTTAGAGAATACAAGTGGCTTCAGTCATAAGCTTTTGCAGCAGTGGTTCGTGCAGGCTACACGTTTGTGGAGTGCCAGGTGCTGTGCCTGGAGCTGGGGGTGCTGCACTCCCTGGATGTTCTGGGACACCCACAGGCTGAGGTCCTGTGGGTGAGGAGGCGGTGTGTGCCGAGCAGTGGTTCCACACGTGGACAGGATAGGTGACAGACCAGATAGTGATGCATGCAAGGAGGGAAGTAAAACTGGGTCCTGTCCTGGGGAGGAGTGGGAGGAGTGAGGCTTCCCAGAGGAACTCGCTGGGGTGTGCCTTGAATGGCAAGAGAGATGCAGGTCGTGCCAAGTTCTGGGCAGAGGGAAAAGCAAGTGCAGAAGCCCAAGGGACAGAAAGAAAACCTGCAGGAAATGTGTTAGAAACAGAAGAATTTGACGTTTTAAAGGAGCAGGAGGGGAAATATGTAGCTGGGGGTTTGTTCCAGTGGTGCATGTAAGAAATAATGGAGGGGCTGGTGTTGGGTGTAGTGGGTAAAGCTGCCAGCATCCCATATAGGCACAGATTCGTGTCCCAGCTTCTTCAGTTCCAAACCACCTCCTAGCTAATGACCTGAAAAAGCAGCCGAAAATGACCCAAGTGCTTGGACCCCATCAGCCATGTGGGAGACCTGGATGAAGCTCCTGGCTCCTGGCGTTAGTGTGGCCCAATGATGGCCGTTGCAGCCATCTGGGAAGTGAACCAGCAGAGGGAAGGTTTCTCTCCCTCAGTCTCTCTTCCACCCTCGCCCGTAACTTTGAGTTTCCAAATAAATAAATAAGTAAGTAAGTAGTTTTTAAAAAGGAAGAATGGAAATTATGCTGGCTTGGACTAGGATCAGAGGTTGTAGATGACAGTGCACAGGGAAATTTGGGTTGGGAGGTGGGATGGGGCCAGAGGGAAACAAAATGTTAAATTAGACCATGTTAAATTAGACACGGGGTTTGGACACCTGAGTGGAGCTATTGGGAGGTTTTAAACTCAATGAATTTTAAACTCCATGGAGAAGTTGGGGAAGAATGATGAATCAGGGACATGTTAGTGCAAGGTGGTGCAGACTTGAGTTTTTCTGGATTAGCTCTCAGTCAGAAAAGAGGGAGAAATCAAACCTCTGTTTCAGTCCTGATAGGAAGTTATCTTCCTATTAGGATTTGAGTAGAGATTTCATTTTAAGATATATTTAGTGTGGCGAATAAAAACAAAAGAGGTTGTATTTAGAGAGAGAAACTCACAATTACTGTGCCAGTGACTTACTGGTAGCTGTTGTGGTTACTTCCTGGAGTTCTGCAGGCAGAAGAGGAGAAACTTTGGCTTTTTTGGAGTGAGGATGTAGCTTCTCAATTCGCTCTGCGACGGTCGCATCCCGTTATGACGAGTTACGCTCTGCGGTAAGCATCCCGTTTACCAAAGTCCCCCTACTCCATGACTTCTGCGAGTTCCCTGCCATCTGGTCCCTGGCTGGAGAGAGGAATTTTTCTTGTGTATGTGTCTCCATAGCAACGAGTTTGCAGTTGATATGGAAAGTAAGCAGTTGCCTTGGCAACGGAGTTACTGATGTGGCAGCTCCCTTGCTTTCAGGGAATGGGTAAGCTGACCAGACTAGTTTAGGTGCATCGTGTAGGGCGTTGTAACATAGGGCTCACACCGGCCCGTGTCACCCAGTCCAGCCTTAAAAGAGTTCACAGCCCCTTCCCCCACCCCCCAGAAGGAGGGGATTACAGCAGTAATAAATCAGACAAAAGTAGTTGCTGTCAGTTGAAATAGATTATAAGTGGGATCTCCTGGTGAAATTTATTTAGTTTAGCTTCCAGGAGAATGCCGTAGTCAGGGCACATTTGGTTGCAGGGGAAAGAAAGCCACCCAACAGTTGGCTGAAGTCAAAGAGCGCCTGTTCCAAGCTTGTAATCACGCATCCCATGGGCCAGTGCTGAGGAGCTACAGAGCACATCACAAGGCCACAGCGACTGGAACCCTGTGTCCCACTGTGGCCGTGTGGCTGCTGGTCCCTGCCTTCCTCTGGGGATCTAGGCCAGCCTTGTTTGCATGTGGCCTCTTCTCCTTGGCCCTCCACGCCTGCCTCCTCCCATTGGAGACTTGCTGTGCTGGAGTGTGGATGCCCACTCCTGTGCTGTGGTCACCGCAGTGCCCTGCAGTGTCGGCACCACCATCTCTGTGTGGTTTCTCTGCCATCTCTCCAGAAACTTGGAGCTGTCTTCTTCCTGGGTCAGGTGGCTGCCCCGGGATCCAGAGCCCTGCTTGGACCATCCCTTCACTGGGATTGACCAGAGGCTTGGGCTTGAAACATAATGCCAACCAGAAATGTTTTCTGGTAAGCCTTTGATCTTTGGAAAACATTTTCCTAATGAAAGTAAGAATAACAGGGAGCTTGTGAGTGATGTGTGCTTCCTTCCTTTGGTGTCTGCCCCCTAGAATGTCTCTCACAGGTGATGGAGATGAAGATGCTGGGGTCTCCGGCTGTTCTGAACCCCCTTTGTGCTTCTCTCATTCATTCCTGGCAGTTGCAAAACTACTGAAGTTTTTCTTTCTTTGGTGGCTATGGTGGCTACTTCTTCCTGCCAGCTGCCCTTGGATTGCCTATAATTGCCAGGTTGAGTGATTACTAGATGTTATGAACTCTGGCCCCCTGATTCACATAGCAGTGTAGGCTCTCCAACACACCTTGTCTTAATGTCCTAGATGAAGAGATTGGGCAATAGTTCTTGCTAGCCATTGCATCCCAGCCCACGTCATCACACTGGTACTTTCAAAATGTGGAAGACTGTTAATGACTCAATGCCAGGATCTGGAGGTAAAAAGAGATTGGGCAAAAATAAAAAAAGACCAGGAAGGCTACAGGATGGCTTCTGCCAATTGCCAGGGAATTGGCCAAAGACCAGAGTAAACATGGGTTGGGAATCCATTGGAGAGATGATCCCTGAGGGTTAGTAATGCCACAGGAAAGAAGTGCAGATAGAAGACAGAATTACATTCATTGGTTCCTCTGGGGTGGCCATGGCTGGGATTGGTGACAGGGAGAGAGAGGAGGTCACTCGGGCCATCAGAATTGTCTTGGACACAAAGGAGGGAATGCATATGGGGGAAGAGCGAGAAAACAGGAAGTGACATTTTCACAGAGCCTGTTTGGGATTGTGCAAGCGTTCATATCCGTGGTCTTTCCAGCAACTATCAAGCCGGTATGTAAAAGGTCAGTGACTTGCTGCCAGGTGTTGAGCCACTGTCTGGGACTTCTTTGCTTCCCTTCACCCCAGTGGGCAGAAGCAGAAGATTCCTGTGGGATGGAGAGAGGAAGTAGACTGAGGCCAAGGGTGGGGTCCCAAACACCAGTCCAAGAAGCTGGGACTTTGCTCCATAGACAGTCAAAGCCCGTGGACACTGCTGAGCTTAGCTGCAACCCCATGTGCAAGTCTGGCGGCTCTGATGCCTTGGAGAGTTTTTGCAGCATCCTTTTCGCCCCAGCAGAAGTTCTTCTTGCCCAAAAATTTATGCAGGAAAAAGGCCATGGCCATTACTGAATGATTTCCTGTAGATTTGACTAACTTGAACCAGATTTGTACATCCAAAAGCAAGAAAATCATCCTCTCTAGCCCCTTTCTCATTTTAAGGGTTTTGCTCTTACTTTTTCCTTCATGAATTCTGTTTTAATGGACCATGGCCTTTATTTGTTGGTGCCGCCGATTCCTATTAATGTCTTGGCTGTTCTCGGATTTCGGTGTCGGAGGAGGGAATCACACCCGCCCTGCTGCCCCTTGGCTTGGAGAGTGTTCTGATACTGATGTTGCAGTTTTCTCTCGCCCTGTTTGAGGTGGTGACTGAGGTGTTTCTGCCTTTGGCATTGAGGTCGGCACGGTACCATTAACCCTCTGGTTCTGTAGGCAACAGGATCAGCAAGTGTGTGATGGTGTTCATCGCTGGGAGGCCAACTGTACTTCCTGAATTCTTGGAATGTGGAGGCTTTTGCAACGAGGCACTGAGGAGTAAGGCTGGGTCCCTGGGGGGATACTTGGAGGTCATCCCTGCTGCTTCTGTGCCTCACACCTCGTCCCCTGACCATGCCTCCTAAGTGCGTCTGCAGCTGTCCGCTCCTCTCTAAAGCTACTGCCGCTGCCCTCTGGAGGCCCCCATTGTTTGATGGTCATGCCCGAGCCTCCTGACCCCCAGCCCCCTTTCCTGACCCCCTCAAGTCCCTCATCTCTAAAGGATGCAGTGATTGCCTGGGGTGATTTCATTCAAAGTGCCTCTGTGACCCCCCTCTCATCAGAAATGCACATTTCGGGGCCTTGGCCCAGACTTATGGGATGAGAATTTCTGGTGCCGCCTCCTGGGAATCTGCATTTAGCAAATTCTTCTTTACACTGAAATTTGAGAAGCAGGGCCTGGAGGAAAAGTGCAGACTCTTCAGCAGAGCCCATGAGACGTCTCTTTCACTTTCTGCCATAGGACTGTTCAGGGGTGTAGCACAATGGCCCATAACCAACAATGTAGCCCTCAGGTGTATACAATGTATAAGTTGTAGCATAACCATCTCAGGCCTACACTTGTCATGTGTTTCTTTAACATATCCCATCTTGTTGCATTCTCTCTTCCCGTTCCACTTCTCACCCTGCTTGCTGTGTTCCTTTGAAGTAAATCCCAGACATCTTAGCGTTGTACCTGTGAATGCTTCAGAGTGTCTCTCTAATAGTTTAAAACTCTCAAAACACCTGCATGTACCTTCACAACCACCGTAAGATCTGAAACAAAAAGTAACCATGATTTTATGTTGTCACCTAAAACACAGTCTTTTTTTTTATATTTATTTATGTATTTGAAAGGCAGAGTTACAGAGAGGCAGAGAGGCAGAGAGAGAGAGAGAGAGAGAGAGAGAGAGAGAGAGGTCTTCCATTCTCTGGTTCACTCCCCAAATGGCCGCAATGGCTGGAGCTGCCCCGATCCGAGGCCAGAAGCCAGGAGCTTCTTCTGGGATCTCCCACACAGGTGGAGGTTGGGCCATCTTCTGCTGCTTTCCCAGGCCATAGCAGAGAGCTGGATTGGAAGTGGAGCAGCTGGGTCTCAAACCGGCACCCAAATGGAATACCAGCACTTCAGGCGGCAGCTTTACCCGCTTTGCCACAGTGCCAGCCCCCACAGTTGATCTTTAAAAGTTTTCCCATTTGTTAAAAACAAAATTCCCAGGGGCTGGCACTGTGGCTCACTTGGTTGATCCTCCGCCTGCGGTGCCGGCACCCCATATGGGCACCGGGTTCTAGTCCCTGTTGCTCCTCTTCCAGTCCAGCTCTCTGCTGTGGCCCGGGAAGGCAGTGGAGGATGGCCCAAGTACTTGGGCCCCTGCACCCGCAGGAGAGACCAGGAGGAAACACCTGGCTCCTGGCTTTGGATCGACACAGCGCACCGGCCGTAGCGGCTATTTGGGGGATGAACCAATGGAAGGAAGACCTTTCTCTCTGTCTCTCTCTATCTCTGTCAAATAAATTGAAAAACAAACAAATGAAAAAAATTCCCAGAAGTTTGTTCACATTAGGATCCAAAGAATGGAGGGCATTTGATTATGTCTGTCTGTCTGTCTCTCTCTCTCTCTCTCTCTCTCTTTTTAAAGATTTATTTTATTTATTTGAAAGAGTTACAGAGAGAGCTAGAGCCAGAGAGAGGAGAGAGGTCTTCCATCCACTGGTTCATGCCCCAAATGACTGCAATGGCCAGAGCTGAGCTGGCCAGGAGCCAGGAGCTTCTTCCAGGTCTCCCATGCGGACGCAGGAGTCCAAGAACTTAGGCCATCTTCCACTGCTTTCCCAGGCCATAGCGGAGAGCTGGATTGGAAGCAGAGCAGCCGGGACTGGAATATGCGATGCCAGCCTGGGGCTTTAACCCGCTGCGCCGTAGCCCTGCCCCCTCTCTCTGTTTTCAGCTGTGCTCCTTGCTCCTTCCCCATCTCTTTCTGTTTGAGGGGTCTGTGTTCTCCTTTGTTCTCTTCTCCAGGCAGTATTCTGGTGCTCCCATCCTTGAGGCAAATCCCAGGACTCCTGTCACCCGAAATGGCCTGAGTCCAGGACCGGCTTTCCTTTGCATACTCTGTTCCCTCTCCTTAGACTCCGCTTCCTCCCTTTTCTGGACGCTGCCTCTCAGCTTTGCATCCACCTGAGTGGCAGCTCTGAAAAGCCTTCCCCAGACCGTCCCTCCCCATGCAAGGCTCGGTTCCCAAAGTGCTTTGTCCGGTGGTTTCTGACACATGTTTGGCAGAGGGGTTATCTCTGGGTTCTGTTGCCCGCTGTGACCTCCTTTTGCTGCTCTCCTCCTCGCCCTGAAATCGGGGGAGGGGGAGCCACATCTTCCCCATTATCGCATCCCCTGAGACCAGCGTGTGGCCTAGCATATGGTGGGTCCTCCTGACATA
The DNA here is from genome assembly GCF_964237555.1 of Oryctolagus cuniculus. NCBI lineage: Eukaryota > Metazoa > Chordata > Mammalia > Lagomorpha > Leporidae > Oryctolagus > Oryctolagus cuniculus. The sequence goes on along the minus strand of NC_091451.1, from coordinate 35,073,026 downwards.
TCTCAGGACAGAATGGATATGCCATAGGCCACTGGTTGTGTTAATCACATTATACTCGGCTCAGTCCTTTCGAACACTTGACTGTTTACAGTCAGTAAGGTTTGAGTACCCTCTGTGAGTGGCTTTCTCTAAGGAGGAATACTGCTTCCTAAGTTTTCTTGGTCCACCCTAATACCATAGGTTTGGCCAGGTCATTGTCTCTTTCTGCCTTTGCTGGCCCGCAGCCGCCACCCTTCCTGTTGTTGCCATCACTACCACCAGCTTATCAAGAATTAATCGAATGAAGAGAGGAAGCCCAAGTCTTAGCACTACTTGTGCTGAGCGAGGAGTGTTCTCCAGATGGGAGAGACAGTGGCGGCCTGAGGATGCCATGCAGGAGGCGTGGCCCCTTTCCATGCAGCTTATTTAACTGTAGACACCACTTGATCTGTTTTGTTAAGGTGAAGGTGTGCGTAGTAGATGCTTCTTTGCTAAGGTTATTACCTATGATGCTTCAGTAGGGTTCTTTCTGCTGGGATCCTAGAAGATGATGTTGGCTTATAGATGAAGAATCGGAGGTGCAGCAATGGAGTGACCCTGAAAACCCACATTTCAGGGCAGGCGTTGTTGTAGAGTGGGTTGAGCTGCCACCTGCAATGTCCACATCCCATATTGCAGTGCCTAGGATCAAGTCCCACTTCTGCTTCTGACCCAGTTTCCTGCTGACGCACCTGGGAGGCAGCAGAGGATGGTCCAAGTACTTGGACCCCTGCCATACATGTGGGAGACCTGGGTGGAGTACCCGGCCCCTGGCCTCAGCCTGATTCAGCCTGGCTGTTGCAGGCATTTGGGGAGTGAGCCAGTGGATAGAAGATCTCTCTCTGTTTCTCCCCCTCCCTCTATCACTCTTTCAAATAAACAAATAAACAATAAGTAATAATATTTAATGATACCACTCCTGTATCGCGCCCTAAACTTTCTCTGAACTTATGCACTCATTCAGACAGTGTTTTCCTTTGAGCTCATTCATTCGTTCAGACATGCTTCATCAACAAGCTGAGTCTGGGCACCGAGCACAGAAGGTGTAGTCTCTGCCCTCAAGGGCTTTCCAGTCCAGTGGCAGAGGCAAACATGAAGGATCAGTGGTTGTGCCAGCCGGCGTGCGCCTGTGCACAGGTGCTATGGGTGGGCAGCACAGGGCCGCTGCCTGTGCATTTTCTTAAATGTTGACAGTGTCTGTTGCCAGGGATGGTTTATGCAAAGAAAGCCTGGATGGCGCACAGAGCAGCGAACTGGTGTTAGCAGATGTGGTTCTGACCTAATTGGTCTCTAACCAGATCGTGCCCTGGGGATGATCCTTGCAACCTCTCTGAATCTCAGGCCCCAGCCCTGCCTTGTGGGCCCACCATGTCTGCCCCAGTGTTTATTTGGTGTTTATTTAGGGTGACTCATCTGTCTGCTGAGCTGGCCCTGGGCCGTGGTTTCCAAACTACCTCTGACAGAGGATTGTGTGTTGTCCCCCAGCCCCCGTGCTTTGTTAGACGCGTGGGGTGAGTGCCAGTCCCGGGCTGTGGTCCGCGTCCGTAACCGGCCTCTGTACAGAGTGACCAGAGACTGTTTCTGCCCACAGCAGAGGAGCCCGAGGTGACCGCCTCCACAGCAGGGTTGTGTGCCAGTGTGTGAATCCCAAAGCCTTCGGGGATGCGTTGGAATAAAGTCCTGTCCTTGTCAAAAGACCCTTTCCCACACAGGACCAGTCCAGTTCAGTTGTATGTGACCTCCCAAGCCCTTCCCGGGCCGTAATTAAAATCCCAGGAGGCTGCGTGCTGGGGGGTTGTTAGCTGGGCTTCCCCTGGGCCCTCGGAGCGGGGACTCTGATCTCTCCCGGGGCTCCCAGACAGCAGCTGGGACCGGCTCTTCCCCATGCTCCCCTCCTCTCGCCAGGCCGTGGGAGTAGAGAAACAGCGTCTTCCTTGGGGCAGCAGGATTCCAGGTGTGTGTGTGGCCCCTGCACCCTTAGCGTGACGTGTGCTCTGCCACATGTCTTAGGCCAGGCATGTCCACATGAGGCTGTTTCTTTCTTTCTCTAACTTCTCCAGACAATGCCCCTTTATCAAAAAAAGCCTTACTCAACTCCCAGGGAAGGAAGTCCGGACCTGGGAAGGCGGGCTTGATTGCCTTATCCTTCCTCCCCAAGTTCCCGCTCTGCACAAGTGGTAGCTCTGGGCTTGCTCTCCTCTGCATGCGCCTCGCTGTGGCATGCTGTCTCTGCAGGTGGCATTCATGGCTAGCTAGTGATTTGGTGAGCAGTGCTTGGATCACATGAAATCTAATCCCAGCTGATCTCGTCACCCTCCCCCCCCACCCCACCCCCGCCCCGCCACGATGTAAAATGCTGGGTTCACATGCTATGTGCCAGTCGTTCACCCGGTGCCGAGGGCTGGTGGTTTGCTGGGAAGTCTTGTTTGTGGCCCTCCCCTGGCCGTGGTAGACCGAGAGCCAGGCTTACATTTAGTGACTGGGAGAGAGCAGTGGAGATCTGTGAACCATCATTGCGGGAGTGGCAGCTGGTTGACACAGTGGCGTTGGAGTTCTCGTGGTGCCTGTACGATCGTTTGTCTGAGCAGGTGTTGTGGGCTGTTGTGTCCCTAGATAATGTATGTTGTGGTTCTGATCTCTGCTAGCTACTAATTGTGACCTCGCCACCTTTTTATTTTTATTTTTTTTAAATAAAGACATAGGGTCTTTGAAAATGTAACCAAGTTTAAAACGAGGTCAGACTGGATCAGGGTGATCCCCAAGCCATTATAGCTGTTGCCCTTATAGAGAAGAAAAGAAGGGTGAGTGTTTGGTCTGGTGGTGGACACCTGTTCCACATCAGAGTGCCCGGGCTGGGTGCCCAGCTCCTGACTCTGACTTGTTGCTAATGCAGACCCCGGGAGGCAGCGGTGATGGCTAAGGAAGTTGGGTCCTTGCCACACCAAAGGGAGTCCTGGATTAAGGCTTGAGCTCCTGGCTTTGGCTCTGGCCCAGCTCTGGCCTGTTGTAGGCATTTGAGGAGTGAATCAGTGGATGGGCACTCTTTGTGTCTCTCTTCAGATACATGAAAAAAAAAAAAAGAAGACACACATACAGGGAGAATAGAATGCCGTGTACAGATGGAGGCAGAGGGTGGAGTGATGCATTTATGTGCCGGAGAACACCCCGGATCTAGGTGCAGTGCCTGCCCAGCGTTTCTTCCCCTGGGCCTGTCTAAACCTTGAGCAGGGAGGGGGCAGCTCTGGTTTTTGGGGTAGCATGTTCTTCTGCACAAAGTCCTTTTGGTTAAAACACGAAATCCTGAGACCCCATTTGCAGAACTCTGAATGAAGTCAGACGAGCCATGGAGGGACTGGGTGGCGCCATTAATGTGTCGAATGCTTTGTTCGTGGTAAGACCGTGTGAGACTGGCCTCCGGCTTACTGGGCATCTGAAGGAACTGGCTGTCTTCCCTTTGCCCAGTGACACCACATGTTACTGCTGAGAGGCAGTCTCAGGCTTAAATGCAGGTAGCTTTTCCAGGAGGAGGGCACGCTCTCTGCCCTTGGAAGCAAGTCAGGCTGGGGCCAGTGATGGGCATGTAGGCTGCCCCTGGGGCTCAGGGTCATTCTCACTCCCAAAGTTCTCAGCCTCTGTAAGTGGCCCCCGGGCACCAAGCAAAAAGTGAATGTAGTTCCTGGAACCTGTTCAGTTCACCGGGCCCACTCTTAACCTTCGCAGCCAGAGAGAACTTTCTGGAGGTAGATGTGGACTGCTTATGCTGTCAGCAGCTCCTCACTTCTGAGGCTTTGTGCTGCTTTCTTCCATGACCTTCTTTCCTAAGCAGAAAATCCAGGGACTGTTGAGAGAAACTAGACTCCATCTAAGTCTGGACGTGGCTTTTGAGAGTCAAGCTGGGGGGTGGCCCAGACCCTGGAGGGGATCAACAGGGGTGCCCCTTGCAGCATTGTTGGGGAGGGGGAGGGACTCAGAGGGTTCTGGAGATCGGGGTCCTGTGAGTGAATTCAATTGCATTGGAGCTTCCTCGGGCCATTTTGATTTCCTTAATACCTGGTACTTTATTTTGCTTGCCGCTGCCCCCTCCCCCCAATAAAGGCACATTTAATAAAAGAATTCTCCAGCATCCAGTACAAAGTGATACTACTTGTCAGTTTGAGGAAAAAGCAAATTGTCTGCTCTGTGTGTTGGGATTTCCTCTTTAAAAAAAAAAAAAAAAAAAAAAAAAGCAGCTTAGAGAAAATCCCTGAACATAGTTTCCTGATTGAAAAATATATTAGTGGATTTCAGTGCTTTATCATTTTCTTAAAGTCACAGTTTTCCTTACTTAAAAAATACAGATAGCTTGAAACGTAGCCGAACACACTGTCAGTGCACAATTTTTTCTGGTTTACAAAGCTGGAAAAAAGATCTCTATTGCGTGGAACTATGGAGTTGGAGGTATGGATTGTTTCTTGAGTCCAAACCTCCATGGCCAAGAGGGTAGCAGTGCCCCTTGAGCTGTGGGCAGGCTGGGTCACCCTGGAGAGACCCCCACGGTCTCTGGCTCGCGCGGTCCTGCGTGGAGGCCGTCACCACAGTGAGGTTTTCAGCCCCTCCACCTTGGCTTGCCCGAGCTGGCAAATCCGTTTCCATAGCTTGTCCGGCTTTGCCCTCACTGCACCGTGTATTTGTGCAATCATTTGGATTGTTTGTGTACTTTGCCCTTGTTTTGTCAAAATAAAAATGACAAATTAGAAAGGTTACTGACCAGAGTTATGAAGAGTGTAATTCTCCTAAACGTGGTCATTGTGCAAGCGATGGCAGTCGTTTGGCACAAGTCCTCTGCTTGGTTGGGCACCTGCGGGAGTCCATGGTTGTGAGGGAAAAGAAGAGGCGGAAGGGCACCGGTGCAGGGCTGTGGCAGAACTGTGCCTGCCTGAGGCCAGGAGGGTGGGTGTGTTTCGATTTTGTAAACTCTCTCTCCTTGTTTTTTGTTTTAATCACTCTGAAAAGGAATGCTCCTTTTATACTTTTTAATAAAGAGGTATTCTGTTGTTTGAAAGGCAGAGTTACAGAGAGGGGGAGTGACAGAGAGAGAGGTCTTCCATTTGCTGGTTCACTCCCCAGGTGACCACGATGTCCCGGGCTGGGGCTGGGGCCAGGCCGATGCCAGGAGCCAGGAACTCCATCCAGGTCTCCCATGTGATTTGCAGGGACCCAAGTTCTTGGGCCATCATCTGCTTCTTCCAGAATACACATTGGAGGAAGCTGGATTGGAAGTAGAGGTGGGACTGTATCCCAGACCCCCATGGATTGGATGTGGGTGTCCCAAGTGGTGGCTTAACCTGCTGCACTCAGCGCTCACCCAGCCTTTATACTTAGGAGGTGTGTGCTGTGACACCTAAGTTTTTTACCCTATACGTTTTCTTTCTTTTTTTTTTTTTTAAAGAAAGATTTATTTATTTTATTTGAAAGGCAGAGTTACAGAGAAAAGGTGAGAGAGATTGAGCTCTTCTGTCTGTTGGTTGACTCCCCACATGGTCACAACAACTGGGGCTGGGCCAGGATGAAGTCAGGAGCCTGGAACTCTGTCTGGGTCTCACATGAGTGCAGGGGCCCCAGCACTTGGGCCGTCTTCCGCTGCCTTCCCAGGCACATTGGCAGGGAGCTGCATTGGAAGTGCAGCAGCCTGGACTCGAACAGGTGCTCATGTCGGATGCTGGCACTGCAGACGTGGTTCAACCCACCACACCACAACGCCGGCTGCACATACTGCTCCTTACACCCATTTTCGGGAGAGCACCAGAGGTGGAGAAATGAAAGGATTGCTTATAAAGCCCACGCAGACCTCCTGTAAGTCCCTCCGTGGGCTTGGTCTGGGTGAGTCTGATCTTGGCAGTCAGTCCTCCTGGTGTTTCCCGCAGCCCTCCTGGTTCTCATCCCCCGAGAATCTCCTGTTTCTGGATCACATGGCCCTAGAGCCCCCCCATTTCTATGGGACCCCTTCATGGACACAATGTGGTGTCACAGACCATTGAGGGTCAGTGCCACATGGGCACCAGGCAGCGCCGAGCTGCCATGAGCAGCTGTGGCCCCCACATTGGGCCCCATCAAAGACTTGGCCATTGGCCTCAGAAGTGTCTCACTCTTGATTGTCCTGCGGCTCATCCAACCTGCCACCTCGCCTGTCGGCTTCCAGTTCTCACGACACCTCTTCAGGGACAGCGCTCCCTCCTGTTGCTCTCGGTGGGGACCTCTCCCCCAGGGAGCACCAGCTCTGCTCATACATCCATTTGCTGCTTGGTTGCCATCTGTCTTGTCTGCACGCAGGCTGCACAGTTAGTCTGTCCCAGTGTGGAGGATAGCACCTTGCACTGGGGCTCCGGATGCTCTGCCGAGGGAGTGGATGGCACCCTCATTCTCCTCCTCGGCACTCTGCAGCCCCTGGACCACTCACAGGAACTTCCCCAGTTTGCTTGGGGCATCCCAACCCCCTCCACCCCTGGGTTGCAGGTGCAGCCTTCCCTGTGGCCTGAGCTCGGGTGTCCTCGTGGCTTATGCCGCCCATGGAAGGGAGTGCTCATCTCCGTGACTCTCCGGACCCTGCAGAGGCTGTCTCCACCCATTTAGCTCTTATTTACTATTTGTTTTTGAAAGATTTATTGAATTTATTTGAAGGAGAGAGAGAGACAAAGAGAGAGGCCTTCTATGTCCTGGTTCACTCCCCACACGGCCACGATGGCCAGTACAGGCCAAATGCAGCAGCCAGGAGCTCCATCTGGGTTTCCCACATGGGTGCCATCTTCCGCTGCTTTCCCAGGTGCGTCAGCAGGGACTGGATTGGAAGCAGAGCAGCCAAGACCCGAACCAGCGCTAACGCGGAATTCCGGGGTCACAGCGCCAGCGGCACCCCCATTTATCTCTTAATTCCTGTTGCTGCCTTGCTCAGGCCTGCTGCCGGAGACTGAGTCCCTGCCCCACAGTACCCACAGGGCCTGTCCCCTGCTCTACCTGGGTGCCAGGCCCCGCCCCCCTGTCCTTTCTGAGTGCCCCAAACCAACTTGTTCCTCAGGGCTCCATTAAAAACCCATGTCCTCAACTGAGTCTACTCCCGATTGGACTCATCTCTCTCTCTGTTGCCCTTGGCATTGACAGCCCATCAGTGCTGTTTATAATACACTTTTTAATAACAAAATCCGCCTTCTAATGAAATCCAGAGCAGTGGTGATGGCTTTCCGGAGCCAGCCAGGTCTGGCTGCTGCCCCACTTGCCATCCGGGTGCCTGTCAGCAGGGTGGCTCCCAGTGACGAGCTGTGTGTTGTCCCCCGTGAGAGAAGGCTGCGGTTGTCTGAGGGAGAAGAGAGGTGATGACAGTACTGCCCCTGGAATGTCCTAGACACTCAAGGACTGTGTGGGCGCAGGGAACTGAAGCAGGTCCCACCTCCGATTTCTGTGCTGTGACCCTTACCCCCAGCGCGACTGTCTTTGGAGAGAAGGAAACCGAAGGGCAGAAGAGGCCGTGAGGAAGGGGCCCGGATCTGACGGGGCTGGCGGCTTAGTGAGAAGAGGGAGAGCAGGGTCTGTTTCCCGGGTGCACACGGGGCAGCTGTCTCTCTGCAGGCCAGGACGACGGCCCTCACCTGGAACTGAACCTGCCACCACCTTCATCTTGAACTTCTCGGCCTGCAGATCTGGAGAAACAAAGTCACAGGTGTTCTGTAGGGCAGCTTGGGCCGCCTTGCGCTGGCTGCTTTCACGATGGTTAAGACATGATTTGTCGGGGCGGCGCTGTGGTGTAGCGGGTAAGGCCGCTGCCTGCTGTGCTGGCATCCCATGTGGGCACCGGCCATTGTGGGCTTCTGGGGAGTAAACTAGTGAATGGAAGAGCTTCCTCCCTCCCTCCCTCCCTCCCTCCCTCCCTCCCTCCCTCCCTCCCTCCCCCTCCCCCTCCCCCCCTCCCCCTTCCCCTCCCCCTCCCCCTCTCCCCCTCCCCCTATCAAATAAATAAATGAATCTTTAAAAAGAAAACCCACACGATTTGTCGAGCTGGTGTTGACGCACATGTATGTGTTGAGCACCGTGTCTTTTAACCGTGTGTGTGTAACTCTGCATTCCATAACCACGTTAGGAGACTGATGCGGTAACTTGCTGAGGTGCTGCTAGCCTCTCTGTGCCAGGGTTTCCTCTGCAGCCTCACGTCGTAGCCTTGGTGCAGTGGAGTCTCCGAGAGTTGCACAGTGCACGACCTTGTTGACTGTCTGTGACGAATCCAGTGCATGGGAGGCCGCGAGTCTCTAACTCCAGGCTCCTGCTTCCACCTGCGAGCAGGTGGTGCGTCCCTTGATACCAAGGGAGAGCTCCTGTATTTGCTCTCCAGGGGCACTTAGCAAGTGCTACAGGCACAGGAAGCAATTAAAAAAATAATTTTTGGCTCATTAATTTTCCCCAAACACTTAGATCTCCGCACCTGGGAAAAGTGATATCCCCCCACCCCCCTCCCTCCAGCGCCAGAGTGCACGTCCCCTGAGCTGCTACCTGACCGTGAGAGCGCTGTGTGCTGAGCCTGCCCGTGCACTTGCTGAGCCGAGGAAGTAAGAGTCCGGTTTTCAGTGGGTGCGGGCTGCACCTTCAGTTTCCTCACGAGTGAGTGAAAGCAATTCTTACGTGAATTGTTCCTTCTCTCCTGCTTTCTTCTCCCTCTCCTGTTGGCTACATTTAGGAGGCCTGGGGTCAGCATTGTGGTGTAACGGATCAAGTCACCACCTGCAGCGCTGGCATCCCATATGGGCACTGGTTTGAGTCCCAGCTGCTCCACTTCCGATCCAGCTCCCTGCTAATGGCCTGGGAAAGCAGCGGAAGATGGCCCAAGTGCTTGGGCCCCTGCACCCACAAGGGAGACCCGGATGAGACTCCTGACTCCTGGCTTTGGTCTGGTTCAGCCCTGCATGTGAAGACTTGTGGATGGAAGACTTCTCTTTCTGCCTCTGTCTCTCCCTCTCTAACTCTGCCTTTCAAATAAATAAAGTTAATTTTTTTTTTTTTGACAGGCAGAGTGGACAGTGAGAGAGAGAGAGACAGAGAGAAAGGTCTTCCTTTACGATTGGTTCACCCTCCAATGGTCGCCGCCGCCGGTGCGCTGCGGCCGGCGCACCGCGCTGATCCGATGGCAGGAGCCAGGTGCTTCCTCCTGGTCTCCCATGGGGTGCAGGGCCCAAGCACTTGGGCCATCCTCCACTGCACTCCCTGGCCACAGCAGAGAGCTGGCCTGGAAGAGGGGCAACCGGGACAGAATCCGGCGCCCCAACCGGGACTAGAACCCGGTGTGCCGGCGCCGCAAGGTGGAGGATTAGCCTAGTGAGCCACAGCACCGGCCTAAAGTTAATCTTAAAAAAAAAATTAGCCCCATGGAGTCTAACTCAGGTTCAAGGTAATGGAGTTACAACTTTTAGAGCTCCAGACCTTTTAAATATGCATAGGCCAGTATTTCTTATTAACATGTTTATAATTTATATCCTATTTCCTTTTTTTTTAAATATTCATTTATTTACTTGAGGCAGTGTTACAAAGAGAGGGATCGATCTTCCATCCACTGGTTCACTCCCCAAATGGCCGAAACAGTAGGAGCTGGGCTGGTCTGAAGCCAGGAGCCAAGAGATTTTTTTGGGTCCCCCACATGGTTCAGGGCCCAAGGACTTGGGCCATCCTCTACTGCTTTCCCAGGTACATTAGTGGGGAGCTGGATCAAAAGTGGAGCAGCTGGGACCTGAATGGGCACCATAGGCAGCAGTTTAATTTGCTATACCACAGTGCCGGCCCCTCCCATTTCCTTTTAGTAAGGATTACCATAAGACTTATATGATCTCTTACAAACAGGCTGTTAAAATAAAAATTGAAAATAGACCAGTGCTATAGAGGAAAGGAAAGGAAACATTCCAAATTCTTGGCTAATGTGATTCTGGAGATTGACTGTCCTGGCAGTCAAGGCAAAAATGGAAACTCATCAGGTTATGTAATTCTGCTTCTGTGGTAGAATGTTCAGGAGAGAGAGAGAGAGAATGCGTGAGTCCTGGTCCTTGAACATGGAACATAGAACCACGTACTATGTCACTGTCCACCACCCTTCGCTACAGTTCAGGAAGTGGGCAAGGCTTTTGCTCCTGCTGTTAGTCACGACATATCGTTCTCTGCCCCTGGCTAGCACCTGTTCATATTTTAGACTTTGACTGTGGTCACCTCTTCCAGGAAGACCTCCGTCGTTCTCCCTGCCAGACTGGGCTGGGTCCCCTTCCTCAATCGCTTTTATCTGTGCACCTCCATATTGTTTATGTTGAATAGGTGCTCCTAGGACTTGACTCTGACATGGTGGCCATGCAGCCAGTGCTTAAGAAGGGAGGCTTTTTGACTGAGGTTAGAAAAGCAGTTTTGCAAGTGGATGGAAACAGCGTGTAGCAGTGAAAATCATCAGCTCTGTTGTACGCCTCCTGTAGTTAGGAGCTGGTCTGTGGCTCAGGGAAGTTGTGCGTACGAGAGCTGGTTCTCATGTTTGGACTCAGGAGACCTGTGGGTAGAGGCGCAGCTCAAACACTTCACAGGCTCTGTTCCTTCCCGTGCTGTGTGGCCCGAGGGCTCCTGTCCCCGGCCTCGTCTTTCATCCCTGGCTGCTTCTCTGAGCATCACCCTTGCAAGCCACCAGCAGTCTCTTGGGCTTCATGTCGGAGAAGAAACTGCGTTAGTATCCATGGAGGTTAACTTTGGTCCTTTCAGGGCTAATGATTCTAGAAGAGTTCATAGACTTCTTCAGCCACTGCCATGGTGAGATGGACGCCATCCCCCAAAGCTCATGTCCACCTGGAGCCTCAGAAGGTGGCCCTCTTGCAGTCGGGTCTTTGCAGGTGAATTAAGATGAGATCATCCTGGATTGGGCTGGGCCCTAAATTCAATGCCTTGGATCCTTGTAAGCAGAGAGGAGAGGACGCACATGGGGAAGCAGCCGTGTGACCATGGGGTCGGGGATGGCAGTGACACAGCCGTAAGCCAGGGGATGCTGAGGTTTGCTGGGGTCCCCAGGTGCCAGGAAGAGGCCAGGGAGGATGCTCCCTAGAGCCATCAGAGGGAGCATGGCCCTGCTGGTTTCAGACTTCCAGCCTGCGAGAATGAACAAACATATAAATATTTATATATATAAATGTGTGTGTGTGTATAGTAAGATTTATTTATGGGGCCAGCGTGTGAAAAAAAGCAGTTTAAGCCACTGCCTGTAACACCTGCGTTCCATCTAAGTGCCAGTTTGAGTCCTGACTGCTCTGCTTCCTATGCAGCTCCCTGTGAGTGCTCCTGGGAGAAAGCAGTGGAGGATGGCTCCAGTATTTTGTCTCTGCCACTCCTGTGGTGACTAAGAGGGAGTTCCTGGCTCCTGGCTTTGGTCCTGACCGTTAATGGCCATTTAGAGAGTAAACCAGTGGGTGGAAGATCCCTCTCTTTCTCTCTCTCTGTTAGTTTGCATTTCAAATTAGTAAATATGGGACAGAGTCAAATGCAGTATAACAGAGAGAGAGAGGGGGAGACAGAGAGAGAGTTATTTCATCCACTGGTCCACTCCTCAAATGTCCACAATAGCCAGGGTTGGGCCAAGCCAAAGCCAGCAGCCAGGACCTCCACTCAGTCTCCGATGTGAGTGGTGGGACTTACGCACTTGGTCTGTTATCCCCTGCCCACTCAGGTGCATTAGCAGGAAGCTGGATTGGAAGTGGAGTTGCCAGGACTTCAGCTGTGCCCCGATCTGGGATATGGGCATCCCTGTGTCTGTTATTTTGAGTCCCCACACTCGTGGCGACTTGCTGCAGCTGCAGCAGTCTAGGAAATGTGTGCACTCCCTCTCGTTGGTTTCCCCTCACCCCTGCACACCGCCCCGCCCGCCCCCCCCCCCCCCCCCCCAATCTGCTGGAGAAGCCTGGCTCGCTGGGAGATGTCGTGTGTCGCCAACAGAATCCGGCCCCGATGGAAGGCCTCTTTTCCCAATCAATATCTAAAAGCAGATGAGGGGCTTTATGTTTCTGTGGGACATATGTTTCGTTCAGACTCCCTGAGGTCTTACTCAGATGATCGAAAACCTGGCCTCTGCAGCGTAACTCACAGATGGCACCGACGCCAGCCAAAAGAGAAGAGGAAAAACAGGACCGTGTGCCAAACGTAGAACTGCTTCGGCGTTCTGAGCAACACGGCGTCGAGGGAAGGGTGTTGGACGGGGGCCCTGATATAGAGGCCGCCCCCGCCCCCTTCTCCCACTCCGGGCTCAGCAGGGCACCCTACCTGGGCATGGGGAGGGGTCTTCTCATTGTCCCTTTCACACAGCTTGTTCAAGGTCACTTCCACGCCTCTGTCGATGCTTTCCCTGCCTCAGATACCACCACCCCCTCTTTGTCAAGTGTTTTTCTTATGTTGCTGAATGACAGCACCCTACAGGCTAGGTGATTATTGTCCCATTCTATAGGTGGGGAAACTGAGACTCAGAGGGACAATAACCCGTCATGTATCACAACGCTTGCAAGCAGTGGAGCAGAATCTGAACTGGCACCCTTACTGCCTCCCACCCCGCCTCCTAGGGCATTTGTGGGTGGGTTGGGACTGGTTTGAGCAGGCCTGGTGGAGAGGGTGCTGGTGGACAGAGCAAGGGGAACAGAGTGGTGGGGAGCGTGAGCGAGGCCGGCAGGATGGGAAAGGAGCTTGCCTTTCAGGACACTCTCCGTCTGCTCGGGGAAGCTGCCGAAAGCCTGCAGCCCGGTGGGGAGTGGAGAGTGGAAGGCGTGTGTTGGGGTAGCAAGAAGCCAGGTGGTGCGTCAGAGTCCGGGTAGGGGTTCCTGGTTCAGCCAGGGGCCTGGAGAGGTTCACAGGGCTCCAGTCCGCAGGCCGGATGGTACTTGTGGGGGTCCTGGGTAGGCAGATGAGGAAGAGAAGCAAGGGTTCGGGTTTAGGTCTGCCGAGAGAAGAGGGTGGTGGGGCCGTGCCCTGTGCCGGGCAGCAGGGAGGCAGGTGGATTTGGTTTACAGGGTCGTGGGGGATTGTGATAGGGCACAGTCTGGCTATGGTGGACATCGGCTCAGGGTATCAGAGGATCGTCTGGGAAGGATGCTGGTAGAAGCCCAGGTGTGCACTGCATGTGCACCAGGTGATGCTGGGGGCCTGGCTGATAGCATCAGACAGAGGGGCTGGGGCAGCGTGGGCTTTGCCGTCAGCTTAGCATAGGTGTCGAGGCTTTTCCCGGACGGTGGGCTCTGGGCCCAGCTGTGTCTGATGGCACACATGCCACAGCTGGGATGTCGGGGCAGACTGTTGTGATGATCATGCCACCAGATATCATTGCAAAGATTTTCTCAAGTGAAAACCAGACCTTGGTGTGTGTGGCTTTATAGCCCGAGGCCTTCGTTTGAGACGGGGCCCTTCTTCTACGTGTCATGCCAGGGCCCTGGGAGGGAAGTGTCCACGGCAGAGCATGGTCACCGCTGTTTGGCAGTGGCACTTGACGGTGACAGTTCAGTTAGCTTTGCAGTGATTCTGCCTGCAGGCGGTGTGCATCTCGGGGCTCGGTTGGCCTCTGACCTCCACGGTGGCCATTCTGCACGTGGTCCGTGGTCCATGAGGGTCGCAGTGTCACCTCAGCCTCCTGAGTGAGAAGGGGGCGATCACCCCATCCTGGGGTGGGACTTGTAAAGGATGTGGCTTCAGTGGCCCTTGTACCTGTTGCCCCCAGGGGACTGGGGTACCCTGGGCGGCACTGTCGGCCCAGAACTCTTGCTCGGTTTCAGCCCACACGGGAGGACTGACTGCCTTCTGGCTGGAACAGAAGTCAGGAGCTGGAGCTGACTGAGGTCCTTCCAGGTGCTGGAATCTGGCACCTTACCCAGGGTAAGGCTGGGAAGAGAGACCTCAGACAGCAAGGGCCGAAGTCAGCGATGCTGTGGGTGTGAATCCGGCTGGTGCCGGGGACTCCCCATCTGCCAGGCTCTGCGCCAGGGGTTCTCCACCCCGGGACACACCTGGCAATCTCCGGAGACATTTTGGTTGGCACACCAGGGGCACTGCTGGACATGCTACAACATATACCCCCAGTGCCACCAGAGTGGTGGCAAAGTCTTTACATCCTTAGCACTGAGCGCGGGCTAGGAGTGAGCACCCTCAGCGTAGCCTGAGGACGTTCCTGAGAGGGTCAGGAGGAGAGGAGCCGTGGGGCGGGCCAGGCTGGGCCTCGACCTTGCCCCCGCAAAGGTCAGGCGAGGAAAGCCGGCAGGTGTCTCTGACCTTCCCAGCGCTCACATTCTGAGGTTCCAGAGCTGACCTCCGGTTCTCATCACCCTGGAGCAGTTTCCGGGGACAAGAGGAAAGAAATCCGAGGGGCCTCATGTCTGCCTTCGGGCTCGTTTTTAGTTGCAGTTTTCGCTGTGCATAGGCAGACGCTGGACAGTACTGACCAGATAGTCTCGGTGTCCCCTCTCCTGCTGACATCCTGAGAATGCCTCTCTTATGTCCAGGAGAAAGGACTTGAACACGCTTGAAACGGTCCCGCTCTCTGGTGAAAATGCGTATGGTAGCCAGGCTTGTGCCTTTTACGTCTCTCCCAGACATCCCCTGGGCTGTGAGGGGTGTCCCCAGACGTGTCTGGCTCTGAGAAAGAGCGTCCTGTGGGTGCATGGGAGACAGCCTGGAACTCCAACGTGTCTGGCTGTTCCCAGCTGACGCTGCAGACATGACGTCATCCTGGGTCTCACTCCCTGCGCTCCCACTCCCGGCATCCCAGGAATTCTTGGTTTTCCATGTCAATGAGTGCATCATGTGCACAGGGCAAAAGCTGCTCCTCCATTTGGATTGGGGACCAGTCTTTCTCCTGGAAATCTTCCCTGCTAATACTGCTTGGCTGGGGTTGGCATAACCAAATTCGTCTCGGACTGGGTGGTTTAAACAGCAAGAATTCTCTTCTCACAGTTCTGGGGGCTGATGTCTGAGACTGGTGCTGGCAAGGTTGGTTTCTTCTCCTTGGCTTGTAGATATTGCCTTCTCTCTCTCTCTCCCTCTCAAGGTTCATTTATTTATTTATTTGGAAGGCAGAGTTACACAGAGAGAGAGAGACAGAGACAGAGAGAGACAGAGAGAGTGAGAGGGAGAGAGAAAGATATTCCATTCTCTAGTTCACTCCCCAAATGGCTGCAATATCTAGGGCTGGTTCAGGCCAAAACCAGGAGCCTGGAACTCCATCTGGTCTCCCACTTGGGTGGCAGCAAGCCAAGCACTTGGGCCATCTTCTGCTGCCTTCCCAGGCACATTAGCAGGGAGCTGGTTGGGCAGGGAAGCAGCCAGGACCTGAACCTGCACTGTGGATGCCGGCATCACAGGTAGTGGATTAACCCACTTCACCACCACCACACCGGCCCCATCCCCCAACTTCATGTGCTATTTCCTCCGTGGGCGTCTGTGTCCAAATCTCTTCTTGTAAGGACCCCAGTCAGACTGGCTAAAGGCCTACCCCCGTGACCTCATTTAATAACATTACCCATAGAAGGCTGTATCTCCACATACAGCTATGTGCCAAGGGATGGGGTCAGAGTTTAAAGATAGGAATTTAGGGTGGGCATACTTCGTTCTGGAGCACCTGTGGGCATCTGGTTCTGTCTGGGGTGAGACTGTACAGGTGGTCATTATGTTACTTCTGCCTCTGTCTTTTCCCTGATATTTTTGATTATGAAAAAATTTAGACATAGAGAAGACTTGTGAGAATGGTACAGTGCCTACTTGGAGCCAGTGGCTATTAACCTGTTGTTCTCTTTGTCTCATCTTTATGACCATATGAACCCGTGAAAACAATGGGCATTGTGACACTTCACCATTAAAAAGTTAAATGTGCATCTTAGAAATAGAAGCATTTGGGGCTGGTGCTGTGGCACAGTGGGTTAAAGCCCCAGCCTGCAGTGCTAGCATCCCATGTGGGCGCCAGTTTGAATCCCGGCTGCTCCACTTCTGATCCAGCTCCCTGCTATGGCCTGGGAAAGCAGTAGAAGATGGCCCAAGTCTTTGGGCCCCTGCACCCTCGTGGGAGACCTAGAAGAAGCTCTAGGTTCCTGGCTTCAGATCGGCCCAGGTCTGGCCATTGCGACCATTTGGAGAGTGAGCTAGCAGATGGAAGACCTCTCTCTCTGCCTCTGCCTCTCTATAACTCTACCTTTCAAACACATAAATAAATAAATAAATATTAAAAAAATTTGTATGGCATGGAATAAGCTGGTGCATCTGAAGATTTCTCTAGCTGCCCTCCAAAGTCTTTTTACAACTTTTTAATGTTTTTAAAGAATTTTATTTGAGAGGCAGAATGACAGAGACAGAGGGAGAGACTGAAAGAGAAAAGAGATTTTTCCATTTGCTGGTTTACTTCCCAAATGGCCACAGAGGTGGTGGCCAGACCAGGAGCCTGGAACTCCATCCGGGTCTCCCCAGTAGGTGGCAGGGGCCCAGGCACTTGGGCCATCTTCTGCTGCTTTCCCAGGCACATTAGCAGGGAGCTGGATCAGAAGTAGAGCAGCCAGGACTGGAACCTGGGCTCCTATGGGTTGCTGGTGTCGCAGGCAGCAGCTTAACCTGCTGTGCCACAGCTCTGGCCCCTTGCTTATTATCTTTTAGACCAGGGTCCAGTGATGGTGTAGGCACTGCTAGTGGATTTTTACGCCTCCTTAGGGTTTTCAGGCAGGAGCGTCACTCCTCCACCCCTCATCCCCATTAGGTTGTTTTTAGCAATACCCCACATCCTGAGTTTGGCTGATGACTTCCTTGTGATGTTGTTGGACTTGTCCCTGTGTCCCCTGGAGGTCAGGTGCTTTTCTCAGTTCAAGGTTTTAACAGTTGCGAGGTGATGCTGGGTGCTTGTTAAGCCTCCGCAGTGCCCCAGGTTGTCCCACGGTCAGGGGTGCTGGGCTTGATCACCCGCCTGAGGTGGCCATGGCACATCTGTCCTTTGGAAGGGTTGTTTTTCCTTTTGTGATTAGGGGACCTAATCTGTGGGGAGATGGTCTGGCGCTCCGAGTGTATCCAGGGATGATTCTTGCCTGAATTGTTGCACCAGGCCTTGCAAAAATTGTTGCTTTAGTCCTGTCATGCGTGAGCTGCTAGGTCACACGAAGGAGCCTTCATGATGAAGTTTTTTGGAGGAGGCACAGTGTGATCGTCCTTGCTTTTAATGGTGACAGGTACATCCCTGTAACCATTGCTGTGGCCTCATACGTTGTTATTTGGTCAGTGTTTTATAATCAGTTATGGTAATTGTTTTGATGCTTAAATGATGCCAAATTTGGTGATGGATCCCCTTTTCAGCTGTCTTCTATGCCTCTTGTCGTCTTTAAGGACTTCCTAGCACTCCTGCCCAGGAAGACATCCCCTAGGCTCCTCTTGCATCTTGCATTCCCTATGTGGAATCATCTATTTCTCAGCCACTGTCCATGAATTAGAAAGTCCTGATTCCTTTCAGCAGAGAATGGTGTGTAGAAACTGACTTTGGACACATCTGGAATGACTGTTGCCATGAGTTTATATTGGTATTTCTGGTTACTTTTTTCCCTAAAAACTTCATATTTTTGTATTCTTAGCTCTTTGCTTTGTCGCTAATATTGTTAACAGTATTAATACATTTGTTTGCTCTATAATATACATGAAAGTTTCAAAGTTAAAGGTCTCTAAAAGAGATCTTTTAGATTTCTTACTATCAGTAATATAATTTTTTGTAACATACTATTTCTTTGTAGCTCATTTCTGTTGTATACGTATATATAACCCACAATCTATTGAGTTCAAAAGCCTATGAATGAATTCTTTTTCCTGAGAGGTTATGTTGCTACCTTGCTCCTCTAGTTAGAGTATTCTGTTTCCCTTTTTTTAAAAAATTAAAAATCTGAGGTCAGTGTTGTGGGTAAAGCTGCTGCCTGTAATGCCATCATCCCATATGGGTGCCGACTTCTGATCCAGCTCTCTGCTGATGGCCTTGGAAAGCAGCAGAGGATGGCTCAAGTGTTTGGGCTCCTGCCACCCACATGAGAGACTTGGATGAGGCTCCTGGCTTCAACCTGGCTCAACACTGGCCCTTGTAGCCATTTGGGGAGTGAACCAGCAGATGGAAAATTGATCTTTCTCTCTGTCTCTCTCTGTCATTCTGACTTTCAAAACAAATAAATAAATCTTTTTTAAAAATTTAAATTTATGGTTTTTTTAAGAAGGTCAATTTTGAGGCATAATTTACATATAATATACCCATAAAAGACTTTTGAACACTGTGTGTACTCCTGTGTATCATCAATTTATGGAGCGCTTACAAAAAAAGGTAATTTATTTGAAAGTCAAGGTGACAGGAAGAGGCGGAGAGGGGGAGGGAGACAGTGAGCGAGCGACAGTGTGAACATGATCTTTCATGGCTGATTCACTCCCCAAACACCGGGGCAGAGCCAGACTGAGGCCAGGAACTGGAACTCAGTCTAGGTCTCCCTTGTGGGTAGCAGGGACCCAAGTACTCCAGCCTCGTCTCCTGCCTGCCAGGTGTGCGGTAGCAGGAAGCTGAGTGGAGGCAGAGGAGCCAGGACTCGCACCAGACACTCTGATATGGGATACAGTGTCGCACGAGGCATCCTAATTGTGTGCCAGATGTCTGTCCCTACTTACTTTCTTTTCTTTTTTTTTTTTTTTGGACAGGCAGAGTGGACAGTGAGAGAGAGAGAGACAGAGAGAAAGGTCTTCCTTTGCCGTTGGTTCACCCTCCAATAGCCTCCGTGGCCGGCGCACTGTGGCCTGCGCACTGCGATGATCCGAAGGCAGGAGCCAGGTACTTCTCCTGGTCTCCCATGGGGTGCAGGGCCCAAGCACTTGGGCCATCCTCCACTGCACTCCCGGGCCACAGTAGAGAGCTGGCCTGGAAGAGGGGCAACCAGGACAGAATCCGGCACCCCGACCGGGACTAGAACCCAGTGTGCCAGCGCCGCAAGGCGGAGGATTAGCCTAGTGAGCTGCGGCGCTGGCCTTTTTATGATTTATTTATTTATTTGAAAGGCAGAGTTAGAGAGAGAGAGAGAGAGAGAGAGAGGTTTTCCATCCACTGGTTCACTCCTCAAGAATGGCCACAACACCCTGAGCTGAGCCGATCCAAAGCCAGGAGCCAGAAGCTTCTTCCGGGTCTCCCACATGGGTACAGGCGCCTAGGGACTTGGGCCATCTTCTACTGCTTTCCCAGGCCATAGCAGAGAGCGGATTGGAAGGGGAGGAGCTGGGACTCCAACCTGCGCCCATATGGGATGCTGGCACTGCAGGCGGCAGCTTTACCCACTACACCACAGCATCGGCCTGAACTTCTTGAAGATCTCTCATATATGTAGCGAGTATCCAACTTCTGTTTTCCTCAACCCTGCTATGGAAGGTGTGCGTTAAATGATTGGAGAATCTGTGCCAGGCACTGTGCAGGACACTGGGCCATGAGGAAGGACAGACAAGCCACTGCTGGGGCTGCATAGTGGCGCAGTGGATACGCTGCTGCCTACAACGCTGACATCCCATGTGGATCCTGGCTACTCCATGTCCCATCCAGCTCCCTGCTAATGCACCTGGGAATGCAGCGGAAGATGGCCCAAGTGCTTGGGCCCTTGTCACCCACGTGGGAGACCCAAATGGAGTTCCAAGCTCCTGGCTTCAGCCTGGCACAGCCTTGGCCATTGCAGACGTTTGTGGGAGTGAACCAGCAGGTGGAAGATTCTGTGTGTGTGTGTGTGTGTGTGTGTGTGTGTGTGTGTGTGTCTGTATCTATGTAGTTCTGCCTTTCAAATAAATAAACAAATAAATAAATCTTTAAAAAAAGAAAAGGGAAAAGAAACAGCCACTGTTGTCCTAGAGCTTGTATAGCAGCAATAGCAGCAAGAGGAGGGACATTCACCAGAGAACCTCAAAAATAAACGTAGGACTGACACTTCACCGTGTGTTGAGCAGAAGGGCGTAGGGAGAGGCTGAGCCTGTGACTCTGCATCTCTTTGTGGTTTCCCAAGAAGTCACTCTGCTGTGCGCTCCTTCCCTGAACACTGGTTACAAAAATCTTTCATCTGAAACTCTGCCATTGCTCCAGGACCTGCTGCAGCAGGCTGAGCCTGGGAAAGCAGCCGGCACCCACCAAGGAACCCAGGTCTCTTTGGCAGCTGGGATAAGCCCACATTTGATCATTCGGCTTTGGATAACGTCCTGCAGCCTTGTTCCTAATGGAGCCCTCATCAGAACAGCCGTGCAGCATCTTAAAAAGATGCATTGGGACCACTTGCTTTACATTTAATTTGTTAAAAACCTTTGAAAGTTTTATTACAATTGCGATTTTTTTTTTTTTTTTTTTTGGACAGGCAGAGTTAGACAGTGAGAGAGAGAGAAAGGTCTTCCTTCTGTTGGTTCCCCCCAAATGGCTGCTGCAGCTGGTGCGCTGTGCCGATCCGAAGCCAGAAGCCAGGTGCTTCCTCCTGGTCTCCCATGGGGTTCAGGGCCTAAGCACTTGGGCCATCCTCCACTGCACTCCCTGGCCAGAGCAGAGAGCTGGACTGGAAGAGGAGCAACTGGGACTAGAACCCCGGGGTGCTGGTGCCGCAGGTGGAGGATTAGCCTAGTGAGCTGCGGTGCCGGCCACAATCGTGATATTGACACTGTTTTGGATAGTTTCCCTGGTGATTAAAGAATATCGGTGCTTGTTATGTTATCCGGTTTTCTCCCCTGCCTCCCTCCCCCCTCCCTTTTTTGGTTCATTTCATCCTGTAGGTTTGTTGGAGATATTTTTACCCCTATGACACAGCTCGTAGCTTTAAATTTGAAGCATTGGTTTCACTTGAGTTTCCTGTGGGTTACCCTGACCTAATGCAGAAATATCAGTGGTTTTCAGGATGTTGACTGTTCAGTCATAAACTCTTGGAAATTTTGGTTGTATGGTGTCCTTGTTGTAATAAATGAATTCCTGCTATGTGATTAATCAGTTCTATATAGCATTTCAGATAAGAGGCAGGAAACCTCACTGACCTGTTGTCCCATTTGCAATTTTTATGTGCGGTTGGAGTGACTCTGAAACCTAATAATAATCATCGATGATGCGCTTATAAAGGAATTCTCAGAGAATATTTTTAGTAACAACATACTTCTCTAATACTGTAATCGAGTTTTCATGTTTCAAAGCTTTTTAAGAAGGTGAATTCTGCTCTTTCAAGGTATGCAGTGAGTTATTATGGGAGTGTTGGTGGCAGGTTTTATTTTCCCTGTGTGTTTGCTGTCCTCTGTGACTTGAGGACATTGCAAGGAAATTAGGATGTGCATAGTGTGACATGTAGATTCCAGGAGTGACACTCTAGGGGCATCAGTTCTGTGTTTTCTTTTGCCAGTCATGGTCCTGGCAGGAGACTGATGGCCCCTCAAAGAGAAATAACAGAGGAGGCTTTGTGCAGGTTACAGGCCACCAGCCAGGGGTGGGTATTCCGAGGGGGCTGGGCACGGCAGCCTCCATTGCCTTGGGATCAGAATAAAGCGAAGGGGCAGATACACATCCAGTATCCCTGATCTGAGATGCTGGGGACCAGAGTGCTGTTTCAGATTCGGGAATATTTGTGTGCTCCTTATCTGGTGAGCATCCCTCTTCTGGGCCTCAGCGTTTCTGGATAAAGGATGCTCCGTTGTATTGGAACTTGGAGGAGAAATAGTTGAGCTCATGGGTGCTCAGTAGGGGCCGTGGACTTGAGTGCTGGGAATCGAGCCCTTGCCCTTGCCCCCCGCCTACCCTCGGTTCTCTCTCCTGTGTCTCCCTTCAGTGGAACCAGAAGGGACGTCAGTGGGCAGGGGGCCCATGGATGCATCCTAATGCCAATCTCCTAGAGTTGGGAGCTGGATGGGGGAGAGTAGAACGTGGCTTTCTGGAGCTGGTGGAATATGAGTGTCTGTAGAGGGGCCGGCACTGTGGTATAGAAGGTTAAGCATGCCTCTGCCTGGGGTGCCAGCATCTCATACGGGTGCAGGTTCGTGTCCTGGCTGCTCCTCTTCCAATCCAGCTCTCTGCTTATCTGGATAAGCAGTGGAAAGTGGCCCAAGTGCTTGGGCCCCTGCACTCACATGGGAAACCCAGGAGAAGCTCCTGGTTCCTGGCTTCAGATGGTCCCAGCTCTGGCCATTGTGGCCATTTGGAGAGTGGACCAGCAGATAAAAGACCTCTTTCTCTCTCTCTCTCTCTCTGTCTCTCCTTCTCTCTGTCTGTAACTCTGCCTCTCAAATAAAATCTTTAAAAAAAAGTCTGGAAATGGAATGAAAAGATAAGTTTATTTTGGTGCCAACAAATGAAAATGCTTGCATAGTTTTTTCAAAACATATATTTTTTTCATGAACTTTGGGAATTCCCCTTATATGCATGGACTTAACATTTTTTTGCACCTGTATAAATATATCTTTTAATTTCAATTTTACATGAACTTTTTGAGGTCCCCTTGTATACCCAGCACACCTATCCTGTAGAGTGGGAAGAACCAAGGGGCCCTGACTGTCTAAAAGACTTATTTGCATTAGCACTGCATCATGAGACATGAATGAGGCTCCTGCTGCTGTAATGGGAGGTTTTGTTTTGAGTATCTAAGGATCTTCCTTTAATTAAGAATGGCTAAATAGAACCTGAAATTCTTTGCAGCTGGGTTCTGATGGTCTTTATTGTCAAGCGTTTGGTAGTAACTTTCCCATCACTGAAAGTCTCAGGAGAGTGCTTCCGCAAGAGGAGCCTTGGAACGAGAGGGACAGAGCTGGGCTTTCTGTGCGTCTTTACTGCCCTCCCTGTGGATGTGCGAAGCCTCTGCCACGGGTGACTCTTGGCTGCTACCTCCCGGATTCTCTGAGGCCTAAGTGACAGGAGTAAGCTGCCTTAGGGCTGCCACAGCAGGGAGAACGGTATGGAGATAGAGACCCTCTTCTGTTATTTTGGGCAGCAGCTGCACAGTTGGAATGCCTCCTGTATGTTTCTTTCTGTTTTCTTCAGAGGTTGATAGCCATGCCTTATACAGGCAGTTATAAGTATTTGTTATGTACACTATAAGGACATAGGTTATCAGAAACTCATATCATGTTCTCTCTGTAGTGTGTAGATCTCGTGGGCCACAGAGAACCTATCCCAGGAATTGAGTGTATTTTAGGGCTGTGTTCTTTTGCCAAACAAATGTGATGTAGATAACGTCAAAACAGTGATAGCACGAGTGGGCATTTGGCACACCAGTGAAGATCCTATTAGGCTGCTGAGAGCCCAAGTCCTGGCTCCAGCACTTTCAATTCCAGCCTTTGCTGTTGTGCACCCCGAGAGGGCAGCAGGTTTTGGCTTAAGTACTTGCGTCCCTGCCACCCACATGGGAGACGCAGGTGCAATCGTGACGCTTGGCTTTGGCCCAGTCCACTCTTGGTTGGTGGAGGCATTTGGGGGAGTGGACCAGTGGACAGAGATCTCTGCTTCTCTCTATCTTCCTTTCAAATAAAAATGAAAATAAATAAGTAGACACATTTTTGTGAAAGAATGATATTTGACTCTCCTTTTTTCCCTCACTCATTTTGGAACATGTCTATCAAACCAAAGCCCTTTCTCTGCTTGCTGCCTTTAAACCTCTTCAGAGAAACTAAAGTTACATGCAGTTTTAAGAACCTTCTTCTTGACAAGTGGATTCAGACACCTTGGCTCCGATTTGGGAAAAGGGTGTAAGATGTGTACAAGCTGACCCACGCTGTGGGAGTCTGTGAGTCCTGGCACAGCCCTTCACACCAGTGCAGGAGCCCCTGAACCACACACATGCAGCTGCAGCCATCTCTCCCGCAGAGGCAGCCCCAAGCCCAGGTCGGAATCCCGGCCCTGTCTTTTCCGGTTGCGGTCATGGACAAACCCCGGTCCTTTGAAGAGCCTGTTTTATGGACCTCTGTGGCCTTCCTTCATCAAGCTGGTTAGGGCCACGTGAACTTTGTTCCGCACACCGAAAGGTGATGTCTTACCTGCTGATGGCCATGTGCCAGCAACATAAACATACAGTTGTAATGCTGACAACTTTTTTTTTTTTTTTTGGACAGGCAGAGTGGACAGTGAGAGAGAGAGAGAGAGAGAGAAAGGTCTTCCTTTTGCCGTTGGTTCACCCTCCAATGGCCGCTGCGGCCGGTGCACCACGCTGATCCGATGGCAGGAGCCAGGTACTTCTCCTGGTCTCCCATGGGGTGCAGGGCCCAAGCACTTGGGCCATCCTCCACTGCACTCCCTGGCCACAGCAGAGAGCTGGCCTGGAAGAGGGGCAACCGGGACAGAATCCGGAGCCCCGACCGGGACTAGAACCCAGTGTGCCGGCACCACAAGGCAGAGGATTAGTCTAGTGAGCCGCAGCGCCGGCTGGGACTAACTTTTGACTTTGATTTTTATCTGTAATGAATGATTAAAGGACACACAAATATCAGAAAGCACTTGTGCGACACTCCCAGTTCCTTGGAGGACCCAAAAGTTATTCGTGGTTTCACCTGGGAGTGCATGATGTGATTTTATGGCAGCAGGCCACCTCACCAGTGGTGATGTCATGCGGTGTTTAGGTGGTGAGGGTGCAGGTTCCTGCAGCAAACAGCTTGCATTTGACTTTCAGCAAGTTAGCGAACTTGTCTGAACCCTAGTCTCCCTATCTGTGGGGTCATAATACTACCTTATTTCCTAGGTTTGCTGGGGGAATCATATGGAATAATGCAGGATTAAATGCATAGGCTGGTGTTTGGCATACGGTCAGTTCTCAGCTGATGTTAAGATTTTGCTGATGCCACCACTGCAGTCACTGCTCCTAAATTTGCTTGTGTATACCCGCGTTTCAAGCTGGATGGACACTTAAGCCAGGTGGCTCAGGCATGAGTTAAAAATTTATTGCGTATACAATTTCCATGGGTAACCAAGGCCATGCTGTTTGGGGAAACCTTCATAATTGAAGTGTGATCTGAGGGTGAGGTAGGCAGGTATCCCTGTGTGTCCTTGTGTACCTGGCTTCCCTGTCCCTCTCCTCCCCAAGGGGGAGGTAGGTGTATTGGTTGAAGGGTCCTTCTGGAAGTCAAGGTCAGTAGTAATGAAACTGGACAGAAAGGGTTTGTGAAGTTGGAATCTTTCCCCTACTCTTCCTAAGTTAGGAAGCTCTTAACCCTTGGTGGACTTCGGTTGTTGCCTGTCTGAGCTTCTGGCCGGTGCTCTCCAGGGCTGCTCTTGGTGTTCTCACCGCTTCCGGTTGCAGTGAGTTCTCAGGGCTACAGTTCCAGGTGCTCATGGCTCTGTAAAGGTCTTTGTGGGTCATGTGTTTGTGTCCCGGGTGAATGCTGGTCGAGAGAGACTGGGGTGCAGTTTGACCCCAAAGTTCAGGATGGGGTGGGGTGGGTTTGTAATGCCGCTCCTGCCTGGGGCCCTCACAGGAGCACTGAGGATGGTGGGAGGATGGGACTGAGCACTGGTCTGATTTGTCTGAAACAGGCCTCCAGGAGATTACGGGAGGCCAAGAAGGCGCACGGGCCTGGCTGTCGCACAGCTGCTGTGTCCAGTGCCTTTTCATGCTGTCTCCAGGGGCCATTGGCAGCCTGTGTTTTTGGGTCAACTCTGGGCACTTAAGTTTTTCCTCATCCCCTTTCCACAAAACGCAGGATTAATCCATCAGCCGTGTCCGTCTCTCTCTCCATTTCCTCCTCCGTTCTCCCTCTCTGAGAGCCTAGTTTTGTGGTTCTCTTTTTGAGAGGGTGCTCCCTCCCATCCAGTGATTCTCTTCCCAAATGCCACAGCGGCTGGAACTGGGCCGGGCCAAAGCTGAGGGCCTGGAGTTCAAGTCTTGGGCCACCACTACTGCCTCCCAGGGTCAGGAGCCAGAGGCGGGACTCACACTCAGGGACACCAGTGTGGGATGGGAACGTCTTCACCACTAGCCTTTTGGTAACATCAGTGTTTCCTCTGGAGCTCTGGGTCAGCAGCTTCTTCCCCCCCAACCCCCAATGAACTCTGGCCCCAGTGTCACGGGGCCCTGTCCACATCCTAACTAGCACTTACCAGAATTTGAAAGGCATTGGGAGCTTACAGTGGTATTTGGTCCCTGTACCATCTTCCATCTGAATAGGGCTGATCTGAGATCTGTCTTTACAGCACAGTGCCCAGGTGCTGATGTGCAGTGTGTGCAAACACCACTTGTGCAAAGGGTCCCCTCTGCTGTCAGATATTATAATTTAGAGGCAGCTTCTCCTGAAAAGTAGAGTGAGTTGGTCACGCAAGGTGCTGTTCAGGAAGAGCAAGTGACTGGTTATCTCACACGCATGCGCTGATGGCCACTCCTTCAACTACAGACAACTCAGTGTCCTTGTTTTGTTGAGAGAGAGAGAGAGCATCCTATGGTCGAGTTTTTTAAAAAAAAGGCCACAACCAGGAAGCTTCTAGCTGAGGGCACCCGTGCTGTCACCTGGCCAGGCACTTTGAACAGCGTTTAGTTCTGGAATTAAGGTGCTCAAGTAGTGTGCCACTTTGATAAGATCATATTTATGTTTAAGAATAGATGAGAAACTGTGGACAACCAGCAGATACAGTAGCGCTAGATGGGGCACTTGTAATCCAGCCAAGGGCGCTGTGTGTGTCAGGTGCACGTGTGCCTTTACACCTCCCATAAAACATTATTGTGTCCATTACCACTCGTGCCTTCGCATCACCTTAAAGACGGTGCAGTTACTAGAAAGACGCACGTTCACTCCAGGGCCGGAGCCGTCGGCTCCCCCTTTGCTGTATACAGTGTGTTTATAGTGCCCTTTACTGGGCCTTGGACTTTGTGAAAATAACTAACATTTTGTTTATGTCAGTGTAATAAGTGGTTTAAGTCCACTTGAACTTTAAGTCAGTTTGTCCTTCCAACTTGAAAAGTATAGAAAAGATGGTTTTTTGGGTCTGGCACTGTGGCTCACTTGATTAATCCTCCACCTGCGGCGCCGGCATCCCATATGGGCACCGGGTTCTAGTCCCGGTTGCTCCTCTTCCAGTCCAGCTCTCTGTTGTGGCCCGGGAGGGCAGTGGAGGATGGCCCAGGTGCTTGGGCCCCTGCACCCATGTGGGAGACAAGGAAGAAGCACCTGGCTCCTGGCTTCAGATCAGCACAGTGCCGGCCGTTGCGGCCATTTGGGGAGTGAACCAACGGAAGGAAGACCTTTTTCTCTGTCTCTCTCACTGTCTTTAACTCTACCTATCAAATAAAAATAGAAAAGAAAAGGTGATTTTTTTTTAAGATTTATTTATTTATTTGAAAGTCAGAGTTACATAGAGAGAGAAGGAGAGGCAGAAAGAGAGAGCGAGGTCTTCCATCTGTTGGTTCACTCCAATTAGCCACAACGGTTGGAGCTGCACCAATCCAAAGCCAGGAACCAGGAGCTTCTTCCAGGTCTCACATGCAGGTACAGGGACCCAAGGACTTAGACTATCTTCTACTGCTTTCCTTCAGCCATAGCAGAAAGCTGGATCGGAAGTGGAGCGGCCAGGACTTAAACCAACACCCATGTGGGATGCTGGGAATGCAGGCAGTGGCTTTACCTGCTATACCACAGTACCGGCCCCTAGAAAAGGCAATTTAATGTTTTTTATTCTGTATCCTCCTTGTAATTTGGTCATGCAGTTTTAACTTTAAGATTATATACTGAATTTTAAGTTTACCTTTAAGATGCAGGTGTTTTTTTTTTGTTTGTTTTTTTTTTTTGACAGGCAGAGTGGACAGTGAGAGAGAGAGAGAGAGAAAGGTCTTCCTTTTGCGGTTGGTTCACCCTCCAATGGCCGCCGCGACCAGCGTGCTGCGGCTGGCACCGTGCCTATCCGAAGGTAGGAGCCAGGAGCCAGGTGCTTCTCCTGGTCTCCCATGGGGTGCAGGGCCCAAGCACTTGGGCCATCCTCCACTGCACTCCCGGGCCACAGCAGAGAGCTGGACTGGAAGAGGGGCAACCGGGACAGAATCCGGTGCCCTGACCGGAACTAAAACCTGGTGTGCTGGCGCTGCAAGGCGGAGGATTAGCCTGTTGAGCCATGGCGCTGGCCTAAGATGCAGTTTTAAGATATAAACAGTTGTTATAAAAAAGAGGGGAGGGAGTTGGCACTGTGGTACAGTGGGTAAAGCTGCCACCTGCAGTGCTGGTATCCCATATGCACACCGGTTCAAGTCCCGGCTGCTCCACTTCCAATCCAGCTTTCTGCTATGGCCTGGGAAAGCAGTAGAAGATGGTCCAAGTCCTTGGGCCCCTGCACCTGCATGGGAGACCTGAAAGAAGCTCCTGGCTCCTGGCTTCAGATTGGCTCAGCTCTGGCCATTGCGGCCATTTGGGGAGTGAACCAATGGATGGAGGATCTCTGACTCTCTGCCTCTGCCCTTCTGTAACTCTGACTTTCAAATAAGCAAATAAATATTAAAAAAAAAAAAAGAGGGGACATATCCTCATTGCAGACAATTTTATCACACCCTTGGACATTCTGGTTTCCTCTCAGGTGTCACATAAGACTTTTAAGATTTGCATATCTGTAATAAAGCTAATGGCAGCTACATGGCCGGGAAGAATTTATCGCATATCGTGTGTGTGTGTGTGTGTGTGTGTGTGTGCACCTGCATGTATGTGGTTTTGCCACTACACAGTACCTCTTGGATTCATTTTAGTAGTTTGAAAAGGCAATGCAACTGCTGTTCAAAGTCTGTAAAACAACCAGATTTTTCTACTTCCTGTGTTTGGCTTTTCAGTTTTTTTCTAACCCTTTGGTGTTTGCACTTTCTTCCAGCCTGTTTGGGTAATACTGTGAGGTTTCTGGCAGTAGAGAGTACTTAACCCTTGTTTGTCAAAGAGTCATCCAACAGCAGAGTGGTGAGATGACTTTGAGAGAATGTTAAGATTTAGTTGGGGCCAGCGCCGCGGCTCAATAGGCTAATCCTCCGCCTAGTGGCGCCGGCACACCGGGTTCTAGTCCTGGTCGGGGCACCAGATTCTGTCCCGGTTGCCCCCTTCCAGGCCAACTCTCTGCTGTGGCCCGGGAGTGCAGTGGAGGATGGCCCAAGTGCTTGGGCCCTGCACCCACATGGGAGACCAGGAGAAGCACCTGGCTCCTGGCTCCTGCCTTCGGATAGGCGCGGTGTGCCAGCCGCAGCACGCTGGTCGCGGCGGCCATTGGAGGGTGAACCAACCGCAAAAGGAAGACCTTTCTCTCTGTCTCTCTCTCTCTCACTGTCCACTCTGCCTGTAAAAAAAAATAAATAAATAAATAAAAGATTTCGTTGGATAAAAATGGTTATTTTTTTAAAAAATTATTTATTTGAATGGCAGAGTTAGAGAAAGAGAGAGAGGGGAGACAAAGAAAGATTTTCCATCTGTGGGTTCACCCCCCAAATGGCTGCAACAACCAGGGATGGGCTAGGTCAAAGCCAAGCAGCAGGAGCTTCTTTGGGATTTCCCACATGGGTGCAGGGGTCAAAGCACTTTCTCAGGCCATTAGCAGGGAGCTGGATCGGAAGTGGAGCAGCTGGGACTCAAAACTGGTGTCCATATGGGATGGCAGCTCTGCAGGCCATGGCTTAACCCACTGTGCTGCAGCACCCAATCCCTGAAAGTGATTCTTTTTTTTAAGATTTATTTATTTATTCGAAAGTGAGAGTTACACAGAGAGAGGAGAGGCAGAGAGAGAGAGCGAGAGAGAGAGAGAGGGAGGAGGGAAGGAATGAGGGAGGGAGGCCTTTAATCCTATGGTTCACTCTTCAATTGGCCTCAACAGCTGGAACTGTGCCGATCCGAAGTCAGGAGCCAGGAGCTTCTTCCAGGTCTCCCATGCAGGTGCAAGGGCCCAAGGACTTGGGCTGTTTTCTACTGCTTTCCCAGGCCATAGGAGAGAGCTGGATTGAAATGAAGCTGCTGGGACTAGAACCGGCGCCCATATGGGATGCTGGCGCTTCAGGCCAGGGTGTTAACCTGCTGTGCCACAGCTCCGGCCCCTGAACGTGATTCTTAATGTGCCAATTCTTTGGCCTTTGGCTTGGTGTGTGAAGGTATGTGCATGTGTTGGTGTGCACACAGATGTGTGTTCCTTTTTCTTTATGAGACTTTTATAGTGTTTGTAAGTAAATACAAAGTGGCTGCAAAAGAGTTCCTGGAAACAGCTATTAAAATACAAATCTGGTGCAATGCATTTTGAAATCCATGTGTAAGAGGAGTCTTTAGAACATGGAAAAAATTCATGGAAAATGCATGAGTTTTTCCTACATTTTATGAATTTTTTGCACCCCAATAAACGAAGCTTTTAACGCCATTTCCCATGAGCGTTTTGTAGCGCCCGCCTTCACTTGTATTGTGGATGCTTTGGTGGTCATTTTATTATCGGTGGTTGCTGGTGCACCAGTGCTTGGCTGTTTTTGGGCACTTGGGAAACCGTAGTCCCGAGGGCATAAAGAACAACTCCTTGCAACCCAGATGAATGCTTACACGATCTGGCAGCCTCCGTGCTCAGACGCGCAGCCTTGGTCCCTGTGCAGGGGGCATTGGACTAAGAGCCAAGTCTGGATCAGATAGGAGGAGGAGGAGGAGGAGGAGGAGGAGGAGGAGGAGGAGGAGGAGCAACTACTGCACAGCCAGGGCTCTGCCGAGTTCCGGTCAGCCACCCCCACACAGCTCGCCTGCAGAGGGTTCTCCTGGAGATTAATTTGGATTTAGGCAAATCATGGGGTTATTTTGGTTTTATTTGGGTGTTCCTGCAAGGAGATTATTGATTCTTTCTGGGTTGATGAACACACACACACACACACACACACACCCCTGTGTAGCATCTCTACTCTGGATGAATTTGCAACCGTCCTTAGCATCCAGCCACGGTCTGAAAGGATTCCTTCTCCACCCATCTCTCCCATGTTTCCTTGCCCCTGTAACCTGGGACACTGGGTGAACGGGGGGACCTTCAGGGCTGTTAAAAGTGTGCTTCTGAAAAAGCTCTGGGTGTTAAAAGTCATCCCAGAGCCCCGGTGTCTGCACATTGTGCAAGCGACACACTGTGGTGATTGGTGTCTTTGTGGCTTTTAGAACGTGTGTAAACCCATCGTGGGACTGCTGGGGGAGTGGAGGCACTTCCATGTCTGAAGTTTCAAGATCCTGGTGCTAGTGAATTTGCAATACTCCATGGCTGGGATACTGAGACCCCTTCCAGCTGCTGATGCTGAAAGACCAGAGTCGTCTTCAAGACCTTGGGTCCTGTTCTGCCCGCCTGCGGGGAGCACTCCCAGGAACTGGAGCTGCACTGAGGCACATGGGGCCAGAGATTTGATAGAGAAACTTGGGGTGGGTGGATGTTTGGTGCTGCTTGGGTTCCTGAACCCTTATTAGAGTTCGGCGGTTCAAGTCCCACCTCCACTCCTGAGTCTGTCTTCCTACTAATGTGCACTGGGGGAGGCAGCAGATGGTGGCTCAAGTACTTGGGTCCCTGCCACCCACTTGGGAGATCAGGATTGAGTTCCATTCTCCTGGCTTTGGCCTAGCCCAGCCTTGGCTCTTGTAGTCATTTGGAGAGTGAATCAGCAGTTGAAATATGTCTCTGTTTCTCTTTCAAATAAAATGAAAGTTAAAAAAAAAAACTGAATAATTTTTCTTTTTCATTCCTCCTGCTGTTGAGGAAAAAAGTCTATTAGGGAGCAAGACTGGACATTTAAAACACTACAGGCAGTTGTTAGGGAATTATTATGTTTCTAAAGTTTCTCTTCTATAGTAATTGTATTTTGTTAAGGGAATGAACAATGATGCATTTTCAAATCTTTGTAATCAGTTTCGCTTTACCTTGTTCTCTCTTTCCTTCCTGTACTGGGCTGGTTCCTCAGATCATGTTAATTTTGCTGAAATTTAAGATTCCCCTGATAACTTTCGATTATAAATGATTGAATTTAGAACACAGGTGCCTTTAAGAATCACTCACTTTTTGAAACATTTTGTTTTTAATTGACTTGTTTGGGGAAATCATTTTTTTTCCCCTTAAAGTGTATTTTCACTTTAGTTGAAGGGCAGAGAGACAGAGACAGAAAGAGGTGGAGAGACATCTCCCATCTGCTGGTTCATTCCCCAGGTGCCTGCAACAGCCAGGGCTGGTGCTCAATCCAGGTCTCCCCTGTACACCTGCTGCCTCCCAGGGTGAGCTTTAGCAGGGAGCTGGGATGGAGAGCGGGACCTCGGCTCAGACGAGGCGCTGGGCTATGGATGTGGGCATCGCCAGCGCGACTCACACCCTGCACCCCAGTGCCTGCCCCTCCCTGTTACTCTGAAGCTGAGGCCGTGACGTCACAGTCACCTGTTGGAGTAACGTCTCTTTGTTCTGCTTTGCCCGCTGTCACCAAGTCTGCTGTGACTTGCTTTCACAGAGAGTGAACTCAATGGATGAAGTGCCTTTTGCAGGCTGGGTATTGTGTTCTCGTCATACTTGAGCCTAAGGTGACTTCTGGAGAGGATGGGATGAGCTCAGACACAGACAGCGGGCTTTCCCCAGGGATGCAGAGGGCAGCAGTGCAGACGGGGGCCACGCAGGCCAACGCCCTCACAGCAGCGTGCTTGCTGCAGTGTTCTGAGGAAGGCCCTGGCGTTGCTTCTGGCGCTTCTCATCGGCACAGGGGTGTGCATTTGTACCATTGCCTCTCACCATGTTCAAAGATGCCAGGGACCCGAGGAGCAGGATTCCATGCAGGGGGTTTGGTGAAAGGAAGCCTGGTGGGGAGACCCCAGTTTCCTAAGAGGCTGGCTGCTGGGCAGGCTGCCCTGAGTGGGGGTGTGGGCGCCTAGCCCCCAGGAGGAACTGGCATGAGAGGTGTATGCGGATGTGTGTGCGCATGCATGGTTGTGTATGCGTGCATGTGAGTGTGTGTGTGTGTGTGTGCGCAGCTCTCATTACCTCACCATAGGCCCTTTTCCTCCTCCCTTGCCCCGGAGCAAGGTAATCCCTCAGAGGTGTGTGTCGTTTGTCTTTTATGGAGGTTCTATGCCTTTGTATCAGGGTGCCTGACCAGTGCCCTGCCCCTCTCTTCTGTGTGGGTGGTGTCGGGTGGTCCACTTTAGATGGAGATCCTTGCAAGTTTGAATGGGTTCACGACCCCCTGAAGTCCAGTCGTGGGTTGGTGGCGAGGAATGAATTTCGTGGGGTCGGGGGCACCTGTGGCTCTGAAGGCATGGGCCCCTGCCCAGCTCTCCCCTGCTCTCTTCTCTCCTCCCTCCCCCACCCTTCTGTCCTCCTGCTGCCTCCTCCTGCCTCCAGCCCCAGGCCTTTCCCCCTGCCCTGGGCGGAGCTGAGGGGCTGGCAGCGGGAGGAGTTTCGGTGCTGGTTGCTAAGCAGGAGACGGAGCCCCTGTGTGTAGGGGAGTGAAGGAGGCGTCCACAGCGACGGGTGCAGGTTTCCAGAAGCCTTCGAGCCTGCCTGCCACATCCCGGAAATACCGTGGATGCCAGGCAGAATAGCAGCTCTCTGCCCTCTCTA
The DNA here is from genome assembly GCF_964237555.1 of Oryctolagus cuniculus. Taxonomy (NCBI): domain Eukaryota; kingdom Metazoa; phylum Chordata; class Mammalia; order Lagomorpha; family Leporidae; genus Oryctolagus; species Oryctolagus cuniculus. Next base: position 35,039,503 of record NC_091451.1, on the reverse strand, counting down.
GAAAGCTCTGAGTATCTCGCTGAAGAGTGGGTGGATCTCATCAGTTCTGGCTTCCCCCGAGAGCCCAAGGATTTCCTAGAGCCACGGGGCTCTGGGGCCCGGTCTTTCCTGTAGGGAGACCCTGCTCGTTGTGGCCGGCTCGGTCTGCCTGCCCAGCTTTGTCCTTTCCCGCCCCGCCCTGGTACAGCATGGAGGGCAGGGACTCTCCGCTTCGCTGATGGAGAGTAAGTGCTTAGGGATGGGCACCTTTCTGGGAGAGCCCTGGACTGCCAACTGGTCTCGACACCCTGCGGGGCCTCGATGCTTGGAGCCTGATATCCCTCCAGCTGCCTGTTCTTCTCTTCCATTTCCTTCCCATCTGAATGCATCTCCTACGAAATGCTGCCTCGGCCCCGGGCAGGTGCCCCAGAAGCGACTGTGTGAGGCTCTTTTTAGATGAAGGCTGCATCATTTTACAGACTGACAGGTGCGACTCCGTCAGGCGGGGCCTACACGTTTTGGATCTGAAGGCTGGGGACGGCCGCCTACTTGCCACTTTCAGTACTGTCATCGTCGTGATGAGCGCTGATGTTGTTGCGCTGTGTGTGCCAAGCCCAGTGCGATCTCGTGCAGTCCTCACAGCCGTCCTGCCAAGCAGGTATTACTGTAGCACCCCCCATTTCACAGATGAGAACACTAACACTCAGGTCAGTTAAGGACCTGGCTCAAGGTTACATAGCTGCGAAACTGAAACAAGACTTGGACCCATGGGCTCCAACATCCATGTCAACCGAGTAAGGATGGTCCTTTGAAAGGATAATGATGGGCTTCTCACCCATTTACAGTTGTGGGGCCTTGACCTGTCGCTCCCCCTCTTCGTGGAGGAACGACACAGGACCCTACGCTGTTCTTTCGTCTGCTCGGCCCTCCCCGGGTTTGCTGCTGGTTCTTCCCGGGTTGGCTACTATCCCTTCCACCTCCGTGGAAGGGCAGTTCCCCCTGGCCGCATTCCCCACTTCCGCAGGGGAGCGGCACACCGCCGGCCGGCTCTCTGGGGGCTGCACGGGTTCCCTTAGATGTTCCCCATAGATGTTCCCTGGTGCATGCCGTCTCTCTCCTCCTTTATAGTCCTCCTCCGCCAATCCCAACTCGGCTGAGTACGCTGCTCTCCAATCAGGAGCAAGTCCTACAGTTAATTGGTTGAACTGGAGGCAGCTGTGCGGAAGCTGTTTACTTCTCTCCCAGCGCCATATTGTGGGAGAGCAGATGCATAGAATAAGTCCTAATTCGAGTAACTTAGTCTAGTCCGGATTGCTCCCCACAGATCCCCCTTTCTTTTTATTTTTTGGCGTTGATACGCGCCTGTCTTCGGTGTCCCACGGCACACACTCTGCTCTACTTGCTAGCGTTGCCACAGGCTCTTACAAGTCCTATCAATCAGGAAAACCGAATCCGGGTCCTCTCTTCGCCATTGTGAGGAGGTTTTTAGGCGCTGATGCGTGCCTGTGTTCGGTGCCCTGCAGCGCATGCTCTACTCTGCTAGAACTGCCTGCAGGTGTTTACAAAACCTATCAGGCAAACCGAATCCAAGCCTTCTCATTGCCGTATTGTGGGGGAGACTTATTAGTGTTGGTTCGTGCCTATCTTCGGTGACCTGCAGCTCATACTCTGGTCGAGCTTTGCTGGCGCTTACCGCCTTAAATCAGGCAGACCGAATCCAAGCTTAATATTGTTGTATTGTGGGGAAGCCTTACTGATGTTAATTCGTGCCTGTCTTCGGTGACCTGCGGCGCATAAGCTGCTAGCTGCCCGCAGGTGCTCATCGCCTCACTTGATTAGGCAGACCGAATCCAAGCCTTCTAATTGGCATGTTGAGGGGAGGCCTTATTTCTCTCTATTTCTCTATCTCCGGGCATTCCTATTTCTCCCATTTTACTTCTATCTTCCAGCATTCCTATTTCTCTCACTTAACTTCTAAAACTTCTGTTTCTCTTATCCCCGCAGCTTCCCGGCACCTCGCCCTGCCGGCGGGTTCACGGCTCCGCGCAGCTTCCCGGCGCCTCGCCCCGCCAGCGGGCTCCGCCCCGAGGCTGCTTCTCCGCGCCTCGCCGGCTCTGAGCCGCTTCAGCCCGCGCCTCATCTGCGCGGCTTCCCGGCTTTGCGCGGTTTGGCTTCGCGCGCTCCGCGGTCTCCACGCCCTTCGCGTCTGCACCACGGCCTACGCCAGCCCCGTTCCCTATCTATTCACGCCCCGTGCTCTCTCTGCACGCGGCGGCTTCCGCGAGTAACACAGCGTAGCTTGCGTCTCCACCACTAGCATTCAATCCAAGTTCCCCGGGCTAGCCTGGCGAATTCAACCCAGCGTACGTCTCCGCCCCACGGTTTGGCTTTCCGTCCTTTGCTCCCCGGGCTAATCAGACGGATCCCAATCTGGCTTGCGTCTCAGCTTCTGGTTTTAACTTTTCGCCCCCTATTCCCGGGCTAACTTGAGAATCCCAAAGTGGCTTTCGTTTCCGCCTTGGCCTGCCCCCCGCGGCTTCAATTTCCCTAACATTTTTCTCTACCCGGTATGTTTCCCCAAGCTTTCCTCCAACGATATTCCTCCCTCATTTCTCCTGGCCTCTCCCCACAGTCCGCGTCCGAGTCTGTTTGTTTTAGCTTTCACTTTCGCCCTTAGAGATTTCTCCCAGCTTCCCCCCGTAGTCCGTATCCGAGTCTATGCCTAGGCTTTCAATAGCTTCTTCCGGCACCCTTTTTCGTCCGGCTTTTCCCTAGGCTGTTTACTAGTCTCTTTCTCCGGTAATTTCCCTAGGCTCTTTGCTAGTTTCTCTCTCCGATATTTTCCCAGTTCTTCCCGTTTCTTCCCTCCTAAGTTTGCTATCCGTCCTAAGTTTCCTATCCGAGTCACGGCACCATTATGTCGCTCCCCCTCTTCGTGGAGGAACGACACAGGACCCTACGCTGTTCTTTCGTCTGCTCGGCCCTCCCCGGGTTTGCTGCTGGTTCTTCCCGGGTTGGCTACTATCCCTTCCACCTCCGTGGAAGGGCAGTTCCCCCTGGCCGCATTCCCCACTTCCGCAGGGGAGCGGCACACCGCCGGCCGGCTCTCTGGGGGCTGCACGGGTTCCCTTAGATGTTCCCCATAGATGTTCCCTGGTGCATGCCGTCTCTCTCCTCCTTTATAGTCCTCCTCCGCCAATCCCAACTCGGCTGAGTACGCTGCTCTCCAATCAGGAGCAAGTCCTACAGTTAATTGGTTGAACTGGAGGCAGCTGTGCGGAAGCTGTTTACTTCTCTCCCAGCGCCATATTGTGGGAGAGCAGATGCATAGAATAAGTCCTAATTCGAGTAACTTAGTCTAGTCCGGATTGCTCCCCACATTGACCCAAACAGGAAAATGGCTGTGTTGGTCGGGGAAATGGAGAAATGCTGGGTTGTAGGTGTGCTGATTAATTATAGTAACACATTCTTGAAGCATGGAATGGTGGCCTTTGGGATGACTTAATCTGACCATCTTATTTTCCTATATACATTTTTTCCTGTCTGGTTTTTCTTGAAATGTTTATGTATTTTCATCTACTTGAAAGGCAAAGCAGCTGAGAGAGACGTCCTATCCACCTGTTCATTTCCTAGATGCCTTCTCCTGCCATGTTTATTCCATCCCCAAGTCCAGGTGCTGGTCCAAAGCACATTCTGGAGCTGTCCTCCTTTTCCCATCTTCACCACTGCTGCTGGCCAAAACCCTGTGGTCATCTTGGCCTTGGACATGGCATCACCTCCCGGCATTGCTCTGTGATCCTCTCGCCACATCCGACCTGTTTGTTTTTATATGGTAGCAACTCCCTGTTCTGACTCACTGCACTCCTTCCTAGTGGGCATTATAGTCTGTTATGGTTTTATTTATTTATTCCTATTTTTCCCTACTATTTCTTTGCCTTCTGGATTGCAAGCTTCCTGAGGCTAGGACTCTTTCTGTATTGTTTTGTATTCACTAATACATCCTTCATGGTGCCTGGTATAGCAAGCACCATGAATGAATGAGTGACTGATGAATGGGCTAATCGTTGAGGGAGGGTGCTGTTGGAAACATCCTCAGTGCTAACCTATCAGACATCAAATGTCCTTTTAAGTTCATCAAGAACACATTGGGGCAGGTGTTAACGGTGCCGCAGCTGGGACACCTGCATTCCGTATCAGAGTACCTGGGTTCAAGCCCCCACTCCACTTTCAATTCAGTTCCTCTAATGCGTGCCCTGGGAAGCAGCAGGTGATGGATCAAGTACTTAGCCCTGGCCCAGCCCCCGCCATTGCAGGTGTCTGGGGAGGGAATCAGTGGATGGAAGATCTGTCTGCCTGCCTCTACTTTTTAAATAAAAATAAATACAACTTGAAAAGAAGAACACACACTGGCACCCTGTATCATTTTTATACTGGTCCTGCCCATTAAACCCATTTTCCAATCTAGCCACCAGGCATCGACACTAAGCACGTTCCCCATGGAGTGATGAGAAGAAGGGAGCCAAAACAGAACTGGAAGCCATTGTTGCAGACCATGTTCACCAAACATTGCAGACCTGTTACCTTTGCTCAGCAGCCACACGTGCACACACACACACTCACATTTCACAACACGTGCATGCACAAGCACAGAGTTCACATGTGCACGCACACACATGCTGACATTTCACACAGGCAAGCACAGGCACACTCATTTCACATGTGCATGCACACACACACTCACATTTCACACCACGTGCATGCACAGGCAAGCTCACATTCCACATGTGCACGCAAGGCACACTCACACGTCACACACATGTCACATGTGCACACACGTGTAACATGTATGGTCACATTTCAATACATGCATGCACAGGTACAGAGTTCACATGTGCACACACACGTATGCTGACATTTCACACAGACAAGCACAGGCACAGTCACATTTCACACGTGCACGCACACATATGCTCACATTTCACACATGCACGCAAGGTACACTCACGTCACAATACTTGCACACGTACGCTCACATTTCACACACGTGCACACATACACACATTTCACATGTGCGCATGTCACATGTGCACACACACATATGTTCATATTTCACACGTACACTCACATTTCACACATGCACACACAGATACGCTCACACACGTGCATGTACAGGCACGCTCACATTTCACATGTGCACGTCACATGTGCTCGTGCATGTATGCTCACATTCCACATGTGCATGCACATGTATGCTCATTTCACACGTGCACACACATACACTCACATTCCACACGTGCATGCACATGTATGCTCATTTCACACGTGCATGCATGTACACTCACATCTCACAGCGCATTCCTTCACAACACGTACATGCTCTCCTAGTCTCTTCCGCTCAGTTCTGTTTTGTCCCATTCAAGCAATGCTGGCTGTGACCCATGACGTTGATTTCATGACTCACGTGAGTCTCATGGCCCCAGTGTCTGAAAGGTGGCGCTTTTCCAGAGGAGCTTGCCAGCGGAGAGGAGTCAGGCCAGACCGACGCCATGCTGGCGAGTGCTCGCGGACAAGTTCAGAGGGAGCCTGCAGGCGTGGTCCCCGATCTAGACCCCCCCACTCTCCAGGAAAAAGTGTTAATTTAGATGTTAGATTTCATTAAGTTGTCATCTTTTAAAAAAAAAAAACATTTCCCATAATCCTTTTAGTCTGTTTTGCTTGTTTTTCCTCTGTGTGTTGATGGGTTTTATTACTAAGAGTTGTCTTATTCCTCAGGTGCTTTTTGATGTAAAACAAGCAAAACTTGGCCCCATCCTATTTTTTTTTTACTCATTTTCTCACTCCGGGGGGTATAGAGGTGCAAAATAAATAAATACATGGATATATGAAAATGCTTCTATCCGTAAGGCTCTTTCTTCCGAGTTGTTTTGAATTCCTTTACCCTCCATGCTGCCTGGCTTCCCTAGTTAGTTCCCATATAGAGAAGAGCTGGTATTCTTGTCTTCAGGTGAGGTGTTTCTGTAAGGCTCTGACTCTCAAACGTATTGCACAAATATAATCCATTGGCAGCCTTCTCTCTCTTGCAAGGGGACACCAAATGCCCTTTTTCCTGGCCTAAGAAACTTGAGCATCTGATCCCCTGCCTAGTTCCATCTTAAAAGTTTTCAAGTAAGCCTTTCACTGTCCTAAACCGTCACACAAAACCACAGGGTATGCTTGCGATGAGGCTCATGGCCAGCCTCTTGGGGCCTGAACCTGTGCTCTGGAAGCTCATTGGTCGCATCCCTGGGGCCCCATGGGTGTGTCTCGAAGAAGCTTTTTGTTTGTTTGTTTCCTCTCTTTGGAAACCGTGAGCTCCATGGAAGTGAGCCTCTGGTCTGTGGACACTGTAGCAATTCCGGACCTCTCTTACTATAAAAGGCAGACCTCACCAAGGTGGGACCCATTTCTTATGATCCAGAGCCTGAGACTATGTTGCTAGTTAATGAATATTGAGAGATAGTCACATGTGTTGGAGTCAGCTTCAGGCCGGTGTGTGGCTTAGTGGATTAACGCACCAGTTAAGATGCCATATTGGAGTATTTGGGTTTGATTCCTGGCTCTGGCTCCTGACTCCAGCTCCCCGTTAATGTGCACCCTGGGAGGCGGCTGCTAATAGACCAAGGGATTGAGTTTCTGGCTCTTGGATTTAACTCCATCCCAGGACTGTTGTGAGCATTTGAGGAGCTGAATCAGTGGATGGATGGGAGCTTGCTTGATCTCTCTTTCTCTGCCTCTGTGCCTTTCAAAAGGGGGGTGGGCACAAAACACAAAACCCCTCTGATTGATGATAACAGTGCGAGAGAGAATTTCCAGTGGCTGGGTGGTCATGAGTTGGTGATATTGGCTTCCCGAACAAGGTGAAGTCACACTGGGCAGTGCCTGGAATAGGGGGTGCATAAGAGGCAGATTGAGGGGATGGTAAAAATAAAATGGAATGTGGAAAAGCTCTTTAAAGTGAATTTGCTAAGCCAAGGCCAAGAGTGCCTGGGGGTTGACTGTCATGTTGTGCTCACTGCCTGTTTGCTGGGGGCACTTGCCACTGCCACTGTTGGAGTGAGTTGAAAATCAGATTTGATTTCATGAAAGACATTGCACAGCCACCTGCCACGTGGGTTCAGTCCCATGTGCTGGGTAGTTTAGGGTACCTCTGGGCCACACATCCACCTGTAGAGGGATTTCTGATACCAGTGAGGAAGCTGGGACTTTGGTGTGGCACTATGCCATGTGCAAGGCTGCACAGGAAGTGTCCTTGGCTCCAGACCTCCTGTTCCTGCTGGTGCATGGTTCTGGGGGCTTCACTCCCTTTAGCTTTTAAAGAGTAGAGGAGCACAATAAACAAGATACTTTGGTCAGGCTTAGGAGAAACCACATGCTCTGGCTTGTTGTTCCGTGGTCCTCCATGGCTTTGTTCTAGGTTTTTCTCAGTGTAAGATTAAGCAGCCCCACCCTGAAAACCACCTCAATGAAAACAAAGGCCCTCGGGTTCCCAGAACTGAGATAATCTCACTGCAGAGATGTCTGGGTTGTGGGTTGAGCTCAGGCCTCCTGTGGCTTAGCCCACACCCATGCTGGTCTGGGGCCTTTGTGTGCTGGGGCCCTGAAGGCAGGCAGTCCCCTGCCCAGGACCCCCTGGGAGCCTTCCCTGCTGGAGTCAGCCCAGCCCCTTGCTGCAAGGAGCTGGAAGCCTTTGATGTTGTTAACCTTTCCCAAGAGTGGTATGTACTGGTCTCCCCCACCTCACGTCTCCCCTCCATCTCCCTGCTCCTTAGCTTTCCCTTGGTTGATTTTTCCCAACCAAGGAAGGCTTGGCAGTTCCAGGATTAGTGAGGGTGGTCCCCTGCTGTCTTCCAAAAGCCTCACCAGCCCACCTGAACTCGTCTGGGCTTTAACACGCACGAGCGTTTCCTGGAAGGAAATGTGGACACTGGGTGTCCTTGAGTTGAAATCTTCCAGAAACAACACTGGGGCTGAGTGACTGGGCGGTCCTGGGTGCCAGCCGCTTCCTCCCAGTGCGCCAGGAAGAGTCCCCTCTTGCTGGCCTACTTGTTAATGTTGATATCTGGGCTCTGTGCATTAGACTTGGGCACAAGCTACTGGATGAGCTTGATGACTGAAAGAGAGAAAGCAACATCTTCCTGCAGGACAATTGTTCTGAAAATGGCAGAGTCTCTTGGCTGGGGTGGGCATGGGTGTATGTTATTGGACTTCTTGTCTCCAGATCAGTCGGTGTCTAAGGTGACCCTTGTCCAGCAGTTTGGGTCCATTTGGTCAGGTGGACGTGTGCAGGCAGGACGTGTGCCCACGAGGCTCTGTCCGGGCGGGCCTGTGAGCCTTGGGGGATGAGTCACCTGTTTGCAAAGGTGCCATTCAAAGACCAAATGCCTCCAACCAGTGGGACGTGGGCCTCTGCCAGAGGAACTCTCCCTGTACTCCCGGAGCAGTTTTGGGGAAATTGGCATTTTTAAATCTGCCTTCTAAAGATTCAGCTTCTGTGCAGATTGCTATGTACTGAGGAAGCCACAACCTAAGTACCGGGTTCCGGGGTTTAAACCACTGTTGCCTGAGCTCCTTTGTTTCTTGGGGAAGGTAATTACAGAACTCATTCCAAGTGTGGATGTTGTGCTTTTGCAAGGAAGCTTGGGGGGGTGGGGGGAGTAGATGCCTTTTCTGTTTTTATAAACTGGTACGCCTGCAGTTTGGGTTACAAACCTACCAGGTTTTTAGAGCAGAGCTGGAGTGATGAGGGTACCTCTCCCTCCTTTTCTTTTAGCCTTCGAAATCTGACAAAGGAAAAAGCTCATTCCTGGGAGAGAACATGTGTGTTGTTCAAAGTTGACATTGAAAAATAATAAAGGATTCTTATTCTTTTAGTAGTTTGGATTTGAAAATTGTACTACTGTATCCGCATCATCTGGTAATAATATGCACATTTTGTCTGTCACTCTTAATGTGGGTACAAAGAGTATTTGATGGTGTTTTCTTGTCAGAGAGCAATATTTAAGGCAGACAGTCAACAGATAGATGAAACGCTTTTAAAAATCAGTAACTTTGAGAACAGCTATGCATCTACTTGCTGCGAAATACTTAATACTCCTGTATTAATACTTGTGTATTTTAATTTTCTTTTCAGAGTATTGGGAAAGGGTCGTTGTGGTGCATAGACCCAGAGTATAGACAAAATCTAATTCAGGCTTTGAAAAAGACACCTTACCACCCACCCCCACAGGGGCTAAGCAGGCCCCCCAGCTCTCCTCAGGCATATCAAAGGTAAGCACTTCAGACTCTTTTGGGGGCACTGACATTAATTAATTAATTAATAGGCTGAATGAGATTTGAAAACTGCAGATCAACGGGAAGGAAAGGCAGTGTTCCTGGGAGGCATGTCCACTGCGTCTCCTGCGCACCTTACCCGTCTGCTGTGGAGGAGGAGTGTGGTGCCCCAGGAGGCTCCATGGTGGCTCCAGCAGCAGTGTCCTGGGCGGCAGCAGCTCCGGAGAAAGTTTGAGCTCTCCCGGCTGTCCCAGAGTGGTGGGGCGCGGCTGTCCCGGCGCGGTGGGTTGCGTTTTGTTGGGGTGAAAGCGCAGGAATGAGTGAAGCAAGCGGCCCGGTCTCCCCACAACCTGGCCGGTCTCTGCAGATGTGGCTCCTTTGGTCGTTGTGTGCCTGGTCTCCGTGGAGATGGTGCTGCTAAGTGATCATTTTGTTGTGGTTACTTGGTGTTTGCCTCTTCAGGGAGAACAATGGAGACTTTTCCTCCCTTATGTGCCCATTTGTTTTTGAGACAGTGAGGTCATGCGTGTCATTTTTACAAATCTGTAATTGGAGGGGCGGGTTAGAGAGCCTGTTGCCACTTTTTAAACCATCAAATGATGTTACAGTGAATTGTGCCAGATGACACAGAAACAAGTTGCAAATTGGATTTTTCAAATTAAAAAAATTATTCCTTTTTTTTTTAATTTGAGAGCAAGAGAGAGATTGATTTAATCTGCTGGTTCATTCCTCAAATGCCTACAACAGCCAGGACTGTCTGGGGAAGGCCAAAAACAGGAGCCAGGAACTCAGTTCAGGTCTCCTATGTGAGTGGCACGGACCCAACTACTTGAAATGTCACCCACTGCTTCCCAGGGTGCACAGTGGTGGGAACAGGGCCAGCACTTAAATTCAGGCACTCCGACACGGCACGCAGGTGTCCCGAGGAGCGTCCTAACCTCTGTGCCAAATGTCCACCCCATAAAATGTGGTTTTTCTATAGGGAGTGCTTGGGTTTGCATCCCTCAGCCCTACAAACATTGAAGAAAGCACATGAAAATGCCTTTGTTGTAAGCACTCGTGTAAGAGTAGCGATCCGATCGAGGTGCATTGTATGTGTGTATCAGTTGGGAATGCATGATGTCATAGATTTCAGCGGTTTTGCGATTCTCTCCATTGCAGATCCTCTCCCTAGTCTGGTGTTTATTCTTGCGGGGACACACACACAGTGATCCTCGGAACTAGTGTTAATAAAGTTCTTGTGCATCTCAGTTGAGAAGCCTTTCGTCATGGGCCCCAGACAATCAGTCTTCAGCAAGAGACAGGGAGGAACAGCTGGGCTCTCTGGGAAGACTGCTGTATGTCTGCCTTTGCTAGGCGATTAGCGTGATGGTAGCCATAGCAACGGGGATGTCTCCATAGCAACGCGTAGCTGAGACAGGTGCAGTTGCATCACAAGGCTGTTTGTTGCCTGGCAAAAGGACAGGCCATTAGTACTTAGATATACGCTGTTGCCTTAGAAACAAATAACCCTACATAGCAACTACAGTTGGTTTCAAAGGTTGGAAAAAAAGAAAAAAGGTTGTAGCAGCTTTTGTCTGTGTTCATAAAAATCAGTGGAAGCGTACTTTATTCGAAATGACAACTTGAGGTCGTATAGCTGTAGGAGATGAAATGGGATTTTCCAGAGTAGCCCAACCAACAGGGTAGAAATGGCCAGGAGGACTGAGCCATATGCTCGGTTTTCTCCTTGTGGCCACGGCCACTCCTGCAACGGGAGAGAATTAGGGTTGGGGGAGGACGGCTGGGGCCTGGGGGGAGGGGCCAGGACACCTAGCACTGAGCTATTTCTCAGATTCTCACGGGCCTTTGTTATTCGGCTCACCTCACCCTCCACACCCCACAGAAGCCCCTTCCCTGCCCCTGCTGCTTGGACCCAGGAAGTAGTTCTGTGCTTTTGCTTGCAGGAGGGAAAGAAGCTGAGTAGGGTTCCCCGGGTCGGATCAGTGGTTTGTGCGGGCCAGCTTTCTGTTGCCAAATGTGACCCCCCAGGGAGGCGCAGTGATCATTTAGTAATTGGAAGGATTAGAACCTCGCTCTAGGGGTTATGAGAGGATTGCCTCCTCTGGCCAGAGACCTGAGCCAGCCTTGGCCTAATGGCTTCATTTGATTTTTTAATAAAGGCATGAAAATGCAGAGGAAGTAGAGCTTTGGCAATGAAAATAATTTCTAAACAAATACTTCAGCTCCTGTGCTGTCACCCCCAGTTCCTTTGCCCCTAGTTGATCTGGGCAAGGTTGGAGGGGCTAGGGGCAGTTGGGAGAGGTTTCTGCCACTTCCCATGTAGGTGCCAAGGTCATGGGCATGGAATGAGATCCAGCCTGCTGTGTGAGGACGTGTCGCTTTCTCTTTGCTGGGGACAGTCATTGCTGCTTCTGAAAGCTTTAGGCTTTCCGCGAGTGTGTGAGATGGCACTCAAGGGCCGGGTGCTGGAAGGTCCTGCACTCTTCCTGGACGTGGGACTCAGCTCAGTTCTCAGTCACTGGGCCACTTGTTGTGACTGCGAAGATGGGAGTAGAAAACGGGGACCAGAAAAGCGCGAACTGGGCCTAGTCTGGCTGAGTTCACCCTCCCTGTGGGGGCCGGCGGGTGGGGGTGGTCTGGGAAGCGCTCGGCTCTCAGGGATCTGGTACTTAGCATGCAGAAGACGGTGATTACACGAGAGGGGTGGTTACTGCTCGTGCCTGCAGGTGTGCTTGGCAAGTGGCATTCTGCACCAAGCTGCAGGTGGCTGGAAACTGCCGGGCAGACGAGTGTCTGAGAACGCGGCCCCAAGCCTCGTTCATGTCCAAACACCATGCTCAGCATTACAGTCTGCAGCCTTGGCCTCTGTTCTCCAGTGTGCCCTTGGGGGTATTTGCTAGGATGCTTGTCTACACCACTTTCTGTTTTAAAAAAGATTTATTTCCCAGAGAAAAACAGACACGCAGAAGGACAGAGCTGCAATTCACTGCTTCACTCCCCAAATGCCTGCAGTGGCTATGCGTGGGCTAAGGCAGAAGTTGGGAGCCAGGAACGCAACCCAGGTCTCCCATGTGGGCGACAGGGACCCAACCACTTGAGCTGCCACTGCTGCCTCCCATGGTCTGCATTAGCAGGAAGCTGGGCTTGGGAGCTGGAGTTTAGATTTGGAGGTCTTTGAGCACCCGTAGTCTGAAAATCCAAAATTTGAAATTTTGGTGTTGCTCAAAAAATTTGAGGATTTTGGAACATTTCAACTCTCTCTCTTTCTTTCTTTCAAGATTTATTTATTTTTACTTGAAAGTGACAGTTACAGAGAGAAGGAGAGGTAGAGAGAGAGAGGGAGTGAGAGGGAGAGAGAGGTCTTCCACCTGCTGGTTCACTCCCCAACTGGCTACAATGCCTGGAGCTGTGCTGATCCAAAGCCAGGAGCCAGGTGCTTCTTCCAGGTCTCCCATGTGGGTGCAGGGGCCCAAGGACATAGGCCATCTTCTACTGCTTTCCCAGACCATATAGCAAGAGCAGGATGGGAAGTGGAGCAGCTGGGACTTGAACCAGCATCCATATGGGATGCTGGCACTGCAGGCAGCGGCTATATCCACCATCCCACAGCACCAGCCCCCCCCATTTCAGATTTTCAATTTTCAGATAAGGAATGTTTAGCCTATCATTGTGTGCCACAGTTGGTTCCTAAGTTGTGACAAATGTCCCACAGTCACGTAAGACGGTAACAGGACAGGAAACTAAGTGAGCTATGTATGGGAATGCGCTGGATTATCTTTGTGACTTTTCAGCTTAATGACAGCATCAATAAAGCGGTGTGGTTTTTGGTGTGAGGATTATTGAAATCCCTGCTGCCCTGAGCACCCGTCTGGCCTGCTCATGTGCTCCGTCCCTCCACAGTGGGGTGGCAGGGCTTCTGCCTCCTGCCTAGAGCTGTGGGAGGAGCGTCACTGTGAAGTCAGTGCTACAGCTCTTGGCTCTGTAGTTTAGTGCAGTGTGCTCACCTGTGCTTTGTGAGGTCCCCATAGCTGAGCTCAGGGAACTCTGCAGGCCCAGCCGGATCAGCTCCAGGACCCCAGGCCTTCCCTGAGGAGACTGTGGCGTACAACCTTTACGATCAAGATGAGGCCAGCACCGCGGCTCACTAGGCTAATCCTCCTCCTCGTGGCGCTGGCACACCGGGTTCTAGTCCTGGTTGGAGCGCCGGATTCTGTCCCGGTTGCCCCTCTTCCAGGCTGGCTCTCTGCTGTGGCCCAGGAGTGCAGTGGAGGATGGCCCAGGTGCTTGGGCCCTGCACCCCATGGGAGACCAGGATAAGCACCTGGCTCCTGCCATCAGATCAGCGTGGTGCGCTGGCCATAGCATGCCAGCCGCGGCGGCCATTGGAGGGTGAACCAACGGTAAAGGAAGACCTTTCTCTCTGTCTCTCTCTCACTGTCCACTCTGCCTGTCAAAAAAAAAAAAAAAAAAAAAAAAAAAAAGGATCAAGATGAGGGGGTGTAGCCAGGAAAGCTGCCGCCTTGGTTGCTGGCATCCCATATGGGAGTCAGCTCGAGTCCCACTTTGAGTTCTGGCTGCTCCACTTCTGATCCAGCTCCCTGCTAATGTGCCTGGAAAAGCAGTGGAAGATGGCCCACGTGCTTGAGCCCCTGCACCCACATAGGAGACCTGGAAGGGGCTCCTGGCTTTGGCCTGGCCCAGTGCTGGCTGTTGAGGCCATTTGGGGAGTGAACCAGAGGATGGACAATCTCTCTGTCTCTTCTCTCTGTAACTCTGACTTTCAAATACATAAATAATTTTAAAAAAGAAAAAAAAAAGAATCAAATGAGCAGAGTGGAGGGAAGGGTGGTATATCCCGGTTTCTTGTCTGTACCCCTTCAGAGACATCTTGAGCTGTTGGGGCGCTTACATGAGGCGTGCCCGTCCCTCCCTGATGTGACATTTTTCTTCAAAGGATTTGTGCATTGATAATGCTCCTGGCAGACAGTGCCAAACTGCCCTCTGTTGTGACACGCTGTTTCCATGTGTCCTCACAGCAACTTTTTAGAAAATGCCCAGTTTCGAACTTTTCTCAAAATCCGATAGTTAAATAAAAAGACTTCAACCTTTATGATTTCGAGGCTTTGTAATAGGGCATTTAAACTTCCAAGCACAAGGTTCATGTCCTGTAAAGAATAGATGATATATAACACTGTGAGTTTTTCCTTTTTTGTAATTCTTATTTATTTATTTTCATTTTACTTGAAAGGCAGAGAGACAGGAAGAAACACAGAGGCCTATTTTCTATCTATTAGTTCACCCTGCACATGTCTGCAAGAGCCGGGGCTGGGCCAGCTGGAAGCCAGGAGCCTGGAGTTCAGCCTAGGTCTCCCCTGTGGATAGCAGGGACCCAAATACTTGAGCTGTCATCTGTTGCCTCCAAAGGCGTGCACTAGCAGGAAGCTGGGTTAGAAGTGGAGGAGCCGAGGCCAGCGCCGTGGCTCACTAGGCTAATCCTCTGCCTTGTGGCGCCGGCACACCGGGTTCTAGTCCCAGTCAGGGCGCCGGATCCTGTCCCGGTTGCCCCTCTTCCAGGCCAGCTCTCTGCTGTGGCCAGGGAGTGCAGTGGAGGATGGCCCAGGTGCTTGGGCCCTGCACCCCATGGGAGACCAGGATGGGTACCTGGTTCCTGCCATCGGATCAGCGCCAGCTGCGGCTGCTGTTGGAGGGTGAACCAGTGGCAAAAGGAAGACCTTTCTCTCTGTCTCTCTCTCTCTCACTGTCCACTCTGCCTGTCAAAAAAAAAAAAAAAAAAAAAAAAAAAAGAAGCGAAAGAAGTAGAGGAGCCGGGACTCAAAGTGTTCCTACATGGGCTGATGGCATCGAAGGAAGTGGCTTAAGCCCTGCACCAGTGCCTGCCCTGCCGTAACGTGTTTATGAGAGCAGATTGTTTCCAAAGGTTAAACACGTTGAGCATCATAACCCCGAAATCCAGAAGCCCAAATGCCCTGAAATCTGAACCTTTTTACATACTGACGTGACACAAGTCCACTCCTGTCCTCATGTGACAAGTTGCAGTCAAAACGCAGGTGCACTAAAATGTTGTATGAAATTACCTTCAGTCTATGCATACAAGGTATGTATGAAACAAAAGTGGATTTTGTACTTAGGTTTGGGTCCTACCCCTGAGACATCTCATAATGTATATGCAAATATTCCGAAATTCGAAAACAGCTCAAATCCCAAACACTTCTCATTCCACCCCTTTCAGAAAAGGGACACTGATCTGTTCTGGTGTAGCTCTTACATATTATCTTCTCTGGCATGGGCACCACCAAAGTCAATTTATTTTAATCCTCGCTCATGGTGAAGAGGAACAGGTATCGCCATTAAGAAAACATTATCGTTTATAGGGAGTTTTCTGACTGACTAGTTTTTGGAGAATGGACGTTTAGTCAGTGTGTAAAGTGCACTCTGACGTTTGCACGGTGGTGAAATCACCGCATGACGCGTCTCTGAGAACGCGTGCCCCTCACTGAGTGACAGGTGACTGTTTATCCAGTTTGGGAATCAGAACCAGCATAGTTTGGGCTTCCTTGGGAAATGTGAGGACATTCCAGCATCCTCTGTGCCTCCAGCCTGTATGATGGCTTGGCCACAGCTGGGTTCAAGATGGACAGAAGCTCTGATTAAGGGAGAGATTTTGTTCCCCAATGTGCCTTCTTTTTTTTAAAGTTCATTGTTGGGTGGGTGTTTGACTTAGTGGTTAAGCCTCTGATTGGGGTGCCCCTGTCCCACATAGGAGTGCCTAGATATAGTTCCTGCCTCTGGCTCCTAATTGCAGGTTCCTAATAATCCAGTGATGATGCCTCAAGAATTGGGGTCTTGCCATCCATGTGGGAAACCTCCATGGAGTTCCTAGCTCATGTCCTTGACCTTGGTTGTTGTAGGCATTTGAGGAGCAAACCAGTAGATGAGACCTCTGTCTGATTTTTGTTTGTCCCCCTCTCTTAAATATATAAATGAATAATTTAAAAAATCTTTATGCTAAAAATGACATTGTCTAATATATATTTTATTCCATATTATAGCTGAAATACGCAGAACTTTTGTCTGTTGATTTAGGTCCACAGGTTTGTGTTTTTGGACAGCTTCTACTAAAATTTGCAAAGTCAGAGCATTTCAAGAAAGTTCTTGATCTCTTGTTTTAATGAAAATCCCAGACATTAAAACTTTTCATTTAGAGCTTTATGTTTCTCTTTCTTTGTTCAGAGCAATTTAATGAGCCACGGAAAATACAAAATGGCCTCTCCAAAGGTTTTGGACTTTCAAATATTGAGGTTCTTAATGAAAATAGCTAATTTTAGTGCTGACTCAGCTAAAGGCTTTATTTTATCACACCAACTGCCCTACTCATGGCTCTGTCTTCATAGTTTTTTTCAATGCCTACATAGGTTATAGAAATTACAGAGTGGTCATTGTATATTCCAGTTAGCAAAGTCATCAGTCATTCTTATCCAGGTAAGTATGGTTTAGCTGAAGGAGTGAGGCTGGGCCTGGCAAATGAGGAAGTGCCTTGGGAATATGTAGGAAAGGTACCAAAGTCTATGGGGAACCCATCCATTCAATTATCAGATTAGAAAATCCTTAAGAGGTTAAGCTTGTTAACATAACAGTGTTCATTCTTCCTTTCAAACTGCTGAATTTGCACACACAGCAAGGCGTTGCTTGGATAGGAGCCTATTTTTTTTTAATGTGGAAAACATCTTTCATTCTAGTTATGCAAAGTGTTGTGCATTTAATAGTTGGCAGAAGAACTGCAATGCCACAATAAAATCAGTTTTAACATGCATGGAAGGAGTTTAATGGTTAGCTCATCTGTTGCTGCAAGTTTTAATTCAGCCAGGCATAAAGAAGGAATGCTAGGTGTGGATGAGCTCCGTCATTATGGCACTTGTAAGTGACTTACTTGATGGGAACTGTAAGTGGTCTTAGAAGTGCTCCTCGTATCCAATACACTTATTTCTGTAAGTTTAATTCAAAATGGTGAGATATAATGTATTTTGAAAGGTTATGTTGAAACTGTAACTTTTTGCTTAGAGTAATTTTTCAAAGAATATTAAATTTAAAAAAATCAATCTGCAGC
This sequence comes from Oryctolagus cuniculus, assembly GCF_964237555.1. Lineage (NCBI taxonomy): Eukaryota > Metazoa > Chordata > Mammalia > Lagomorpha > Leporidae > Oryctolagus > Oryctolagus cuniculus. The sequence continues at coordinate 35,022,087 of NC_091451.1, read as the reverse complement.
CTCGTTGTGCTCAGTATGGAGAGGACTGCACTAAATTATTGTGGTAAAATAGATACGGCATTGAGTGACAAGGATTTGTAAAAAGAACACTTACAAATACAAATTTTATTTTGTTAAAAAAAATTGGAGGGGCTGAGTGATGGAAAAGGCTTAAATTGTAGAGGCACATTCTTTTTTTTGTTAAATTCAGTGCTCATTTACAGTATGAACTTTAAAAATCCATTAGTTGGCTATAATTTTATGTTCCTATCAAATTGTACTATCTATTGAATTCCATTGTGTTTTATGAGTCGGTCATATGAAATATTTTTGATCTCAGCGTTTTGCCTTCCACATGCTGTCCATTGTGCATTGAATTCTCAGTCAATCCTACATTATTTTATTTAAATGGGAAACAGCCCGTGTTATCTTTGAGCACTTCGGTAAAAGGCCTATCTTGTGAATATTGGGCTCATTCATCCAATTTCATTCTGTCCTCACGCTCACTTTGAAAGTCGCATGTCTAAGCGGCCTGGCTGATCGGATCTGTTTTACCAGGTGCCGGGTAGCACGGAAGTGGGCTCTCATGCTCTGAACCCGAGAGGTGCCCTCAGTCCTTGGCTTGTGGCTTTAAATCCACTGCTGAGACATGCTGCTGCTCTCACTCCCTCCAAGATGGGTCGCCTCGAGGTGCTGTGTTTCCGGCACCTGCTGAGGAAGAAGTTGAAGGGCTCACGGACCCAGGGGCCGTCTGCAGTCTGCAGATTTGCTTAGTCCAGACCGCCATGGAGGACCCCGCAGACGGCTGCTCAGGTCTCTTAGGCTCTGCTAGAAGGCGCTGACCCTCACCCTGCGTATTTGTCAAACCCCTCACCTTCCCAGAGGGGGAGACACTGACCTCTGCCTTAGAAACATGAATGAAGTCCGTAAAATGCATAGGATCGGCCATGTCCAGTGTGGGAAAAGCGGGAGTGCCCTCCTGCTGTGCTGTAAACATGACACACTTCGTCGTTGTAGAACTGGAAAACCTGCCACCACGCCACACCCGTGCCTCCCCTTTCTCCAGCTTCTGGGTACGCCAAAGCCTTCTGAGGTCTAAGAGTTAGAAAAGGAGAGGGATCAGGAAGTGCAGGTGTGCCATAATCAGGTCAGGGTTTGGAGCGGGTAGAATAAGGGGGCACTGTGTTGTGTAGGTCAGCCCTGAACTGTGTTGGTGAAAAGCGGCTGCTAGGTAGTTGTTGGAAATACTAATTAAAGGTAAGCGTTTGGATAAGCGATGTGATGACCAGTTGACCAATTGTTCTCGCCTTCAGTGTGGATCCGCCTTCCCTAGAAGGTACCTGGCCCGCTGGGGGTTGGGGGGCACTTTGAGATAACAAGGAAAGTGCTCCAGCTGGCAAGGGGGTCCATGTGTTCCCATTGCACCCCCGCCAGCTTCTTCCCCATCCGCTAGGGGGATTCGGAGCCGGTGATGGTATAGACGGAGAGATTTGGGCCTAGACAGTCTGCAGTGGGCTAGCGTCTGACATGGTGCCAGACAGATCAGAGCTGGCTGAGTGCTTGGGTGCACAGGTGGGTGGGTGGATGCAAGGGCTAATGGCACAGCGAGCTCCCCCTGGGGACGCCAGCTGCCAGCGTCATCCCAGGGAGGTTTATCTGTTGCTGGGGAATTGTGGGGCTGCCTCAGTAGTGATGTGGAACCTGCCTGTGTGGCCTGGTGTTTGGGGTCCCTCAGGTTCCAGGTGTAAGGTGCAAACAAAACATTCACAGCAGTGTGCCTGGCTGTGTTACTCAGAGTCGGTGGGCCAGGCTCCTCCTGGAAGGAAGTCCAGCTCTCCAGGCTGTGATGGGACTAATGTAGTTACTCTCCCATCCGTGCGATGCAGCTCTGTGATTCGTGCCCTGCAGTTACCTCCCTTGTTTTAGTGCCACTTCTTCACATTTCCTTCCCTGCGAATAAAGCGATCACCGCAGTGTTTCGCCAAGCAGAAGATCATTTCCAAAAGCTGTCCGTCAAACCCCACAGCCCTCCCCCTATTGTTGATCCACTGAATTAATGAGAACAACACCCGCCCTTTGTATCCGTCTCCACGGAGGAGCCAAGCCGGTGTCCTGGTTCTGTGGAATCCCAGGATTCTGGCCAGAGCCTCGGATCGCATTCCTGCCCCTTTGTTGTTCTTAGGGAAAGTCCTGGTTGCATTATTATTTGGACATGGTCTTTGAGATTGTGCTGTACGTGTGCAAGGTGTGGAGAGAGTGGGAGAAACAGTGGGCACTCCGCTTTAATCGCTCCCTTTGGCTGGTTTTTAGGTCATCTGGGGAAAGTGTCCCTCAGCGGTTTCCACGTGTTTTGAAAAATCCTTACCTCTGTATAGACCGTGCGGTCGAATCCTGGTGGCCCGAGTTGAGACTTGTGCAGCCTCAGTGCTTGCTTGCGAATGGAAAGTTTTGGTCGAAGTCTGTTTAGCAGTTGCTGTTCCACCCCTGCCCATCAAACAGTCTCGGCCCCGCCTCACCATTTCTTGGCAAGAGTAAAAGTGAATGGAAACACGGCCAGAGGACAGGAGTTGGCGACGATAGAGGACGGAGTAGGCCACGTTAGGGGACAGGGTTGGCCACGTTAGGGGACAGGGTTGGCCGTGTTAGAGACAGCTTTTCCTATGGCTTCTTCTCTTCCTCTCTTCCCCCCCACCCCCTTCCTTCTTCCCCCTGCATTTGTGAGGCTTCTGAGAGAAAAAAAAAATTTTTTTTAAGATTAATTAGTTAATTTATTTTTTGTTTGAAAGGCAGAGTTACAGAGGCAGAGAGAGAGGGAGGGAGGGAGAGAGAGAGGTCTTCCATCCGCTGGTTTACTACCCAATTGGGCACAACAGCTGGAGCTGTGCCGATCTGAAGCCAGGAACCAGGAGCTTCTTCTGGGTCTCCCATGCGGGTGCAGGGGCTCAAGGACTTGGGCCACCCTCTACTGCTTTCCCAGGCCGTAGCAGAGAGCTGGATCGGAAATGGAGCAGCCGGGACTGGAACCAGTGCTCATATGGGATGCTGGCACTGCAGGTGGTGGCTTTACCCACCGTGCCACAGTGCCCGGCCCCAAGAAAGGAATTTGTAAAAAGCAGTTATTTATTTTCATTTTCTTGAAAGGCAGGGTGGGGGGAGAGAGATGCTCTTAGGATTCTTCTGAGCTAGAAATTGCCTTCCCCCACCCCCCAACCCCTACCGCCCCTCATCTTCCTGACCCTCCCCCACCCCCACCTGGGAGTCTCCGTGAACTTGGGGTCTCCTTGGCCCACGTTGGAGCAGGACATGAGAACTGCACACCGGTCCTGGTGTAGACGCGGGTAGGAGGCCCAGCTCCTGCGAGCTGACCACACTGAGCCTCTGTGGTACCCTTCCTGTCTCCAGTGACCGCTTCAAGCACCAGACGCAGCGAAATGACATAGCAAATGCTTGGCGCTTGTGCCTGGCCCACAGGAAATCAATGAATGTGATTTCTCTTTCCTGAACAACGCCAGGCTCCCTTTCGATAATCGCACAGTCCTGTTTTTTGGCACACGCTGCATACCAATTTGGCCCTTATGTCTATGTTTTGCATTGTAAAGTGTCCTTGTCTACTTTATATTCTTCACTTTCCAGTAGATTTAGGATCTGTGAGACTCAGACCCTTTGTAAATTTGCTGCCTGTGCTCTAAATACAACTTTGCATGTGGGTGTTCTTGGGAAGAGAGCTATCAATGAGCTCTCCTCCAAGGCCTAGCACAGGTTGTAAGTAGAGTGCAAGATATTTTTTGTCTGGTGGCTGGCTGCGGGGTGCCAGGAGTAATTGGCTGCCCTTCCCCCCCATCAGTCAGCCGTCCAGGGGCGTTTGGAGCTGGGGCAGAGTTCAGCTCTGTTTCTCCTTGCTGTAAGGATAATTTAGCCATCTTGCAGTGTTGGGGTTTCCAGGCATCCATCTCCTCCCTCTGTCTGGTTCCTGGGCCCTGGTGCACCCCTGAGTGTGTGCAAGACCTGATTCTTTGGACCTGATCATTCTGGAAGCTTGAGAGCCCCACCAGGCTGCCCTGGGATGGGGACTTTATGGATTCCAGGCTGTTTGACGCCAAGGCACCAAATGTTGTCAGAGGACTAAAGGATTCACAGCTGCCCTAGGAGATGCAAATGCGGGGAATGTGACATCAGGCCAGGGGTGGCTCCCCCTGGGTCTCCCTCAGTGTCTCTTTGATACACCCCCTCCTTCTGCTCTTCTGTTGGGGGTGGGGGGTTCAGGTCAGGCACTTGAAAGGTGTAGCACGGGGCCCTCCCTCTCCTGTCTTGATGGGAGAAGTGGCTGGCCCAGTCAGCTGTGTTCCCTCTCCACCGGGTTCCGTAATCCGCGTTTAAATCTCTTGGCAGGAACTCCTGCGTTTTTTCCTCCTGCATTCTTTGCGTCTTTGATGAGAACAAAGCAGCCTCCTCCCTGCTCCCCATCTTAACTCTTCTCTCCCAGGAAATCTCCCTGCTGCACTTTGATCCCTTAGGACGAGAGAAAGTCCCTCCACTGTGAGCTTCTCCAAGTGCTGAAAGGAGAACATCTCCATTCTTTGTACTTTAAAGTCTGTGTTCCGAGCTCAGAGACGTGAGGCCCTGGGCCCTGCATGTGACCATGGAGCAGGGCCTGCCTCTCCGAGGAGCCCTCACTTCCACCTCCCAGGAGGACCTCCACCTCCCAGCTCTGCCATGGGCTGTTTTTGAGGAAGGACGGGTTGCACACATGGTAACACCAGTGCATTTCATTCTTATTAAAGCCCTTTGAAGTTCCCTCTTTCTGACACCACCCCCTCTTACCCTCACCTCTTAGATGTGGCATGTTCTGTCATCAGGGTGGTTGAAGTCAGAGTTACAGCAAAACCAACCTGAATTCCTCTGATACAACTCTTTGATGTCAAGCAAAACAAAAAATCTATTTCCACTTGATACTCCAGACTTCTAAGACATGAACCATGAAAGTCAGCTCTTTAGCACTATAGGATTGTAAAGAATTTTAAATGTGTTTCATCCCCCCTGCTTTGGACCCTAAACTATTCTGGAGTTTGGGTGGGAGGCAGAAAAGGAAGTGTTTATTGAACATATACTGTGTGCCAGGCTTGGTGTGGCTGACATCATCCATGCAGTCTCTGGTGAGACAGATTTTTATTACTGTTTGACATTTGTGAGAACTGGGGTCCAGAGGGCTAGTCAGTCATGCAGCTGGCAAGTGGTGGGGCTGGGCCCTGAGCTGGGCTGATCTCCCTGTTCTCACTCTGGACCAGACCATGCCACCTGGTGATCGCTGCCATCTGTGAGCCCATTCTCCGTTCTCTGTTCTCTGAGTCAAAGAGGCCAGCCTGGGGAGGGGAGAGTGACCCGTCATGTTTTAGATGATTTGGTCTTTGTATGGTAACCCCCAGGGGAGAGCTGGGAGGTGAGAGATCCAGCCATTAAGAGCAGATCTGAAAGTGGGGGTGGAGACAAAGGAAGAAAGAGGACCTGAGAGAGGCTGGGAGGGGGGCCTGCAGGGTGTGATGAGGGAGGAGGTGGAAAGGAAGCTGGGAGGCTGCTTGGACAAAGGCACTGTTGAGGGACAGGGGAGAGAGGTGGGGGGATCATGGGGGAGTGTGTGTGGCTTCTGTGGTAGACAAAATAGGAAAGTAAGTGCGGGGGAGCGTCACGCACTGTTTTCCCAAAATGGTGATTCAGGTTTGATTTTGGGGGATTAGCTATGCTGACTCTTTAATTAGAAAGGAGGAAGAGTTCACGGTATTCAGAAGTCTCCCTGTCTGTGAAGTTCCCTTGTTAGAGTTTTGTTTTTTCCTCTTAAACTTAACTCAGTCACTTTCTTGGATATGAATGTTCATGTTTCAGCTGTCTTCCTAGTTGTTTCTAATATGACTTGTGCGTGTTTGTGGTGAGAACTGACAATTGCTAACCAATTTTAAAATTTGAAGGCTTTTTTAAAAATTTAGTTTTTTAGGAGAAAGAGCCAGACAGAGCTCCCATCGCGGTTCATTTCCCAAATGCTTGCAACAGGTGGGACTGGGCCAAGCCGAAGTCAGGAGCTGGGGACTAAATCCAGATCCCCAGACAGGTGATAGGAAACCAATCACGTGAGCCATCCCTTGCTGCCTCCCAGGATGTAAATTAGAGGCCACTGGGGTCCATAGCCAGAGCTGGGAATTGAAAACAGGTACTCCAATATGCAATGCAGACATTTTAATAGCTAGGCTAGGCTGGCGCTGTGGCTCAATAGGCTAATCCTCTGCCTGCGGTGCCGGCAACCCGGGTTCTAGTCCCAGTCGGGACGCTGGATTCTGTCCCGGTTGCTCCTCTCCCAGGCCAGCTCTCTGCTGTGGCCAGGGAGGGCAGTGGAGGATGGCCCAGGTGCTTGGGCCCTGTACCCACATGGGAGAAGTGAACCAACGGAAGGAAGACCTTTCTCTCTGTCTGTCTGTCTCTCTGTCTCTCTCTCTCTCTCTCTCTCACTAACTCTGCCTGTCAAAAAATAAAAAAAAAAAAATTAATGGCTAGGCTAAAATGCCTGGAGTATTTTTTTTAAATCATGCTACTATTTAAATCATATATTTAAATATATGCTATAAAGCATATATTTTGTGAATATTCTTTTCTCACTATCCGTTGGCCTAAATCTCTTATGGTATACAAAATTTTGTAAATATTTGTAAATATAATTAACATCCTGTATGTGACATTGAAATCATAAAATAAAGGCACAGGATTGATCTTGTTGAGAATAAGTGTGAAAATTATTCTAGAAAAGCATCTATGGCCGGCGCCGTGGCTCACTAGGCTAATCCTCCGCCTAGCGGCGCCGGCACACCGGGTTCCAGTCCCGGTTGGGGCGCCGGATTCTGTCCCAGTTGCCCCTCTTCCAGGCCAGCTCTCTGCTGTGGCCAGGGAGTGCAGTGGAGGATGGCCCGGGTGCTTGGGCCCTGCACCCCATGGGAGACCAGGAAAAGCACCTGGCTCCTGGCTCCTGCCATCGGATCAGCGCGGTGCACCGGCCGCAGCGCGCTGGCTGTGGCGGCCATTGGAGGGTGAACCAACGGCAAAGGAAGACCTTTCTCTCTCTCTCTCTCTCTCACTGTCCACTCTGCCTGTCAAAAAAAAAAAAAAAAAAAAAAAAAAAAAAAAAAAAGCATCTAAACATAAACCTCTGAATAACTATCAGAATACAAGCACTGTTTTTTTTAAAAGATTTATTTACTTGAAAGGCAGAGTTGCAGAGAGGCAGAGGTAGGCAGAGAGGCAGAGGTAGAGGCAGAGAGAAAGAGAGAGGGAGAGAGGAAGGTCTTCCATTCATTGGTTCACTTTCCAAATGGCTGCAACAGCTAGAGCTGTGCCGATCCGAAGAAGCCTGGAGCCTGGAGCCTCTTCTGGGTCTCCTATGTGGGTGCAGGGGCCCAAGGACTTGGGCCATCCTCCACTGCTTTCCCAGGCCACAGCAGAGAGTTGGATCAGAAGTAGAGCAGCTGGGACACGAACCAGCGCCCATATGGGATGCCGGCACTGCAGGTGGTGGCTTTACCCACTACACCACAACACCGGCCCCACAAACACTAATTTTTTTTTTTATTTGAAAATAAGAGTTACATAGAGAGAGAAGAAGAGGCGGGGTGGGGGGAGTCTTCTATCTACTGGTTCACTCCCCAATTGGCCGCAATGGCTGGAGCTGCGCTGATCTGAAGCCAGGAGCTTCTTCTGGGCCCCCCATGCGGGTGCAGGGGCCCAAGGACTTGGGCCATCTTCTGCTTTCCCAGACCATAGCAGAGAGCTGGATTGGAAGCGGAGCAACCGGGACTCCAACCGGCGTCCATAGGGGATGCTGGCACTGCAGGCGGTGGCTTTACCCACTACACCGCAGCACCGGCCCCAAGCATGTTCTTAAATTGTGTATTTGCTGAGGCAAGACTTAGAGATGGAAGTGGTGACTCCTTGGTGATTCTTGTTAGCATTTATCAGGTTGAATGGACATGTTGGGTGACAGAATGTCAGTTTGTCCTTTGTATTTCCCCTGCTTCATGGAAATATAATTGACAAATAAAAATTGTATATATTTATAGCATACAAGCTCATATTGCAACTCAATCAAGCTAATCTTGCACATCCATCACCTCATGCAGTTGCCTTCGTGTATGTGTGGTGAGACTAAAATCACGTCATGGCTGAAAGTGTGTGCTCTTTGCCCAGTCTCCCCATCTCCCAGACCTGCAGTTCAGTGACCACCTTTCTGCTCTGTCTCTGCGAGCTCAGCTTTGTAGATGCCACATACCGGTGGTCCCATGTGGAATTTGGCTTTCTGTGCCTAGCTTGCTTCATTTAATACAGTGCCTTGCAAATTCATCCATGTCGTGGCAAATGACTGGGTTTCCTCTCTTTAAGACTAATAGCATTCCACACACACACACACACACACACACACACGTCACATCATCCATCTGCAGGGGCTCTGGCATCGTTTCCCTGTCCTGGCTATTGTGAACTGTATGTTGTCAGTTCTGTGACATACACACAAGGGCAGCTCTCTCTCTAGACGGTGATTATTTCCCGGGGGCTGGTTCCCAGAAGTGGAGTTGCCGCATCACATGGTAGTTCTGCTTTGACTCTATGAGGACTGTCCGTTCTGCTTTCCGTAGCGGTGGCACCAGTTTACATTGCCACCAGCAGCATACGAGAGGACTTCCAAAAGTCTGTGGAATGTGGCATTCAAAGATAAGTTTAATGGGGCACAAAATATTTTTGAAATCTGTGCATATGAGAAGTCTTATAAAAGTTTGTGGAAAATGTATATTAGGAAAAGCCATGTATTTTCTGTGGACTTTTTGAAGCACTTTCAATTGTGCGTACAGGTGTGCTTGTGTGTGTGTGTGTGTGAATTCATCCATATTGAAGCTTCTATTTCTTGCATAGATGATGGCCAAAAAAATTTGAAGAATAGTAGTAAAATTGACTTCCTCCATCGGAACACGCGCTGCAATGTGGACGAGCCTTGAGAACGTAACACTAGATGAAACGGGGCCTTTCAGTCAAGGGCACACATGTTCTACTTACGTAAGGTTCCTAGAACAGGCAGCTTCAGAGAGACAGAAAGTGGGGGCTACCAAGCACGTGCGTTGGGTGGGAAGGGGGTGCTCGTGTTGAATGGGAGCAGGGTTCCTGTTTGGGATGATGGAACACTTCTAGAAATAGGTAGTGGAGATGGTTGCCTAATACTACCCTACTGCACACTTGGAAAAACAGTTAAAACCACACTTTTCATGTTAAGTGTATGTTATCACGCGCCCAAAAGAAAAATTCAGGCCCAGCAGTAAGAGTGGCAAATTGTATGTTAGGTATCTGTTGTCACACAGCCCAAAGAAAAATCCAGGCACGAAGAATATGAGAAGAGGAGCACATTTCTTTAGGACAGACTTTTTTTTTTTTTTTTTTTGGACAGGCAGAGTTAGAGAGAGAGACAGAGAGAAAGGTCTTCCTTCCGTTGGTTCACCCTCCAAATGGCTGCTACGGCCGATGCGCTACGGCCAGCGCTGCGCTGATCCGAAGCCAGGAACCAGGTGCTTCCTCCTGGTCTCCCATGGGGTGCAGGGCCCAAGCACTTGGGCCATCCTCCACTGCCTTCCCGGGCCACAGCAGAGAGCTGGCCTGGAAGAGGAGCAACCGGGACAGAATCCGGCGCCTCAACCGGGACTAGAACCTGGTGTGCCAGCGCCGCGGTGGAGGATTAACCTAGTGAGCCATGGCGCTGGCCTTTAGGACAGACTCTATTTTACATTCTAACATGCCTTCAGTCTTCTAGCTGTACTTCAGGCAGGCCCAGGCCCAGGCACTCAGGGTGCTGGGGGAAACAGGGCAGGGTTTTAGGAGTCCCTGGAGTAGGGTGTGGCCAGTGTGGTTTTCTTTCTTTCTTTCTTTCTTTCTTTCTTTCTTTCTTTCTTTCTTTCTTTCTTTCTTATTTATTTATTTATTTATTTATTTTACTTATTTGTAAGTTAGAGAGACAGAGAGAGAGAGATCTTCCATCTTCTGGTTCACTTCCCAAATGGTTGCAGTGGCCAGAGCTGGGCCAACTTCATGCGGGTCTCCCACGTGGGTGGAGGGGGCCAAACACTTGGGCCACCTTCTGCTGCTTTCCCAGGCCATTAGCAGGGAGCTGGATTGCAAGTGAAGCAGCTGGGACTCCAACTGGCACCCTTATGGGATGTCGGTGGCGTGGGCTGTGCCGCGGCTTTCCCCTCCAAGCCGCAGCGCTGTTCCCAGTGTGGTCTTGATTCTAGATCCCTGCAGGTGATGACTGCAAGCATTTCCACATCTTACAGCAGGCAGACATGCTTAGCAAATGACCTTTCTTCTTCCAATAATTCTGATCTTCCAACTGCAACATTTGGATAAACCAACAGTTTGCTTTTTGAAGGCCAAACAAAACATATTTCATGGTTTTTCTCCTGGCTTCACCCTTTCATCAGCTGGTCTTTCTTTCTAACCCTTAAACAATGGCCTTTTCTTTCTTCTATTTCAAAGATTTATTTATTTATTTATTTATTTGAAAGACAGAGTTAGAGGCAGAGAGAAAGAGAGAGAGAGAGGTCTTCCATCCGCTGGTTCACACCCCAAATGGCTACAATGGCCGGAGCTGGGCTGATCTGAAGCCAGGAGCCAGGAGCTTCTTCCGGGTCTCCCACCCGGGTGCAGGGGCCCAAGGACTTGGGCCGTCCTCTGCTGCTTTCCCAGGCTCATTATCAGGGAGCTGGATCAGAAGTAGAGCAGCTGGGACTCAAACTGGCGCCCATATGGGATGCTGGCATCAGAGGCAGCTTAGCCTTTTAGACCACAGCACCTGCCCCTCCAAATGCTTTTATATGAAAATAAATTTATATTTTAATTCCGGTTTTTACAGAGTTTTTAGGATTCATTTATTTCTTTGAAAGGCAGAGTAACAGGGAGAAGGAGCAACAGAGAGAAAGAGATCTTCCATCTGTTGGTTTACTCTGCAGATGACTGCAACAGCCAGGTCTGGATCAGAACAAAGCCAGGAGTCGGGAACTGCATCCAGGTCTTTCACATGGGTGCAGGGGCCCCAGCACTGGGGCCATCTGCTGCTGCTGTCCCTGGCCATTAGCAGGGAGCTGGATGGGAAGAGGAACAGCTGGGACGTGAACCGGTGCTGCAGGCTGGAGGCTTAGCCTGTTACACCACAGCACTGTGCCCTCCCCACCACCCCCCAACTTTATGAAGTCCCCCTCATGGCTTCAGTGAGAAGCTACTGCCCACAGGCCGGCGGTGGTGATTCATAAAGGGTGAGTAGTGTCCCCATTCTGCGCTCTCGCTTCTCACGTGTGGATTGTGACAATCAGAAGAAAGAGGATGAACCAGAAATAAGGGCATGGGTTGCTGGGTAGATGAAGCTGGAAGCGTGTTTTTTCCTTGTACCCAACTAAGAATTTTGAAACTCCCAATGCTGGGCAGTTTCTGCCCATAAACATTGTCCAGACCAGATCTCCCAGTGGCCCTGTTGGAGGACTTCGGAGATTTCTCGCTACCAATCAGGCACCCTTTTGCTTCTGGTGTCTGTGCTGATACTGGGAAAACCACCTGTTCCCCTGCCCACCTGCCCATCAGAACTTTGCAATCCTCAGACCAGCGTCTGCAGGAGAGGGAACCCAGAGAGCAAGTCTCTAACTGGAGCGGGGAAGATGTTTAAGTGGGCTCACTGGGGACTGCGGCAGTACTTCAGAAATCATTCACACTGCAGTTTACCAACTGCGATGAGGAAGCAGGGGTAGCCCATAGACTCTTCCTGAATCGGTCGACACATTGTGATATTGACTTCAAAACTCTTGAAGCAACCTTATAAGGGTTAGGTCTACCGCAGGGTTTCTTGCCTTGGCGCGGTGGCCATTTGGCGCTAGAGGATGCTTTGTTGTGGAGCTGCCCTGGGCCGTGCACTTGGGGACATCCGTGTCCTCTAACCCCAAGTCCACTTTGCTGGGTTCTGAGTTTTAATGGTTCAAGAGCCTGTCAGTCATAATTCTGGAGAGGGTAATGGAAAAGAGACTTGGGGTTTTTGTTTGATTATTGCTTTATTAGTGGCAAACTGAACGCTTTAAAGGGTATGTAAAGTGACGTAGATGGGAGAAATGTGTGTGTAGCATTGGCGTCAGAATGACTCCATGACTTATGTAACGGGCCTGTTCTGTGCTGGGTCACAGGGACCATGATCGCTGATGCGCTCTGTCCATTGGAGAATTGCGTTCGGGTGAGGATTTGCACCCTCTTACTTCTCTCGTGTCTCCTGGGTGGCCTGGTGGGTCCTGCGTGGATGTAACCTGAGCAGGCACAGATAAGCTGAGATGGATGGAGCCCGTGTTGGTGGCATCCCAGTGGTCCCCTTCCTCTTTTCTTGCCTTTGCCAGTCACGTGGCTGAAGGATGTGGACAAGTTATTTCATTCCTCTCCTTGTATCTTTTCCCTCCCACCTCTAACTGGAGGATGGTGCTGGCTCTTCATCTTAGTAAATGATTGGCCGTGGTGTGGCACCTGCTGAGCAGACCTCTTGCCACGGTCTGTGGTGTCAGTGTTTGAGGTCATGGAATTCTCTGTGGTTCCAGAGCCCCAGACGGATTCCCAAGCACCTCCTCCTAAAAGCGCAGCATCCCATTCTGTCTCTTAGGTCAAGGGAGCTGGACTGTTCCCATGTCCACTCATCTGATGTTGCTGGAACGTCTGTGTGCCATGCTCAGGCACAGTCCTTGGGATAGCCAGTGACTAAGCCGGGTTTCCTGCCCTTAGAGTGTATACAGCAGTCAGAAGATGGATTCACACAGAAACCTCACGGAACTTGTTTTCCATCACCTAAGCCTGGGGAGAGGAACCTTCCTCTGCCAAGGGCCATTTGGATATTTATAGCATCATTTGTGGGCCACACAAAATTATCAACTTAAAAATGAGCCCATGCTAGATTGATTGCATTTCCAGTTCTGCCTGCAGTTGCCTTGGCAGGGCCAGATCTCATGATTTCCTGGGCCTTATGCAGCCGGACATTCGGACATGGGCCGGACATTCCCCACCCCTGACCTAAGCAACAGGCTGTGCTGTACCTTCCTGCTGGTCTGAGGTTGTTCCTAAGTACTGAAGAACTGAAACCTGGTAGTGGTCTCTGGGCAGGTTTAGCAGGTGGCCCTGGGGACCGCTCTTCCCAGAATCTGAAGTCCTGGGCTTTTATGATGACGCTGACCTTGATCAGCTGTGTGCTAATCCCAGGAAATCCAACGCACGTCATCTCAATGGGTCTCACTTCCTGAGTTTGTAAAGTGATGTGGTTGGGCTAGGTCATCTCTCAGGTCCCCTCTGACCCTGGCAGCCTTGCCTGTTACAGTGTGGTAGAGGCAGGGAACCTGTGGTTCAGCCAGTCTTTGGAAGGAGGGTTTATTTTAAATTTTAAAAATGGCTCTGCTGCTCGCTTGTGCCTGTGGGGTGTCTTGGATGTTGTGGTAGAGCCCCTTCTGAGGGGTGAATCAAAGATTGATACAAGTGTGAGAAGGGGACCATCTGTCAGCCCTGCCAGCTATAGAGGACTTCTTTGCATGGGGTTTTCGGGGCCAAAGGGTCCTTTGACCACACTGTTCTGCCCAGCTCAGGAATTGCAGGAGTCCATTAAGTAGATCTTGCCTGTTCCTTCTGCTCCTAACGCTGTAGGTAGGTTTGCTGTCCATTGTAAACCTTGTGCCTATGCCTGGCTGTCACTTCTCCATCCTGTATGTTCAGCAACGCTAAGCCAGTAACCCCAGCCAGGGACAGGATCTGTAGTGGTTAAGCATGTCATGTAATAATGGGAGAGAAATATTCAAAACATTCTTCTTTCTTTTCTCAAGGCAAATTGCATACTTGTAAATATTTAAGTTATGGTTTTGTAGGTGAATGCCATCTTCTCCAAGAAGCCATCATGAGATCTCTCATTGCACATTGCAGTCAGTTACCTGGACCACTTGGGCAATACTTGGCATATATGGCCTTATATTGTGTCCTGTGTGTACATGTGCTACTTCTCTTACAAGGCTGTCGCCATCAAGTAGAGCCAGTGATTGTATTTAACCACCTGGAAAGACCTCCCGGCCCTGGTCAGCCTGTGTGTGTGTGTGTGTGTGTGTTAGGTAGCTGCTAACTGGGTGTGGAATGCATGGATAGATGGATATGATTTCAGGCAGTGAGAAGCACTCAGTAAATAGCTGTTGAATTGGACCGAATTGTAAGTGGTTGAATATTTCATGGTTCTGTAGTCTTCCTACCTTGTGCCTTTTATGATGGGTTAGAAAATAAGATGAAGCGGTGTGTTTGCACTGAAGAGTGGTTAGTGGCCATCTGAAGAGCCAGAGAGCTTTTAGCTGTTCTACAGCTCCAACTCTTTCTTTTTTAAAGCAATGTTTACTATTTCTGGCCATTATGTACACTAATATAAAAATTTAATTAGACTCTTTCTTTTCAATTAATTATTACAGCCCTGTTTGTTTGCTCTCTTGACAGAGCCTGCGTTATGGGAACAAGAGAGATCAATTTTCTATCACAAAATTCATTTCTTTTGACTAAAGTCCATGCGCTTATGAGCGCACACGCCGCTCTTGACAGGGGCGTGTGGGAAGGTTTAGCAGGTGGCCCTGGGGACTGCGGGCAGCTAGAGGATTGTGAGCTGTGAATGGACAAGTGTGTAAGTAGCCTAAGCGAGAGGATACTTTGGATCCAAGGACAGTCTTGATTTGATCATTATCTTTCTCAGAGTAGTACATGAAAGCAAAGTTAAAATTCCCTACAGCTCCTGAAAACCTTCACGTGTCTTATTCGTGCCTCATCCCAAAATATTATTTTAAGTAGCCAGAGAATTGAAGTTGGGCATAGAGTCTGCCTTAGGAAGGCCGCTTTCTTTGACAGTACCTATGCAAGCAGGTGTGCATTGAGGACGCAGGTACCTGGTGGATTTGTTCCTTATTTACCTCCAGGGCTCACTCAGTGCCTGGCCCATGATAGCTGTTCAGTAAATATTTGGTGATGGAGAACACATGAGATAAATTGCTAGTTTGCTTCTTATCATTGGTAAAGGTGTTTTCTTGATTAAAGGTTCTCTGTGCTTGTATCTCTAATAAGTCTCCATGATTAATGTCTTGGAGGGGGCTGTTTCCCACGTTGGGAAATAACACTGCACCTGTGTGCGAGAGCCACGGCAGTGATGTATTGTTTGGAAGGGCAGAGGCTGGCCCTGATCCCCACGGGGCACAGGCAGTGCCCAGAGCAGTTCACTCAGCCCCCAGGCGTAAAGCGTGAGTGCAGCAGTCGCACACGCCTGGGGCAAAGCTCCCTGCCACCATCACGAGCTCTGTGACCTTGGGCTTGTAGCATCACCTCTCCTATTCTACAAAATTGGGCCCGTAATACCTCCCATTCCGTGTGGGTGCTGGGTACTGAATGAGATGGTCCTCTTTACTGCACTCTTGGCCTTTTACTCTTACAGGAAGTAGGGACAGTGAGAGAGCCTCATAGCCCCATTCCTTAGTGCCCTGGGGAATCTTGGATGTGGTACAGAGTTAGAGACAATTAAAGCATTTGTGCAGGAAGGACTCATTGTGTGTGTGTGTGTGTGTGTGTGAGTGAGAGAGAGAGAGAGAGAGAGATTGATTGATTGATTGATTGATTGGGGTTTGCAAGGGAACAAGGGCTCCAAGAATAGCAGTCTAAAAAGAACTTTGTGCCCTCTGCAAGGTCCAGTGGATGGCTCGGGCCACACGTGGTCGTTGAGCACCTGAGGTGCAGCCAATGTAACTGAGTCTGTACATTTTTAATTTTCTCCACTTTAAAAAAATTATTTTTATTCATCCATTTGTCTTCATTTGAAAGACAGAGACAGAGAGATCTTCCATACACTGCTTCACTCCCCAAATGCTTGAAACAGCCAGGGCTGGACCAGGCCAAAGCCAGGAGCCTGAACCAAATGAATCTTCCATGTGGGTGTCAGGGACCCAGGTACTCGA
Organism: Oryctolagus cuniculus; assembly: GCF_964237555.1. NCBI lineage: Eukaryota > Metazoa > Chordata > Mammalia > Lagomorpha > Leporidae > Oryctolagus > Oryctolagus cuniculus. The sequence goes on along the minus strand of NC_091451.1, from coordinate 35,006,065 downwards.
GCTGTCACCTTCTAACTTCCCAGGGTGTGCATTAACAGGAAGATGAGATTGAGACAGGAGCCAGGCCCAAGCCACTCTGGTATGAGATGCAGGTGTCCCGAGTGGCTTACCTGGGGCAAATGTGTACCCCACTGTTTTCCAGTTTTAACGCAGCTGGTCTCAGAAGGGTCCTTCCAGTACCGTGCTGTGGCTCAGGACCTCGCAGCCGTCCTTGTCCTGGCAGTGTGGGAGAAATGCAGCATCTGATACTTCCCCAGACCTCCTGGATCAGAATCCACTTTCTCATGAGAGTCCCAGGTGGTTCCTGTGCACTTGCAAGTTGAAGACCCTGGACCTGTGGGCAAGCTCCTTGATGGCTTTCTGGGGTGCTGGTCAGCCATCCTCAAAAGCTACTGTGCTTCCAGGGGGCCCGTGTGTGTGTGTGTGTGTGTGTGTGCATCCCCATGGTTAAGAGATCAAAGGAAAACGTTATGTAGCTTTTATCTCAGGATTAAATGCTGATTTCCTTATTCCTCTCCATAAACTCCCTTAATCTCCCTATTCCCATGTTCTTGCCCCAAAAGGTAGCTCTGCATTTATCTTGTCACTCATCCCACTGCAGCATTCGTTTTCTTACTACTTGTTCCTTGAACTTGTAAAGATGTGGATGTGTACACACACGCAGACACATGCACACGCACACAGACTCACGACACTTTCAGAAGTTTCAGACCCCATCAGTGTGTTCAGCTGTGGTTCTCTTAATGTTCCCAGCACTCTAGCTAGTGATAAATATTTCAAAAGCATAAGTAGTGTTTTCTCTTTAAGGAGAACCGTCCTCCCCCCTTCCTGAAAGTATTAATAATTTCTATTCTGTAATGGTACTAATTTTAACCAATTGAGAACAGCCACAGCAGAAAACAGCTGATTTCCTTGATATCGCTCGGTCACATCACTCTGGCCAATGTGAGTGTCGCTTGGGTACTGTTGATGTCAGGCCGTGCTGGGAGTTTGACTATGGTGTCCTTGTTTGTCTAGCTATTTCAGTGGAGACTTTTCATTGTTGAGTGGCTCACAGATGTGCTGGGGCGGGCTCCATCCCAGATGTCCCTGTGATACCTACGGTTCAGACCTTGTTGAAGGGCATCTGAGGAGGTGCCATGGGCACCATGAAGAAACTGAGGCACACAAGCCCACAGTGCTGCGCCAGGCCCCTGTAATTAGTCTCTAAATCAGACCCAAGGGTGCGAGGCTTGAACCCAGCTAGTGGTTTGGGGGAGTACACCTCATTTGCTCTGTATCTCGCACTGGGCTTGCACTGTCCATTGATGCTGTCATCACAGCCGGTCGCTGTCTCCGTGTCTGTGCTCACAGGGAGGGACCTTCTCCAAGACTCGGTTCCTAGCCTCTATCCAGAGCAATGCCTCCCAGCCCACCGCCATTCTCTCTTCCACTGCCCTTCTTTGTTTTTCTTATTAGTTCTTATTCCCACCTGCATGCGAGGTCCCCATTTTATGTAAGTTCCTTCAGGACAGGCACTCTGTTTTGTTCACTGCTGTCTCTTTAGAGCCTTAAACAGCACTTGTAGTAGCATTAAGTTAATTAAAAATTTTTTTAAATTATTTATAAATTTTTAATATTTATAAATTATTTTTAAAGATTTATTTATTTATTCAAAAGGCAGTTACGCAGAGGCAGATGCAGAGAGAGAGAGAGAGAGAGAGAGATCTTCTGTCCAGTGGTTCATTCCCCAAATGGCTGCAATGGCTGGAGCTGAGCCAATCCGAAGCCGGGAGCCAGGAGCTTCTTCCAGGTCTCCCACGCAAATGCAGGGGCCCCAGCAATTGGACTATTTTCTGCTGCTTTTTCAGGCCATAGCAGAGAGCTGGATTGGATGTGGAGCAGCCAGGACTCAAACTGGCACCCATATGGAATGCCGGCACTGCAGGCAGGGGCTTTACCCGCTATGCCACAGCGCTGGCCCCAACTTATTATTTATTGAAATTCAGAGTGATAGAGAGGGAGAGACAGAAATATCTTCCGTCCACTGGTTTCACTTCCCAGATGGCCACAACAGCCGTAGTGCCCGTTATCCCACATGGGTGGTAGCAGCCCAAGTACATGGGCCATCATCTGCTGCCTTCCAAGGTGCATTGACAGGAAGCTGGGTCAGCAGAGGAGCAGCTGGGACTCTGAGAGGCACTGTGGTATGGGATGAAAGCTTAACCTGCACCAGGATGCCAGCCCTGGGTAAATAGTTTTGAATGAATGAATGACTGTAACCTGGATTGCCACCATTGCCTCCCGCTTGCTCTGCTTCTTGCCTTTCCCTGGTATGCACCTGCTGTACTCGCTGTGTTCAGGCTGCTCAGGCTAGTGGGTCCCCTGACGCCGTCAGAAGCTTCCAGACCACCCCGCCAGTCCCCTCTTACCCAGTGCCCTTACTTTTCGGCTGTGCTGCCAAATCTGTTCCCTCCTTTCTCTGTCCCTGCCTCTGTGTCCCTCCTCAGACCCGAGGACCACGGCTGTTCCTGTGTGCCTTGAGCTCGGTGGGTCCTGGCTTCTATACTTTATAGCCACCTCTCTCTCTTCCTTGGTAGACTGCAAGCTGTTTGAGGGCAGGAGCCCCTGTTCCCGTGTTGTGCTGCTTGTGTCTGCTGCAGCCACAGCACCCCGTGCAGGGTAAGCGCTTCATAACCATGTCACGATGGGTAGATGAAGCCATTTGATGCCGTGGGTAGATGGACACAGAATGTGTGGGAAGCGAGTCTTGCTTGGGGAGGAGTAAATGTTTCTTTGGCACTACGAGATCTTACTGTTCAAGCTGTGAGATTTAAGGACAAAATGCTTCCTGCTAATTATTAACAGTTGCCCTGTAAGAATGGAACCATTATGGGGCCCTGAACCCTGGCACCTTGCCCCCTCCCAGCCGTGAACAGTGCCGCTGAGACGGAGGCAAAGCATGGGCAGCTTCAGCCTTGGCACCCGATAGCCCTCAGATTACCCAAAGAGGATTGCCGTATCAGGGCCAGGGGAGTAGGGAGTGGGTAAAAGGATTTGAAATGAGATTATAGGACCTCAAAGATCCTTGCTTTTGTTCAGGAAATATTTTACCGATTTTCTCCAAGGTGGCGAAACAATCCGGTTTAGGGCCTGGAGCGTAGATCAGCGCCCTGAAGCCCTTCAGGTACTTAGAAATCAGTTGGTCTGTAGTTGTATTTGTTGGGCCTCTTGTTTAAAACGAAAGCAACAAAAGAAGAAGAAAGGGATGAAAAGAAATAAGCTCATCAAGTACTTGAAACAAACAAAGTGCAGCGTAGCATCTGCTGAGAGGAGGCAGGGAAGGCCTGCCTTTAACCAGCACCCTAGAGTCTGCTTCAACGTTCGTGGAACAAACAGAATTCAAAGATCAGTTTCTCTGGGAACAGACCAGGTTTGAAATGCATGCACTGAGTTTTTCTATAATATCATCTTCTGTGACCTTTTAAAAGACGCTCTGTATGCATGGACTTCACCTTTTTTTATACCAAAACAATATTTTTAGTGCTCTTTTCCGTGAACTTTCTGAAGTAGTCTTGTCTGTGGTCAGTGTGGCTTCCAGCCAGATATTGACAGGGAATGGAGGATGTGATCGGAACACGATTTCCTTATCTGGGGCCCTGGGAAGAAGGGTCATTTTGCTTCGTCCCTAGCTGCCCGTTCATAAAATCCCTGCCCACTGGGCTGAGGCTGAGGTAGACTCAGGACAGTGTACTCTGTGCCATGTGTGTTGGGCTTCGTAGCTGTCCTAACAGTTTTCTTCATGCTTTTGGGTTTTCATTTGCGATCTTGCCTGGAGATGTAGTTTGTTTGGCTCTTAGCCTGGGTGGCTTGGGTAACCTCTCCTTCCTCAGGTGCCCAACCCCCGGCTTTATCTGAAGTGCTTATTGATGTGAACTGGCTTCTTCCTGTAGAATAGGACTTCCGTTCCCCATGGACGGTGAGGAGGCACCCGAGGAGTTTGTCTCCCTGCTGATAATACTTGGGTCTCTCTCTCTCTCTCTTTTTTTTTTTTTTTTAAGATTTATTCATTTGTTAGGGAGGGAGGGAGGAAATGATGGAGGGAGATAGAGAGAGAGAGAGAGAGATTGAATTTCCATCTGCTGGTTCTCTCCCCAAATGGCTGCAACAGCCAGGGCTGGGCCAGTCCAAAGCCAGGAGCCTGGAACTCCATATGGGTCTCCCATATGGGTGGCAGGGGCCCAAGCACATGGGCTATTTTCGACTGCTTTCCCAGGTGCACTGGCAGGGAGCTGGAGCAGAAGCAGAGTAGCCAGGACTCAAACTGGCGATCTGATATGGGATGCCAGGCTCTGAGTGGTAGCTTAACCTGCTGTACTACTACGCCAGCCCCGGGTCTGGTTTTTGTGTGATAGTTGGGGTTGTCTAACTCCCTCCAGTATGCAAGAGAATACCAAGTTGTTTGAAACTCAACTCAGAGGATAACAGGCTTCTTGTACTTCTACTGAGGGGACCAATGGCTGGTGATTCTGCCAAAAACAGTTGCGATTCTTCAGAGTGTGGAGTCAACAAAAAGTTTGGGCCACAGGGGTACCTTCGTCACAGAAGTTACTATCAGACTCTTTGTTTGACCTTCTGTTATTCCTGGGGCCAGCACTGTGGCGTAGCAGGTAAAGCCGCTGCCAGTAGTGCTGGCATCTCATGTGGGTGCTGGTTCGAGTCCCCACTGCTCCAATTCCAGTCCAGCTCTCTGCTACAGCCTGGGAAAAAATGAAGATGGCCCAAGTCCTTGGGTCCCTGCGCCAGCGTGAGAGCCTCGGAGGAAGCTCCTGGCTCCTGGTTTCAGATCGGCCCAGCTCCGGCCATTGTGGCCATTTGGGGAGTGAACCAGCGGATGGAAGACCTTTCAGTCTCTCTCTGCCTCTCTCTAACTCTGCCTTTCAAATAAATAAATAAATCTTTAAAAGAAAAAGTCATTCCCAGTCCACGGAGGTGTCTCCTGCCAGGGGGAAGTACGCTGAGTGATGCCTCCTTCTGGTGTTGGAAGACAGTGTATTTGCCCTGTGGGGTCATTTGCAGTTACGTTTATATACAGCGTGTACTTGCCTTCAGAGGCGGCAGGAAGTGATCATGTTGAGTAAACCCCCAATTCCAACTTCTCTTTTCTCTTAAAAATGAGGTAAGCTCAGTCCTTCCCTTGCCCGCGGCCCGTAAATGTTTTTTATTTAAAGTCAGGGGCTTGTCGGGTTCCAGTTAATTAAAGTTTTAATTGTGTTTGATTCTGCAGCAGAGCTAATGTTTACTCACCTTCATAATGAAATGCAAAGTGTCCTCCAGAGCCCGCGCTCACACTGGCCAGCGAGGGGAGCAGCCGCAACTTTGAGCCTGCTGGCCTTGCCCGGCCTCTTGCATTTGTTATTTCTTTGGAGGTTCTCTTCAGACAGGAGAAACTTGTTGACTTCAGCTTTATAATCTGAACATTACTCAAGAATGGCTAGCGTGCGCAACGTCTGAGCTACTTCTTGTCCTTCACTTGAGAACGGAATTAGCATAGCAGGCTCGAGAGAGCTCTCCTTTCAGAGTTCGGCTCTCAAAATCATCCCTATGAACTTGAACTTCGGGGGAGGTTCCCACTACTCCCAGAGCTGTGAATCGGCTCACTGGGCTTACATTGTTGGCAAAGAACAGCGCAGTTGATGGAAAATGTCTGGAGATTTGGTAACCCTCGGCTGAAAGTGCCTAGTGAGTAGTCAGCATTAAAAAACCTTGGGTACTAGTGACGAGTCTTGTCCTGGCTGCTCCACTTCCAATCCAGCTCCCTGCTAATGTATCTGGGAAGATGGCCTGAGTGCTTGGGCCCTTGTACCCGCATGGGAGACCCGGATGAAGCTCCTGGCTTCAGCTGGCCCAACCCTGGTTGTTAGAGATGGAAGATCTCCCCCCCATCCCCCGCCTTCTCCCTCTCCTTCTTTCCCCTTTCCCCTCTCTCCCTCTCTCTTCTCCTATTTCAGCCCAACTTTGATGTCATCTTGCTGTAAAACCTAGGCTGATTGACAGCTGCCAGTGAAATACAGCATAGACACATCAAGGCAACACACCAGGGGTCCCGTGCAGTCTCAGGGGGTACAGGGCAGCACAGCGGTTAGGACCCAGGCCTGGATGTCAGCACTGCTCACTGGCTGTGGGACACAGGCAAGTCAGCTCAGGCTCTGTGCATCTGAGGCTTAAAAAAAAAAATCAACTCTATACGAGGATAACTGTAGCACTTCAAGGATTAAATGAGCAAATGCTTCAAATTGTAAAACAGTGCCTGGCAAGTACAAGGCGCTTGGTACCTGGTACGGAGGTCATTTTTTTTTCAGTTCTCCCCTTGTGCTTTCTCCCCTGGGCTGTGAGCTTCTCTCTGGCATATGCCTGGCTGGGGCTCTTTAAGAATGAACAGGGAGAGAGGGAAGGACGGAGGAGGGGGGAGGGTGGTTAAAACATGGTGCAGGCTCTCCATAACTCGTTCATCGCGGGGGGGGGGGGGGGCTGATGCCCTAATAGATTAAACTAACACTTAACAGGTATTTGAGTTCACCTGTGGCATGCTGTCTAAAGGGTTCAGAGAAGGGAGGGGTCTCTTGGGGGCGAGGAAGGAGGTGAACAAGTCTGTTTCTGCGAAGCTCGCAGTCTTGTCCCCTTCTGGGATCCCGCAGAGAGAGAGGCGAGGAAGCGTCGGGATTTCTCGAGCTGCTAAGAGGTCTTCCTGTGGGATCCTCAGACTGCCCCGCGGAAGCGCGCCTTTCCCGGGGGTGACATTTGGAGCTACTTAATGGCGAGGGGGCGCTTCCGAGAGGATAATCACCGTCTAATGACTTCTGAACAACTCCCTCCAGGCTGTCTCGATCTCCTCCGGCTCGGCTCTCCGGCTCCCCAAGGTAGAGGGAACTCTGGGCTCTCGTGTCGGCTCCAGCACTAACGCCCAGGACCCTGGCCTTGAAGCAGGGGCGTCTGAGAGGTCGTGGGTTGCAGGGGGCTGGTCCCCAGTTTCGCATCAATTAATCTGGAGGTGTGAGCGGCTGCTGAGTGTAGGCCAGCTGTGCCACTGGCCCGGTGCACACGGTTTTGTCCTGGAGCTCCTTAGTGACGCCTGCAGGCTGTACTGCATCAAGTGTTACAGAGATTTCTTTTACTACTTTCTTTTGTTATATGTGGTGGGTACCCACGCTCCTCCTGGAAGCCTCAATGCAGTCGTGGGGTCAAGGTGTGTTGTGCAGATTCTCCCATGTGCAACATCACATCAGAACCCAAACTAAATGGCTGCCAAGAATGATATACCATTAGGCCGGCGCCGCAGCTCACTAGGCTAATCCTCCGCCTTGCGGCGCCGGCACACCAGGTTCTAGTCCCGGTCGGGGCTCCGGATTCTGTCCCGGTTGCCCCTCTTCCAGGCCAGCTCTCTGCTGTGGCCAGGGAGTGCAGTGGAGGATAGCCCAAGTACTTGGGCCCTGCACCCCATGGGAGACCAGGAGAAGCACCTGGCTCCTGCCTTCGGATCAGCGTGATGTGCTGGCCGCGGCGGCCATTGGAGGGTGAACCAACAGCAAAAGGAAGACCTTTCTCTCTGTCTCTCTCTCTCACTATCCACTCTGCCTGTCAAAAAAAAAAAAAAAAAAAAAAAAGAACGATACCATTTGTTTCTTTCTGTGTTGGCGATTTGGACCAGACTGGGCTGGAGTGGCCCATCTTGCTTCCTTGTGGTGTTGTCTGGGCTCACTTGTGTAACCGGGCCCCAGCTGGGACAGCGGGGGTCTCTCTCTGTGGGGTGTCATGTCCTTTAAGAAGTCGAGTCAAGCTTGCTTAGAGGGTGGCAGAAGAGAAAGCCCGCCCCATGTGCAGGCTGTTTCTGCTTATGCCATTGTTTGCTGATGCGCCAATGGTCACTCAAGTTGTGTCGCCAAGCCACAGACGTCGCTTGGGGATCACAGGAGGGGGTGGAGAGAGGCAGGCGGGACTGTTCTGGGCCATTCCTGCAGCAGCCTACAGCACGGAGTTTATCTGGGGCGTCGCCAGAAACCGAGGCAGTGGGGGCACAGCGGGTTGTGTCCGCCTTTCTTCTTTGGAGCAGCAGTGAGAACAGTCAGCCAGTGGGCGGGAGGGCTGTGCCTACCGACCACGTGGGCCCCGGGGCGGGGGGCCACCAGGAGGCTTTGGCTGCAGGGGAAGGCAGGCCGTGCTGATGTCATGTTGCCCACGCAGGTGGTTCTGAGTAACCTCTAAGCCCCCCACCCCACCCCCACCCCCATGGTTTTCTCAGCCTGCCCTGAGCTGAGCACCGTCTTCTGTTCCTTCTCAGAAAACCGCAGCACTTCCAGGGTCTGCTGCTCCTTGTTCCCCTACCAGTGCCAGGGACCGTGTTTTGTAGACAGCAGAGCAACAGAGGAGAGCTTGGGGAAGTGAGAGAGAGACGAGCCTGGGAGATGGGACACCCAGAATCTCTTTTATTATTTGTTTATTTGAAAGGTGGGGGGAGAGGTGCCTTTCATCCACTGAGAGGTGGGGGGTACCTTTCATCTGCTGGTTCACTCCCCAGATCACCACAACGGCTGGCCCATGCTGAAACCAGAAGCCTGGACTCCATCCTGGTGTCCACGTGGGTGGCAGAGGCTCCGATACTTGGGGCATCATCTGCTACCTTCCTCGGCACATTAGCAGCAAGGGGGATTGGACGTGGAGCAGCTGGGGCTTAACTGGCACTCTCATCTGGGATGCTGGCGTTGCAAGTGGTGGGTTAACCTACTGCACCACAACGCTGTTCCCGAACACCCACGTTCTTCAGCTGGGTTTGCTGCCAGTGGACTCTGGTCCCTTGGGTGTGTGGAAGGGTGAGCTGAACTAGATGGTATGTGATTTCACCCAGGTTGGAATAGTCTAATTTTAAGTGATGCATCCTTTCAGGATTGTGCTCATCTATTTTTTTTTTTTGAGTTATCCTATTTTTTTAAAGATTTATTTATTTATTTGAAAGGCAGAGTTACAGAAGGAGAGAAAGAGACAGAGAGATCTTCCATCTGCTGGTTCGCTCCCCAGATGGCTGCAGCAGCCAGAGCTGGATCAGGCTAAAGCCAGGAGCCAGGAGCTTCTCGGTCTCCCACGTGGGTTCAGGGGCCCAAGCACTTGGGCCATCTTCTTCTGCTTTCCCAGAAGCATTAGCAGGAAGCCGGATTATAAGTGGAGCAGTCAGGAATTGAACCAGTGCCCAGACGGGATGCCAATGCTGCAGGTTACCCACTACGCCACAGCACCAGCCCCTGTGCTGATCTTAAAGATTGAGTATTTAGCAGTTAATTTTGCTGCATTATCAAAATATTGCTTCATAATACACCATAACAATTGAGAGAAAGATTTTGAGATCAAGTAAGTGTTTGGTTGTGGAGTATCGAGTGAATCGGGGAAGGGATAAGGAGGATGGATGGGTGGTCTTTTGACCCTGTTCCTTGTTTGGTTCAACCAAGTATCAGGGATGGGGCTGTTGGTTGTTTCCAGCAGGTGCATTTAGGGCAACGGTAGAAAGAAATGGTGAGGCTTTCTGAGGCGTGATTATTGGGGAGGTGACTTTTGTCGCAAGTGAAGAAGAACAATTAAATTTGAGCAAGAATGCACTTTCCTTTCTTCTAGTCCAAGGTCATGAGTGTGGCTCAGGCTGAGCACATTCAACTACTGTGGCCAACAGGAGCCCCTCATGATGATGGGAACCGAGGAGGTTCTAGGTCATCTGACACACGTCTCTGTGGCTGGCTCCGGAGGTTCTAGGTCATCTGACACATGTCTCTGTGGCTGGCTCCGGGGGTCCTAGGTCATCTGACACACGTCTCTGTGGCTGGCTCCAGAGGTTCTAGGTCATCTGACACACGTCTCTGTGGCTGGCTCTGGGGGTTCTAGGTCATCTGACACACGTCTCTGTGGCTGGCTCCAGGGGTTCTAGGTCATCTGACACACGTCTCTGTGGCTGGCTCTGTGTGCTTGCATGTGCATATGTAGCCCAGTGTGGAAACATGAGCAGGGCCCTGGACTAACCCGTACGTCTTGTAAATATCTCCCCAGCCTGAGGCTGAGCCTCATCCTGGCTTCCTTAGTGTGTTTTGCTCTTAAACACTTAAGGACTGTTTATTGAATGAGCAAATTAAGAGAATCTGGAAGGGTAAGTTTTTTTTGAAAACATCTTTACTTGGTGATTGGTAAGGCATTAACCTAGATATTTTAAGTGGTCCCAGAACAATGACTGTTGATGTCGTTGTGGTTCTTTTGGTGGGACTGAGATAAGAAAGGAAAGGCAGCTGACAACACGTGACCAAAGTTAAATTCATGCATTATTCAAAGCAAGCCCACACCAACTGACAAAACCCCAATCCTTAAGTATTTAGGTTACCAGCCTCGTGTAGTAGAGCATCTGCCTTTCTGTATTGTTTTCATATTTTTTGGAGTGAAAATAGCATTATTGCATTTTCCTGATTAATAAGTTAATATAGAATGGTCAACATTAAAACAGTAAAAGCATTCAGACGTCCATCTTGTTAACATTTTAAGAAAAGCTTTAAAAGTTTTTTTATTTTTAACTATGGCTAAAATACACATATAATTTACTGTCTTACCTGTTGGTGAGTTTGCTATTCAGGAGTGCTAGGTATATACTTACATTGTTATGCAACCAATCTTTAGAAATTTTTTATTAGCGAAATTGATAGTATAAACTGACCGTATCCCTCTGTATTAGCTGCTGACAACCACCCTTCTGCCTTCTGTTTCTATGAATTTGACTACTGTAGGAAACTCCTATCAGAGGAATCATGCAGTATTTGTTGTTTGCAACTGGCTTATTTCAGGTAGCACGGTGTCTCCGCGGTCAGCCGCGTGGTAGCAAGTCTGAAAGCGCTTCCCTTTAAGGCTGTGCAATGCTCCCAGGTACAAGCAGACCGCATTTGGAATATCCGTGCATCCACCGAGGGACACTTAAGTTGCTCCCACCTCTTGGCTCCCGTGAATGCGAGAGCTTCTTTGAACACGTTACTTTACCCACACAGACTTGACTTGTATGAGCCCTTCTGTAACATGCTGCCTGGTCACGTGTGCTTGTCCTCAATGCTATCTCACGTCCATCTCCTCTGGCCACTTTACATGCAACACTCGGCTTGTACTGTGTGCACGATGGCCCCGTGTATGGGCTTATCTCTTTACGGCTGGGCACTTAGGTTGTTTTCCATTTCTTGGCGTCTTACCCATGCCTCGGAAAGCGTACTGAGACCCCTGCCTTGTGATCCGAATCTCAGCAGTTGGGGTTCAGCTGATGCCCTGGATGCAGCGCCTGAGACGGGAATGAGTGATTGGCTGAGGGAGGGAGGCAAGATGAGGAAGGGGCCGAGTGAAGAGGTCCTAACACCTGGCCTTGACCTGGCCTGACCTGAGCCTGAGACCCACGGACTTGTCCTCCTCGGGACACAGGGCCAGGCTTTCACGCAATAGTCATTTCTCTTGCAACTCCCAGGCCTCCTGAGAACCTCAGCCGAGAGCAGTTGTGTGGAAGGCGGGGAGGGATGTACTAGCCGAGCCCTCAGGGCGGCTACAGGCTGAGTGCAGCCCTTGGGATCAGGCGTGGAGCTGGGGCACCCGGATGAGTACCAACACCATCTGTGGTCCTCTCTGCCTGGTGCTACACTGAGTACATCAGTGCTGTGGTCTAGGGGGTAGTGGATCTTCGTGTCGCTTTCCCGGTGCCCGACAGACAGCAGAAGGCAGGTGGCATTGTAAGGCAGACGAAGGGCTGTGCAGCACATGAGCCTGAGTGCTTTATTGGCAGGCTGTGGACTGCATCGATGAATTCCTAGAAGACGAATTGGTGGACCAAAGAGAGGCACATTTAATAAATGTGTGTACATACATATATATTCCTATATACTTACATGTGTAGGGGGTCCCTTCCATCCCTTGATCCTTTCAAGCTTTTAAATACCTGCGCGCCCAATAGGGAGAGATTTGCTCAGCTTGGTTTTTCCTTTCTGCTGTTTCTGAGGTTGATGGTCTGTGTTTCTGGTCCAGTCGTATTCCTTGCCCATGCCCCTCCCCCCCTTTTTTTTGGGTCAGGGCCTTTGCTCATGCTTGATGGCTCTTTGCACTGGGGCTTGAACTGTCCGATCTCCCCCCACAGACTTGGATGCAGCGTTTATGGCACGTTGGTTTCGCACCAGGACTTCCTTCTCTTTCTAGACTTTTGCTGAGTTCCCTGTCTTAGGCCAGGGCCGTGCTCGTACTTCCCCTCCATCTTATTTTGTTAATGATAAAAAGGTGTGGGGTTTCCCTCGTCAGCTGGCTGCTGGCTGGCAGCTTGCAGGTGTAGGATTTGTAGGCCGCCCCGCGCTAAGAGGCAGTAGGGAAGCTGCCTTCTCCTCGCCGTGAACAGTGGCGTGTGGCTGCCGGAGTGCCGGCGGCTGCTTTGCTTAAGCAGAGGCCCCGTTTCACTCTGTAATAAAGGGTGCACCAGAAACTCCATGGGCAAATGGCATTCAAAGATAAGTGTGTTGGTGCACAAATCTTTCTTTCTTTCTTTTTTTTTTTTTTTGGACAGGCAGAGTTAGACAGTAAGAGAGAGAAACAGAGAGAAAGGTCTTCCTTCCGTTGGTTCACCTCCCAAGTGCTTCCTCCTGGTCTCCCATGGGGTGCAGGGCCCAAGCACTTGGGCCATCCTCCACTGCACTCCCAGGCCACAGCAGAGAGCTGGCCTGGAAGAGGGGCAACTGGGATAGAATCCGGCGCCCCGACTGGGACTAGAACCCGGGGTACCGGCGCCACAAGCAGAGGATTAGCTAAGTGAGCCGCGGCGCCAACCGGTGCACAAGTATTTCTAAATTCGTGCATAAATTCCTTATAGAATGCATTTCTCATAACATTGTTGAAGACTCTTCCTATATATGGATTCCAGGGGTTTTTTGCACCAAAATAAACATAATTTCATTCCATTTTCCATGCACTTTGAGTCCACTGGTACTAGCGTTTTGCGTGACACATCTTTTCCTTTAAGGCAGCGGGAGAGGTAAGCCTGGCTTGGCGTCCGGGAACATTTTTGCAGCTTCACTGAGTACCTGTCCGCGGCTGAGAGGAGGTTCAACTGAAGAGGACAACTGGAAGGGTGTTCGTCTGATCCAGCCAGAACGCGGGAGCCACACTCATGTCAGGCAGAGTCAGGAATCCCGGGGCTTCGTGGCTCACAGGCCTCAATGCCTGGCCAGTTTGTCCATTCTTCGATGTCCCTGATTTGTGTTGGCTCCTCTTCAGCCTGCGTATTGCCTCGTGGAGCCAAGGTGGCTGCCTAGTCCAGCGTAAATCCTTGCAGGTTGAAGATCAATAGGGAAAGAGTGGTTGTCCTCCTCCAAAATTTGGGCCCGACTGCCAGTGACCTCAAGACATAGCCCCTTCCCTAAACCGTAGCTGTAGCAGGAGATGCTGTTTGTGGTTTTTTTGTTTGTTTATTTGTTTTTTAACTCATGCCTGGTAACATGCCCCTCCATTCCACTAGGGAGGGCTGGCACCACAGGGAACTTGGGGAACTCATACTGCAAAAAGAGAGAGGGGACATGGCTGGCCAGAAACGTCGTCACACGCCCCTGCGCCCGCACTGGCAAGGTGGGCCGTAATGACTTCCCACTGTCCCATTGAGGCAGTTCTGTCCCTGCTCCCTGGGCACCACCCACCTCTCCCATCCAGGCTCAGCTGTGGAACTATCTTCAGAAAGCAGGGCTTTCTGGATCAGGTGCCTGGCAGACTCGTGCATGCCCCCTCCCCGGCGATTCTGTGACTGGGGAGGGAGAGCTTGGGGCAGCCGAGGCCATGGGAGCCCGGAGCAGACCTTGGTTGCGTTCTGCCTATGGAAGGCAGGGTCTGAGCCCGCTGTTTTAGTTTTAAGCCAGAAGGCGGATCCCCACGCTGGGCATCAGCTGGCCATGAAGAGGTTAAAGTGCACACGCAGATGACAGAGCCCACTCCAGGGACCCCCATGGCTGACATGCATCTCCTGCCCAGCACTGGCTGTGACGTCAGTGACTAGCAATGCCCAGGTAATGAAGGTTGTAAATTCCACTTTCTTTGCTGAGAGCGCAGACACCCCTGTGAAATTCCTTACCTTTTTTACTTTTCGATGAATTTTTAATTCTCACACCGGAGGCAACCTGTGCCGCAGAAGCAGCCGTGACCCGGTTTCCAGGTTGTTTTCTGCTCTGGTCCGGCACCGGCCGCCGGTGAGCCCCAGAGCCTCTCGCGGTCTCTGTGTTCCCCCCGGAAGGGGACGTGGTGGCACTGGGTGGCGCCTGGGGGTGGAGGACCAGGGTCCTCGTACTCATCAAAAGTGGCCACAGGGCACGCCCAGCCCACTCTTTCCAGAGAAGAGGCCTGGAGAGAGAGCGAGTGGCCTGTGAGGGGTGACATTGGGGGGAGACCTTCCAGTCATTTGGATTCCTGAGTATAAGGAGCGTTTAAACTACAAGAAAGAACAGAGTTTTTGAGGCTGTCAGGGGAATCTTGTGCACTTGCATGGGGACCCCCGTGTAGCATGGGGACCCCTGTGCACAGGGAATGAAAGCCCGGAGCAGCACCCCACGCCCTCCACCCTCCAGGCTCCTGGGAGAGCTCCCAGGCCTTCCACTGCTCCTCAGTGTCCCTGGTTCCTTCTGCCTGGGCACCACTCACCCCCCCCCCCCCCATCGAGGTACTAATGAGGCGCGACCCTCCTTAGCTTCTGAGATCAGAAGCGGTCAGGCGGGTTCAGGGTGGTGGCCATAGACACCCACCCTCACCCCTCCCATCCAGGTGCTAACAAGGCCCAACCCTCCCTAGCCTCTGAGATCTGAAGCGATCGGGCGGGTTCAGGGTGGTATGGCCTTAGACACCCCACCCACCCCTCCAAGCCAGGCTCTGTCCTCACTCCAGTCTCGTCCGTGGAGTGTTCAGTCTGCCCAGGCCCCCGTTACTGCCTGGCCTTCTGTTGGCTTCTGCTTCCTTTACCCCCTCCTCAGAGCCAGTCATAGAATTCCTTTTTTTTTTTTTTAAGATTTACTTTTTATTATTTATTTGAAAGGCAGAGTTACAGAGAGGCAGAGAGAGAAAGAGAAAGAGAAACAGAAGACCACCAGGAATCCTCAGTCACTCGCCAGATGACTGCCATGACCGGAGCTGCACCAATCCGGAGCCAGGAGCCAGGAGCTTCTTCTGGGTCTCGCACGCGGGTGCAGGGACCCAAGGACTTGGCCATCCTCCACTGCTTTCCCAGGCCATAGCAGAGAGCTGGATTGGAAGTAGAGCAGCCAGGACTCAAACCGACACTCATATGGCATGCTGGCACTGCAGGTGGTGGCTTTACCTGCTATGCCACAGCGCTGGCCCCCATAGAATTCCATTCTTTTGGGTCTGAATGGCCCAGTCCTCTTTGAGCCAGGCCCAGTAGATCCTCTGTTGCTTGGTACTGAGGTCCCAGTTGGCCTGCCCTTTGGTAAGTTCTCTCCTGTCCCAGTCAGTTGTGGCTGTGGCTTGTGTGGCATCAGGGTGGCACGGGCCTCTGTGTGCTGCCCCCCCCCCCGCCCTTACCATAACAAAGTGCCCGAGCCCTCTTTATTTAGCTCACAGGTAGAAAGTCCAAGCAGCATGGCTTTGGCACTGGCTGCGCCAGAGCCCCTGGCGGCATCCTGCAACAGTGAGTGGCATTATAGTGGAACACACAGGAGGGAGAGATTACATGGCAAAGCAGGAAGTCTGAGAGACCAGGGAGGGGCTGAGAAAACCACAGGGTCCCACAGGAACTCATCAAGGAGCCAGTCACCCTACACAGGGCTCCTCCTGCAGGTCCTACCAGCTCCATCCTACTGCACTGAGCGCCGAGTTTCCCACACGTGAATCCTCGGGGTCTGATCACATCCAAACCCTGGCAAGTGCTTTCTCTGCTTATGGTCTGAAAGTACCATGGCGATTTTGCTAAACAGTGGCCACAGGAAGTGTGTTCATCTGCAGAGAGCAGTGTAGGACATCCTGAACATATTCCTTGAGATTCAAGCTCAGTTTGGGAGAGTTAATTCCATCCTGCAGAATGAGGGGGATCTGCATTTTGGTTGACTAGGGCGTAGGGGAGAGTGGTTACCCCACCATGGTTATGCAGAAACCATGGGTTGGAATCACATGCAAGACTTGTGTCACCCAAACACGAGTACTAGTCCAGGCTTCCGTGGGCTTCCGTGGGCTTCCGTGGGTACTGTAGCTTTTAAGTGAAGGAGAAGGACTTGAGCAAGAGCAAGTCCACATTTTCCTATGGATCAGCACTTTTCTCAGAAAGTTCAGGAACCATCCAGCGTTATCTTGTGGGCGAGCTTATTTATACATAAAATATAATTGATTCCAAATTCCCCTCTGGCCTACAAATGGCACTCATGTTTGTTTTTAATAATCAGAATTATTTCTGCTTAAAAAGTGGTGTCGATTTACATAGTCTGATGAGCTCCTCCGATGGTTCCATTAGAAACATCTAAGAAAAACACTGAATTTGTGTACGCGGAGGAGGAGGGGGGAGTGGGTTAGCCGAAATCATAACTATTCCATGCAATGGTTGTTAAGTTTAATAATAATTAAATTAGCTTCCACAGAGACTGTTTTCTGGAAATTCTGGTAGTGCCGTCACATACTCGGCGTAATCCAGACTCAAAGCCTTTGGGTGGGAGATGGCTAATTTGCCACTTTTTGGTGGTGTTTAAAGTTAATCCCAAATCCATTTCTTTTTCAAGACCTAAGATGTCACTTGTGTTTATTTCACGTTAGGCTTCTGTAAAGGATCAGATAGTAAATGTTTTGCACAAAATAACCAGATATGTAGGTGAATGTATGTGTCCCAGTAAAATTTTATTTACTGGCACAGAATTTGAATTTCTATTATACTTGTCACAGGTTGTGAAATATTATTCTTTGATGCTCTCCCCTCCCTAACTATTTAGAAATGAAAAAGCTATTCTTAGCTCCCAGACAGAACCCTTTGACTCCTGGTTTGCCAACCCCTGTTGTGGCTCCTGCTGTAGTTTTGTAGTTAGAATCTTTTCTTTTGGGGCAGCCTCCTCCTGTACTTTGCATATGAAAGAGTAGTTAGGAGCTGTGGCTGTGTCTGTGTCTGGATGTGTGTGTCATGTTTGTGTGTCTGTGTGAATGAAGCAGGTTCTGTAGATTTGAGAACTTTTTTCCCCCCCATTTTATTTGAAAAGCAGAGAGAGACAGAGATAGAGTGATCCTGTCTGCTCGTTCACCCCTCAAATGCCACTAACAGCCAGGGCTGGGCCAGGTGGAAACCAGGCACCAAGCACCCCAGTTAGATCTCCCACCTGGGTGGCAGGGACCCACAACCTGCCACCTCCCAGGGCATACATTAGCAGGAAGCTAGATCCGAAGTGGACCTGGAACCAGGCACTCCCGTGTGGGATGCAGGCACAAGTTCCAAGCCTGCACCAAACACCTGCCCCTGGACTTTAGTGCTTTGCGCTGTCGGGTCATTGGCTCCAGGAAGCTACCTCTGGATGGCGGGCGAGCAGCCTTCCCCGAAGAGTATTTTAAAGTACAGGGAGCTGCAGATGCAGATGGAGAAATCTGTTAGTCCAGCTGCTGAGTTTTCTATCCCCATGGGTCTTTCAGGGTTGTGCAAATGGTGGTAGTGTCCTCAGAATGTCCTTGCAAATGTATTTTCGAGGGTGTTTCCAAAAGTCCCGTAGAATTGGTTACAAGACAGCTTTGGGGTGGGCGTTTGGCACAGAGATCAGAATGCTGCTCAGGGTGCCCACATCTGTGTTGGAGTGCCTGGGTTCCAGCCTCCTCCTAATGCGGGGCCCAGGACACAGCAGGTGACGGCTCAAGTACTTGGGTTCCTGCCAACCACATGAGAGGCCTGGATTGAGTTCCAGGCTTTTGGCTTTAGCCTGGCCCAGCCCTGGCTGTTTGTGGGCATCTGGGGAGTGAGCCAGCAGGTAGAAGATGAACATCAATTTGTATTTCAAACAAGCCAAGTAAATAAATAAATACCTTTTAAATTTTTTTCTTTATCTGAGAGGTTGAATCACTGACAGAGAGGTCTTCCATCCACTCTCCCAAATGGCCGCACTAGCCAGAGCTGGGCCCATCCAAAGCCAGGAGCTTCCTTGGGATTTCTCACATGGGCGCAGGGGCCCAAGACTTGGGCCATCTTCCACTGCTTTACCAGGCCACAGCAGAGAGCTGGATTGGAAGAGGAGCAGCTAGGATTCGAACCAGTGCCCATATGGAATGCCAGTGCTGCAGGCAGGGGCTCAGCCCATGATGCCACAGCGCTGGCCTTATTAAATAACTTTTTTTAAAGGTAAGTTTATTTTGTTGCAAAAAATTTTAAAATCAGTGCATATGTGGTATCTTCAAAAAGTTCATGAAAATGCATTTTGTGAAAACCTGTGCATAGATTTCAAAATATTTTTGCACCAAAATTAGCTCATCTGTTATTTCCACTTTTCCTCTAACTTTTTGAACTTCTTTTATTTTTTGAGTAAATCTATCTTTTAATTCCATTTTCTACAACTTTTAATTTTTACTTAAAAAATTGTTATCCATTTCTTTTCATTTTATCTGAAAGACCGAGTGACAGAGAGATCTTCCATCTGCTCATGTACCCACCATGCCCTCAGTAGCTGGCCGGAAGCCAGGAGGATGGACCCCAATCCAGGTCTCACACGTGGGTGACAGATCAGGGGCTGGAGCATCACTTGTTTCCGCCTGGGTTCTGCCTTAGCAGGAAGCTGGAATCTGAAGCTGAGCTAGGACACGTGTCCGGGCATTCCAGTGTGGGATGCCGCCATCCCCAGCAGCGTTTTAGCTCCCGTGCCAACCACTCACCCAACCCTCTTACGTTTTAAAAGAAGTCATTCTCTTAGGTGCTTTTTTTTTTTTTTCATGCTTATTCTTAGAGGAGCAAGCAGAAGACAGACATGGTTCTGCAAAATATAAACTCGTGGCTTTAGTTTAGTATAACATTTCAGGAAATCAGGAAAGTTGTAACATCTAGTTTTCCTAAGTTGTTCTACATCACTTAAAGCAATAAACTGAAGACAGATGGACATTATATTTAGTTAGATCTGTTTTAAAGAAATCGTTGTCATTAGGATCATCCTCTTTCCCAAGCCTTAATAAATATAAAGCTTTCAAATATTTGCCCCACTTTGTAATTAGTCTCCATTTAGCAGTGGCTCTTCCTGATGGGGAGGAAGCAGGCTTGACTGTTGCCAGGCAACCGCTCATCCTGGTGATGGCTGCCAGCAGGCTGCTGGCAGTAACTGTAAATTCTTTTGTCTTGTTAACAAAAAATGAGTGTCAGAGATACAGCAATATATGAGGTCTATTCTGTTGGTCAAATATCTGTGACTTAGGTGGTAAATTCCTATGCTAATATAGCCTCCATGCGCTACTGAAATGTATGGCAGGTGTAGGGAACCTGCTCACTCTTGTGTTCCAGTCACATGTCATCTGCTCAGGGCCCTAAAGTTCAGGGGGGGTCTGTCATGTCATAGGGATGCAGTTTCCTCAAGGCTTGCAAAGATTCTGAGGTTTTTGTTAAACTGTGGGGTTTTAGAATGTCTGTTTACTCCCAGCTTCAATGGCCCAAGAGGGGTCTGGTCCGCAGTTCATCCCCATGGACCCCACCCTCACCCATCCGTGTCTCTTCGTGATGGAAAACTGGGGGCACCCAGCTGTGGGATGTGTCCTGCTGCAGGCAGGGCTCCTGTCCCCTCCCTCTCCAGCACAGCCGGGCTCAGTGCAAGTTTTCAAGGACAGAAGTTTGTAAAATGAACCCGTATTTCCTAAGCACGTGCGGTGGGAGTTACCTTTGTACACACAGAATGAACGTAGAAGAAGAAAAGCTCGTATATTTGCTGGGTACTTTTTTTTTTTTTTAAAGATCAGCATATATCTCAGACTTGTCCCCAGGTCACTCTCAGCATTTGCGCTGCTAGTTACATGTGTCTAAAGGTCAGTGCCTGTGAGAGGTCGTGTACTATACCCGGCACTTGGCGTGTATTTGCTCGCTTAACTCCCAGCTCTGTGCAGAAGGCAGGGGAGACCCCTGCTGTAGCCTTGTCTCGCAGGCCAGAAGGGGAGGAGCTGGGTTGAAAGCCCTCTGGTTCCCAAGCTCCTACTCTACTTTATCCTCAGTTTTCAGAAAACATGTAGAACGGTCCAGCTGCCCAGTGCACCAGTATCTAGTGAGTGGCTACAATGTGGAGTGTATTTCACTCTTTGTTTTCTTGATTTTTGTAAAAACAGCTCTTAAGATGTTTTGAACGGGATAAAAAAGCTACCCCACGTTTGGATGCCCCCTGGTTTTTTTAAGTTCTCTTTTCTGTATGTTGGGGTTTTTCTGCTGCTTCCGTGGCCCCTGGCTGGAGTGCAGTTGGCAGTCTCGCACCCCAGGGAAGCATCTGTCTCCTGTCTGCCCCACAGCTCTGCTCACAGTCAGGTCCCCCCGAAAGCTGGACATTTTGGGCTTAATCTGCCGGCCTCTCTGGGCCCCAGCTCTGCAGATGGAGGTCTCTAAGCAGGGGCTGCAAACCCAGCCCTATACCTTTTCAGGGATTTTTTTTTTTTTTAACTACATAGTCAATGGCTTGGCCTCATGTAAACACACTGGAGTATGTTAACAGCTGCCCCTTTTAAAGTCGAACCAGCTCGGAACTAAAAGGGAACTGCTTTCAGGTTCTGCTCAAGTTTGCATGTGACAGCATCAAAGCTATTTTTAGCAGCATGATCACAGGCAAGGGCCTGCAGACTGCTGCCTTCAGCGACAAACAGTGGAAAGAAAGGATCGCTTCTGCACTGCTGTAGCTCTCTGTCATTTATAGGGGAGACAAAGGGGCGTGCACATCTCTTCTTCAAAGTTATGCAGGCGTCTTGTCCCCTGTGCAGAGCCCCAGCACCTTAGCAGAGAGAGAGAGTAATGTTAATTTAGCGCTTGGCTGCCTGAGCTCTGTGTTAAACTAGATGCGCTGATACCAGTGAATTATAGGACTGTCCTTCTGCGTGTCCATTCTGAAAGAAAGACAGTATGTGGTTGCTCAGAAACATGGGCTAAGCTTTTAAGGTTTTTTTGTGTAATGTCCTCAATGTTTCATAGATGGAAAATCTCAAGAGACATTGGCAAATGACAGGTGCATTGTAAAAGCATCGTGGCACTACAGAGCCCACGCCACTAGCCATGCAGCCCTGTATGTAGCCTCACCTTTCTCCATTAAATATTCCGAGCTGCTGAGTGAAGGCCAGGAGTAGGCTGGCACCTAACTCTGTGCCAGCCATGGAGGACTTCAGTTTAACGGGACAGTCATCCTGAGAGAGTTCAGTCTGGCTCCCTGAATAAAGAAACTACCATGTAATGAATGGCAAGACAAGACCTGCTCTGGGTATAGAGGCAGGCACACAGCATGTGTAGGAAGAGCAGGGTTTTCAAGAATGGACAGGAGTTTATAAAGAGAGCAAGGGAGACAGGGAGGTCGCAAGCAGAAGGAACTGGGTGAGTGAAGACTTAAGAATTCTGGAGTCTCCAGGATACCCTGAGCAACTTTGTCAGAGCAAAGAAATACAAGTCGGGGGGATGGCAGGAGACGAAGCTGGAGCAAATGGAGCCAATTATTTCTCGTCTAGAGCTATGGAACTTGGAAGTGACCCAGGGTACAGGGAGCCAGGAATGGCTGGAAGCGTATGAGTGCATGGGTTATACAAAAATTAAAGTGGAGTCCTTGCTGGTGATAGTCCATCTATCTGCATATATGAAGTGGGAGCGGTTTTATGCAAGAAAAGATGCCCTAAACATAAGTACCTTCCCTGGAAAGGTGAAGGCTGGGACGGCAACTCTGCACTGGCTGACACTGACTTCTCTGAGCCCAGCCTTCGCAGAGCATGGAGGAGGACAGAGAATGGCAGGTGGAAGGTATCACAGTGGATGTTGTGAACACCTTTCTGTACCTGATTGGGTGCTGGGCCCTGCAGGTGTGTTTAGAGGTTGAGTCATGTCCTTGAGGAGCTCTGAGGCCAGGTAGCATCCACGAGGAAGGCGGGAGGCCTGGGAGCGACACGCGGGCTGCAGGTGTGTGGTTGGTGGACACGCGAGGATGAACATAATGCCCTGGCACCAGGAGCCTGCAGGCCAGGCCCCTCCTCAGTTTCAGGAGGCTGCGATTTCTCTGAACATGTTTCAAGCTTCAAGTATGCCATCGTTCTCTGTGCCATAGGAGATCAGAGAGGAAAATGCAGAATAAAATAAAATAAAACAAGAAGTCCAACATGCTACCGTTTATATCCAGGGACAGCGTTATGAAAAATCACTGTCTCCCACCACGTTTTGCAAAGCTCACTCCAATGCCTATATAAATATGGCCAAGAAGTGATGTTACTTCTTTGAAGCTATGTTTTCTTTGAATGTAATGCCATCGTAGAAGTTTGGCAGGATTATTTGCTTCATTTTACTTTCAGGAGAGGGGTGGATTTCCTGGAGGTTTTCTAGAAGAATCAAGTGAGTATTAGGCACTAGGTAGACATGCTCTAGTGCATGTGGCGTTGGAAGAGGACCAGTGCAGTTGAGCTTCTCAACCATTTCTTTTTGGTTTCCCTGAGCTACGCCACCTGGGAAGGGTTGCAGACAGAGTCACATGGGACAGTTTGAGAGTAGGAGAGAGTCACAGCAAGTAATGGTGTGGTATGGGGGGGGGGGTATCCGGTGATCCCAGCTTTTCATCATTGACTGAAGGCCTGATATAGGCTGCTTAGGAAGGAAAGAGAATTATGGCCGGTGCCGCGGCTCACTAGGCTAATCCTCCGCCTAGCGGCGCCGGCACCCCGGGTTCTAGTCCCGGTCGGGGCGCCGGATTCTGTCCCGGTTGCTCCTCTTCCAGGCCAGCTCTCTGCTGTGGCCAGGGAGTGCAGTGGAGGATGGCCCAGGTGCTTGGGCCCTGCACCCTATGGGAGACCGGGAGGGGCACCTGACTCCTGGCTCCTGCCATCGGATCAGCGCGATGCGCCGGCCGCGGCGGCCATTGGAGGGTGAACCAACGGCAAAAGGAAGACCTTTCTCTCTGTCTCTCTCTCACTGTCCACTCTGCCTGTCAAAAAAAAAAAAAAGGAAAGAGAATTATGTTAGCTTATATTTTGGAGATTCACAGTCGACAAAAGGGCAGTTCCCCTTTGCTCATCCTGTTGGCGAGACAGGTGGAGGGTGATGGCAGAGCGTGCACCAAGGAGGATCCCAGGGTGAGCCAGGGGGCAGAGAGAGTGGCTAGATTGGACTCAGGCTGACATAACCAACGCTCTCACAAGGACTGCCTCCCTAGAACACATCCCCGGGGACCCCAGGACCTCCCCCCAGGCCCCACTTCCTGAGTACCACGATTGCGTTACTTCTCCACCCTTGTGGCACTAACTTAGGACTTTGGGGTTTGCATGTCTGCGTGAGTTGGGAAGCCAAGTCATATTCAAACTGTTGCACATGGAGAAGAAGGGGTAGAGGGAGCATCTTGGAGAGTCGGGCCAGCAATCTGCGCTCAGTTGGAAATACCAGGACAAAGATGTAGTTTAGGCACTGATGCCAGTCACAGTGTTTGGTTGTCTTGGCAGACCAAAGAGACTACGTTTTGGAAATATGAAATTGCTTTCTGCCACTTTGAAGCCAATCATAAATAGATCCAAACAAACTGTAGGGAAATATTTCAAGAAACAATGCATTTCTGCACCCTTACAAACAACTCTAGTGAGAGCCTGGGCTTGGTGTAACTATAGCAGAGGTGTTTAGCTCTCCATCATCGACGTTCCAAACTCAGCATTGAATTTCTCACCTTGGTGGTGGGATGTGAGATGGACCTGGCTCCCAAAAGGAGGAATAAGTAATCAGAGTAAATCAGAATCTTCCCTCAAATAAGTTATTTTCTTCATGACTGGTTTCAAAAGTACTCCGGATCAGACTGTGTGAAACACTTGGATAAAACGTTGACGTCTTTTGCCCTCTGAAAAGTCTGAAAGATAAATGAATCATGGTAACTGTTGCTCTGTTATTGAGGGTCTAAACTCAGCGAAAGCTGCATTAGGTCACTAGAATTATGAGGGGGTGATGTGCATAGCAGTCTCTGTGATGGGCAGTGTATTGTCACTCCCACAAATTGTGCTGTCATCACGGGACAGAAGGAGTCGGTGCCATTTCTTAGCAATGGAGGTGACCCTAGGGTTTTTATAAAATCTGCCATTGAGCTCAAGGCAAAATGATATTTTTACTCACACATGTTGGCTCTGAAAGGCGTGGAGTTGATAAAGATTTTCCCACTGGCCCTCGTGTCAAAGCGCTCCAACCTGACTGACGTTGTCTAAAGGTGTCCCGGCCAGGGCTGGCCATTGTGGCACTGTGGGTTAGGCTGCTGCTTGGCAGGCCTGATTCCCTATCTGTCTGCCGGATTGGAGGCCTGTCTGTTCTGCCTCTGACCCAGCTTCCTGCAGATGCACACCCTGGGGGCCGCAGAGGATGGCTCAAGTCCTTGTGTACCTGCCACCTGTGTGGGTGTGGGAGACCTGAATGGAGTTCCAGGCTCCTGACTTCAGCCAGGCCCAGCCCTAGCTGTTGCCATTCGGGGAGTAAACCAGTAAATGGAAGACCTGTCTCTCTTTTTCTCTCTCCATTTCTCCCTCCCCCCTGCTCAACCCCCTTCTCACTCCCTGTCCCCAGCATTGCCCTGCCTTCCAAGTGGTGGAAAATAAATAAAACAAAAAAAAGTCCCCAACCAGTTCTACTTGTTGAACCAGAGGCCTTTGCATCATTGCCAAGGGGAGGAGAGAGGGTTGGGCTCTTCGGCTCCAGAGTCCCTTCAGCCCAGCCTTGGCCCTCTCCAGGTGCCCTTGGGGGTCAGCGTGGCCAGGTGGGAAGGCGTGGGCGTGTCTCAGCTACCCTCAGCCATCTCTGTCTCCACTGCTGTGAGCATCTGACAGGTGCTCCTGGGAGGGACCTGGCTTCTGTGTTTGTGGGGCAGTTATGGTGAAATGGAGAAATTTCATGTAACAAAGCCTCCAGGTTTCAGCTCCCAAGGGGTATAGTATACTCCAGAGTCCATCGAGGGACTCCTGCTCTCTGGGCTGTGATAAGCCAGAATATATTGAGCAAGTACTGGATTCCAGCCCTGTGCTGAGTACCCTCTAGGGTTGGGGAGACAGCTGGAAAGTTGGCTGGGCAGTTTGTGTTGAAGTTCATGTGTCGTCAGCAGCCCTGTTGGGGCACAGAGAAGACTCAGATGAGGGTCCAGGAGTCAGGGTAGGCCTGCAGGAAGAGGGGATGGTCAGCAGTCCCTGCCCAACAAGAGGGGCGTCCTCCAGCAGGTCCTGTTGTCCATTTTAATTCGTGGTGTAGTGAGGAAGGGACCCAAAGGCAGTGGCCGCGTGGCAGTGGCCGGAGCTGTTGTTATCCTCGGCCCAGCCTTTGTTCCAGCTGTGTGCCATCCGCGTCCCTGCGCCGTAGGGCGCAGGACAGTGTCTTCATAGCACTGTGAAAATGTGGTTCATCACTGAATGGGTGAGAGAATCAGAAAGCAGAGGGACAAAGAGGCTGTGACTTGCACAGCCTTCGAGTGGAGGACCGGAGGTGCTCTGTGTGCTGTCTGGCTGGCTGTTACGGAATGTCTGTTTACTTTTCTAGCTACCATTCTATTACTGAACTGTGGCTAAAAAGTACATGAAATTAAATTTGTCATCTCAACTACTTTTTTTTTTTTTAAGATTTGTTTTATTTATGTGAAAGGCAGAGTTACACAGAGAGAGCCAGAGAAGGAGAGATAGAGAGGTCTTCCACCTGCTGGTTCACTCCCCAGATAGCTGCAATGGCTGAGGCTAGGCCAGGCCAAAGCTAGGAGTCATTTTTAAAAAAGATTTATTTTTACTTATTTGAAAGAGTTACAGAGAGAGGTAGAGCCAGAAAAGGGGGGGGGGGGTCCTTCCATCTGTTAGTTCACTCCCCAAATGGCAGCAACAGCCAGAGCTGAGCTGATCCGAAGCCTGAATCCAGGAGCTTCTTCCAGGTCTCCCACACAGGTGCAGGGACCCAAGTACTTGGCCCACCTTTGACTGCTTTCCCAGGCCATAGCAGAGCTGGATTGGAAGTGGAGCAGCTGGGACTTGAACCGCGCCCATATGGGATTTTGGCACTGCAGACCAGGGCTTTAACCTGCTGTGCCACAGAGCTGGCCCTGGAGCCAGGAGTTTCTTCCAGGTCTCCCACATGGGTGGTAGGGGCCCAAGCACTTGGGCCATCCTCTGTTGCAAACTAGCAGGGAGCTGGTTTGGAAGCTGAGCAGCTGGGACACAAACCAGTGCCCATATATGATGCCGGCATTGCAGATGGAGGCTTAATCTGCTATGCCACAATGCCAGTCCCTCAACTACTTTTTAAAAACACTTTATTGAAATACAGTATAGAAACCAAGAAATGCATATACGTATATATATATATATATATACACATATATATATATGAATGAGTTTCTTTTGTCATCATCCTGATAACCTAAATTAAGAACAAATCCCTACTAGTACCCCAAGAGTCCCCCCCCTCCATTTTTTTAACATGTGAAACAAGAGTGGATTGTCATTTACATGGTGATTCAGTAAAGCAGTATTTGTAACTATAAACCCATGATAGGCCATCCACACAATCTTTATACTCTTTTCTATATTAACTACCACAGGTTAGAGAAAACATGATATTTGTCTTTGGCTTATTTTACTTAGTATAATTTTCTTCAGTTGAATCCATTCTGTTGCAAATGTCAGAATTTCATTTTTTATCGTTGAGTAATATTCCCCATCTACACCACGTTTTCTTTACCCAGTTATCAGTTGATGGCCATCGAGGTGGATTCTGCCTCTTAGCTATTGTGAACTGAGCTGCTGTAAACATGAGAATGAAAGGTTTCGTGTGCTGATTTCAGTTCCTTTGGATTTGTTTCCAGGTGTGGAATAGCTGGGTCATAAGATGTATTTAAAGTTTTCTGAGGGATCCCCATACTGTCCTCTCTAATGGTTGTACCGGTTTATAGTCCCGGCAACAGTGTATCAGGGGACCTTTTTCTCTACATGCTCAACAGCGTTTGTTGGTTTTTGATTTTTATATGATTGCCATTCTAACTGCGGTGAAGTGATACCTCGTTAGACCTTGCATTTCCTTGATGGCTTGCGATCCCCAGCGTTTTTTCTTCTGTGTTGGCCCATCTCAACCATTTTGAAGTGTCCCATTCAGTAGCATTCAGCCCTTCACAGTTGTACAACCACCACTATCACCTGTCTCCAAGATTGTCTTTACCGTGAAGACCTGACAGTCTATACCCATTAGACAACCATTGTCCCTGCCTCTCTTCAGCCAGTCCCTGGCAGTCAGCATTTCACTTTCTGTGCCTATGAATTTAAAGTGGGATCACAAAGTTTCTGTCTTTTTGTGATTAGCCTGTCTCACTCAGCATGATGTCTTCAGGGATCATCCCCTTTGTAGACTCCGGCAACGGCTTCCTTCTTGGTGCTGCATAGGATTTCTCCGGAAATACAGACCACATTTTGTCCGTCCATCC
Source organism: Oryctolagus cuniculus (assembly GCF_964237555.1). Lineage (NCBI taxonomy): Eukaryota > Metazoa > Chordata > Mammalia > Lagomorpha > Leporidae > Oryctolagus > Oryctolagus cuniculus. The sequence goes on along the minus strand of NC_091451.1, from coordinate 34,978,439 downwards.
ATCCATCCATCCATCCATCGGTGGACCCCCTTGGTTTGTTCCCACTTCTTGACTGTTGTGTATCTTGCTGCCATGAACTCAGATGTGCAAATGAGGGCCGTGGCAGCCTCTGCGTTCAGTTCTTCTGGGTATACATCCTGAAGTGGAACTACTGGGTTATATGGTAATCCTGTATTTTTTTTAAGGAATCATCATCTTGTTTACCATCATGGCTACACCACTTTTCAGAGGATATTTCTTTCGCTGCCTTGCACATGAACTCTGTTAATGTCCCTAAAGTGCTTCTTAATTTTGCTCCTGTTTTGCAAATGCAGTCTTTTTCCTGTTCTTGTCCTTTGGAAGGTTTGAGTTGGTGCTGCCCAGCTGTATTCACACTGTTGCTGGGGCTGTTGCTCCTCTATGGGAAAGTTGAGTTCATCCCTTGGGCTGCTGGGCAGACCTGGGGACGTCCCAGGCTGCTCTAGATAGCGAGCCAGAACCCAACTGGCCCTGGACTTGGAGCTCTAGGAACAGCTGCTCAGCTTCCCTCAACACCACCATTTTAACTGTGATTAGTGGGTTCATTTGCATCTAAAAGGAGTAGTTTTCTTATCAGCACCATTGAGTTGGGAACCAGTGTGCTCCATTTATATAGAGTGGCCCATTAAGCAGTAAAAGTAAATGTGGGTGTTTTTACAAATGCAAATACATCATGCAAATAATGTACTTTATGCTGAATGATGCCTTGGTTTTCATATGTAAAATTAGAAACTATGTAACACAAAGATCACGATAAACACCTTTGCATCTGTTCCTAAGAAGTGTCTTGAGCTCCATGCATCTGAAATTATAGCATGGTTTTAAGCAGAACCTCTTCAGTATACCCAAACAGGCATTCTGTATTATCAAAAATATACATGTACTTATCTAGTTATTTATATATTCCTAAGTAATCAAGAAATTACAGAAAAGAGTAGTCCAAATTACCTTGCCTATTACTTACCATCAATGATGAGATTTATCATTTTGCTTCCCTTTTTAAAGGTTTTTGAATTTATTTGAGATGGTGATTGTGGAGAAAGATGTGTTACTATATAGGTTGGTGCCTTTGTGAGATATTATGTGTGTAAGAGATTTTTTAAAATTATTTCTTTTTAAGGACTTATTTATTTGAAAGGTAGAGAGAGAGAAGGAGAGACAGAGAAAGATCTTCTATCCACTGGTTCACTCTAAATGGCCACAATGATCTCTTTGGGCCAGTTGAAGCCAGGAGCCTGAAACTTCATCTGGTCTCCCATGTGGGTGGCAGGGGGCCCAATTTCTTGGGGCCATTTTTTGCTTTCCCAGGCACGTTAGCAGGGAGGTGGATTGGAAGCGGAGCAGCCAGGACTTGAACCAGTAGTACAGTAGACATTGCAGGCATTGGCTTAACCCGCTGCAGTACACTACAATGCTGTACAACACCTCCCCAATTTTCTTTTTTTAATCCTTGGTATTTGAAAGAGTTCTGGTTGGACCATCAGGTAGCATTCCTGTTATCATTCAGGCACTCAGTAGAATAATGAAAACCATCTATCCCTGTGAACTTGACCAGTTTCTAGGAGGGGAGGCACCCTTAGCCTTTGTTCACAGGGTGTACTTGCTCTCGGGGAAGGTAAGATATGTAGTCTGGAGGTTGCCTCAGAGTGTAGGACACCTGAAGAGGAGACACCATGGAGTAGGACCGATTCCTGAATTAGCCCCAGCAGCCCTGATTGCCAGAATTATTCAGGAGGGAAAGGCTGCAGGGCAGCAGAACCAGATCCAGAGTGGGGTTTGAGCAGGGCCTTGAAGGACCCATGGGACATGAGCAGGTGGAGAGAACGTGGGGCTGACAAACAGGATGAGACTGGGCTGGGTGATCAGGCAGCACCCTGGGGAGAAAACGACTGAGGGGCACAGAACCCGTGGAACCTCCTCTGCCCTGTAAGTTCTCACACTTTGGGAGCCACCAGACTCTACAAACGGAAAATTAGAGGGGCACAGGAGAAGTGAGCTGGAGCTGCTCCTCTGTGACTGGGGCAGACAATGACAGAGGTATCCCACCCCCAGCGTGGAGGCCTGCAGAGACTTCCCGGTTTGCCGATTACAAACCAAGGGGGAGCTTGGGTCTTCTGGGCTGGGAGAGGTTGTTGCGGGGTGAACAACCTGGCATCGGAGGTAGGGAACCCATTGGGGTGCTGATGAGAATACCACACTGGGCGCAGCCTGGGGCCTGGGGCAGAAAGCCAAGGAAGGGATGTGCAGCAGACTTTAGAAATAACGGATTAGCAGGAATGAATGCTGGTAGATGGAGTGGGCAAGAGACTTCCTAAAATTTTTTTAAAGATTTATTTATTTATTTGAAAATCAGAGTTACACAGAGAGAGGAGAGGCAGAGAGAGGAGAGGCAGAGAGAGAAAGAGGTCTTCCATCCGCTGGTTCACTCCCCATTTGGCCGCAATGACTGGAGCTGCTCCCATCCAAAGCCAGGAGCCTGGAGCTTCTTCTAGGTCTCCCACGTGGGTGCAGGGGCCCAAGGACTTGAGCCATTTTCTGCTTTCCCAGGCCATAGCAGAGAGCTGGATTGGAAATGGAGCAGCCAGATCTCGAACCGGCGCCCATGTGGGATGCCAGCGCGTTAGGCCTGGGTGTTAACCCGCTGCGCCACAGCGCTGGCCCCGAGACTTCCTGATTTTTAACTTGAACGTTTTACAGGCTGAGTCTGATGTGGCTTCTGTTTTGTTTTACGAGGTATACTGAGTTAAACTGTCAACTTTTATTCCCTCAGCAAACACTTGATGAGTGCCAGCTAAGTTCTGAGCACTGTGGTAGGTGTTAGGGATTCAGGGAAAGAGAAACACAGGTTTGTCTGTGTCCCAGGGAACAAGTGCACCGCATGGAAGAGAGACAGCCACGCGTACTGTTCCAGTTTAGAACATGTCCCTGTGTCCAACCCCTGCTATAGTTTGAGTGTGGTCCCCAAACTCATGTATATGTTCCTAAACCCCGAAGTTATACATCGATGAGACTGTGAGGGTGGAAACTTAATCCAGTCAGTGATGGGGGTTGGGTGGGTGAAGGAGGGGGTCCCTGTGTCACCTGCAGTGCCCTCAGAGGGAATTCTCAGGAACGAGGGCAGACACAGACATCTTGGTTGGGCTCAGACACAGACATCTTGGCTGGGCCCGGCCACTGCTCCTGCTCCCTGGCTTCCTGTGGGGTCCTTCCTCCTGCTCTGCCATCGTCACCTTTGTCATCCACCACCCTCACCACGAGGCTGCCTGGTCCTCCGAAGCTGGGGGCTAAGTCAACCTTTGGTTTTCATAAGAGTCCTCAGGTTTTTCCTTATAGTGACAAAAACTCGCTAACGCACCTCTTCCAGATTCATCTGTTGATGTTCGAACCCAAAGCATCTCAGACTGTGATGTTGTTTGAAAATGTGGTTAGCTAAGATGAGGTTACGCTGGAGTAGGGTGGAACCCCTAAATCAGAAGGGTTAGAGTCCTTGTCTAAAGAGGACACCTGGGGAGACCAGAAACACACGCACACATGCACACACACACACAGGCGCGCACACACACACACACACACAGTGGGGGACATGATGTCTGCATGAAGACAGAGATCGGGTGATGCTTCCACACCCCCAGGGAATGCCAGGGATTGCCAGCAACCACCAGGAAGTTGGGGAGGGGCCTGGAGCAGGCTGACCTGCAGGTCTGTCAGAAGGCAGCAGCCCTGCCAACACCTTGGTCCTTGGCTTCCACCCCCAGAACGGGGAGACGATCCCTTTCTGTTGCTTATACCACCTGGTCCCTGGTGCTTTCTTGTGGCAGGCCTGGGAAACAGACACTGATGGATCCAGGGTGGTGTGGACGGTGCCCAAGGGGAACAGCAGTGGAGGCCCCTTTCCCACCCCCTGGTTCATGCGGACAGTGGGGGACGGTCATTTGCTGTGTCCAGACCAGCCAGAGGCACGCTGCCAAGTCTGGAGACAAGATCAGCTGGAGGTGACAAATTGAAAAACCCAGGTTTGCCACGAGGAAAAGGATGGAAATAGAAAAGAGGAGAGGGTTAACACTGCACGACTGCCCACAGTTATGGGGCCAGGGCTGGCAGAACCTACAGAACGTGTGGCAAGAGGAAAGGAAGGAGCTAAGAGATTGGAGGCTGCAGGCTCCTAACAAAGCTGATATCCCTGGGGCTGGGGGCTCTTCTGTGAGTTGGGGTCGGGGCAGGGGCATGGAGGGAGAGGAGCTGCAGCGCCTGGCGGGGACAGGGCACCCTTGTTTTGGCCCCTGTGTGCTGCGGTAGCAGAATGCTGCATTGACAATGAGCCCAGATGCGTTTCTCGCATTTCTGGAGGCTGCGAGGTCCTGGCCGAAGCACCGGCCCGGCGAGGACTCCATCTCTGCTGCCGGGGTGGTGCCTCCCGCGTGGCGTCCTCCGCAGAGGAGCAGCACGCAGCAGACGGGCCAAAGAGGGGGTGAAGACGCCCATCTAGCCCTTTTATGAGCACTTTTAAAGCAGCTCCTAAAGGGCCCCTTTCAATACTACCGCGTTTGTCAGTTAAGTTTCAACACCTGAGTCTGGTGGTGGTGGGGGCTGGTGGCTGGGGAGGAGCCCTAGCACCCCTGCTCAGCTGGCGAGGGCGAGCGAAGGGATGACAGTTTCAGGGCCAAGAGGAAGGCGGTGGAGATGTTACTTTGGCAAGAAGGAAGGTATATCCAGGGCCTCGGTGGTACCGGGCACACAGAAGTATTTGCAGGCTGATCCTGTGAGTGTCGGGTTGAGTCTGCCATGCTAACGTGGCTAAGATGACGGAGCGCATCCGTTCCTTAACCACAAGCGGCGTTGTGCCATCAGAACATTGGTGCCCCTCGCCCACTGAGGGTTGCCGTGGTCCTGGAGGGTTGTTGTCTGGTCACTGCCCCGTCGTCGACGGCAGCCTCTGAAGTCAGGCCAGCCCTGGCAGGTTTTCCGCCTGGCCTCTTCTGCCTCTTGACTGCTTGCCAGTTTGGATAGATGCAGACTTCCACGCAGAGTTAGCTTTTTTTAGCCGTCTTTAGAGTAAGTAGCATCTGCAAAGCTGCTGCTTCCAGCCCATTGATTTTTTAGAAACTGTTCATTGCCCTTCTGGGCTGAGGAACGTTTGCAATTAGAAGATCTCAAAAATATCCTTAAAGAAACCTGGAAGGTGAGGAGTGTGGTTTCCTCTTTAGCCTCAGGAACGGAGGAGAGCTGCAGCAGGAGAGTCCACCTTGTGGATGAGGAGACGCTGGGAACCTTCTCAAGGTCGTCCTGCCGTCGGGGTTTCCCATGCAGGTGGCAGGGACCCAAGCACTTGGGCCAGCACCTGCTGCCTCCAAGGGTGGGCCATGGCAGGTAGCTGGATCAGAAGTGGAGCTAGAGCTTGAACCCAGCACTCGGGTACGGGTTGCAGGTGTCCCAAGTGCCGTTTTAGCTGCCGTGCCAAAGACCCACGACTAAACTGCAGTTTTCTTGCAGTCAGGATCACCATGGGGATTTTTGGCATTGACAGAGCTGTGTTCTCACATATTTGCTAGTGTCGCTCACTCCCAGTTGGCGGCTTCGGGATTGAGACGTCTGTGTTTAGCACAGATCCATCCCCTGGATCCAGGTGTGGTGCCCTCACCCTTTCACCTTGCGTTGCGCCAGGTGGCCACTGAGCTCCCCTTGAAGGCCAGCATGCTCATGGTTTTTATTTATTTGGAAGGTCATCATGGTGTCGAGTGTCATTGAGAAATTCTGCACTTTTCCCTGTATCCTCAGTGCTGCTTCTCAAGCTGTGGACTGTTCAGATTGCTGCGTAATCTCCTCGGCTGGCATCCTCCACCCAAGGGATGCATGCTAGGGTGTTTTTCTGTTCTTTCCTGGAAAGCGATCACAGTTAGAAGTCAACATAGGGCCAGCGTCATGGCAGTGTGTCGGACTGCTGCCTGTGACACCGGCATCCCATGTGGGCACTGAATCAAGTCCTGGTTGCTCCTCTTCCAATCCAGTTTTCTGCTAATGCACCTGGGAAAGCAGTGGAAGATGATCTAAGTGCTTGGGCCCTGCCACCCACATGGGAGACCCGGATGAAGCTCCTGGCTTCTTCCTGGCCCAGCCCCACTGTTGCAGCCATTTGGGGAGTGACCCAGAGAATGGAAGGTCTCTCTCCCCCTCTGTCCCTTTCCCCACCCTCCTTTCCCATCTCTCTCTGTAACTCTGCCTTTCAAAGAAAATAAATAAGTATATATGTTTTTTAACAGAGAAGTAAAAAAAAAAAAGAATTGTAAAAATAATAGAAGTCTAAGAATTTCTTTCCAGGGATTTCCTCTTGGTTGTAACTGCTTGCCTGCTTATTCCTGGGGAGACCACAGTCGAATGGTAGATGCCACGCATGTAGGGGAATGTCTTTCCAGTGCTAGGAGAGTGACAGGAGCCCCTGCTTGGTTGCTGCTGTGATTTGAACATGATCAGGCTCCCAAACTCACACAGGACGTTAAACCCCGCAGTCATGAGTTAACTTTGAGAGTGGGAGCCTGATTGTGATGTTAGAGACGGGTCCTGGTGGTGGCCCCTGTGGCGTTGGGGGCGTGCATCAGACAGTTGTTCTTGCACAGGGTTTGTCAGGGAAGCCGGAGTTCAGGGCCAGCTGCCCTGGCTGCTTCCCAGTTCACGGGTCGGTGTCCACCGTGGCCTTCTTGTCCAAGGTCAAGCCAGTGGGGCCACCTGATCTTGGGCTTGAACCAAAACTGTGAACCAAACAAGCCCGTTCTGTGTACAAAATCAGTTTTCCCAGGTATCTGGTTGTGGTGACATGAAGCTAATCCAGGTGCTTAGAGGCTTGTGGGCAAGCTCCGGCCACCAGGAGGTCTGCATTCGAGTGGGCTGCTCTCACTGCACCGTGTCTTCCCCTGCTCCTGTGGACTCTGAGTTCAGTGGGCCGTGGCCCATTCTGGTGGAGATGCTCACTACAGAGGCGCTCAGAGACAGGGCACGGGGTCGGCCCTTCCGTCCCCTCCCAGGGCTCCTCAGACTGCCACTCTCTGTTCTCAGAGTCCTTCCCATTGGCCCTCCTCCCTCCCTCCCTCCAGCCATCTCTCACCCTCTTTTTTCTCTGTTTCCGTCTTGTCCTCTCCCTCCCTTCCATCCTACCTCCCTTTTAAAAAGTTTTTATTTATTCATTTATTTATTTGGAAGGCAGAATGATAGAGTAAGAGAGAGAGAAAGAGATTATCTTTCGTATGCTGGTTTGTTTCCCAAATGACCACAACAGCCAGGGCTGGTCCAGGTCAAAGCCAGGAGCCAGGTTGTCTATCCTGGTCTCACACGTGAGTGTTGAGGGTCCAAGTACTTGGGTATCTTCTGCTGCCTTCCCAGGAGCATTAGCAGGAAGCTGGATCAGAAGTGGAACAGCCAGGACTTGAACTGGCACTCTGACGTGAGATGCTGGCATCCCAAGTGGCAATTTAACCATCCATGCCACAATACCATCACCCTCTTTTTATATATATTAGAAAATTAACTGTGGTAAAGCACATGTAGCATAAAATTTACTATCTTAACTATTTTTAAATTTATTTTTATTTATTTGAAAGGCACAAGCACAGAGAGAGAGAGAGAAATATCAATTGAACTACCTGCTGGTTCACTCCCCAGATGGCTGCAATGACTAGAGCTGGGCCAGGCCAAAGCCAGGAGTCAGGAGCTTCATCTGGATCTCCCATGTGGGTGCAAGGGCCCGAGGGATTTGGGCCATCCTCTGCTGCTTTCCCAGGCACATTAGCAGGGAGCCTGATCTGAATGGAGCAGCCAGGACTCGAACTTGTGCCCATATGGGAGGCAGGAGGCAGCTACCTGCTATGCCACAGTGCTGCTGGCCGTTATCTTAGCTATTTTTAAGGGTGCAGTTCAGCCGTGTTAAGTGCACTCACATAGCTGTGCAGCTGATCTCCAGAACTCTATTCATCTTGTACAACTACACCCCTCTACTCGTCACACAAGCACACCCCACTCCCCAGCCCCTGGCAACCACCGCTCTCCTTTCTGTCCCAGTGGGTCTCCTGGAGGTAGAATCAGTCAGCCTGTGTGCCCTTTATCCTGGCTTCTTTCACTTAGCATGCCTTCAGGGTTCATCCATGCTGTAGCATTCTGTTCTCTCTGTTAGATACCCAGTTCAGATTTGGCAGATGGGTGTGTAGGGGAAAAGTGCTTTTCTTATTTGCTTCTCATTAGGCCCACAGAAAACCCAGGCTGGGGAAGGCAGGTGTGGGTCTTGCCAGGATCTCCCAGGCACTTGGTTTGCAATCCGGCTGCCTCTCACAAGGCCGAAAGCTCGAGGGTTTGGGGTAAACACACGGTAGATCACCCGTTGTACAACCTGTTGACTCACCTTGTCCCCCTGGGAGCTGGAGGCAATTTGGCTGAGAATGAGGCCCGGGAGTGCCGGGGCACTGTGACTCTGGCGGATGCTGGGTGTGCTGTTGGGGACAGTATCGCTTCTCTCTTGGGGTTTGCTGGCTCAGTGCTGGTCCGAGCAATCCTTGGATCAATCTTCTCAAGTGCAAGTTCACAGACCGCCTTGCTGGCAGGCAGGGCCCTCCTAACCCGCAGGTCTGCTCCCTTTGTCGCAGAATTGGTTTGGTTTACACTGCTGAAGGTCATAGGATTTTTGTGAGTGCATTATTGAAATGAGACATTTGTGGCGCCAGCGTTGTATTGTTCCTGCTAATAGGAGCCCGCCTGTCTCTCACATATGGTTAGTCTGATGGCTTTTTCTAGCCTGGGACTTTGCCTTGAAGAGATGCCTAGCAAAATACCAGCCACAGCCCTCTTCCACGGGTAGGGATGGTGAAGAGTTTAGCACTAGGAGTCTGGAAGGAGAAAGGATGATGAGAAATGAAATGGGGGATGTTGCTGTGTGTGTGTCTCTGGTGCCTTGGACTGGCTCCAGAGCCTGGTCTGGTCTTGGACTGGTCAGTAAGCAGCCTGGGGATGCCTTGGGCAAGTTCCTTCTCCCTCTAGGGTCTCTGTCTCCTCACTTACAGAACGGGAATTTTCACCCAAATCTAAGGATGTGTTGGTTGTTGGGGCCAGTGCTGTGGCGTAGCGGATAAATCTGCCACCAGCAGTGCCAGCATCCCCTGTGGACTCTGGTTCGAGACCCAGCTGCTCTACTTCTGATCCACCTCTCTGCTATGGCCTGGGAAAGCAGTAGAAGATGGCCCAAATCTTTGGGCTCCTGCACCTGCGAGGGAGACCCAGAAGAAGCTCTTGGCTCCTGGCTTCAGATTGGCGCAGCTCCAGCAGTTGCGGCCATTTGGGGAGTGAACCAGCAGATGGAAGACCTCTCTCAATCTCTGTGTAACTCTCTCTGCCTCTCCTTCTCTCTGTGTAACTCTGACTTTCAAATAAATAAATCTTAAAAAAAAAAAAAAAAAAAAAAAGGAAATGTTGGCTGCTCAGTCCAGTGCATAGCAATTTGCTATCCCATCACCAAGCAGTGGGAGCACCATTGTAAGCGGATGGAAGCCTACTCAGTAAGGGTTACAAGGGCCCTGGTGGCCATGTCTCCTGGGAGTGACCAGTCACCAGTCATGGTTACATGAACAGGGTTGGGGAACACCCTGTTCTCCTCCTTCATTTCTAACAACCCCTTCTCTTGACCCTGACCTAGTTTCTCCCCTAAATGACTACGGTTAATGTTTATTCTTACGTAATTTCACATATATGTATTTTTAACTAACCTGTGCTCTAAAGATCACTCAGCGAAGGATGTCTCTAGCTGAGGAGAAAAAAAAATCAAGTTCGCTTCTTCTCTGGCCTGCAGCCACTGGAGCCATGACTGCTGGCCCTCGTGCAGGCATTTCTTGTCTCTGTAGATAGAGTTGTAGGAGGCTGGGACTAAATACACATGACAGTAATGCCTTGGTGGTCATAAAGTCAGGTTTGTAATTTTTCTCCCTGGTCTTTCGCAACGCCAAGTACAGTTCTCAGTAGGCTTAATACATCCTTGAATCTTCTAACAATTAGAAGGTGTCATTTTGAGGGGACCCTGCAGAAGCCAAGTGTAGAGTATGGGGCCAGGGAACGCCACAACATTGCAGGAACTGGCCTATCTGAAGTTGCAAAGAGATCTCACAGAATTCATTGGCTACAGCAGGGCCCAGGCCAGAGAAGGTTTTGAACGGGCTGCCCCATGGTAAGTGAGCTCTTTCTACAGCTCACTTACAGATCAGAGGGGCAGCGTGGCTATAGAATAGTGATGAGTGACTTGAGTACATTCAAAGGATGCTGCAGAAATCTGTAGCTTGCTTTCCGTCACACAGAGACTATTCTTTATCTAACCCACTGGATTTATGTGACCTCAGTTGCCTACGTTTGCTCCATCCCTCGTGTCTGCTCAGTTTTCAGCCAAATCAGGGTCAGGATAAAGAGGAGATTTGGGTAGAAGTAAGCTGGATATTCAGGCTCCTACACTAATACTCAATTATTGAATTCTCTGGAAGGACCAACTCCCCTATAATGAAGTCCTCAGTTTTAAAATATCTTTATAAATCAGGTGATTCGATATTGGCAACAGCCAGCTTGCTGTTTCCTGCTTTGTTACAAAAATAAGATGGTAAAATCCTGGGAGCTTGCTGGAGCTGTTAAAAGATAATCTTAAGCATTTTAATGCACATTACTCTGCATGCAAGTCTGAGCCTTGAAAGCTCTCAAATGGAATCAGACAGAAGTCAGACTGCTGTGACCATTCTGTAGCCCTGAGAACCAGGTCCTCTGCTGTCCTGGGTGACTCCTGGTCATGGGGAGGCCACAGCTGCCAGGGCTGAGAATCAGGATTGCTGTAGCTAAGGTGCATTATTCTTGTTGACTTTGTAGATAGTAGATCCAAACCAAACCAAAACAGAAAGGCTCATTAACGTCAAGGTCCATACTGCAGTTGTCTCTTGGAGATAGTGTAGGTTTGGCTCCAGGCTGCTGCAAGAAGGCAAATATTGCAAGGAAGTGAGTGACATGAATTGTGGCATTTCCTAGTGCACATAAAAGCTGTGTTTGTGTTCTACTGTTGTGTATTAAGTGTGTGATAGCATTATAGCAAAAAAAAAAAAAAAAGTATGCAAACCTTAATTAAAATATACTTAATGGCCCAAAACTGCTAATGATCACCTGAGCTGTTGGGAAAATGGTGCTGATAGACTTGCTGCACTCGGGGTTGGCGCAGACCTTCAAGTCCCCCAAAACAGCGTTTCTGTGAAGCACAGTAAGACTGGCTGTGTTTTCCAGCACATTGGACATCACCTCGATGTGCAGTGGCGTTTTCATGCTGTGGCTCTCTCTGTTTCCCTCTCTGCTCCTCCTCAGTCGTGTAGTGTGTGCCTGTACCCGCTCTACCCTTTGTACCTCTGGTAATGGGATTCGGGTTGGCAGGGTGTCATTGGCATGGTGCTGGCGTCTTACTGGTACGGAGTTGCTGTCCTACATGGCATGAGACCTCCGTTGGCGGCTGGAGCGTTCACTTTATAGCCCTTCCTATTTCTTGGTGTGTCTGCCAATCTTCCAAATGCATTCCTGAGACTAATTTTGAATGATTTCAATGTCCAAGGTGATGGATAATGGGCCAATATCATTTACCATGTCCTATTTTTAGTGAAAATAATTTGTTGTGCCTCTTGGGCTTGATGTAGTAACATTTTTGAGTAACTACTTTCTAACATTAATCAAAACCAACCCTTGATTTAAAGTAACCTACTTTTCAGTTAAGGATATTCTGCTAAGGCTGGCTGGCTTGGAAAGCTTTCTACTGAGTGTCTTGAAACAGTGAGCATGTTCCTCTGTCAGTGCAGCAAGTGTCTTTGTGCAATATTGATCTTCCTTTCTTCTCACCTCTCCTATTTCCAGACTGGGTGGTAACGTATCTGTGGAATGCTTTACAGGGTATGGGGTACAACGTTTTAAGCCAAGAAATTGGAAACAGGATGAAAACCAAGAGAAGAAGAGAGGGAGGGAAGGAGTAGATCAAGGTCATGTTTGTATATTAAGGAATTGGTGATGGACGTGCCAACAAAGGCTAACTTGCATTTGTGACACACAGGAAGTGCCAGAGAACTCACTTGGTCTCACAAGACATGGGTAGATGTTCTTTGTTTTATAAATTCATGAGATTGTGAGTAAGCTACTTAATATTCTTCATTTCTTTTAATTTTTTTTTTAAAGATTTATTTATTTGAAAGGCAGAGTTAGAGAGATCTTCCATCCGTTAGTTCACTCCCCAGATGGCTACCATGACCAGGGCTGGACCAGGTCAAAGCCAGGAGCCAGGAGTTTCTTCTGGGTCGCCCATGTGGTTGCAGGGGCCCAAGAACTGGGACCATCCTGTGCTGCTTTCCCAGGGACCTTAGCAGGGAGCTGGATCAGAAGTGGAGTGACCAGGACTCGAACCGATGCCCATATGGGATGCCAGCATCACAGGCGACAGCTTTACCCGCTACACCACAGTGTCTTCCCAGCATCCTTCATCGAACTTTACAAACCTGCCAGTTTATGTCCCTGCAGGTGACTTCATCAGCCAATGTGTGCAGGGCCAAGACAGTCAGCAGACTATTCAGGGGGACTGCTTCTGCACTGTGAAACGTGGAACCATCTACAGTAGAACAGACCTCAGGGTTTTTAAGATGTGCTATCAGGAGGTGTCAGTAATGTGTGACCCGGGCCGGGCGTTCAGAGAAGGGATTGAAAGGGTGAGTGCGGGGCCTGGGTGCCGAGGGGTGGCAGCCGCCAGCCTCACGCATCTTTGTCTTCTCTTGCAGCACATCAGGTCCACCTATCTGGCCAGGCAGCACATTCCTCAAGAGAAACGGAGCCCTTCTACAAGGTAGGTCTCTGGGATCCCCTCCTCCTCTCTCACCACCAGCCCGCTCTCTCCCCCTGCCCCTGTGCTAGGTGACAGCCAGGGGCTTCTGTCCTGTGTGGGAGTGGCCGTGCTCTCAGGGGTGTGACTGCTGGGGGTTGAATGTGTGCGTCCACCTCTCTTTATTTCTTCCTGCTCAAGCCTGTTGGTTGCTGTGAATTGCTACGTCTGTATCTGGGCCTCCCGCGACTGCTTCTGTGGCCGGCTCGGTCACATTCTGAAGTGTTTGGCTTGTTCTGGCGGAGTGAGAATCATGCCACGGTAGCACACACTGGGCTTACAGAAACAAGCCCCTTTACCCATCTCAAGTGCGTGGGCTGACAGGGGCGGGAGGTCCTGGAACTTCCGTTGTCCTGCTACAAGTGTACCTGTTGCTGGATATCCGGGAGCGTCCATGTGTGCCCAGAAGTTTGGCTTGGCTTTGTCTTAAGCTGGGAGCGTGGTCCCCCTCACTTGTGCCCCTACCAGAGTCGTGTGTGGAGGACCCCCTTCCTGGTGCCCAGCCCAACCTGGGCTACCTGTGCTAGCCCCTACCCATTATGCTTGAGGACTGCTGACTGCCTTTCATCTGTCCCTTCACGGTTCCGTTTAGGATGCATTTTGAATACTTCTGGAAGTTATGTTTTGGTCAGTGCTGTTCTGCTTGTAGGTAGCCCCGCTCCCAAGGGAGTTCCTGTGTTCTTTTTGGATTGGCTGGGAGTTGGGGTGGCACAGCTGGCCAAAAGCAGATGGATCTGGTTATCCTGAGGGCAGTGGAACTGTCTTGGGCTTACGGTGAGGGTCTCTGGTGCCTTATGGTTGGTGTGGAGCGGTTGCCTCTTCCTCCGAAAGGGGAAGCCGAGGGCCAGCCACGCGCGAGCTGTGACTGTGGTTCAGAACAGAGACCCCTTCAGTTCCCTGCAGCTCAAACGGTTGTGAGCGATGTCATCACCTGTTTGTCGTTGCTTTGTAGGCCGTGCCGATTGCATGTTGTCCTTTTAAATAACCTGTGACATTGGGGGTTAAGAATTTCTGCTTTGCAGTTTTGCTTGGTAGAGGTAAGTTAGGCAGGCAGGTTTGGTTAATCCTAATTGTAAGAAAATAACTCTCAAAAATTGATATGTGATTTGTAAACAGTCGTTCTGTTCTCCCTTCAGGTCGTATTAAGTGGAGACTGATTATCATCCGCCTTTGGGTTTTTTCCAAGTGAATTTCACAGTCATGTGCATCTTCATGGGTCTCCTTGAGAGCTATAGCAGAGTTGGGAAAATCACTCATATTTGGATCCTTTTGAGAGAAGGGATTTTGCTGTCTTGGAGAGAACCTTTTCGTACAGGATTTTTATTCATTCATTTCCATGTTAGTTTTTTGTTTCTTACTGTGGGGCAGAAACCTGAGGAAGTATCAGGGAAGTTACAGAAGCTGAGCGATTGTGGTGTGGGATTCTAGCTCATGGGCACAGCTTCTTTTCTCTCCCTGGTAGAGCCAAAAATTCCCCCGATGGCTCCCAGGCACTGGGAATTAAACTAGCACAGATTTCAGACGTTGAGTGACTGCATATCCAATTACGTACAGTCTGTTTAATTTGTATAGATTTATAAATCAGAAGACTCTTGGTGAGGGTTTGGGAGTGTGAACACTTTTTATGTGATGTTTCTTCATTTGTCCTGTCTTTGGAGAGTTCTCAACACTTTGTTGTGAAAGCATTTTTTTGAACCATGTTTGAGTGTCCTTCCCAATTAATAGCTCTGTGTTCCTTTGCTGGGTGATATTGAGCCATCAAGAAGTGACTAAATACTGCAAGCAGAAGTCTTACAAATACAGAGCCCAGACAGAAGGGAGCTGCCCAGTCCTGGCAGTGGAAGGTTTAGGTGAGAGTCCAGAGGAAGGAAGCATTCCTGGTTTACATTCACTTCCTCAGCTGTATGTTTTACAATGCACGTGTCTGCTCTGTAGCAAGTGGGAGGAGATTTTTCTAGTCCATCAGACCAGGAAAACTGTTAATAGTTTCCAACCACAGGGATCAGAGTTGAGGGCAAGCGGGACCAACACGTCCATCCTCAAAGAACCGAACCCCTCGAACTAGGGGAGAAAGTGCAGCTTGTTCATGTCGAGGGGCCAGAGAGCAGCCAGCGGAAGTTACGGGTCACTAGCAGGACTGACCCGGCCGGGCTGCTCAGGGCGTGGAGGGGACCTGCTGGGTGTTAGCGGTGAGAGTCTAAGAATGGAAAACCAGCGGGATGGGAAGACGAGCAGATGTGCCATGTTGTGTAGAAGAGGAAGACTTAGTCTTGTGGGGAGGATGGGAGCAGAGAAACCTGCTGTTCAGGAGAATTGATCCTGAGCAGGGACTTGGAAAGCAGACATGGGAAGTGTGGAAAAGGGGACATTATACTGCAAGGAGAGCGTCACAGAGACGAGGACGTGGTGAGGTGGGTGTGGCCATGAACACCTTAAGACACCTTTGGGTAATGACGTCACATACTCCAAGATCGGGTTAAGAAGAATACAGATGTGTCTCAATTTACAATGACACTGCATTTGGATAAACCCATCATAACTCAAATCTACATTTAATGCATCTGACCCTCTGCCCATCCTAGCTATAGGACATACTGCCTTGTAGAGTGACACTGGTGTCCACTGGGGACCATGGGGCTGTCTGGGAGCTGCGCTAGTGCCATTGCACAGCCTCACCAGAGAGGAGAGGACACACAGCACCAGCCCCAGGAAAGAGCCAAGTTCAAAATCTGAAATGCGGTTTCAACGGAATGTACATCACTTTCACACCATCTCAGAGTCAAAAACTTGTAAGTTGAACCGTTGTAAGGTGGGGGTCTGTGTTTGTGATGTCTAAGAGGAAATAATGGAAGTTGAAACCAAAATGACATAATAGTTTCAAGAGGAACTGGCTGGTGTTGTACAGTGGCTGTTTGGTTTATAAGCTGTTGAGGGGAAACGCAATGCATTTATTTTTTCTCGCTTAAAACCAATTGCTGGAATTAACTGGAAGGGCTTGAGATCCTCCCTGGTGCCTTTATTTTGGTTCAGAATCACGGGCAAGAGGGGCTCCTGGTACCCCCTTGGTTTTGAGGATAATGGGGTAAGATTTGGTTTGAATTACGCCAGGCTCGGGTACTTAGCATAATTGGTCATTTCACCCGTTCATCGTGTTTCCTTGCCATGCCTAGTGGGCTGCTGGAGATGATTTTCGTCGATTAGCGATTTCAGCAGCCTGGAGGGCACTTCAGTTCTGAACAATAGAACCAAGCTGAGCCCCAGACGGGCACCCAGGGCGGCTCCAGACAGAAGCGGGACTTCCTCGGAGCCTTGCAGGACCGGGGCACGGGTGCCCCCGGCCGTACCTTCTCCGGGCGTCTGCCTCCTCCGTGTTGTGGTCTTTCTGTGTTTGAAATGCACTTTTTTATTTTGCGAGTTTAATAACATCTCATTTTCTTGATGAAAAAAAGCCATCTTCAAATTTTCCCTTTGCCAAATTCCCTTTTTCCATCCCCCAATTCCATTCACCTTATCGCACTCAAAATCCGGTTTCCTACTTGATGATGAGCCCGTGATCTCTAACTGAAGCCATTTCTCACCTCAGGTCCGACCTCGCTGCTGTTCCTGGCGGCTTCATCCCGGGGCCATCCGGGCGTCTCTGTTCTCGTTAGCATCCTGCCTTCTACTACAGGTTGCCATGAGCCACCTCCCTAGACCCCGCAGGCCACGGAGCTCCCCATAGAGCTTTATTCAGAGAGAAGCTGCTGCCTGGGCGTATGCAGCCCAGCTGACCACTTGGACCCACTCCTCTGTCCCCCTCTTCCTCTGAGCAGACTGTCCTTGGACCCACCTGCCAGCGTTTCCTGATCATCCGTCTTGGTGTGCCAGGCGCCGGGTCAGGCTGGGAACACCCAAGGCAGCTCCAGGCCCTGCCCCTTCAGCCACACCCCGCCGGTCTGGGGTCACACCACACGTTGCAGCCCTTCCCGTGAAAGGCTACCTGGGCTCTCTGCTCCATCAGCACCGTGAAGCCGCTGCCACCGCCAGCCCGCCCGCCCAGTTCCTAACCTGACACTCTGCCACCCTTCTGGCCATCCCCCCACCTTCCTTTTTTCCAAGCTCTGGGCCGGTAATTACTACCAAATCTGTTTCCGAAGGGTGCAGTGGGAGAATTAAAAGAAATTCTATCCCAGGCACAACAGATTTTTACTTCCATTTACGGCCTGCGACCCACTGGATGAGCTAATGAGATGGAAAGAAATCCTGAAAGGCATTTTCAGTGCATAGAGCAGGGTGGTGCTGCCAGAGGCCCCAAAGCAAACAGGGCCAAAGAAAACCAGCTCTTTGGCTGTCAGGTGTGTGTTGTTCCGACGTGTGCACAGACGCGTGTGTCACTGGAAAAATGTATGTGACGTCAACCGTGGTGGTTAGATGACTCACTTTGTTTGGGGAATGCCAGCTTCCCATGTGCCAGGTGGGCCTTAGGAAGAATTTTGTGTATAAACTGCTTTCTACAACCTTTATCTGGGCTCTTAGCCCAACCCTGCCACTTGGTAAACTTTGTGACCTTGGCCCAGCCACCTGGCATCCCTAGGGCTTCATTTTCCTTGCCTGTAAATTAAGGAGTGGACCATGGGAGGTGGGAGAGGAAGGTGGCAGAGGCTCCCTATTTTTTTAATGAATTATTTTTATGGTTTAAGGCAGTTTTTTTCTAAAGTTTTTTGAAAATAAAATTTAGCTTTGTGCTATATGAGAGGCAGAGAAATATGGAGAGATCGGCAACCCACTGGTTAACTCCCTAAATGCCTGCAGTAGCCAGGGGTTGGGCAGGGCAAAGACTGGACCCCAGAGTTCAGTTCAGGTCTCCCATGTGGACGGCAGGAATCCAGGTACTGGAATCATTACTGCTGCCTCCTAGGGTGTATGTCTGTTATCCAGGAGCCAAACGCAGACACTCGCATGTAGGTGCCCTCAGTGGGATCTGAGCTCCTGCACCAAACACCCACCTCCCAGGGGTCTCTACTGAGCACCAGCTCTGATCTTCCCAGCAGCTTCCTTGAAAATGGACTGAAATGGATTCTGAAGCTTTGTTCTGACTCAGTGGGAGAAGAGTGTTGCCTTCAGCCAGCGGGGTCTGCTGTGTGTCCAAGGAGAGGACGGAGGATGGTGACGGACAGGCTGCAGGTCCCCATCCTTGAACAGGGATGTGCCCAGAGACCTCCTGGATCTGGGGGAGGCTAACCCTGCCTTGGCTTCTTGGGCAACTGCTTAACCTCTCGGTAGCAATCACAATGATGCCTGTCCTCTGAGTTTGTGCTTGTAAAGCATGCAGAATGTTCCACAATAAATTCCCAACCACCCTCAGTTGTCATACTGTTTGACAGAATGATGGATCTTAGGCAGTTGGCCCAAAATCCTGTGGGTGGGTTTCCTTGTGCTCCAACGTTACCTACCCTGCCAAGCTTGGGGGTGCCCAGGTCTGTTGGATTTCTACATAAATCTGAAAGACAGTTTGTACCTATCTTTATCTCAGAACCCCTTGATTCCTTATAAATAGGACACTTCCTTGAGAGGTGCCTGGCTCCCAAAGGCTCTGAAAGTATATAGACACAGCAGTGTACAAATGGCCCAGGTTTTAGTAGCATATCCGCCTGGGATGGAATCCTCCCTCTGACACCAGCTGCTTAACCTTGGGCCTCAAGTTTTTATTTTTGATGGATTGATTTGAAAGGAAAAGGGAGATAGAGATAGAGAGAGACAGACAGAAAGAGAGGAATCTTTCATCCACTGGTTCACTACCCAAATAACCCCAATAAGCTATGGGACAAGCGGAAGCCAAGACCCCAGAACTCGTCCTGGTGTCCCATATGAGTGGCAGGGACTCACGTACCTGGGCCATCATCAGCTGCCTTCCCAGGCACATGAGCAGGATTGTGGATCAGCAGTGGAATAGCCAGGACTTGAACCTTTACTGCTCTATGGGATAGAAGCTTCCCAAGCTTGTACAGCAGGATAACCAGATGTGGGCTTGGTGAAGAGAAGAGAACTGGGTGAAAACACCCAATCCAGTACCTGGCACCTTGCAGTCACTTGATTTAAAAAAACAAAAACAAAAACAAAAAACAAGTTTTTTAGCCTTTGACTGTTTCATGCCTAAGGTTTCTGACATTAATCCTGGTGGGTTTATTCAATGTGGAAAGCTCCAAAACTCTTCAAAAGAGCATTGTCCCGCGCTCCTCTAGGATTTCCGTTCTCACTGCCAGCATTTCCTTTCTGATAGGACCAGAGTGCTGTCACCGCACTCCGCCATCTGGCCCTGGCTGCTGGTCCGGGGCCTGGGTGCTCTTTGCTTGGGTGGCGGCCCCTGGCTCCCTGCCTTTATTGGATTTGCCCTGACCTTTCCCCTACTCCTCTCTTTCCCATTTGGCCGAAGCTTGCAGCCTTGGGCTGCTTTCATCTAAGCTGCTCCACAAGCTGCCTCTTTTGTTCACTTTGTAAACGAGGGCACCCACCTAATGCATAAATCTCTGGATTCTTGCCCCCAGGTACATCCATTAAAGAAATTTTAGTAATAACAGAAGAGGAAAAAAAAGCTGCCCTTAAAGCCCCTCCTCCCCCACGGCCTAATTGCCTCCTTGGTTTTAGGGCGGGGCCCTTTCTTCTTGGCACCTGTTGGTCCTATTGTGCACTGGGTGCTGAAGATGTTTACGTAACCATAATAATCAGGTCCTCTGGCCGTGCTCACCAGCAGAGGTGGATTTAAAGCAGTGCTGCTTAGCTCTTCTAATCTCGCAGAGGTTTTATGTGCTCATTGAGAACATGCTCTTTAAGTCAGCTATAAAATACAAGGAAAAAAATGTTTTAAATGTACTTGAAACATTTGAAAGGCAAAGTGACAGAGAGGTCTACCCTCTGGCTCCCTCCCCAGATGCCCACAACAAATGAAGCTGGGCCAGGCTGTTGCCAGGCACCAGGACCTCAATCCTTGTCGTCCTTTGTGGGTGGCAGGGACCTAGCCTGTTGAGCCGTCACCTGCGGCCTACCAGGGTGCACATTAGTAAGCAACTGGGTCGGAAGTGGAGGTGGGACTCGATCCTAGGTGTTCCAGTATAGGGAACGGGCAGCCAGAGGGGTGGCTTGACCCACCACCTCGAGAAATGAGATTTTGAAAGAAGTTTTCAGTTATTTCTTTCTTTTTTTGACAGGCAGAGTGGACAGTGAGAGAGAGAGAGAGAGAGAGAGAGAGAGAAAGGTCTTCGTTTTTCCATTGGTTCACCCTCCAATGGCCGCCGCGGCTGGCGTGCCGGCGCACCACACTGATCCGAAACCAGGAGCCAGGTGCTTCTCCTGGTCTCCCATACGGGTGCAGGGCCCAAGGACTTGGGCCATCTGCCACTGCAGTCCTGGGCCACAGCAGAGAGCTGGCCTGGAAGAGGGGCAACCGGGATTAGAACCGCAGGCGGAAGATTAGCCTATTGAGCCATGGGCTGCCACAGCCATTTGAGGAGTGAACCAGAGAAAGGAGTTCCCTCTCTGTGCGTCCCTGTCTGTCGGGTGGCCTTTCAAATAAATCAACCTTTTAAAAGTCCCAGGGATTTGTGCACCTGTCTCCTTGAGTTTGTCAGGACGATCGTAGTTCCCTTTTCTTCACTAACATTGTCCCACCCTCCACCTAGCATCTACTGCTTTTATTATCAAAATAATATGTTTACTATAAAATAGACAATATGAAGGTGAAAAAATTACTCGTAATGTTACCATCCAGATGTCATGTCAATTCTTTTTCAATTGAGGCAAGATTCACGTACCAGTACATTACTCCTTTTCCAGGGGTGTATGGGTGTTTGCTTGCTCAGTGGGCTTTTGGACAGTTGTGGCGTTGTTTAACCATCCCTTCTGCGTACTCTCAAAATAGTTTCAGCATCCTCGAAGGAGACCCCAGACCATGAGGCAGCCACTCACACTGCACTTTTCCTAAGTGGACAGGTGCACTGCTTGATGTCGAATGTATTCTTCAGGCCAGAATTAGGCATTATCCATTATTGCTCCCATTTTGTAGATGGGAAGATTAAGACCTGAAGCAGTTGTCCTGCTCAAGGCCACCAAGTCCAGGTCAGAAGCTTGGACCACACCCATCTGTGGTTCTCATGATATGAGGATTTCTAAGCAGTGTTTCCTTTTAAGTGTGGATATTCTAAAGTGTTTGCAAGACTGAGGCCTAGGGGGAATCCTTCTAGAATGCTTAAAACTAATCTACAATGATGAGACAAACAGGTGGAAAGGAAAACGTGTTTTGTCTTCTTCCATCTGAGTAAGGCCCTGTTTTCCCTCCTGTCCCCATGCACGACTCTTTTAAACAGTGCATTCTGTGAGTCTTACAGACTAAATAGAGAAGAAGAGGAATCCTAAAATTTGTCAAAGATTACTACAATGAAAGGAACCAACCCACCCCTTAAGAGAACATTTTATTTTAGTCTGTGCCTTGAATATTACCAGATATGGATAGTCAATTATAATTCATCAATAGCAACATTTCTTACAATTTTTGAGCATTAAAATGTTTTTCCAGTCTTTTAAATTGTATTGCTTAGATTATGAAATATAAACAACCTTAGATCGTATTGCACAGCAGTGTCTGTTTTTATCAAAGTGTGCAGGTTTAAGTACAACTGGAAAAGGGATTCCCCTTGAAAGTTCTGTTTAACCATGCTTGGATGGAAGTTGAGAACTATTTTTATACTTAACGATGAAGAAGAATTTTTTAGAATATATTTTGAGCAAGCTGTTCACGTTACAGTTTCAGAAGTGAACTTGAAAACATCCACCTGTGAGCTCTAAGAGGTCAAGTTTGTGTTCTTGTTTGGTTCCCATGACAACTGGAAGGTGTGGCTGAGTTTCTGGGTAGTACCTGCTGCTGCACACAGGATAGGCTGGGAGTGTGGGCACGAGTGTCCCTGTGTGTATGCACGTGTGCGTGCGTGTGCGAGTGAACGTGGCAGGTGCACTCGGCCTTTGACCACTGCCTGGTGCAAGTCTCTAGAACTCATCTCTCCTGCTATCCCTACCCCTCATTCTGTGGCTTTTCCGTTTACCCAGCTGTGCTGTTGGTGTTTGTGAATAGTAGCAGGCAGGCGAAGGGTCAAGGATTTCAGCTTTCAAATCAGGCGTACTGAGCCTGTTCCTTGCCTTGCTGCCTAATTGCTGTCTAGTTGAAAAATTTTCTAACCCTCTTCGAGTTCCTGTAAAATGCCAAAGGTACTGACTGACCTTGCAAGATTATTACGATTGTTAGGAGTGAGGATCGACGGTGATGGTCGAGGTAGCATCGCAGGCACTTTGTGACCGCTCCAAGAGCAGGTGCCATGGCCTCGATGTCCCTCCAGGAGAGGCAATGTGATGGGGAGGGAGAGGGAGGGGTCTTGGAGCTAGCCAGGTGTGGGTTCAAAGGCCAACCTCTACTGTCTGCCTGCAGCCATGTTGCCTTGATCTTCTGTCGATCCTCCTTTCCTAGTCAGGCTGAGACAAGCACACACTTCCTGGGATTTTGTGACAACTAAAAGATAGCGTACGTACGGAGACTTGCACCAGACCTGGCGATGATTGGGTGTTCAAATAAATGGAATCAGTTATGTTTACGATGGCATTTGTGTAGAGTGCCACAGTTCCCCTCCACCCAAGCAAACAACAGGCAAAACAACCACCTTTCTCTGCTTGAACTGAAGCAATAGTTAAGCCGGTTTTCTGGCTCTGAATTTTCCTGCCGTATTAAGGCTAATACCTGTGGGGAGATACCCATGGGAAGAGGAGGGCTCTGTCCCTACCAGCTGTTCTCTCTGAGCTTTTGAGTGACTAAGATGTTGCAACAATGTGACAGGGAAAGCAGGTTCCTGCTGGATGGGTGGGAATTGCTGTCTTTGGTTTTTTTCCCTGTGTGTCCCTGGCTGTGAGGGAATACGATTAGAGGGACACATTTGCAAAGGTTAGTTTCAGAGACCAGAGAGAGGAGGGGGAGGGACAGAGACCACCAGGCGTGCTGTGAGTGATAGGAACATTAGAAAATTGAAGAGACCCTGTTAAGCCTGTTCCCTACTAGGTGGTCACTGGAGAATACATTGTTTCTACACCCTTTCTCACGCTGTAGTTTTTTGTTGTTGTGTTTTTGTTTGTTTGTTTGTTTGTTTTGACAGGCAGAGTTAGACAGTGAGAGAGAGAGACAGAGAGAAAGGTCTTCCTTCCGTTGGCTCACCCCCCAGATGGCCGCTGTGGCCGGCGCTGAGCCAATCCGAAGCCAGGAGCCAGGTGCTTCCTCCTGGTCTCCCATGCAGGTGCAGGGCCCAAGCACTTGGGCCATCCTCCACTGCCCTCCCGGACCACAGCAGAGAGCCGAACTGGAAGAGGAGCAACCGGGACAGAATCCGGTGCCCCAACCAGGTCTAGAACCCGGAGTGCCGGTGCCACAGGTGGAAGATTAGCCAAGTGAGCTGTGGCGCTGGCCTGTTTTTTTTTTTAATGGAGTCTGCCGAGGAATCTGATCCTGTTCATTTCATGCAAATTGCATCAAGGAGCCCCCAGCCTTTGCCTGGATGACGGCAGCTGACAGAGGTACCCTAACCCTCTGCCTTGGTGTGTCTTCCTTTCCCACACTTTGAGCAAGGTTGTGGTGATGTAAGAAGCCTGCAACATGGCAGAAGGCCAATTCTCTGTCGACCGTTTGTGGATTCTGTTTCTCTGAAAGATTTCAGTCTCTGCTTTTTGCCGTCATTTGAAAGTGAAGCAATTATGAATCAAGTTTTCAGGTTTCAACTTTGCACCTGTTATAGGCTCAGATTGGGATGGCTCCCAGGGGAGACCTGTGAGCCATGTCACAGCCATGTCAGGGCGTCCTTCTCTTGGGGGACCCACTACTCACCCATCTGCCCACTTCCATCATAAATTCCCAGTGGAAGGTGCCAACTTCTTATGGGAACTGCCTGGCCTTCCTGAGTGGTTAAGGGGTGGGTTCATGGCCCACCGCAGGCTGCAGTCCTGCCCTGTACCTTTCATTCGAGGGTCTGGGGGCTCTGAAAGAAGTGCTGGCATCACAGCCCCTCCCTGGGGAATCCACCTGTATGAAAGACGTGGCAGTAACACAGAGAAGCAGAGATGAGGGGCCGCCCTCCCTCTGCCCCCTGGTTATTATGAACTTGTCTTTTTACTTAAGCCAGTTTGAATTGGGTCTTTCTTAGAGACAACCAAAAATCCTGATCAATAAAGCACCTGCAAATTAACAAAATATGGTGTCACCACCAATGATTCTTATTGGGCTGTGGCATTTAGCCTCTCTGTTGTCCTAGGAGGCCCGCTTAGTGGTTTGGCTGTCACTTGGGAGAACATAAGGTGAGCTTGGAGAGCTTTCCAGAAATGGTAACTGGTCTTAAGCAAACACTGTTAGATCCTAGTGATAATAAAACCCAAACTCACCCTCCCTGGCAGAGCCATAAAGTACGTTTCCTGCTCAAGAGGTAGGTGTTCTCTTCCTGATCTCGCAAAGGAAGAAACAGAGGCCCCCAGCTGAGTGTTTGACCAAGCCCAGCCCCACGTATGTATGCGTGCAAACAAATGTGTACCTGCATGTGCAAGAGCACGTATGTGAGTGTGGGTATGTGGTGTGACGACGAGAGGTTCTCACAGGCAGTGCTGAAGCTAGGTCTCTCAAATGCCAAGTTCAGGTCTGCAACACGAAGCTATTTTAGGCCATCTGCTTGTTCCTCCAAGGTCTGGTTCACCTGTGCGGCAGTGGGATTTATGGTTAAATGGCCTTCTCTGGAGAACTCTGTCCACCCCTGTGCGGCCCCCAACATCATCCATGGTTGATAGTTTTTGAAATGGAACGCATTTTCTCATTTAGCATCTTATCTTCCCCTCACTACATTTTGGATTCATTGTGAACAATTTTGAGTCTCATTAGAAGTGTCTTAATTTTAAAAATTAAGTTGGGAACCAGCAAGTGAGATTGAAGAGGCTACATTTTTGGTTTTGAACTGGATTTTCATTACTCAATTACTCTTCAAATTATACTGATTTAAGATGTGATGATTACTTTTTTTTTTTTTCCCTGAGTAGATTGGGTAATGACAGAAAATGCAGACATCCTAGCCTGCCGGGAGTAACCCAGGCGCTGCCCTTCTCTGTCCACCTGCTCTGCCCCAGCGCCAGGGCTCGCCTTCCCCCTTCTGAGTCTGACATGTGAGCCTCTCTTCCTCCCCCTGTCAATAAAAAAGCCTCATAGGAAAAAAAATTAAAGATAAATTTAGGGGTGGGCATTTAGCCTAGTGGTTAAGATGCCCCTGACCCTTCTCTCAGTACCTGGTTTTCATCCCCTGCTTTGGCCCCTGCCTCTAGCTCTCTGCTGGTGGTGACTCAAGCAGTTGGGTCCCTGCCACCCACATGGGAGACCTGGATTGAGTTCCCAGCTCCTGGCTTCAACCCGGCCCAGTCCTAGTTATTGTGGACGTTGGGAGAGTGAATCAGCAGATGGGAACGCCGTCCGTTTGTCTCCCTCCCTCTCTCTCTCTCCTCCACAATCTTTCTCCCTTTGACCCACTATTCCCCAATAGTTTTTTTTAAAGAAGTGTATTTTGATACAGAACACTTTTGAAATCCATGCATAGTTTTTTCATAATGTATATTTTCCACGAACTTCTTGAATATGTGTTTTTTTTAAATTTGCCTCAAAATAAAATGATCTTTTAATTCCATTTTCCAGAAACTTTCCATGTCTCCTCGTGTGCCTGTCCAGCTTCAGCCCAGCTGTGGCCCTGACCACCTTGCACTGTGCAAAGGTGATGCCTGCATCCCAGAGCCCACTGTAGTGTTTGTGCAAACAGCTGGTCACTCCTCACCCTTCCTTCCAGGCCGTGTTTAAGTAGAAGACTGAATTTGCACCATCTTCCCCCAAGCCCCTCTCTCAGCCACCCTCCGCTCCTGGAGTCAAACCCACTCCCCACTCCCTGCGTAAGGCCCTCCCACAACCCTGCACAGAACTCTTTCTTTCACCTCCTTGTCTTTCCTGTGAGGAGCAAGGTCAGCCCCTTGGAAGAGGAATGGTGTTTTTCCCCCAGCTGCAGCCTGCTCCAACCTGGTTCTCCTTTGCTTTCAAACACACATACATCACGCGCTAACGTCCTGTCTGTGCACCTGCTTGCAGTCTGTGCCTTTGCTTTGGGCCTCATTACTTTGTGAGCTTGGCTAAATGAGTGTTTCTGCTCTTGCTGCAGATATAATGGGACCTCTTTTGTTTGGAGGCCCTGGTGACACTGTGATGGAGAAGGCACAGTTGCCTCTCTCAGGCACTAAGGAGGGTCGATTGAGGACGCACCGGTGCCAGCAGCCTCTCACACGCACAAGCAACACTGCCCGCACACCTGCTCCTGACTCCTGATTTTCTTCTCCCAGAATATGAGCCCTTCTGCACCGTGGCTGTGTGGCTGTCCCTTACTCTGTCACCCACCTGGACTGCAGTCTCCTGTGCAGCTGGAGGTTTTCCTAGCTCTAACCCCTAGCACCTTGCAGGCAACCAAGTAGTAGCCTGTAAGAAATCAGCAAAAACTTGTGACACACGTGTGTCAGTCACTGTTCGGGCATGAGTTATGTCTTTCCCAAATTCACACGTTGAAAGACCTAACCCCCAGTGAGACTGCATGGGGGACTTAGAGCCATTAAGGAGGTGAGGTCCTGTGAGGACATAGGAAGAGACCTTAATCCAACAGGACTCTGTCCTTACCGGAAGAGGAAGAGGCCCCAGGGAAGTACTCCCATGGAGGACCCAGCCAGGGAGAGATTTCTGCTGCAGGCCTAGGGGAGGCCTCAGGAGATCCAGCCCTGCCAACCCCTTGATCTTGGACTTTTGCCCCCAGAACTGTGTTGACACCACCCAGACTGTAGTGTTCTGTTACGGCAGCTGCAGCAGACGCATCCATCTGCCACCTGTCCCAGTGCCTTGGATTCCAGAGTTGGGACTCTGGAGGTCAGCTCTGGCTGCTAGAGGAAGTTTGGGCAGGTGCTGCGATTCACCTACAGGAATGGGTGGTTGATCTCATTCCCCTTCTCTCCGTCCGCAGGAGTGAGGCCAGTGTAGTTAAGTCTGGTAGAGCCGTCCCCACTCTGCTGCTAGGGAAAGTGGGTGTCATCATTGACCAGGATTCCCAGCCTCGGACCAGCACCACTGTATACCTTAAGACATTGGCAGTTCTGAACACCCATGAATAACAGCAGTTTTCATGAGAAAGGAAAAGCTGGAAGAGTCCGACCGGAAGGTCTCCATTCTGGCCCTAGACTTCCCGCTGACTTGCTGTGTGTATTTGCACCTGACACCCTAACCTTTTTGCTTCTGTTGCTTTGTTTTTAAAATGTATGTGCTGCTATAGTGAATAGTCCTTTTCTGTCTTTGGGAATTGACCTCGACTTGCCTCTGGAGAGCCCTTCGTCCCTCAATGCATCCACCCCCAGTTTAAGGCAGTCTGCCTGTCCCAGTCCTCTGGCTACCATGATGGTTCCTGGTTATCATGGGAGTGAGGCTGGTCTAATAACAGCAATTCTCAAACTCTTTCCTGGGAACACCAGAGAAAGCCAGATGCAAAACTGATGTTTGTAGCCCAAGTTGCTGCTGGCAGCCTGGGAGCAGAGGAGAGCCTGCCCAAGCCTATTTCCACCAGATGCAGAGCTGAGCTGCGAGATAGCAAATAGGAAGTGGGGGGCTGGTGGTGTGGCCCAGTGAGTTAGGCTGCCATCTGGGATGCCCACACCCGTATCAGAGTGCTGGTTCACGTCCTGGCTATGGTGCTTCTGATCGAGGGTCCTGCTGATGCATCCTGGGATGCAGAAGATGATGGCTAAGTGCTTGGGTCCCTGCCACCCACATGGGAGACCCAAATGGACTTCCTGGCTCCTAGCTGTGGTCTGGCCCAGTCCTGGTGTTGCAGGCATTTGGGGAGTGAACCAATGGGTAGAATCCATCAGTCTCTCTCTCTCGCTCTCTCATCTCTCTCCTCTCTCTTTCTCTCTCTCTCTCTCTCATCTCTCTCTTTTGCTCTGCGTTTCATGTAGATTAAAGAAAATAAGTCAACATTTTTAAAAAAGAAAATAGGACTTGGTGAACATCATTCGAAAGGCATTACCAGCCCTGGTTTTCCCACAGGAGACCATACAGTCTTTCGAATTAGATGTATATTTTTTCCTCTCTTAAGATAGAGATTCCCAACTGCTAACAATCACTGTGTACACCGCACGGGATCTTCATTTTCCCACTTCAAAATGAAACCCCAAATACAGAGGCCGTAACGTGCAGCTTGCACACAGGCACTGTGGCTTGGAGACCCACGGCTGGCTCACAGAAGGCTCAGTAGCAGTCTCTTAGCACAGCAGCAGTTTGTCACTTAGGCGTAAATGGAAGCCGTCGCCATCGCCTGCGAGAGTGCGTGTGCTGCGACACGGGGGAGCTAGTGGAGGCTTTGGGGATTCGGATTTGCTGATGAAGTTACTGCATGGAGGTCATTCTGCTGGGATTAAATGACGCCCAGCATCCTCATTGGTATGGAAAGGTGCTTGTTTGTAAAAACTGACAGAGCCAAGAGCCTGGTGCAGGAAGATCACAGGGAACCCTTTCCCCGAGAGCCCATCCTTTGGGTGCTTCTCTTGGGCCCTGTTCTGACCTGCTGACCTTGGCTTGGTGTTGCCCACGGGCAGGAGCAGTTACAAAGACTAGTCAAGGTTTTGGTTGCCCTGGGGTGCAATGTAGTGCTTGGAAAGGACAGAGAGGGGCTCCTGAGGTCGTCTGTTTTGTTTGTCTGGGTGCTGATTACAGGGGAAAACTCATCAAGTTGGACGTGTACAAGGGTACTTCATAAAGTCCATGGAAAGGTAGAATTAAAAGTATATTTTGAGGCCGGCACCGCGGCTCAATGGGCTAATTCTCCGCCTGCGGTGCCGGCACACCAGGTTCTAGTCCCGGTTGGGGCGCCGGATTCTGTCCCAGTTGTTCCTCTTCCAGGCCAGCTCTCTGCTGGGAGGATGGCCCAAGTGCTTGGGTCCTGCACCCCATGGGAGACCAGGAGAAGCACCTGGCTCCTGGCTTCGGATCAGCGTGGTGCGCCGGCCGCAGCACACCGGCCACAGTGGCCATTAGAGGGTGAACCAATGGTAAAAGGAAGACCTTTCTCTCTGTCTCTGTCTCTCTCTTTCACTGTCCACTCTGCCTCTCAAAAAAAATAAAATAATAAAATTTAAAAAGTGTATTTTGATGCCAGGAAATTTTTGAAACCCAGACATAGTTTTTTAATAGCTTGCATTTTCCATGAGCACTTTAAAAAATTTATTTGTTAATATTCATTTATTTAAAAAGAAGAGAAAGAGACAGAGACAGAGAGAGATCTTTCATCCTCTGGTTCACTTCCCAGCCTGCAGGAGCCAGGGCTAGGTCAGGTTGAAGCAGAAGCCCAAAACTTGTTCAGGGTCTCCTCTGTGGGTGGCGGGGACCCAGGACTTGAACCTTCACCTGCTGCCTCCTTCTGGGGTGTGCATTAGTGGATACTGGAATCTGAAGCAGAGCCAGGATCTGAACCCAGGCACTGCAAAATGGAGTACTGGCATCCCATGTGACATCTTAGTTACTCTGCCTAGTGCCTGTGCCCATTGACTTGTTGAAGATCTCTCATAAGAAATTTGTCTGGAGATCGGCGCCATGGCACAATGGGTTAAGCTGCTGCCTGCAACACTAGCATCCTATACGGACGCCAGTTCTAGTCTCAGCTGTTCCACTTCTGATCCAGCTCCCTGCTAATGCACCTTGGAAAGCAGCAGAAAACAGCCCAAGTCTTTGGGCTCCTGTGTCTATATGAGAGACATAGATGAAGCTCCTAGCTCCTGGCTTCTGCCTGGCCCAGTCCTGGCTGTTGCGGCCATCTGGGTGAGTGAACCAGAGGACGGAAGACCTCTCCCTATCTTTCCTTCTCTCTTCCTCTGTATCTCAGCCTTTCAAACAAGTAAAATAAATCTTTTTTTTTTTTTAAAGAGATTTTGGTTGGATAAAAGTTACGTCAATAAAAAGTTTCCACAGTAATTGGGCAACATTAGTTTCGTTATAGCTATCTGATATCAGATTTTTGTTATGTGCATGTAGTGAACCTCGGAATTCTTACGTGGTTTTGTCATTGATTTTATTACATCAACATGGTGATTTAGAGTAGGTAAAACACAAAGCTGCAAGAATTTCTCTCATAATTCAAGCCTGTTGCAATTGATACTGTTAATGCAATGTTTAGATTCCATTCGGAACATGGCAGCTGGCGGAGCTTTCTGAATGTCAGGCTGCTCCCGAGAGTGGGTTGTTTTGATTTCAATGCATAACCAGAGAGTTGATTCACAAATGCAGGTTAGGGTAAACGTACATGACTGTGAGTGAAACTGGGGGTGGGGGGAATGAAAGCTGCTTAGCACAGGCTTGGAGAAGGTCTTTGCCGAGGCTGACTGATGAGTCATTCGAACTTAAACATTTCATGTAGACAGAAGTGGGTTCTGATTCCATCATAGTATCTTCATGGATAAATAAGCTCATGAAATAGTTGATTTAGAAAATGTTAAGCCTTGAAGTTTGATGGGCAGAATTTTGTTAGTGAACAGGACAGATTTTGAGATTTACAAAGAAGCACACAAGGGAGCCGGCGTTCAGCCTAGGAGTTCAGATGCCCGCGTCCCGCACGGAATGCCTGGATTCCATTCCTGGCCCTGGTGCCTGACTCCCGCGTCCTGCCTGGGAGGCAGCAGGTGATGGCGCAGGTAATTGGGCTTCCATGTGGGAGACCTGGATTTTGTTTCCAGCTCTGGAGCTGGGCTGGGGCTGGAGTGAGCCAGTGGATCAGAGTGCTGTCTGTCTGTCTCTGTCTTTCACTTTTTAAAAACTAAGCAGAGCAGTTTCCCTGAGGTTTGTAATCCGCGGTGGAAAGTGGAGTAGCGAAGATCCTTTTCTAAGTGTCTCAGGTTGGCTGGAGAAGCGTAGTCTTCCTCGGCAGAATGTGTCAGAGCGATTAAGGGGTTCAGGGGAGCCCGCCAGATCGCTGAACCATTCGTTATCTTCAGTGAAACTGCCAGTCTCCAGGCATCAGCCCCCGGTAAACACTGCCCAGTTAATGCTGCCTCTTAAGTTTCCAAATCTCTTGAGCATGTGTGGTGATAGTAATAAAAAGGTCGTGCTGTTTTCATATTAACACTCACACGTGCATTGCACTTTGGATGTGTCCTGGAGCGTGAGGCTGTTCCACTGCTGTCATTCGGGGACAGGAGGGATCTCAGATGTACCTGTACCTGTTTTCCCAAAAGAGTTAACCCAGCATTCCCATACAATTTTTTTTTTTCCCAGTTAAAGTTGGATCCCCCCCCCATTCCGATTTTGCGAAGTTTAACTCGTGTTCTCCCTGCGTAGACTATTTCCCAGACCTCATTTGTCCTGCCCCACCCCCACACATGCACACCTGCAGTATGTAATAAAAAGGGACTTGCTGTTCTTCTTAGATCAGGGTCATTTAAATGGTATTTCTGGGGTGGGCACTTGGCCTGGCAACTACAACACCCACACCTCATCCGAGAGCCCAAGTTCAATTCCTAACTGCAGCTCCTGACTCCAGCTTCCTGCTAACACGCATCCTGGGAGGCAGCAGTGACGGCTCGAGTCCTTGTGTCTCTGCCACTCACATGGGAGGCTTGGATTGAGTTCCCAGCTCCGGGCTTTGTCTCCAGCCTAGTAGTCCCTGACATTGCGGGCATTTGGGGAACGAACCAGTATGGGGAGAGTTTCTCTCTCTCTGTATGTGTGTGTGTGTGTGTCTGCCTCTCAAACAGATAAATCATTAATTCAAAGATATGAGTAGTGTTTCCTTTGTATCTGGAATCATCATTTTGGTGAGAGCAGCTGTTTATGTTCCTTAGGCCGTTGCTAAGGGTTAGTTTAGACCTTATGAAGATCTGAAAGATAGTTGCAAACTATCAAATGGCAGCTATTAAGACACCCGGGGGTGTCAGTATTAGAGGCTAGGGACACTGTAAATTACATTCGTCCTTGTTCCTGGTCATGTGCCTGAGAGTCCCTAACTTCCATCTATAAGATCCATAACCTTACTTTGTCTTGTGAAAGCCATAGCAACAGCCAGCAGCCCAAGCAGCCTTCAGGCCCCGGGGCACTGAGGGCCATCCACAGTCCTTGCCTGCCTGGTGCAGATGGGCTGAGTTTGTAGTAGCTCAGAGGGGGCCCCTGTGTATTCTCACAGGACATGACAAGCATGGCCACTACTGTGTGGACAGTGGGCTTCCCTGTCAGGCCTCCCTGGGGTCCTGGCCACTTTCAGAGCTAGTCCCAGCTCTGTGCCTGGGAGAGCAGGTCCTCCACTGTACCAGGAAGTATTTTAGTGCTGGTGATGGTCCGCTGGGTCAGCTTTGGAGTGGACTTGTGTAAGAACATAGTATGCCGGCTCTTTGGAGTACCCAGGTCTAAAAGTGATTACAGGTTGAGCATTCCTAATCCTAACACTCAAAATCCAAGATGCTCCAAAATCTGAAATTTTTGAGCATCCCAAGTGGAAAGATTCATAGCCACCTCATGTGACTGGTCACAGTCACAGTGCAGGCAGGCTTGAGGCAGGCCTCATGGCGCAGCGACGAAGCCACTTGGAACACGCGTACCTCAGATTGGAGGTCCTGGGATTGAGACACAGCTCTGCTATCCATTGTAACTTCTGCCAGTGCACATCCTGGAAGGTAGCAGGTGATGGCTCAAGTACCTTGGTCCCTGTCGCTCACATGGGGGACCCAGATGGAGTTCTGGGCTGCTGGCTCTGGTCTGGCCCTGCCCCAGATGTTATAGGCATTTAGGAGTGAATGGGCAGATTCAATTAATCAATCTCTTTCTGGCTCTTTCAAATAAATAAAAATAAATATTTTTTTTAAAAAATCCAGGTATACGGGAAATATTGTATAAAAGTGCCTTCAGACTATGTGTATGAGCTATATGTGAAACAGACATGAATTTCTCACGTAGACATGGGTTCCATCCTTAAGGTACCTCATTATGCAGATGCAGAATTCCAAAAAGTGTGAAATCACATTCTGGTCCCTAAGCATTTTGGGTGAGGCATCCTCTACCCCATCCACCACCATTCCATTGGTCCAGAGGTTTTCAGCCCCTGTACTCTGAATGATCTCTGCAGTGTCTGTTCCACGTATCTGCTGTGACTTGCACAGTTCCACAGACCAACCTCAGGGAGCAGAACTTTAGATGTTTCATGTGTGGATAATGCTGCACGGTGCTACAAGAAGGTAGAATCCGGGGCTGGCACTTTGGTAAAGTAGGCTAGGCCTCTGCCTGCGGCACCAGCATCTCATATGGGCACCAGTTTAAGTCCTGGCTGCTCCTCTTCCAATCCAGCTCTCTGCTTGTGGCCTGGGAAAGCAGTGGAAGATGGCCCAAGTGCTTGGGCCCCTGCACCCATGTGGGAGAACAGAAGAAGCTCCTGGCTCGTGGCTTTGGATTGGCCCAATTCTGGCCATAGTGGCCATTTGGAGAGTGAACCAGCAGATGGAAGACCCTCCCTCCCTCCCTCCCTCCCTCCCTCCCTCCCTCTCTCTCTCTCTCTCTCTCTCTCTCTTTCTCTCTCTCTTTCTCTCCTGTCTCTAGCTCTGCCTCTCAAATAAATAAATAAGTAAATAAAAAGAAGGTAGATTCAGAGGTGACTGTCAGTTCTCCAGAATTTGCTGTTTTTATTTTCACTTAAAAACCGTCCTCATCTTAAACCCTACTTACTGTGCACCTCAGACAGACTTGCAGGTGTTCTGCGACAGCTGGAGCTGGAGGGAAGGCTCGTGGCGGGGAGCTGACCCCCAGGAAGTCTCCTCGGAGCCTTGCCCTGTGCGTCCGTGCTCGGCGCCACCTGCTGCAAAGGGCTGCATGGCAGTGACCGTCTTTAATTAATGTGCCGCATGCCTACGTTGTGCGAAAGGATTTGCAATAGCTTACAAAAATGCCACAGGACCAGAGGCGTTTAAGAAGGAAATGCAGAAATCATGACAACAACAAAATAAAGACAGTGCCCAAAATAAATGAAATTAGGGAATAAGGTCGGTTCTCATGCATCAGTTAAAGCCGTGAATTTGGTTATGAGCTTCCTAGGAGCCAGGACAAAGAGAAAAATATGTTCAGGCATATAGCGTAAGCATTCAGAAAGCTAAAACGGAACTTGTTACCCAGGAGAATCCCAGAGGTCCCTGGTAATAAGACCTGGGAGACTCAGCCCCTTTGTGTTCTTGTAGGGAGAGGGAGCCCTTTGTGATACAGATAAGCACGTCTTGAATATTTTGCCGGGTT
Organism: Oryctolagus cuniculus; assembly: GCF_964237555.1. Classification (NCBI taxonomy): domain Eukaryota; kingdom Metazoa; phylum Chordata; class Mammalia; order Lagomorpha; family Leporidae; genus Oryctolagus; species Oryctolagus cuniculus. The sequence goes on along the minus strand of NC_091451.1, from coordinate 34,944,156 downwards.
TCATAGACAGTTTCTTATAACATCTGTCCAGACAGAGCTGTGGCAACTGATACCTGAAGTCAGTGCTTCGGCAGCAGCCCAGGGACGTTGCCCCCTTGAGTCTGAGCATCGAGGTCTGGGTTAGGGGCCTGGAATCTGTCCTTTTCAAAGCTCCCGGATGATTCTGTTGTACAGCCAGGCTTCAGGCTTGCTGGCCTCTGTTTTAGGTACCAACCAAGCATCCCTCATCTGGCCATTTGATATCCAAAAAGTTCTACAACCTGAACCCCTCTGAGTGCTGAGCTGATGTCCAAAGGTTTTTGGATTTCGGGTGTTCAGATTGGGGATGCTCAGCTGGTAAGTTCTACGCAGAGATTCCTAGCAAGAAAGCACTCTGAAATCAGAACACTCTGGTCCCAAGCGCTTTGCATAAGGGATGCTTATCCTGTAGTCAGAGACATCTATAGGCGAGGTGAGTTGTTGGGGGACAGGAAACACTCCAGCAAGTGAGAGACGGGCAGGGGCGGGTGTGTGGGCTGGGTCGGACGCCAGAAGGAGGGCAGAGAGAACTGGGCACAGACTCGTGCTGTTCTTGGTGAGTTCTTCCACAGGCAGGCTGTAGGCTGGGGAGGTACACCACAGTGCCAGTGAGCTGCTTAACGGGAGCATATGTCGAGTGGCTCTCTAGGTCAGATCACTTTAGCAGTTACCTGCTTGCATTTAAGAACATAAAATGTAGGTGTTTTTGAGGCTTTCCATGCTCCTAGCTGTATCAGTGATCCTGCTATGCTCCGTGCTTTGAGCTTATCCCATACCTGCATGACCTCAACATAGACCTGGGGTAGGGTGGCGGCCGTGGCATCGCTGTCCTTGTCATCGTCATTGTCATTGTCGTCATCATTTCCATGTCATTGAGAGCAAGACTGGAGGGACTGGGATTCACTCCACAGAGGCTCAGTCTAGAACTCTCCACTTGGCGCTGCCTGTGTGATTGCTACACTGTTGTTTTTCCTTTCCTTTGTTTTCAGTGTCTTTTTTTCTTTCTTCTTTGGCTAAAACTTTCCATGAAGCTGACATGGACGCAGAACATGGATTTGGGATCCTCCCCTCTTTGGGTTGAACCAAGGGGAGTGAGGACTGAGAGCCCTTTCCCTCAACCTGTTGTCATTCCCCCGGCTGGGCAGGAAGGCTGTGGAAGCAGCAGTGCCCCAGGATCATGGTGGCCAACAGTGGTTCTGCGACGTGACCCCAGGTTCCGGTTGTCATGGCTCTCGGGTTTATGTGTGGTCACAGTTTTTAATCAAGGGTGTGTGGTTATTGCCTCTTTCATTCTTTGTGATGTCTCCTTTAGTTCTAAAGATCAGGAGATCAAATATGAGGGTTCTGTTATGATATTAGGAGACAGTCCCTGAGGCTTAAAGAAATTCACACACCGTCGTCTTTTACCAGTATATCCTGAAAAGATGTTGTCCCTGCCAGCATTATGGCATAGTACATAAAGCCATCGCTTGCAATGTGGCATCCTGTATGGGCACTGGTTCAAGTCCCCTTCTGATCCAGCTCCCTGCTAATGGCCTGGGAAAGTAGCAGAAGATGGTCCAATCCTTGGGCCCCTGCACCCATGTGGGAGACCTGGAAGAAGTTCCTGTCTCCTGCTTTGGCCTGGCCCAGCCCCGGCCATTGCAACCATTTGAACCAGTATATGGAAAACCTCTCTCTCTTTCTCTCTCTCTCTCTCTCTCTCTCTCTCTCTTTCTCACTGTCACTCTTTCTTTCAAATAAATAAAATAAATATTTAAAAAAAAATATATAGAAAGAGGGGCCAGCGCCGTGGTTCACTTGGTTAATCCTCCGCCTGCGGCGCCAGCATCCCATATGGGCGCCAGTTCCAGTGCTGGCTGCTCCTCTTCTAGTCCAGCTCTCTGCTGTGGCCCAGGAAGGCAGTGGAGGATGGCCCAAGTGCCTGGGCCCTGCACCTGCATGGGAGACCAGGAGAAGCACCTGGCTCCTGGCTTCAGATTGGCACAGCGCCAGCCGAAGCAGCCATTTAGGGAGTGAACCAACAGAAGGAAGACCTTTCTCTCTGTCTCTCTCTCACTGTCTATAACTCTACCTGTCAAATAAAATAGAAAGCAATATTGTCCCATAAAGAGAGCTCCCAGGCACCGATGCCCCTCAGTCTGTGTAGAGCTCAGGTTAAAATCGGCTGGAGACCCGGGCAGCTCCTCACATCAAGACGTCACCCAAAGATCGGCCAAAGCGTTTGTAGCTTCTGATGGGGAACGTTCACCTGGTGGGGAGGTCTGGAGGGGCTTCGGAGAGATGTTCTCATCCAGCCTCTTCCCAAAGGGTCCGATTATATGCCTTTTGGTACTTACAGGTGGTAATTAGTTCTCAAAAGATTTCTCCAGAGGGTAATTTTACTCCTTTCTTCAATGGTATGTTGTGGGGGGGAATTTCTTCACACTCTGATTTGGACCTGTCTTCCTAGGGGTTAAAAGCAGCTCCCTTTACTTCTGTCCTCTGTGGAAAGGGAACACGACTAAGTGAGTCCATTCTCTGCGTCTTTATATAACACGTCGGAAGCATCCCCACTACCTTCAAACCCCACAGGCTTCTGGAAACCATGGGGCCCCTCAGCCTCGAGCAGTAGACTGGGGCCGTGCCCACGTGTCTGTGCGAGTCCGTAGAGAGTTGGTGGTGGTCATGGTGATGGATGGGGACCACCTGTTCTTGCCCTTGCTCTGGGACCCCCCACTGTAGACCCACAGATGAGTGGCTAAAGAGGGGTTCATTTTCTAACAAAGCGACCGAGCATTCTCTGCCCCCAAATAGCTGGTTTCTACAGGGAGCAAACCTTTGGCCTCAGAGTCATTGAGCAGTTTTTTTCCTACTGAGCTAACCTGCAATCCATGCTGAAAATAATCTGCTTTTCAGAATGGCCAGGCTTTCAATGAATCACTTGAGAAATCTAAACTACCACTGCTTTTTCATCAATTCTGAGTCTTGGAGAAGTAGACTTGCAGAAGTCCCACCTGCTCGGGCTCCTGTCTGCAGGATATCAAGCTGTGGTCTCCTAGACAGATTGTCCCTGAATAATGAATGAGCTGGCATCAGGCGAGTCCGAAATAGAAATCAATAAGGCTGAATTCCACCAAGAAGAGGCAGCTTTGCAGTAGGATGATAGAGACGTTGAGGCCAATGGATGTCAAACACAATAATACACAGCCTTAAACTCTCATGAATTGGGGAAAGCAAAAGAAAACCTGTGAGTTGGGAAGTCAGCAGAGGTCTGGGCTTAAGCCGTCTGTGCCTGGCTCAGTGGGGACCAGCAAGGGTGGCGAACACTCAGACATCAGCTATTTGCAGCCCGGGACTGCAGGAGTTGAACGCCCGAATCTCCTGGGAGCCAAGCGTCAAACATCTTCATAAATCATGTGTTTGCAGCTGTGTGACCAAAACAGATCTGCACACAGCCTGTTTTTCCCGGCCTGGTGGAACAGGGCAAGGCCGTGGGGTTGGAAGAGACTGTGTGACTCCTGGCCCTGCCTGCCTGGGCCCTGCGCTGCCCCACAGCCACTGGCAATGGCTCATCCCCCTGGGATCACTGGTGGCACTGACTTCCTGGGTGACAGGTTCTTGTTTGGGGGAGATTGAAGCACATTGTGTGGGGGGCTTTTTGATGCCGATTCCTCCATGAAAGACTGCTCGCTTTCCCCTTTGAAAGTGACAGAGGCACCCTTAAGGAGGCAGGGCCGTGTGGGGTTGGGTGGCATTAAGGGCAGGGCAATGCCAGCTCTCCTGTCCTGCTTAGCTGAGGGGCAGGCCACCAGAACGAGTCCTTGTATGAAGGGGAAGTCCCCAGACCCACTTCCACCCTACAGCAGAGTCGCCAGAATCCCTGGCACCCGTAGGGAGGTGATTCGTTCCTTAGGTTCCTCAGGACATTGAGATAAAAGTGTATGCAGGTATCATGGCTCAGCAGGTTAAGCCATAGCTTGGGTCCCCCACACCCAGTATCGGAATACCCAGGAGAAGCTCTAACCATAGCCCATGTTGCACTGCCTGGGATCAAGCCATGTCTCCCTTTCAAGTCCAGCTGGCTGCTGGTGCTCCTGGGAGGCAGCACTGACCCCTGTGGGAGGCCAGCATAGAGTTCCTGGCTCCCGGCTTTGGCCTGGTCCAGCACTGCTGCTACAGCCATTTGGGGAATGAATCAATAGATGGAAGGTCTCTCTCTCTCTCTCTCTCTCTCTCTCTCTCTCTCTCTTTATCTCTCTATCTCTGTGTGTGGGTGTGTTCTCTCATGCTGCCTTTCAAATAAATAAGTTTTCTTTTTAAAAAAAGATAAAAGTATATGCACCATTTGAGAATATTCTAGAAAGGTGGTCAGAGGGGCTCCTATGTGGAGGTCCTCTCCTGTTTTGATTCCTATAAAGGCCTTTTTGTCTTTCTTTTTTTTTTTTTTTTTTTTTTTGACAGAGTTAGACAGTGAGGGAAAGAGACAGAGAGAAAGGTCTTCCTTCCGTTGGTTCACCCCCTAAATAGCCGCTATGGCCGGCACTGTGCTGATCCGAAGCCAGGAGCCAGGTGCTTCCTCCTGGTCTCCCATGGGGTGCAGAGCCCAAGCACTTGGGCCATCCTCCACTGCACTCCTGGCGCCCATATGGGATGCCAGCGCCGCAGGCGGAGGATTAACCAAGTGAGCCAAGGGCTGGCCCCAGCCTTTCTGTCTTGAAGACAGTGAGGAACAGTGTGCCCAGTGGTGTCTCCGTAAAGGTCACCTTGCTGACCTCTGAGCCAGGCCCCAAGGCCTAGCTCACGGTTTCATCAGCATCCTGTTTGAATGTCGCCTGTTGGGGTTGATCTTTGTACTTCTTTTTAGTAAGTCAACCGATGGGTGCAAACTGTGGGCACCTGTGTGGATCTCACCAGGGTGGGAGTGTTGGTGACATCATTCCCTAGAACGCCAGCCAGTCTCTGGCTCTCTGCCTTTGTGGGAATAGACGTCTGGTGTGGAAGAGACTCTTGCTTTTAGTTTGTCTTGCCTTCCCCAGAGCCTGTGCTGTGACTGACAGACGTAAACTGCTTGTTGAGTGAGTGAGTGAGTGAGTGAATGCACACAAACCCACAGCGACTGGTCTTCACAGGCAGCCTGTGCCTGCATGGAACAGCATGGAGCCCTGGTTTCCTTGTGTGCGGCTCGAGGCTGCATGGTTGGCAGTGTGGGCCGCAGTCCCACACTGCATGTATAGCAATGAGACAGGAGTGACTGGCATTGTGCTGCAGCCGGGTAAGCCACCAGCTGCTCCACTGCCCATGCAGCTCCCTGATAATGTACCGGGGGAAGCGGCAGGACGGAGCCCAAGGGCTTGGGCCCCAGCTACCCACGTGGGAGACCAGGATGAAGCTCCTGGCTCCTGGCATCAGCCTGGCCCAGACTTTAGCCCAGTCCCATGCAGCCATCTGAGGAGTGAACCAGAGGATGGAAGCTCGCTCTGTGTCTCTCCTCCTCTCTCTGTAACTCTGCCTTTCAAACAAATAAAATGATAAATCTTCAAAAAAAAAAAAAAAAAAAAAAAAGGTGGTGGTGGAGGAAAAAAAAAAAAAGAAATAAGACCAGAAAGTAGCAACCTGGGCTCACGGCTAGTGAGGAAAGAAGTGTTAATGTGTGAATTCCTGCCAAAGACACTTGACTTTGCACCGTGTCCTCAGCGGTCTCTGCCTCCGCTGGGTTCACTGATGCTGAGCTGTGCGCTCCTGGGTGCCAGGGAGCTCCGCCTCTCAGGATCCGTACCGCCCGAGATGCACCGCATGTGGGAAATCCAAGCAGGGGAATATAAAAAGCCCCGAATCGATACACAAGTGTCATTAAGGCACTTAGCTCGCCAACGGATCCCTGCTAAGTGCCTGTAAGTGCATTGTTCGTGGAGAGCAGATCAACAGAACCAAGGCTTGTGCGGGGCCACCGCCATCAGGGTGTGGTCAGGGAAGGTAGCCTCGAGGGCTCTGGCTTTGTGAAGGGGCAGGGACAAGACACCATTTCCGGGCCACCTGGGAAGGCCTCTTGGGGCTGTGTGTTCAGAAGCAGGTTTATAAGTGGTCCCGCCCCAGTAGGCCAAGGGCATAGACACACAGCCCGGGGTGCAGATCCAGCACACTGGGGCACAGAAGGTGGTATCTGAGGGATGCAGTGACTGAGAGCTTGGATTTGTCGCCAACACTTGGACGCTGGGCAGGGCCACGTAAATATCTGGGTGTGGGGCTCCTCTCGACAGCTGGGAGCCGCACTGTTGAGGGGCCTGCCTTGCTGCAGGGCAGCAGCTGGCCCAGCCCGAGCGGCCCACTCCCCACATCCCTCGCTCTGCTCCGGCTTCTGGGTGTGAGCCCTTGGTTGGAGTGATTTTTGTCAGCTTTGCGTTACGACAACACCTGACGCAGTTAACTTTTTTATGTAGCACTCGGTATTGGAAGTTCAGGGTCCAAGACTGGGCAGGGCCATTGGTTTGGCATCTGGTGAGGGTGGCAGGTGTGGCACAGCAACTGGAGCAGAAAAGAGAGGGTGCGGCCAAATGCAGGCTTTGGTAAGAATCCTCTCTTGAGAACTACCATCTGGGGCACCCTAAAGGCTTCCCCCTGAACCCCACTTCCCCCCAGTGGCAGCGCCCTGGTGACCAAGTCATTAACACATAGGCCCTGGGAGACATTCAGCATTCAAACCATGGCAGGGAGCAGGCTTGCTGAGCCAGCCCTGTCGAGGAAGTGTTCCCAGTTGGGCAATTTCCGCCCACCGAAAGCAGATGGGGCGGGGTAGGGTGGGGTGGGGAAGACGGTGGTGGTGATACGGCTGACCCCAGAGCACACCCCCCTGTGTGCAGGCCTGCGACTGAGCAGCTGCCTGCTTTACTCATTGTAAAAAGGCCGGGTTTGCCTTCCCTTCTGTTAATTTGGTACACGTTTCTCTGTGCTCCAGCCCAGAGGGTTTTGCAACCCCCTAGCCAGACTTTCGCCTCAAGAAGCAATCGGAATGCGCTAAGATCTGGCTTTTGCCTGTGCTCATAACCGAGGTTTTTTCCACTCAGTCTGTTTCCTGGGGGAAGAGCTGCCCGACCTCCCAGGTGGGCAGCATCGGGACGCAGAGGCAGGGCCAAGCCTCCTGGAGTGATTGGGGGGGGGGCACCCAAGCAGCAGGTGCACCTTGAAGCAGACCGGTGAGGTGCCGGCCATGGCCGCCATCCCCAGGAGCTCCTTGGGTTGAATCTGGGGAGCCTCATAGCCCAGAGCGAATGCCAGCTCCCTGCCAGAGGCCCTTTCCAACAGTGCCCGTGAACGCTTCCATGAGCAAGGCAGGAGGACGCCTCTAAAGGCACACGCGTGGTGGTTTTGGTCCCCCCGGGCCCTGGCCATCTCCCATTATGCCCTTGATGAGCACTGACAACCTGGGACAGGAGAGGAGCCGTTTATAGCTAAAGTGTCGTGACCGCAGGCTGACGAAATGAGGCAGCACATTTTCCTTCCTGCCTGGGTCCACCGAGATCAACACGCAGACAAAACACCAGACACTCAGTGCCCTTGACAAAGCCGTGCAAGCTCTCTGGCTGCCCTTGCATCCTGTGTCTGCAGAGCGACCGCCCCCACCCCCACCCCAGGTAAATCAGGTGGTCCCACAACCCCAAACCCACCCGGTGGAAACCCGTGCAAGTGTTACAGCCTGTTTCATACTGTGTTTCTGGTTTTTAAAATTTTATTTGGCCAGTACCATGGCTCACTAGGCTAATCCTCCGCCTTGCGGTACCAGCACACTGGGTTCTAGTCCCAATTGGGGTGCCGGATTCTGTCCCAGTAGCTCCTCTTCCAGCCCAGCTCTCTGCTGTGGCCCGGGAGTGCAGTGGCCCAGGTGCTTGAGCCCTGCACCTGCATGGGAGATCAGGAGGAAGCACGCGGCTCCTGGCTTCGGATCGGCGCAGTGTGCCGGCCATAGCGGCCATTTGGGGGGTGAACCAACAGAAGGAAGACCTTTATCTCTGTCTCTCTCTCTCACTGTCTAACTCTACCTGTCAAAAAAATTTTTTTATTTGAAAAGCAAAGAGGGAGGGAGACAGGAAGAGCTTCCATCTCTTGGTTCACTCCCCAGGTGCCTACAACAGCCAGGGCTGGGCCAGGCCGAAGCCAGGAGCCTGGAACTCTGGCAGCTCTCCCAGGTGGGCGACAGGGACCCAAACTCCTGAGCCATCACCTGCTGCCTCCCCGGCGCTCATTAGCAGGAAGTTGAATCAGAAGCAGAGGATTCACACCAGGCATCCCAAGTGACATCTTAACCCCTGTGCCAGACACCCACCCCTGTGTGTCTTGTGATACAGCAATTTTTTTTTTTTTGCTTGCTTTTAACTTCTTATCCTCGAATGTGAGTTGACGTAGAGGTAAAATGTGCCGACTTCATCTCTGCTTCCCAGGTTTCTTCTTACCCCTAGGAACAGTGTCCAGCCCGCTTGCAGAAACCCACCCGATCATCGCAGATTCCATGCTCTGGGTTTGATTTATAGTGTACCGAGCGATGAACTGAGCTGCCTTCATCAGCTTATGTAACCTCTGTTTCCTCATCTGTTAAATGGGCATAAGAATCACTCCTTTGTGGAGTCGTGTGGGGAATGAAAGGTGATCATTTCAAGGGCCAAGTGAACCCTGGTGACGGCTCCTGGGGATGCCCTCTCCCCATACTGGAGCTGAGTCCCGGCTCCTCTGCTTGTTGTGGAACTAGATAAGGAGCCAGTGGTGAGCCGAAGGCACCAGTGTTTGTTTGTTGGCCAAGCATGCAACATCTATCTAGCACTTTCGAATCCTAACCTTTTTTGCGTCCGTCTTAGTCAAGGTCGTGCTTTCTACACTGTGGATGAGCTGGGGGTGGCAGAGGCTTCTTCTTCTTCTTCTTCTCTTTCTCTCTCTCTTTTTTTTTTTTTTTTTTTTTTTTTTTTTTGACAGGCAGAGTGGACAGTGAGAGAGAGAAACAGAGAGAAAGGTCTTCCTTTTCTGTTGGTTCACCCCCTCAATGGCCACTGCAGCCGGCGCGCTGCACTGATCTGAAGCCAGGAGCCAGGTGCTTCTGGTCTCCCATGGGGTGCAGGGCCCAAGCACTTGGGCCATCCTCCACTGCACTCCCTGGCCACAGCAGAGAGCTGGCCTGGAAGAGGGGCAACCAGGACAGAATCCGGTGCCCCGACCGGGACTAGAACCCGGTGTGCCGACGCCGCAGGCGGAGGATTAGCCTAGTGAGCCGCGGCGCCAGCCTGAGGCATCTTCTTGATCGTGCTGTTCCTGTGGCCCTGGCAGAGCCACATGATTTCTCTGAGTCCAGATCCTCCTCGAGTGAAGTGCGAGCGTTGGTCTAGGAGGCCATGAGTGCTGCTTTCCTGTCTCCCCAGCATGTTTCTGGGATACTTTTAGATGACACCCCCCATGACAGGGCAGACTGCAGGGAGACATTTGTGATGAATTTTTGCACTCCCCTTTGAAAAACAAAGCCAGAAGCCCCCAGCCATGGTCAGTGGAATCAGTCCAGGGCCCAGCACACCTGTTTTGGGAAGGGCCAGATGGTGGATGCTGTGGGCCTCTCATGGGGTCGCAACCCCACACTCTACTGGGCTCGCACCAAGGCAGCCGGAGATCAGGTGTCAACTCATGGGCAGGGCAGTGTCTACTCGAGCTCTGTGTCTGAAATTTGCACTTCACATACATTCATGTGTCACAAGACATTTTTATTTGATTGCTTTCAGTGATCTGTAAAATACACAGACGGTTATTTCCCAGGTCTTACAAACACAGGCAGATGCGGGCCGTGAACTGCAGTTGGCTGCCTCCCGAGTCAGTCTTACCCTGCTCTGCAGCTGTAGGATTTTATCCAAGTTCATGTTGTCATCCTGTACAGCCCTGCGTCTTTTATGGCGTTGTTGCGTCATTGGATTTGTGTCTGTTTCTCCTGAGTGAGCAGGGACTACGCGATCTTCCTGTGCGGCCGCAGTCCCAGAGTCTAATAGGTGCATGCCGAATGCTTTCTGAATGACTGGCTTGGTAATTATTCCTCTTACAGGATGTCTGGGCCTACATGAAACATTGGGAAAGTAGTGTTTCTTTCCTAGAATGCAGTGTCTGCTTGGATAGATGCACACCAGAAAGTGTAGAGTTGCCCTCCCATCCTTTCAAAGGCTGTGAAGCTTGTAAATAAATCCCACCTCCCTGACAGCCAGGACTCTCCGAGCTTCTCAGCTGGGGAGCTCAGGAAGACTCTGATGAAGGGGAAGGGAGTGGAAAAGGGAGGGTGGGGGAGGAACACAGGTGAGATGGCGCAGGAAGCCTTTCCGCTGCAGGGGTTCCGAAATGCACTGTGTGGCTCTGCTGGGCTACCCAGAACACTTCTCTCCACCGGCGACCTGCTGCAGAGAGTAGAGCCCACTTGACGAGCTTCGACTCTCCAGAGAATCCATTGAATGAGTCCCTGACATACTTCTTTTATCCCTTGTTTGTAATTTGAAGGCATGAGCTTGCCTTGTCATTTCAACCAAGGAATGCTGTTTGGTGTTTGGGTGGACTGATGTTTGTACTGGTTCCCATGTCCCCCTGAGAGAGGCGCCAGGTGCTCTGGGAAGGTAACTGTGTGGAATTGGATACGTGAAAGATACAATGCCAGGATGCACAAAGAAGAAATTACAACCATTTACTTGTGTATTATTTTCTCAATTTGAAGCACTTGAATTCCAGAGCTCTTAAATCAAGAGGTTGAATTCCTGGCATTCTAAAGTATTCCACTTGAATAAGCTGTTTAAACCACGAGAATGGCTTTTAAAAAAACTCACCCGTTTCTTGGATCATTTGCTCTTGAGATTTACTTAGTTGAAGTTTGTGCCTTTTCATTTAACTTCAAATCAAAGTCGTTCCTACAGTCAGGGAAGTTTTAGCTGTGTTCCTGTGGGTAGCGTAGATTCCATTCACTGACAGGTGGATGGCGGGCAGTGCTCCATGGACTTCACAGAGACATGTACTTACCTTTTCTTCCAGAAGAAATCCTCACCTCTGACTTCCCCCCACCCTCCAGCACCGTATCCATAAACACAACAGCTCCTACGTTCTCAGCGTCTAAGACCTGCGTCAACTCAAAGCAATATTGACCCAAAGCAGCCATTAAAGAAGGGTGGAAAAATTAATTTACAATAAAGCCACAGTCTTATTCTCTTGGACAATTATTATCAATCATTTGCTTTTATTTTTATTGCTTGATGGCAAGCAAAAGAATACTAAAATGCAAAAGTATGGAGGATGGCACAAAAACAGAAACCATCTATTTTCATATTTATAGGACACTTTTTTTAAAAAAAGATTTATTTATTTGAAAGGCAGAATTGGAGAAAGAGAGAGGGAGAGAGAGAGAGCAATCTTCCATCCGCTGGTTCATTTCCCAAATGAATGCAACTGCCAGGTCTGGGCCAAGCTGAAGCTAGGAGCCAGGAGCTTCTCCCCTGTGTGTGCAGGGTTCCAAGCACTTGAGCCATCCTCCACTGCTCTCCCAAGCACATTAGCAAGAAGCTGGATCTGAAGTAGAGCTGTCAGGACTCGAACCAGCACCCATATGAGTGGCCGGCATCGCAGGCAGCAGCTTGAACCTGCTAAGCCAGGACGCATATTTTATGGCAGTGACTGAATTAGGCCCTGAAGAAACAGCAGGGAGTAAGTCATGAGGTCTTTGCCCCTGTGGCATTTTATTAATGGGAAGACAGAAAGCAACAAATAGAGAAATGCCTTTGTGATGTGGTCTTAGGTCTCCCTTTAGTGCCCACAGGGAGGAGTGAAGCAAGGAGAGGGCCCAGCGGGGATGGGGGGAGTGCTGTTTTAGGTCCGGGAAGGCCCTTCTGAAGAATTCGTGCAGAAACCTGAAGAGAAGGTATCGGTTTTGCTTCCGAGAGGAAGAGTTTTCCTGGCAAGGGGCAAGTGGAAAGGGCCTGGGGCAGGAACCAGTGCGGCCTGGTCAAAGAGCAGCAGAATCCGAGGAGTGAGCGAGACAAGGGTGTCAAGCAAGGCGGGAGTGAGGCGGGGAGCCAGGTCATTGCAGGTCATGAGCTAGAACTGGATTTTATTCTAATCGTGATGGGAGACCGTTGGAAAGTTTGGAGGAGGGGCAAGACTCATTGTGGTGCACGTTTTATGACAATCACTCTGGAAGTGGAGAACAGAGTACTAGATGGTCAAGGGGACAGGGGCGGAAGAGTGGAATCTAGTGATGAGGATAATGATGCTTTGACCAGGGCTTCGGTATTGAGGAGGGGAGGCCTGGCTACCTGCCAGGAACTCTTAGGAGAGTGGAGAGCTTGCACTGTGTGTCTTTTTCTGTCCCCGTAACTTAGTTCTGGTCTAGAGTAGACGTATAATGAATTATCTGCTTCATTGAGCCTGGAAGTAGGATCAAATTTGACATCTACTAATTCTTCCTTGCCTTCTTATGGCTCTCCCAGGTTCCAGAAAGCTTCATTAGCCATCCAGTTTTTTGGTCAGAGTGTTCTTAGTCTCCAGGCTTTGCTATCTACTAATATTTGACTGGTTTTCATCTAGGGATGAGAAAGAAGGGTAAAAAAGGGTAATCTTCATGGGGTTTGTTTTCATTTTTGTATTTGTTTAAATATTTTATTTATTTCAGAGGTTGGGGGGAGATCTTCCATTTGCTGGTTCACCCCCCAGATGGCCACAATGACCAGAGCTGAGCTGATCTGAAGCTAGGAGCTGGGAGCTTCTCACGCAAGTGCAGGGGCCCAAGCTTTTGGGCCATCCTCCTCTGCTTTCCCAGGCCATAAACAGAGAGCTGGACCGGAAGAGGAGCAGCCAGACATGAACCAGCACCCTTATGGGATTCTGGTGCTATAGGCGGAGGCTTAGCCTACTACACCACAGCACCAGCCCCTGTTTTTGTCTTTAATGAAACAGAGACAGAGACCTCTCATATACTGGTACACTCCCCAAATGCCCACAACAGCTGGGGCTGATTCAGCAAGGAGCTGGGAACTGAATCCACTCTTCATGTGTGGCCAGGACCCAAACACTTGAGTCGTTACCCCTCTTCCCAGGGTCTGCATTAGCAGGAAGCTGGAGCCAGGATCTGAACTGGATATCAAATCCAGGCACTCTGACATGGGATGCAGGTGTCTTAACTGCTAGGCTGAACACCCACCCCAACCGTATGTTGTATTGCAGTAATCATACTTGAAGCTTTGCATAGCACTTGCCAGTTTCAGAAATTATGTTATTTGTGTCGCTGGTTTTGCACAGGAGAATCTTGAGATGGGTGGATGGATGGAATACCAGGTGGATGAACGAGAGGAAGGGAGGGAGAAGAGGAGAAGGAAACGAGTCTACCCCCAAATTGGGAAAGCGGTTGGTGTTTGTCTAACTTGGTTTTCTCCATCATCCAAATCTGTGCTTTCCCAAACATGGCAGTTCTGTAGCTCTGTGTTCTTTTCCTTTACGGCTCCAATCCCCAAACAACATCGAAATAGGAGATGGGGGACTAAGACCCCCACCCCGCATCGTAGCGCTTCTGGTGCTGAGTATGTGAAACTCATTGTTTCAAGCTGGAGGACCCCTTTGACTTTCTGTATTGCACCCAGGCCTGGAGGAAGTGGTGTTCAGGGAAAGTAGATCTTTTAACTTAAAGATGCAACACAGTTAAAATGTAAACAGTGTTTCTCAGATGTGGCCCTCTACTATGAGGAGAGGGAATGAGAAAGATCGTTGACATTTTGGGGTTGACAAAATGATGACTTTTGAGGAGCAGTTTTCTTGGGATACAATTCGCATCCCCACCTGCCATGCAGTTCACACATTTAAGGTGTCCAACTCAGTGGGTTTTGGTGTACTGATGGAGTTGAGCAAGCATTGCCACAATCAATTTTTAAATATTAATACAAACAAAAAAGTCCTGTACCCTGTGGCTGTCACCCCTCTTCTCACCAAATGATGACTTATTAAACCACGTTTGCAAGCAGTGCACCTGCTGGAACGTGAGCACTGATCCTGAGCGTTCAGAGGCTGGGGCACTCAGTGGCTTTCCAGCAGGTGGAGCAGGGACAGAGATGATGGCCCACGCCCTTGCCTGGAACGGACCTCAAGTGCATTGGGATTTAGTTTACTGGTTGCTTAGTTAGCTTACCAAACCACTTACAAAAGAACAAGCTCCACCTTTTTGGAGGAGGAAAAAATGTGAATTTTGAGGCACTGTGCTGTGTCTCTTTACCTGCAATTTTTTTCTCACTGCACTGCTTTTCCAAGTGGTGATCCTGATGCATGGAACGGGCTTCTCCCTTGCTGTATTCCCTAAGTGGTTTAGAACCCTGAGGCTGAGGAGCTATAAATGGGAAAAAAATATATATTACAAGAATATCTAGTTAAAGGAAACTGGAAAGCCAAACTCAATTTTTTAAGGAGAGAGAGAGATTGACAGTGAGGTATTGTTTGTCAGTTTTAAACCAAGAAAACATTCCTTGCCGTGGGGTTTTGTGCCCAGGAACAATGTTTTGATATTTCAAGTGTAAGATGAGAATGGTCAGCGTGGTCAGGAGGTCAGAGCGGCTGTCCAGAGATTTAGAAAGGAGCAAACACTGCACAGTGGCCCCTGCGTGTCTTTGGCAGGTGCTCCCCAAAATGTGACATGGAGGTGTCTTTCTTGATCTTTATTGTCGTTTTAACATTTGTTTGCTGCATAAAACCTAACAATGCCCCAAACAGTCTATGTGATCCTGCTGTTGCCTTCCAACCAGTTTTGTAACTTGAAGTGCCAATCACCTCTTGGAGAGTTCATTCGGAGGCACCCACTGTGGGTCCCAGAGCGCTTCCCTCCCCCACCCGACCGTAAATCTCTTCCCCTCACACCCCGGGAACAGCAGCTCTGAGGGCAGCCATGTTCTTCTTCCTTTGTATCCCAGCAGTTAGAACTGGGCTCAGCATGTGGGAGGTGCTTGGTTGATGGGATTTGGAGGAGATGAGCACACAAGGTGTCCGTGCGGTGAAGACCCCTCCCACTCCAAGAGGTCCCAGCCATACTGTTGCTGGTCTCTGAGAAACTCACGGGCTGCATTTCTGCAGGTGTGTGAAGGAGGGTGTGGATTGGCATACACCAAGATCGGAACTGCTTGTGTGTTTCCCTTCTTTCCAAAAAGTTAAGTAAGGGGACTCTTCCTTCTTGTAGCTGCGAGAAGACAAGGAAAGTGGTTTTCCTTTACCCACTCCTTGGAAATGAAATTCTTAGACACATCTCATCCTGCAGGGCAGATTTCTTTGTGTTTATATAGTTCAGCTTCCATATTAACACATGCCTGGAGCTTATAGGAAATCAGACAACAGACCTTATTTTTAAAAAAATGGTTAATAGCTTTGCCTTTTCTTGCTCCTCACACTTTGCAAGATTTTTATGGCGGTCGTGGGTAGGTGAACTCTGAGCGAATTTGGCCACAGGCAGATTCCTATGCCTGTTTGCTTACAGAAGCTACAGTAGAAAGACGTGGAGATGACATCTGTAGGAATAGGCTAGACAGGGGGAAAGAGTTTGAAGCCTCCTGGATTATTTTGGGAACTTGCTTAAGATTGCATTTGTATCATAAGGTCAAATTTAAAGGCAAGAAAGGCCATTGCTGATAGGGGATATTATGTCTAAGAATTGTGTTGTATGGTACAGAATCTTAATTTCATTTTGCTTGTTTTTTCAGGGGGGTGATTTTGCTCAGTTCTGTATTAAAAGGATTTCTAGGTACCTAGCGTTAGGGTTAAATGCATATCTTGACTGTGAGTGAGGCTTTAGGAGGGAGAGGGTGGCTCTTTGCATCTCTTTCTTCTGAGCGGGCTCGTTAGCATCGGTGCAGAGATTTTCTTGCGTGGCCAGGGCTGGATGTAGCTTCGATGGTTTTCATCCTCCTGTGAGGCAGAGCCTAGGGGAGCCGTATGTGGGCCGCAGCGTCCCAGAGAGAGCAGCCGGTGCGGCGGGGATGGGGCCGGGCTTACATTTCCTCCCTCAGAGTTGGCAGGCGCTCCCTCACCTCCGCAGGTCGTGGAGAACGGCAGAAGCAGGATTGCTGAGGTAATTTTTTGAAGCACTGTTATTGCAGTTGACATTGATCATTTGCTACTTCAATTGTATCCCACGATGTCAGGCTTACTGTGTTTACCTGTAGAAGATGGAAAATAAACCCTCTTAGGAAATAAAAGGACAGCATTATTATGTGTTCATGAAGTCCTTCTATGGCCTCACTGACTATTGTCAAAGCCATCTTGGGTGCATTCTCATAAAATAACACAACAAGGCCAACACGTAGGGGTCGTGGGTGCCAAAACCCTGTATTTGGTTAAAAAAAAAATCCCTGTCTTCCCAGCCTTTCTTGAACAGGGCTGTTTGTAATGCAATGTGAGTGTTTATGCTGCTCACATTCAGTGTGTCCAGGGTGAAGAACTACCTGCTTTTAAAATAATTAAAAAGAGGGGCCGGCACTGTGATGCAGTGGGTTAAGTCGGCACCTAAAACACTGGCATCCCATATGGGTGCCGGTTCGAGTCCCAGCTGCACCATTTCTAATCCAGCTCCCTGCTGATGCACCTGGGAAAGCAGTGGAAGATGGCCCAAAGGCTTGGAATCCCACACAAGCAGGGAGACCCAGAAGAAGCTCCTGGCTTCGGTCTGGCCCAGCCCTGGCCGTTCCAGCCATTTGGGGAGTGAACCAGCGAGTGGAAGATCTCTCTCTGTCTCTCTCTGTCTTTCCCTCTCTCTCTATAACTCTGCCTTTCAAATAAATAAACTTTTAAAATAAATAAAGTGAAATAGTTTAAAAAAAAAAAAAAAAACTCATGCTGTAAAAATCTGACGTAGCCAAAAGTTGGCAAGTGTTGGAAGTGGCTGCTGATTTCTAAGGTTGCTAAGCTGCTTCCTATTGGTCAGGGGATGTTCTGAAATGGGTCTGGGCTTTCCTCTGTGTGTGCATGCCCACGTGCATATGCATTTTGTTGTTGTTGTTAAATGCTGTGGATATAGGCATGCGTGCTTACTTCATGACAGTACTTGGCCAACCCTCTGGGGATTTGAACCCTCATCTCCCTGGGAGGGAGAGTGGCTGCTTTCCTCCCCAAGTTGGCTTTACCTCAGTCCCCTCCAGTGTGGACTGTTCTCCTTTCTCTCATCAGAGTTGGAAGAAACCCTTGCATAAAAACGTATGCATTATGCCTCAATAAAGCTGCGTTTTAAAAAAAGAAAACACCCTGATAAATAGACTTCCTCACCATTATGTGAATACTCTAAATGGTTTCTGAAAAGATCTCTGAGTGTTTTGGTTTGGGTGTGCATTCTTGGATTGTTTCTGTCATTGTTTTTGTGTGTGGCATTGATAGAGAAACCTCATAATGCAGTGTTATTGTAACGCACGCACGCAGCATTTAGAAGGGATCTACTTCCTCCTCCCCTGGCGTTGATTTTTCCTGCCTTTTCCTGGTACTTCAGCGTCAAGTCTCAGGCATGCTCCCAGGGTAATTGTTGATTAAGTGCTGCACATCCCGCGATGATTATGAGAAGATTACTGTATTCAGCTGTTAATCTTGCGAGTGTCAAATATTTTACTTTAATGGTATCTTTATTATTATTATTATTCATAGCTCTTTCTGTTTGAGTAATGCAATCAAGCAAAATAAAGGTAATGGCACAGATTTGGCATTTTAGGAATAATTCCTTGTCTCCAAATGGAAAGTGCCATCTGCAGGCCATCCTCAGATGTCTACTGAGATCCACACAGAGGGGATTAGGAGTATTTTAGGTTTCTTTGGTTGCAAGTAACAGAAAGCAACTAGCTTAGGAAGAAATAAATTCGTAGAGAGCTCTTGAAGGCAACACAGAGGGTCTCTCAGGACCCTGTGGCAGGTGTGTTAGCTGGAAGTTCTCAGGACAGGATACTGGAGGGCTGCCAAGGAGTAGGGTTGGGGTTGGGGTTGGGGTTGGGGTTGGGGTTGGGGGTAGGGGGGTAGGGTTAGGCTCAAGCCAGTGCCTGGGCCTTCTCTCTGCCTTTTTCTGTGTGTCCCTCTTGTTTGTCCGGGTGCTGTGCACCGATGGGGCCCTGTTCGTACATTCCTGTGTGTGAGAGAGACTCCAGCCTCTCCTCCAGCCGTCAGTGGCCACGTCCAGTCTTCTCTAGAATACCGGACACCGTGTCGGAGGACGTCAACCCTGAGGGCAAGAACGTGTTTGAAGTCAGTTCCGAAACACTGTTCGCAGTCCACTGCCGGTCACTTAGCCAGGTGGGTGGTGTGGACAATTCCGGCTGCTGCCTCCAGAGCACCAGCAGACTCTCTGGGTCTTCCCTGAGACACTGATGTCTCCACTTTGCACACGGGGAAACCGCGGTTTGGGAGTAATGCATCCTGGGATATCACACAGCCAGAGAGCAGAAGGCTGGGTCACTTCTTCTGATGGCCCCCAAATGTGGGACACAGCCCCCACCGTGTCTCTCCTCCACCGGCCGTGGTAGAGTTAGGCTGCATTTCCTTGTAGCAGCAGCTGTCACGGGGCTGTGTACGGGGGTCAGTAGGTAGGTAGTTCACAGGCAAGTGGCTGGGAGAACTTGGCCCGAAGCCGAACATTTGCCGAGAATAATCTTGCGCATGCTCAGGAGGACTGAAGCTTGGCCCGGACTTTCTAAGCAGAGACCCTGGAGTCCCTTGAAATGCTAGGGTTGGACAGGAGGCCATCCGGAAGCAGTACCATCGTTTTCTGAGCACAGAGAGCGTCGCTGGGATGGAGCTCCGTCTGGCCCAGGCGCTGTCATCCCCTCCGTATCACTCAGAGAACGCTGATGTCAGCGATGTGGGGGTTGGTGCTAATTGGAAAATTGAGGCTTATCAGAGTCACTGCTAACTCACAAAATCACGGAGCAGGGAAATCGCTGCAATTTTTTCAAGAGTGATTATTGTGGGTGGTGAGTATTGAATGAGGTGTGGAGAAGAAAATCCAACTGTGGAGATGGCTCTGCAGCGGAAAGCACGGGGCCGGGTGTCAGGGTCCTGAGAGCCCGGCCTAGCCGCATTCCCCACCCATCTGGGGGACCCCAGACATTCTCTGCCTTCCCCGCACCATTCAAGGCCTCTCTCCATTTCTTTATGATGTGAAAAAAAATCATGAAGTACAAAAACATAGACAAGGTGGGCATCCCTAATCTGAAAAGCCAAAGTGCAAAATGCTCCAAAATGTATAACTCTTTTTTTAAAAAACTTTATTTGAGAAGCTGGGATGAGAGAACAGGCAAGCGAGCACTCACTCTGCTGGTTCACTCCCCAGATGGTCAGGGCTGGGGTCAAAGCTAGACCCCAGGAACACAATGCAGATCTCCCGTGTGGGTAGCAGGAATCCCCTTGTTTGAGCCATCACCACTGCCTTCCAGAGTCTGCATTGGCAGGAAGCTAGAGTCAGGAGCCAAAGCCAAACATTGAACCCTGGTATGGGAAGAAAATGTCATAACCACTAGGCAACATGCCTGCCCCCTGCAAAACTTTCTGCACATCATGCTAGCACTCAAAAAAGTTTCAGAGTTTGATTTCAGGTTTTGAGATTAGGGATGCCCAACCAGTAAAGTCTATGCACATATTCCAAAATTTGAAAAACTCTGAAATCATCCTAAGCATTTCAATTGCAAGATACTCAACCTCTATAGGGAAAAGTAAGTCATTCTCCTATCGAAGAAATACAGTCCTTCGTTCTAACCCCCAGAGGCCACCGTGGCCAGTTTCTGATACATGATTGCAAGCTGAGGCCTGATGTAGGACTGGCTGGGAGTGCATCTTCCCAAATAGGCGTGTTCTACCCGCATTGTTCATTCTTTTTGTTTGTTTTTGGTCTTGAAGATTGCTCTGTATGGGTGCCTGTGGGCTCTGGAGCATTTTAACCTGTGGATGTACCACTCACATTAAAGCGGATCTGATAGGGTACGTTCTGCAAACAGTGTTGCAGTCAACACTCCTGGGCACCTGTCTTTGCAGCAATGTCTTCACCAGTCTTGTTAGTTGAAAAGTTGCTGTTATTTATTGCCTTTGCTGAGTGAGTTTGAAGGCTGCTCGTGTTTCTTTTTCTGTGTGTTTTCTCTCTGTGCTCATTTTTCCCCTATGGAATTGCTCTTTTTTCTTGCAGCATCTCCTTCTCCAAAGAGGAGATGATCTGAGCGCTCGTCAGTCTGTTTTGCCAGTTGGGGACAAAGATCTGACAGATACTGGCTGAGATCCATCGTGTGTCTGTGGAGAAGGCAGGATGCTCATCCGAGGCCCCATACCAGCTGTGGGGGCTGACTCGGTTTACCACTCCTCCCCTTCCCTGGGTTGTCCAGGAGGGGCCACGCCAGATTCCTCCCCAAGCTTCATACTTAGCCTGTTGACACCCAGCACAGGGAGATGTCTGCTACACAGAGCAAGGGCTAGGCCACTGGATGCTGGGTGAACGAGAGGAAGAACGTGGCCTCACAGGAGAAGACTGTATTTGGAACTAAGCGTCTAGACATCAGCCTGAGTTCAGATCCTCTTGGCTCCAGGATTTACAACCCTCGTGAGCTTCTCGAGCTCCGTTCCCTCATTTATAAAATAGGAATAAGAAGAGTAGGATTGCAAGGTTGTTGCCTTGGGAAATCAAAGGAACAGATACTCAATGTAGCGCATGGTAGGTTTCCAGTTATTGGTTGCTTCCAGCATTTGTATTGTTATTGTCATTGTCACTGTTGCCATCACCACAAATAAAATAAATGACAGCAGGGCCATGGGCTGTACCCATTGATTCAGGAGGTGGCCTTTATGCAGTTCGGTCTGGAAGTCCACATCTTTGCAATCAAAGCTTCTTTGCATCTATGTCGATTTCATTTGCCTTGTGACTATCATTTCCTTTCAGGCCTTGTCGCTCTGTTGCTAGACATAGTACATAAATCCCTTCCAGTTTGCCAGCCTTGAAAAGAGAGGCTGACTTGAAAGTGCTGTACTTGAATTCTAAATGGGGAAGATGTAAAAAGTACCCCTTCTCTCGCTCCCCAGGAAACCTGAGGGACAGAAAATAGATCTTTCTCTCCGGATCCCTTAAACCCCAGCTTAGGAAATTAACAAAGGAAGATAAATAGAGTGAAATAAGACTCGCAAGGAAGGGATGGGAGTCTCCTAATTGATTCCCACCAAGCTGCTGGTTATTTACAACTCGGAAAATTGCCTGCTTGCAAGATAGCAATTCAGCTCCGTGGTTCCGCCGGCTTCGCGGGAAACATTCCCTGCTCCTTGCTGAAAAAGCACCGAGGGAGGAGGAGAGTGGGGTGAATTACTTCTAACTGTTTAACACCATCTCATTCATGGATTTTTGCCTCCCCCCGCTCCAGTCTCTTTTTCAGTATATAATTGTTCATTTTAAATGTTCATGTTTGCGAATGCTGGGTGTATGTTAATTACCAGCAGCCTACAATTACGCTGTCTGTCTGTCATTTGTGTGGCGGCGAGGGTGGTAAGCTAGCACTTCCAATAGCAAGGTTTTCATTTATAATCTCCCACCCAAACCATTTTGAAATTGATACATTTCACTCACAGTGTTGATGTGGAGGAGCAAACACATCGCTATTGATACTCATGATCCAGCTTGAAGCTGAGAAGTGCCGCTGTGCTCCCACCGAAAGATAGGTAGGGTTTAGGTTTATTCATTGAACACACAACCACCTGTTGAACATCCAAGAGGTGCTGCAAGCCATGTGCCTGGATAAGAGAAACAGAAGTACAATATCCCGCAGCTCTCTGGGCAAGGGAAAGGACTGCCCAGGTGGCCACTGAAGCCCCTGTGTGCCGAGTGGCAGTGAGTGTGCAGGCCCTCGCCTGCTGCTTGTTCTCCCATCAGCAGCACCATATTAGTGAGGACCATGTTAACAAGTTAGAAGCCACTGGTAACTGTAGGTGCTGTTTCTCATTTCAGCGCCACTTTGTGATATTGGCAGTTGAGATATACTGGGAAAACATGACAATTTGAAGAGTATCAGATTAGTTCCAGGTGTCCCAGAACCCGTGTGCAGATTAAATTGGAAGTGTATCAAGTGGAGCCCATCCAGCAATAGGGCTGGGGTTGCGAGACATGTTCATGAACACAGTTCGAAAGGGGAGCGATGCTTCCTGAGGTTGGGCTTAGTGCTGGGGCTGAGTATTCAGGGTTAGGAACTCAGGTTAGGAGAGCAACTCCTTAGAGGAGATTAGATTTGGGGGAAGTTGGGCAGTTGGAAATACACTGACATTAAAAAAAGCACCAAGAATATTGTTGAGTTCCCAATCTTTATTCGGCTGGAGTATGAGCAAGATGGAAGCCCTGTGGTTGTGGGGTTACATTTCATGGGAGAAACACGGCAGGCAGGCAGGCAGGCAGATGAGCAGGTCTGATATAACATGCTGCACTGCGGTATCGTATGCTGAGGAGTGCTACAGAGAATTATGAAGTGGGGTAAAGAAGTAGCACAACCACGGTCCTACCTAGCGTAGTCCTTAGTGTAGCTGCTTTGCTAGTTCTTCCCAGCAGGAGGAAAAAGCATTCATGAGACAGGAGGTCAGTTGTTTTTCCATCAAGGCTTTTATTTAGAGATGATTGCAGATTTATGTGTATGTATAAAAAACAGTGCAGAGAGACACTGTGTACCCGTTACTCAGTTTATCCCCAGCAATCTGCTAATTCTGTAACTGTAACTGTTCACTTCAGGAATATTATATAAATGAAATCATGGTATATACAACCTTATGCATCTACTGTTTTCACTCCATGCAGTCCTCTGGGATTCATCCAGGTTGTTGCGCATGCATATTTCTTACTCTCCAAGTAGTATTCCGTTGTATGGGATGCCCAGGATTGCAATGGCTGGTTTGTAAGATAGCTGCAGGTGTAATTTTTTGTTAACCACCAAACTGTTTTGCAGAATTGCATCACTATTTTACATCCCCACCAGTAATGTTTGAGTGATTCAGTTTTCTCTGTATCCTTGTTTCCTTGTTGCTTGTTGTCACTTTTTTTTTTTAAGATGTATTTATTCATTTGAAAGTCAGAGTTACACAGAGAGAGGAGAGGCAGAGAGGGGGGGGGGGTCTTCCTTCCGATGGTTCACTCCCCACTTGGCCACAGTGGCGGGAGCTGCACTGATCCAGAGCCAGGAGTCAGGAGCCAGGAGCTTCTTATGAGTCTGCCACGTGGGTGCAGGGGCCTAAGGGCTTGGGCCATCTTCTACTGATTTCCCAGGCCATATCAGGGAGCTGGATTCGAAGTGGAGCAGCTAGATCTTAAACCGGCACCCATATGGAATGCCAACCCTTCAGGCCAAGGTGTTAACCCGCTGTGCCACAGTGCCAGCCCCTGTTGTCACTTTTTTTTTTTTTAATTTTAGCCATTATAAAAGTATACAGTGATGTCTCATTGTGGTTTTAATTTGAATTTCTTGAATGGAAATGGTGTTGTAGGTCTTTATTTGCATGTGCTTATTTGCCCTCTGTATAATCTCTTAAGTGAAAAGCCTGTTCATGTCCTTTTTCTCATTTTCTAGTTGGATTTTCTCATTTTCTAGTTGGATTTTTTCCCCAGAAGTGTTTACAATTCTTCATATATGCTTAATGCTAGTCCTTTGTCAGATATGGTTTATAAATATTTTCTCCCAGTCTGTGGCTTACCTTTTCATCATTTCAGTGGGATCTTTTACAAAGCAAAGAATCTTTTTAATTTTAATGATCTAATTATCAATTATTTTGTCACTTCAAAACTTTGCCTAGTTTTAGATCACAAGATTTTCTCTTAAAAGTTTTATGTGTAAATGTAAGTCTAATCTGTGGTTTGGGTTAATTTTCTTTGCATAAGAGGTGAGAATTGGAGCGAAGTTAAGTTTTAGCCATTGGTACTCAGTTGTTTCAGCTAAGTCTATTTAATACAAAAATCAGACATCGTTGTGTGGCTCCATTTCTAGATCCTCTGCTCTCCTCCAATACCACACAGCCTTGATTATTATTGCTATAGTAAGTCTTCAAATTGGGTAAATTAATTCCTCCAACCATTTTATTTTCAAAATTTTTTCAGTTATTTTAGTTCCTTTGCCTTTCCATATACAAGGGGCCTTCAACAAGGACATGGAAAATGAATACTATGAAGAAACTGCATGCATTTAAAAAAATCTGCATCAAAATAAACTCATTTTAAATTTAAACTCATTTTAAACTCATTTTTCCATCATATATTTTATATATATATATATTTTATTGAAGACTTACTTTATTCTGAAAGGCAGAGGGACAGAGAGAGGGAAAGATGGGGAGAGGGAAAGCTCTTTCATCTGCTGGTTCACTTCCCCAGTGGCCACAAAAGCCTGGACTGGGCCAGGCTGAAGCCGGGAGCCTGGAACTCCATCTGAGTCTCCCACAAGGGTGGCAGGGGCCCGAGCACTTGGACCGTCTTCCACTGCTTTCCCAGGTGCATTAGCAGGGAGATGAGTCTGAAGCAGAGCAGCCATGACTGCCAGCTTAGCCCACTGGGCCACTAATCTGGCCCTGTCCCTCCTCCATTTTAATGTGATATCGTTTGTGTTCACAAAGTACCTTGCTGTGGTTTTGATGGGAGTTGTGTTAAACCTGTATGTCAGTTTGGGGACAGATATATCATTACCTTATTGAGTCTTCCAATCCATAAATGTGGTGTGTTTCTTCATTTATTCAAATCTTACGTAATTTTTTCATGAGCATTTTATAGTTTTCTCCATATGCCTTACACATGTTTTGTTAGATTTACACTAAACATCTCCCCTTTTTGAGCAACTATGAGTGAGATCTTTTTTTAAAAGTTTGATGTGCACTTTGTCCATTACTAGCGTGTAGGAAGAGAATGGGTTGTGTATCTGGTGTGCTGAGACCTTGCTAAATGCACTCACAGCAAAGTTCTGGGATGTTTGTGTGTGTGTGTGGCTTTCTGCATGGTCAGTCTCCAAATAGCGGCAGTTTTATTTCTTCCTTTGGATCTGTAGGCTTTTTAATACATTTTCTTGTCATATTGTACTGGCGAGAACTTCCAGCACTGTGTTAAATAAGAGTGATGAGAGCAGACATCCTGTGCTTTGTTCCTGGCCAGTGGAAGAAAGCATTCCACCTTTTCTCTTCAATGTGATATCAGCTGCTGGGCTGTTATGGATGCTCTTTGACCAGTTGGGGAAATTCCCTTCTGTTCCTAGTTTGCTGGTCACGATCGGTTGTTACGATTTTGTCAACAGCTTTTCCTTTATCAGTTGTGTGATCACGTGATGTTTCTTCTGTTGTCTGTTGATAGTGGTGGATTACATGGACTTTTTTTTTTAATTGAACTGACCTTGCATCCTTGGAATCTACTCCACGGAGTCATGGTATATAATTTTATGTATGTATTCCTAAGTTACAGTTGCTAATGTTTTATTAAGGATCTGTGTGTCTGCATTCATAACGCTCTATCGTTTGCCCATTTTTGTACTGTCTTCAACCTGTCTGCCTGCTCCTCCCCACCTTCCCTCGTGTTGTGTTCATTCCCGGTGGAATAGCCAGAGGTTTCAGTTGTACTTAGCACAGAGAAAGCCCATCTACTCTATTTCCCTGGAAGCAGAAGGCCTTCAGAGGGTCCACTTTTTAAGGAGCTCTAGAATCTGCTACCGAAAGAAAAGAAAATTCTGAATCTGTGTCTTCTGAATGAAGCGAATTTCTCGAGGTTACCACAGTTTGTCTTGCTTGATTCTAAAAGCAGAGCCGAGAGACCAGGCAAAGAGGTGCAGCCACATGATCTCATCCCACCGCTTCCTGGCCTTTGTCAGAGGCAAGAACCTGGTAATGGCCACCAGCTCTTATTCGAGACAACAGAGTAATTGAAATGGCATTTTCTGTAAGCTGTTGGTAATACCAGACGTTCACAGAAAGGCACTCTAAGCACTGCTGCGCGCTGTCGGTTGCTTGTCACAGGTCTTTGCTAAATGATTGTGTGTCAGAGGGGCCCTAAAGCCGCGGCCAAGGGGATGTTTGTCTCCTGCAGAATGCTGACGGGTGATGATGCCTGGCGGAGAGGCTGGGTTCACGGGAAGACCGACGGGAGGCTCCCTGTGGGCCAGAAGAGCTTGTCAGTGGTGTGCACTTGGCGTCGGGTAGATCCAGGAGTCAGAGTGCACTGCTTGGCGGTCAGAAGGTGGAATTCATCATAAAATAGAACTTTTTAAGGATTAGGACTCGGGCCTGCCACCGAGCCCACCAGGCCAGCACACCAGTGGCTGTTTCCATGGCTACAGTATTTTAAAGCGAGGGAGAAAGGACGTTAGGCCATCCCTTTAGGATAGAGACTCAGCTTCTAGTCAACACATGCAAACTGGGGACAAATGGCCAGGAGCTCCCTTCTCCTGGCTTCTTGTTACGTCCCTGTAGTCCCTGGGCAGATGCTGGACACTGCTCTCAGAGGCTCCTTCCAGTTCCCGTGTCTGATCACTCTCATGGCCATGAGCAGGCTCTCAGTAGGGACAGCCTGCGGGACGGGCCGCTATGGATAGGTGCTCCTCCCCAGCTGAGAGCCAGGGGTCTAGGGACTGCACCCAAGAAAAGAACACATCGTGAAAGCAAAGCTTACAAATCTCAGCCTTGGACAGTGCCACCAGCGCTGGCCCTGCCAGTCCTTAGCTATATGGCCTCGGGCAAAAGAGCTCTTAGCCTGTCTAGGCTTCTTTTCCCCCAGATAAGGGAGTCATGATGCGTCTCTGCCTTAGTTTCTTGCTATAATGCAGTAGCATAAGCTTTGAGCAACACAGATTTGGCGTCCTACAGTTTGGGAGGTCAGAAGTCCAAGTGGGTCTTGTGGGGCCAAAATCACAGCATTGGCACCCTGCAGTCCCTTTGGGGGTCTCCAGGGGAGAACCTGCTTTCTCATCTCTCCCACCTCCTGCAGGCCACCTGCTTTCTTGGGCTTTTTTTTTTTTTTTTTTTAAGATTTATTTATTTATTTGAAAGTGCACAGAGAGAGAGAGAGAGAGATCTTCCATCTGCTGGTTCACTCCCCAGTTGGCCACAATGGCCGGAGCTGCACTGATCCAAAGCCAGGAGTTTCTTCTGGGTCTCCCATGCGGGTGCAGGGGCCCAAGCACTGGGGCCATCTTCTACTGCTTTCCCAGGCCACAGCAGAGAGCTGGATGGGAAGTGGAGCAGCCAGGACTCAAACCAGCACCCATATGGGATGCGGGTGCTTCAGGCCAGGGTGTTAACCTGTTGCGCCACAGCACCGGCCCCTTCTTGGGCTCTTGTTCCCTTCCTTCTTCACCGTCGGCAACAAGGCCAGTTCCTCTCACAGGAAGTCACTGAAAGTCTACTGAGCTCCCTCTGCCCTTCAGTTGTTTGTTTAACATTTATTTATTTAAGACAGAGAGAGGTCTCTGTCCTCCATCTGCTGGTTCATCCCCAAATGGCAGCAATAGCTGAGGCTGGACCAGGCCAAAGCCAGAGCCCAGAGCTTCTTCTGGGTCTCCTACATGGGTGCAGGGACCCAAGCACTTGGGCCATGCTGCTTTCCCAGGTGCATTGTAGGGAGCTGGGTTAGAAGTGGAGCAGCTGGGACTTGAACCAGTGCCCATATGGGATGCCAGCACTACAGGTGGAGGCTTAACCTTCTCTGCCACAGCGCCGGCCCATTTCCGCCCTTCACTTGTGAGTACCCTGTGGCTCCTCAGGACCCACTCACTCTACCCAGAAGTCCCCTGATCGTAATTCCGTCTGCAGCCTTCGTCCCCTGGCACTGCATAACCTCACACATTCACAGTTACTGGTGATGAAGGCGTGAGCATCCTGGAGGCAGATACTTCCTGGCGCCAGAGCCCCTCCGGCTGAAACTTCCTGCAGTTGCAAAGACCTGTGGCCCCCGGAGTGCTGTCCTCTCTTGGAAACCTCTGCTGACCACTCCCAAGAGTTGCTGGTGCCGCTTGGTGCCAACATAAGCCCCTCCCTCACACAGGCGTGTGTCTGGCCTTTAAGTGGCGAGCCTATCTTCTGGATTTCTTGTGATTTCAAAGAAATCTGGCACCAGCGTGGAGGCCACCAATCAGCGAGGGAATCAATAGG
This sequence comes from Oryctolagus cuniculus, assembly GCF_964237555.1. Lineage (NCBI taxonomy): Eukaryota > Metazoa > Chordata > Mammalia > Lagomorpha > Leporidae > Oryctolagus > Oryctolagus cuniculus. Next base: position 34,916,052 of record NC_091451.1, on the reverse strand, counting down.
CCACAAGGTTCTCATAGAGCCTGGTTTCAAAGGTTCTTCTCCATGGTGAAGTGTTCAAAAACAACAGCTATCACGTTCTACTCTTATCTTCCTGCCCATTTACTTTAGCTAATATTTGCAAGTACCTACCATGGACCCAGGAGTTGCATAGAAATGCAGCTCATGCTGTTAGGGAGTGGTCAGCAGAGAGAGAGAGAGAGAGAGAGACAGACAGACAGACAGACAACTGATGACTGTAGTTTAAGGCGTAAAGTTACTCATATCATCTAGGAGTACGTAAAATGCCACCGAAGGTCAGAGGTAGATGACTGCTTGCAGAGAGAACGGGAACCTACACAGAGTGGGTGAGATGTGAGTTGGGGCTCACAGTGAGTAGATTTCAATAGCAGGTGGGGTGACACCACTGGCAGCAAGGACTTGGAACAGCTAAGGCAGGCAAGCAGCCCTGTTCAAGGTGGGCACTGCACCGAGGCGTGCAGGGCTCAGCTGGGGAAAGTGGTTCTTCCCACCCAGTCACCCCTGCTCAAGCCTTGGACAATAACTGTCTTCTCTCTCGAATAAGTCTCACCACTTAACATTTTTCCTTTGTCTTTACCTGAAGTAGGCCTTGAGCGTTCCCTCATGCAATTGCGCACTTGAATTATGTCTTCAAAATGTGATTGCTTATGTTGGGGCTTGAACTGTACCCTCCGTCCAAATACGTTGAAGTCTTCCCTCCTCCAGTTCCTGTGAAGGGGACCTTCTCTGCAAAAGGGCCTTCGCAGATGTAATCCAGCTAAGATGAGGTCATTTGTGGGTGACCTAATCTAATATGAATGATTTCCTTATAAGAAGAGGGAAACTTGCCCAGTGACTCACAGAGAAGAAGGCCGTGTGTCAGTAGAGGCAGAGATGGGAGGAATAAAGCCCCAAGCCGAGCAATGCCAAGGACTGACACCCACCCCCAGGAGAGGCAAGGAGGGTTCTCTCCTACAGGTTTCAGAGGGAGCATGGCCCTGCCCAAGTCCTGGACTTTGGACTTCTGTCCTACAAAGCTATGATTAATAGCTGCTATTTTAAGCCCCTTGGTTTGCAGTACTTGTTAGGGTAGCCCTGGATACTAACATACCTAATATGCACCAGGCCTTGACTTCAGGGATCTTGATTTGGATTCTATCAGATAGCCTGACTCTGTCAGGGAGGTTCAGATGTGCCTGTTGAAGTCCTACCAATAGCTATTAGGTCATCTTCTTTGGGGCAGTGGGGGGAGGAGTGGGGCATCTGATCCTTGGACAGGGAACACCTTGGTTTTCTTTCCTTTTTTTTTTTTTTAAGATTTATTTATTTATTTATTTATTTGAAATTCAGAGTTACATGGAGAGAGGAGAGGCAGAGAGAGAGAGGTCTTCCATCTGCTGGTTCACTCCCCAGTTGGCCACAATGGCGGGAGCTACACCTATCCAAAGCCAAGAGCCAGGAGTTTCTTCTAGGTCTCCAACGTGCGTGCTGGGGCCCGAGCACTTGGGCCATCCTCTTCTGCTCACCCAGGCCATAGTAGAGAGTTGGTTCGGAAGCAGTGCAGCCGGGACTCGAACCAGCACCCATATGGGATGTTGGCACTGCAGGCAGCGGCTTCACCAGCTATGCCACAGCGCCGGCCCTGGCACCTTTGTTTTCTGATCGGTGGGCAGAGGTCTCTGGATCTGATTGAAGGACATAACCTGTGCCCTGCTGAGGGAGGACAGCCTGTTTCTGATTCTCCCAGGGATTCCCTGGTGCAGACAGCTGTGACGCATCTCACTAGAAAAGGGAGATTTGGGCGTGGGTGTTGTGGCACAGCGGGTTAAGCTACCACGTTGGACACCCCTGTGGCATATTGGAGTGCCTGGGATTGAGTTGTGCTTCCACCTCAGCTTCTGGCTTCCTGCTAATGTGCCTGGGAAGTGGCAGATGATGGCTCAAGCACTTGGGTCCCTGCCCCCTTGAGGAAGAACCAGATGGAGCTCCAGGCCCTGGGCTTCAGCCTGGCCCAGCCCCAGCTGCTGCAGGCCTTTGGGGAGTGAACCAGTGGATGGAGATTCCTCTCTTTCTCTGTGGCTCTGCCATTCCCGTAAATAAAAATGAATAAATAAATATTCAGAAATCAGGGAGCTAGCCTGAACTCACAGGTCTTGAGGCCAAGGGACTTACGGTTTTTTATTTCAACTCCTCCTCTTGATGGGATTAACTGTTCTAGGGAGCCTTGTATGACTAGTCCAAGAGCACGGTGCTAGGAGCAGAGTCGGCGCTGGCGCTCAGATCCTGAACCCCACCTCCAGACTGCTGAGATTTCTAGGGATACCAAATCCTGTGGTTCTCATCTGAGTTTCTTCTGGGTCCAGAATTTTAACTTAAACCATTGACTATTATGATATGTTTACTGGGGTAAAAAGAGATTTTAAAAGCAAGAAGAACATATTGGCCCTCAGGAAAGGGATTAGAAGAATGATTAAGCTTACATGATTTTTCCAGAAAATCCCTGGTAGCTTTACTATGTGTCATTGAAAAATAATTTTCCCCCAGTGGAAAACGGTTTCACCGTTCCTGACTCATCACACTCAGGTATCACAGAGGAGAGAATTCCTAAAATCTGCAGCCGTTACGTGACCCGAAACGCCACCTAGTTAGCCTTATCCTGACTACCCTGTCCTGCTGGGTAAAACAGAGCAACTCACGTTGATTGAATTAGATTTGCGCTCTGCAGACTTGCTTGAAAACGTGGGTGCCGAATGCTGCCTGGGTGGATCGCGGCTGCGGCGGGGCGTGCGCAGTGTCATGGTGGCTTTAGATCAATATTGCTCCTGAGGACTCCCCAGGATGTCATCAGCAAGGCACACAGCGCACAGGAGCATCCTTTGTGTCGGGTGCCCGCACATGCAGTTTCCATCGCGAAGGCATAAAGGAGACCCGAGGAGGAATCATCTTGCTTGGCGGCACACACTGAAAGGAAGGGGGAGGACGTAGCTATTTTTTTGTTGTTACTGTTATTGTTTCTTGGGTGGCTCCAACAAAGAAAAGCAATGTGCCTTTCGAGTGTCTCTCGGTGCAAATGCTTCCTGTCCCCAGGGATCAGTGTCCTGCCAATTTGAGTTGGCCAAGGTGGCTTTAGCAGTATTGCAAAATTATCATTGCCATGCTGGGCACTGGACATGAGCCTCTCCGAGAAATGGACCCTCTTCCTTTTCTTGTCTCGCTTCATCAAGTGTTGTCGTTGCTGGTGCACTGTCTCTTTAGCAAACTCTCACCCAGGAATGGGGCTGCCTCGTCCAGGGCCGTGGAGCAGAAGACTTGTGCTGACGCTGATACGTGGGACCTGGGAACCGGCCTTGAAAGGGAGTTTGCACCGCACTCAGCAGCTCACATTACTTCTGCAGAGATGTGTTCCTTCAGCCCTGCATGGCACAGATACAGTTAATCATGCCTCGGGACCTCTATTGTATAATCCAGCCTGGTTATATATAATTAGGGGTCCTGTTTTTTCTTGCTCTAGTTTACATCGATTGAAACGGGAATAGAAGGTAGCAAGAGTTCATAGTCTCCTGAGATAGGTGAGGCAGTGATTTCATTGATAAGAAAAGCACATGGGATCCACTGGATGTCAGTAATGCTGGATGCCGGATGAACTGTGTCTCTGAGAACAGGTTGTGTTTGAAGAATATAAAATGAGTTGCAGACACATCTATCATCCTACAGATGCACAGCTTGAAAGAGCTAACTTTGAGAGTCTGGCTTGGAGGATCCCCTGGTTTCTGCCTCTTGTCATGAGCTGGCCAGAAACTGCAGTAGCAGATAAGGAAGAGTGAGTGCAAGGAAGGCATGAGTTTTATGGCTCCTGCACAGAGGTAGCTCCTGTGAATTTTTCCAGCCTGGGCCCTGATAACAATGAGGAAACTTTACACCCTATGGACAGGTAGCATTCTTGGGACTTAGGTCCATGCTTTCCTATGAAGGTGGAGCTTACCTGTCCCTGAGGTCATGGCTGCTGGCACCTGCTTCTGTCTTACACACCGACCCGTTCTTACAGATGTCAAGTCCATAGCTACAACTTGCTGCCCTTGAGCCAGTCTGTTTGAAAAGATCTAGAAATCAGTTACCCCTTTGCTGCCCCACATCCTCCGTGTGCGCCAGCTCAGAGGCCCCCTTGGGGCAGGTGCCACGCAGAGTGCCAGATGGCAGTGGGCAGCTGTGTGGTTGTTGCCTCTCCCTTCTCCAAGGCAAAGCTCCTGTGTCTGACCCTCACAGAGTTCTGTAGGTCCCTGGATGGGGCCTTCTGCAGAGTAGCTGGGACCCACCTTCCACTTTTTAACAAACTCTGGTCCATGGGACGGAAGGGTTCACCCTGGCCTCTCTGAATGTGCTTGGCTGTACCACCAGGCAGATCAGATCAAATCTGCACTCTGCCCTTCCTAGCATTCAGGGTCTCCTAGCTTGTCAGCTCCTGCCATCTCCGTGCTGGGCTGCTCTTGACTCCCAGAATTCCATGTGACCAGTGCTGATAATAAGCTATGCTAATGTCTCCTTTGACAAAGCCAAAGACAAAGTTGTCACAAATACTTCCTGTCAAGCAAGTTCTAACACCAAATGGGGTTGGGGTCATTTTGATTCTGCTCTTTATAGTTTTCTTATTTTTTTCCCCAAATTTTCCACCATGAACATGAACTTTTTTTCTTTAATTGAAAAGAAAAAAATTATTTAAAAATAGCAGTTTGGGACAAAGAAAAGCAACTCATCCTTTTTGTTCAATAGAACAACAACAACAACAACTCCCGAAGTAAATCAATGCAAAAACATTCTCATCAAGTAATAAATGGCCTTTCACAGGTGAGGCGGAATGGGACATTATCATTATTATCATGAGCCTCAAGCCCTGATACTTCCACGGAGCTGCTGGGTTTGCGCTCTCCGGTAGACACCATGGGGATTTATTACAGGGTTGTTGCAAGGCTCAAATGAGAAAATAGATGTGAAAGTACTTTATAAATGGAAGCTATTATTTTCAGTAAGAAGCAGAGAAATTTTCATCCACATTGAGAGACAAGGCGGAACACTGTAAGGATAGTGCTACAGCTCAATCTAGAGAAAGAGGTGGCCTCAACTATCAAAGAATTGAAGTCCTTGAATTCATTTAATATGTACAGAGCCTGCCACGTGGCTGGCATGGATGTGGTGCTTGGAATTCATCAGTGAAGAAAAAACAGATCTACATCCCTGCGCCTGTGAAACCTGATGAGGAAAAGAGATGAGAAGCTGTAAATATAATAAATTGAAAAGATGAAGTTGTCAGAATAACAGTTAACAGTAGCTAGCAATTAAATGTTGCTTATTGCATGCTAGTCATGTTCTAACCCCTTTATGTATACTTTATCCACACACCTTGAAAGGTAGATAATATCAACTCTACTGGGAGAACGGGATGGCGGATGTGAGTTGTAGAGGTGATGGAACTGGGCAGAGAAACAGCAAGGGCTGGGTAACCATGCGTTTGGAGACATTTTCCAAGTTCGCTGTGCTAGCTTTGTGGGAAATGCCTGGGACAAAGAGACAGTATCCCTGGGTGGATGCACTGATGGTCTTCGTGGACAGATCAACAGATACTCAGACATATAGGCAAACCACATGGTAACCTAGGTTTCCTAAGAGAGCTCTTTGGTTGGTTTCCTAGGATAGCAGAAACACCACACTGGAAAAGCATTGGTTTCCATGACAGTTTGGACTGGTGGACGCGTGACACTGAGTGCCTTCCCTCTCCCAAGCATGGTGGTGACATACCCTCTGTGACTTAGCGTGTCTAGGAGCAGGAGGCCCATCAGCCATTCATTACTTTGCTTAGACTTTGGGCTGCAAGGCCGGGGCTTTGGCCACCCTGAGCTGATCTCCATCTGCCCCTGGTGCCATCCTTCTGCTCCCTCAGTGGCTGTGCTGTGGCTCTTGGAGGTGTCAGTCTTACCTCCTTTCATCTCATTGGCCTCGACGAGTGCCCCACTGGGGGACAACCATCAGCCCTTGCTTCCTGTGCCGTCTCACAGAGGGCCATCCACCCCTACATGGCAGAAAAGCAGCTGGGAAAATGCTTGCCTACTGAAGCAAAGCCCTTGGGATTTTGTTTCCTGCTGGTGAGGGGTCAGTAGAATTGGGTTCCTGCCTAGACAGTAGCACTTTGGCCTGTGCAGCCATCCACCTTCTCAACCAGATGTCGCTGCAGTGTGCACTTGGGCCAGGATGGAGCCCATGTGTCTTCTGGCAAATGCTCTCTTTCCTCCCTGTTATGTGATCCCATAGTCACCAGGATAGCAGGAGCAACCTTAACCCCATGCTCAGTCTTAGGGCTTAATAAATCGTCTTAGGCAGTAGGGTTGTTTCTTTAGGGTTATGCTTTCTCCGACTAGATCCTGGTCTACATCTGAGTTGTCTTCTATGTAGCTCAGTGGTCACGTGACGGGGATTGTCTTGGAGGATCTGCATGGTCACTCTGTTCGTCGCTGCAGCCAGTGTCTTCACTTCTTTTCCCTTAGACAAAGCAGCTGGTCCTGTGTGCCATCTGTTCCTTTCCCTACTTTGGGTCAGTTGAAGGACTCTCCTTTGTTGGGGCCATGGGGATCATTTTGGGTGCTTATGCAAGTCCTGGCCTTGTGCTAGGTTCTAGGGTGACTATCATTTCATCTCATCCTCAAAACAACCCATTTTATTATGGTTGAGGAAACCCAGGCATAGAGAAATAAAATGATCCCCCACCCCCAGGTACAGAGCTAGGAAGTAGTAACACAAAGACTGAAACCCAGATTTTGTTTGTTTGTTCGTTTGTTTCTGACCACCCCTAGGGACATCTGAATTAGGAAATAAATTTCTCCCAGGTGTTACATTAGCTCTGAGCACATTCTCTTTTGTAGGGAAATGAACCCAGCCTGTCTTCTAACCATGTCCTTTGGAAAACACTTAAATTATCCCCAGGTTCCTACAAGCCTAGCCTTTTTGTGCCTCCTGTAATTAGTCCAAAAGGAGCAGAATTGAAGATATTCTTCTAATAAAGTAAGAAATTGCCTTCTCTTCAAATCTGTGCTTTTTTTATCACCCTAAACAAATTGAAGATGATGAATTATTAAAATATGGCTCTATCTTACAGATTAGAAATGAAACAGAAATTACTTAAATTTACATTTTAAAACTGTTGAAATGGACCAGCAGGCCGTCCACATCTCCTGTGACCTTGTTAGTTTCCCAGACATTAGCAGCAGGTTTTCTTGACTAGACAAAAAGAAAGGTTCATAAGTTGATATCCACAAACATCTTGAGGCTCACTGATGAGTTTTGGAAGGTCTGATAAATCTCTAAAATTATATTCAAAACATGTGTCTCACTGAGCTTTGCTAATGGAAGATTCCAGATGACACTGTGACTGTTAGTTTTCTGTCTTGCATAACAAATGACTTCAAGCAGCAGTCTAACAGCACATTTCTGTGATCTCGGGTCAGGAGCCCGGGCCCAGCTTAATTAGATCTTGCATACGGGGTCAGCCGAGCTGCACTCGCTTCTGGAGCAAGGTTCCTGTGTTGACGCTCACGTGTTTGTTGGCTGAATTCAGTTCTTGCAGGTCCTCTGACTGAGGTCCCTGTTTTCTGGGTGACCGTCACCTGGAAGCTCTTCCTGGGTGCCTAAGTTCCCTCTGGTCCCTGCTGTATTGCCCCTCCCTGGCCCTCTGATAACTTAGAGGCCCAGACTGGTAGGACCTAGCCTGTGATATGATAAGGTAGTCCCGGGGGTCACTGTCACCACCTGTGCCAGTCTCAGGTTCCATCACACTCAAGAGGAAGGAGGTTGTTCAAGGTCACCATTCATTGGCATTTCTCAGCCACAGCCAACCCCTCAACATCTGGAGGAAGCTCAGCTCTGAAATCTTTGGGAACTACGTGATTGACGTCCTACACATTCTGCGTGAGTTCATGAACTAGCGCTAGTAGTTTCTTCCAGGCAAAGAAACCCAGCACAAGTAAATAGCAAGCAGTTGATCCACCGTATTTTATCTGATGGAGTAAATGCCATGAAGGGAGTCCAGCTGAGTCCAGCAGATGAAGATCTGAGCGAGAGAGACGAGCACATTCCAGGCTGTTGGGAACAAGATTCGCAGCAAACAGCTACCACGCATGTCAATGGAGCAGCCACATTCTGTCTGTGTTTTGAGCAATGGAGAGCCAGCCAGACCTTAAAACTCCTCATTCTTGGGGTGCCGAGGGATACCAGCATGTTGACCAAGATCATTCCTGTTTTATTTGGAGTCTAATTCAGGGTTTAGAAAAATGTTTGCAGTTGAACATGAGTGGGCCTGCAGCAGAACTGAATGGGCTGTCCCAGAGCTGCCTTTTCATCCGACTCCATTCACTTCGTGTGCTCATTTGCTGGGGCCACTGTAACGAAATACGACGGAGACACCCGGGCCATGTGGTCTTGAAGCCCTGTTGGTCAGGAGTCTGATACCGAGGCGCGGGCGGGGCCTGGCTTGCTCTGAAGGCTGAGCTGGGTTCCTTGGCTCACGCCAGCCTAACTGCAGTCTTGTGTGTTGTTTTCATCATGCTTCTCTGTGTCCGAGTTTCCCTCGGTTCTAAGGACACAGGTCATGTTGGATTGCTGGCACCGCTTCTCCGGCGTGATCACCGTGACTGATTACACCTGCAGTAGCCGAATGTCCAGGTGAGGGCAGGGGCTGAGGTACTGGTTAGGATTTCAACATGTGGGGGGGCCTGGCATACAGCAGCACACAGTGCAATCAAATACATAATGAAGAATAGTTTTGAGATTTCCCTGGTCGTCACACTCTTCTATCAAGGAAAGAAGTCCTGGTAGACCAGTGATCTGAAACAGGCAGATTTTCCTCCCATACATGCTCTCCCTCCCTCCTCACCTTTTAGAATTACTTTTGAAAATAAATCTGCTCTCGATTCTGCATCTAAAGTTGGTCCATTATAAACCTGTTCCTGGTGGTAGGACACCTGGCTGGAGGCCAGTGATCCGGCAGCTTCACCTGTACCTTAAGATTATAAAGGCGGCCGGCGCCGCGGCTCACTAGGCTAATCCTCCGCCTTGCGGCGCCGGCACACCGGGTTCTAGTCCCGGTCGGGGCGCCGGATTCTGTCCCGGTTGCCCCTCTTCCAGGCCAGCTCTCTGCTGTGGCCAGGGAGTGCAGTGGAGGATGGCCCAAGTGCTTGGGCCCTGCACCCCATGGGAGACCAGGAGAAGTACCTGGCTCCTGCCATCGGATCAGCGCGGTGCGCCGGCCGCAGCGGCCATTGGAGGGTGAACCAACGGCAAAAGGAAGACCTTTCTCTCTGTCTCTCTCTCTCACTGTCCACTCTGCCTGTCAAAAAAAAAAAAAAAAAGATTATAAAGGAAACAACTCTAAGCAAAGCTGGTGCATGCAGCTTCCCCAAGATTCAGTCTTCGAGAATACTTGATGGACTGGCATCCCAGTGACCTTGACGTCACACATAGTGCCAGCAGGGTGTTAGAACCTGCGTTTCCAGTAAACGGGATCCCAGAAGCATGAGCATGTGTGTGTGCAAGCAGGCTCCGAGCCAGGCGATGGGAGGGCAAGTTACAGACATTTATTAAGAAGCAAATTCCAAACTTGATCCAGTTCAAATATTGCTTCCATCACACCTTCATGGACCTCCTGCAGTGCTGTAGTGCTGTGTGCCTTCCTTCCGCAGTTGTCCCCCTGTTTTCTAGTACAGCAGTTACCCGTGTGCATATTTAACCTCCCCTAGCAGGTGATTGTAAGAGCCGGGGCATACTCAGTTTTCTGTAGCATAATATGTGATATACAGTAGGTACGTCTATCAGTTATTTTTATTATTGAAGATTTATTTACTTGAAAGAGAGGCCTCAAGATCTTCCACCTACTGGTTCACCTCCCAGTTGCCGACACTAGCCAGGAGCTCAGGCTGAGGCCAGGAGCCCAGAACTCCATCCAGGTGTCCTATGGCAGTGGCAGGGACCCAAGTACTTGGGTCATCACCTGCCACCTCCCAGGCACATTAGCAGGGAACTGGATTGAAAGCTGGGTAGCCGGGACTCAGATTGTCATTCTGATAGGGACGTGGGCGTCCCAAGCTGTGACTTTACCTGCTGCTCAACAGTGCCTACCCCACTACATTATCATTGAAGACCAAGTAACCTAAAAAATGTCACGTGGGCTTCACAGCGTTTGGGGCAGAAAAGATTATTTTGATATTTACTCTTTAGAGTTAACTTTTATTAAAGTTATGAAATCTAAAACCTTACCTTAGGCTTTTAAGAGCTGTTCACAGATCTCATTATTTTATTTATAAGTCTGGCAGTTTTTAACAGTCACTTTGAAGGGGCATTTCATTAATGTTTAGTCTAATTTGCAAACTTAGTTAATTAAACTCCTTTAAACATTTTAAACTGCAGTTGTAAAGGAAATCGAACTTATTAAATTTATAAGTACTCAATTGCCTGACTCAACAAACAACCTCCCGCAGCACTTAAGCAATTCTTATAAATCTAATTAAGCTGATAAGTATGTCACACCTTATGGTCTTCTAAATTTTTCTTGTACTATATGTGACCTTAGTGAAACTTCAACTAAAAATCAAAGTCTGAATGTTCTTCAGTCCACAGGCTGGTTTGTTATGCTAATAAACCGACTCTCTTAATTGTAACAAACACTTAAAATACTAGATCTGCATTGATTTCTTATGTAAAAATTTAATTTCCATAGATCCGATTTTCTTTCTTTTTTGCTTGTTTGTTTATTAAAAGGCAGAACAAGAGAGAGGGAGAGAGAGAGGTACAGAGACTGAGGGAAAGAGAGACCTTCCATCAGCTGGTTCACTCTCCAAATGCCTGCAACAGCCTGGGCTGAACCAGGCCAGAACCAGCAGCCCAGGACTCCAGCTCGGATCTCCCATGTGGGTGCAGTAGCCCAAGCGTTTGAGCTCCCTGGGTCCCTGCCACCCATGTGGGAGACCCAGATTGAGTTCCAGAGTCCTGGCTTCTGCCTGGCCCAGCCCTACTGTTGCATTTTGCAAGTGGCATTGTGTGCAGTTTGAGAATGAACTAACAGATGGGAAATCTCTCTCTGTCTCAGTCTCTCTCTCTCTCTCTCTTTCTCTCTCCATTTCAAAGAAAAGTTTTAAATTATTTTAAAAGTATCTGCGTCCTGATGGTTTCTTATCCTACAAAAACACCAAGGGCACATTCCTCTCAACAGAACTTCTGCCCTTGAATAACAGGTAATAACAATAAGCAATTGCTATGGATTCTAAATAACTGAAGAGAGGGAGGAGCGAAAAGAAAAGAACATGATGTGTGTTCCACTAAGTGAGCAATCAGTTATGTGGTCTCACGTGCTGCCATTGGGCACTGCCTCCCGGGGTGGATTTGTGTGCAGGTGCGCAGCCTTCTCAGCCTGCTGGGGCGTCTTAGTGACCAGAGAGGATGAGCCTGGGCTCAGCTGCGACTCCGTGCCCCTGACTGCCGGTCAAGCCCCTCCCCCATCACTTTCTAATTGAGGCTACAACTTAAAGTAGTGAACTTTCACGCCCCTTAGATTTAAGGTCAACATTCCCAGACCCGTCTTTACACTTGCCGGAGTCCGTATCCCCTACCCTCTGGCTGTCACTACTCCGCATTCTGTGTTTTTTATTTTTTAATATATGTAGACGCCATATAAGTCCAACACCTTGAAGCTCCATGGGACTGTTCATGATTTTCATGTATTTCCTGTCCTCAGAGACCAGATAATGCACGTTATTGTTCAAAAAACCACTGTCTCCCCACCACTGATCATCTTCCTGCCAGAGTGCCCAAGTCCCTCAGCAGGTGCCTCAGGTCAGCTTCCAGGGAATCAGCCCTGGAGATCATCTTGTGCTCCAGCGGTGCCCAGTGATGGGTTTCCATGGTGACAGCTAAGTCCTCCATTAAAGACTGGGTATACAGGGAAGTAAGTGTATAATGAGTTATTCAGATTTTGTTAAAATATTTAAAATGAGGAGCTGGCATTGTGGCACAGCAGGCTAAGCCGCTCCACTCCCATTCCAGCTCCCTGCTAATGCTCCTATGAAAGCAGCAGAGGACAGCCTGAGTGCTTGGGCCCTTGCCACCCACATGAGACACCTGAATGGAGTTCTGGGCTCCTGGCTTCAGCCTAGACCAGCCCTGGCTGTTGGCGGCTGTTTGGGGGCGTAAACCAACAGATGGAAGATTCTCTCTCTCTCTCTCTCTCTGTCACTCAGCCTTTCAAATAAATAATAAATAAATCTTACATTTTTAAAAAAGAGCAGATATTGCAAGAGACGAATCTTCATAGATTGGAAATCCTCTTCGAGTTGACTTCGCAGCAGTGTCACTGAGAAAGTTTCTGCTGCATTAGACAACTAGTTGCAAAGGCCTTTGATTCAATGAGGAAGTTGGCAAAAAGAGCAAGTTCTTTACAACTGAGTTGAAGAAAAACCAGAATAATACAGTTTGGTTATCTTTTATTTGTTGTAAAATGTTAAGGGATTTATTTGCAAAGCTTTCTGGCTTTTGCTTCATGTATTGCAAATCTGACTGTAACCAAAGGTTATATTTAATGTGGTGTGGTGAATAATGCATGGGGAGTGATAACAGACTTGCAGAGAGAGAGAAGGTGGCTTTTAAGTGCAGTCTGGCATTCCCCTTTCTGCCATGGTGGGCCATGATACAGTGCTCTGTGGTGTGCAGTGTTATTGGTTGTCATAGCAATAGAACACCACCCTGGAGAAAAGAAGAAACGCTTCGCTAGAATAGACCGACAGTGACAACAAAATAATCATTGTTACCACCACATTGACTGACATTTTTTCCTTAGTGCTGGTGCCGAGTGGTCTTGACACTGTGCTAGTGCTCACGTTACACAGACAGGCTTCTGCCTCAGTTTGTACCTGTTGTTCTGCTGCTCAGAGGAACAAAAGTGAGTATTTCTTTATTGGCGAGGCAGAGAAACAAAAAAAAGTGTAACGTGCATTGGTTCACTCCTCAAATTCTTACATTGGCTGGGTCAGGGCCAGGCCAGGAGCTGGGAACTCAATCTAGGTCCCGCACATGAGTGGCAAGAACCCAATTATTTGAGCCGTTACGGCTGCCTCCCTGGATCCGCATTAGCAGGAAGCTGGAGGCAGGAGCTGGAGCTGGGAGTTGAACACAGGCGCTCCAGTGTGGGACGCAGGCATCTTAGCCACCATGCTGATCACCTGCTCGGTTGTGTTTTTAATGCATCTCTGAAAAGACTTTCACCCACTGGCCTGACTTAAGCTTCAGAACTTGAACACCTGCTCTGTTGAGCCCTGAAATTCATTTCCGTCTTTTTCTTTGCCATCAAGGTCATTTTTCAGCCATTATCTTATCATCATAGACCTTGAGTGAACAGAACCATCTTCTACTAAAACCACCAATCCTGAAGTTCATCTTTGCTTTCTGATGGTTGTTGGGCAGGTTTCTTCTGGTCGCATCTACAGTATCCCCCCTTTCCAAGTGTGTGCCTGACTACAGGCATGGAAATGCCTCTGCTGTGGCTGCTGGTGCTCTCCCTGGGCAGGTGAGCTCTGGAGACTTCTATAGGGGGCAGAAGCCCAGACCCATCATCTTCACCACAGTCATGGCTGCAGTTGTCTTTTCGGTAATCCAGCCCAGAAAAACACATTCTTGATCCAGGAAGGTATGGAGTAGGTAGTGTGGAAAGGGTTCATGTCTGTGTGCACAGCCCAGAAAAATCCACTGTGTCACCTGGAAACACAGCTCACGTGACAGGTGTCTCAGATACGTTAGTTGCATCATTTGGCTGCGATCATGAGACAGCGTGAGCTGAGTGTGTGAGCGCCAGGTCCTCACCTACATGGCTTGGATAGATCAGCTCATTTCATTCTCACCATGGCCCGTTTCACAGTCAGGAGGCTGGAGCACAGAGAGGGAAAGTCCTTTGACCAAGGTCTCCCTGCTGCCAAGTGCTGGAGTGGAGTTAAGGCCACACTACCTACTCCAGAGCCGAGTTCTCCACTCACCTGCTACTTTGTATGATCTGGATTGGAACCCACAGGTGATCACACAGGAATCCAGAGCACTTAGGTCCTCAGGGGAGAACCGCTGGGGGATGATGGTGCAAACAGAGGAGAGGAGGAGGAAGGGGCTCGAAACCCAGCAAGGAGGCGTTGTTGGCAGAGAGCAAAACACAGCAGCCCGAAGCAAGCAAGAAGTTGTGCTCATCCGCTGCTATCATGAAGAAATATTGTCACAAGCAAGTAGTAAACTGGAAAGTAATGATTCGTAGTGGCCAGGATCCTGCTTCCTGCCCCTCTCTTTCTCTCAGCTCCCAGCCTGTCTAGTGCAGCAGTCACTCAGCACTGCACCCCGGCAATCTGAGGGGTGCTGCTGGGTACAGTACCCCATTGATCCGATCCAGTAGCCCATATCATACGTGATCCTGGTCACTGACCACCTCTCCATCCCAGGCACAGTTCAGAGGTCTTGGCATGTGTCACCTTGTTTGATCTGCACAGCACTGGAGGGACGTGTTGTTGCCACATTTTCCAGATGAGGAAAGTGAGGCCCAGAGAGCTTACGCAGGTCCCCCGAGGCAGCGCCCCCAGTGTATGGCAAGAGCAGCAGTCACCCATTCACCACCGGGTGTGGTGCACTGCTCCCAGCTCAGGGCTCTGGCGCTGAGCCAGCACAGGAGTGCTCAGCTCCGAGCATCTTCCGTGATGTCTGTCGGGTGTTAGAGAGGAGCGGGAATTCCATAGGGGAAGAGGGGTTTACAGTGGTACAGGATCAGGAATAATTGAGTGTGTTTGATAAAAGCAAAAATAAGCATAAATGAGCTGAGCTTATGGAAGATCTTGGAAGCTTAGGGAGAATCCTAGCTGACTAGGCAGTAGACATCGTGTAGAAACGAAGGCTTTGCATGCTGGCCCCTAAGGCCACAAAACACAGCACGGAGGCAGTCACGGTGGGCAGCCATTCCATCTAATCCACTCATTCTGTAGATGAGAAAGGCAAGGCTCGGAGAGTGGGCCAGTCTCTCCCTCTTTTTAAAAAAAGATTTGTTTTCTTTATTTGGAAGACAGAGTGACAGAGAGAGACAGAGATCTTCCATCCCTTGGTTCACTCCCCAAGTGACAGCGATGGTCATGGCTGGGCCAGACGAAAATCAGGAGCTCTGTCCAATCTCCCACTTGGGGCAAGGCTCCAAGCATTTGGGCCACCCTCCTCTGCTTTCTCAGGCACATCAGCAGGAAGCTAGATCAGAAGCAGAGCAGCCAGGCCGTCAGCCCATGCTCCAGTACGGGATGCTTGTGTTGTAGGTGGCAGCCTACCTATAGTGCCACAACACCAGCCCCCAGAAAGTCTCTTTGAAGCATGATCTCTGGAAGAGCCATCCCACATGTGCACAACGAGACATGTGCAAGGAAGCTCGCTGCAGCGTTTTTGTGAAAGCCAAAACCTGGGGGCCAGCACGGTGCCGTAACAGGTTAATCTTCCAACTGTGGCGCTGGCATCCCCTATGGGTGCTGGTTCTAGTCCCGGCTGTTCTTCTTCCGATCCAGCTCTCTGCTATGGCCTGGGAAAGCAGTAGAAGATGGCCCAAGCACTTGGGCCCCTGCACCCAAGTGGGAAACTCGGAAGAAGCTCCTGTCTTCGGATCGGCCAACCTCCAGCTGTTGTGACCATTTGGGGAGTGAACATAAATAAAAGACTCCCCTCCCCACACCTCCTCTGTAACTCCGCCTCTCAAATAAATAAAATATTTAAAAAAAGAAAGAAAGAAAGCCAAAACCTGGGAAGAGCCTAATTTGTCCATATCCAGGGAAATGTTGGAATCTGCTGGTATTTCTATCCAGTGCAGCACTGGAAAAGCATGAGCCATAGTCCTTGTTCCCAAACAAGCAGAAGCCAAGACTTACTGTTGAATGAAAACCACAAGTCTCAAAAGAATGTTTAAGTATGTCTCCATTTATGTAAAACACACACTACTCAACAACCCTATATAACAGATGCTCGTCTGTATAAAGCTCTGGCGAGAACACACCAAGCTTGTAGATAAGAGTGCAATTGGGTAGCTCTTTTAGTAAAGGTCTGATTTTTTAAAATAAGCAGCTGTATTCTTGTACCCATCATGTGACGCAAATTTAGAAAGAAAGGTCCCGGAGTGGGCCTTCGGTATAGCAGTAAAGACACTCATGTGCCATATATAAGCACCGCTTTTCCCAGTTCCAATTCCGGTCTCCAGCTTCTTACTGACACAGACCCCGGGAGCAAGTGGTAACAGCTTAAGTAGTTGGGAGACCTGGATAGAGTTCTTGTCTCTCCCTGGCCTTTCTGGCTGTTGTAGCCATTTCTGGAGTGAACCAGTGCATGGAAGAGGTCACCCAAACCTCATTTTAATTATTATAAATAAGTAAAAGTTTAGAAAAAAAGGAGAGGTCCTTTAGCTTGTGTGGAGTAAGCTGGAAAGACAAGTCTAGGACAGTTCAGTCTCCTGGCTCCCAGTTCCTACCCAGACATCCAATCAGTGCCCAGACAGGTGCAGGCATAACAGGTGGGGGAGGGAGGGAATTGAGAGCTTTGTAACCAGGATAGCCAAGGCATCCCAGGAACCGTAAAATTGTCAACGAGTTACACAGTTTTGCTAAACAGGGCTTTGGTAAGTGATGTGTTTCTGATGGCATTAGTATTCCAAGCAGCAGAATACGGGGCTGGAGAAAGGTACAAATGATGATTGCTCATTAGCAAATAGAATACAGATGTTAGATTCATTTTGCCTGAGTGCATCAGCACCTTGGGGAGCCACCAGCGAGTGAGCCAGGCCCTGCGGCGATGCCACGGGCTCAGCACGGGAGCGTGCTCTGCTGAGAGCGGGTACAGGAGCCCTGCAGAGTGGTCAGGGGCTGCTCTTGGCCCTGTTCCTTGGCAGTGCATTGGGACAGCTTGGTGGGCATGGGAAGTAACATTATTAAAGGAACTACCCTGCATTTTTTTCAGATTTTTTTTCCCCACTTACTTTTTAACCACTACCCTATGACCTACGGTGCATGGTTCCCCTTGGACAACACTCAAGTTCAGAGAGAGGGAGCCACTTGCTCAAAAGTCACACAGCGATGAAGTTGAACCCGTGAGTGTGGCTCCAGGAGCCTAACTCTTTGGTCTTCTTCTCATTAGCAGTTGGATGTGGGAGAGGCAGAGAACACATGAAGACCTTTGGAGATCTCACACTTTTGTGTTTTGCCTCTTTCTGGAGCAGTTTCCAGGGTTTCCATATCCTATTTGTTGAGGATCCTCATGAAAGGTAATGAAGGGGTTCTCATCAACAAAATCAGCACAGCACAGGTGCAGGCTGGGAGAAGGGAGATCCAAAGAACAGCAAGGGGCTAACTCAGCACTTCTTGCCCTCACCAAGGGTCTGGCTAGGTTGTGAGGTCATGAAGATGGAAAATCAAATGGCCGTGGGAGGTGTGCATTGCGGCTTCATACAACAGACAACAGTGTGGGTTTTGGATTTTGATTAAGGGGATGAATACAGTTTTCCTTCGAAAGAAAGGCTGGGAAGGGATTCCAGATTGGTGGTGGCAGGAATAAGAATGGCCATGCAGAGTGAGGTCCGAGTGGGGCGGTACAGAAGCTGCCTGGAGAGGCAGGACCACCACAGCGAGGGCAGCTGGGTCGGACCGTTCTGTTATGGGTGTAGCAGAGCTGGTGGGGACTGGGAAGGAGAGGGGTGCCGGGCTCTGCTCCCTGGAGGAGACTGGATGGGCCAGGAGAGAGCTGGGGTCAGGGAGCCCCATGTGAAGGTGGCCTCAGGGGTTCCGGTACCAGCTGTTGCACACCCTGGTTAGGGGTGTGGGGTGGCATCGTTCTGGGTGCATCTGTACTGTGATTGTCTTACAGACTGCTTACCCACCCAGATGGTTTCCCCAGGGACCTGTCTATCCCTTGCAGACTTCTCTGCCTTGGTCAAAGTTCGGGGTTTTGTATGCAGCAGGGGTGGTGGTTAGTTTATACCTGACCAGGGCATTAGCCATCTTTGCTTCAGTGTTATTCACCCCCACCTCCTCTCCTCTCCTTTCTGTTTTCAAACTCAGCCTGTGCCTGCCCACAGTAAGTCCCTGCCGGTATCTTTCTGCTCCTGGTGATTTGAGCCAGGCTTGCCACCTGTGGCCTCGTGGGCCACTGAGCTACCCTCCTCACCTCTTAGCTCCTTGGCAAAAATGCTCTACTTCCAACTTTTGGTCAAAAAATGTTTGGCACACACATCTCTAGAGCTACTCATAGCAAGTGAATCAGCTTTATTAAGGGGGCTGAGATTAAGTTTTTACTTAAAATTTATTTATTTATTTTCATTGTATTTCAGAGAGACACAGAGACAGACAGATCTACCATCCATTAGTTCACTCCCCCAAATGCCAGCAACAGCTAGGGCTGGGCCAGGCCCAAACCAGAAGCTGGAACTCACTGGGTACCAAGTCCTTGGGCCATCACCTGCTGCCTTCTGTGACGCGCATTGTTAGCAGGAAGCTGGGATGGGAAACAGAGCCAGGACTTGAACCAGGCACTCTGGTATGGCATGTCAGTGTCCCAGGCAAGAGGCATATTAACTGACGTGCCAGATGTCTGCCTCAGCTTTTCCTTAAGAAGATCTAGTCTGGGCTAGTGTTGTGGCACAATGGGTTAAGTCTCTGTCTGTAACTCCAGCATCCCATATGGGTGCCGGTTTGTGTCCCGGCTGATGCATTTCCAATCCAGCTCCCTGCTAATGGCCTGCTAAGTGACCCAAGTGTTTTGGGCCTTTGTCACCCACATAGGAGACCCAGATGAAGCTCCTGGCTTTGACCTGGCCCAGCCCTGGTTGTTGTGGCCCTCTGGGGGAGTGAACCAGCAGATGGAAGATCTCTCTCTTTGTAACTTTGACTTTCAAATAAATCTTGAAGGAGAAGAAAATGCTAACCTGTCTTCAAGGTGAGATGAGAGTTCTAGCATCTGCCTAGCTGTGAAGATGTTAGGACAACAAGTCATCAGTTCAGCTGTGTCATTGCCACCATCAGAGACAGGTATTGAACATCACTCCAGGCCCAGCAAATTCTCTTGACTGCTATACAACAGAAATGGCTCAGCAAAGCCATGTTTCCTTCTGCAGTTGAATTAATGGGGATACGTAACTGGAGGCGTGCCTTAAGAAGAAACAAAACCAAGCTTCCAGGGGAGCTGGCACGAACCCCTTGTTCTGAAGGCTGAGCATTCTTCTGCCACTTTGCCTCGACTAAGAACTTTCCCCACCTTATTTAAAAGGATGGAATTCAGTGGCGGTCAGCTGCTTTCTGCCTTGGGGGTACAAAATTAATTTAGAAATGACATTTTAAATAGTGGAAGCCTTTTATATAATGATGTGAAAATTGTTCTGCTTTTGAAAATCAAAATCAAACATGAAACAGTGTGCGTCTCTGTAAAGAAGTCAGATATCTTGCTGGGATATTACTTTGGCTTTCTGCCAAAAAAAAAAAAAAATCTCCCAACTCCAAAGAAATGAAACAAAAAGGTATTTGAGGGAAGAAGGGGTTCTGATTGTTTTATTGAGAGTAGAAGCCAGATTTGCAAAGCAGCACTTTTTTTATTTGTTTTTTTTTTTTTTTTTAACTCTAACCCAGACAAAAATTGGGCAACTTCCTCAAATTGAGTCTCTAAGCTACTCCCAATGAAGGCTTGAACAACTAGTTTGGATTTTGAAATCTAGACGACTCTGCCCATTGCTGAATGCAGCTTAGTTATGTAATTAACCAGCCAATCCTGTTGTTATCTGGTTTAGACGCCTTACAAAATCATTCTGCATAGAACGCTGTCCCCCTTCCACTCATCCTTTGTCGCCGTCCCTGCTCACCATCTGATTTTTTTAATTCATAGCTTTATGAAAGGACACGGCTTGCCTTACCCAATAACAGTTTCACAATCAGGGGCGGTGCCTGGGCTTTGACAGACATCAAAAAATGGAAGGGTTTGACTCCCAAGGAGCTGGCTGGAGCCTGTGTTTCTCCTTCTTAAGAAAGTACTCTGCTTAGCTGGAAGGGCACACTGCCTGGTCCCCACTGGGCTGAGATGAAAAGCAGTGTGGTCAAATGCAGAAAATGTGCTTCTGTCTCAGCAGTGTTGGGTCACCTCCAGGGGCACACCCGCTGGAAGCACACTTGGGTGGGGGAGTGGGGGAGAAAGGGTCAGCCTGACGTGCCTGCCTGAAAAGGACCCACCCCTCTCTCCTCTTCACCACCATCGTGGAGTGAAGAATGTCACCAACGTGACTTCCAGAGGCTGTCAGTGGGCCCCAGAGCAAACAACACAGGCAGGTTACCAATTTGGAGCCCATGGCCTGAAGCCCAAGCCTTTGTTTGCTGTGGAGTTGTCGGGGCAGCAGAGCAAATAGATGTAGAGAGAGTAACCAAACAACAAGGCCAGGACAGCCTGTGGCTGCATCTTGAGGGTGATGGAGCCAAGGGGCCCTGGGCTGGGCCATGCTGAACCCAGGAGCCTGGAATTCAATCCAAGTGTCTTGTGTACTTGGCCATCACCTGCTGTCTCCCAGGGTACACATGGGTGGAAGCTGAATCATCAGGAGGTGAGCCAGAACCCAGGCGCTCTGCTGGGGTGCAAGCATCCCAACCTGGCAGCCTACCCACTAGTCCCAACACCCACCCCTAGGAGTTTTCTAACTGCTTCAAGATGGTTTTGCTACTTTTTGCTTCGCAGGTTGCTCCAAGAGACTTAGATTTTGAGATTTTCCAGTGCAGAACCACATGGCAATAGTGTCATAATAGTATCATGTGGGTTACTCTTAAAGGGGAAGGCACAACTTAGAAGAAGCGACAGCCTAAGGCGTTACTAGGTGAGCAGCTGTACTACAGTGTTTGGTTTTACATACTTTTTTCTAGAAACAGTGTCTTCTGGAGGTGGTGGTCTTATTGTCTCCCCCAGGACAACGGGGAAAGACCCTTACTTACTTTTCTTCCATCATGTAGATGAGCTGCCAAGGTCATGTCCTTGGACCAGTGGCTTGCCCAAAAGAATTTTTCAATTTATTTTTCTATATATTTCACCTGTCTCCAAAAAAAGAAAAGAGGTGACATAGTGATGAAAATGCAAGAAACAATAAGATCAATAGTCCTTAATGTAGGATCTTGTTAAAGCAGCTGTATGGGAAGAAGAGAGAAAGAGGGCTCCTGTGTAGACTCAAGGGTCTACAGCAAACAGCGGCGATTGGTTTAAAGCCCAGTTCTGCATTTTCCTAGCAGCAAAGGCAAAGCGAGAAATGTATGCACTCAGCTGTCACTTCTGGTCCCAGCACACACACCAGTGAAGTGTCCACCTCTGAGAACAGGGCCTGCTTGTCCCAGGGCTTTAGGAGAGGGGTACGAGAAAATGCCTGTAACAGGATTTAATGACAGCTGCAGAGGTTCCAGGAATGTCCTTTTCTTATAGGTCTCATGGTAAACAACAAGGACTTAATCCTGTTCAGGGCTGAGCTGACATGGTCTCCAGGCTATGCTACATGGATAGGGAGGAGAGAGAGCCCCAGGTACAGGGTCCTTCAAAAAGTTCATAGGAAAGTAGGATTTAAAGATACGTCTGTTTTGGTGCAGGACAACTGAAGCTGATGCATGGTTTTCTCCCAGTGCCATTTTGCATGGCTTTTTGAAGACCCCTCATATGTAGCCGTGTTCCATTGCGATGCTCAGACACACGGGGCATTGCAGAAAGTAACGGCTCCTTAGCTGCTTCGAAATGGTTCCTAATTTAACCAAGCCAACTCTCCAGGCTTCTTGCACTTGGCTCCTTGGGCCTCCAGACATGGGTGGGTTTGAGGATATCCCTGTTTCTGTGACCTGGGATATAGAGCAAGGAATGAGGAATGGGCTGAGCAGTCCAAGCAGAAAGGGAGGCAGTACAGGAATTAAGTACTCATGAGACCGTTGGAAAAAAGAGAATCCTAGTCGGCCCTTCAGGAATGATTTCCAAAATCCTGTAGAAACTGCCTCCAGGTAGGCGGCCATCTGTGAAACCGTTAGGTCAGAACCTGCCTCATGGCTGTGATCCAGCGACACTGCCGCTTCTTGGCCATGGGCACCAGAGAGTGGGTACTGGCATGCCACTGCAGGAAACCCCAGTGTGTCCACTGCATCGTGTGCCTCGCCTCACCCCGACTCCCTCTCCCTTGGCAGAACCAAATTCACACTACAGACCCTAGCTGCAAGGGAGTCGGTTCCCAGCCTCTCTGGTTGAGAAGAATAGAGGAGGTAGAGGTTGAGCCACCCACTGTGTCCACTCTTGGCCCAATCTTTGTGAAATGTGTCTCAGACTGCTTAGCCTGCTGCAACAAAATACTGCAGGCTGGATGTCTTAAACAATGGAAACGGATTTCCTCAGATTTCCAGGGACTGGGAAGTCCCAGATCATGCTGCTAGGGTTTTGTTTCTGGTGGGGACTCCTCTAGGCTTTTAGACAGCAACCTCACCTGGCCTTTTGCTGAGCTTGAGGAGAGAGTGGCGGAGATCTCTTATGAAGCTGCTAAACCCATCCTGAGAGTCCCAGCCTCATAAGCTTATGTGACCCTCGTCACCTCCCAAAGGACCCATCTCCACATACATCACATTGGAGTCTGGGGCTTTCGTGTGTGGATCTGGGGGCACAGCCCTACACTCCGTAACAGAGGGCCTCTTTCCTTGCATGGGAGAAACTTCTAGATCATCCCAGACCAGAGATTGGTAATGCTTCCTCTCAGAAAAGGGAGAGCATTAGTCCTGTTGGTGCCCTCTGGAGTGAGACTCAGTCTCTGATGACCGGGTCTAAAGCCAGCGGCGCCCTCTTCTGTATAAGGCACCCCTAAGAGAACTGGATGAATCTGTAGACCCTTCCAAGAACCACGCATGCCATCCCCGTGCAGGCTTCATCATCATCCCAGGGACTGAGCAGCCACCCCAGACCCTTCCTTCCAGACTGTTCTCTGCTCTGTGCTCAGTGCGACAATGTCCCTCCTTTACAAATAGCTTTGGATTGGGTTGTCATCAAGACAACGACTTGGTGGTTAGAACCAGGAACCATCTGTGCACCTTCCGGAGAAAGCTGGCTCGCGCAGCCCTGAAGCGCTGATTCAGATCTTTCCTATTACCTTTAGTTAATAAACATGACCAAGATGACTTAGCCACTTCGGAACATGGAGATTGTGATAAAAATTCATTTACTTGGGAAGCTTAATCTGCACAATTGCGTTTGGTTTGGGCTTCTCGCCCCTCCAGCAGTGAAAACCACAGAGAATGAAGCATTTGAGTGACATCAGCTGGCTTGGGTGGGACAGCACACATTCCAGATGGCAGGTAATGAAATTTTTTTAAAAAGGGAATCAGATAAATTAACATTTTTATGTGAAATGGAATCAGTACAATTAACTCCATTTTGGATTCATTAGATCTTCTGTTTGGGGTTTTGTGTTTTGCAGCATGCGTAGAGTGTGGGGAGAAATGGAAATACTCATTGTGTTCTACAGCTCAGACTGTACCGTGTCTTTTGAGAATCAAATGAAGCAAAACAGAATGAGCTGAATTCGCTGCTCAGTGCATGCCAGGATTTTCCACTGTGGATGTAATGTTTTACACCTGCTCCGTGATGCACCCCCAAAGCTGGGGACACTGACCCAATAGTACCCCTGTTTTTAACCCCTTCCATTGCCAGATCCTGAGGTTGTCCAGATGCCAACAAATGACTAAATGATGTGTGAAGCTCAGAACTCACATGTAATTGAAATCGGAAATAGGGCATTTAATTTGTTGCTTGTTTAGATAAATTAGCACAGCCAAAGACACGTGGGGATAAGTATAGTGGATGATGATTTCCTGAGCAGTGAAGCGGTCAAGCTACAGGGAATCCAGTGTCCTCTGTTTGAGTGACAACAGTGTCCTAGGTGCTGTGGCCAGGGACAAACAGGCAAACAGAAGCATGGCATCAGAGGTTCTCAGCCAAGTAACTACAGGGACGTTTCCAATTAATGTTATAAACTTGAGAATTTATGGCAGCGTAAACTTCCCCTCTCATTCCTCACAGTGGTGGAGTGAACTTGACCAAGGTACTTGATGGCTTTATCGTGCAGTGACTCTCCCTAGAGCTGCAAATGCAGCTTTCTCCTTGTAGTGTTTGTTATGATGTATTTAGACTCCGTGTTTTGCTTTCTTTTACTGAAGCACTGAAAATAGTAGGAAACTCTTACTACTTAGTACTGACATGCCTATAAAAGCAGTTCAGCAACTATTCTTTTATGTAAACTCTGGTTTTGGACATCCCTGAACAGAGATTAAGTTTTGATTTTCTGAGTAAAAAAACTTTCACAGATGCAGAGACACAGCGTCACTCCCAAGCCTCTGTTGAGGGAAAGCAGAAAGGTGAAAGATGTTGGGCCTCGACACTGTGTGTGAAACTGCTTCTGTCAAAATCTGAATTCTCTATCCTGCTTTTCAGCCAGGCACAGGTTAGCTACTGCTGCACTGTCCGTCTTTCCGGTTTGCAGGCATTGACCGAGTCTGTAAGATACCGTTGGAAAGGAATTAGTGATTTGTCAGGATCATTAGCAGCCGCCGGCGACAGATGACAGAAGCAGATGCCCCTAACAAGTGGAGGAATCAGGCTTGGGCTTTGTGTTGGAACCAATTGAACATGCTCACCAAATAAGGCGATAACCACAACTTGCTCCTAAAATGTTCCTGGGAGTTCCTCAGCCCGTGATTTCCTGTCATCACATTTGCTGAAGTCCTTGGTATTTATGGACTATCCAGGGACTCTGAAGTGTCATAGGGCACATGAGGTTTGCTCTTCCAAGCGTCCATGGAAGGGAGAGGTGCCCTGTTTTCTTCTAGAGTGTTTGCTGTGTTGGTTAGGGAATGAGACACTTGAGTGCATGTGTTTAGTGTTGGAAAGGAAAACCTGGGAACTCTCTGGTCTTTCTCTGTGTGGCCTGGGTTGAAATCTCCGATGCGTGAAGGCAGGTGGAGAACTGAGCCTGTTGAGCCCCCAACCAGCCAGTTGACTCTAGCAGGCACCTCTCACGCCATCTGGCCCTGCCCCATGCTTTTTCTGAATGAGGTAATTGCAAAGGATCTCCTTTAGCTCAGAGGTTCTCTTATTCCAGGCCCAGACCTGAGAGCAGCCTGTCTATGGGAAAGCCAGGGGGTTGGGGTGGGGTTTCCTCACAGACCCAACAGTTCATTCTGTACCATGGCACGGGCTACATACGCTTGAACTATTGCTGGGTGGAATCAATTATAAGGCGTAATAAAATAATAATAAACCAGCAGTCGAAAAATGAAAAAGAATCCCTGCTGCAACTTTAGAAAATACTCAAGTGAAAAAATGATCAGAAATTGATCTATCCCACTCTGCCATTCCGTGGCTCATTGGACAGTAGATGCATGTGAGAACTGGTGCACACATTTGAGTGATGGTTTTTGCCTTTTTCCTTTGGCTTCAGAGACAGTGTGGAGCTCAGGCTAGTCTGTGTGTGTAAAGAAGCAAAATGTTTCTCAATGAAAAACAATAATCAGTAAACTCCTGAGCAATCCAAGTTCCCCAGGGAATAAGTGTGGATCCCTGACCCCAGAAGCCTCCTGGGGACAGTGGCTGCCTGTCTTCCTTATGCCGATGGGTAGGGCCTGTTCCCTGCCTTTTTTCTGCTTCCCAGCATGAAGACCATGCTGCCACCAGAGGTCAATTTGGATACTGTGGTCACATTGAAAAAAAAAAAAAAAAAAAGAAACAGAACCATAATTATGCCCTCTAATTATGTACAGTTATGCCTGCTGAGTTAAAGATAATGGTACCTCCTGCTTGGAAGTATAAGTTAATTGCCTCCAGGGGTCAGAGGGTGCTAACATCTGTCCCCGCCCCCATGCACCCCCGCAGCCCCATCGAGGCGTGGACAAAATTAGGCCTGCTGCGCTGCTCTTGCTGTTTAAGCATCAGGTTTAACCACTGTTTAACACTTATTTAAGTGGAAGGTCAAGGTTAACTCTTGTTCAAGAGGGAAATAAAATTTTAGTGCGTCTAGACCTCGTCTGTCTTTCCTGATGGCCCCTCAGAACCCAGGGTCACCTCTAGTTCCTCGTCGTGGGCCCTGTTTCTGTTGACAAGGGGCATATTCTGCCTCTGGTGCACTTGGTCTCCTGTATTTTTACAGCACTTTTTTCTCTCTGGAAACTCTTATTGCTTTTATTCTTGTAGGCTATCCCAATAACACCATGAAAAACAGACTGGAGAAACCGATAGTCATTTCACTCAGCAGTCACCACCCAATCAGGTTTGCCTCTTCTGCACCTCCCCCCCACCCCACCACCTCCTCCTCCCTTGAGTGGTTGGGACTTGAGAGCAAATCCCCAGGTGTCATGTAATGTCTTCTATGTATATTGCAGTACATGTTCCAAGAATTAGAGAGCCTTTTGTAAACTCACAGCCGTAATAACAATAGCATAACCTCAAATTTTTAATAATTTGTTCATCTTTCATCAATACTTATTTCTCCCAGATGCTTATAATTTTTGCCAGTTATTCTTTGAAGCAGGATCCAAATTAGGTTCTATATATTATGATTGACTGCTGTTTCCCTTAAATCTCTTTTTAAAAATTATTTATTTTATTTGAAAGACAGAGAGGCAGATCTCCTATCTTCCAAGTCCATTCTCCAAATGCCCAAAATAGCCAGGGCTGGGCTAGACCAAAGCCAGGACCCTAGAACTCAACCCAGGTCTCCCATGTGGGTAACAGAGACCCAAGTACTGGAACCATCATCTGCTACCTCCCAGGGTGCACATCAGCAGGAACCTGGAATAGAGAGTGCAGCTGGGACTCGAACCCAGGCATTCCAGTATGGGACACATGTGTCTCAAGCAGTGGCTTAACCTGCTACACCAAAGGCCTACTCCAGGTTTCTTCTTTCTTTCTTTCAGAGGGAGGGAGAAAGAAAGAGAATTGGTGTGTGCATATGTGCTCAAATCTGCTGGTTCACTGCCCAAATGCCCACAATTGCTGGGAGTGGGGCTGGGGCTGGAGCTGGGCCAGGGCCAGGGCCAGGAGTTGAGAGCACAGTTAGAGTCTCCCATGTGGTGGAAGAAACCCGGTTACTTTGAACTATCTCCACTGCTTCCCAGGGTGTGTGTTAGCAGGACACTGGAGCCAGGAATCAAACCCACGCCCTCTGATGTGGGATGCGGGTGTCCTAACCAACAGGCTAAACGCCTATGTTCCTTTAAATCTCTCTTAGCCTATAGGTTTCCTTTCATGTTTACTTCTCTGTCTCTATTTTTTTCTTTCTTGTTATTGTCCTTGAAGAGATGGAGTTGTTTATTCTGTAGAATTTCTCATAGTCTGAATTCTGCAGGTGCCTCTTGTGTTGTCATTTAGCATGGCCCTCTGTCCCCTGAATTTTGTATGAATCAGATCGAGAGCAGGGTGTTGCAGCCTTTGCACTTGATGTTGGAGACCAGATGCTTCTTTGTTGCCAGGCTG
Organism: Oryctolagus cuniculus; assembly: GCF_964237555.1. NCBI lineage: Eukaryota > Metazoa > Chordata > Mammalia > Lagomorpha > Leporidae > Oryctolagus > Oryctolagus cuniculus. Next base: position 34,888,485 of record NC_091451.1, on the reverse strand, counting down.
AGGAGGAGCAGCTGTCCTGTGCATTGTAGGATGTTTGGCAGCCTCCCTGGCCTCTGCCCACCAGATCTCTCTCTCTCTCTCTCTCTCTCTCTCTCTCTCTCTCTCTCACACACACACACACACACACACACACACACGCACCAGCATCAAAAGTGGCTCCCGACATGGCTGAGTGTCCTTGGGGGCACACAGTCATGTGTGGTGTGGAACTGCCCGGGCGACTCGAGGAGATGTTGGGTTTGTTTGTATTTATGTGTTTAGGTGAGATTATGTGTAAGTGGGGTGTCTGACCTCCATCAGGCGATTTGGCCTATCTGGTTGTTTCGTTTTGTGATGTTGGCAGCTGGACCACTGCTTGACATAAAGTAATTCACTAGGGGTTGCAAAATGGAGATACTGTTGTAACACTCCCCGATCACTATTTCAAATACATCTATGAAAAGAAACTTCTCATCAACTGCTCAGCTACTTCAGGTGTACTTCCTGTAGGACAAGCAACGAATCCATTTGCTGCTTTCTTTTATCAGTTTTTAAAAGAATTCATTTCCCTAGGACTTCCCAAAGATGGCTAATGAGCTTTATTCTTTTAGAGAATATCATTATGAACTGTTGGGTTTGAGTCTGTTTGGTGTGTTCCAAATGTGGTGCAGCAATGCCTTGGGAATTCCGATCATCCAATCCGCATGTGGGGCTGGACTTCACAGCAGGTTCCTGAGTCCTCGTGGATGACCCCTGGGGACTTTGATCCTGCCCTGGCTTTCTGGGTGGCAGGTACTGGGCTCATCTGCACAGTTCCTGCTCCATTCTGGGCATCAGCCATTTCTCTGTAGAAGCTCTAGTTTCTTTTAGCAGAACATGGCATTTAAAGTTGATAGTTCATTGCTACCGGTCATTTTAAAACCCCGGGAGTCCTGCTTTGTTACAGATGTGAGCCTCTACCGGCACACATTCTTAGCACCTTGATAGTGTGTATAACTTCTTGAGATGCGTTTGCAAACTGTTCAGAAGATCATCATGTTTGCACATGACCCCAGGCCCCTCTGGAAACTAATGTTTCTTTTACCCTGTGAAGGCAGAGCCTAGACCACATTATGTGGAAGGTCCAAGCCTGAGCTATCCCCAAGGAAGCATTTGTGGTTGCATCATGTGGTAGGTTCTAGAAGTAGCAGAGGCTAGAAGATGATACTTGGAAGGAATAGGACACCCTCAAAAGTCCATTTCCTGAGAACCAGGAGGCCTTGTTGGAGGCAAGCTCCAATCAGTTTGGCAATCTGGTAGGATCACCATCTTTGTAATTTTCCAACCATTCTCTGAGCCAGTTCAACAGAGGTTCTCCCGGCTTCCTCTCCGTTGTTAGATGCCTGAAGCTCTGGCCAGCTCTGTCAGGAGAGTTGGAATATGCACCTGTGTCTCTTAAGTGTTTCTTCTACCCTTGACCCAAGGATCCCTCCCAAACCAAGAATTCAGTGACCAAAGGAATTCCTTCTCTTTCACAGATTGCAAATAAAGCAGACTTGTTGGCAAAGCAGACACATTCTTTAAAAGAGAGGTGCTATTTCAGGAGGTGAATGCTTTTCCCACAGGGACTAGAGAGAGGGCACAAGCCACCCCTGTGTCAGGGGAGACCAGCCGTGTAGGCAGACACTGGATGTGAACAGTGAGAAAGGAATGTTGATAGAGTGGAGGGATCCGGGAGGTCTCTGCGTTTGGAGGAAGCTGAATAGGAAGCAGAGTAGCCCTGCAGGTGCCCCAAGCAGCTGGGCTTAATCTGTATCACCACGCCCATCTCTGAGCCCGTTTGCAACAAGTTCTTTTTCTTACCTAAGAGAAACAGAGCTAGAAACATGTAGCACATGTAGGGGAGGGAGGGGGGCGGGGGCCTTGCCCCTCAGGAGGGCCTGAGGGTTCTCTCCCAGGTAATTCAAGTCAGAGCCCAGTTTTCCTGAGTATTGTGTTTTGTCCCTACCCCTGTCTTCCCGCACACAGGCACATATTCTCTGGCCTAACGCCGGGCTGAGTGCCTGCAACCAAACACCTTAGTGATAAGAGCTCACCAAAATGGGCTTTTTAGGTTTCTTCAGGATGTAAACTGGGGACAGCTTAATAGTGCCTGAATACGGATACAGGTTGAGCATTCTGCATCTGAAAATCCCAAACCCAAAGGGCGTCAGAATCCAAAGCTCTCCACATACAGACATGACGCCACAGGTGGAAGATTCCACTCCACGAAACTTTGTTCCAGGTACAGGATTATTAAAAATGTGGTACAGAAATAGCTCCAGACTATGTGTATAAAGTGTCTATGAAACAGAAATTCATTTCCTTCTTTAGACTTGGGTCCCACACCCGAGATACCTCATTGTACATGTGCAGATATTCTAAAGTGGGGAGGAAAAAAAGTCCCAAATCTGAAACAGTTCTGGTCCAGGCATTTCAGACAAGGGATACTCACCCTGGCCCCGTTTGGATTCTCCTCCCAAAGGCCTTCCCGTAAAAGCCGCACCGCCCTGTGGCGTGAAATCTGAAGGGGTTGGAGCTCAGAGCCTGCATTGTGAGGACCTGGGTGGAAGTCTTTCGAGAAGGATCTTGACAAGATGTGAGAGTGCTGTGCATAGCAGTTGTGCGTTTTTCCTCCCCTGCTTTGCAGATGCCCTTGTTGGGTTTCTGCTTGGGTAACACTGGCTGTAACTTTTTTCCTCTGGAAACATGAAATAATGCTTTTCATGGTGAGAGAACAAGCCTTAGTGAAGTAACCTAACCCCCAGCGGCCGGGCGGCCTGCGGAGCCCCTCTCCAGATGTTACCATCTCTGTTGTAGCCCCAGCAGGACCAGAAACGACCCCGTCCTTCCCATCCCCTTCGGTGGGTTGGCTTTTCCCCTCTGCCTGGGTGTGTTTGTTATATTATCTGGTGATTGTCCAGCCCTGCTGGTTGTTGTTGTTGTTGTTGTTTTTCCCAAAACTTCATGTGCCCCAGATATGAACTGAAAACTCTTACTTGGCATCACATTTACTGTCCTGGAACGAATACACAGCAGACTCCAGAAGAGAAATCCCCTGCTCCGGGAAGATGGCCGTCTTTTCTTGTTTTGTTTCATTTTGTTTTTACATATTTATTTGTTATTTTATTTGAAAGGCAGAGTTACAGAGAGGCAGAGGCAGAGAGAGATCTTCCATCTGCTGGTTCACTCCCCAAAGGACTGCAGTGGCTGGGGCTGGGCCAGGCCAAAGCCAGGGACCAGGTCTCCCACAAAGGTGCAGGGGCCCAAGTACTTGGGCCTTCTCCACTGCTTTCCCAGGCCATAGCAGAGAGGCAGATGGGAAGTGGGGCAGCCGGGACTCGAACCAGCAGTCATGTGGGATGTGAGCACTGCAGGTGGTGGCTAAACAGTGCCAGCACTCTGTGTGTGTATGTGTGTGTGTGTGTTTATTCAAACGCATCCCAAAAAAGAAGGATCCTCCAAAGTAGACACCTTAGGGGCAAAATACCTGTTTCCAGAGGTGCAGCCATATCCAAAAACCACTCTGGGAACTTGTGTGGAGGAAGCCTCAGAGGCTGCTGCCCATTCATGCATGAGAAACTCAGCTCAGGGGGCTGGTGTTGACTGGTGGATTAAGCCTCAACTTGTGACCCCCTGTATCCCATATGAGTGCAGGTTCAAGTCCTGGCTGCCCCACTTCCAATTCAGCTCCCTGATAATGCACCTGAGAAAGTAGCAGAAGGTGACCCAACTTCTTGGGCCCCTGCCACCTACATGGGAACCTGAACGAAGCTCCTTGCTCTTGTCTTCAGATTGGCTCAGTCCTGGCCATTGTGGCCATCTGGGGAGTGAACCAATGGATATAATATTCTCTTTCTCCAGCTCTGCATTTCAAACAAACACTTAAATCTTTTTTTAAAAGATCATTGCGTTGCTTCATGATTAGAGTAAATGCTAAACCCAAACTAAATGTTCCCAGCTTGCTTACCTGTTGGCTCTTGGAGAGAGCCAGGGACCTTCCACATCCCTTGAGAAGGGAAGGTGTGTCTTTCGGAACTGGGGCAGAGCGAGCACCTATGCATTTCTCTCCCAGCAGCATAGTGTTGCACTTAAATCTTGTCAGGTGGAAGCATAATCCTTTTAATCCCATACTTTACTTATAGTCTGAATGTTGACTATATTTCCATACTGAACTGTGCCTAAATTGAGTTACTCATTAACAGGTCAATGATACTTTTGGTTTTCGGTGTTGGACGAATGGTGACAATCTCTCTCTGTATCAGATAGAGTGCATACTATTCACTGACAGCAGAATGAATGCCAATTATATTCATAGAACCTCCTCCTTGTACCCACGCACTGTACAACCCATAAGAGAGCCAGGTGCAGAGCTTCCCAGGAGCCGAGCTCTGCTTGAGGCTGGAGCTCAACAGTAGGTGAAGGTTGAAGGTTCCATGGAAGTTCAAGGAAAGCACTTGCATGTGCATTGTTGTTATTTCCTCAACTTCTCAGTCAGGACTATTCATGAATAAGCATGTTTCAGAGACCTGCACAAAGGTTAAAAAAATACTAAGCAACAAACTTGATTTTATTTTTTTTAAGGGAACAGTTAGGAAGAATAAGAGGCTAAGCATTAGAACAGAGGCCCTGGGGCTGGCACCGTGGCTTACTTGGTTAATCCTTGCCTGCTGTGCTGGCATCCCATATGGGTGCTGGTTCTAGTCCTGGCTGCTCCTCTTCCAGTCCAGCTCTCTGCTGTGGCCCGGGAGGACAGTGGAGGATGGCCCAGGTGCTTGGGTGCCTGAATCCATGTGGGAAACCAGGAAGAAGCACCTGGCTCCTGGCTTCGGATTGGCACAGCTGCAGCCGTAGTGGCCATTTGGGGGGTGAACCAATGAAAGAAAGAACTTTCTCTCTGTCTGTCTGTCTGTCTGTCTCTCTCTCTCTCACTGTCTAACTCTGTCAAATAAAAAAGATCTTTAAAAAAAAACAGAGGCCCTGGGTAGAGCTCAGTGGCCAGTGGTTTCGCTGCTAGTCAGTAGCCCCAGGCTGACTTGGGAAGAGGGGTGGAGGGGTGTACCTGGCAGTGTGCATCCTCATTGCCCAAGAGAAACGCAGTGTGGCTGTCTTGTGAGCCAGTGGATTCTCGATGTGGTGTTTACAGACTGACACGGGAACCAGGAGCATCGTGAGTTTGTAGGAAGACGTGGGCTTTCGTGCTCCTTGTCTCTCTTCATGTGGGAAGCTCGGGTCTTTAAGGGGGAAGAAAGGGATGCATTTCCAAGGGACTCACTTGGCAAGGGAGCAAGGTCTTGTCAGCAGGTACTACAGCCATAGCACCAGGGTGCTTCGAAAAGTCCAAAAGGCTGGCATTTGCCGCGGTGCCTCTTGCGATGCTGGCATCCCGTATCGGAGGGCCAGTTTGAGTCTCAGCTGCTCCACTTCCAATCCGGCCCCCTGCTAATGCACCTGGAAGAACAACAGAAGATGTCCCAAGTACTCGGTCCCCTGCCACCCCTGTAGGATCCAAAATGGAGTTCCAGGCTCCTGGCTTCGGCCTGGCCCAGACCTGACTGTTGCAGCCACTTGGGAAGTGTCCCGGTGGGTGAAAGATCTCTGTTTCTCCCTCTCTCTCTCTATCACTTTTTCAATAAATAAATCAATCTGTTCTTTTTTTAAAGAAAAAATCCATGAAGAATATGTATCATGGAAAAACAATGCATGGATTTCAGTTTTTTTGATACCAAAATGAACTTGTCTTTTAATTCCATTTCTATGAACTTTTTTCAGAACTTCATTTGTATTTGTGTGTAGGAAAGGATGCTGGTTCTGGTTTCCTTCTGAGCTTTGGATAAGAAGTCCCAAACGGGATTTAAGCCACCGAGTTGTCCGTAATTCTCCTGAGGCCTTCTAGCCGTTACTGCAGGAGCGCGTGTGCTGTGGAGTGCAAGGCCAGCATTCTGAGTGATGCTTCTCGCTGGTACACCTGCCCATGTCACTCTCAGATGCACTCCTTGCTCCTGGAAAGGAGGCTTTGCACTGTGCCCGGCTGAAGGCATCTGAGGGAGCCTCGGGGTGGGGATATTCAATTGTCTGCAGCCACAACACCCCAGTACCTGGCAGGGCCAGGCCACCGTGGGAACCCGGCAGCTGTGGGCTAGTTGGGGCCGGGTTGCCAGCAGCCCCAAGCCTTGTGCTGCAGGAGGAGGTGGCTTCTGGGGAAGTGGATTGGCAAGAGCAGGTCTCCCAGGACAGAGGGAGATGTGGATGGTTGGGAAAAACCAGTCATGGGAAACACGAACCAACAGTCGGGAGAGGGGAAATCCACGAAAAATAGACGTGCCGATGGCCCCCAACTCCTGCCAGTCCTTGCTAGCCCTCTGCTGCTCCCCAGAGAAGGGTCACCCAGGAGGTAACCTTCAGAGACTGCAGGAAGTCGAGATTGACAACTGGAGAGGAAGGGAAAAGGGCTTCAGAGAAATACACAGTTCCTCAGTCATCTAGAAGGAGCTACAAAACAAAACAGACACCAAACCCCACCACAGGCAGACAGGAAAAAAAAAAAAAAAAGCCAAGCGGAAGGAAACTCAGACACCAGCCAGCCCCTGGGACAGTCATAACCTGGGATGCTGTTGCAGGCAGTGGCTGTGTCTGCTGTACTACAGTGCCAGCCCCAAGTTCTAGACTTCTATTCTTTTTTGTACAATGACTTTCAGCCCACGTGGTTCCTTTCTGTCTGCTCACAGACAGCTTCCTAGAAAGATTCCCATCCACTGGTCAAAGAGGTCAGCACTGATCATTACAAAAATTTTAGGTGCCTGATGAAAGAGGTGTTGGCAGAAGGCTGGGGGGAGTTCATTCGCTTGCTTTTGAAACAGGGGTTTGGGAAAATAGACGATGGCAGCCGAGAGGTCAGCCTTTATCAAAGAGGACACAGAGGTAAGGGACTCAGAAGACATCAAAGTTAGGGTATTACTTGTTGCCCAGAGAAAACAAGAGTATGGAAGTTTCTGGCTGGGGAAAACCAATATGCCTCTTATTTCTCGAGCAAAGAAACAGCATTGCTTGACTCAGCAACCGTCCTAGGGCCTGAGAGCGCCTCCATTCCAGCCACCCACAGCGCCGTGTTGGAAATGGAGGGTCTGAGACCCAGAGAGACAACAGCCTGGTCTCTGGCTCCCAGCCCAGGATGTACTGTGAGCCCTGAACTTAACCTTCCAGAACCTTCCCTGGAATACAGACTTCGGCATAATACATGGGCAATTTACACACATGAGAAAGATGTGTGACTGGGAGCTGATGCGGATGAGTGTACTCCCAACTTGCAGAGTTGACTTGCTTAGAGCTTGCAAATCTCTGATTTAGAGTTCACCAGTCACTGTTTTTAAGCTGAGAGTGGCTCAGTGGATGTGTGAATGGGTGCCTAATAAAAGTGCACTGATAGAGTATCCTCTCTTCTGCCCCTACTGGGTTTAGACTGTTTTGATGTTGTTGTTCCGACAAATCACCATTCGTTTTGATGTACTTGACTGTGGGTTTCAGCTGGCCTCATTTCTTCAGTGCAGCCAGTTTGGGGTCTTCTTTTAACTCAGTTTTTTAGAGAAGAAAGGGCATTCTTGGTGTTCTCTATCCCTAGCTCCTATCATGAATACAGTGTTTAAAATTACAGCGTGGGGCCAGTGCCATGGCACACTAGGTTAATCCTCCATCTGCGGCACCTGCATCTCATATGGGTGCCGGTTCTAGTCCCAGTTGCTCCTCTTCCAGCCCAGCGCTCTGCTGTAGCCCAGGAAAGCAGTGGAGGATGGCCCAAGTGCTTGGGCCCCTGCACCCCATGGGAGACTGGGAGGAAGCACCTGGCTCCTGGCTCCTGACTTTGGATCAGCACAGCTCCAGCCATTGTGGCCCCTTGGGGAGTAAACCAACGGAAGGAAGACCTTTCTCTCTGTCTCTCAAACTTTCTGTAATTCTGCCTGTCAAATAAATAAATAAAATCTTAAAAAAATAAAATAAAATCACAACTTGGCAATCTGTCTTTGTGGGAGGTTTTTACTCCCTAAAATCCCACCCATCCTGAAGCTGGTCCACAGAGTGCAGCGGTGTCAGTCTCCCTTGTCTGGTTGTGGCAGGAGCCCCTCAGATCTTCACGGTTGTTGTCCACAGTGAATCCCACCTCCTGTGTCCCCCTCCATCCCTGCTGCTCCCTGTGTCTGGCGGCTTCTTTCTTATAACCTTTAGCTGGAAGGGAAGTGAAAGAAATGCTCAAGGCACACGACGTCAGCAGAGCTGACAGCACCCCTGCCCCAGTCTCCGGCCTGCAAGATCAGAGGCGGCTGTTTTAGATATCTTGATTGACTGCGACAGAAGCCAAGGGTAGATATCCTATCTCTCTTAGCCTATGTCTATGGATTTTGCAAAAAGAAGTGGGGAGTGGAAGAGGAGAACAACTGGGTGCATTCTTTCTATACCTTCATTCTGTGGGTTCTATTGGAGACAGATTGTTGACCATAGCATGTGTCCAGGTAGCTTCAGAGAAGGGTTTCTCAACCTTTGCTCTGTTTACATTTTGGATTGGACTGCATTGTTTTGGGGTCATCCTGCCCACTGAAGAATGGTGGCCAGCATGCCTGGCTGTAACCTCTAGACACCAGGGGCACCCTCCCTTGCCCGTCCAATCATGACAGTCAAACATGTCTTCAGCCATTGCCTATGTCCTTGGGAACAGGGGTGGCAAATCTCCCACTTGAAAACCACTGATTCAGTGTATGAGATATGCAGAAATGAAACCATGCAGACCTACTTAGAATTTCCCCGGAAATTGGGTTTTCTATTTGTTTCTTGCTTGTTATTATCTGTTTCTTATCCCCGTGGTTCTAAAAGTTAAAGATTTCTTCCCTCCATTTTTAGGACTTAAATTATTTCAGATATGTCACTCTCATACAGAATTGCTGAAAATGGATGAAGGTATTTTTTAATTTTTTTTTAAAGATTTATTTTTTAATTTATTTGAAAGAGTTACAGAGAGAGGTAAAGACAAAGAGAGAGAGGTCTTCCATCTGCTGGTTCCCTCTCCAAATGGCCACAATGGCCAGAGCTGAGCTGATCCAAAGCCAGGAGCTCCTTCTCCCACATGGGTGTCGAGGCCGAAGGACTTGGACCATCTTCCACTGCTTTCCCAGGCATATTAGCAGAGAGCTGGATCAAAAGTGGAGCAGCCAGGACTTGAACTGGCGCCCACATAGGATGTTGGCACTGCAGTCTAGGCCTTTAACTCGCTGCGCCACAGCGCTAGCCCTGAAAATGAATAAAGATATTTCAAAGCAAAGACATCTAGTGAAGTTATGCAAGGTGAAGGATGTCCTTGTCTTCCTCAATGACCTCTTTGAAGGCATTCAGAGACGCTGGGCTTTTACTGCAGGTGGTCCTTTGCCTTCCCTGGATAGCAGAATTCCCTGAGGAATTCTTACAAACTGCAGAGTTGTCTTGACGTTTGTTTCTCGGGGGTCCTTAGAGGAGGCCATGGCACCTGGGGATCACCAGACACTTCTCCCTCCTTGCTGGGTGCTGAGCCCCAGGTATCTGGAATTCACCTGAGCAGAGCTTGGATGAGCCACCAGCGGCTGTTTGTCTAATAGCTGCTTCTGTTCCAAGCACTTCGCTGGGTACTAGGAATCTGACAGCAAAGACAGCAGGCAAAGAGGAGCCCTCGTAGTCAGGCTCACTTTGTAGTGAAGAACGGAAGGAGAGGATTAGCCTGTTAGCATGTGGGTCGGATGGAATGTGCACCTGTGTTCTCGGTAATGTTGGTCCAGGTGCATGTCATCATTATTTGGTATTCTTTTACTGTTTCTTACGCTTTTCTTCAGCTATGTAACAACCTTTCATCAGCCTGTAAAACACTTCAGGTGTGTGGAGAAGGGGGGATTAGCCCTATGGAAAAGTAATGACTTCTCAGGAGGTGGTGGTCCTAGTCCTTAGATTTTCCATATAGGAAGTGTCTTGTCATCATCTTTTTGTCAGATCGGGCAGATCAGAGGTTAGGGACAGCACTCACATTTTTTGAGCAAATCTACAGCAGTGAGCATTGCATGCAGGGCTTCTTACCCATTAGGTATTCCTAGTTTGTTAAAACAGATGGCTTTTCCCAGTCCATTTCTCTGACAACAAGTCCCAGAGGGAGGGGCCTGAACCCAGACAGAAGTCACACCAGGAACCCACAAAATACCCATCATGCACTGCTCTGACGTGGCCCTGGCAGGTGCCCACCGTGACAGGCCGCAGCTCTCCAGGGATGAAGGTATGTTCTCCCCGGCTTGCCGAGCATGGCAGCCGCCCACAGAGGCTCTGGAGCAGATGTCCCCCTTAGTAGGCGCTCCTGGAAATACATAGTTTTGGCAGCCAGGAGTCAGAAAGGAGGAAGTCAAGAAACATTACGCAGGGAGAGCCAAGGATGCGAGCTGATGAGAAAGCCACCTGGCCTCGCCCACGTCTGCAGCCGGCCGCCGGCCATTCCTCCATGGGTGAACTCAGGCCCAGCAAAATGAAGGTCACACATTGGTTAGTGGCAGAGCCAGGACTTGAACCCAGCAATCTCCATGCTTAGTCTAGATCTTCCCTTCTATCCACAGAGAAAACAACTTCTCCAAGCCCAGAAGGTCCCCTCTCCATAATGAAGCTCAGTGTTTTTCTTGCTAAAAATATTTGTTTGTTTATTGGAAAGGCAGTGTGACAGAAAGAGAGAGAGAGAGAATCTCCCGTTTACTTATTCACTCCCAAATGGACGCAAAGGCCAGGGCTGGGCCAGGCCAAAGCCAGGAGCCTGGAACTTCATCTGGGTCTCCCGTGTTGGTGTCAGGGGCCCATGCACTTGGGCTGTCATCCGTTGCCTTCCTTGGTACATTAGCAGGGAGCTGGAACAGAAGCAGAGCAGCTGTGACTCAGACTGCCGCTCTGCTATGGTGTGCTGGTGTCACAACTACGGCTTAACCCCCCGTGCCACAACGCCAGTCCTTTAATGTTTCTCTTGATCTGAATAGTTGCACCATTGATTCTGGAAAGTTTCCTACTGATTTTGCTCCCTGCAGCATAATGCAGTTTTGGGTGCACATCCAAGACAAGAGGATTTGAAATCAGCGGTGAGAGGTGTGACCGTTTTTCAGTCTTGTATTCCAAAGAGGAGGCCTTGTGATAAGACAGCTGCATTAAAAATGAAATTGAAATGGGCCTCTGGTACCGGTCCAGAGGAGGAGTAACATTCGTTCCAGAAGCATGAGCAGAGGAGGAAAGTGTTTTAATAGGGGATTTGAGGTTGGCTCCGTTTTGGTGACGGTCATGACTCTATTAAGCACCCACGGCACGCTTGGTGTTACTCTGAATGAACTGATCATAAGCAATGTGAGTTCTTGGTTCAGGATGCTGATGAGGTACCGTGGGGAGCCAGAAATAAAGACGGCCAACACCATGTGGTCCCCCGCCCCCCGCCCCCGGGGGCAGAACACATGCGATACTGCTGCCTAGAGGACCCTTGTTCCTGAAAAGATCTCCTGGCCAAAATATCTTCTTCTGTTCTTATGTTGATAAGCTGGACTGAGCCACTGGGGGAGGGGGAAGAGTCCCCTCCTTTAAGTCAAGGAAGATCTATATTTTAAGGTTTATTTATTTTTGTTTGAAAGGCAGAACAACAGAGGAGAGAGAGAGAGAGGGAGAGAAAGGGATCTTCTCTCCCGTGGCTTACTTCTCAAATGTCCGTAATAGCTGGGGCTGAAGCCACGAAACCACAACTGAATCCAGTTGTCCCATGTGGATGGTTGGGGCCTTCTAGGACACATTTGCAGGAAGCTGGATCAAAAGTGGGATAGCAGAGACTGAACTGGCCCTCCGATACGGATGCATGTGTCCCAAGCGGTGGCTTAACCTGCTGCACCACAACACCTTCTCTACCCACGGAGGATCGTGCGGCTCTGCCCCCTGGACCTTACTCTTTAGTGTCAGCTGTGCCTTGGAAACAGAGACACCACCCCCTCTCCAGGCCCCCGAAATACCTCCAGCCAAAAATCTCTAAAGCAAGTATCTTTGGTCAAATGCATCCCTCCAAAAAAGGGAAGATGCTTCCACCAGGAGGTCCCTCTGCTGTCTACCGAGGTAAACCTCCATGGAGAATTCAGAGAATCTGAGAGAGACCTGGACTGTGTTCATGAACAATAACGTATGATCCAAGGTACCCAAGTGGAGTAGGGTCAGGGGCGGGGACAGGGCCCAGAGAGGAGAGGAGGGAGAGGGGCCGTGCTGGGTCCTCCTAGGAAGGGTGGGGTGGGAAGACCAAGAGGAGCAGGGGCTAGGCAGGGGGAGGGGAGGGTGGAGGGCAGCTGTGCAGAGTGGTGTGTCCAAGTGTGTCCTAGTATCTGTGGTCTGTCTGCAGGGGCCAGTGTGCTGCCCACAGCAACATAATCAGCCCAACTCTGTGTCTGCCTCCTAGAAACTGCGGCCTGCAGACTGCCTGGTGTTATCCACCATGGCAGGGCCTTAGATAATGTGATCTGAGAGCTTGCCAGTCAAGTTGCAAAAGGCTGATTCTCGTATACAGTCGTCCCCCTTATCCATGGGGACTATGTAGCCAGGACCCCCAGTGGATACTATGGATAGTACTAAACCCCTCACAGACTATTTTTTTTTTCCTGCACCTACACAGCTCCAGTGAAGTTTAATTTATACGCTAGGCATAGGGGGAGGTTAGCAACAATAGCTAGTGATAAAATAGAGTGATCATAACCATATACTGTATGAAAAGTTCTAAGTTGTTTATCTCTGGAGTTTTCTGTTAAATGTTTTCGGACCACAGTCAGCCACAGGCAGCTGAAACTGCAGAGAACAGAGCCACAGACAAGGCAGGACTTCCCTAAACCCACCTGAAAAACAGGTCCGTGTGCCTGCGTGTGCACTGGCGATTCCGTGAGCATGCGCACATGCTTCATATTGCATAGACAATTTCCGGACATAAATATGGAGCAATGCAAGTCTGGAGTGGATCTCTGAAAAATACATTTGTTTTTTCCATTATATCCACCTAGTGTGTGTGTGTGTGTGTGCATACATAGTTTAATAAGGAGAACACGGTACTTTCATAATTTTAAAGGGGGAGGGAAACGTGGTATTTCAATAATGATAGGAATAAACATCACAGCATTTCTCCTCTTTGGAGGGCAGACACTGGGTTGTCGGCTCTGCAGACTGAAGCCCACCTGGAAGTCAGGATGTGACAGGCACAGAGGAGAGTCCAGGACCCTTTTCTGTAGAAATTCGTCTGCCCGAGGCGTCTCTGAGTCCGCCTGGTGTTCACACCAGGAACCCAACAGAGGCCGCCTGCTGTTGCTGTGCCTAATACTAGGAGGCCTGTGCTTCAGTGACTTCCAGGATGTGCACAGATGTCTGGGTCATGGCTCCTGTTTCCATTTGCCTGTAAATCTGGGTCCTGAACCCAGGTAAGTTTATGGTTAGTACCCTAACCCATGAACCCCCAATATGCCACCTACAAGGGACTCTGTCAATCGGAGGGTAAGCAAAGATTTCCTAGTTGGGATATTAAAGGCGTTGGGCTATAAAAGATGAAATTGGCAAGTGGGACTTAGTAAAAATTAAATACTTGTGCTTATTGAAGGATACAGTTAAGAAACAAAATAAGCCGTGGGCCGAGAAAAAAATTTCATCTTACCAAAGGCTTATATTCAGACTTTTTAAAGGAACTTCATGGCCAAATAGTAAGTAGAACAGTGCAATTTCAATATGGGCAAAGGACTTGAACAGGCTTTTCACATCAGACAGACATCTCTTTAGCAGTTTCCTATAAAGTTAAATCAACAGTTACCCAGAGAAACAGAAACTTGTTCACCAGAGAATGGTACACAAATTCATAGGCAGTTTTTTTTATAATACCCCAAACTGGAAACAATCCAAGTGTCCACCTGTGGTTGAATGAATGAACAAATCATGGCATATGCATTCATTCAGTGAAACGCTACTCAACAATGGCAACAGGAAACGAAGTACTGATGCCACATCTGGATTGGAGACCAGAAAGCAAATCAGCCATTGCCCAGGGCAAAGGGGTACAAGGAAACACTGGGGTGATGGACGTCTGTGTCGTGGTTGTGTTCTTTATCGATTATGGTGGTGTAAATTCATCAGAACTCACTTAACATGGGTGTGTTTTCTTCTACATAAATCACCCCTCTAATAAAATTGATGTTTTTAAAAACATTTATTTATTTGAAAGACAGAGTGAGGGAGAGAGAGAGCTCTTGCATCTTCTGGTTCACTCTGCAAATGACTGTGACCTCCAGGGCTCAACCAGGCCAAAGCCAGGAGCCAGGAACTCCATCCTGGTCTCCCGTGTGCGTGGCTGGATCAGAAGCGGAGGTGCTGGGACTTGAACCGGCATGCTGCTATGTAGCCTGCTGCACCACAACGCCCACCCCTACAATTGATTTTTTTTTTTTTTTTTTGACAGGCAGAGTGGACAGTGAGAGAGAGAGACAGAGAGAAAGGTCTTCCTTTGCCGTTGGTTCACCCTCCAATGGCCACCACGGCCGGCGCGCTGCGGCCGGCGCACTGCGCTGATCCGAAGCCAGGAGCCAGGAGCCAGGTGCTTCTCCTGGTCTCCCATGGGGTGCAGGGCCCAAGCACTTGGGCCATCCTCCACTGCACTCCCGGGCCACAGCAGAGAGCTGGCCTGGAAGAGGGGCAACCGGGACAGAATCCGGCGCTCCGACCGGGATTAGAACCCGATGTGCCGGCGCCGCAAGGTGGAGGATTAGCCTAGTAAGCCGCTGCGTCGGCCCCTACAATTGGTTTTTAAAAGGATGCCACCTCTGTATCTCCAGGGAAAGGCTGGCAGAGTAGGGGCCCGTGTCCGTAAGCGCATAACTATGTTTCACACTTTCTCATTCTGTTTGCAGTTCTTGGGTCTGCCTTTTTTTTTTCTTGCCAAGACTTCAAGAGGAGAAAACCCCATCCCTTGATACCTTGTCTTCCATTCCATTCCACCCCCGGCGCTGCTCATTCAGGAACGCACCTTTCAAGAATGGGCACGGGCTGTGGGGTGCACTGTGGTTGAGATCATGGTACCTCTGGGTATGCACCCACCCCAAGTGCCCGTGCATCACTGAGCGCATCACGGTGTTTCTGTGAGCCGGCGTCAGGTGTGGCAGATCTGGTTAGAAGGGAAGACGCGCCTGGTTTATGGGTCTGGCTTGGTCCGGCATGGGCTGGACATTGCGGGAGGACGCTGTGTGTTCCGAAGCCCCCCCCCCCCCCCCACTGCACCTTGGGGCTGTCCTGCTGAAATTCTCCTGCATTCGTGTGAGTGTTGCTGGTTCTCTCCCTCCACCTTTTTCTTCCCCGGTATCTGTGGCCCTCAGACCCCTCTTGAGATTCAATGGGTGTTTAAAGAATCTGGAACTACTTTCTTTCATTTTCTGGCAAAAAGGAAAAGACTCCTGACTTCTCCTGGGCTTCCTCCTACTCCAGGGATCCTCCTGGTCACTCATCACCGAAGTCACCAGGAGAGGCTGGTCTGTCTAGCCAGCCCGGTGCAAGGTCACCTGTAGCTTTCGCGTTAAGATGGCAAGCAACCTTTACTGGAGAGAAAAGACAGCTTGTTTTCTTGGCTTCTCCCTGAGAAGGGAAAACACTCTTGACTGGAAGGGGCACTGGGAGGGGGCAGCCTCTAAGACCCCCACAGCACCTGGTAGGAACGACCTGTCTTCCACTGCTTGTGGGTGCCTGCAGTGCACTGAGTCCTGCCCCCCACTGGGCAGAGCCAGGGTGCACGGAGAGAGAGAAGCCTACGAGCCGAGCCTGCAGGTTGCCAGTTCATCATGCGACTAGTATATAATATCTTCTAGTGTCAGTGGGGAGCGATGCCTGTTGCAGGAATTTCACCCTAGGAGTTGCCAAATAAGTCAATTTACCTGTTTCTCCTACAATGCACTTATTAAAATAAACTCTTATTCCATTGTGGAGTGTAATAACAGGTCTCCTGCAGGCAAAACACAGAGAAACAGCAGGCGGAGCGAAGTTCCTTTAGCACTTTGTAGAATGTGTTGTGGTGGTGACTTTGTCGTCTCGAGCCAGCACCATCCCTAATCATTCATTGTGGGCCTTTCCACCACATCACCTAACTCCCTTGGAACGAAGCTGCGCGTGTAGAGTATGAAAAATGCACTTTTTTAAACAGTTAAAAAAAAAAGGTAATTTTCTCCCATAATACCCCGAATAAAGTGCCATGGAGCCATTAGTTGTAAATTGAATTCTTGGGTGTATAATTTGTATAGAACCTGAGAAGTGGGAGCCCCACTCCGCTACCCTCCCATCGTTGGTCGTCGGCCTTAGCGGACGCGAGGCGGTCCTCTGCACGGGCAGGCGTTTTCATGTCGACTTCAATTGCACACTTGGTTTATTTGGACAGGGCACAGGCGGCAGCCTCTGTCACGCGGCATCACCGCGCTATTAGCGAATTTCGCCCCAGGGCAGCTGGGCCGCTGTGCTGGGGCAGATGTTCTTTTCAGCCTATTCAGTGACCATTCTTGGGGGTTGTTTACTGTTGCCATGGTGACCTTCATTTCCATAGAGCAGAGCTGCTGTTTCTCAGAGGAAAATGAATTTAGTTATCAAAGGATAATATTTTTCTCTGTCTCTGTGTAACCTGCCATCTGTCAACCGGTGGATCAGTAAGGATTCAGAAACCATTTAAGAATTAATAGCAATGAAGTGATGAGTATTTTTTTTTATTTAGCCCTTAAGAAAACCAATAATAGATATGCAAGCAAACACTGTGCCCTGAACATCAGAACTTTAATTTTTTCTTTATATTTCAAGTGGTTTTCTTTTTTTTTTAATGCCTTTGCCACCTCCACCACTGCTGTGCACGCACATAGCCTCATAAAATACACTTGACATTCTGCTGACAAATGGAAATGACCAAATGTCTTGCTTGTATCTCACGAGATGCAGTGTGTTTAATGCTTTCTCTCGATGCTGTGAGCTCTCCCCATTTCATTAAAAATTCCTGTGGCTGAGCTATTGTCACTGGGTCTCCCACGCCACCCCAGGATTAACACTGTAGGGGTGCATAGATCAGCAACTTCGGAACATACAGTGCAAATTACGAAACTAACCCAATGAGAAGAGACCAAGCTCCTCCGCTGAAACACTTAATAAACGTGCTCTTTAATCCTCACTCTGGAATACCTTTTCTCCTACTCACATCCAGATGGGAAGAAAGTCACTTTTGGGATAGGCCATGTAGTTCCTGGAATCCTTTTCTTCTCTGTCAAATTCATAAACTGTAACTGGCAGGGGACATACACACATGCGTGCACACACACACCAGCCCCGTTGTAAATAATGTTATTTATTGGTTGATTTTTCCAGATCCTGACATTGATGCTGCCAGTGCCATGATGCTTTTGAATACTTCCCCTGAGATACAAGCAGGTTGTGAGTAGATATTTCTATAGCCTACAGCACCATAGACTGTGAACTTAACCTTCTCATTTATATAACAGGCCCTAGGAAGAACTCATGCTAAAGTAGACCTGCCCTCGTAGCATCACTTTAAACCCCACATAAGTACATGACCACATGCGTATGCGTGTTGCCTTTCCCCATGCATATGTATGAATGCATGCCTAGGTATACTTCCCAGATGAGAAGCTGTGCTAATGTCAGGACTGAAGACTTGGGGCAAGAGAAGCAAACCCTAGAGCGAGTGCCAGGGGAGAGTGTCTTTCTCCCGCAGGAATTGTTTCTGTGAGTTTGTCGTCTCTGCTGGAAGAGGTTACATGAGGCCAGCGTAGCCAGGATGGAGATGAGCAGAACCCATTTTTAGCAACACCCTTCCCTTCTGGGACCTCATTAAAACCAGGCTGCCATGTTAGAGAGGGAAGTCTTGCCTGCCTGAGCTTGGCGGAGCCTTGAAGTAGAGCCATCGTATCTCCTTCTGACGTCTCCACCCAGCCTCCCATGCAATGCAGGACTGGTTTCGCCGAGCTGGGCTCTTGGCTTCACCTGCTCTTGACCATTGAGCAGAGACGCCTCTTGTTCCTTGGACTTCTCTTCTGTCCATCCCTAAAGCTTTTTCCCATCTCTAGAACTAGTCTGTGATTTTAGAACAGTTCCCTCCCCAGGGATAAAAACAAAAACAAATGACCGTACGTGCAGGTGTCTGTCCCTCCTCCCAGCCGCACTTCTTCCCACGCCCCACACCTGGTCAGGACGCTGTTAGACATCTAAAAGGTGCATCAGGATCTGCTCAGCTTGTTGGAGGTTGTTGCTGCGTTTCAGCCTGTTTGTGATGAAAGACCCTGTGAGTAGGTGGTAACAGGGAGCCGCAGGCCCCACATGACACTGCCGGGAACTGACACCTCCCTATTTCATTCCTGTGTCTGGACTTGGAGCTCCGATTGGTTCCCAGTTCTCTGTGTGCCACATGGCCACCAGACCAAAGGGAAGTCCCCACGTGGTTCCCCACAGGACTGTAACTCCCCACAGGTACCACGTTGCACTGATGGGAAGTACTAGACCTTCCCCCGTGGCCCTGTACTTGTCCCAGCTTTCCTGATAGCTGTAGGGAATGCGACTCAATCTTCATTTCCTCCTTTTTTTATAACTCCCAGGAGGTGTAGCTGAGCATCCTCAGGGTGACCTGATCCCTTGCCTGGCACAGCTGTTGCCTGCTCCTAACAATGCAGAAGTCTCATTCTTTGCTCAACTCAGGTTGGCAGCTGTTGAAGTGTTGGGTGACCCACAGCAAACACTGCTGCTAAGCGGATGTGTACTTGGTAAAGACCTGTCACTAGAGTTAACCTGGAAGGTGCCCCCCTCCCCGCTTCTTTTTTAAGATTATTATGTTTGAAAGACGAAGTTAAAGACAGAGAGAGAGCTTCCATCCACTGATTCACTCCCCAAATGGCCACAATGGCCAAGGCTGGGCCAGGTGGAAGCCAGGAACCAGGAGCTTCATCTGGGTTTCCCACGTGGGTGGCTGGGGCCTGAGTACTCAGGACATCTTCTGCTATTTTCCCAGGTGCATTAGCAGGGAGCTGGATCAGCAGTGGAGCAGCCAGGACTTGAACCGGTGCTCATATGGGACGTTGGTGTTGCAGGTGGTAGCTTAACCTGCTGCACCCTAACAATGGCCCCCTAAGAAGCTGCCTTGTACGTGATGTTTTGAGTTTCAGATGGCATCGCAGAAAAGAACGGAACAGATTGTCATCAAGCTGCAGGCTGCAATGGTTTCTAAAATCACATTGTATGACCCACGATCGTGGAAATGAACTGATTTCCTCAGAGCCGAGCAGGGTGCAGTCACCTCCCTTAGCCCCTAGCCACTGTGCACAGTGATCCTTAGCTCAGAAAATACTTCTGATGAACTGGCTGCTGGGGTTAGGAATGGAAAATGAAGATCATGGCAAAGCCAAGGGGAGTGACCGATCATGCACAGATCCCCGCGCTTCCTTACCAGTCGCATTGTTGCTGGATTCTTGGCCACGAGTAGAAAAGGGAAAGGCTTCTCCTGTTTGGGTGACAGGTTGCTTGGGTTGATGTTCTCATGGCTAACCGAACTCCTCGACTCTATCTCGACTCTATCTGAGCAGGAACAGCAGAGCAGTCAGTGTCAAGGGAGGGGAGATGCACTGTCCCATGTGACTTCCAGCCCTTGTGCAGTGCCCCCTGGAGGTCAAGTGCAAGCATAGTCAACAGGCAGTTTGTAAGGTGCCTTAACACTGGAAAGGAATGAAGATGCATTGAGCGTCTGCTCTGTGCACTTGGCCCATCCTTGACCTACTCAGAAACACAGCTGCCGGTATCTGTCTCTAGCAGCCAGTCCCTGCTTTCGGCTGGCTCTTTCTTGGTTCTCCCTCCATCTCACATTGTGTATCTCTGGCTTTGGGATTCAAGGCAGTACCTCCTTGCCTTCTTAAGGGAGAAGCGTTACAGACCTAAAATGTAGCCACCATCCCTTGCCCTGCTAGCTTTGTCCAAGACCTGGAAAAAGTGAAAGGTGATTCCTGGGCAAAAGTGTTTAAAGGCCACAGTCAGCCAGCTACAGCAATGGTGTGAGGTGGTGCTTGTGTGTGTGTCCTGGTGTGGATACATACAGGCCTTCTGCAGGTGCCAGGGTCCTGTTGCTGCCCACACGTGCTGAGCATGGCTTCCGAGTGCAATATATGTCCTGCCTGCTGCCTGTCCTCTCCTAGGGCTGGTGGTGTGGCCAGGCCGTTTGTAGAGCTGCCTCATATGGGACTATTAACAGCCCCAAGTGTTCACTTCCTGGGCTGCCAGATACCTGGTTTGAGGACTGGCTACCAACCTAGTCCCAGCTGTTGGAGGCCAGCCTGGTGGCTTGAACGCCTTTTCCTTCATAGCCACTATGCTTCAGGTCGCCAGATGGGCACCACTGAAGCCTGTTCCTCTCTACCTTCTCTTGTTCATTGCCGGCAGACTTAGCTCAGGACCAAGACGCTGGCTACAGGCCCGGCCATGAGGCTGACTATGTCATACAAAAACTGGCGAGGGGCAGGCATAAGATGCTTCTTGGGACATCTACATCCCATACCGGAGTGCCTGCATTCATGTCCTGGCTCCACTTCTGACTCCAGCTTCCTGCCAGGGTGCACCCTGGGAGGCAGCTGCTGATGACTCAAGTACTTGGGTCCCTGCCACCCACATGGGACACCTGGATTGAGGTCTCAGCTCCTGGCTTCAGCCCCACCCAGCCCCAGCTGTTAGGGGGCATTTGGGGACTGAATCAGCAACTGGTGAATCTCTTTGCCCCTCTCTCTCTCTCTCTCTCACACACACACACACACACACACACACACAAATGTTTTTGATCTGTGCTGGCCTCTTGAGGGCTCCGTACGACCCCAGAGGAGCCTTGCACACCCTGCATTACTAAGACTGCAGTCATCCTAGTCACTGCTTCACTTTCTTTTTTTTTTAGATTTATTTATTGAAAGGCAGAATTACAAAGAGGTAGAGGCAGAGAAAGAGGGAAAGGTCTTCAATCCACTGATTCACTTCCCAGATGGCTGCAATGGCCGAAGCTGAGCTGATCTGAAGCCAGCAGCCAGAAGCTGCTTCCAGGTCTCCCACGTGGGTGCAGGGGCCCAAGCACCTGGGCCATCCTCCGCTGCCTTCCCAGGCCACAGCAGAGGGCTGGATCGGAAGTGGAGCAGCCGGGACTCGAACCGGTGCCCATATGGCATGCCGGCACTGCAGGCAGCAGCTTTACCCGCTACGCCACAGCACCGGTCCCCATGCTTCACTTTCAACAAGGCAGCAGCGTGCACATGGTACAAACCCCAGGCTGCAGTGTTTGGTCCCCCCCAGCACCTCGCACAGTGCAGGTGACATTAGCCTTTTCAGACTTGGCCAGTTTGCAGTGGGGAGACATTCTACAAAAGCCATTGGGTCTCCCCAGTCCATGGCATGCTGCTTCCAGAACAGTCCACACAGGACCTGGCCAGTGCACTGTCTCCTGAATTCACCTCTGGTCAATCATCCACCCGCCCCACCCTCCCAAAAAGAGTGACCCTGTAGCTTAGCGTCAGCTTCTGGGATCCCCGTAAGCACCTGCTTTGCAGGGCCCCTTCGACAAGCCCTGTGAGTCATCTTGAACCCCCGTGGAGGAACTGTTGTGAAGTCGGGAGAAGCCGGATCACCATTACTCATCTTCAAAGGCTTATGTAATCCCTGGTTGGAACATTCCCAGAGACAGCTCTCAATAATAAACAAAACAACACAGTGGAAGGAAGGGGCGGAGGAGGCGTTCCACACCCTGCCTGGAACTGGGCTATGTGAGAATCAGACGCACCAGGCGCACCAGGCACGGCAGGAGAAAGGCAACCAGGAAACGGGCCGTGTGCGCCCATGCCAGCCCCCTCCCCAGTCTGCTTCCAAGGAAGCAGGTGGAAAGGCTGACTTTAGGAAGGGGAAGGATTATCGGAATCACCTGCTGCTCAGCTTATGGCCTCGGAGAGAGTTAGCCAGGGCTGCCCTCCAAAGGCAGCCGTAGGAGCTCAGGTTAATTTTAGAAGTTGAAACCTCAAGGAAGCTAAGCGTGGAGAGCAAAGCTGGGGAAATGCTGAGGGACGACGTAGTGGGCAGGGAAGTTCGTCTTGTGCCTTGGACTCTTTTTAAGGTTCCCAAGATGGCGTTATCACATGAGATCACAGCGTGCACCGTGAGCCAGTGAGTGGCGCTGCTTCATTTGGCTCTGGTGTTAGTGTGAGTGTTGCTTTCTTGTTAGTTCAAATCAGAAAGTTTGGAGCTTTCAATTTCAGAGAACCGGGCTGGCATCTTATCCGAGCAAGATCCCAGCAACCCAAGACTCAGACGGCTGCCTTCTCTCTTATAGAGGAAGCGTAGTCAGCGCGTGTCGCACGCAGAGCAGGATGGTGCTGGCGGCCTGCGTCTCTCCCGGTGAGAGCCGCAAGTCCACGCTGGAAGTGTCCATTTTCCTCTTCTGTCAGTGCCCCGAGTGGAGCCTGGGTGCATTTCAGTGCTGTGGGTCAGGTGGATTAGCCGCAGTGGTACTGGTCTTGATGCACTTGGAGGGAAATAGAACAAAAGGGAGGGAAACACTGGGTGTGCTGATGCTGGCAGAGCTGTAGAACCACTCCCGTTCCTGCCAAGCCCTGCAGTCCCCAAAGCAGCGCATCACGGACCCGGCGCGCCTTTCTCCGGCATGGCCGCTCCACACTAGCTGTGCTGCGTTTCTCTGACACCTGGGGGTGGGGACAGAAAGGAGAGAAGATGGGGGACCAGCCAAGTGTCCCAGCTGGCTTCTGGCAGCCAGTGAACGAACAGGAGCACACCCGCCATCGCCTGGGCAGATGCGCTGCCAGGGGCGAGGGCTGAGAAGTGCCGGCGTTGGCAGAGCGGCCTCCGTGGCAGCTCGTTTGAGCCAGAAGCCTGGCGAGGGTCGGGAAGCAGATCGGGGAAGCGTGGTAATGCTGCAGATAGCTTTGTCCGCGAGGCTCTCTTTGAAATGAAAAAAGTTCATTCATCAGAAGGATGCTTTGGTGGGTGAATGCAGAGTTAACATAATGGACTGAGAAAACCCTCCCTGGTCCTGACCCCAGTGAGCCTGGTGCCTTGGGGATAATTAAGAAAGAGGGGCGACATGGGACGGTGGCGGGAGGAGGAAGGGGAAAATGATGACGATGGGCCAGTGCTGACCTAAGAGGCCTCTATTCAGTCTGCACAGCAATCCCATGAAGTCTGCTTACGCCTGCTTTCCCAGTGACAAGCCTGCGGCACAGAGAGGCCAAGGCACTCGCCCAAGGCCACAGAGCCAGTGCTGGGTCCGAACTTGGAGTGGAGGCCCCGTCGCTCAGGGCCTCCTTAGTCTCCTCCGGGCTTTCAGGGAGACAAGGAGCACGCAGAGCCCCTGGCCTCCTACAGGGACTTAGAGACGACAGGTTTGCTTTCCTGTTTGCCTTCTGCTGGCGAGTCCCTGGTGCCCACAGGCTCTGGGCCTTTGAGGCCTGGGGCTGCTTTGGCCGATGACCCAGTGTCCAGGCCAGCGCTCAGCAGAACGAGGGCTCCATGACTCCCGCTTCTCCCCTCCCGTTCCAGGCTCCGTCGTCTTTGTCCGGCTGGAGATGTTGGGGATGTTTCCACCGCAGGGTGACACTAACATAACGGGCACGAGGGGAACAGCCGCACCATCACTGCTGCTCTTGCAGCCAGCTTGGCCCCAGGAAGACAGCTGAGCTCCTCCGTCGTGCCCTGGGTTTTGTTTCATTCTCTGCTTGCGGGTTTTCGGCTCATCTGAAATGGAGAAACGTAGGCCGCCTTGGCTTCCTGTGTAGATGGCGGTCGGGTTGAGATGATGATGATGATGGTGACCTTGATGACATAAATTTTCTGACTGTCAGTTCCTGTATTACTCAGTTGTATCTCCAGATACCCTGCGAGAGGAATATTTTTTGCCCTCATCTTACTCAGGGGTTTAAGTAGCTTGCACAGGGTGACAGTCAGTGATTGACAGCGATGGCACAGAGACCGGGGTTGGTCGGACCCCAGAGTCACATGTTCAGCCCCTGTACTATAGGCCACTTCCTTCCTTCCTTTATACTTTTCCCAATACCCATGGTACAAAGTCCAAATGCATATCATTCCGGCTAGGATGACACACTGGAGAAAAACACCATTTTTGTTCCTTATGCATTTGTTTTTAGTCACTTCAGATCTTTGTGTGTGCTTCCTCTGCCTCTGATTTCCAACTTAGATGGCACTTCCTACAGGAAGCCTGCCCAGGTGCCCCTAGGTTTGGATTAAGTGTCTTCATATTTCATGCACATAGGTTCCCTCCCCGGCGATTTCCGTAGAATATTTCCACTGCCTTGGTTAAGTCTCCCTTGCTCCACTGTAGTTATTCAGTGTCCCGATCACCTAGTACATGGGCAGGTACTTGGTAAAATTTCAGTTAGTTAATTGATATAATCGACATATAGAACTGTGATTATTTTTACTGACAAGGATGATAGCTGTGTATATCTTTACTGTGTCGGTTATCTATCATCATGGTCCATTACATCAAATTCATGTGCTGCTCTACATGGGCTCCCTAGCCACAGATAGGTCAGGAATAGAGGAACCCGAGGTCATCTGTCGTGGCTAGGTGAGCACCGTCCAGCAAAACAACCGACACCCTCTGCCGCCATCCCCAAGACAGGCAAACCAGAAATACAGAGAGACGGGGCACCTGTCTGCAGACTCCCTGCTGTGGGCCTTTGGTCTGTGTCTAGCCTTAGGATGATTGGTACGTTCCTCTGCTGTTTTCTTCCCACAATTTCATCTTTCTCTTACATTTGCTTATATTTGGGTCTGTGGTGCACTTGCACTTTTTGAATGAGGTGTGAGGTAAGGGTCCAGGTGGATCTCTGGGTGTTCAGGGGTTCTGCGTTCCCTCTGGGCTTTGTCTTGGTACCTTCAGCAAAAATCAGCTGATCGCACGTCGGGGACTGCTGGCTCTGTTTCATTCCATGGGTCTCGATGCCCAACACCAATACCATCCTGCCGTGGGACTTCTAAATTTATAGGAAGTCTTGAAATCAGATCATATAAATTAGTAAATATAAGTGTTAGATATTCTTCCTTAGAGAGCCTGTTAGGCAAAATATGACAGCTGCAGCCCACGTTGTAAGAGCCCCATGCTTTTAAGATGCTCGCGAAGTCTCCTGCCTTACAGCTGGATCTGTTATCTGAAGTCTGGAGTGGTTAGGGTTCCCTATCTGGCCCTGGTTCTGGAACATGGGACTGCGCTAGTAGTCTGACTTGGACAAGAGTTTAAATTGTATCTCCCCTCCCATGTTTTTTACCAAAAGCCCTCCACAAACTCAGAAAACAATGGAAAAAATTATTAATAATGCCCAAAGAATCAACAGTCTATAAAGTGATATCTTTTATTTGTTCAGCTCCTTATTTAGTGGAGCCAATAAGTCTTTGACTATAATATAAATTGAAAAAGTGATCTTAAAAATAATATTTAAAAACAATAAAATTATGATATTCAAGAGCAGGCATTCACTGTCCATGAAGGCCTTTTGATTAAAGGTTTGGAATAATACTTACAAGAATGTATTCTTAGAGTCCTAAAAATATGTAACTTTTTTTTTTTTTTTTGACAGGCAGAGTGGACAGTGAGAGAGAGAGACAGAGAGAAAGGTCTTCCTTTGCTGTTGGTTCACCCTCCAATGGCCGCCGCGGCCGGCACGCTGCGGCCGGCGCACCGCGCTGATCTGATGGCAGGAGCCAGGAGCCAGGTGCTTTTCCTGGTCTCCCATGGGTGCAGGGCCCAAGCACCTGGGCCATCCTCCACTGCACTCCCTGGCCACAGCAGAGAGCTGGCCTGGAAGAGGGGCAACCGGGACAGAATCCGGCGCCCCGACCGGGACTAGAACCCGGTGTGCCAGCGCCGCTAGGCGGAGGATTAGCCTAGTGAGCCGCGGCGCTGGCCAAAATATGTAACTTTTTTTAAGATTTATTTATTTGAAAGAGTTAGAGAGGGAGACCTTGCAGTGGTCTTTGCCAAAGCAGTCTGTCCACCCTGCTCTGTGCAACACTTTGAGGGCTGCCTTGGGCACAGGGCTCTGGGGGGTCCTGGGGTTGTGGCAGCAGGGGGCGTCTTAGAAGGACACTGTCCCCAAAGGGAAAAGGACATTCAAGTCCTTGTCCAAGGTCACACAGGAGAGGCCAAGATTAAAACCCCGCAGTGCTCTCGCGTGGTACTTCCTGCCTGGCTGTGTAGGCACATGGAGGGTGTCAGCGGATGTAGCAGGAGGGGAGCGACTGGCCTGACCGGGATGAAATTGCTGTTTGGGAGGTGATGGGATTCCTCTGACCAAGAGCAGAGCGAAGCCTCAGGGGTGTGGAAAGGTCCCTTGCAGGCTGCTCCGGGGATGGGTGTGCCTGGGGGAGGGAATGGGAGCTGGGAGGGGGATGGGTGTGCCTGGGGGAGGGAGCGGGAGCTCTCAGGACCTTTGCTCCAGGGGAGCGGGGAGGGAAGCAGGGCTCTGTGGGAATCCACGCGGACTCAGTCCTTCCCTGCCCTCAGCAGGGCCAGTTTCCCAGGCAGCCCAGGTCATGGTGAGGAGGAACCACAGTGGGAGTGCGTGACACCGAAGCAGCTGGCAAAGTTGGCTTTGCTAGTATTTTTGGCTTCATATTTTTTTTCTCCTGTGGATTCAGGACAAAAAGGTGTTCTCAGCATGACCAGAAAAGCATAAGGAAACTGCTTGAGTTTGGTCACTTGCTATCCTACTGTGTGTTTCTGAAATGTCCTTGGGATCCAGGTGAGGCGAAAAGGTTATGTTCAACAAATTCAAGCAAATAACTTTTGAAGCTCACTTTTGACAGTTTCCTCCCCTCCACTTTGTAGCCTAGGCATCAGTAACTCGGTTGTGAGCTCTTGGTCTGACTTGGCCAACCAAATAATCTTTGTGTCCTGCCTGCTTAACTTGGTTTCTGTCTCTCTGTCCTCCTGTGTGAGTGTGAGTGTCTGTGTGTACACGTTTCTCTCTCCTGTTATCGGCCCTTCTCTGGTGTATCCAGGGTTTCTGCCTCGGAGCGGAGTCTGCACAATTGAATCCATGTGTGGTATCTCTCTCCGTTTGCTTTTTCAGTTCCCCCAGGAGTGGTGCAGAATGGAGCGCGGGTTCTGAGCCGAGGGCTGTTTCCTGCTGTCCGGCCACTGCCAATCACTCCCATTGGAATGACAGCCGCCATGAGGTAAGGAAGGCAGGGGCCCGCTGGCCAGAGCCGCCTGCACGAGTGGGACGGCCTCGCTCTGTCCCACGGGCCTCTTCAGCGGGTGGAGAGAACCAGTGTCTAACTGGGGCAGATAATGACCCAGGTTTGAGTACTAAAGACCATTAGCGTAATACCCCGACCCGGAACAGCCGGTCCAAATGCCAGCCTTCCCTTCTCAGGCCATCAGATTATCAGTGATCCTGGCTTCTTTGAAAATGAGGGGTAGGGCTGCGTTGAATGGAGCGTCTGTGTCCTAAGGAGGCCGTGTGAGGCGGGGGCAGGACCTGGCGGGTGGGCTGGAAGTTTCTAGCAGGTCCCGCTCTCGCCCTGAGCCCCGTGACTGCGACTCTGGGTTGGTGTCTGGCCTCGCTGGACCCCAGTTCCCTCCTCCTGTGCCTCCGAGGAGAGCTTGCAGGGAAAACCAAATGCAGGAATCACGAGGAACAGGGCCTTTGGTAAGCGGTCTATAAATAGCGGTGGCATCACTCCCGTGCTGTGCAGAATCAGGTCATTGCCAAACCACAGGAGCTCTTCCTCGGGAAGTGTTTTTCCTGCGTCCTCACCCCCACCGCCTGCCCCAGGGCAGGGTCAGCCCTCATCTGCTCTACGCCCCCCGCCTCCCCCCACCCCCGCCCTCACCCATGTGTGGGGCTTCCTCCCAGGTTCCCTCCCAGCCACCAGCCACCACCAGGCCAGGTTCCGCAGATGTGCGTCTGGGACGATCTGCAGAGCACCTGCCATGGGCTCTCAGCACACTGACCTGATGTCCCTCCCCCAGGCATTTCCTCCCCTCGAGTTTGCTCCGCAGGCCTGTCCAGCATCAAGCCATTTTATTCACACGGTTCCCTCTGGATCAACTTGCCCCGCCCCGCACCAGCGAGACAGCACGCCCATCTAGACCCATCACACGCGCGGTCCCTGTGTGCCCTTTGCCCCTGAGCCAGCCTCAGACACGTTTCCCTTTCTTTTGGACCCACCGGCCTGCTGCAGCTGTGGTGGCCCTTTGATGAGCGAACCTGTCTGGTTGTCATTCCTCTGTGTGTCCCCTTCTGTCCTCAGTGATGTGCTTGTTGAAGATGGAGGCTGGGCTCACTCAGCCGGCGAGGGTCTCATCCCCTGTGGCACGGTGCAGGGTGTGGGGTGGGGGGCTTCGCTGTCTCACTGAGCTGTGTGCCTGTCCCTGCCTTCAGCCCAGTGCACCAGGAGGCCTTTTCCTTTCCTGGCCTATCACATCCCAGAGGAAAGCAGTCCCACAAAGTCTGTTTTGCTGGGTCTGGGCGAGTCACAAGGTTGCACTGCCTTGTGTGAATCAGCCATGCAGAAACCCTCCCTGAGCCTGGCTCTTGGGTCTCTTGCAGAAAACCAAAGGACTTCTGTCACAGTAGACATCTTAGCTGGTCTTCCGAGCAGACCTTGCGGCCTGGGGTGTGACAAGGAGGGCCACTGGTAGGAGTTAGAATGGTAATGAATTATAGAATGATTTATCGCTTGTACTGACCAGGGATGCTTCCCAACAGTACCTGGGAAGGGTCGTCGTTGTTGTTTGTACTTCTCTGGTGTCATCCCACCTACTCTTAGAGCACTACTTGCATTTGTGAGTAACTTCTCCCATGAGGCCGGGATACCCACGCCCTCACCTCCCCTTGGGAGACAGGCATTTTCTGTCTTCATTCTTTCCTCGCCTCTGTCCTGTGTTACCTCCTAACTGTCCTCTTTGGTTGAGAAGACTTCTTGACCATAGACTATTTTCACTGGGCTCAACAGTGAATTTTCACAGCAGATTCTCAATAGAGACTTCCAGGTTTTCACTGTCTTTGTCATTCTTTGAGTGCCTTCAAGGGTAGCTCTCTCTGTGGGTCCAGCCACTCCTTAGGGAAGAACCAGGCAGATACCAGCTTGGCCTTCGGCAGTACATCATCACAAATTTCACAGACTAGTACTCGCTAGAGGCATTATAAGATCTATTTATTTATTTGAAAAGGTGACAAAAAGAGAAGGAGAGACAGAGAGAGATCTTCCATACACTGGTTTACTCTCCAGATGGATGCAATGACCAGGGCTGGGCCAGGCCAAAGCCAGGAGCCAGGAGCTTCATCTGGGTCTCCCACATGGGTGCAGGGGCCCAAACACTTGAGCCATCCTCCACTGCTTTTCCCAGGCCATTAGCAGGGAACTGATGTTAAGCAGGTAGGAAGTTATTAGCCAGTACCCAAAAGGAGGAAGAGGACTTCAGGTGTCAGGGAAGGAGCAGTGGCAGGGAGCAGCCACCATGCGTAGAGCCAAGGAGACAAAGGGAGAGGTTGAAATGCTTGCCCGGGGAGCTCTGCAGAGGGGGGGATCTGGATCCTGACTCTGCAGAGAAGAACCTGCTGTAAGGGACTTGGCTCCGCGCGTGCAGGTACAGCTGCAGCCTGGATTCAGCAGCCACTACAGCAATGCCCTTTAGTGGAGACGCATTGCTGGGGCACCACGGTAATGAGAAACACACAGGCAGAAGAGGGTCTCCCAGTCTCTCTGTTAGGAGAGCCTCGCCCACAGCCAGGTGGTGAAGCAAAGTGTGGCTTGCACCGTCCAGCCCCAGCCCCAACATCCTACAGGGAATAGAAGGGTGGGATCTGAGGTTGAGTGACACAGTAGCTTGCTCAGTGGCTGCACCCGACCCTGCAGCCGCCATGTCAGTTATAAAGGGAATTAGGGGGCCGGCGCCGCGGCTCACTAGGCTAATCCTCCGCCTGCGGCGCCGGCACACCGGGTTCTAGTCCCGGTCGGGGCGCCGCATTCTGTCCCGGTTGCCCCTCTTCCAGGCCAGCTCTCTGCTGTGGCCCGGGAGTGCAGTGAAGGATGGCCCAAGTGCTTGGGCCCTGCACCCACATGGGAGACCAGGACCTGGCTCCTGGCTTCGGATCAGCGCGGCGCACCAGCCGCAGCGCGCTGGCGGCGGTGGCCATTGGAGGGTGAACCAACAGCAAAGGAAGACCTTTCTCTCTGTCTCTCTCTCTCTCACTGTCCACTCTGCCTGTCAAAAAAAAGGGGGGGGGGGATTAGGGGAGAAAAGCTGTGAGCTGTACACTTGTTGCTGAGGTTGTCCTTGGGAGATGCTCTCTGGAAGTGAACATAAACACAGCAACGTGGCATTTACAATCTGCATAAAACCCATGAAAAGCGGGGAGAAACAGTGTTTTCACTTAAAAAAAAAAAGTTTAATTTAGCCACTTGTCCGGTGAACTCAGATTCAGCTGAGGGCAGAAGGGAAGCAGGGGACTGGAACCACACTTAACGCCAACTGCCAGAGGATGTGGCGGTACCCAGGCGTGCCTGTGGGTGTTCAAATGTGCACAGGGATTGCTGCCCCAGCCTGTTCAGCTGAGGACAGCGAGGGAGTCATTAGCACCCACTAAAGACCAATTTCCTCCTCTCCTTTGTGTGCCGGGTTTTCTGTGTGAGTCTAAGTGACTTTTCCTTAAGTGAAAATATTTGTCTTTCAGGGATATTTTTTCCCCTCCGCTGAGTGGCAAAGGCCATGTTTGTTTGTCTTAACTCTGAAACTGTTATTGACATAGATGAAGTGTTACTTTTATTAGCTGATCATTACACAGCTTGTGTTTGCTGGGTTCCTTTGCATATAATTATGATGTGAAATCTCCTTGTAAGAGTATCTGTCAATAGTGTAATTGACTTGACCATGTTGACTCTTTACTCAATAACCTCAGAGATTGGCCCATCCTTAAGGAGTTGGAAACCTGCTTATTTGAAATGGGCCTGTGCATTGAGTCTGCAAGCCACATCACCCTCACAATCATTGCACCCTTGTCTTAAAGCTTGATTTCTGTGTGTTGTGCTGCTTTTCCCCATGAAATCCCTTAGAGGGATCCCGTGGAATGGAACAGACGATTAAAGCCCTGGGAGAGTGATTTCTGGTCTGCCCCGTGTTTTTGAAGTTCCTAGTGTTAGGAACTCCTAGGTCGTGACCGTAGCAGCTCACCTGAATCTGGGCCACCTAGATGTTAAGGTTTAGGGATCCTTTTCACACACACGTACCCCAGTGTGGCCCCTTGGTGCTGGCAAAGAGGAATCAAATGGCCAGGGTTTGCCTGAGGATTGGGAGAGCGTGGATGGAGGTGAGCCCTTCCTATAGCAATAGAACCCGCAAATTTTGCATCTGCAACTCAGGAACCAAGCTTCCTGCACACGGACGTCTCACGGGGAAGCCTGGGCTGTTAGGATTAACACACAGCTGTGTGCCGGGCACATGGGAAGACTCATGCAAGTGTTTGATAGATGATCAATGTGGAAGGGATGGGCATGTGGCTTGGTGGTTAGGTTGCTGCTTGGGACACCCACATCCCACTTTGGAGTGTGTGAGTTCAAGTCCCGGCTACTCCACTTTCCTGCTAATGTCACCCTGGGAGGCAGCAGTTGTGATGGCTCAAGTAGTTGAGTCTGTGCCCCTACTTGGGAGACCCAGGTTGAATTCTGGGCTTCCTGGCTTCCACCTGGCCCAGCCAGGTCACTCCCCAGTAGGCATCTGGGGAGTGAACCAAGGGATGGAAGATCTCCTTCTCTCTGCCTTCCAAATGAAATAAATAAATGTTAAGATAGTGATAACTGGAGTTCTCCCAGCCTGCTCTCCTCAGACCTCCTCGGGTCCCCTCCCTGAGCACTTGAAGCTGAGTCCCAACCTCAGGCAAGGCTTGGCTTGAACTTCTCCTGCCACCTTCAGCACTGTGCACATTTGTGGCAAAGCCATTTGCTTTGAGAAGTGATGACCAACAGCCTGGACCACGAGTCTAGACTGCAGATTGTTAGAAGACTATAAGAAAATTCCTTTTAATCGCCATCTTAAGCTGCCTATTTTTATTTGTCTTTCCAAGGACCTCAAGTGAAAGCTGCAGTTCCCACATGGTCCTATAGCAACACAGGTTCTTTGTTTTTTGTTTTTGTTGTTGTTGTTGTTGTTTTTTTAAGATTTATTTTATTTATTTGAATGAAAGAGAGGTAGAGAGAGAGAGAGAGAGAAAGAGAACGAACTATGTTCCATCCTCTGGTTCATTTCCCAAATGACTGCAGTGGCCAGAGATGAGCTGAAGCCAGGAGCCAGGAGCTTCTTCCAGGTCTCCCATATGGGTGCAGGTGCCCAAGAACTTGGGCCATCTTCTACTGCTTTCTCAGGCCATAGCAGAGAGGTGGATCGGAAGTAGAGCAGCTGGGACTAGAAGCGGCAGCACCCATGTGGGATGCCAGCATTGCAGGCGGAGGATTAACCTGCTTAGCATCACAGCACCAGCCTGCTAACTTGCTTTTTTAAAACTCAAGTTTGTTTTACTGCATGAAACCATCAGTGAGTCATTTTCACTGTTGTATAATATTTCTTTATGTGACTGTACCACAGTTGGTAAAAAACAGACATTTAAGTAATTGATAGTTCTTGGTTATTATAAGAAATGTTGCTGTGGAAGTTCTCTGTGTATCTCCAGGTGCATGAGATGTGCAGGAGAGAGACTGTTGGTTTGAGGCTGTGTTACATTCTCTACAAGGCAGTGCCAAATTGTTTCCTAAACCACTTGTACTGACTTACACTGCCACCGTCAGAGCGTGGTAGTTCCTGTCTTCTGCACACGTAGCATTGTTGTCCTTTATACTGAGCCCGTTCCAGACAGCAGGTAATGGCATCACCCTGGCCTTTCGCTCCGTGTCCCTTGTCACTAAAGATGGCTTTTCATATACATAATCAGCTGTCCGAAGCACTCTTTTATGATTATCCATTCAGCATTTTGCTTATTTTTCTGTTGGGTTCTCTTTTGCCATTCATTGTAGGAGTTCTCTGTATATTTTGGATATTATTCCTTTACTGACTCCATGTGTTGTAAATTTTCTGAGTCTGTGGGTGACCTTTTTATTCTTTTTAGTGCGTATGTGTTGATAAACTGAACATCTTATTTTCATGCTTATTAATCACATGTATCAATCTTTTTAATGAAATCTGGGATCTTAAAAATATCTCTCCCTAACCCTTCCAATCATACAGTCTCCTCCTGTGTTTTCTAGAAGATTTAAGGTTTTTTCATTCTTACTTAAGTCTATTATCTACGTAGAGTTGAGTTGTACGGCAGAAATGCACTTATATATTTTTCCAGATGGATAGTTAGTTATCCCAACATCATTTATTAAGGTGCCCCCCCTTTCCCTATTGATTTAAAAGACATTTCTAATATGTATAAGGTTTCTTTATATTTATAGTTATTTGGGGAATTCTTGATCCCATTTGATATTTGTCTTGTCTTACGGCAACACCACATTGAATTACTAGACTTTTACAGTAAGTCTTAGGTCTCTTAGCACAGATTCTCTCTCCTTGTTATTTTTCAAATAGCTTTACTATTCTTGGCTCCTGTACCTAGAATCAGCTTGATGAATTGAGGAAAAGGGAGTTGAGACAAAAAGAAAAACAAAACACCTCCTATTGTGATTTTTTTACAAGAATTGTATTGAACCTGTAGATTACTTTGTAGAGGATTACTGCTACTCCCTTCAACATCTTTCAGTCTGAGAATATGTTATGAACCTGTCCATTTATTTAAGTCTTCAATGTCTCTCAATACAGCTTTGTAATTTTTTTCCTAAAGGGGTCTTCAGTTAGAGTTACTCTATGTAGTCCAGTTTTGTTTTTTTTTTTTTTTTTTTCCTGCTGTTGTAAACTGTGTGCATGTATGTGTGTGTGTGTGTGTGAGACTGTGTGATGTGTGTGGTGTGGTGTAATGTC
The DNA here is from genome assembly GCF_964237555.1 of Oryctolagus cuniculus. Classification (NCBI taxonomy): domain Eukaryota; kingdom Metazoa; phylum Chordata; class Mammalia; order Lagomorpha; family Leporidae; genus Oryctolagus; species Oryctolagus cuniculus. The sequence goes on along the minus strand of NC_091451.1, from coordinate 34,854,428 downwards.
AGAGTTCCGTTAGCCTCATACAATGAATTGAGGAGTGTTTACCCTTAGATTTTCTAAAAGATTTTATAGAGACTGAAATTTTCTGTTGTCTAACATTTGACGGAACTTGCTTGCAACAGTCTAGGGCTTTTGCATGTAATGATTATAGGATACTTGTGTTTTTTAAATTTCCTTTTGAATTCATTTTGTTAAATCTAGGATTTTGTCCACTTCCCCTGAGTTTTCAAATATATTGGGATAAAATTACTCATAATGTGTCTTATGGTCTTTCTAAATCTCTTCTATAGCTATGTCCAGTTTGTGTCCCTTATTACATTTGTATAATCACTTAGTTTTGAATTGATTAATCTTGCTATAGGTTTTTCCCCCCAAAGAATCAACTTTTTATTAGCTCTTCATTGCATCTGTCCTCCATTTCATTGATTTTGCTATTTTTCTTTGCCTGGATTAGATCCGTAAACATTTCTTCCTTTTCTATAAAAGTTTAAGGTTCTGATTTTCTTCCGACTGCTACTTATTTGCGTCCCACATGTTTGGTAGCTTTCATTTTCATTATTGTTAAGTTCTAAGAATTTTCTGTTTCCGTTTTTGTTTCTTCTTTAACCTGGGAGTATTTTTAGAAGTGTGTCTTTCTTTGAATTTCCAAATCAGAGCGAAGGTGGCTGTTTCTTATTTTTGTTTTTAGTTACCCCTTCAACACTGACCATCAACTTCTGGGCATTTTCGTCAGAGAATTTATCTACAACAATACTGCTTCTTTGGAATTTGTTGAGGCTGGCTGTTTGGGCTATTGTAAATCTAGGTTTTTCAAAATTTGTTTTATGTTGGAAAAACATGTAGAATGAACCCGGTGGGCTGCATTTCGATGATCCAGTCTTGTTGGCAGTGCCCAGAGCGTCCCAGTCGGGAGCCAGTGGAACGTGCGCCTCCTCCTGCACCAGGTCTGACCGGGTGCTGAGTGCGGCACCTGCCCCTTGGCCTTGGCATCCACAGTGAGCACCAGGGGCTGCTGTCTTCTCCCTGCTCCACAGCGGCCTCAGTGGTGCAGGAACCTGATGACACACAGAGCACAAGCTCGCTCCTCCCGGGGCTCCTCCGAGGGTGTCTGGGCTGTGCGGAGGTGCCGTAGGTGGCGTGTGGTTTTGCTTGTTTTTGCAACTGTGGGTGCCTTTCAGGACTGCCTCCTTGGCCTCCTTGGCCTTTGCTTTGGCTTCAGCTTTGGGAGGAGCAGGAGCTTCCTTCTTTGCCTTCAGCGCCATCTTGGTAAAAAGCTGTAAATCTGCTTTTTGAAAAATATATTCCATGTGTGCATCAAAAGAATATGCCTTTTCTGTTTCGCTCATGTTATATATGTTCGTTAGCTCAGATCCTCTCCATGCTAACCTGGTGTGTGTGTGTGTGTGTGTGTGTGTGTCTGTGTGTGTGTTGATCAGATTGAATCCCGAGAGTGGCATGTTAAAATCTCCCATTACAAGGTGGATTGCCTGCTTCTCTTGGTCATTCTTTAATTTCAGATGCGTGTATTTTGAAGCTACTTCGTGGAGAATGCTTAGACCTGTTACATCTTCCTGATGACTTGAACTTTGATGAATGCTTAATGCCTCTCTCAATCTCTAGTAGTGATTTTTGCCTTCAAACCACCTTATTTCATTTTAGTATCACCGTGCCAGCATGCTACAACTTCTTCCTTCCTTTTGCTTTGAACCTTTCTCTGTCCTTCTGTTTTCGGTTCGCCACGTGGAGACAGCATATGGCTTTTTTTCTATCTCTGCCAGTGATCCGTACCTCTTGGCTGAAGATGTGTGGTCCACTTGCATGTACATTTGCATTCACTTCTGTCGTCGTATTTGGCATTTCTGTACGTCTGAAAGTTCCCAGGGACTTTGCTTGTCTAGCATAATTTTAAATTGATCTAGAGTCTCCCATTTTTCTTCTTGTTCTCATGGTTTTGAAGTCAGATGTTCTGTTTCAGTTGTTTTAGTATTGCTGTTAGTACTTGCAACATGAATATTTTAAAAGGCTCTTCAGTTAATCTTTATCTTTAACCTCATCAGTACAGAGCCCTTGGGATGCTTTGACTTCTCCCTGCCTCTCAGAGGACATACTGCGTTTTTCTGACACTCTGGTTCTTTCGTGGTTTTGTTGTTTGTTTTTGTTAAGTGCCTTAGTCTTCATTACTTCATTACTACTGAGTTACACAGTTAGAACTTACCTTTTTTTTCCTGATCACTTAATTTACATCTTGGGCTTTCCTTTTTGGATCATTTTCTTTTTTTCTGAAATACTTTTTTTTTTTTTTTTTTTTTGACAGGAAGAGTGGATAGTGAGAGAGAGAGACAGAGAGAAAGGTCTTCCTTTTCCCGTTGGTTCACCCTCCAATGGCTGCCACGGCTAGCGCGCTGCAGCTGGTGCACCGCGCTGATCCGAAGCCAGGAGCCAGGTGCTTCTCCTGGTCTCCCATAGGGTGCAGGGCCCAAGCACTTGGGCCATCCTCCACTGCACTCCCTGGCCATAGCAGAGAGCTGGCCTGGAAGAGGGGCAACCGGGACAGAATCCGGCGCCCCGACCGGGACTAGAACCCGGTGTGCCGGCGCCGCTAGGTGGAGAATTAGCCTATTGAGCCGTGGCGCCGGCCATTTTTTTTTTTTTTTTTCAGATGTATTTATTTATTTGAAGGGCAGAGAGAGAGCGAGCAAGCGAGCAAGATCTTCCATCTGCTGGTTCACTTCCCAAATGGCTGCAACAATGGGAGCTAGGCTGATCAGGAGCCAGGAGCTTCTTCTGGGTCTCCCACATGCGTGAAGGGCCCAAGCACATTGGCCCTCCTCCACTGCTTTCCCGGGGACATCAGCAGGGAACTGGATTGAAAGTGGAGCAGCCTGGGCTGGAACTGGTACCCATATGGGATGCATGCTTTACCCACTATGCCAGGGTGCTGACCCCCTGAGAATCTGTAGTGAAAGGTGCAAATTCTTACCTGAAAATACAAGGGGGACTTCAAAAAATGTGTGGGAAATGGCATTAACAGGTAGTACAAATTCTCTGTGAACTGTTTGAAGCCCAGGCACATACATATTTGGCTTCATACTTGGAGGATGGTGTTACTGGGTATAAAATTTAGGCTGGGGCCAGTGTTGTGGCATAGTGGGGTAGCCCTCCACCTGTGATGCCAGCATTGTCCACCGGTTCAAGTCCCAACTGCGCTGCTGCTAATCCAGCTCCCTGCCAATGCACCTAGGAAAGCAGCAGAAACATGGCCCAAGTGCTTGGGCCCCTGCACCCACGTGGAAGACCCAGATGAAGCTCCTGGTGCCAGGCTTCAGCCTGGCCCAGCCCCGGCCCTTGTAACCATTTGGAGAGTGAACCAGCAGATGAAAGATCTCTCTGCCTCTCCTTCTCTCTGTATATAATTCTGCCTTCCAAATAAAGAAAATAAATCAATAAAAAAATAGCAGGTTGACAGTCATTCTCTTCTGTGTTGTTCCCCTAGAATCCGCCTCACTTGTTTTACCTTAATTGTACTCCCCTTCGGGGTGCTGATGTTTTTCTTTACTTTCACATCTTCTCTTTTTCATTTTTTTAATGCTCTGATGCTTGGCTATCGTGTGTCTAGGTATGGATTTCATCCTGTTGATCCTGAGTGGGATTTGTTGGCTTTCTGAATCTGAAGTTTGGTACCTTTTGTCACAGCTAGAAAACTCTGAGCCATTGTCTGTTGCAGTACGAGGTCTGCCCCGCCTTGCATTCTGGAGCCGCAGCTCAGTTCGCGTTGGATCTCCTCACTGCTGTGCTCCCTGTGACCGAGGCTTCCCTCCGGATTTCCCGCCTGTCTCTGTCTTTCCTCTCTGCTGTGTTCTGTCTAGCACTGGTACATCCATCTTCCACTTCTCTTTTTCTTTAACTGCACTCAGTTTCTCTCATTCTCTCTGTCTCTCTCTCTCCCCTCCTCCTCCTCCTCTGTTCTCTCTCTCTCAGAAGTTTTATTTATTTATTTGAAAGGCAGAGAGAGAGAGAGCTCCTATCCACTGGTTCATTCCCGAAGTGCCCACAGTGGCCAAGACAAAGCCAGGAGTCAGAACCCGGTCCAGGTCCTCACACACAGGTGCAGGAGTCCAGTCAGCTGAGCCATCGCCACTGTCTCCCATGGGCTACATTAGCAGGAAGCTGGAGTCAGGAGCCAGAGCTGGGAGTCAGCCTCAGGTCCTCTGCTACAGGACAAGGGCATCCTAACCACTCAGCTCAACTCAAGTTCTTTCATTCCTAGGACTTGGGTTTTCCTCTCCAAATTCTATTTTGTGCTCTCCAAAATCCGCCTGTTTCATTCTATAGTTCGTCATTCCTTTCTGACATTTTTCAGCATCATCTTGTGTTTATTTAAGCACACATTACATTCTGTATCTATTTCACTATTTTCCATGTTTCCAATTGAGATTCTATGCCTCTTGCTTATGGTGGTTTGTTTCCTCTGTGTGTAAAGAGTGTGTTGAGTCTGTGCTCCTTGAAATCTTATCTCTGGGAGTTCTTTGTGGCTCAGGTATAAAGTATGTTCCCCCAGAGAGGATTTGCTTTGCTGGGAGCCTGAGCAACCATAATACCTGAGGCCACTTTCACTCCCTTCGAGGTGAGGCAGGGGTGCACAGGAACCATGCAGCAGCCGAGAATAAGCCTTTGGGCTGCCCCTCCCTTCCCACGCCCTCAGTCCGAGGCCTTGTTCCAGTGTTAGGCTGCGCATTGGCTTTGGGGAAACCCAGACTCTCGATCTCCCATTTCAGGTTGTTTTTAGATTTTTCTTGTGTGCAGGGGAGGTCCTTTGAGCATGTGGATGTCTGTGTGGCTCTCTGAAAGCCCCCTTCCTCCCTAGTGACCCCATCAATGCCTTACAAGTAGGTTGCTCTACTTCCCTGGGCGCTTGTGTGTTGAAGTCAGAGCAAGACCACCCGCAGGTCTCTCTGCTACTCGGGTGGCATGGAATCTCCTGGGCATCTCTTCTCTCTTGTCTGTCTACTTGTGCTTGGTTCTAGATAGGAGGGGTGCACTTGCTCAGGTGCCCTGCACCTGCAACCCCATTCATTCTGTCTGCATCTTTTCAAGCCTGGCGAAAGATCAGCATAAATCCCCTGAGATAGCAGCTACCCTATGTGCTTGCCTCTAGGTGTTGAGCCACCAGTTCCAGAGAGAACCGAGTGTACCAGGTGAAAGGTGGAGGTGCACACTGGCTCATCACACTGTAATGGAGCAAATGGCTAGCAAAGCAGCCGTGTCGAGTCGTAAGCTTGTGCCTTCCCTTGTTTGTTGCAAGACTCTCTCATTCTTGGCTTGAACTTCTCACTTGTGACTTCTCCATTTTTAGGTTCAACATTTCCCTGCTTTTTGACAAGAGAATGAACACCAGGTTTTATTTAGCGTGTGGTTTGCTTAAGCCACGTGCTTTAAACTTCCAGAGGCCTAGTAAAAAGCAGCTGGCTTTAATTTATGATAATTGTATCATTACCCGTAAATTCATCTGAAACTAAAAAATTGCAGGTGCTTCATATGTATCCCGTGTTCGTTTTAATGAGTGATTTTTGAGGAGTGGTTAGAAATTCACTTTCCAGTGTGTTCGGGGTGGCTGGCTGCTTCTAAGCGTTGGGGTTCCTTTCATGACAGCCCCTGCAGTGGGGAGCACTTGACACCAAGTCCATGCTGCCGGCCTGGGCCATCAGGAATCCTGTTGTGCCAAGTTGTTAATAATTGAAGGAGCTTGTCACTTCCTGCTGAGTTTTGTGTGTAATTTATGGATTATGAGCCCAGGCTAAAAGCTCAAGGAAAGTTGATCTCGCCAGTTGAGGAGAGATGCATTTATATTGTAATTCTCGCTTCCTACAGTTGTGCTGTGTCCCTGTTTTCTTCCCAGAAAGTTGTCTGTGGATGGATTTGTTTCTGGTCCTCCTCGGAGTCAGCTGTTTTCTCCAGGGTCCACAGGGAGACATTTCTCGTTCCCGCTCGAGCTGTGCCTGGGCACTCCTGTTGGCCACCTTGGACAAGTCCGGATGCCTCTGTGCTTCTGTTTATCTGTAACATGGCTGAGCCAGGCATTGTTCCAAACAGCATGAGGCTGGGTAGTGCCAGAGACCCTGCCCTCCGCAAGATGGCATCAGGGACTGTGGAATAATTTTCTTTTCTGTTCTCTCATTCATGGAATTTCCTTAAGATACAAGATGGGTCTAGTGGGTCTGTAGCATCTCTATTTTTTTAAAGATTTATTTATTTTATTTGAAAGTGAAAGTGAAAGAGAGAAAGGTCTTCCACCCACTGGTTCACTTCCCAGATGACTGCAAAGGCCTAGGATGAGCCAAGCCAAAGCCAGCAGCTTCTTCCAGGTTTCCCATGTGGGTGCAGGGGCCCCAGTGCTCGGACCATCTTCTGCTGCTTTCCCAGGCCATAGCAGGGAGCTGGATTGGACGTGGAGCAGCCGGGACGTGAACTGGCACCCATATGGGGTGCCAGCACCGCAGACGGCGGCTTTACCGGCTGTGCCACAACACTGGGCCCTGAAGCATCTCTCTAATGCGGCTGCCTTTGCCCTGTTAGAGATTGGTGATTCTCAGGCATAGAATCCCGCCTCTCCTGGTAGTGCGGACCCAGATTTAATTTAATTAATGTTTCTGCTTTGACTGCGGTGCGTTTCTCCACCTCCCCCCTTCCCAGCTTTTCACTGGAAAGAATTCCAAACTTTGGAAAAAGGGGGGCAAATACAGAATGAGCCATAGTCACCCTTCCCCGGGGGCGCTGAGAATCGCCTTGGTGGCCCACTCCTCACCCTCCTGGGTCTCTCAGTCGCCTCCTCTGCCATCTTCAGAGGGAGACCCTACTCTGCTGAACTCTGGTACTGAAGTGAACCCTACAGCCCCACGTTCTACGAAAACAGGGGCCTTAGAACTGACTCAATCAGCTCCAAGGCAGACGTCGCCCAGTTTGCTCCTGTTGGCTGAGTTCACTGTAAAACTGCTGGATGCCCGTTCAGTGGGTTCATTCATTTTGCGTTTTACAGTAGATCAGGAGAAACCTAACAAGACTTTCGTTTTCATTTGCTTTAATTAACTATTAATAGCAATTAGTTCCCTTTGCCAGGCTTCCTGTCTGGTAGCCCCTCCCATCAGTCTCCTCCCAATCTTTTTTACGTACCCAAGACCTATCAAGAAATAAGGCGTCTGCAGAAGATAGACAGTGAGGGCCTCCAGCTCAGGGGCTGTGTTCACAGGCAGCCACTCTTGCTCCCTCTCTCTGGGTGCCGGTGCTCTTACTCTGCTGGGTTCCCTTCAACCTCCTGAACCAGAATAGAAAGAGGAGACCAGACTTCCCCGGGCGAAGCACGTTGCAGCGGCAGGAAGCCGCGGGGTTCCGACGGCAAAGACAGGAGAGCGGGCAGAACGGACGGTGCACCGCCAAGAACCTTCCTCTGTGCTGAGCACTTGGCATGGACCCTCACTTAGCCCTGGGTGGCTGAGGAAAGCCAGAAGTAAAACAGCCCCTCTGGGTCACCACTAAGGCCCCAAGGACCAGGGACGAGATTCAGGCTTGAAAGCCTGGGGGTCTGGGGAGGTGGTGTGGATGCAGCATCAGAGAGTACGGGACACAACCGGGACTGTTCTGGAATGCAGTCGGCTGTAGAAATGCGCAATTGATCATTGCCCGCAGGGCAGGGAGTGGTCACTCAAGATAAGCTGTGGTCACAGCCTGCATGCATTTTGCCAGGGGACATCACCGTGCATGTCCTCTGTATCAGCGCATGTGCAGCAGAGAGTCCTGCCCTGGAAGCCCAGGAAAGAGGCTCATCCCCCTCAACTCCCCCTGCACCCTTACCTCAAGAATTCTTTCCTTCTGACCGAGTGGGCCGCCCCCGAGGCCTCCCTGTGCCAACCGGAGAGAAGGAGAAGGAGACACACGCTCTGCTGGTCTCCTGGGTGCTCCTGACCCCGTAGCTTTCAGCACCATTGCCGTAGCCCTGGGCTGGGCTGGTAAATGCTAACTGGTGGTGGTGCGGGATTCCACGTGTTCCCTCATGTCCTCGGTCTAGACGCCAGGTGTCCGCCAGGCACCCAGTATGGTGCCGGCCAGCCTTGTAGAAATGACACCGTAACAGGAAGGCAGACCAGATGCAGTCATCGTGCAGTCTGTGAGGTTGCGGGATGTGCTGTCATGGAGGGGAAGGGAGGTGCCGTAGACATGGGCTGAGCGGTGTGTGCTCCCAGGAAGTGGGGCCGCCACGGTGCAACAGAACATCTCACGCCTGCGCAGACCCTTCAGCCTCATGGCCAAGGGCAGATGCTACATCTCCCACAGAACCCTCCCCCCAGCTGGAAGCAGCTCTGGGCCCTGGGAGTGTTGCTCCCACAGCCCTCTGATTCCACATCAGAAATACAGCTGCTGCCCAGCCGCACGGAACACAGGGCCTGGCCCCTGGGCCCCGCTTTCCTGCTGGCCGTGCCTGGTCCAGTCACCCGCAGGCACGACCTCCTCTTCCCAACACACCCGTCCCCTGCTCCTCCCACAAGGGACGTCAGCACGTGTGACTGCTGTGGGATCCTCGTGGGGATGCGTCGCAGGGAATCTCATTACTGGGCAGGCGCGAGTGAGAACCGCTCGGATGATGTGGCCGCGAGCTTGAACTTCAGACTCGGCCTTTGGTTCTGGTCGCAGTTAAGGGAGACGCCAAAGTCCTCCAGGCCTCTCTCCTGGCCACTGTCAACTACGCGGGCGGACATCCACTTCACAGCCTCCACATACTCACCCAGGCAGACCCCGCAGAGCGCCTGGCAGGAGGCGCGGCCCCGCAAAGGCTCCTGGCTCTCTCTGCTGGGATCAAGCCATCCCTCACCTCCTTGTGAGACGGCTGCATCGCTGCCCCGGGTCTGTCTGAGCCTCCCTCCGGGCGTGCGTCTCTATTAGGTGCTCAGTGAATATTTGCAGATTGAATGAATGGGGGTGGGGGTGCGTGAGTGAAAAGCTGTCACTGCGTGGCAGGCGTCCCTTTTTGCTGCACGCTGGACTTGGGCTTCACACAAAAGCCTCCTAATGAAGCAGCTTCAGAAGAGAGCATGTGTCTTTCTCTCTGAAGTTGCCAGCCAGCATTGTCTGCCGCGTCTGACTCCACGACACTGGCGGGGACGTGAAACCAAGCCCAACTTGTTTTCGTGGTTCAACGTCGCAGATGGAGCCGCCGCCGCTGTCACTTCAGGGAGTGGCGTTTTGACGGCTCAGCCACACAAATCGGGTGGGAATGCCATCGATGGGAGATAAGCGGGGCAGAGCTGAGTGTCAGGATTTAGAACGCTGCCTTCGAATAGATCCAGCCGTGGCCCCGCCGTGTGGGCACCGCCCCCTCGAACAGCAGAGGAGCCGATGGGCGCGGGCAGGTGGGCTGCCAGGGAGCTCGGTCAGGCACGGTCTAACTGTGTCCCCTCCTTGTCTCGCTCCCCTCCCCATGTGCTCACCCTGCAGGAACGGCGTCAGCGGCTGCCGGATGCGGACTGAGAGCGAGCCGTCCTGTGGCTCCCCGGTGGTCAGCGGAGACCCCAAGGAGGACCACAACTACAGCAGTGCCAAGTCCTCCAACGCCCGGAGCACCTCGCCCGCCAGCGACTCCATCTCCTCCTCTTCCTCCTCCTCCTCCTCCTCCTCCTCCTCGGCCGACGACCACTACGAGTTCGCCACGAAGGGGAACCAGGAGGGCAGCGAGGGCAGCGAGGGCAGCTTCCAGAGCCACGAAAGCCACAGCGACACGGAGGAGGACGACCGGAAGCCCAGCCAGAAGGAGGTCAAGGACGCCCTCGGGGACAGCGGGTACGCATCCCAGCACAAGAAGCGCCAGCACGTCGTCAAGACCAGGAAGGTCCCCAGCGACACGCTGCCCCTCAAAAAGAGACGCACGGAAAAGCCGCCCGAGAGCGACGACGAGGAGATGAAGGAGGCGGCCGGGTCGCTCCTGCACCTGGCGGGGATTAGGTCCTGTTTGAACAACATCACCAATCGGACGGCAAAGGGGCAGAAGGAGCAAAAGGAAACCACAAAAAATTGAAAACAAGTCACTGATTTGTTTTGAACTTACGGCCATTTGGTTTCAGCATGTCAGGAGATTTGTAATGATTTGTGGCAATATCAGTAACTTTTTTTTTTTTTTGGTTTGGTTTTCTTTCTTTTCTTTTTTTTTTTTTAATTTGCCCCCTTTCCTTTATTTTGGACCCTTAAGAATTTTATTTTTAAAGGAGATTGAAGCCATAGAACTCATGTTGACACTCAGCCGTTTTACAAAAGCTTTTCATTCTCTGAAGACAAAACCGAAAAAGCCAAAATTACCATTGCTTCCTCCAGCTTGTCAGAAACGTGTGGCTGAATCCCCAGGGATGTCAACAGCGGTGCCATGGGATTTACACACGCGGCACGCAGAAGGCACATGTGCAAAGCGACCAGCGTGCAGGCCCAGCCTTCAGGTTTAAAGAGTCAGGTCGCCCACCCAGCTGGGCTCACTGAGTAGCAGGAAGGGAAGCGATTAGGAAGAAGGACGACCCGTACCTGTGGCCCTGGGCATGCCATTGTGCCAGGAGGGCCCTTGGCATTGCCACGCAGTGCGCACGGGGCCTTGGCCTCTGGGCCTGTGCGCCTCGTGACCCTGAAGCCTGGAGGCAGCTCGCTTGGTGGACACTGATGGAACCGTTCAGATCCATCAGGTGTCAGCGACTGAGAAAAGAAACCGGGTGCGTCAGTAGTGAAGCTGCTAATCCTTGAATTCTACTCTAGAGTCAATTAAGGAAAAGTTCCAAAAGCCATGAGCCTGAAGGTGGGCCTTGGGCACACACACACAACACAACACACAACACGCAACACGCAGAGTGAGAGTGAGAAGAAAACACGCAGAAAGCAAGCCGTGTCTTAAGTGCCCGCGGGAAGAGCGGTCTCGGGCGGTCACGAAATCACAGTAGCTGTTAAGGAAATAATGGTAGAGCTCTTTTTCTGTCAAAAGTATTTGATCCAAGTGGGCAAAACAAAACAGAAAGCTCCAGAACCTGCCATTAGTATTGTGGTGTATTTTTTTAAAAGAGTGAAGGCACATTGACAGACAAAGCAAAACAAAGTGGCAAAAAATCAGCTCAAATAAAGTAACTCCCATACTGCCCTCAAAATGGGGCTTGCAAATTAATGTCAGGTTCATCTTTGCGAAAATCAGTGGTTTCCACATTCAGCCAGTGTAGCCGGCAGAAGTTTCTGATCCACAATGCATGGATTCCTTTGAAGAAAAAAAAAAAAGAAAAAGAAAAAAAAAATCACGAAAACAAACTTTTTTTTTATTCAAAAATAACAAAGTTCTTGTACGGTAAATAATGTATTTAGCATGACGCATGAATTATTTTCATATAAATAGAGAAAATAGAGAAAAGACTATGCCTCTAATTTTTAAGCCCTTAGGCTCAGAGGTTCTTTTGGTTTTCTTTTCTTTTGTTTTTCTTTCTTTCACTTTTTGTTGGTTTTTTTTTTGTTTGTTTGTTTTTTGTGTTTTTTTTTTTCCTTTCTGGGTTATTTTGTTTTGGTTTTTTGAAGCAGGTGTTTAAGGTTTAACCTTCTTCAGGGACAAATTCTGACTGTTGGGGAACTTACTCTGCAATATAAAAATATCTTCATGCTCTGGTAGGGGCTTGGATGGCTGGACTCTCTACTGCCTTGTGTGCACTCAGCCCCCGACCCCTCCGGTTCTCTGTTGAAAAGTGTGTCCTTTCTCTGTCTGTTCGTGTTTCACATGACGCAATAATCCGAGGGCAAACTTAGTAGTGAGTGTGTATGATAGAATCAAGAGAATCATGGGACGCTGACTTGAGAAAATCATTGCCGTGATTCAGTTCTAGGGACAAAGGCAGTGAATCATTATGCAAATTTGCCAGGAGAAGGGGCAACCTGCTAGTGGGCCTTATTTGGGTGAGGGTAGGAGATAGGGTACGTGTGACGGAGGAAGCGAGACCGAGGGGTGAGGACAGCCGGCTGTGTGGCGGCAGCGCCATTTCGCAGGAAGAAAGGCCGGCCGGCCTGTCCACTGCCCGAGCGCATCAACCAGCCAGGAATTAAGACCACGCGATTTCGAGAGCTGAATGTAGACAACCACACGGTGTCACGTAGGCCAGAAACCCTGTCATCTTTGCCTGAAAAATCAGACATTAGCAGAGAGATCCAAAGAGAAACCTGTCGAGGATATGATCTCCCATCCAAACGGATGGCAGCTTTGAAGCAAAAACACCCACTCGGGTGGGGTCCGATGGTGGGGGCGCGGGAGGAGGCTGTGGAGATCCCAGCCCTTCTCGTGGGGCAGTTGTGGGCCCAGGCCGAGCCAGCAGCCAGCACAGTGGAATCCACGGGGCGCTGCCACTTGGCATCTTCCTTTGGGTTGCTGAGGAGAGAACGTGGGAAGGTCTGCACCGGGGCGGCAGCTCAGGGTCCTCCCCGAGCCTAAGGACGTGAGGGTGTGGGTGGGAACCCAGATGCACTTTGGTAGTGCTCTGCTCCCTCCCACATCCAAAACATCCGATGCCCCAAAGGCCATCCGGTCCACAGCCGTGGGACCTGAGCAGCACTTGTCTGTGCCGCCACCTGACCCAGCCCAAAGACCACCACCTCAACCCCCACGTTCCCCGCCCCCACCACGGTGAGGAAATGCAGACTTCTCTCTCCTGGAAGGCAGAGGCAGGCGTTCAGGGCTGTTTCTGGCAGGGGGCTTCTCCCAGTGAACCCCCCCCCCCCCGCAGTGGGCTGTCTCCCCTCATTTCATTTTTCTAAAGGGGCGAAGGCTTCTTTTAGAAAATAATAAAATGCAATGTGTGTGATTTACTTTTCTGATCTCTTTGAGAAAATAGATGAATATCTTATAAAGTGTGTTCTTAACTCCAGAACTACTCTTTTTGCATAAATACCTCATCGGGCAGCTTTCTAAGTATTTTCCTGAGTCTCCCGTGGCACCTTCGTGGGATGTGCTTGGAAGACGTGTTGGGGAAACTTTAGTGAGGGTACTTTTTCTAGTTTTCTTCTGTTTTTGGAGGCATACACATTATGCATAACCAAAACAATGGCTCAATTGTGTTGAACTTTGTATTTTGATTGTTGCGAAGAAACAAGCAGTATCGATGTGTATGTGGCTGTTTGTAGTGAATTCATTGCGGAATGAGGTGTCCACGTCTTTAACAAGCCAAGGGGCAGGAGGCACCCTCTCTTATCCCCTCCTCCAAGAGCAGTAGACAATTTAAGCACAAGCCTATTTGTGAAAGAATATTTTGCTTAAGTGTCATTCACTTTAGTCTTGGAATTTGTTCCCAAGCGTCAGGTGTTCTTTTAGCTTCCAAACTAGCATATTGTATCCATTAGTCTAACCGATCGCCCGAGTACCGTGAAGGGGTGGGCCGCTCTGGCTGCGTTTCTCTGCTGGGAGAAGTAGTGGTTCGTGTGTCATTCCAGTATCTCATACTCACCTGGGGCGGGGGGAGGGGAAGTGGGGAACTATAGCAATATTTAAAGATGCTTTGGAAAAACAACACATCAGCACCATGACATCGACAGCTACTTGCTATTGGGCCCTCGGACACATGTAAGAGAAATCTTACATCTTAAATGATATACACATAGACAGTTTATTTTTATCCTACTATGATTGTCTTTTATCTTTATCTAGTACTCTGTGGCAAGCGTTGGCATCGTAGGTTTTTCCCAGCCTTATGTCCTAAGCTCCTATTTCCCCACCCTCTCTCGATCAGCATGCTCTCAAGAGTTCATTGGTGAAGCTGTGTATCTGAAAGGAAAGAGAACCAAGCCCACGTGTGGATGGTGGCTTGAGAAAGCCACGGCCAAGACAGCTGTGGCAGGCTTCCCACCTTGGGGCTGAGTTTTTAAGGGATGTGCTTGGAGGCCTTTCCCAAGAATGGACGTTCCTTGTGTCCGGTGGCCACAGCCGTTAACCACCATGGGGCATTCTGGGAAGAGGCCGTGGTGTTGACTAGTGCCCCCGCCTGAGGGACGGCTCCTGTAGCGTGAACACTGTGCAGATGGCTCCTGTGCCCAGCCCAGAGTCCTACAACATATCAGGATTTCTCAATGCCAAGCGCTACCGACTCCAGGTTCAATTACTCCGCTCCACCTGAGCAGGTCTCCGGCCTCTCACTGAAGGGCTCGTTCTGCAGGAACCAGAGTTACGTACAAGTGACCTAAACGAGAGGGTTTTCCATATGGGATTGGATTAAATTCAATGTGACTTCTTCCCTTTCAACTTTATTCAGGTTGGGACTCGTTTCTTTCTGGTGGATCACAGCTGCCCAGGTGTTGTGATTGACTTTTATGTTTCCGTAGAGAAGTATTTTTCTTTCCTCTTCAGGATTTTTGCCACCAAAAGAAAACATCGGAACTCTGTGTCCCCCTCTTGATCGTGACCTAACCAGTGTTGACAGTTGAGTCCTTAGTGTCGTAGGTCCCAGCCCACCAATACTATATCAAACACTGTTATGCACATAACACAGCACTGTGACCTAATTTAAATAATACTTTTTTATTATTTATACTACTATATATACTATACATCAACACTTTTTGCTATATAACCTAAGTGATAACCCTCTTTTAGTTACCTGCCAAACTCTGGACTTTGGTTTCTTAATGCAGTTAACACAGTTACGAAGTTGTAATGGTGTCTTTCTCTCCCTTTGTAACGGGATGTGTAAATCAAAGTACATACATTGTGTGGTGTTCTTGTTTCTGGAGACTCCTGAGGGTGTACACACGGCATTCGGTGTTCTGTGGAGATCCGCCCACCTTTGTGAATTCATCTGTTAAGCCCTCTTCCTCTGAGAGAGCACCAGCGATGGTGGTTAACTCCCATTCATTCCCTCCCTCCCTCTCTCTCTCTCTCTCTCTCTCTCATGCTGGTTATTCTTGAATTAAGCGCAGACTCATCAGCTCGGTTGCTTTATCATGAATAATGTGTGTGACCCTGCAATTCTTCCACAGTTCAGCAAACAAGTGCTAGCTTCACTGACCAAAAATTACGGAAGGAAAACACAGTTTTTTTAAACAGTCCATCTTTTAATGGCCGAAACTGATGTGTCCATGGTGCTCTTCTTGCTGTGGGATTTCTGAAATCACACCCATTTCTGACTTAGTGTGAGATGCTCACAAGCACCCTTCCTGTTGTTCTGTTAGCATTGAACTCTATTTATTTGGGATCTATACAACAGTGTGGTTCCACTGTATTTCATTTGCAAAAGCGGGGAACAGCCATCTCCACCTTTTGCAGATAATTGATACTCCATATTGGATTCTCAAAGACTTCGATATGGCGAACCTATCAAACCTAGAAGCCCTATTCCATCCTCTCATGACTGTGGCCTGAGCTCCCCAGCCCCTTCCACCTCTCGTTAGATGAACCTTAGCACCCTTTCAGTGATTTAGCATTCAGCATTTCTGGAGTATGTGTCGTTGAGACCATCTGAGCTCATGGCTGATGCAGTAACCAGTTTCATGCTGTGTCATCACACTCACTACTTACACTGCCATGGTGAACATGTGGAGGAAGAACAGTCTCTGTGTGTCTGGGAAGCATATACACTTGTACATTTTTTATACTCTGATTCTGTAACATTTCTTGAGTTTTGTTTTTGTTTTACAGAAAAAAAAAAAAAAAAACAGTGATAAAGCAATCAGAAGACCAAGAGGTTTACTCTTGACGTCAGGGTCATCTGACGTTTCCTGGCCAATAGACCTATATGGCCAAATTAATTTACAGGAGTAATAATTTTTCAAAAGCCAATTTTTTTTTTCTGTATGAAACTGCCAATATCATGAATAGAAAGGGAGAACCATAAAGGAGAAAGAACGTGACGTTCATTTGTGTTTGTGTTAACCTAAAGAAGCAGTGTGGAGACAGACGCCATCAGCTGAACCTAGGGACTTGGTGGCGCTGCTTCGGAGGCATCCATACTTGCATCTTGCATTCTTCATGTGTAATCATATTGCCAAAGACAAACTATTTCATCATTTATTGTAAATAACACTTTCCCCCAGACCTACCATAAAGTTTCTGTGATGTATTGTCTTCCAGTTGCAATAAAAATTACTGAGTTGCATCAATTGAAGAGAAGCACCACGTAGTATTGTGTGCACTGTGTCTCCCTATGCAGAGGCTGAGCAGTAAAAAGCATTTATCGTTCGGTGGGGTGTGTGTGCAGTTCTTTGCAGTCTGGTTTTGGGGGCGCGGCTGCACTTAGAATACCCCTCCTCGTGTTGAGTAGACGGTCACACACCTGTCTGCAAATACACAAATGCACACGCACAGGTCCTGCTCACCCACTCTGTCTGGTGTCAAGAACTGTTGGGTGGCAGGTCTCCTGCCTTAGACCTCGTGGATCATGGGGAAGCTGGCCTTTCGTGTAGCAATTGTCCGCCCATAAATTGAAATTGTAATTCAGGACCGGAGCCTGCCGGACTATCCCAGGCCGTGGGGGTGGACCCTCATCTTCCAGAGTCAATTCCACCAGTGCTCAGGGACCCAACCCAACCCCCTGTGCACACTCACTGCATGAGCCAACAACGAGTGGGTGGGCGAGAGGGGGCTGGAGCCAGGCACGAGCATGGGGCACCAGTCACCTGCCGGAGGAGGGGACAGTGACACTGGAGTTTCTTGGGTTCTTTTTGCAGTGGTTTTGGTTTTCTGAGTGCCCTGTCTGCAGGCACGTCCCCCTAGACCAACCATAAAGGTCACTCAGTGGCAACCCTAGTAGCACCAGCCCCGGGCCCCACGCACCACGGGATGCCCAGGTGATATCTCCTGGCCGTCTGTTCCGGTGAGCGCCCTGGAATGAACTCACAGGGAGGCATCGCAAAGCCTCAAGTCCCTCGGGGTGCTGCCTTTCCTGTTCCCCTGGGGAACGACCTGCGGTGTGTCCTCCTGGGTGACAAGTCATCATCTGAGGGGACTTCATGGAGAGGAAGAGCTGAAGTCATTCGGAGCCAAACCTGATGAATCATTGGCCAGATGGAGTAAGCAATGCCAGAGGCCGCAGCACAGAGTGGGGCCCGGTTCCAATAAGCGATGCTGCAGGTGTCTGGAGGAGAGGCACCAGTTAGATAACCAGGATGCTGGGGACACTCAGATGGCAACACTGCCAGAGCGCCGTGCAGACAGCTGCAAACTCCCCGTAGCAGGCAAACACACAAAGGCCCTTTTGGGTGGTGGCGCTGAGCCTAGAAGGGCAAATGTGAGGGCTGCTGCTGCCCCTGGCCAGCTTCTCTTCTTTTGACTGCTGGCCTGTTGACCTAAGAGATCTTTCTAGAAAGTTCTGAACAGATGACGGCCTTTTCAGAGTGAGGCTGATGTGACTGGGAGGCTTTTGTTTATGAGCTACAAGGCCGTGTTCTGTCCCCCGCCTTTCAGATCCCCTGAGAGTCGCTAGGCCCTGTATATGCACACACATAAGTTCATTTTGACCAATTTTGTTCCTCCACTGATGATCCAAAGCCAGAGGCTCGTGAGCTGGATAAGGACTGGTTTTATAAAAGACTCGATTACAAGTGAATAAATCCGTTTATTCAGTGTTGCCTCTTTGTTTTGTATGAATAAGCCCTTCTAGAACAGTGTTTAAATAATGCTCATAAGCAGTAGTACCTACATTTCCAAACGTTCTTGGCCATTGTTGGATAAAGCCTTCTTAGTGACTTGAGAAGTGTTTCTTAGGTTACTCTATAATAAAGTGCTTTCAGAGTATACGGCTAAATCTCTCAAATACAGCAATTTGTCTGAGAGGGATCAGAAATTCTGTTTTTTCTCATCTGCTACACATTTCAAACTGAGTTCTAAAAATGTATGACATGGAGGCAGTGCCACATGGGAGAGTGACAACAAGGTCAGGGTGATTTCTTAGTCTCCTGGGACACAGCTTCTCCCTCACATGGGTCCATACTGTTCCTTCATCAGACTGAAAGGGCTGTCGGGGACTGTTAATTGCAAACTCCCCAGCTTGGGGTCCAAGCAGCCGAGGCACAGGAAGGGCGCTGCCTAGGGACAAGGCAGTAGCAGAGCTGGACATAAAGAGGGGAACTTTCCTGTCACCTACTGTCATTTCCACCGAAGAGACAGCTTCCAAAGGTCTGTGGGAGAATGGGATTAAAAAGTTTATTTTGATGCAAAGAAAACCTCAAGATCCATGTATAATTTTTTCATAATACACATTTCCCACAATATCATTTCTTTTTGAAGAGTCCCCGTATTTGGTATGTATTTGCAATTGCGGGTTTCACGGCTGGCAATTCCCCTATTGTAAACAATTAACATATGGCTATCATGAAAATTATTCTTTTAAAATGAAATATAGCTGTTGCCTCAACTGCTTCCGGTTTCTCTATGCTGAGTAATATTGCAATGAACATCTTCAGGTATGTGGCAATTAACCTATTTTCAACTTGTCCTTTGATTAGCTAGCCTATGGGACTATTGGGACAAAAACTTTCCCAGCGCTTTCAAAGGGTGTCCATGTCAAGAGCAGTGAATGAAGGCCCGCACCGCGGCTCACTAGGCTAATCCCCTGCCTTGCGGCGCCGGCACACCGGGTTCTAGTCCCGGTCGGGGCGCCGGATTCTGTCCCGGTTGCCCTCTTCCAGGCCAGCTCTCTGCTGTGGCCAGGGAGTGCAGTGGAGGATGGCCCAAGTGCTTGGGCCCTGCACCCCATGGGAGACCAGGAGAAGCACCTGGCTCCTGCCTTTGATCAGCGTGGTGCGCCGGCAGCAGCACGCCGGCCACGGTGGCCATTGGAGGGTGAACCAATGGCAAAAAGGAAGACCTTTCTCTCTCTCTCTCTCTCTCTCTCTCTCTCTCACTGTCCACTCTGCCTGTCAAAAATTAAAAAAAAAAAAATTTTTTAAAAAGAGCAGTGAATGAAACCGCAGTCTCATTACACTCTCACAAGGGATGGATGTCATTTTCATCTTTGATTTTTGCTGGTAAATATAGCACTTTGTTGCCACTTGAATTTATTACCAGCAAGATTGCATTCTTGTCCATATATTTCCCATTTAGTATTTTTTCTTTTCTAAATTCTCTATAACTGAATCTCTAAGAGCTTGAAAGAGGGAAATAAGGCTTTACTTTCTTATTCGAACGTCCCTGATCAAGTCACTAACGATGGCCACACTGCCACCTGCCCTCATTTGTGCCTTCCAATTCCAGAGACTACTGATTGTCCTCACCGTGAGACTCCCGAGAACTTCCACCTGCTGGTTCTTGGCGTCACCTAAATTGCCGTACAAATGCAAACCTAAATCGTCTTGTAGATAGCATCCATTTATGTGCTTAAAACATGAATAATTTCTTCTGTGCCTTCCACCTACTGTTTCTCTGTTTCGGATACCCTCCAGTTTATGATCAAAACTAGAGAGTAAGTACAGTACCCCAGATGGTGGGAAACTGTCTCCTCCTCCATTCTAGATCCTCTATGAGGGGACTCAGTTTATAGAAAATCAAATAAAAAAAAATCAGTTTTATTTGGTACAAAAAATTTTGAAATCCACGCATAATTTGTTGTAAAACACACTTCTCATGAACTGTTTGAAGACTCTTGTATGCATTGATTTCCAATTTTTTGCACCAAAATGAACTTTTCTTTTAATTTCATTATCCATGAACTACTTGAAGTACACTTATATTTCTATTAAGGCAAGCAAATCACTAATTCTCGCTGAATCTGCTCTTGATGAAAATCACTAAGTCCTCACTGCAGTGAACTTCTCTAGACACTCATTTTGCGTCAAAGTGCAGGACTTCGTAGTCTCTCTCTGAATCTCACCTCTTTAGACCTGGCCTGTTGTTCCAAGCCAGTTCAGGCTGACAGTGGACTGGGCCTGTGAAGGTCCCGATTTTGTCATCCTAACACTTGCTGTCTCAACCCGTTTGCTGTTGCTGATAATCACAGTTCTGGGCTGGAGTTCAGGGACCACATCTGGTGATGGGCTCTGTGCTGGCAGAGTCCTGAGGCAGCCTAGGGCATCCATCCCAGGGCAAGAGACAAGGAGAAGGCAATAACCCCACCAACTGGCTTTTATTGCTTCTCTCAACATAATCCATTAACCCGATAATCCACTGACCATGGGAATGGATTAATCCATTCATGTGGGCAGAGCTCTAATCGCCTCTTAAAAGTCCTGCCTGGTTCCACCTCTTAATGTCTCATAATGGAGATTGAATTTTAGCATGTTTTTCAGAAGAGACAAGCCCTGTTCAAAAAACAACACCTGCTGTCTCTCCAGGTATCATTCAATCATAAATTTGAAAATACCTTCTGTATATTGACTAGGAAAAGGCAGGAACCATGTTGCACAGTTCTGGGGATCCCCTAATAGATCAATTTTATCTCAATCAGCACCGTTCGAGGTCAACCATTCAACTACTTACGCATATAAAGTCACACTCTATGCTAATAAGCATTATGCAAATTTGAAATCAGGCAATGAAAAGAATGAAGTTTCATTTATTATACAAAACTTGAAATCATGTAAATCCTACTTTATTCCTATGGGGAAATTAGCCTTGATTTATGCAGGTTTTAAATTATATGAGGTCTTAAGCAAAATATTCCACAAATAAAAAGGAATCACAATTCATTCATTCATTCACTTAATATGGCTTAGTGAGCCCAAGCTGCTTCCTTGCCAAGAACTTACAAACCACGCTTGTAACACTCCTTCCAAGACTCTCTCCCAGGGGGTGGCCTCCAGTCTGTGGGTCTACAGTGTGCACATACTGCTGCTCCTGTTTCCAACCAGGAGATCTGAGTGCAGCATTTGGAAGTATTTCTTCCTTCTACGAACAAGCCTGTTTAGAGCGCTGCCGTATTTAGTGTGTAGGTAGCCTCAACATACAGTTAACTGCATGCAAAAGAACTGGCTTCCTTTCAAAAAAAGAAACTCAGCAGTTGAGTGTGTGGTTACTTCGGGCAGCTATTTATTTTTAAATACTTGGCTCTTTATGTAGTGTGGCACATGTATCTAAGCCTCTAGAACTTCAATAGTCTGAGAAAGTTGTCCAAAACATGAAAAGGCAGAGAAGACCTAGACGGAGAAAGTGTTCACATTGATGCTCTCCTTTGTCGTCGTAGTCCATCGCCATCAGTTCCTCAACTGAAATGTGCCAATCCTGAGATGCACTGGGATGCAGAGTGAAAAACCTGGCTCCTCCCTCCAGGCGTGACCAAACTCCAGCTGTGCCGATTAATGGGTCTCACACCAGCAGCTGCTGTGTCACTCCCCAAACTTCTCAATGGTCATCGGTCTATTCTAGACACAGAATGTGGGGTGCAAAGACCAATTGCGCCTCTGTCTTCCTCTCGCTCCCATCTTTTCTCCTCATCTCTGTCAACTGATGAGGAGTTGGCTCAGAGCCTGTTTGCCATCTGCAGACATGGCCATCCTGCCTGAGGGTGAATTATTTCTTACTGAACCAATCCTGGCCACCTGGTAGCAGCTCTGTGATAAAAAGAATTGGGGGCCAGGGACTGGCATTGTGGTACATCTGGTTAAGCCATTGTTTGGGACACCTGCGTCCCATATCAGTGTTGGTTTGAGTCCCAGTTACTCCACTTCCACTTCAGCATCTTGCTCACACTTCCTGGGAGGCAGCAGATGGTGGCTCAAGTGTCCAGACCCCTGACATTCCTGTAAGAAGCACAGATTCTGGCTGCGTTCTCGCCTAGCCCCAGCTGTTGCAGACATTTGGAGAGTGAACCAGCAGGTGGAAGACTGTCTCTCCCTCTCTCACTCTGCTTGTTGAGCAGATGAAAGTAACCATTTAAAAAGAGCACAATTGGCCAGCACCGCGGCTCACTAGGCTAATCCTTCGCCCTGCGGCGCCGGCACACCAGGTTCTAGTCCCGGTCGGGGCGCCGGATTCTGTCCCGGTTGCCCCTCTTCCGGGCCAGCTCTCTGCTGTGGCCAGGGAGTGCAGTGGAGGATGGCCCAAGTGCTTAGGCCCTGCACCCATGGGAGACCAGGAGAAGCACCTGGCTCCTGCCATCGGATCAGCGCGGTGCACCGGCCGCAGCGGCCATTGGAGGGTGAACCAATGGCAAAAGAAGACCTTTCTCTCTGTCTCTCACACTGTCCACTCTGCCTGTCAAAAAAATAAATAAATAAAAGAGCACAATTTGGGGCATTTCCTCTCTTCTGCATGAAAAGAAAGAAGCCTGCATCTCTAGGTGCCCAGTTCCCACTGCCTGCCTCCCTGCCACCCAGCCTCCATCAATCCCTTCTCAAATTGCTCTGAGAGAAAAAGATTGGAGAAGCCAAGTGGTGCAGAATACCCCTGCTTTATCTCGGTCCTGCCACCCTTGTGGGTGAACAGGAGTGTGCCCAAAGACACACGAGGCATTCTGCAGACTACCAGGCGAATCTTTCCCCAAAACTCTTATTCCCTAACTTGCTGCTATTGACCTACTGCTGTGTAGGTCACCGTGACCAGCCTCCTGCCCAAAGGTGGACCAGCGGGTGCCCCTGTGAGCTATGAGGGGAGGTGCCCACCATGCTCACTAATGGGCACTTTTGTCCCACAATGTGAAAGACCTGGCAATTGGAGGCTCAATGGTGTGGAGGATACACCATTTCTCTGAGACTAGAAATTTCACCTACGCCATCACACCCATGAAGAGCAATGACTGTATTTTCCCATCTTTACTGGTGACAGTTAATCCCTCGGGAGTGAAAAGGTCCATTGGCAATTAAGGAAATTCGGAAAGAGGTCAGCTATCTCAATGTACTACACACCTGTGTTAACTCACACTGCAAGGCAGAAAGTCCTCTTCTAACCCAAACACTCGGAGCTTAATTACATAGACAGGCTGTACATGGAGCTGACCTTTAATGTTTACAGCACAGGGGCCGGCGCTGTGGCGCAGGTTAATCCTCCACCTGTATGCCAGCATCCATTATGGGTACCGGTTGAGCCCGGCTGCTCCTCTTCCAATCCAGCTCTCTGCTATGGCCTGGGAAAGCAGCAGAAGATGGCCCAAGTCCTTGGGCCCTTGCACCCACATGGGAAACTGGGAAGAAGCTCCTGGCTCCTGGCTTCGGATCGGCACAGCCCTGGCCTTTGCAGCCATCTGGGGAGTGAACCAGCAGATAGAAGACCTCTCTCTCTCTCTATGTCTCTCCCTCTCACTGTAACTCTTCCTCTCAAATAAATAAAATCTTTTTTAAAAAAGATAATTTTGTTAATGTTTATGGGGCATTGTCAAAACGCCAACCTATCCATGCGATAAGAACACTCGAGTCACCCTGAATCCCTCTGGGTTCTGCCAGCTCCTCCACAGATTCCGACGAATTCGCTCGGTTGTACCTTTTTTTTTTTTTTTTTTTTTTTTTTTTGGACAGGCAGAGTGGACAGTGAGAGAGAGAGAGACAGAGAGAAAGGTCTTCCTTTTGCCGTTGGTTCACCCTCCAATGGCCGCCGCGGCCGGAGCACCGTGCTGATCCGATGGCAGGAGCCAGGTACTTATCCTGGTCTCCCATGCGGGTGCAGGGACCAAGCACTTGGGTCATCCTCCACTGCACTCCCTGGCCACAGCAGAGAGCTGGCCTGGAAGAGGGGCAACCGGGACAGAATCCGGCGCCCCAACCGGGACTAGAACCTGGTGTGCCGGCGCCGCTAGGCGGAGGATTAGCCTAGTGAGCCACGGCGCCGGCTCGGTTGAACCTTAAGCCCGACTCTGATCATTGCTTGTCCTCTCCTCACAGCCACTCTCCTGGTCAGGCCCTGCTTCCTTTTGTCCGGATGATGGCCACAGCCGCCGGCCTCTCCTAAGCACACGTTCCTCCATGGAGCCATAAAAATTCTTTTCCAGCTCACCTCGTGTTCGCATCGCCGCTCACTGACCTGGGCTACGTCCAATGGCTCCGTTTACCAAACCTGCAGGCCGTGCAGGGCTCAGGGCCCCCTCACACTGCTCCTGTCTCCCTGGAAGCTTGTAGGTGCTCCCTCCCTCTTTCCTCCTGGAAACCCCTGTCGGTCCTTGCAGGGCTTCCGTCGAATTCTGCTCTCACCACGTGCCAGCACCGCCGAAGTCCTCCCTCAGTCGCTGGCTCCCGTCACAGGCACTTGGGATTCTCACTCTCTGCTGGCTCGTTGGCAGAAGGGAGCCCCTGAGCTGATGGCTCTTTAAGTCCACGTAGCACATCCTGTCAAATGAAGGTGCCCTGGACCGAGGGTGATTCTTACACCTTGAGACTGGCGCGGCTGCAGGTTGGTCCTATTTGCCCGTCCTCCGTTATCCACGCAGCACTGCAAGTAGACAGCTAAACTCGGTCATGGGATTCCGCTGCATGAGCTTTGACACAACTGGGAACTCACTGATGCCCAGCCAATCCATTTTTTTTTTTTTTTGACAGGCAGAGTGGGCAGTCAGAGAGAGAGACAGAGAGAAAGGTCTCCCTTTGCCGTTGGTTCACCCTCCAATGGCCGCCGCGGCCGGAGCACCGTGCTGATCCGATGGCAGGAGCCAGGTACTTATCCTGGTCTCCCATGCGGGTGCAGGGCCCAAGCACTTGAGCCACCCTCCACTGCACTCCCTGGCCACAGCAGAGAGCTGGCCTGGAAGAGGGGCAACCGGGACAGAATCCGGTGCCCTGACCGGGACTAGAACCCGGTGTGCCGGCGCTGCAGGCGGAGGATTAGCCTAGTGAGCCGTGGCGCCAGCCCAGCCGATCCATTTTTCGAGAGTTTCTCAGGCAGTGGGAAAACCAAGTATCGACCCCACCTCTGCCGGAACCCCCCGTGCCGTCTGGGAGAAGCCTCTCGCCTCGTCTGGGGTGGCCCAGTTCCATGGTCCTAAATGCTGCTGGGGAGTCGGCATCGGCTCCTGACAGCGTTTGGGATTGGCAGGATGGGGGTACTTGAACGATGGAGGGGATTTCTTTAAAAATTTCAAATTATTACTTTCAATGGGCTATCCTTTATCGAACGTGACATCTTTCCTGCTCTTTTGGCGTTGAAATGTACTTAAAATAAAAGGATCGGGCAGCACTGTGACATAGTAGGTAAAGCTGCCGTCTGCGGTACTGGCATTCCGTATGGGCGCTAGCTTGTGTCCCGGCTGCTCCACTTCTGATCCAGCTCCCTGCTAATGTGCCAGGGAAGGCAAAAGAGGATGGCTCAAGTGCTGGGACCCCGACACTCCCGTGGAAGACCCAGAGGAAGCTCCTGGTTCCTGGCCTCAGCCTGGCCCAGCCCTGGCTGTTGTGGCCATTTGGGAAGTGAACCAGCAAATGGAAGATTCTCTCTCTCTCTCTCTCTCTCTCTCTCTCTCTCTCTCTGTGTGTGTGTGTGTGTGAGTGTTACTCTGTCTTTCAAATAAATAAAGCTTTAGAAATAAATCAATAAATAAAACGATGGTGATCACAGAGGAAGGTACATATTTTGTGTGTCCTCAGATGGACATAAAACAAAGCGTCCATCTCCCCGGTTTTTCCTTGACTCTGAGCCCGTGCTACATCTCTGTCTCTTCTCTCAGAGAAAGCTGCCTGATGTCAGTCCCAGGCAAGCCGCGAAGCGAAGGCAGAGTCAGGTGCGGGGAGCCGTGCCGAAGGTGTTGCTTTCCTTTCGCATTTGGTGAATTCATCCAGGAGCCCAAGGCACGTGTGGCACAGTGAGACCGGAGCTGATGAGCTGTGCTCTTGGTCACAGATCTGAACATAACATTATCTCTCCCAGCTTCCCCGATGCCTCCAAAACACCGCACTTCAGCTCTGTCGCCACAGATCTGCCAAAGCTAAATGACTCCTCCCTCTCTCCTCCCTCCCTTCCTTCCTCCCTCCCTCCCTCCCTCCTTCCTCCCTCCCTCCCTCCCTCCTTCCTCCCTCCCTCCCTCCCTCTCTCCTCCCTCCCTTCCTTCCTTCCTTCCTCCCTCTCCTCCCTCCCTTCCTTCCTTCCTTCCTCCCTCTCCTCCCTCCCTCCCTTCCTTCCTTCCTCCCTCCCTCCTCCCTCCCTCCCTCCCTTCCTTCCTCCCTCCCTCTCCTCCCTCCCTCCCTCCCTCCCTCCCTTCCTTCCTCCCTCCCTCTCCTCCCTCCCTCCCTCCCTTCCTTCCTTCCTCCCTCCCTCCCTCCCTCCCTCCCTCCTTCCTCCCTCTCCTCCCTCCCTCCCTTCCTCCCTCCCTCTCCTCCCTCCCTCCCTCCCTTCCTTCCTTCCTCCCTCCCTCCCTCCCTCCTTCCTCCCTCTCCTCCCTCCCTCCCTCCCTTCCTTCCTTCCTCCCTCCCTCCCTCCCTCCTTCCTCCCTCTCCTCCCTCCCTCCCTCCCTCCCTTCCTTCCTCCCTCCCTCCCTCCCTCCTTCCTCCCTCTCCTCCCTCCCTCCCTCCCTCCCTTCCTTCCTTCCTCCCTCCCTTCCTTCCTTCCTTCCTCCCTCTCCTCCCTCCCTCCCTCCTTCCTCCCTCTCCTCCCTCCCTCCCTCCCTCCCTCCCTTCCTTCCTTCCTCCCTCCCTCCCTCCTTTCCTCCCTCCCTCCCTCCCTCCCTCCCTCCCTTCCTTCCTTCCTCCCTCTCCTCCCTCCCTCCCTTCCTTCCTTCCTCCCTCTCCTCCCTCCCTCCCTCCCTTCCTCCCTCTCCTTCCTTCCTTCCTTCCTTCCTTCCTTCCTTCCTTCCTTCCTTCCTCCCTCCTCCCTCCCTCCCTCCCTCCCTTCCTCCCTCCCTCCCTCCCTTCCTTCCTCCCTCCCTCCCTCCCTTCCTTCCTCCCTCCCTCTCCTCCCTCCTCCCTCCCTCCCTTCCTTCCTCCCTCCCTCCTCCCTCCTCCCTCCCTCCCTCCTTCCTCCCTCTCCTCCTTCCTCCCTCCCTCCCTCCCTTCCTTCCTTCCTCCCTCTCCTCCCTCCCTCCCTTCCTTCCTTCCTCCCTCTCCTCCCTCCCTCCCTCCCTCCCTTCCTTCCTTCCTCCCTCCCTCCCTCCTTTCCTCTCTCCCTCCCTCCCTCCCTCCTTTCCTCTCTCCCTCCCTCCCTCCCTCCCTCCCTCCCTCCCTCCCTCCCTTCCCAAGCCCAGACTGAGCGTGGCTGTAGGTCAGGTGCATGCTTGACCTGGGCATGCAGAGTGGTAGGACAGGATGCATGCCCCGGAGGACCTTCAGTCCATTTGCCTCTCTCTCTCTCTCTCTCTCTCTCTCTCTCTCAGATTTATTTTATTTATTTGAAAGACACAGTTACAGAGAGAGAGCTCTTCAATCTGCTGGTTCACTCCTCAAACGATCACGACAGCCGAAGCTGCACCAATCCAGAAGCAAGAGCCAGGAGCTTCTTCCGGGTCTCCCACGTGCGTGCAGGGACCCAAGGACCTGGGCCATCTTCTATGCTTTCCCAGGCCACAGCAGAGAGCTGGATTGGAAGAGGAGCAGCCAGGACTTGAACTGGTGCCCATATGGGATGCCGGCGCTGCAGGCCGGGGCTTTAACCCCCTGCACCACAGCGCAGGCACCGCCCCTTCCTTCTTGCCAACAGCACCCTGTTGTTGCCGTGAGTGGCAGTGTTCCCACCTGAATGGCTACAGGCCTGGCTTCTCTTGCAGATGGATGCCAGGGATGGTGTAAAGGGACGTTGTTGAGTGAGGCTTGGTGGGTGGGGCTTTCCAGAAAGCTTTAAAGATGACTAACACAGTTGAGACATATCTGTCTCTTGCAATGATTCACCTTCTCTATGTTCCCTCCGACAAGGTGACATTAAGTGTGAAAGCTGGAAAGCAGAAGCCATTTTGTGACCGTGAGGCAAACTTGAGATGACCTTAAAAATGAAACCAGGTGCTAAAGATGATAGAGAAAAAAGTTAGCAGGAACTGGACTCTGTTGATGCCGTGGAACTGCCAGTCAGCCCCAAATCTTTTACTTCCAGACTTCTTCTTCATGATAAATAAAAAATAAAAAATCGTCTTTAAGCCAGAGTCATTTCAGATCTATTGCTAACTGGTACAAGCCCATCGTCATTTGGCCCTGAGCCCTTCTCCCGACTCTTGTTGGTTCTGCTTTGTTTGTGGCCACTGCTGTGATTTGGATGTGATTTTTCCCCCAAAGGTACACGTGATAGAAGCTTGGGTCCCAGGGAAATAGTATCAGGAGCTGCTATGGAAACTGTAAGAGCCGGCGCCGAGGGGGAGGTCCCTGGGTCTACCTGGGACGTGCCCTTGCAGGTGCGTGTGCACCCCAGCCTCTCTCTGGCTTCCTGTTTTGAGATGTGCTTTCTCCACCTGTGCTCTCCCCATTGCTATTCACAGGAAAAAGGTTCCTGACCCCTGCCTTAGCCTAGAGTCAGCCTCGGTTTCTTTTAGCCCTTGCTCCCCGTGTTTTACCAAGTCCAACAATTCTGCCTCAGTCCATTCCCACGACAGCGGGACCTTGTTCAGACCTTGACTGTTGCTCCTTTGGGTTTTCCCTGCTTGAGAACTCACACTCTTGCCTCTCTTTCCCTCCATTTGTACTGAACAGCCACGGTCAGAGAGACGGAGACTCCCCACGTGCAGTCACTGGGGCTCTCCAGAGAAACGGAGCCCACAGGAGACAGATGATGATGGATGATAGATGATAGATAAGTAGATATAGATGATAGATATTCATATATGACCCTTAAATAGAGGATCAATAAATAGATCTTTATGTGATCTTCAGATTAAATGATCTCTAGATAGGTAAATAAATAGACAAGAGACAGGAGAGAGAGAGGACGTGGGAGCCGTGGGTGGATACTGACTGTGACACATGGCCCATACAGATATAGAGGCTGAGATGTCCCATGTAAGCCGGAGGCTCAGGAAGGCTGGTGGTGCGAGGTCTGAGGGCCCAAAGCTCTGATGTCCAAGGCAGCAGATGGACGTCCCAGCTCACGGCCAGAAGAGCGAGCACTTTCCCTTCTTCTGCCCTTGCGTTCTACTCGGGCCCTCAACAGATTAGACGGTGCCCACCCCCACAGGCGGGGGCAGATCCACGGACTCAGGTGAGCATCTCTTCCAGAAACGACGTTTTCTTAGCTCTCCAGGGGTCCCACAACCCCTGCAAGTTGACCGTGAAATTGACCCCCACACTCTGTATTTGAAACAAAAAGTGGTTGAATCCAGGGAATATCTGGCTATGTGGATGCTGGAGAAGCCGAGACACCAGACACGGGGAACACTGGGGTAGCCCAGAGATCAGGGACATAAGGTGCACTGGGGGGGGGGCAGGGTTCTTAGAAAGTGAAGCTGGTGCAGCCGTTAGGACACGGCTTGGGAGACATGCACCCATTCCATATCAGACTGCCAGGGTTCAAGTCCCGGCTCGGGCGCCCAACACCGGCTCCCTGTGAATGCACCCCCAGGAGGTAGCTGGGGAGGGCCCAAGCAGATGGGTCCCTGCCACCCTGTGGGAGACCCAAACTTAGTTCCCAGCTTGTGGCTTCAGCTTGGTCCAGCCCCAGTGTTTGTGGACATGTGGGGAGTGAACCACTGGATTCTTTCTCTCTCTCTCAAATAAAATTTTAAAAAAATGCGAGCTCGAAGGTGGGATAGACACACACACACACACACACACCCCGCCACCGGGGCAGAGGAACCGCCCACCCCGCCCCCACCCTCAGTCATCCCCCAGTGCTTTCCACCGACAGCCCCAGAGAGCAGCAGCAGTCCTGACAGCAGGACGGGCTGGGCCTGACAGCCACGCCGTGCCGAGCCGAGCCGTGCCAAGCCGTGCCAAGCCATGCCAAGCCATGCCGAGTCGTGCTGAGCAGAGGAAGGACAGGAATGAAACTGCGGGCACTGCTCCCTCCCCCCGGGCCAGCACACCGACCCTGTGCCATTTACCTGTCCCTCCACGGCAGCTGGGGGACCATTCCGATCACCACCTGGCGCTTCCGCCCACTTTGTGGATGTGCTTTGTGCCCTGGCTGGGGTCCCGGCCAGTGTGGCACGCGGGCCCTTCATTCACGCCTGGTGCCTGCCACCCTCCAGGCAGATCTCCCAGCCTGCGCACCCCCTCGGAGCCCCAGGTGCGTGTTGAGTGCAGTCCTTAGAACGCTGGTGGTGTCCTCAGGCCCTTTGCATGGTCGTCCTCTCTGCCTCCCCTGTGTGTTCAGCTGCTGTTCCCTCTGCTGCAGCCGTAACCTGTCAGCAGCGTCCTCCCATGCCCGCACTTTCCACGCCTCTTCGCCACTGCTGACTTCCCGGTTGTCTGTGCCATGTTCTCCTAAAGGGCAGGTTTTGATTGCTCCCCCGGGCCTGCGGCGGCGTCTGGAGTGCAGCAGTCACTCGGTGAGTGATTCCGGGGTGGGTGGGCAGCGGGGAGTGAGTGTCGCTCAGGACCTGGCCCGCGTGCTCTGTGTGTCCTCCTCTGGGGGTGCAGCAGGCCGCAGGGTGGAGGGGGAGCAGGAAACTCAGCCAGGGGCCTTGGAGGACCAGCGTCTTCCCCTGCCCCGGAGAGCTCCCTGCCCGCGAGGCCTCACTCACCATCCCACCGGGGACTCAGGGGTGAAGAGGGGACACTGTGGCCAGAAGGGCAAGGGTCCCATCCTCCTCCCACTGCCCAGGATCCCGCAGTGTCGGGACAAGAAGACCGGTGGGGGGGGGGGGATGGGCCCCACCACGGGCCAGCCAGCCCTCCTGTCCTGCCCGGCCCTCTGCCTAGGGAGTGGCCGGCAGGAAGGGGGCGGGGTGGGGGGCGGTGCTGGCTGCCCTTGGCTTCACACTTGTTCTATGGTGAGCGCCAGGCCCGAGCCCCTTTCCACGCAGAAATCACGTCACCTACGCCTCTGTCCTTGGCACAGCAAAGTCAAAATGCTCAGATCGTCGCCGGAGGGGAGCGATTGATGTTCCTGCCCGGTCTTTAGAGACAATCGCTTCTCTCCCCGGCTCCTCGCTGAGTGAGCGTCATTGGCAACAGCTGCGTTGGTGAACCTGGCCGCCAGCCTTGAATCTGCAGCTTCCTGCCGTTGATGAGAGCCCGGGCATCTTGCTGCTGCTGCTGCTGCTGCTGCCCTGTCCCCGGCCAGTCACACACACGCTCAGCTGAGCCACGGATGTCGTTTCCGGTCTGTTTTTTAGGCAGTGCGGCAGCTCAGCTAATCCTAGAACAAAGTCAGCCTTGTGCACAGGCTCTCGGAGACCGGCGAGGTGGTGTGACTGCTGGCTGGCCTCCCTGCCGGCCAAAGCCAGGAAGGCGAAGCCGTGGCTGACAAGGTTTCCTGTCCCAGCTCGGCTGCTTCTCAGCTCTGTGACCCCGGACAAATCACGCACCCTCTCTGAGGCTGTTTCTTTACCTCTCCGGGGATACCAGCAGTATCTACCCTACGAGTAATTAGAGGATTAAATGAGATGGTACGTGCGGAAGGGATTTAATAAAAAGCCTGCCATCCCTAAGAGGCTCAAAAAGTGACTGTTACTATTAGTATTATTGCTGTCACTATTTGGTCCTTGGGAATCCCAGCACTACTGATAGTCCAGCCTCAGTTATCTGTGTGAACCCTGGCTGATGGAGTCGCCGTAAGTCAGATGCTGCCACCCGTGCCCTTTCCAGAACCATTTATATATATATATATATTTTTGACAGGCAGAGTGGACAGCCAGAGAGAGAGACAGATAGAAAGGTCTTCCTTTGCCGTTGGTTCACCCTCCAATAGCCGCCGTGGCCGGCGTGCTGTGGCCGGCGCACCGCGCTGATCCGAAGGCAGGAGCCAGGTGCTTCTCCTGGTCTCCCGTGGGGTGCAGGGCCCAAGCACTTGAGCCATCCTCCACTGCACTCCCGGGCCATAGCAGAGAGCTGGCCTGGAAGAGGAGCAACTGGGACAGAATGCGGTGCCCCAACAGGGACTAGAACCCGGTGTGCCAGCGCTGCAGGTGGAGGATTAGCCTAGTGAGCCGCAGCGCTGGCCAAGAACCATTGATATTTAGAGCGCAAATTGAGATTTGCTCTAAGCTCACAACTGGGTCTCAAAGATTCACTATGAGAAAGAGAGTGTGAAGGATCTCCCTAATACCTTATAAAATATCGATCGCATTACAGTCGCATTTTTGAATGCATTAAGTAAAATATCCTATTCAAGTGGGCTGCACCTGCTTCTCCTTACTTTGTTGGAAGTTGCTGCTGGGAAACTTCAAAGTACATCTGTGACTCTCCTCGACTGGCTGTTCACGTGGTGTCAAGGCGGGCCCTCCGACATGGGATGCGGGTGTCCCCTACGTGGTGTCAAGGCGGCACTCCGACCAGGGACACGGGTGTCCCCCACGTGGTGTCAAGGTGGGCACTCCGACCTGGGGCACGGGTGTCCCCCACGTGGTGTCAAGGGGTGCACTCCAACCTGGAACACTGGTGTCCCCTACGTGGTGTCAAGGCGGGCACTCCAACCTGGAACACAGGTGTCCCCTATGTGGTGTCAAGGCAGGCACTCCGACCAGGGACACGGGTGTCCCCTACGTGGTGTCAAGGCGACACTCCGACCAGGGACACAGGTGTCCCCCTGTGTGGTGTCAAGGTGGGCACTCCGACCAGGGACACGGGTGTCCCCTATGTGGTGTCAAGGCGGGCACTCCGACCTGGGACACAGGTGTCCCCCTGTGTGATGTCAAGGCGGGCACTCCGACCTGGGACACAGGTGTCCCCCTGTGTGATGTCAAGGCGGGCACTCCGACCTGGGACACGGGTGTCCCCCACGTGGTGTCAAGGCGGGCACTCTGACCTGGAACACTGGTGTCCCCTATGTGGTATCAAGGCGGGCACTCCGACCTGAGACATGGGTGTCCCCTATGTGGTGTCAAGGCGGGCACTCCGACCTGAGACATGGGTGTCCCCTATGTGGTGTCAAGGCGGGCACTCTGACGTGGGACGCGGGTGTTCCCCTACGTGGTACGCGGGTGTTCCCCTATGTGGAGTCAAGGCGGGCACTCCGACATGGGACCCGGGTGTTCCAAGCAGCGTTACAACCCTACACCACGTGTACCCTCTAATTTCATTCTTGAAAAGAAACTTTAATTTAAAGTCTTGGGGATAATTTGCAGGCACCCATAATGCTCATCACATTAATAGTATTATGAGCAAAATGTTTTTAAAATTAACAGTATTATGAACAAAATATTTTTAACATGTAAATTTAAAAATTCTGACTTTATTTATTTAAAGATTTATTTTATTTATTTGAAAGGCAGAGTTAGAGAGACAGAGAGAGATTTTCCATTCGCTGGTTCATTCCGCAAATAGCCATAACAGCCATGGCTGCACCAAGCCGAAACCAGAAGCTTCATCTCAGTTTCCCGTATGGATGCAGGGGTCCCAGGACATGGGCATCCTCCTGCTTTCCCAGGTGCCTTAGTAGGGAGCTGGATCAGAACTAGAGCAGCTGGGACTTGAACCAGTGCCTATACAGGATTCCAGCGTTGCAGGTGGCAGCTTAACTCCTTACACCACAACACCTGCCCCCAACTTTGTTTATGATAAGAGAGATTCAAATATGCGTTTAAAGAAACTTGTGTTTTTACACACCCACCCAACTTGTTTTGAAAGTTGATGTAAGAAATACCCAATAAAAGTAGCGGTCTGGGGGTCTGGGTGTGGTAAGTGCATTTGGGGGTGTTGTTCATTATTTACTCAAGGACCTGGGGCCAAAGCCAAAAGGCAAAAATCTTCAAGCTCAGAGGCAGGGGTGCACTGGAATTCTGGTTCATGCTTCCCCGTGTGAACTGCTAGGCAACAACTGCTACGTGGCGTGGCTTCTCTTCTTTCGGAGACTCCCAGGAAGCTCAGGGTTTTGTTACTGCAAGTTCTCTGAGCCAGGAGTTCTCGGTATTTTTTTCTCTTTTTTCCCTTTCTTGCATTTTTTTCTCCGTTTTTGCTTCATCGGTTTTGGTTTCATGTTCCTTTAGTAAGATAAAGAGTTACCTCAAATTGCTATTGGAAGGCCAGTGCTCTGGCATAGCTGGCTAAGCCTCTACCTGCGGTGCCAGCATCCCGTTTGGTCACCGGTTCGAGTCCTGGCTGCTTGTCTTCTGATCCAGCTCTCTGCTCTGGCCTGGGAAAGCAGTGGAAGATGGCCCGAGTCTTTGGGCCCCTGCACCCACGTGGGAGACCCAGAGCAATCTTCTGGTTCCTGGCTGTGGGCCAGCCCCGCTCCGGCCATCGCGGCCACGTGGGGAGTGAAGCAGCAGATGGAAGCTTTTCTCCCTGTCTCCCCCTCTGTCCGTAACTCTACCTCTCAAATAAATAAATAAAATCTTTGGAAAAAAATTTCTATTGGAAGCAAGGAAGGTTCAAATAAACAAATTGAAGTTAAGATACAACACCCAGAGTGATGGAGTTGTGGGGAACCAGAGGGAAGGATAATTGTACCAGACGCCTGCTCTCCAAACAAACAACAAAGCAAAAACACGTAGGAGGGGATGGCAGAAACTCATGGGCAGTGGAGAACCGGGCACGGGTGGGGTGCAGGTCTAGCTGGTGGCTGAGACACTGGTGGAGATGCGGAGGAATGGGTTTGATTCCCAGCTCCAGCAATGGCTCATGACACCAGCGTCCTACACACCCTGGGAGACAGCGGTGATGACTCAAGACTGGATTTCTGTACACGACATGAAGGACCTGGGACGGGTTTCAAGCTTGGCCCTGTCCCAACCTTGGCAGACGTTTGAGGAGTAAACCAGCCGATGGGAGTTTCCGCTTTCACATAAAAGAAGTTCAAACTATGCATGGATTTCAAGCATTTTTTTTTTGCACCTAAATATGCTTTTTTTTACTCCGTCTTTTTTTTTTTTTTTTTTTTTTTTGACAGGCAGAGTGGACAGTGAGAGAGAGAGAGACAGAGAGAAAGGTCTTCCTTTTGCCGTTGGTTCACCCTCCAATGGCCGCCACGGCCTTCACACCGCGCTGATCCGATGGCAGGAGCCAGGTACTTCTCCTGGTCTCCCATGGGGTGCAGGGCCCAAGCACCTGGGCCATCCTCCACTGCACTCCCTGGCCACAGCAGAGAGCTGGCCTGGAAGAGGGGCAACCGGGACAGAATCTGGCGCCCCGACCAGGACTAGAACCTGGTGTGCCAGCGCCGCAAGGCGGAGGATTAGCCTATTGAGCCGCGGTGCCGGCCTTTACTCTGTCTTTACATGAACTTTTGAAGTCCACTCATCTCATCCTCGGGACCCTGTGCTTTCTCTTACCAATCTGACTACATATAATATGTCAGTACTTTTCTTTATAAGATTTATTTATTTACTTGAAAGGCAGAGTTACAGAGAGGCAGAGGCAGAGGCAGAGAGAGAGAGAGAGAGAGAGAGGTCTTCCGTTGACTGGTTCACTTCCCAAATGGCTGCAATGGCCAGAGCTGCGCCCATCCAAAGCCAGGAGCCAGGAGCTTCTTCCGTGTCTCCCACGTGCAGGTGCAGGGGCCCAAGGACTTGGGCCATCCTCTACTGCTTTCCCAGGCCATGGCTGGGAGCTGGATCAGAAGTGGAGCAGCTGAGTCTTGAACCGGTGCCTATATGGGACACTGGCACCGCTGGTGGTGGCTTTACCCGCTACACTACAGCACCGGCCCCCCAATATATCAGTAGTTTTTAAACATTAATAAAATAAAAAATAGCTATTGTGGCACAAAAAGGAACAGATTCAACCATATACCTATCGAGTAGTACAGTCTGTCTCAGTCTGTTGAGGCTGCTCTAATTAAATGTCTTAGCCTGGAAAGTTACAGACAACAGAAGCATGTTTATCATGGTTCTCAGGCTGGGAAACCCGAGATTATGTCCAAAGTCAGGTTCACGATCAAGTCTGCTGGCAGATTTGGTGTCTGGTGGGGGCCAGCTTCCTGTTTCCTTCTTTTTTTTTTTTTAAGATTTTATTTATTTATTTGAGAGGTAGCGTTAAAGAGAGAGAGACAGAGAGAGAGAGAGAGAGAGAGAGAGAGATATCTTCCATCCACTGGTTCACTCTCCAAATGTCTGCAATTGCCAAAGCTGTGCAGATCTGAAGCCAGGAGCCAGGAGCCTCTTCCAGGTCTCCCACAGGGGTGCAGGGGCCCAAGCACATGGGCCATCTTTTACTGCTTTCCCAGGCCATAGTAGAGAGCTGGATTGGAAGAGGAGCAGTCGGGACTTGAACCAGTACCCATATGGGATGTGGGCACTCTCGGAGGAGGCTTAGACCACTGTGCCACAGCACCTGCCCTTATTTCCTGTTTCCTAAGTGGCACTTTCTCACTATGGAAGGGGCACAACAGCTCTGTGGGGTCTCTCATAAGAGTACTGATCTTGACACAAGGACTCTACCCTATGACCTAAAAACCCCACCTCCTAACACCTTGGGAATTAGGAATTCAACATAGCAATTTTAGGGTTGGGGTCAGCGCTGAGGTATAGCCAGAATTCCATATGGGCACCGGTTTGTGTCCTGGTTGCTCCACTTCCAATTGAGCTCCCTCCTAATGACATGGGAAAAACAGCGGAATATGGCTCAGGTGTCGGGGTCCTGCCACTCATGTGGGAGAGCTGGGTGAAGCTCCTGGCTCCTGGCTCCCAGCCCTGGCTGTTGTGGCCATCTGGGAAGTGAACCAGCAAATGGAAGATCTCGCTCTCTCTCTCTCTCTCTCTCTTTCTCTTTCTCTCCCTCTCTGTAACTCTTTCAAAATAAATAAGTAAATCTCAAAACAAAAAGGAAATTTTAGAGTGACACAGTCAGACCATAGTACCAATCCAGTAATATTTTATGAAAATAACTGTCCAATAACTAATACCTGTACTGGAATGTTTTCTTTTCTCGACTGGTTCTTAGATTTTTTAAACCATCAACAATTTTAAAAAGTCATAAAGATCATGTTTAAATTCAGTAAATTACTTCAGGCACGAACCAAAATGTGCATTCCAAAATCAAAGACCACACTCTGCTTCTTTCGAAATGTGGGCATAAATAAAAGCCCTCAAGCCATCAGGTGTCATGAAGTCGTTCAAGTTCTGCTTCTTCGCCATCACAATCACCACGCTGTCATTATTTATTTCAATCCATTGTTTACTTCAAACGTCTGCCTAAACACAACCATCTGTGGTCCACAGTGGGGGTGGGAGGGTGGATAATGAACTATGCCCCAGTAACCTTGAATAATTTCAACCCACCATGAACTTAATCTTGCAAAGAGTCAGAGTAGCTGCTTTACTGATGTCCCACACTGTGGGTGACTGCGTGGCTGGTGCTTTCCAAAGGAACTCCTGTGTAGAATGCAATTTATATTAAAATTGCACTCATTTCAAGGTTACATATACCTTATTAGAGCTCAAAATAACCACAGCAATTGTTTAGAACTTAGACCCAACAAATATTTTTGAGGAGTATTTTCTCACAAACAATATTTAGTTATGCTGACGCGTGGTGCTAATAAAAAGCAAACCAACTTTTGTCAGTTTCAGTTTTGTGTTTGTATTCTCCATGCACGCACTCTCTGACTGCCCACATGCACACAGATGTCTACCGCTGTCAGGAGATGGCTTTTTAATTTTGCCATCCACAGTCAGAAACTTTTTTTTCAAAACAGAGAGAGAGAGTTTCTACCCATTGTTGACTGCCTAAATGCCCACATGGCTGGAGTGAGCCAGGCAAAAGCCAGCAGGTGGGAACACAACCCACTTCTCCCACGTGGGAGGCCAAGACCCAGTTGCTTGAGGGAATCACTCCTGTCTTCCAGGGTCTGCATTAGCAGGAAACTGGAGTCAGGAGCCAAAGCTGAACATTGAACCCGGCCACTCTACCGGGCCAAACACCCAGCACGCAAGCATTTTTATTGTTTTAAATGGTACTAATAGCCAGTAAAGCTAAAAGTTCAGGGCTGCTGTTGGAAATGCAATCTTTGATTGAGACACTGTGCAAGGACATATCCTTTGACAAGGAGT
This sequence comes from Oryctolagus cuniculus, assembly GCF_964237555.1. Lineage (NCBI taxonomy): Eukaryota > Metazoa > Chordata > Mammalia > Lagomorpha > Leporidae > Oryctolagus > Oryctolagus cuniculus. The sequence goes on along the minus strand of NC_091451.1, from coordinate 34,816,551 downwards.
TTTACTTTAAGGTGACTAGTTGGCCATGGTTTAACTCAGAGATTCAGCAGTAAAGATATTTATCACAGTATCACTTATCATAATAACAACTGGAAAGAAATTGGTTACATCAATTACAGTGCATTCACACATTAGAATGTGTAGCAGCCATCTAAAACAAGGTTGCTTAAGACCATTAATGTGATGGGAAATTTTGCATAACGTTCTTAAGTGAAACAATCGGGTTACAAAAACAACGCATCGGGCATTAGCAGGTGCATTAGCAGGGAGCCAGAACGGAAGTAGAGCAGCTGGGGCTGAACCCGGCGCTCCTAAGGGGTGCTGGCATTGCAGTTTGTGGCTTAACCTATGTGCCACAGTGCTGGCTCCTACATTTTTTCTTTTATATCCAAATTTTGATGACCCCATACTCCCCCCTCTGAAGATCACAGGAAGTGCCTTCTTCCTGCAGTTTACGTGCAAGGTCGCTCCGGGAAGGCCTGGGCACTGAGCAGTGGTTTCCCGAGTTCTACCTGTTTGCTGGGCTCCAGTGCCGCCCTGAAGCCTGAGGTCACCTGGGCTGCTCCAGGAGGAGCTCCCTTTTCCAGGCTGCTCACTCCTTAGCTGCGCTACACTCGCCTCAACTCCAGCTCAGATGTTTGGCAAATGTTTGCCGGGCGCTTGTGGATGCCTTTGCATCTGAGGACTTTACATCCCTAAGGACTCAGAGGCCCCACGCCACCCTCACTTAGGCTCTGTGCGCGGAGCCTGGGAGGGCCCTGAAGGGCAGGAACCAGCCCAGCCCAAATGACATCAGGCAGCCCTTGCCTGCTCCAAGAGCCGACCGTCACACCCTCCGGACGATGAGAGAGATCTGTTTCCTGCAGGGGACACACCCACCCAGAGACGCATGCCTCCACAACACACAACAGGCACCAGGGCTTGGTGTGACCTCTCTGGCCTGGAAAACACCAAAACAGCCGTTGTCAGCCCAATTCCCAAAGCCACTTACGTCACTGGTACTAACACGACCTTAGGAACACCAGTCGGCCCGCCCAAATGGGCGTTCGCCTAGCTGTCTGGACCAATCTCCATCTCATACTCATGGTGACCTCGCTGTTTTAACTCAGTGTCGTAGGTGAGCCGTTCACACGTATGTAACCCAAAGAGCCCAGGCTGAGACTTTGTCTAAACACAGTAGAAGTCTGCTCCAAAGCAGAACTGATGTCTCCACCTGCAGAATGTAAACGTGAACACACTTGAGATATTGTGACTCCAGCTCCACACGTTCACATGGGAGGCAACATCCCCGGCATCAGCTGGCTACCTGGTGTGTGTGTGTGTGTGTGTGTGTAGTGTGTATATGTGTGTATGTGTGTACATGTGTATATGTGTATGTATGTATATGTATGCGTGTATATGTGAGTACATGTGCATACAGGTGTGTATGTGTCTGTACATGTATGTGCATGAGTGTGTACATGTATGTATATATGCACATACGTGTGTACATGTGTGTGTGTGGTTGTCTATGTGCATTACAGACCAGAACCTGTGCACAAAAACATAAAAGGTGGCTGAATCAAGGTGATGAGAACACAGGCGATGCTCATTTCCTTCTGTCTGTTTTTTGAGTTTTCTCTTTGCCTGAATTTTAAGATTAGCCTGCAAGTGGAGCAGGCACAGAGCACATGTTTAAAGTTGAGCTTTGGTGCTTTTTTTGGTTATAAGTCCCTAATACAAGTGTACTTCCAAAGGTTCATGTAAATGGAATTAAAAGATACATTTACAGGCGGACATTTGGGCTGCTGATTAAGTTGACAACAACAGTATCTGAGTTTCTGGGTTCAATTCCCAGCTTCAGCTCCAGCTCCAGACTCCAGCGCCCTGCTAATGCGTGCCCAGGGAAACAGTGGTGTTGGCTCCAGTAATTGGTGCCTGGATTGTGTTCCTGGCTTCCAGCTTCAGCCATGCCCGGCCCCTGCCACTGTGGGCATGCAAGGAGTGAACTAGAGGATGGGAGGTCTCTCTCTTTCTGTCTCTCTACCTCTCAATTTTTTATTTAAAGCAAAGCGTATGGGGCTGGTGCTGTGGCTCAGTGGGTTAAAGCTGGGGCCTGCAGTGCCGGCATCCATATGGGCACCGGTTTGTGTCCCAGCTGCTCTACTTCTGATCCAGCTCCCCACTAATGGCCTGAGAAAGCAGCAGAGGACAGCCTAAGTCCTTGGGCCTCTGCACCCACGTGGGAGACCTGGAAGAAGCTCCTGGCTCCTGGCTTCGGATCAGCCCAGCCCCAGCTGTTGCAGCCATGTGGGGAGTGAACCAGCGGGTAGAAGATATCTCTGTGTCTCTCCTTCTCTCTCTCTGTAACTCTGCCTTTCAAATAAATAAATAAATCTTTAAAAGATATTAGCTGTGATTTTGAAACTTTAAGTGATTTTTTTTGCACTTGAACAGTTTCCCATCTGTCAGGTGGCAAATGGGCTGGTGCATTTTTAGACATTTTTAATTTCGAATTACCAAAATAATACATATTCATTGATAAAAAGATGAGAGATACAGGAGTCCAAAGAAAAACGTTCACCCATAATCTTGCCAGGCTGTTGATGAGAAAGCTGCTCATTTGAGATCTGTTCCTCCAATGTAACACACATACACACAGAGCACACACACACATGTTCACACATAGACAGGCGAACACACCCTCCCAGACACACTAGCTTTGCACTGACCACACTACTTTTCATCTACATGCTATTACTTAGCATTATGTTGTAAACAAGTAGGTTGCTTCAAAAAGTTATGGAAAAATGGCATTTAAAAAATAAATGTATTTTGCTGCAAAACATTTGAAATCCACACAGGTTTTTCACAATGTGCATTTCCATGAACTTTTTGAAGATCCTTTGTGATTGTTGGATTTTTTTTTAACACTTATCTATCTATTTGAAAGGCAGAGTTACAGACTGAGAAAGAGAGAGAGAGAGAGAGAGAGAGAGAGAGAGAGAGAGATCTTCCATCTGATGATTCACTTCCCAAATGGCCGCAACAGCCAGGGCTGAGCCAGACTGAACCCAGGAGCTTCATCTGGGTCTCCCACATGGGTGAAGGGGCCCAAGCAGTTGGGCCATCTTCTGCTGATTTCCCAGGCGCATTAGCAGGGAACTGGATAGGAAGTGGAGCAGGTAGGACTCAAACCAGTGCCTATATGGGATGCTGGCATTTTAGGCAATGGTTTAACCCATTGAGCCACAATGCTGGCCCAAGATATTCTTATTTAATCTTTAATGGCTGCTTCGTGTTCCATAATAATGTTGGATGTTTAGGGGCCCGTGCTGTGGCACAGTGGGTTAACGCCCTGGCCTGAAGCGCCGGCATCCCTTATGGGCGATGGTTTGAGACCCAGCTGCTCCACTTCCAATCCAGCTCTCTGCTATGGCCTGGGAAAGCAGTGGAAGATGACCCAAGTCCTTGGGCCCCTGAATCCATGTGGGAGACCTGGAAGAAGCTCCTGGCTCCTGGCTTCGGATTGGCCCAGCTCTGGCCATTATGGCCAATTGGGGAGTGAACCATCGGATGGAAGACCTCTCTCTCTCTCTCTCTCTCTGCCTCTCCTCTCTCTGTATAACTCTGATTTTCAAATAAAAATAAATAAATCTTTAAAAAAATATTGGATGTTTGAATGATCTTTTATTCTTTGTTATCATAATGAACTCTAGAGCAGTGGGCTCAGCCTTGGCTGCAGATGGGAATTGCCTTGGGAATCTTTAAAAAAAATCTGATGTCCAGGTGATTCGCACCCACTGTCAAGGCTGAGAATCACTGGTGCTGGGCACCTGTGAGGTGCAGGCTCACGTAGGCTGACATCATCACAGAAGGCAGGGGAGGGGCCAGCGGAGGCCCGTGTGACTGCGGTGCATGCATTCTTCTGGGGGTGGGGGCGGGGGCTGCCACGTGAGCAAACCAAGGGCCTCCTGTGGCTGTATCACTGCCCCAGAGCCTCCTGCGGATGACGAAAAGGAAGAACCGGGAAGTTGTTCTGAAATTCTGAAATGCTTTAAACCTGATTCTAATAGCTTAAACTTTGGCCGGCGCCGCGGCTCACTAGGCTAATCCTCCGCCTAACGGCGCCGGCACACCGGGTTCTAGTCCCGGTTGGGGTGCCGGATTCTGTCCCGGCTGCTCCTCTTCCAGGCCAGCTCTCTGCTGTGGCCAGGGAAGGCAGTGGAGGATGGCCCAAGTGCTTGGGCCCTGCACCCCATGGGAGACCAGGAGAAGTACCTGGCTCCTGCCACTGGATCAGCGCAGCACGCTGGCCGCGGCGGCCATTGGAGGGTGAACCAACGGCAAAGGAAGACCTTTCTCTCTCTCTCTCTCAACTCTGCCTGTCAAAAAAAAAAAAAGCTGAAACCTCGACTATCCATTGTGGCCCGTTTTTTCGGAGACCCTGCGAATGTGGCTCTGAGCTGGCTTCTTTTCCAAAACCACTGCCATGGACCCCCTGCCCCCACCCCCAGGAACGGGCCTGGGGACATTTCAGGGAGGGGAGGCCTTGGGTCAGGCTTCTCTGCCTTGGGTGCCAAGGAGCCCCGGGTGAGTGGGGTGGGGGAGGGGGGAGATGATCTCTGCGGTGGAGCCTCACCTGGGAGTGTGAGAAACAGGGGGCAGGGGGGGTCCAGGCCGCGGGCCAGGAAGCTGTGTTCTGGTCGTGGCCCTCAGCTGGACAAAACACGGGACCTGGCAAATCGTGTGACGCGCCCGGCTTCCCCGGCTCCTCTGGGAACCACGCGAGGGGTCTCAAACAGGTGACCCCTGAGGGTCCACCCCATTCAGACTTCTTGGGAAATGATTTTTTTTTAAGTAGGTCGTCAACCGGCTGCAGGGAGGGGGAGAAGAAGAGCTCTCTGTTGAGGGAACGATGTGCGGGAGAGCGTGAAGAACGAGCAGAGGTGGCCTGGTGACCTCGGGCCTCTGCGATGGACGGCAGCCTGTGCTGGTCCCGATTTCCCCTAAGCCCGGAGGCCGCTTCTCAGACCGCGAGGCAGCAAATGGCAGTGGAGGCAGCTTCCCCTTCCCAGCTTCCCCGGGCCTGGCTGTTACCATGGCGATGGCTGGACCCCGCGGTGTGCGGCTCTGTGCCCTGCCCATCTCCTCCTTTGTTCTCGCCCCAGCTCTGGGTCCCTCCTCTGGGGCCCTTAGAAAGGACCCAAGTCAGGAATCCGCGATTGTCTGACTCACCTGGCGAGCGAATCGCTTCCTCCCCTGCGTGCGCTTCCATCCCATCAGGCAGTCACCGTCCTGATGGCAGGTTCTGAGGCACTTGGATCTTATTTCTTGACGGAGGTAGAGACCGAAGCCTTTGAAATGTAAGACCCACTAGAGGAGAACAGAGGAAAGTTTGTTCTGTGACTTTGTTCGTCTCCGACAGAAGCAGCAAGGGACGCTCAATGAAGAACAGTCGTAGCCCCCGCTGAAGTCAATTTCTAAAGGTTAGGGAGGTGAGCCTGTTTGACTTGCCCCGTAATAACTCATTCTGGCTCTATCATTCATGTGAGCTCTTCTAAGCCCTTCTGGAACTTATTTATTCTTTCAGCCTTTATTGGATTCCAAAGGGTAGAGGCAACCCCTGAGACTCGCGGTTGAGTTGTGCCCTCATCCATCAGCTGTGGACTCCAACGGGGAGCTAATGCTCTCTGTAGAAAATTCTCTGCTGGGGTTCTTTCCGTGGCTCTGCCGCTAAAGAGCTGTGACCCCGAGCAGACTTCTGCAATCTCTCTGAGTCTAGGTGTCCTACCCACACAACAGAAGCAGGAGCATCGGGCAGCCCCTTGCCCATGCTGGATGCATTCGAAGGCAGAGACTGTGCCCTGTTCGTCACGCACCCCAAAGGCCCACCGTGGTCCCTGGCCCATCACAAGAACTCAGCGCATGGCTGTCGAGTGGAACAGACCAAAGAGCATTGGTGGTGTTGCTTCTGTACCAGTCGGAATTGATGGGGATAAGTGACAGAAACCAACCCAAGCATAAGCAAAACCGAGTTTCCAGCGCACACACCTGGGAAGTCCGAGGGTGGGGCTCCTGTCAGCCACAGTTAGATTGCAAAGGTGCTAGGATATCAGGAGGGCATGTAGCACTGGAGAAAAAGGTAATTTTTCTTGTTTAGGGCCCACGGTTCTGCAAGAATCGGTAGCAGTTGAGTTTCAGTATAACAACACCTGGGTTTCTAATCCCACCCAGCCCTTCCAAGTTAACTGACATTGGATAAATAGCTTTTTTTTTTTTTTCCTAAGTCCTGGCTTTCTGCTCTCCAAGACAGTGATAAGAATATTTGCATCTAGGCCGGCGCCGTGGCTCACTAGGCTAATCCTCCACCTTGCAGCGCTGGCACACCGGGTTCTAGTCCCGGTCGGGGCGCTGGATTCTGTCCCGGTTGCCCCTCTTCCAGGCCAGCTCTCTGCTGTGGCCCGGGAGTGCAGTGGAGGATGGCCCAAGTCCTTGGGCCCTGCACCCCATGGGAGACCAGGATAAGCACCTGGCTCCTGCCATCGGATCAGCGCGGTGTGGCGGCCATTGGAGGGTGAACCAACGGCAAAGGAAGACCTTTGTCTCTCTCTCTCACTGTCCACTCAAAAAAAAAGAAGAAGAAGAATATTTGCATCTTATGGCCTGAATATCTGTGTCCCCCTGAAAGTTCATATGTCAAAATCTTAGCTCTCAGGGTGACGAGATTAGGTGGTGGGACTTTCGGGGTGGTTGAGTCATGAAGGGAATGAGTGCCCTTATAAAACAGGCCAATGGCTGTGCCCTGGCTCCTCTCTGCATTTATGAACCTGAAAATGGGGCCTTATCAGACATCAAATGTGCTGGTGCCTTCATCTTGGGCTTCCCAGGGTTCTTTCATTTTTTCCTTTTTTTTTTTTTTTTTTTTTTGGACAGGCAGAGTTAGACAGTGAGAGAGACAGAGAGGAAGGTCTTCCTTGCATTGGTTCACCCCCCAAATGGCCACTACCAGCATGCCAGCCCGAAGCCAGGAGCCAGATGCTTCTCCTGGTCTCCCATGGGGTGCAGGGCCCAAGCACTTGGGCCATCCTCCACTGCACTCCCGGGCCACAGCAGAGAGCTGGCCTGGAAGAGGAGCAACCAGGACAGAATCCGGCGCCCCGACCGGGACTAGAACCTGGGGTGTCGGCGCCACAGCTGGAGGATTAGCCAAGTGAGCCGCGGCACCGGCTGTGTTTCCCATGGTTCTGAAGGAACCCTGAGCTGCCCAGTCTGTGGTGTTGTATTACAGTAGCCTGAGGCACAGTGCTTGAAGAGGTCAGAAGCGAGGCTGGCATTGTGGCTCAGTGGGTCAGGCCACTTTCTGTGATGCCGGCATTCCATATCCAAGCGCCAGTTCAAGTCCCGGCTACTCTACTTCCAATCCAGCTGTCTGCTAATGTGCCTGGGAAGGCAGCAGAAGAAGATGGTCCAAGAACTTGGGCCCCCGCCACCCACATGTTACCTGGTGGAGCTCCAGGCTTCAGGCTGTCCCAGTCCTTGCGTTATGACTGAGTAGGAAGTGAACCAACAGACAGGAGATCTCTCTCTCTTTCTCAGTCTTTCCCTCTTTCTTTGTCTCTGTACCTTTTAAATAAATAAATCCTTTTAAAAAATCTCAAAAGTAAAAATGTGAAAAATTACTTCTGGGCCAAAGTATTACTGAAAAGCAAGATGGTGGCCTGTGTGCTGTTATTGATTTAAGGAAGCACGAAAGCCTAATTCGTTTTGTAGGAATTCATTTTGGGAGGAGTGTTCAGGACGTTTCTCTGTGTAAATCTATTCCTGTGCTGCCTTGGGTCTGGCATTCCTGGAGCTCTCCACATAGATTCTCTCGTTTATTCCTTGTCTAGCGACAGGACAGTGCCGTCCTTAGGTCATTTTCCCGAGGAGGAAACTGAGGCGCTATGATGTCAGCAACTCCACTGGCGAACGCAGATGGGAGCAGGAGGACTAAACTCGGGCCTGACTGCAGAGCCCACAGGGGCCACCCTGGGGAAGCTGCCCTGTCCCCAGTCTTGCCTCGCCCGTCCTGCCTGTTGGTGCCGGGTGGGACGACCATGGAGCCCAGCTGCTCCTCGTTCCTAAGGCCCGGTGCAGCCGAGACACAGTCCCAACTTCCTGACTGCTGGCACCCCTGAGACGAGACTGCAGAAATCTGAACCTAAGGAATGTGTGCCTGTCCACTCTGTGCCGCTGTGACAGAACACCCGGGACTGGGCGATTTACAACGAACAGGAATCTTTGTAGTCCTAAAGACTACAAAGTCCAGTATCAAGGGCTGCATCTGGTGAGGGCCTCTTGCTGGATCATCTCAAGGGAAGGGCAATAAACCATGACAAAGAACAGGAGGGGGCCAAACTTCTTTTTTTTTTTTTTAATTTTTATTTATTTATTTGAGAGAGTTACAGAAAGAGAGAGAGAGAGTATGAGAGAGAAAGGTCTTCCATCTGCTAGTTCACTCCCCAAATGGCCACAACAGCCAGAGTTGAGCTGATCCAAAGCCAGGAACTTCTTCCAGGACTCCCAAGTGGGTTCAGGAGCCCAAGCACTTGGGCCATCTTCCACTGCTTTCCCAGGCCATAAGCAGAGAGCTGGATCAGGAGAGGAAGAGCTGGGACTCAAACCATTGTCCATATGGGATGCTGGTGCCACAGGCAGAGGCTTAGCTTTCTGTGCCTCAGCACCGGCCCCAAACTTGCTTTTTATAACTGACCCACTCTTAGAAAACTCACTCACTACTGTGATGATAATATGGGAGCTGAGACCATGTGACCTACCCATCTCCCAATGTGTTTTTTTTTTAAGATGTATTTATTATCTATTTAAAGGCAGAGTTACAGAGAGGGAGGGAGAGAGAGAGATCTCTTCCATCTGCTGGTTTACTCCCCAGATGGCCACAATGGCCAGAGTTGTGCCAATCCGAAGCCAGGAGCCAGGAGCCAGGAGCCTCCTCCAGGTTTCCCATGTAGATGCAGGGGTCCAAGGACTTGGACCATCCTCCACTGTTTTCCCAGGCCATAGCAGAGAGCTGGATCGGAAGTAGAGCATCCGGGACTTGAACGGCAGCCCATACGGGATGCTGGCACTGCAGGTGGTGGATTTACCTGCCACGCCACAGTGCCAGCCCCCAAATGTTGTTTTCAACACAAATTCTCTCTCCTGGCTCTTCTGTGGTGGAATGAGAAGGCTATGCCAAGATGGCCACTGGCAACGGAGCCTGCCTGGCAACAGGCTGTGATTGGTTTGGGCATAAACTGCCCCTTGACCAGATTGGCTGTCTTGGCTATATAAGCTGCTGTAGCAACTGAAATAAACGAGTCTGTGGGCTGCTCGCCTCAGACCTGCTTTCACCCAACTCCGGGGGTCTGTGTGGTGTCAAAATTCCAGTGAAATGCTGGAGAGGCAGGAGACCCCAGCCAGGGTCCTGCACACAGCAGCCGTGGCTGGTCATGCTGCAGAACTGGCCTGCAGGACACCCCTCCAGCACTGATGAGCCCCGAATGCAACAGCTGGCACCATCATCACCACCACCAGCATCAATCCCAAACCTAGCCCCAGGCCACTGTCACGTCAACTCCATCTTGCTGCATCTTCTACTGTCCCTGCTTCCTAATGCTGTTGACTTTAGATTCAAAATGTTTGGGCACACCTGATGGGTGGAGCCCATTGACACATGTTCATGGCCAAGCCACAAAGGAGGCTGGGAAAGAAAGTATCTAACAGTTTCAGCTTTTAGAGTGAGAGTTAATGGTACCACCCCCAACACTACCACCACCACTACTCAAGAAGGTGGTGAGTTTCCCAAACTCTGAAAGGAATTCAGGTGTGTGATGGCCGAAGCAAAGAACTCCGAAAGAGAGTAAAGGAGGTGCCAGGAAGTGTTGGTTCACGCCCTGACCCTGACCCAGGAGCCGAGAGTCAAAGACCATCGGTCCCTCGCCTGCTCCTTTGAGTTGGGTATGCATCCTCCACTGTGCTTTGTGCGGCCTGATCTCAACTCAGCCCTCTGGGGAACTCTGCAGACTCTGTACTGGGTCTGACTCACAGGCATATGGCGCTGTGTCATGTTGCTGGAACATAAATAAAAATATTGTGCGTGAAAACTGAAGGAACAGAGGCCCCTGGTGCTCTGGGGTCCCCACACTCTCATCAGCCTCCTCGAGCTGGGAAGGAAGAGTGTGTCTGCTGGCCAGGCATCCTCCATGGGAAGCTGCTGGGGGAGTGCTGGCCTCTCTTCCACAGCCTGTTCGTGCACTCTCTCCTCAGGCCCTCCTTCTACCCCAGCCTGGCCCAGAAGGGGACCTGGCGTGGCTTAGACTGGACTAGCTGCAGGAGACTCAAGCTCCATGGAGAGAATTCAGAACTCAGGTGGGAAGCTCCTAGAATCCTGGAAGGAGACAGAAGTGTTGCTGTGGATTCGTTCTGAGAGGAAGAGCACGGTGGGGGCAAGAGACACGGAGTCACCACACAGACCCTGGGAGTTGGGTGAAAGCAGGTCTGAGGTGAGCAGCCCACAGACTCATTTATTTCAGTTGCTACAGCAGCTTATATAGCCAAGACAGCCAATCTGGTCAAGGGGCGGTTTATGCCCAAACCAATCACAGCCTGTTGCCAGGCAGGCTCCGTTGCCAGTGGCCATCTTGGCATGGCCTTCTCATTCCACCACAGAAGAGCCAGGAGAGAGAGAGAGCCATTGAGTGCGGGGTGGTTGAGGTCTGACCTCCATGCTGGTGGTGGGCCTTTGGACTCTGCCATGGCATGTGCCCTAGGCTGTCATGACACCAGAACTTCCTGCTTTTCTAAAGGAGATGAGTTCCTAGCACTTCTGAGTTAAATTCCTTAAATAGACTCACTTGTGTGGGATTTGCCACTTGTCGGAGGCCTCCCTCGGCTGACATCTCATTTGCTGCTACTGCAAAGTCAGGTGGGCCTCATTACTCCATATGGTAATGCCTGGATACAGCAGACAAGGGAAATGATCACCCTGGTCATGTGGCTGGTTGATATTGCAAAGACTGAACCCAGTTTGTCTGACTCCAGGCCAGAATATTCTAGACCAGAGGTTTTCAAATAATTTGTATTTATTTAAAAGACAGAGAGAAAGAGAGGGGTTTTCCATCCACTTGTTCACTCCCCAAATGTCTGCAGCAGCCAAGGGTAGGCCAGTCTGGAGCCAAGAGGCAGGAACTCCATCTGGGTTTCCCACATGGGTGGCAGGGGCCCAAGCACTTGAGCCATCACCAGCCGCCTCCCAGGGTGAGCATTAGCAGGAAGCTGGATTGGAAGTGGAGCCAGGACTCAAACCCAGGCCCTCCAATAAGGAATGCAAGCGTCCCAGGCAGCATGTTAACCCCTGGGACAAACGCCCGCCCTGTAAGCCAAAGATTTTTGAGTCAGAAGGAAGCTTAGCACCCTTTCATCTTGTATTAGAAAAAGCTCTGGCCCAGCTTGGTCAAATGACTTACAAGTGTTTGCACGGGTAGGTAGTGGCCGAATGGAGGCAGGGCCTGGTGCAGAGTGCAGGTTTGAAAGTCAGGGAAACCCAGCGTTTGTCTTTGCCCCCTTTCCAACCAGGGCAGCGCCCGTAAAACATCATGGCTGCACCCTCTGATCACACTGCTTTAATAATGAAAGGAAATAAAAGCATTAAGCTCCAGGAGCAGTAGCCAGCACACAGTAGGCCCATAAAACAGGCTACCACCTCTCTTCTTATCCAGTCCTGTGCAGCTGACCTGACACTACTGTCCCTCATGTGTCACCTGTCTCTTGCCTCAAGGGGCTAACGGGTCAACCTCCTCATTAACCACAGTGACTTTGATTAAGTGCCAGCCTGTAATCCTAAAAATGTCACATTATTAGACCCTAAAGAGTCCCCAGCGACAGCCCAGGAGCCCAGCCTCCAAGCAGCCAGATCAACCCGAGATGTCCCACTCGTGACTGCACACCAAGATCTCAGAGGCAGTGTCCGCCATCATTATTTTCTCCAGCTTCTCATTTTCAAGGATTATTTATGCACACGTCCTGCAAATATGTGTCCCCTGCATTCCCAGGCTGCTGGCTTGAACAACTGTCCCTGCTCTCGCTCCCACCCTCCGTTTTTGGCTCTGTAATATCTCGTTATAATCTAGAGAGCTATCCGCAAGGCAGGGCACCGCGATGCAGTGAAATCTGCTTCTGTAGCAACTCCGCTCTTAAGCAAAATATATCGATCGCTGAAGCTTTGGGCCCACTTTAATCAAGTAATCTAAACAGGGCTTAAGCTTCAAAAGCCGAGCCATGTGCCCGGCTTCAAAGCGCTTACTTATACACTGAATTAATTTATCCGGGATGTACTAATGCTGCCCACAACCCTGTGGATTATAATGTTAGAGGTTGCAATCAGGACTCCCATAATAGCCCCAAAGCCCAGCCTCTATCGATTGTCATGTAAAAAGGCACACAGAGGGGTAGGGGCTTGGCTGAGCCGGACTGAAGCATCCTTGTGCATCCCTGGTGCCTGCAGCCGGTGCTGGGGCAGGAATGGGAGGAGGCGGGGTCTCTGTGGACAGGCGCTGCACTGACCGGGAGAACTGCTTCAGGAAGTTCTGTCTGTGACTCTGTGGGCGCCAGAGCGCTGGCCTGCGTGCAGGTCGCAGAGAGAGAGGGAGATCGGACGTCTGTTTTGGAGGCCAAGTCTCACCCCTCTTGGGAGTTCTTTCTTCCTCCTCCCCGCGCACTCTGGGAACCACTGCTCCTGGAACTCAATTCCTAGCTTTGGAGTGAAGCCCCCACCCACACCCCAGATCTGGAGCCCGGGAGCTTGTTATTCAGTCCCCCCACTTGCTGTGGACCGGACATTCTTCTAGGGCCTGGGGACACGGCAGAGGACAGACGAGATGAAGTCCCGAGGCCCCCTGAGATTTGCTCTCCGCTGGTGTGGCGCGGAGGGAGACCAACACACGGACTCTTGCATCAATTTGTTTGGTGATAGTCTGATGGTGAAACGTGCCTCAGAGAACACAAGGCAGGAGGCAGGGTGGGGAGTGGGCGAGTGTGTCCTGGTTTACTCTCTTCCCTCCTTCCTGAACCTCTCTTGTGGGAACGCGCCAGGCAGGGCAGCTTGTGGTAGGGGGCATGAGGATGGGGAATAAATGGTCCCTTCCCAGAGGAATTCTTTTCATCTCACAATGAAATAGACCAGATGGCCCATAAATTCAAGTGGAAATTCAGAAGGTTCAAAGAAGGCAGGATAAAATAATCTGAAAGCCCTTTACCTGGCTATTGAAGAAGTAGCGTAACTGTGATTATGAACTTGAACTCTGGTAACCCTAAGCAAGTCACTCTCCTGTTCTGTACCGCTTTTCAGTTGGAGAATGAAGGTAGTACCACACCTCTCCAATAGGCTTGTTGTTGTTGTTGTTTTTAATTTTTGACAGGCAGAGTGGACAGTGAGAGAGAGAGAGACAGAGAGAGAAAGGTCTTCCTTTGCCGTTGGTTCACCCTCCAATGGCCACCGCTGCAGCCGGCGCACCGCGCTGATCCGATGGCAGGAGCCAGGATCCAGGTGCTTTTCCTGGTCTCCCATGGGGTGCAGGGCCCAAGCACCTGGGCCATCCTCCACTGCACTCCCTGGCCATAGCAGAGAGCTGGCCTGGAAGAGGGGCAACCGGGACAGAATCCGGCGCCCCAACCGGGACTAGAACCCGGTGTGCCGGCGCCGCAAGGTGGAGGATTAGCCTATTGAGCCACGGCGCCGGCTCAATAGGCTTGTTGTTAAAGGGATTAAGATACATAACACGCTTAGAACAGTGCCTGGCACATTGCAAACACTCAGCACATGCTAGCTCCTGCTATGTATTTCGAACTTGGTCAATGATTCTTTTACTTGATAAATAGCATTGTCCTTGATGGCCGAGAGAGGTAAACCCCATGTCTGAAACATAGAAGTGAAGCGAGCCCATCCAAGTCACAGAGCCACCTTTTGCAGAGGCGGGACTAGAAAGCAGGTCTCTAGGTGCCGGTCTGGTGTTACTTCCACTATATCCTCATTGAGAGTCAAAAATGTGCAGGAGGGGCCTGCACCACCGTGGCATAGTAGGTTAAGCCTCCACCTGCAGCGCCAGTACCCTATATGGGCACTGGTTTGAGTCCAGGCTGCTCCTCTTCCAATCCAGCTCCCTGCTAATGGCCTGGGAAAGCAGTGGAAGATGACCTAAATGCTTGGGCTTCTATACCCACATGGGAGACCTGGAAGAAGCTCTTGGCTCCTGGCTTCATATCGGCCCAACCCCAGCCATTTGGGGAGTGTACCAGTGGATGGAAGACCTCCCTCTGTCTCTCCCTCTCTGTCTGTATCTCTGCCTCTCAAATAAATAAATCATTCTTTAAAAAAATAAAGAAAATGTGCAGGAAAGACAGTTGAAAAAGCTTGTTTGTAGTGGAGGTGAGTAGAACAGACTGTATTCAAGAATGGATGCTAAGGAAGTCATCCACCAAATTCCATTCTCATCATCTGTAATGGAGTTGTGGCTGGATGCACACTGCCACTATTAGGGACTACATTTCCCAGCTTCCTTTGAGCTAGTGTTGGCGGCCATACTGAAAAGTTCCCACAGGTGGAATGTGAGTGCAACGGAAGTGAGTCTCTCCCGCACTAGCACCTTCAGACAGGGGTGTGCCTCTTCCAGGCTCTTTCCCCCTTTCTTGCTGGCTACAGAGATGACCAAATGGATTGATGGACCTCAAGCAATGCTGCTCAGCCCATCTGTGTAGAAGAACTAGATTTCTATCCCACCCCAACCCCAGTCCATCACGGGTCTCACTTTTGGTTTACAACCTGTTCAGTCAGCTGAGTCCCCTGGTCACGTGCCTGGTTGTCATGAGAATGTCAGATTGTGGTCAATGTTTCTGAAATGTGGCTTGCAATGTTGCAGCTCAATTCACAGTGAACTTTAGCAAGACCCTCAAGGACTGGTACTTGCATGCAGAGCACACTTTAAGCAACACTGAATCATGGAATTCAAAGACAAGACACAAAGTACCAGGGTCTCTGAGGGCTGCGTGGAGCACATGGCCTGCTGGTCTGGAATGTTCCAATCAGATGCTTACATAAGAGAGAAAACGAAAGCTGTATTCTTCAGCCACTCCATCAGAGGATCGCTTTCGTAGGGAAGTAACTTGACCCTGATACAGAGGGGTCGTGCTGAGTATTGGAAAAGGAGAATGGGAGCCAGAGTTAAGCTGCTACTGGCAACACTGGTGTCCTGTACCAGAGTGCTGGTTCAAGCCCCACCTCTGATCCAGCTCCCTGCTAATGCCCTGGGAAGCAGCAGAAGATGGACCAAGTCCTTGGGCCCCTGTTACCCATGTGGGAACCCGAGATGAAATTCCAGGATCCTGGCTTCAACCTGGACCGTCCCTTGCTCTTGTGGTCATTTGGGGAGTGAACCAGCAGATAGAAGATCTCTATCATCTCTATCTCTATCTCTATCTCTATCTCTATCTCTATCTCTATCTTTCTATCTCTATCTTTCTATCTCTATCTCTATCTCTACTTCCCTCCCTTCCTCCCGCCCTCCCTCATTCTCTCACTCTGCCTATAAAATAAATAAAATAAATCTTAAAGAAAAGAGGAGAAGGCTTTCAAACCAAGGAGTGATCACCACACTGCTCAAGCTGTAGACACACTGCGTCCGTTTGCTGGGCCGGTGTCACACCTTCGCACGACATTCCTGAGCTTCCACCACGTGGTAGGACTTCAGGGTGATGCGAGGCCACTGATTTCCCACCAGCGGATCCTCACTTGCTGCCGTTTGCCAGCTTTGTCCTTGGTGTGTCTTGGAATGACTTGTGTTCAAGTAAGCCCTTGTTTTGAGGCTTCAGTGAAATCTTGGGTGTTGATGTGCATTTTATTTTTTTAAAGATTTAGTTATTTATTTGAAAGTCAGTTACACACAGAGAGAGAGAGAGAGAGAGAGAGAGGAGAGAGAGAGAGGTCTTCCATCTGCTGGTTCACTCCCCAAATGGCCACAATAGCCAGAGCTGTGCTGATCTAAAGCCAGGAGCCAGGAGCCTCCTCTGGGTCTTCCCATGTGGTTGCAGGGGCCCAAGGACCTGGGCCATCTTCCACTGCTTTCCCAGGCCACAGCAGAGAGCTGGATGGGAAGTAGAGCAGCCAGGACTCGAACCGATGCCCATATGGGATGCCGGCACCGCAGGCGGCAGCCTCATCCGCTATGCCATAGCGCCAGCCCCTTGATGTGCTTTGATAAAAAGAATGGTAAGCAAATTCTAGTTCATAAAGAGAAGACTGAGGTAAGGGTGTTGGGACTTCTATGTCTAAGGGACTCTTTGGAGTCTGTAACAGGGCCTGAACTTGGACGTGAGACTGAACTGCTTCTGAGGCTGAGTCACTCCAGCTGAGTGACCTTGGGTGAGTCACATAGCATCCTGTCTGCAAAGGGGGGTTCGTATGATGACATGGCAGGATTGTGGCGAAGGTCTTCAAGTAGGTACCTAAAAACCTGCATGCATCTGTGAGCCAGCCAGTTCCTAGCAGGAAACAGATGGCACCTGCAACCTGGGTGATTAGAGGAAAGTGAAATAAAGAGACCATTTACAAATGTGCCACAGGCATAGGAGTGAGAGGTGACTCACGAGACAGCACAGCACCTGTTTAGCTGTGATGTATATAATGTGATGTATAAAAGTGGCATGACCTCCTGTAGTCCTGAAAGGGGCAGCAAGAAACAGGGTCAGGCTCCAGAGCCCAGGCTACCCCCAGGTCACCTGAGGGAGAGAGTCATTCAATTGCAAGGGGGGCCGACTCTAAGGCATCAGGGCCAGTCCCTGGTGGAGTCACCATAGGGACTGAGCTTCCTGAATCCGCTGCCCAAACTCCAGGGAAAGGTAGAGGGGAAGAGAGCTCTCCAGGCAGGTCAGCTCCCCAGGCTCACAGGATGGAGAAGCGGGAGAGAGGGTGGAGTGGTGCCCCACCCAGCATAGACAAGCCGTTCCACTCACGGGAGCACTTGCTCTTCTTGTGTGTGTGTGTGTTTTGTTTTGTGTTTTAAGATTTATTTTATTTATTTGAAAGACAGAGTTACAGAGAGAGGTAGAGACAGAGAGAGAGAGAGGTCTTCCATCTGCTGGTTCACTCCCCAGATGGCCGCAACGACCAGAGCTGTGCTGATCCAAAGCCAGGAGCCAGGAGCTTCTTCCTGGTCTCCCACGTGGGTGCAGGGGCCCAAGGACTTGGGCCATCCTCTACTTTGGCTTTCCCAGGCCACAGCAGGGAGCTGGATCGGAAGAGGAGCAGCCAGGACTAGAACCGGTGCCCATATGGGATGCTGGCGCTTCAGGCCAGGGCGTTAACCCACTGCGCCACAGCGCTGGCCCCCTCTTCTTATTTTTTTTAAAGAAAGAATTTATCGTCTCCAGCATAACCACAAGTGAGAATACCTCCAAGGCACCACTTAACTGAAAATTGGACTTCCCAATCGCCAGGCGAGCCAGCCTGCTCTCACCTGGAGCAGCGAGGACGTGCACCTGCTGGCCTCTTGCCAGGTTCTTTTCCACCTCCTTATTCTTCATTCTCTGTTGTCCTTGCCTAAGGAACCACCATCTGGCCGCAAACCCGCCTTCGGAAGGTATTGGTGAGTTGAGGACCTGGGGTCCAACCCCACTGCTCCAAGAGATGATTGGTGGCCGCTTGTCGGCAGATGCAGCTCAGTGGCATGTTAATATCTGCATGTCCCACCGCCTCATGAGGGAGGCCGTGGACTGTTGAAGGCGTTTCACACAGAGAACCCCGATTGCTGTGGCAATAATTTCCTTCAACAGCCATTAAAACATTTCTGAATGTGTTCTATAAAAAAGAAAGAGGGCCGGCGCCGCGGCTCACTAGGCTAATCCTCCGCCTAGCGGCGCCGGCACACCGGGTTCTAGTCCCGGTCGGGGCGCCGGATTCTGTCCCGGTTGCCCCTCTTCCAGGCCAGCTCTCTGCTGTGGCCAGGGAGTGCAGTGGAGGATGGCCCAGGTGCTTGGGCCCTGCACCCCATGGGAGACCAGGAAAAGCACCTGGCTCCTGGCTCCTGCCATCGGATCAGCGCGGTGTGCCGGCCGCAGCGCGCCAGCCGCGGCGGCCATTGGAGGGTGAACCAACGGCAAAGGAAGACCTTTCTCTCTGTCTGTCTCTCTCTCACTGTCCACTCTGCCTGTCACAAAAAAAAAAAAAAAAAGAAAGAAAGAAAGAGAAGAGGAAAAGGAGAGAGAAAGCGAGCAGACATTGGTCCATTTCCTGGCAAGCGTCAGTGCTCGCAGGATGAACCTGAGTCGGATGGGATGCTAAGAGTATCCGTGTGTTCCGGGTTATGAGCAGGGCCAGCACCTACCCAGCCTGGGGAGGTGGTGGGAGCAGTTTGTAGTCCCAGGAGGGCTGCCCGGCTGCCCCGACACTCAGACACAAAGTGTAGGCAGAACTGGGCTCTCTGTGGGCACCTCCTATCAGGCTTACCTACCCGCCAGCACCTGGTGTTCCAAGAGAGTTGTCTCAAGGCTTGGGGAGCTCAGTTCCCTCTCTGGGCAGAACAGCCAGTCCTCTGGCCAGCACCTGTGTCCCCCTCCATGGACATTTTCCAAAAGGTGGCCAGAATCTGCCTGTGCCCGTATGGTTCACTCCGCAGGTATAGGTTAAGGGTCTACCCTGTGCCAGGCACAGCCCAGATGGTGGGGCTACAACAGGGGTGATCTGCAGAAGGTTAACAGCCGGTGGGGCTCCAGCAAGACCACCCGGAAAGGACATGGGTCAAGGGCTGGGACACGGCCTCAGGGCCTCCACGGGCCGGGCACTAACCCCTTCTGTGAGCGTCTGCTCATTGCTGGCGGCTTGCTCAGCACGGGGAATGGAAATTGGGAATATTTCATCATTTTGCCAATTGGATTCATCAGATTTTCACTACTACAACTAAACGCCTAAGATAAGCTACTGGTGAAGGGAGGCGGTTGTTTTGGAGGGTCACAGACGAGACGGGGTGGGCCCCGCTGGAGGCTGGCAGTGTCGGATCTTGTGTGGAGGAAGCAGGGAGACAGGGGCAAGGCCCCACTCAGGCTCATATAACAGCCCTGCTGGGGAGCCACCTCCTGGGGGTATGCGCTGGGGGCCTGGGCACATCCCACCAAGCCCACCTCCTGGACGTCATAATCGGATCAGGTCCCCCCTGCTACTACCATTAACTTGTGACTTTGAGGGGTGAATGTCTACCTGAACTTGGGGGTGCAAATTGCATTCGAACCCCAACACCAATTGTCAATCCTATGGACATATGCTGTATATGTGACAAAACACAACAACTGCTCCCACATGGAGCTTTCTTGCTTGCTTGCTTTTTAGATTTGTTTGTTTATTTGAGAGGCAGAGTTACAGACAGGGAGAGACAGAGAGAAGGTCTTCCATCCACTGGTTCACTCCCCAGATAGCTGCAACAGCTGGAGCCAGGCCAATCCAAAGCCAGGATCTAGGAGCTTCTTCCAGTGGGAGACGTGGGTGCAGGATCCCAAGCACTTGGGCCACTTTCCACTGCTTTCCCAGGCCAAAGCAGAGAGCTGGATTGGGAGATGAGTAGCCAGGACTAGAACTGGCACCCATACGGGATGCTGGCACTGCAGGCAGCGGCTTTACCCACCATGCCACAATGCCGGCCCCAGCAGCATTATTTTCCTTTAAAATTACCAGAAGGAAGGCTGGTCTATGCTGTTCTGGGTTACTCAAGGTCAAGTCTGCCAAAAGTTTTCTTAAACTGTGTGTGTGACAACATGATAGTGAAAAGGAAAGTTGCAGGACAGCGGGTGTGGCAGGATTCCACTTGCAGAAAGAGGAAGGTGTGCACAAGTCACACAAAGCAGACCAGGGCTGTGCCCACGCACACACCACCGTACAGAATATGGAAGAGGAAGGTGTGCACAAGTCACACAAAGCAGACCAGGGCTGTGCACACGCACACACCACCGTACAGAATATGGAAGAGGAAGGTGTGCACAAGTCACACAAAGCAGACCAGGGCTGTGCACACGCACACACCACCGTACAGAATATGGAAGAGGAAGGTGTGCACAAGTCACACAAAGCAGACCAGGGCTGTGCCCACGCACACACCACCGTACAGAATATGGAAGAGGAAGGTGTGCACAAGTCACACAAAGCAGACCAGGCCTGTGCCCACGCACACACCACCGTACAGAATATGGAAGAGGAAGGTGTGCACAAGTCACACAAAGCAGACCAGGGCTGTGCCCACGCACACACCACCGTACAGAATATGGAAGAGGAAGGTGTGCACAAGTCACACAAAGCAGACCAGGGCTGTGCACACGCACACACCACCGTACAGAATATGGAAGAGGAAGGTGTGCACAAGTCACACAAAGCAGACCAGGGCTGTGCCCACGCACACACCACCGTACAGAATACGGGGAGGGACACACATGTTAGCCATTTCCTTCAGACTTCAGAAGTACCAAAGCCTTCCCATCTTCACGACAATGTGCATTATGAAGCTCATTTGATTTCCCTCGTTGCTTCAACTGCTAGGAAGCTCAGAATTAAATCTGTATTCTGCTTTTAATAAGGACAGGCTCCATTCAGGCCAGTGGCTCTCAATCTTGGCTGCAGGTTTGAATCATTTAGGAAGCTTTAAAACAATCCCCCAGGCCCAGGCAGCACACCAAACTCTCTGGGGAAGTGGGATCCACACATCCCATTTGTACAGATTGCTGGTGGTGTATCTGAATCCTGACTTTACTTTGTCAAAAACAAAAATCATTTACCTGTATTTACATTTTCCTTGGATCTGATTTTTATCTATGTGCCATCTTTCAGTTTGATTTTTAAAATTGTCTTAAATTTATCTTCATTTTATTTGAAACAGAGACAGAGAGAGAGAGAGAGAGAGAGACCTACACAAAAGTCTACTCCCTAAATGCCAGCAACAGCCAGGGCTAGGTCACACCGAAGCCAGGAGCCAGGAACTGAATCCAGATCTCCCACGTGGGTAGCCAGAACCCAAGTCCCTGAGCTGTCACCTGCAGTTCTGCAGGGTGTGCAGTCGCAGGAAGCGGGACAGCAGTGCAGGCAGGACCCCCGCCCCGGAGGTACCGCCGTGTGAGCCTGAGGGTCCCAGGTGGAGTCCTGACTATGGTACCGCGTGCCTGCCCCTCAGTTCCATTCCTTGTAGTCTCATAAACTGCCTCAAGCACCCTCTAGAACAAGGACGAGTGCCGAGACACGTTATAAACCTGTAACCGAATCACGTTACAGAGCCAGAGCTGTGGGGTGCTAGCTGGGAAGAGTGTTCTCTGTGGGACCAGACAGAGGCAGTGCAGCTTAAGGTCTGTCTGAAGGAAAAGCTCACGTCGCTAGTTTGAAGAGATTCCCTTATGGACCAGTGTCCCCCCCACCACCACCACCAAAGGCACCCTGTTGTTGGTGCGAGTAAGGGAGTGTGAACAATTTAGATTCTGGAAGAATACATTCCAGGGACCGTCAATATGTTTTCTTCCTGATCTCTTGAAGAAAACTCGACCTGTTCAGTACAGCTGGTGCGCGGGTCCAGGGCAGAGAGAGAAGACAGACCTGGCTTCCTTCTGGGGGAAACTTCTCTATCACACTTTGCTAAGAGGGGGCCAAGTGGGATAATTACATCCCATTGGGATTGTGCTCACTTTCTGGGGTGGCCACGAGGTGAGGCTGGTCCTGGGGAGCAGAGTGGATCACCCTCTCTCCCACCTCAATGCCCTCTTTTATGTTTTCACCAACTAAGTCTGCACCATTGCTTTTTCACCTGTCAATCATCCTGCACACAGGATGGAGTGTGAGGGCCAAAAGGTTGAGTAGTGCCATGACTTCAGTTGCCAGCTCAAAAGCTGATGAGGTGGCCGGCCCTGTGGTGTAGCAGGTTGAAGCCCTGGCCTGAAGTGCTAACATCCCATTTGGGCACTGGTTCTAATCCCAGCTGCTCCACTTCTGATCCACCTCTCTGCTGTGGCCTGGGAAAGCAGTAGAAGATGGCCCAAGTCTTTGGGCTCCAGCAACTGTGTGGGAGACCTGGAAGAGGTGGCGCCTGGCTTCAGATCGGCTCAGTTCCAGCCATCACGGCCATTTGAGGAGTGAACCAGCGGATGGAAGACCTCTCTCGCTCTCTGTGTCTCTCTCTCCCCCCCCTCCCTCTCCCTCGCCTATCTTTCAAATAAAAATAAATATTTAAAAAAAAAAAGCTGATGGGGCAGAGAAGCAGAGCTAAGCCTCGGGTAGAAGAGGGATAGGGAGTGGTGGGGGCTGCGAGGAATGGACCAGAGGGCATTTGACAGATGTGCAGCCTCATACTGAGACGGGGCTCAGGCTGGGCTGGCCTTCAGCCTAAGCAGCTAAGATGCCAGTTTGCATCTGATGTTTGCATTCTGAGGTGGGCGTTTGGCAGGGCCTCTTGGGAAGACTTAGTTAAGACGTCTCTTGGGAAGCCCACATCGCGTGTCTGCATGGTGTTGAGTCCCTGCTCTGCTCCCAATTCCGGTTTCCTGGCAATAACACACCCTGGGCGGCAACAGGTG
The DNA here is from genome assembly GCF_964237555.1 of Oryctolagus cuniculus. Lineage (NCBI taxonomy): Eukaryota > Metazoa > Chordata > Mammalia > Lagomorpha > Leporidae > Oryctolagus > Oryctolagus cuniculus. Next base: position 34,793,949 of record NC_091451.1, on the reverse strand, counting down.
TTGGTTCAAGTACTTGGGTCCCTGCCACCCCCACGGAAGACCCAGATTGAGTTCCTAGCTCCTGGCTTCAGACGCTGTTGTGGGCATTTGGGAAGGGACCCGCAGATAGGAGATCTCTCTTTGTCTCTGATTCACTTTCTCTCTGCCTTTCAAATAAATAAAAAAAATTTAAAAAGATGTCGTGTCTTATATCAATCTGAGTTGGATTCCTGGCTCCTGACTCCAACATTTCTTTTAATACAGATTCGGGAAAACAGCAGGTGATGGTTCATGTAGCTGGGCTCCTGCCACCCATGTGGAGTCCCACCCAGTCCTGAAGTTGTAGGCATTTGGGGAGTGAACCAGTGGGTGAGAGTGAACCAGTGGCAGGTGGATGGCAGGTGAGAATGAACCTACAACAGCCCTCCCTCCTCCCCAAGTACATAAATAAATAAATTCTTTCTTTTTTTTTTTTTGACAGGCAGAGTGGACAGTGAGAGAGAGAGACAGAGAGAAAGGTCTTCCTTTTGCCGTTGGTTCACCCTCCAATGGCCGCCGCGGCCAGTGCGCTGCAGCTGGCGCACCGCGCTGATCCGATGGCAGGAGCCAGGTGCTTCTCCTGGTCTCCCATGGGGTGCAGGGCCCAAGCACTTGGGCCATCCTCCACTGCCTTCCCTGGCCACAGCAGAGAGCTGGCCTGGAAGAGGGGCAACCGGGACAGAATCCGGCGCCCACACCGGGACCAGAACCCGGTGTGCCGGCGCCGCAAGGTGGAGGATTAGCCTAGTGAGCCGCGGCGCCGGCCTAAATAAATTCTTAAAATTTCTTTAAAAACAAAAGAGGGGCTTGTAGAGTGGGGGTGTTGGAGGAGTAGGGGGACAAGGAGTGGGCTGCTGGGAGAGCAGGTGCAGAGGAACAAAGATCCCCCAGTGAGAAGTGAGGCCACCAATGAACAACTCACCTGCTCTGAAATTTTTCCTAAGGGCATTGACCCTCCCCTGGCTCAGAAGCCTCGCACAACAGAGCCAAGCAAGACCCGGCCAGGGCATGTTGGCAAATAGCCCAAGAGCTACTATGGAGAGAGTGGTAGGGCCTCTTGTGAATAGAAAGGCCTCTGCCCTCATCCCTGAGAGCCCCTCCTTGGATTGGACGTGCCCCTCCACCCCCGTGAGGGCCAGCTCCTCCTTGACCCCCAGCTCTGGATAAGCCCTGGAGGCTCCTGCCCCCACAGGCACTGGAAGAAAATCAAAGCTCCCAGTAACAGGGGCAGAGGCTTCTGGAATCTGTGGGGCTGGTATCAGTCAGCTTACTACCCAAGAGACTATACAAGAGGACTTAAAAATAGCACTTCCTATAATTGCTTGAGTCTCTGGGTGTTTAGTAACCATGTCTGGCAGTCTATACCCAAGACAGGCTGGCTATGGGGAAAGCCATTGTTAAAATAAAATCATTAGCTTAATAGGCTTGATGAAAAGGGTGGTGAGATGGGAGTTTCCTCTTGCAATATGTTCTCCACTGAAAACAGTCCCTGAAACCAGTAGGCCTTGCTAATTATTGACTAAAATGCCCCTGTATCTCGTGGTTTTTTTTTTTTTGTTTGTTTGTTTTTGTTTGTTTGTTTTTTTTGACAGGCAGAGTGGACAGTGAGAGAGAGAAACAGAGAGAAAGGTCCTCCTTTGCCATTGGTTCACCCTCCAATGGCCGCTGTGGCTGGCGCACCGCGCTGATCTGATGCAGGAGCCAGGTGCTTCTCCTGGTCTCCCATGGGGTGCAGGGCCCAAGCACTTGGGCCATCCTCCACTGCACTCCGGGGCCACAGCAGAGAGCTGGCCTGGAAGAGGGGCAACCGGGACAGAATCCGGCACCCCGACCGGGACTAGAACCCTGTGTGCCGGCGCCGCTAGGTGGAGGATTAGCCTACTGAGCCGCGGCACTGGCCTTGTGTTTTTTTTTCTTACAGACTGAACAAACATTGCCTCTAAAAATAACTGAAGTCCCAGAGTTTGTTAGCTGGGCCTACATGCCACCCAGCCCTTGAATCTGTTCTTTCCTGCTTTATTTTATGACTTGTTTTGTTTCCCAGTAACACACATATGTAAACACACGTGCAAGCGCACAAGGAGACAAAACAGCAGCCAATGGACTGAAACAGTAGCGATGGCTGATGAGCCAAGTGCTCGGTGATGGCAATATCCTGAAGAACAGCCAGTCACAAATGAGAATGCAGCCCAACAGAAACACGTCCAAGTGCAAGGGACCAGGACCAGGGGAAGCCCACGGCAGTCCGTCCAAATCCCACCTGCGGAGGATGTAAGGTGACCAGACGTCCCTTGTCGGCATCCCTCGCCTCACACGCCCCGGGAAGGTGGAGTGAATTGCCCCTCTCTCGTCTGGCCCCGGGGAAAGAGGCCTTGTGCCGCTTCTGGGCCTGAGCCCTCAGTTGGTCAACAATGTCCTAGTTCAGGCTTCTGTAACAAAATGTGATAGACCGGGCAGCTTTCAAACAATAGAAATTCCTTTCTCATAGTTCCAGAGGCTGGGAAGTCCAGGGTCAAGGCACAGACAGGCCCCAGGTCTGGTGAGGGCCCGCTGTCTGGTCCACGATGGCATCTTCTCACTGTGCCTGCACGTGACGGAAGGGGCAAGAAGCCTCTCACAGGCCTCTTTTACAAGGCACTGTTATATGGATGACATTTTACATGTCCCCCAAAGGCCCATGGATTAGGGGCTTCTCTCCAATTCTTATGTTAGTGGTTCATGGATCAAGGGTAGAGACCCTTTTCAATTATGGCACCAGGGAGGTAGCCCAGTGGGAGGCCTCTAGGTCATTGGGTTGTGCCCTCAGAAGCTAGTTCTCATGAAAGGGTGGCTTGAAAAGGTGAGTTGGGCCCAGCTGCTCTCCCTGCTCCCTGGCTACCCATATAATCCTCCTTCTGCATGTGTTCTACAACCCAATGCCCTCATCAGATACAGACTAATGGGGCCATCCGATCTTGGACTGTGAATCTCCAAAACTGCAAGTTGAAATGAACCTTCTTCCTACCTCAGTAGCTTCTCTCCAGTATTTTCATTGTAGTCATGAAAAGTTGCCTCATTCAGCACCAATCACATTTCCGAGGGCTCTCTCACTCCCTCATCACCTCCCTAAGCCCCACCTCGATTCCTTCACAAAGGAGACTAGATTTCAACACAGAATTTGGGAAGGGCACTGACATTCAGACCATACCAGGTAGTTCCCCTGTCTGCCTCTTGGGAACCGTGAAATTCCAGGTAAGAAGTCTGACTACCTTGCTGGAGAGACCCAGCAGGAAGAAGAGATTCCAAGACTCCATGGAGAAGGAGGGAGGCCCAGCTCCCAGAGGACTCCAGACACAACTGACGTAAGACTTTAAAACACAAGCAGCAGAAGAGCCACCTGGTCAACCCATGGAATGGAAAGAGAGAAGAACAACTTATTGTTTCAAGCGGATACATTTAGGGGTGGTTTCCTATGCAGAAACAGATCATCAAAACACTGCCAAGCAGAAACCAAGGGCATGCTTCCTCAGGGGTAGTTTCCAGCCTCCATCCACCTGGCACATGCCCTGATATTGACCTTGGCTTTCCAGGTTTTGCCTTGTCTTCCCTCAGTCAATGGAATTAGCAGCAGTGAGTCCAGGCCCAAGAGAAGAGACTTCTTTTTCAAGCCTAGTCTTTGGCTTAACTGGATGGCACATTTCAAGGAAGACAGTAGCCCACTGGCATGGGCAGGACCTAGGCAGGCAGGGCAGAAACACTGCGTTCTGGTCAAGAGGTGACAGGGAGTCTTTTATTTATTTGGAAGACAGATAAGCAGACAGCACTCCAACCTGCTGGTTCATTCCTCAAATGCCCACAGTGCTTGGGACTGGGTCAGGCCAAAGTTGGAAGCTGGGGATCCATGTCTACCATGTGGGTGGCAGGACCCCAATTACTTAAGCCATCATCTGCTGCCTCCCAGGGTCAGCAATCTCAGGAGCCAAAGCTGAAAAACAAACCCAGGTATTCTCCAATGTGCGATGCAGGTGTGTTAACCACTAGGCTAAATGCTGTCTTCCCCAAAGTGTCAGATTCTACGCACACAGGCCCAGAGTCGGGGAAGTTGGATGACTGCTCTACAGACCTGTAACATCTCTGGGCTGGCCAGTGCCTCAGGACAGGTTGTGTGACCCTCAACCTAGGTCTTCCATAGAGGGAGAGGAACCTAATGTTCAGGGAGCAGAGACTGTGTGCCAAGCCTGGGGCCAGGCACTCTGCCCCCCAGTCCCCTACACATCCACGATGAGGTGTTGGCCACCTAGGTTGGCTCTAGGCTGCTTGAAATCCTTAATTTCTATTTATAGTTATCAATTTGAGCTTTGAATCTTGTGTTATATTTAATTTAGCCCATTTTAAACTCAAGACAGAGTATGTCAAAAATAATACAAGGAAAACTTAGGGTAGAAGAACCCACTTATGGTATTTATTGCCTTTGATTGAAGCAGAAATGTAGCAACATAAATGTTTGAACAAGTACACTTTCCCCTTTCAAATATGAGTGTGCTGAGAGGCCTTTAATATGGCCTTTCTCCTTGATTTTCTGATTCACATTTCACCCTGGCAACTGAACAACTTGCACATAAGATCCCAGTAAGCCATTCCCTTCGTATTTAATAAGTCAGGATTTATTTAAGTCAGTTGAGTTTGAATACACCAAAAGCTCGCAGACAGAGTGACTTTTAAGTATGTGCTTATTGTTTGTCCATGGAAGAAACCAACTTGTGTTGCTCATGGATCAAAAAGGCAATCAAAAGGAAATGATCGTGGCAGGGCTGACCTGTTGTTTTCTGTGTCTGCTGAGAAAAGACCGAACTGCTGGGAGAGGCCAGGACTTCTCCTCACTGCGGATCGCTAAGCACCAGAACCAAAGGTGATGAAATGCTTTAGCGTATGTGTGTGTTTTCTACATGGGTTTCGGCACGGCGGTATTTGAAGGCGAGAAGTCTCAGCTTGGTAATTCCTGCTGCATCTATCAATGGGTCACCATGGATGTATTTGTTGAAAGGAGCTGTAAATAAAGCCAGGACATGGTTCCAACACTGTTTAGATGAGAAGTTGCTTTACATTTTTTTTTGGTAAAAATTATAGCAATTAATAAAATACTATATATACATTAAAGCTCATATATCAACAATGCCTTCGTCCCCTTAGGAGCTCATTAACTTTAAATATTCTGCCTTAAGAGGACTATATAATTGGGATGAATTGCATATCTGAGAGGTCTTCAAAAAGTTCACAGAAAATATATATTATTAAAAAACTATGCATGTATTTCAAATTTTTTGTACCAAAATAAGCTTTAATTCTATTTCCTGTGAACTTTATGAAGTGCCCACAGGTACACATCTCTCTCTCTCTCTCTCCCCGCCCCCCGCCTTTGTATTAAGTAAGGCAGAGTTACAGAGAGAGGGAGGGAGAGCTAGAGAGAGAGGTCTTCTATCCACTGGTTCACTCCCCATATGACCGCAATGGCCAGGGCTGGCCCAGGCCGAAACCAGGAGCCAGAAAGCTTCATCCAGGACTCCTGCATGGGTGCAGGGGCCCAAGGACTTGGGCCATCTTCTGCTGCTTTCCTAGGCACATTAGCAGGGAGTTGTATTGGAAGTGGAGCAGCCAGGAATTGAACTAGTGCCCATACAGGATGCCAGCATTGCAGGTGGCAGCTTAACCAATTATACCACAATGCCGGCCCCATAATCTTTAAACATACGGAACACAAAGCCAGGATGGGGATGTAATAGATCGCCCTATCTTGCTACATTTCTTTCACTTCTCCATTCTTGCACAGGCTCACTGGAGCAAAGTCTTTTCCTGTCTCCCACGGCCATGTTGCTTTGCCAGTAGAATATGAATAGTGAAAACGTCTACCATATCCAAGTACGGGTCTTAACTGTGCTTATGTGGATTTGTTTGACCATTTGCACTACTGTTCAATGCCACAAGGGGAACACATCCCAGCTACTGGCTGAATTTTAAGTCTAGGTCTTGGCAAAAGATGTAGGTTGAGGGGCTGGGGTTGCAGCATAGTGATTATTTAAAGCTTCAGTCTCTGACACTAGCATCTCATATGGGTGCCAGTTTGCAGGCTGGTTGCTCCACTTCTGATCCAGCTCCCTGCTAATGGCCTGGGAAAAGCAATGGAAGATGGTCCAGGTGTTTGAGCCCCTGCCACCCACATGGGAGACCCAGATGAAACTCCTGGCTCCTGGCTTCCGCCTGGCCCAGCCCTGGTCATTGCAGCCATGTGGGGGAATGAACCAGTGGATGGACAATCTCTGTCTTTTCTCCTCTCTCTGTAACTGACTTTCAAATAAAGAAAATAAATACTTAAAAAAAAAGACATAAGATGAGTGGACTTGGACCTGAACCTGAAACTTAAAATCAGGCTACAGCAAACTCACAGATCTTTGAGTTAGAAATAGACATTTGTTGGGGCCTGGTGCTGTGGTATAGTGGGCTAAGCATCTGCCTGCAGTGCCAGCATCCCCTATGGGCACCTGCTCAAGTTCCAGCTGCTTCTATCCTGATCCAGCTCTCTGCTATGGCCTGGGAAAGCAGTGGAAGATGGCACAAGTGCTTGGGCCTCTGCACCCTCGTGGGAGACCTGGAAGAAGCTCCTGGCTCCTGGCTTCAGACTGGCACAGCTCCAGCCATTGCAGCCATTTGGGGAATGAACCAGTGGATGGAAGACCTCTCTCTCTGTCTGTCTGTATGTAACTCTACCTCTCAAATAAATAAATAAAATCTTTAAAAAAATAGGCATTTGTTATTGAAAGTCACTAAGATATGGGAGGAATGCTTGTTACACACCAGTAACAGCAATTACTGAATAAAATAAAATAAAACAAGAGCCTACATATGATTTGTTCAATTCATTTTTTTATAGATCTGTATTTCCGATTTTTCTACAATGAACAAATATTACTTAATTTCTTCAATCAGTGGTTATGTATCGAGAACCTACTGGGTCAGATGCTGGGAATAAAGTAGGAAGAAAAACATTGGTTACGTCTGCCCTCGTGGGTCTCAGAGTGCAGTGGGGAGACTGGCGCTCACGTAACCATCACACACACTCAAACGCGAATCACACTGCGGGTTACCCATGGGAAGCGCGTGGGACGGAAGTGTGTGCAGCGCGGAAATGTGGCTTAGGCAGGGGCCTCAGGGAAGGCTCCACTGAAGATGTGATGACGGCGCTGAGGTCTGGGGACCGCAGACTAGGAGTGAGCCTGGGGAGAGTCTGCAATAAGAAGCAGTTTTTAGTTTGGCCTGGGTTTGAGTCCTGGCCCCGCCCCTAGCTCCGGCACCCTGGGAGGCAGCAGATGGTGCCCAAGTACTTGGATTCCTGCCACCTGCATGGGATTCTGGGAATGAGTTCCCAACTCCTAGCTTTGGCCTGGCCCAGTCCTGGCTCTTGCAGAAACTTGAGACGCAAACCAGCAAATGCATGATTTCTCTCTGTCTCCCTCTATCTCTATCTCTCTGCCTTTCAAATAAACAAGTCATTAAAATTTTTTCAAAAGCAGTTTTTAGTACGATTTCCTTTTTTTTTTTTTTTAGCTTCTGCCCGACTGCTATAACTTGAACAGGTTTTATGCATAATTAGCCAAGCACTAAGTTACCACTGAACTTCGTATCAAAGGCCTTTCCATATAGCAGAGGTACCGAGCTGTCCATGGAAATCCTTAACGTGCTTTCCCGCAGCAGGGGGCTGTTGTTGGGAAGTGGCTGCCCAACCAGGGACTCACTTCGCAGACACCCCTGTGTGCAGGTGCCGTTGTTCCTGCCTGCGGGCGGAGCGTGAACACTGTGTCTGAACCAGCTTTCCAGGAAGCAGACGTACCTCCTCCACACTGGCCCTCTCCTCTTCCAAGGTGGAAGAAACTGGCAGCCATGAGTTCTTCCCATGGGGAGGAGGGAGGCTGGGACCCTGAATGACCAAGGGGAAGAGGGCTGCCCACCGGCCGCAAACACCTGCCTTGGAAACACCTGCCTTGGAACATCTATTCACTATGTGAGTCAGAAATAAACTACCACCGCAGGCCACTGACACCTAGAGACCATTGCTTACAGCCGTGGGCTTACCCTGATTCATAGAATAGGTGTTTTAAAAATATATTCAGTGTTTTCTTGGCTCACTGCATACAGTCGGCCCCTTAACTAGATGGAATGTTTCCATTGTGTGGCTTGAACCTGGGGCTCGATCCTTTGTTGTGTGGGTTCTCTGTGTCACACTGCCGGGGTGAATTTGGGGGAACTGCTCGCCTATATACACTACTGATTTGCTTACTCTACTTTCACAAATTCCTATGGGTGATACTGAGATTTGTAGCAGGAGGAATGCTGTACACAAACCAGAGCCATTCTGCTGGAACGTGAAACATTTTCCTTGAAAGAAATACTCTGTTTACTCACATCAACAAGGCCATGTTTGCGAGGGTGGAAGCCAGATGTCGAGCCTGATTGAGGGGCTGCAGGGGGCCACTGGATGTTCCCTAGCACAACAAGGATGTGACGGAAGAGGTGTTTTAGGAAGATGGATCAGATAGTAGCACACGGAAGAAATGAGAAAAGAAACCAGTCCAGAGGCACAGGGACCGACCATTGCAGCAATCCAGATATGGGATGGAGCCGATGGGAGTGGAGGGAAACAGAGGAGTGAGTGAGTCTGAAGACATGAAAGAGCAACACTTGAGCGCCGCTGCTCGTCCATCAACTGCTCTGACCACACGGCAGATTGTCCACGTACTGGGGTACCCGTATGGCCCATCAGCCCATTGTCCTTGCGGAAACAGCAAGACTAACAGGATTGTTAGAATTTGATATTGTGGGGCTCACTTGGTTAATCCTCTGCCTTGCGGTGCCAGCATCCCATATGGGTGTCAGGTTCTAGTCCAGGTTGCTCCTCTTCCAGTCCAGCTCTCTGCTATGGCCCAGGAGGGCAGTGGAGGATGGCCCAAGTGCTTGGGTGCCTGCACCCGCATGGGAGACCGGGAAGAAGCACCTGGCTCCTGGCTTCAGGTCAGCATAGTGCCGGCCCTAGCGGCCATTTAGGGGGTGAACCAACGGAAGGAAGACCTTTCTCTCTGTCTCTCTCTCTCTCTCTCTCACTGTCTATACCTGTCAAATAAAAAATTATAAAAAATTTGATATTGTTTTTTATTTTTTTAATGAGATTGTATTTATATCTCTTTTTTAAAAAAAAAGATTTATTTTACTTGAAAGTCAAGAGTTACAGAGAGAGGAGAGGCAGAGAGAGAGAGAGAGAGAGAGAGAGAGGTCTTCCCTCCGCTGGTTCACTCCCCAATTGGCTGCAACGGCTGGTGCTGCACTGATCCAAAACCAGGAGCCAGGAGCTTCTTCCTGGTCTCCCATGTGGATGCAGGGACCCAAGGACTTGGGCCATCTTGTACTGCTTTCCCAGGCCATAGCAGGGAGCTGGATGGGAAGTGGAGCAGCCGGGACTAGAACCGGCACCCATATGGGACACTGGCGCTTCAGGACAGGGCGTTAACCCACTGCACCACAGCGCCGGCCCCTTGATATTGCTGTTTTAAATAATGTTCACAAGGAAAAAGGAATAGTTGCTCCAAGAATTAGAATCGAGACAAGTAGGGGTGGATATTGTGGCAGAGCAGGTGAAGCCACCACTCGGGACACCTGAATCCCGTCTCAGGACGCCCAGGATAGAGTCCAGCCTCCATTTCTGATCCAGTTTCTTGCTAACATGCCCGAGAGGCATAGGTAATGGATCAAGAAACTGGATCCCTGCTGCTCATGTGGGAGATCTGGATGGAGTTCCAGGCTCTTGGCTTCAGCTTGGACCAGCCCTAGCTGTGCGACCATTTGGGGAGTGAACCAGCAGATAGAAGATCAATCTCTCTCTCTCTCTCTTTGACAGGCAGAGTGGACAGTGAGAGAGAGAGAGAGAGACAGAGAGAAAGGTCTTCCTTTGCCATTGGTTCACCCCCCAATGGCCGCTGCGGCCAGCGCACTGTGGCCAGCGCACTGCGGCCAGCGCACCGCGCTGATCTGAAGCCAGGAGCCAGGTGCTTCCTCCTGGTCTCCCATGGGGTTCAGGGCCCAAGGACTTGGGCCATCCTCCACTGCACTCCCTGGCCACAGCAGAGAGCTGGCCTGGAAGAGGGGCAACCGGGACAGAATCCGGTGCCCCGACCGGGACTAGAACCTGGTGTGCCGGCACTGCAAGGCGGAGGATTAGCCTAGTGAGCCGCGGCGCCGGCCCTCTCTGACTCTCCTCTCTCCGTCACTCTACCTTTCACATAAATAAAACTTCTTTTAAAAATGAAATGAGACAAGTAATTTTTCAAAACTGTTTCTGGTAGTTATGCTACCAGAAGGAAAAGGAAAGGATTGCCTGTCTTAGTTGGAGGAGAAAATTACTTAAACATATTTTTCTGCTGGAAAAAAAAGGTCAAAGGCTAGGAAACTAGAATGAGAGGGAAGAGAAACCTTGAAAATGTTCTTAGGAAAAATTGGAAATTTGAAAGCCATGCATAGTTTTCTCACCATATACATTTCACGAACTCTTTGAAGATGCCTCGTATGCTTGGATTTCACAATATTTTTGCACCAAAATAAAATGATATTTTAATTGCCTTTTCCATGAGCTTCTTGAAGCAACCGTGTGTGTGTGTGTGTCTTGCTAGACTAACAGACTGCGGGGTTGAATCCTGGCTCTGCATCAGGCCAGAGGAGTGACTTTGAGCAACTCGGTTAACTTGCTTGTGTTCAGTTTGTTTATCTATAAGATGCAGTTGAAAAGAGTAATTCCTACGCTACTGGGCACTTGGGAGTATTAAGTAAGGAAATTCACATAAAGTACTTAGCACAGGTCCTGCTACAAGTCAAGCACTCCGTAAATATTAGCTCTCATCATAATTACGAAATCCCAAACAAAGGTGGAAGTCTCCATGGAGAAGGTTCTGTGTAGTTTCCAAACAGCCGGGCCCTCGGTGGGGGAAATGAGGCAGACGCTTCTGTGCGACAGTGGTTAGCAGGTTGCCAGCCACAGGCCAAGTGCAGCTGCCCGCGACACAGATCTGTGCCTGGGTTTCTTGGAACTCAGTCGTGCTCATTTGCTCGTGCGCTGCTGTGCTGCCGTGGCCAGGCTGAGTCACACGAGAGAAACCGTGTGGCCTGGGGCTGGCGCTGTGGCGCAGCAGGTGAAGCTGCCAGCTGCAGTGCCAGCATCCCGTATGGGTACTACTCGATTCTCAGCTGCTCCGCTTTCAATCCAGCTCCTTTCTAATGGCCTGGGAAAGCAGCAAAAATGGCCCAAGTGCTTGGGCCCCTGCACCCACGAGGGAGACTGGAAGAAGCTCCTGGCTCCTGACTTCAACGGCCATTTGGGGAGCAAACCAGGGGACAGAAGAAGACCTTTCACTTGCTGTCTCTCCCTCTCTCTCTATCAAATTACATACATCTTAAAAAAAAAATCATCTGGCCTGCAAAGCCTAAAATGTGTTCTGTGGACATTAAATGAGCTTGCCAGGGCTGCTGCAATGAGGCATCTCTGACTGGGTGGCTCCATGTCAGAAATGCATTGTCTCAGCCGGCGCCGCGGCTCACTAGGCTAATCCTCCACCTGTGGCGCTGGCACACTGAGTTCTAGTCCCGGTTGGGGCACCAGATTCTGTCCCGGTTGCTCCTTTTCCAGTCCAGCTCACTGCTGTGGCCTGGGAGTGCAGTGCAGGATGACCCAAGTTCTTGGGCCCTGCACCAGCATGGGAGACCAGGAGAAGCACCTGGCTCCTGGCTTCAGATCAGTGCGGTGCACCAGCCGCAGTGCATTGGCCACAGTGGCCATTGGGGGGTGAACCAATGGCAAAGGAAGACATTTCTCTCTGTCTCTCTCTCTCACTATCCACTCTGCCTGTCAAAAAAAAAATGCATTGTCTCGTGGATCTGGAGGCTGGAAGGCCAGGGTTAAGGTGGGCTCCTTCTGAGGGTGTGAGGGAGAACCTGATCCTAGCCTCCTCCCTGGGTTCTGCTGCTTTGTTGTAGTCTTTGGTCGTCCTTGGCTTGTACAGCATCGCTCTGACCTCCTTCTTTGCCTTGAGCTGGGCTTCTCCCTGGGTGCCGTCTGCATCCAGTTTCCCCTTCGATCAGAACAGCAGCCACAGTGGATTTCAGACCCTACTTCCAATCAGGCCACATCCGGAGATCCTGGGGCTCAGGATTTCAACAGAAAGACTTTAAAGGGTTGCAACCCAACCTGTAACAGATTCTCTCCTGGAAAAATCTTGCCATCTCCTGCCGTGGAGAATTTGTGTGACTTTGTCACTTGTGTAGGGAGCTGGTTTTGACCCCGAGGTGCAGAAACTGAACTTGGAGAGGTTGTCTACAGTCCGACTGCAGGTAGGTGGCGCTGCTGAGCCTGAGGCCGGGCAGCCGGACTCCTCACCTCTTGTGCTCACAAAGGCAGCCATTATTCTGAACAAGATGGCTCCGTTCCCTGCTCAGAAATTTCCGGTGGCTTTCCTCACCCCTGGAGCAAGTCCGTGCTCCTTACTCCAGCCCATGGGCTCTGAATGTGATGCGGCCCTGGCCCTCCTCCCTGAATTCACTTCTCACCCCCTCCCCTGCCCACCAGGCCTCAGAAACAGGCCTGCTTCCTGTTTCCAAGTCTGGAACGCTCTTCCCACTGGCTCCCTCCTGTCACTTAGATCTCACCTCAAACGTCAACCCCTCGGAGAGGCTTCCCGGACTACATGATCAGAGGCAGCCCCCCAACCCCCCATCATTCACCTTCTCATCACCTCAGAGCATCTGCTGTGGTTCGAGCGTGCCCTCCAAAAGCTTGCGGGGAAGCTTGGTCCCCAATGTGACACATGACAGACTGTCGGAGATGAGGCTTGGGGAAGGGTGGTCAGGCCCTAGGGGCTCTGCCTGTGGGGAGATGAGGCTGATCTTGCAGAGTGCATTAGTTCTCTCAAGAACGGGTTGTTAGAAAGCAAGCATATCTTTTTGGTTTTCTCCCTTACTTCCTGTCTCATCATGTGACCTCTCCCTCTTGCACCTGCTCCTACAGAGATAGCAGCCACAGATGTGATGTCCACACTACAGCCCAGTAGACTTTGGTACCATGCTCTTGGACCTCAAAAACCATGGACTAAATGAACCTCTTTTCTGTATAAAGTATCTAGCCTTGGGCATTTTGTATTAGAAACAGAAAATGGACTAATACAGCATTTATTCTATCTGAATCTCTCTCCTCTATCTGTTGGCTTACTGTCAATCTTTGCTAGAGTGTAAGCCCCCAGAGACAGCACCTCATCTGTCTTACCTCCCTGCCTCCCCCCATGTAGCATGGAAAACAGGGCCTGCATTTAGTAGGAGCAACACAAATATCTGTACTTCATTAAATGACCAAGATAGGGACCCACAATGAAAACAGTTTATGAATTATCCCCAGATAAACTTTCGGTTCAGAGGAGTTTATTTAATGGAGGGCTCTCCCCCTTGTGATTCCATTTGATTAAGAAATATATTTTCACAAGTAGGTCTGAATTTTTCCAATCTGCATTTCACATCAGATAACTGGACTCTGTGAAAATATAAAGTTCCTCATCAAGTGGAAAAACAAATGTGTTTAAAAATAGTCTCTGGAGAAAGCATAACCCTAAACGCAAGTCCTGAATTTTATGCATGTTTTTCTTCTGCAACTAATTAGCTTCTCCCCTCTTAAAATTTCAGCAGAACTAAATGATTTCTTCCTCTGGTCCTGTAGCACTGTTCACTTGACTCTGTAACCACTCTAACAGCCAACACCAATGAGACATTTAACACTCATTCAATCAAACAGATGCATAAAACAATAGATGAATAAAATGAAAGCTATCCCAGAACTGGGACAGCTTTTCTAAGTCACCTAAGCAATGCTTGCTAAAATTTATATCTTCCATCACAACTTTTGGTATACAGTTAGTTCTTGTGGTTTTTCCCCAAATCAACCTTTCTACAACTTATTTACATTTATATTCTGTGAATAATTTGCATCATCACAGTCATAAGCCGAAAACTGGCGCGGCTTGACCCAGGTAGGAAGCATCACTCAGTCCTCCAAAAACAAGTGAAAGATATTATAATATCCTAATAATAATATCCTAAAAATCCAGAAGATGTTGTGGGTTGAACTACAGTCCCTCAAAATTCGTGGGGAAGCCCAGGGACCCAGGATTCAGAATGCGACTGTGTTTGGACACAGGGCCTTTAAAGAGATAATTAAGTTAAAATGGGGTTAGCAGGGCTAGAGTGGGTGCTGATCCCATAGGGCTGGTGTCCTTATAAGAAAGTGGCAAAACCGTCCTCAAAGGAGCGATCATGAGAGCTCGCTGGAGAAGGTGCCATCGACAAGCCCAGCAGGCAAACCTCGAGGAAACCTGTGGACACTTCCATCTCGGACCCTGAGCCTCCAGAATGCTGAGAAAGTAAACTTCTGCGGTTTAATCACCGGGTCTGTGATGCTTTGCTATGGCCGCCTCAGCAAACCGATTTCCTGCGTGCTTTAGCCTGCTAGAGAGCACCGAGCCCAAAGTCTGCACTCTTTTAGTCAAAAATGAGATTATAGAGTAAGAAAATGTTTAAACCCACTATCACCAACAGAGACTTCCTCTTTGATGAGATCAGAAAAAGCCAGAATTTAAAAGGAAATGACTGGGGCGTGCGTAGTGGTGTAGCAGGTAAAGCTGCGGGCGTGCAGTGCTGGCCTCCCATATGGGCACCATTTCGAGTCCTGGCTGCTCCACTTCACATCCAGCTCTCCACCATGACCTGGGAAAGCAGCAGAAGATGGTCCAAGTCCTTGGGCCCCTGCACCCACGTAGGAGACCTGAAAGAAGCTCCTGGCTCCTGGCTTCGGATTGGTGCAGCACCCGCTGTTGCAGCCAATTGGAGAGTGAACCAGCAGATGGAAGACGTCTCTCTGTCTCTCTCTGCCTCTGCCTCACTGTAACTTTGCCTTTCAAATAAATAAATAAATAAATAAATCTTTTAAAAAAAGGAAATGAGCCTCCTACTATGGTATTGATATCAGGTTGTAACATACTGTATTTTAAAAACCTCTGTGTCTTTAACATGTTACAAGTTACTTCTCACTCCTGCTTTGCATCCCACGCAGGTTGGCAGGGATTCTCCCCATGCAGTCTCTCAGAGGGCTGGGCTGACGAAGCCTCTACATCTTAGAGCTATGTCATTTGGAATACAATATGCCTGGGAAGGCAGAGGAGGATGGTCTGAGTACTTGGGCCCTGCTTCGACTTGGAGAAAGATCTTTCATCCACTGGTTCACTCCCCAAATGGCCACAATGGTCAGGGCTAAACCGACAGGGGAACTCCATCCAAGTCTCCCATGTGGGTGGCAGGGACCCAAGTATTGGGAGATCTGCTGCTGTTTTCCTAGGTGCATTAGCAGGGAGCTGGGTTGGAAGTGGAGCAACCAGAACCGGAACTGGCACTCTTACGGGATGCTGGCAGCATAGGTGGATGGCTTAACCCACTGCACCACAAGACCAACCCCATCCCAGTACTTTTAAAATAATTTTGAGACTCTCTCAAGGATGTATCCTATACTTTGGGGAAAGAAACAATCCAGGCCTATCTCTTAATTGCACAGCTAAGCATATTGAAGTCTACTGCGTGAGCACTTGTCATTCCGTGCATACGCACTTTATGGTGCACCTGCAGCCAGAGCTCCCGTCTCCTGAGGCCTATGCCTGGGTTCTTTCTACTCAAGCCTGCAAGTGCAAAATGGTAGCCACTGCAATAACTTGGGTGTCTATTCTGGGGGCAATAACCTCTCACTGTTCATTTCCAGTAAAATCGTAACTGGAGAATGGTCTAAAGGCCAATACCAATATTGAAGAATGAGTGGGCAACTTGTCCCATTTAACATCTCATCCGGAACATGCCGGAGACCTTCCCCCTCATGTTGGAGGCAAATACATCTGCAGAATCAATGAGAGAGTATGACTGCTCAGTGTTGTCTGGTTAGCATCCAATTATGTACAGTGTATTTATTTTAAATTTAGAAGAAGCACACAAGAGATTTCCAGGAACAAAATGAGAAGAAATTGGCAGTGCACTGAATGGAAAAAATTAATGACTTGAATTACACAGCCTGTGAATCGAAGCTGACAAGAGGGGGAGCGAGAAGGAGAAGGGGGCTGCGGTTATCACACTGAGCTGTGCCCAAAGTCCTGAGCGGTGCTTGGAAAGCGGTCACCCTCTACACAGCTGTCACATCCTTTATCTTCACGGAGAGGCTGGGCTTTGAGGGTCACAAGTGTGTCACACTTTCGGGAGTACAAAAGCAATGTCCCCAAACAGGCTTCAACACTGTACTTCCTTTTAGAGAGCAGAGTTGAAGCTTGGGTTTAAGCTGAGTCACTTGGTCAGTTTTGTTGGACAAGAGGGCCGAGGACAGGAAGGAAGGCGTCGAGCAGAAGGGCAGGATGGGGCTTTGGGCACTGCTGCTGGTAGGCACCGGTGGCCAAGCGCCTGCTCTGTCAGCACCTGTTATGTGCCAGGGGGACCCTCACATTCCTTGTCCCATGGTTCCCTTGTGATTATCCCTAATTTTATTTTGTTTCCTTGACACAGGCTCAAGCACGGCTGCCTCCCAGGTTGCACATTAGCAAGAAGTTGGA
Source organism: Oryctolagus cuniculus (assembly GCF_964237555.1). Lineage (NCBI taxonomy): Eukaryota > Metazoa > Chordata > Mammalia > Lagomorpha > Leporidae > Oryctolagus > Oryctolagus cuniculus. The sequence continues at coordinate 34,777,243 of NC_091451.1, read as the reverse complement.
AGTGGAGTAACTGGGATCCGAGCTACCCACTCTGACACGGGATGCAGGTGTCCCAAGGGGTAACTTCAGATGTTGTGCCACACACCCACCCCTTAACATTAACTTAGAAGTAGAGAGTTGAGGTACGAGAGGCTGGCTCTTTTCCCTGGGCCACACGTGTTGTGACATTATGTCCCCTTCAGGGCTGCTACATGGCAGTCCTACTCATCAGTACTTCCGAGTGCAGTGCAGATCCGGCTTTTGGACTCTTGGGAGACTCCAAGATAAATACGCAGCTTCTATCATCGAGAGATTTATAACTAAGTAGGGGAGCTGAGGCATTTAATAGCCACTTAACTGTGCGAATACATGACCCTGGTGTCGGCCGTGATCTCTTACCCCCAGAAGTTCTAAATAAGATCTGCTTCAAGTTCTACGTGCGTATTCCATGCAAGTCCAAAGCCATCCCCAAGAGCTGTGAGGATTGCTGGGAGGTCAGAGACCTGCAGAGTCCCTGCTGAGTCTGCTTGTCTAACTGTCCCATTTAACAACTCAAAGGCCCAGGCATGGGCCTTGGCCTCTCCTGGATTCCCAAAAGAAACCACACTCCGCAGGTGGGCATTTGGCCCAGCAGTTTTATGTATTTATTTTTCTAAGATTTATTTTTTATTTTATTTGAAACACAGAGTTATAGAAAGAGGAGGAGAGATAGAGCAAGAGAGAGATCTTCTATCTGCTGGTTTACTTCCCAAATGGCCACAAAAGTCAGGGCTGGTCCGGGCCAAAGCCAGGAACCGGGAGCTTCTTCCAGGTCTCCCACATGGATTCAGGGGCCCAAGCACTTGGGCCACCTTCCACTGCTTTCCCAGGCCATCAGCAGGAAGCTGGATTGGAAGTGGAGCAGCCGAGTCTCAAACCAGTGCCCATTATAGGATGCTGGCATCGCAGGTGGAATCTTAACCTGCTATACCACAATGCTGGCCCCTAGCTTAGCAGTTAAGACAGTGGTTAAGATGCCTGTGTCCCATGTTGGAGTAGTTGGATTTGGTATCTGGCTCAGGCTCCTGACTCCGGACCCTAGGAAGCAGCAATGACGGCTCAAGTGATTGGGTTCCTGCCACCTACATGGGAGATCAGATTTGAATTCTTAGCTCCTAGGTTTGGTCCAGGCCTAGCTCTGGCCACTGTGGGCATTTGGAGAGTAAACCAGAAGATAGGAGCTCTCTGTCTCTGTCTACCTCACTCTCTGTCTAATGAACACATTTTTTAAAAGCTAACTACAATCGCTTCTTGGCCTTTTGGCTAAGATCAAGTGTAAAAAGCTAACTGGGGCAAGTGCTGTGGTTCAGTATCCCATATGGGTGCCAGAGCAAGTTCCAACTGCTCTACTTCCAATCCAGCTCTCTGCCAATGTGCCTGGGGAAGCAGCAGAGGATGGTCCAAGTGTTTGGGCCCCTGATTAAGACCCAGATTAAGCTCCTGGCTCTTGGCTTCAGCCTGGCCCACATCTAACCATTGTGCCCATTTAGGGAATGAACCAGAGGATGGAAGATCTCTCTCTCTCTGTCTTTCTCTCTCTCTCCCCTTCTCTCTCTGTAACTCTTGCAAATAAATAAATTAATCTTAAAAAAGGAAAAAGCTTTTCTTAAAAAAAGAAAATAAGAAATAAATAACAGGATGTTAATACAGTCAAATGGAACTGCAGAAAATTGTCCCTAAAAAATACAAGTATAAAAAACTTTTAAAAATCACACACAGATAAGGCCCATGCTGTGGTTTGAATATGGTTTGACCCCTGAACTCATACAGGAGTTTAAACTCCAAAATCATATGTTAATGCTATTTAGAGAGTGGAAGCTTAGTCCAATTTTTGGGTTAAGTGTGAGCCTGTGGGGAGTGATGGAGTTAGGTGGAGCGTCATAATTGAATCCTAGTGGCTTGATAAGGAGAGAGAGAGCAAGAGAGAGAGAGAGGACATAGATTGATGGAGACAGACACAGGGGCTCCGTCTCTTGCCATGTGACACCATGTGCAAACTCAGGACTCTGCCAGCAAGGACACCATCATCAGAGGCCAAACCCCTGGGGATGACCCGAGCTTGGACTGTGAACCTCCAGAACTGCAAGCTGAAATAAAGCTCTTGTCTTTGTAAAGTAGCTCACCTCGGGCTTTTCATTATAGTAACACAAAGCTGACATACATTTATGTGTATGTGGCAGACTATATTGGGGAAGGATCACAGAGGGGTATTTGTTGCAAAAAATACAGCAACTTCACAGTGCATATTCATCTCACAAAATCTGGTCATCCTACACCGATGTGCTGGCACACGCTGGCCTGGCTGCATCCCAGCGGGTTATTTTCCTTGTGTGTTTCTCAGGGTTATTCCTCACCCACCTGCTACCTGCTTTATCTCCCAGGATCTAAATTTTTCTTTCGGGCCGGCGCCGTGGCTCAATGGGCTAATCCTCTGCCTTGCGACGCCGGCACACAAGGTTCTAGTCCCGGTCGGGGCACCGCATTCTGTCCCGGTTGCCCCTCTTCCAGGCCAGCTCTCTGCTGTGGCCAGAGAGTACAGTGGAGGATGGCCCAAGTGCTTGGGCCCTGCACCCCATGGGAGACCAGGAGAAGCACCTGGCTCCTGCCATCGGATCAGCGCTGTGCGCCGGCCGCAGCGCGCCAGCCGTGGCGGCCATTGGAGGGTGAACCAACGGCAAAAGGAAGACCTTTCTCTCTGTCTCTCTCTCTCTCTCACTGTCCACTCTGCCTGTCAAAAAAAATTTTTTTTTCCTTCCTTCCTTCCTGCCTGCCTGCCTTCCTAGAGTATTTATTTATTTACTTATTTGAAAGGCAGAGTTACACAGAGAGAGAAAAGGCAGAGAGAGAGAGAGAGAGAGAGAGAGAGAGAGACATCTTCCATCTGCTGGTTCACTCCTCAGTTGGCCACAATGGCCGGAGCTGCACCAATCCAAAGCCAGGAGCCAGGAGCTTCTTCTGGGTCTCCCACGTGGGTGCAGGGGCCCAAGGACTTGGGCCATCTTGTACTGCTTTCCCAGGCCACAGCAGAGAGCTGGATCGGAAGTAGAGCAGCCAGGACTCCAGCCGGCGCCCGTATGGGCTGCTAGCACTGCAGGCAGTGGCTTTAACCGCTAAGCCACATCACCAGCCCCATGCTCTCCTTTCTTTCCGCAGAGTGATCCTCTCCATGTCTCTTCCCACATTTGCTCCTAAGTCTCCTCTGCAGCTCCTAACTGCCCTGTGGTGAGTGGGACTTTCTGCACTTTGAGGGGGCTGACTGTCTGCAGGAACCACAAGTCTCTGCTATGTGGGGCTGACACCCCAGTCCAGAGACAAGAGAGGCAGATCCCAGTAGGGTGAAAGCCCAGTGATGCACCATCCTGACTGCTAATGTCAGAGATGATTTTACCTGGTTTTACTTTGTGTAAGAGAACCCCAGAGCCCATAATCCTTTGTGTGTGGCCTCTCTGGTTCAACATTTCATTTGTGAAATGTACCCACTTCCTTGGCTGAAGTTACAGTTATCTCCTTTATGGTTTGTACTACACGAATATGCCACGATTTATTTATCCATTTTATTGTTGTTGGGCATTTGGGTAGCTTCCAGTTTGGAGCTACAATGTGGCCTCTGTTTCTGAACCAGAACTTGGCAAAGGGTCAGTTACCCTAAGGAAATGCAGAACAAAAAGGAGTCATTCATTCATTCACCCAGCAAGCATTTGATAACTACCTAGGATATGCTAAGCATGTGGATAAGCACTGGGATTCAGCGGTTAGCAGTGACGTGTGCCAGCCCCTGGAGCTGTCTGTGAGGGAGATGGTGCTCAGACAGCAGTCAGAACAGCCAGGTCGGAGCTCTGACACAGGTGCAGGGAACCCAGCAAGACACAAGCCTCAAGCTAAACTCAGGCTAGAAACTAAAATGCTCTGCTGCATTTCTTCAGGTTTTTTAAAAAATGTATTTATGGGGCTGGCTCTGTGGACAGGAGGTTAAGCCTCCACCTGTGGTGCCAGCATCCCATATGGGCGGCGGTTTGAGTCCTGGCTGATGCACTTCTGATCCAGCTCCCTGCTAATGCCCTTGGGAAAGCAGCAGAAGATGGTCTAAATGTTTGGGCCCCTGCACCCATGTGGGAGCCCCAGCAGAAGCTCCTGGCTCCTGCTTCTGATTGGCCCAACTCCAGCCGCTGCAGCCATTTGGGGAGTGAACCAGTGGATGGAAGACCTTTCTCTCTGTCTCCCTCTCTCTCTGTTACTCTGCCTTGCAAATAAATAAATCTTTTTTAAAAATTTTTAAAAAATTATTAACTTATTTGAAATGCAGAGTAAGAGAGGGAGAGGGAGAGGGAGAGGGGGAGAGAGAGAGAGAGAGAGAGAGAGAGGGATCTTCCATCCACCAGTTCATTTTCCAGATGGCTGCAACAGCTAGGGCTGGGCCAGGCTGAAACCAAGAGCCTGGAACTGCATTATGTTCCCTTTAGGGATGGCAAGGTCCCAAGTAGTTGGGCGATCCTTTGCTGCTTTTTAGGGCACATTAGCAGGGAGCTGAATCAGAAGCGGAACAGCTGGGACTCGAACCAGCCTTCAATATGGGATACCAACGTTGCGAGTAGCGGCTTAACCTGATAGGCCACTACACTGCCCCGCTTCTAGCTTATTAAGTCCTTGTTGCTGTGTTCCTGACACGGAAGCGGAGGCCCGGGTGGGTAGGGTAGGGTGGGGCAGGAGGGCCTCTTTCTGTGCCCAGCAGTCTCTGTTTTCATGGGGACCAACAAACTTTTTTTGTAAAGCCATTCCTCCTAACGTCGAAATTCACTACCTTCCTGCCTTATTCCTTCCACACATCTTTTTTCTCTTTTTGCCTAGGATTTAATTTTTCTGTCTAGCAGCTCCCCAGCAAGCTCGCATTAGCATTGAACACTGTCTGCCCACTCATTCGAGCATGACTCCTGCACCATATGTGTCCCAGTTTATCCTCGTGGCTCCGGGCGCTCCCGTTTTCCTCAAGGTCCCATCCGCAGGGCCCTGGCACGCCTGCGACAATCTCCTGACTTCCCCTCCCACGGCAGCACCGCCGCCGCCACCCCCTTCCTGCTCACAGCACTCAGCCGTCTATAATTAAACAAGCAGGGTTATTTGTGACATCCTGGTTTACACATCAACAAGTTATTTTCTCTGATTTTGCTATGGATGGATTTGCTCTGCTTACATTAAACAAAAACAGCTCACCCAAAAATGCAGAATAAGCAAGGCAGAGGAAACGTGGCCCAGCAGCTGCCTCCTTCCACAGGAGGCAAGGCTGGGCTTTCCCTTTCCCAGACGTCTGGCCTCCCAGGAGCCTGGCCAGGAGACTCCGAAGCCGTTCTATGGGGCCGGCGCTCTGGCGCAGCGGATAAAGCCGCCGCCTGCAGTGCCAGCATCCCATATTGACCCAGGTCGGGTCCCGGCTGCTCCACTTCCAATCCAGTTCTCTGCTGTGGCCTGGGAAAGCCCAAATCCTTGGGCCCCTGCACCTGCGTGGAAGAACCAGAAGAAGCTCCTGGCTCCTGGCTTCGGATTGGCACAGGTCTGGCCATTGCTGTCATCTGGAAGACCTCTCTCTTTCTCTCTCTCTGCCTCTGCCTCTCTGTAACTCTGCCTTTCAAATAAATAAATTAAAAAAAAAAAAAAAGGATCTGAGTTCTACCAAACAGGCATGGAGGGTCAGGACTTGGGGTGGGAAGACGGGCCTGCAGAAACACAGAAGAGTCAGATGGGCTTATGTTGACTCCAAACTAAGCACTATGGGGGAGTAGTAGAAGTACCGATGTGGGCTTCCCTCGGGAAACATGTCCTCTGATGGACCCTTACCTGGGTTAGTGGCAAATTAGTCACTGTGTAGGCTGCATCGCGAGGTCTACATCAGCAGGTGGAATTGTGGGGGCTGCTCAGGTGCAGCTGCTCTTCCGTGATCACACACAGTCCTCCCTTCCCCCTGCCCTTGGGGGTGCCCCATTCCATCCACCCCGTGCCACAGGCAGAGGGGCTTCTGGAAAAGCCCAGGGCTTCATGTCACTTCTCTGTTAGTTGGAGACCTCCTGTCCCTTGAGAAAATTAGTACCAAACATGTGGAAGCGGTAACTGTTAAGAATGGGGATAAACAAGGGAGATTCTGGGGGTGCCGGCAAGGTTCTGCCTCCTGATCCAAGTGCTGGTGGCATGGCTTTGCTCCACTTGGAGAAATGCATCGAGCTATTCACTCATGATCCCTGTGTGTTTCTATGTGGATATTAGACTTCCATGAGAATGAAAGGAGAGCAGACCTGTTGGGCTGGCAACATGAGAACGCAGTAACGCTGAGTGCGGATACCCTGTTGGTGTGTGGCAGGTGTTTTTTTTTTTTTTTTTAAATAAACATCTTTCCTGTTTCAACCACAAGATCTTTTGTTTTCTAAGATTTATTTATTTATTTGAAAGGCACATTTACAGAGAGGCAGAGGCACAGAGAGAGAGAGAGAGGGGTCTTCCATCTGCTGGTTTACTTCCCAATTGACCACAACAGGCAGAGCTGTGCCGATCTGAAGCCAGGAGCCAGGAGCTTCTTCCAGGTTTTCCACATGGGTGCAGGGGCCCCAGTCTTGGGCCATCTTCTACTGCTTTTCTTTTTTTTTTTTTTTTTTAAAAAAGCTTCTATTTAATGAATACAGATTTCATAGGTACAGCTTTAGGAATATAGCATTCTTTCCCCCTACCCTCCCACCCCCACTCCTGTCCCACCTCCTACTCCCTCTCCCATCCCATTCTTTATTAAGATTCATTTTTAATTATCTTTATATACAGAAGACCAACTCTATACTAAGTAAAATTTTCCATAATTTGCACCCACACAGATACATGAAGTGTAAAGTACTGTTTGAAAACAAATTTTACAGTTAATTCTCATAATACAACTCATTAAGGACAGAGGTCCTACATGGGGAGTAAGTGCACAGTGACTCCTGTTGTTGATTTAACAGTTGACGCTTTTATTTATGACGTCAGTGATCACCTGAGGCTCTTGACATGAGCTTTTTAAGTCCACAAACTCTGTCAGTATTTAGACAGGGCCACAAGCAAAGTGGAAGTTCTCTCCTCCCTTCAGAGAAAAGTACATCCTTCTTTGATGGTTGGGCCATCTTCTACTGCTTCCCTAGGCCACAGCAGAGAGCTGGATCGGAAGTGGAGCAGCCAGGACTCGAACCAGGACCTATATGGGATGCCGGCACTGCAGGCCAGGGCTTCAACCCGCTAGGCCTCAGTGCAGGCCCCCAGTGTGATAGTTTTTTAAAGGCGGTTATGAATTATGTGGAGTGTGGTCATTTATTTCATTGGTCTGGTGGTTTCCAACTCTGCCTGTACATTAGAACATCCGGGGATGTGTTCTACAAATACCTCTGTCTGGCCCTGCTCCTGCTCAGCTAAATCAGACTCTCTGGGGCTGGGCTCAGCGTCAATATTTTCACGAAGCCCTCAGTGATTCGAACACACAGCCCAGTTTGAGCAGCAGTGGTCTGGAGATGGAGTTACTTCAGTCCTCTATGTTGTGCATTCAGATTTGCTCAGCAGTTTTAGCTATCTGGGGGGACATGGGGTCCTACTTAGTTCAATTGCCTTAATTTACAATAATAAAAATACATATGTAGTTAAAATATATTTTATTATCATCAAAATTCCTGCAGGGAAAAAAGACCTTTTTACTGTATGAATCTTTGTGGGACCTACTTACACCTCCTTTTTCGTAAATATACATTTCCCTGAAACCACTCCTTTAATAAGGTGATTTTGTAATTTTTAGGAATGTGATCACTGTGTAGTCAGTAGCATGTCCTCAGGATGCCTTCTTGGGAGGATAATTATTGGTTCAAATGGATATTTTATCTCCCAGCTCCTGGGATTGCTAAATTGTCCACTGGGACCCCCACTGATAACCTAAGAGTAAGCCTGCTGCTCTCCTTCTCTACTTTTTTAAAATGAAAAATATGTTCATAAAAAATCCCAATTGTATGTAAAATATTAAGGAGAAAATTTAAGCTACCTGAAATTCTACTTCCCAGATAACTCAAATTCCTACAATCTCGGTGCCGATGGTGAGTTGGACTTCAGCTCTCAGCCACCTCTTTCTGGGTCTCGGTGGTCAAGAGAATGTCCCATTTGCTCTCTCGTTCTCCAGATGCCCACAAGGACTGGGGGAGTGGAAGGCCAGGGCTGGGAATTCAATCCAGGTCTCCCAGTGGGAGGCAGGAGCCTGCTCACCTAAGCTATCGCCTGGTGCCTCCCCATGAGTGCATTAGCAGGAAGCAGGAGTCAGGAGCCAGGTCGAGGAGTTGAATACAGGTGCTCCAATGTGGGACATGGGCATCTCAACCAGTGTCAACGGCTAGGTCAATCACCCATCCCAAATTTGAAGTTTTAATGCTATCAAAAAGATAGATCTGTGTGCATGCTTCTACACACAGCGCAGGAGAATACAGTGACTGCATTAATAAGCAAGAAGATTCATCATTTGCCTTTAGATGTATCTCATTACCCAACCATGTTGGTCATGGTTCATTATAAATTCATGGTTATTTAAAAATAATAAACTGATTAAGTTATGACTGGCACTATCATATTGTAATGTATTTTTTCTTAAAACAATTAATGTGTTGAATGCACATATTTTAAAAAACCCCACAAATTTTGTAGCTGTTTCTTGGCCTTGGGGGAATTTATGTTCTTCATTCTTAAAAAAATATTTGGGGAGGACAAGCATTTGGCGTAGTGGTTAAAACACTGCTCAGGGGCAGGTGCTGTGCTGTAGCGGCTAAAGCTGCTGCCTGCAGTGCCAGCATCCCATATGGGCACCAGTTCAAGACCCAGCTGCTCCACTTCTGATCCAGCTCTCTGCTATGGACTGGGAAAGCAGTAAAAGATGGCCCAAATCCTTGGGCCCCTGCACCCACGTGGGAGACCCAGAAGAATTTCCTTGCTCCTGGCTTCGGATCTGCCCAGATCCGGCATTTGGGGAGTTAACCAGTGAAAGGAAAGATCTCTTTCTCTCTCTCTCTCTTTCTCTCTCTCTCTCTCTCTCTCCCCCTCTATCTCTGCCTCTCTATACCTTTGCCTTTGAACTAAATCAATAAATCTTAAAAAAAAAAAAAAGAATTTAAAAATGCTGCTCAGGACACCAACATTCCATTTTAGAGAGCCTGGGTGCAAATCCAGCTCCATTCTTGATTCCAGCTTCCTGCTATGTGCACCCTGGGAGGCAGCTGGCAATGCTCAAGAACTTAGGTCCCAACCCATGTGGGAGATCCAGATGGAATTCACCACTCCTGGCTTCAGCCCGAGACCTGGGAAGTGTTTGAGGAGTGAACCAGTGGATGGGAGCTCTCTCTCTCCCTCTCTCTCTCTGCCTGTCTCTCAAATCAATTAATGAATTTATAAAAATTTTAATAAAGTGAGAGATGAGAAGTCTATGTAACTCCCTACCTATTTATTTATTTATTTATTTATTTATTTATTTATTTTGACAGGCAGAGTGGATAGTGAGAGAGAGAGAGAGACAGAGAGAAAAGTCTTCCTTTTTGCTGTTGGTTCACCCTCCAATGGCCGCCGCGGCTGGCGCCCTGCGGACAGCGCACCGTGCTGATTCAAAGTCAGGAGCCAGGTGCTTCTCCTGGTCTCCCATGGGGTGCAGGGCCCAAGCACCTGGGCCATCCTCCACTGCACTCCCAGGCCACAGCAGAGAGCTGGCCTGGAAGAGGGGCAACCAGGACAGAATCCGGCGCCCCGACCGGGACTAGAACCCGGTGTGCCGGCGCCGCAAGGCGGAGGATTAGCCTAGTGAGCCGCGGCGCCGGCCCCCTACCTATTTTACAGAGGACAGATCCATCCACTCTGTAGCTTACTGTGCTAGGTTTCAGCAAAATCAGGTTCTCCAATAGGCTGAGCTCCATGGGACAGGAGAGGAAGAGCTTTACTTTCTCCCTGCTGCCTCCCAACACAGCCTGTGGCCTCTCTTTTTCTTACTGTTTGCCTGCAGACCATAGCCTGCTGTTGCTTTCAGCCATGAGACTGCTTTATTTGGAAGATCGTAAAAAGGCCAGTCCAGCATAGACCAAAGCTTCACTCTCAATCCAGTTCATGAATCTCTCCTCCCGGCTCTGGCCCACCAGTGGTTCAAGCATGAAGCGGGGATGAGAAATTGGCCGGCTCTCTCTTCCCCCTGGCTGCCTTCTCCTGCTTCTCTCCCTGTTGCTGGTTCCTCTGGAGCCTGAAAGGGAATCTGGGATGAGAGGAGAGTGGCAGAGTCTCCTAGGTTGGCGCTCTGCTCATCTGCCCAAGGGGCTCACTTGTGATGTGCTGGACGCGTTCCCAGCTGCACAGTGCATAGTGCATAGCGCTCCTGGCTGAGGCACCTTCCCTCTGGCCTCCAGCACCCTCTGTGGTTTTCCTGTTCACCTCCTCTGCTGCACCCACAGGGGCTTCAGGGTGATGGTTGCCTGGTCTGGCAGCAGCCCTGGGGGGAGGTCTTCTGAAGACACCTCATCCAGGGAGCCTTTGGGGTCCTGTGTGCACAGCCGCCCTCTCCTCTGTTTCTGTGCCCTCGGCTGCCTCCATCTAGCTTCCTGCCATCATCATCCACCAGCAACAGGGAGACCCAGACTCCTGGGGACTCATCAGACTCCCTGGAGATCTGTCTTCCTGTGCTTTGGAGATGGGCCTTCCAGTCCCTGCAACTCTGCAGCCTCTGGCCAAGCAGTGAGGCTCAGCTTCCTTCTCACAGCCTCTCTTTGTTCCCAGGAGCAGTCCCCCAGGGCCCCCCATTGGCTGGGGATGGAGGTGGGGGTCCCTTCAGCTTCCCAAGTGCTCTTCTCCAACACATAGCCCATGGGTACTTGGTATTGGTGCCATAACAGACTACACAAATGCAGGATCTTAATTCAAAGCAATGCAAGTCTGTCACCTCCCATTGCTGGAGGCCAGAGGACCAATAGGAGCCTCACTAGACCAAAGTCAAGGTGTCAGCTGGGCTGTGCTCCCCCTGGAGGCTCCAGTGAGAACTCATACCTTCCCTTTTCCAGATCCTGGAAGCTGCCCGCACACCTTGGCTGCAGACTCAGCATCCGGGTCTGTCTCTGAAGCCAGCAAGGTTGTATCTCTTGGACTGCCCAACCCCTCCTCCCTGGTCACAGCCCCATCTCTGACAACAGCTGGGAACGTTTCTCCAGCATTAAGGACTCTTGTGATTAAAACTGGACCCCCCTGGGTAATCCAGGCTATCTCGGTGTAAGATCCTGAACCTTCACCTCTCGCGGTCCCTTCTGCCTTGTAAAGCTGCGTATTCACAGGTGCCAGGGATGCACTCAGACAACTCTGGAAGGAGACACATGCTCCTGCCTGCCACGTCGCATTGCTTCTACGAACCCCGCTCCCCCCCACAAATTTCTGTTCTTGTTTGACACAGGGGCATGGGGACGACAGGTGAGAATGGGCGGGGCTCTTTCCCAGCGATCTTCAGGGCTGGTCTGAAGCTCTCCTCTCTCCTGAGATTATCAGGTACTTGTTGCCTGGGCTTTCAGCCTTCAGCCTCGTTACATCAAAATTGCAAGAGGCCATCGCTTTGACAAAGCTCCTGCGCTAGGTCCTCAGGTATCAGGCTAAAAACATCAACATGGAGTCACGCCTGCTCAAGTTGTATGTTGTCAAAGCAGAACTAAGACATCAGGGGAGTGATGTCTTAGTGAGTGAGTCATGGCTAAATCTCACTTAGGGAGTGAGTCATGGCTAAATCTCCCCAGTGGGCCAGTTTTGGTTGGGATGAGATTGGCGTTCACTCTGCTTCAGTCTTATTGTTTGTCCTGCCTCCCTGTCCCTGCCTGGCCAGGAAAGTGACTTTGGAGTGACCAATCCCCTTTTCGTGCTTTGTTTCTGCCTCCTTCAGCCTTTCTCTGCCTCTAAAGCCAATCTCTTCTATCAGCCCAGCAGAATACTTATTCTATTTTATGCAATGAAGTGTTGCGTGATTCTAGGATTCCCCAGAGCCAATTAAGATCTTTAAGCTAAACTGGCTGCTATTTTGTCTTTTGACAGGCTGTTAACCCAGAATCCTAAGCACCCAGAAAAGCCACATTCTGTGCACCAGTTGCATGTGTTCCTCTTCTGGTCCAGGCTGAGAGAGAGGCTGGCAGGCAGCTCTGCCCTGCACCTTGGTGGTAGGTGCAGCGCCTGCAGCCATCGAGCCTCCTGGAAAAGTCTGCTGCCTGTAGGACAGGAGTGGGGGGAAAATGTTATCTAATTTATTACCTAAAGGAATTAGGGATGTATGACACTTGTCAGAACTCTGCAGGATAAAGTGACTTAATATATTTTTTTAGAAGTATAGGAGGACTTTAGATAAACAACAAGCCACATTAACTTGCCAAGAAGGGAAAGGGACTTGTGACCCCTGGATTGATGATGCTACCTTTGTTAGTTCAACTAGCACGCCAAGCGGGGGAGAGCCACTCTTGGCTGGAAAAGTTTGCTGTGAGTCCGGGCCCTTTTGCTAGGGACGTGCTGTCAGGCTTCCGGTGCTGTCTTAGAGCCACGGCCTTAAATCTCATTTCTGCTCCTCCACAGCAGCCAAGTGTACCACCGGTCAGTGTTTTCGGTGCTGCCCTTTGAGCAGTGGGAAGGTGGGGGACACTTTCCACACCGTGATCTGCGAGGGAATCAGGCATCAGAGCAAAGGGACAAACTCACCTTGTCGCCTCGTCGCCTCCTGTTGACAGCATTGCACACACCCGGGTTAAGGAGTCCTTCAAGCAACTCTGCTGCCTCTAATTTATCTTTGGCCCCCAGGCCACCTGAAATTCCTCCTGTGGTTCCTAAACAAAGCCCTACAGGGGGTGGGGGGAAGAAATCCCAGGCTGGGCTGCTGGGGTTGGAGTCAGCCTTTCACGCTCTGGCTTTCTTGTTCTCAATGCGAGTCCTGGAAATGTGGTCACGCCCAGGTTCAAAACACAGTGAAAATCTCCAAATAACTCCGGTGGATGTGTATGCTTTTTCCATCAATGCCATTGTTTCTTCTTTATTTGGTGTAGTAGGCTGAATAATGGCTCTTAAAGATATCAAGTCCTAATCCTTGGAATCTGAATGTGTTATCTTAACTGTTTTTTTTTTTAAAGGACTTTGCAGATGGGATTAAGTTAAGGATCTTGAGATGGGGAGATTATCACTCCAGATTTTCAGGGCAAGCCGTAAACACAGCCATAGGTATTCTTAAAAGAGAGGTGAAAGGAGATTTGAAGGCAGACACCAGAGCATTGGGACTCAGAAAATAATACCCCAAAATATGACACCTTGGCCTGCTGAATAATTTGAACCAAAGGACATTGGGAGGCCTCGAAGGCAGCCTCTGAGTGAAGGTCCTCCTGCCCTGCTGCCCTCCTGCCCTCCTGTCTCTCATTGTGCACCTGCAAGGCCGGTCACAGAAACTAGAAGCTTCGCTCCCACAGGCAATCGTAAACACTAGAATTATTACTCTACCTGGCCCCGCCCCCATCCTTCTGTCTAGGACCTGGCCTTGGAGACATTCTCTAACCCACCCCCTCCCCATGGTCTGACAGCAGGGTCAGAAGATGCTCATCACAGAGGTCACATCCTGTCCTTGGGAGGAAGAAATTCTACAACAGAGGCCACGAAGATTCACAAGAGACAGCTTTCCTAGACTTCACCAGTTTGTTGTGATTGGACCTCTCCCTTTTTGTCTAAGCACAATCGCCAGGGCTGGGCCTGACCAAAGCCAGGAGCCGGGAGCTTCTTCTAGGTCTCCCATGTGGGTGCAGGGGCCCAAGCACTTGGGCCATCTTCCGCTGCTTTCCCAGGTACATTAGCAAGGAGCAGGATCATAAGTGGAGTAGCTGGGACTCGAACCAGTGCCCATATGGGATGCCGGCATTGCAGGCAGCAGCTTTATCTGCTCCGCTGCCCAAGCACCTTTCCACATGGCTGTCCCTTCTTCACTGAACCTAAGCACCGACATTTTGTCTTCTTCATTCTGAAGGCTATTGTGTGACATAAAACCCTGATTAAATAATTGTGTTGTTCTTTTCTATTGTTAAGCTGTCTCTTGGTATAGGAATGTTGGCCATGGCCCTTATGATGGGACATCTTTTTATCCCTAAGGCAGTGATGTGGCTATAAGCCAAGGTATGTCAGGGGTCCCCACACCCAGCAGAAGCGACGGATGGCTTCTTCCCAGAGCCTCCAGAGAAAGTTCTTGGTTGCCGGTACCTTTCCTTTGTCCAGAGATGCCAGTTTTGGCTATCTGACTTGCAGAATTGTCAGAAGATAAATCTCTACGTTTCAAGCCACTAAACGCAAGGCCATTTGCTGCCGCAGCCTTAGGGACTAAGTACATATATTTGAGATATCGCTGAGAACTCACAGGGTACATCATTCATTCATGCAACAAATATTTACTACAGGAAAGCACATTAGACTCAGGGAAGTGGGCAGGAGAGCGGGGTGGGGTAGGTATTCACAAACCCCACCACCCCCCATTGTATGCAGAATGTTCCAAATGGTGCCTTTTTCTGCAGAGAAATTTTATAGTCTGCTTCAAACCCTTCTAAAAGGGTTCACACCCTGCAAACATTGAGGAGCCCTGCTGTAAGCACTGATGGCCAGAGCAATGCCCTGGGTAAATCCGCAAAGATGATGCTGACCAGGGAAGACAGACAACGCGTGAAACAAAGGTGCTTTCTTTACCTCCCTTGGAAGAATAGACAGAAATAGGAGTTTAAATATTGAATATTATTGTTTAAATTTTGGAGATAGGGGGCCGGTACTGTGGCGCAGTGGGTTAACGCCCTGGCCTGAAGCGCTGGCATCCCATATGGGCGGCAGTTCAAGACATGGCTGCTCCGCTTCCTGTCCAGCTCTCTGCTATGGCCCAGGAAAGCAGCAGAAGATGGCCCAAGTGCTTGGGCCCCTGCACCTACGTGGGAGACATGGAAGAAGCTCCCGGCTCCTGGCTTCAGATTGGTGCAGCTCCGGCCGTTGCGGCCATTTGGGGAGTGAACCAGTGGATGGAAGACCTCTCTCTCTCTCGCTCTCTCTCTCTTTCTGCCTCTCCTCTATCTGTGTAACTCTGACTTTCAATAAATAAATAAATCTTTAGAAAAAATTTTGGAGATATTTCTTTACGCAGATACTTAGCGAGTTCTTACAGTGTGCTGGCTGCTACTCTAAGCCACTGATGTTACAGCGGGAAGAAAGACCAAAAATCCTGCTCTGGTGGAGCCAACAGTCTAGTTAAGGGAACACATGAAAAACAAGCCAATCCACGAGAACTCGGATGGCCTGAGTGGGAGGCGAGGGGACGGAGGCTCGTGATGGGGCTTGGGGACACGCTTTCCTTACAGAATCCTCAGGGAAGGTTCTCAGCAAGGAGACGGGTTGCAGAGGCTTGAGGGAGGTAGCACCCACAGGGGAGAGAGCCCCGGGCAAAGGGCAAAGCTTGTGCAGAGGCCTGCGGACGGGTGGCGCGGCTGCTGCTTGGGACACCCTCTTCCCGTTTGCGAGTACCTGGCCCAGGTCTCAGCTCCTCCACTTCTAGTCCAGCTTCCTGTTAATGCCCGGCCTGGGAAACAGCACACGACAGCTCAGGTATTTGGATCCCTGCCACCCACGTGAGATATTTGGATTGATTTTGGCCTGATCCAGACCCAGCTGCTGTTGCAGGCATTTGGGAGTGAACCAGTAAATGAAGAGCTTTCTCTCTCTTTCTTACTTTCTCATTGTGTGTGTGTGTGTGTGTTTCTCTCTGTTGCTCTTCTGTTCAAATAAAATGAACATAAACTAAAAATAATTTTTTTAAATCACACATTTTAAAAAAGGCCTGGAAAGAAGCAAGCGTGGATGCTTGGGAAACAACAGTAGGCAAACTGATGCAAACTGGTTGTGACCTTTCTCTCTGTCTCTCCCTCCCACCCTCTAACTCTAACTCTCAAATAAATAAAATCTGCAAAAAACAAAACAAAAAAACCTAGTTTTTGGTTTACTTTAGTTGGTAAACAGACCAACAATAAACAGGGAAACCATTCCAATTAAAACAATTTTTTTTCTGGTGCTATCAGATGGTGAATTGAAAAAAAAGTTGAGTTGTTGAGAATTTTTCTTGGGGAAGGAAGAAATACACACACACACACACACACACACACAATTTCTTATGTTGACAAGCAAAGCAAACTAAAGCCAAGTAGAAAACAAAATGGGACTTTGGATTCTAGGCAGAGGTAAAGGAATAAGGAATTGCTCTGATGAAAGGTGGGACCTATCCCATGCTGGTTGCATGGTTTGTGTTTGGTGTTTTTTTTTTTTTTTTCCTGGTATTTTGTAGTTAAGCTTCTGGACCACGTCCCCAACTTTCCTGTTAAACCCTGATGCACTGATAATCAGCCGTGTTCCTACCTGGGAGTCTACGATAGATGCCAGGCGCTTGACCGGGAAAGTGAGTGGGGAAGATGATCAGAAAGGAGCCCAGGAAGGTGTGAGAGACACAGAGCCTGGGAGGGCCTGGACCCACAGACGTGAGAGCCTCGGTCCCCATAAGGCTCTGGGACGCTCGTGCCCAGCAGTTCGAAGGTAACAGGACTCTGGCTCGATTCCGCAAGCAGAGACAACCCAGAAACAGTAAGGGCGGTCATGCAGGGCCGAGCTTGTGTCCCAGGCGCTACTTTTCCACTGCAATCTTGGCAGCTACTCCTCCCACCTTAGCGTTTGCAGCAGGACGAAGCGCAAGCCCTCAAAATCTGCGTCCCCACGGAACATCAGAACGTGGCTCTGTTTGGACCCCAGGGACTTGGCAGATTCAATTAGTTAAGACGAGGCCAAAGCAGATAACGGTGAATCCAATGCCTGGTGTCTTTCTAGGTAAGAGGAGAAGAGGATTCAGAGACACAAGGCAGAGGCCACAGGATGACGGGGACAGAGATGGGAGCGCCCCAGCCACCAGCCGAGGAATACGAGGACGGACAGCCGCCACCAGAAGCCGCAGAGTGCAAGGAACGCATCTCCCTCGGATCTGCAGAGCGCGCTCAGCTCTGGCGACCCCTTGGTTGCAGCCGTCTTGCCTCTAGAACTGTGGGGCACACAGCTTAAGTTGCTAAGTGTGTGGCCATTGCTCCAGCAGCCCTGGGGAGCGAATGCAGTGCCTTCATCTCTGCCTGGAGATGATGCGCCGACCCCGGGTGCCTGCCCTCACCGCCTTCTCATCTCCAGATGTGGGCACGTGGGGCAGGACCCCACACACCATGCGCACTCTCTGGATGTTAGCCAAAATGCCCACAGCCACAGTGTGGTGGGATTGTCTGGCCTGAGCTCCTGCTACGTGGGTCAGCAGGCTCAGCTGCTGGGAGGATGGTAAGCAAAGCACATAAACACGTGAGATCAAGTAGTGAGGGGGCCTAGGGAGAAAAATAAGGCAAGGTAAGGATATGGAGAGGGACGGAGGGGCGGACCACGGATCCTTTCTAAATAGGGCGATGGATACAGAGGTCTCTAGGAGGAGGTAACAGCTGAACAAGGACCTGAACATCAAGTAGGCGGCTCCAAGAACGTTAGCCGGTATTACGACACCATGGCTATGACACAGGCAGGTGTGATACGGCAAAGGCAGTGCCAATCCAGCCTCTGTGAATGAACTGGCTGCAAAATGGGGTGTCTCCTGGAAAAGGGGGTGGTGATGATTCTAATATGGTTCATCCCCATGAGAACTGACCTTTGGCTTGGAAGTGATGGACCTTTTAAGAAGTAATTAGGGGGGCCGACGCTGTGGTGCAGCGGTGCCTGCAGTGCCAGCATCCCATATGGGCACCGCTTCGAGACCCGGCTGCTCCACTTCCAATCCAGCTCTCTGATATGGCCTGGGAAAGCAGTAGAAGATGAACCAAGTCCTTGGGCCCTTGCACCCACGTGGGAGACTTGGAAGAAGCTCCTGGCTCCTGGCTTCGATCGGCACAGCTCTGGCCTTTGCGGCCAATTGGTAAGTGAACCAGCGGATGAAAGACCTCTCTCTCTCTCTCTCTCTCTCTCTCTCTCTGCCTCTCCTCTCTCTGTGTAACTATGACTTTCAAATAAATAAATAAATATTTTTTTTTTAAAAAAGAAGTAATTAGGGGGGCCGACACTGTGGCACAGCAGATTAAATCCCTGGCCTGCGGTGTCAGCATCCCATATGGGCACCAATTCGAGTCCCAGCTGCTCCACTTCCAATCCAGCTCTCTGTTATGGCCTGGGCCCTTGCACCCACGTGGGAGACCTGGAGGAGTCTCCTGGCTTCGGATCAGCTCAGCTCTGGCCATTGTGGTCATTTGGGGAATGAACCAGCAGACAGAAGACCCTTCTCTCTCTGGCTCTGCCTCTCTCTGTAACTCTGTCTTTCAAATAAATAAAATAAATCTTTGGGGAAAAAAAAAAAAGAAGTAATTAGGCCACAGGGGTTCCATCCCCATGAAGAGAGAAGTAGGTTCATCATCACGAGAACAGGTTGTTGAAAGCCAATTTGACTTCCGCAGCTTTCTCTTCCTTCCTCATCACCACGAGCTCGCTCTCTCCCACCTACTGCCTCTCCCTCTTTGCCATGTTGTGCTACGGGCACCGGGCCCTCACCGAGCGGATGCCAGCTCCTTGCTCTTGGCCCTCCAGAAGGGTGAGCTAGAGAAATCTCTTTCCCTTATAAAGTACCCAGCCTCAGGTGTTTTGTTTTAGCAACGGAAAACAAACCAAGACAGATGGTGACCGAGGGAAGCTGAGCAGCCAGCTCTGTTTTCCAGGCCTTGGGGCTGGGTAAGTGGTGACATCCCAGCCTCATCATCTGCAGTAGGTTGTCCTAGGACCATTGCCTTACGAAGCCGCTGAGAGGGGTAGATGGGTCAGCCTGCCCGGATAACCCCACCCCTCAGCCCTGGGCACACAGCAGGCGCCCGAGACATACTCTTTCAGTCTGATGGGGCAGCGGCCTTGGTAGGGAAGCCGGAGGAATCTGCCCCGCTTGTCTGCTGGGTCTGTTTTCTGATCTTAGACCAACAAAGGCCTCTGCAGAGCTCGGACGGGCTCTGCACTTTGTTTTGGGAAACGACCTCTGGAAGGAATCTGGAGATGGAAAACTGTGGCTGCCAGTTCTCCCTGGCACCTGCTGGCTACTCGGCGGTGCCCCGGCTGTCCCTGGAGACGATGGCCAGATGGCTGATTCCGGGAAAGGCACCAAACTCCCCTGAGCCCGAGTTACTCATCTGCAAAGAGAAAGAATGATACCCACCTCTTTTGGATTTGGGGAGGGGCTTGGAAGAATGAAATCATTACTTAACAAGTATGTATGAAGCAGCCCTAATAAGCCAGGTATTTTTTTAAAGATTTATTTATTTATTTGAAAGTCAGAGTTACAAAGAGAGAGGAGAGGCACAGAGAGAGAGAGAGAGAGAGAGAGAGAGAGAGAAGTCCTCCGTCTGCTGATTCACTCCCCAGATGGCTGCAACAGCCCGAGCTGGGCCAGTCTGAAGCCAGGAGCCAGAAGCTTCCTCTGGGTCTCCCACATGGGTATAGAAGCCCAAGAACTTCTACTGCTTTCCCAGGCCATAGCAGAGAGCTGGATCAGAAGAGGAGCAGCCAGGACTTGAACCAGCGCCCATATGGGATGCCGGCACTGCAGGCAGCAGCTTTATCCGCTACGCCACAGCACCAGCCCTAAGCCAGGTATTAATTATACTACCTGCATATGCAGGTTAAACAAAATATACATGTTCTTGCCTTCAAGTGTGATATGGTCTAGTAAGGAGAACAGATTACAAAAGTTATAAACCAGGGTTAGTGAGCAAAGGAAAACAATGTTGAACAAAGCAACATGGGTTTCCTTTGGGTTGAGGGCAAGAGATGTCTCTCTGAGAACTGAACAGTGAAAAGGAGGCAGCTTTTGCTGTTTTTAATGGGAAGCCATCGAATGTGCAGATTAATGGAGAGAAAAATGACTTCTTTATAGTGCTGGGGTTTCTTCTCCAAGACTAGGGCAAGGTTTTCTATCAACTTGGCTTTTTTTTTTCATGCTCTGTTTTCTGATTCTTATTTGTAGGCTGTGTTTTTAATTTTTGCCTTATTAATGCACTATTTCATTTATGTTAAAGAAAGTAAATAAGATGAATAATCAAATACCCCTGCTACCCTCGGACACCCCTTGCAGGTCCTTCCTACATCTCAAAAATCCTGCCTCCTGCTTCTTTCCCATGGGGAAGTCAAACCTGAAGGTCGTATTTATGATTCCCTGGTCCACTTACACATATCTCTATGTAAGCCTGCATAATATGTTGTTTACTTTTTGGTTTTGACTATTATTTTTTAAAGAGAAGTTTTAGGTTCACAGCAGAATGGGGAGGAAGGTAGCAGGTGTCTGAGGAATCTGGTGCCCCCACTTTTACTGCCTATCCCACTGCCAACATGCCGCCTCAGAGTGGACATTCGCTGCACCTGAGGACCTACACTGACACATCATCATCCACCCAAGGCCCCCGGTTTACATTAGAATTTGCTCTTGGTGTTGTGCTTCTTGGCCAAGGCTTTGGACATTGTGTAAGGTCGCGTTATGGTATCGTGTGAAACGACTTTACTGCCTGAAAATCCTCTCAGCTCTGCCTACTCATCTGTCTGCTCACCCCAGGCAACACCTGCTTTGTTGTTGTGCTGCTGTGTTTGGTTTCCTCATCTGTACCATTTTGTCTTCTCCTGAGTAGCGTGCAGTCGGAATCATGAAGTATGTGGTCTTTTCATGAAGTAATATGCACAGACGTTTCCTCCATGTCTTTTCCTGGCTTGATGGCTTGCTTCTTTTTAGCACGGACTAATGTCCCATTGGATGCGCCAGTTTCTCCACTCATGTGCTGGAAGATGTCTTGGTTGCTTGCAAGATTTGACAATTCAGAACAAAGCTCCCATAGACCAGCATGTACAGCTTCTTATGTGGACGTAAGTTTCCAGCTCCTGTGGATAAATACCAAGGAACGTGATTGTTGGGTTATATGGCAAGATTATGCATAATTAATCACCAGATTGCCTTCCAAAGTATACCATTCACACCAGCAATGACTAAGGATTTCTAACACTGGACATCCTCAGAGGCATTTAGTATTGTCACTGTTCTGGATTTTAGTCACAATAGTTGGTAAGTAGTAATATTTCATAGTGTTTTAATTTGCATTTCCCTAATAGCACATCATGTAGAACATCTTTTTAGGTGCTTATTTGCCATCTATCTATCTTCTTTGGTGAGATGTCTGTTGAGCTCAGCCTTTGGTTCATTTTTTCAATTGGGTTTTTTGTTTTCTTATTGCCTATTTTGGCTAATATGCCTTTATTAGATGTGTCTTTTGCAAGCATTTTCTCTCAGTTCTGTGACTTTGTCTTTTTATTCTCTTGATCAGATCTTTCACAAGCAGAAATTTAAACATTTTTATTACTATGTTTAAAATGCTTTCAGTTTATTATTATTATTTATTTATTTGAAAGGCAGAGAAAGGGGCAGGGAGAGAGAGAGAGATCTCCCATATACTGGTTCACTGGAGCATCCGAGGCTGGGCCAGGACAAAGCCAGGAGCCCAAAACTACTCAGAAACCCCGACTGCTTAAGCCATCACCTGCTGCCTCCCAGGATTCATATTTGCAGGTAGATAGAATGGAAAGCAGAAGTGGGATTCAAACCCAGCACTCCAATATGGGCTGCAGGTACCCCAAGCGGCAGCTCAACCCCTGTACCAAACAGTCGGCCCAGAAATGTTTAATTTTAGTAAAATCTAACTTATCAATATTCATATGGATCATGCACTTGGGGTCATATCTAAAAAAATCATCGCCAAACCCAAAGCATCTAGATTTTCTCCTGTGTTGTCTTCTAGGAATTTACGGTTTTGTGTTTCAATGTCAGATCTGTGATCCATTTGAGTTAACTTTTGTGAGGAGTACAATGAGGTCTGGGTTTAGATTTATTTTTACATGTGGCTGTCCAGTTATTCCAGCCCCATTTATCGAAATGATGTCTTTTCTCCATTGTATTGGATTTGCCCCCTTTGTCAAAGATCAGTTGAGCGTGTTTATGTGGGTCTGTTTTTGGCTCTTGATTCTGTTTGATTGATTCTGTTTGATTGATATATTTGTCTGAATTTTCATAGCAAGTCTGAGAGTTGAATAATATCAATCCTCCAACTTTATTATTTTATTTCAATTGTTGTGTTGACTATTTTGGATCCTTTGCCTCCATATAAACTTTAAAAGCAGCTTGTCAACCTCTGCAAAATAGCTTGCTAGGAATTTGATTGGGATTGCATTAAATACATAGTTCAAGTTGGGAAGAACTGACATCTTGGTTTTTGTTTGTTTGTTTGTTTTTGTTTTTTGTTTTTGTTTTTGTTTTTGTTTTTGTTTTTGTTTTTGTTTTGACAGGCAGAGTGGACAGTGAGAAAGAGAGACAGAGAGAAAGGTCTTCCTTTTGCCGTTGGTTCACCCTCCAATGGCCACCAGTGCACCGCGCTGATCCAAAGCCAGGAGCCAGGTGCTTCTCCTGGTCTCCCGTGGGGTGCAGGGCCCAAGCACTTGGGCCATCCTCCACTGCACTCCCGGGCCATAGCAGAGAGCTGGCCTGGAAAGGGGGCAACCGGGACAGAATCTGGCACCCTGACCGGGACTAGAACCCGGTGTGCCGGCGCTGCTAGGTGGAAGAACTGACATCTTGACAATGTTTTATCTTCCTATTCATGAACATGGGTCACTTTTTTATTCACTCTGACAATCTCTTTTCATTTTTTATTTTTATTTTTTAAAGGTTTATTTATTTATTTGAAAGTCAGAGTTATACAGAGAGAGAAGTAGAAGGAGAGGGAGAGGGAGAGGGAGAGGGAGAGAGAGAGAGAGAGGTCTTCCATTCACTGGTTCACTCCCCAATTGGCCACAACAGTAGGAGCCACGCCAATCCGAAGCCAGGAGCCAGGAGCTTCCTCTGGGTCTTCCCGTGTGGGTGTAGGGGCCCAAGGAGTTGGACCATCTTCTATGCCTTCCCAGGCCATAGCAGAGAGCTGGATCAGAAGTAGGGCAGCTGGGACTCAAACCGGCACCCATATGGGATGCCAGCACTTCAGCTGGCAGCTTTAACTGCTATGCCATAGCACCAGCCCCAATCTCTGTCTTTTTAAAAAAGACTTTCTTATTCAAAAGGCAGCATTTTATATATTTATTTTATATATATATATATATAGAGAGAGAGAGAGAGTGAGAGAGAGATCTTCTACCTACCAGTTCACTCCTCCAATGCCCACAACAGCCAAAGCCAGGAGATGGAAATTCCATTTGGGTCTCCTACATGAATGACAGGAAGTCAAGCAGTTGGACTGTCATCTACTGCCTCCCAAGAGCAGTGGCAGGAAGCTAGATTGGAAGCATAAGAGTAGCTGGGACTTAAACCAGGCACTCTGATATGGGGTGAGACTCTCCCAAGCAGTGGCTTAACCTGCTGTGCCACAAGGCCCACCCGTAGCTCTGTCTTTTGAACCATTGAGTTTCAAACTGATGATTGATATAATTAGATTAATATCTAGCACATTTACTACTGTTTCATATTTGTTGTCTTTTGTTTATATTTTTGTCTCCACTTTTTTCTACTGTTTGAATGTTTTTTATGAGTTCATACTTTCTCCTTTTTTTTTTTTTAAAGCATATTAGTTACACTTTAAAAGTACACTAAACTTTGGCAGTTGCTCTAGAGTTTGCAGTATATATTTGCAACATGTCTATGCCTGCCTTCAAAGAACTCTACACTGCTTTGTAGGTTATATACTTCATTATAACAAAAGAATCCTAACCTCTCCCTCCTACTCCTTGTGTCTCTATTGTTATTCATTCCACTTGTATATAAACATGTTATATATTACATGGTATATACAAAAGCATACATAATCGAGTACATTGTTGCTATTATTATTTTGAGCAAATGGCTGTTAAATCAATTAAGAGTCAGGAACTAATGTTAAATTGTATCTTCACTTGCTCCTTCTTTGATGTGCCTCCTTTCTTTGTGTAGATCTGAGTGTCTGACAAATGTACTTTCTCTGTCTCTAAATAACTTAAGACATTTCTTGCCAAGATGGATCTACTGGCAATAAATTACCTCGATTTTTGTTTGTCTGAGAAAGTCTTCATTTCTCTTTCATTTTCGAAGGCTGATTTCCTAGGATACAGAATTCTGGGTCAGTGGTTTCTTTCTTTTAGCCTTTCACTCCCCTTTCTTCTTGCTTGCATAATTGTAAGGAAGTCAGATATAATTCCTATTTTTGCTTCTCTAAGGATAAAGTGTTTTTCTCTTTGTCTTCTTTCGGGATTCTTCCTCTATTGGGTGGTCTTTGGGTGCTACTTGAGATGCCTGTGTTCCGTGTTAGAGGTTGGGTTTGAGTCCTGGCTCTGCTTTCAGTCCAGCTTTCTGCTAAGGTGTATACTGGGGACAGAGAGAATGGCTCAAGCCTTGGAATGGAACCCGACACCCTCATGGAGGACCTGGCTTGACTGGCAGCCCCCTGGCTTCATCCTGGCCCAGTAGATGAGAGGGAGGTAGCTCTCTTTGTTTTCCACATAAATTATTTATTTAAAAGAAATTACGTGTTCTGATTCTGTGGCTATTGTATAGGAAATCAATTGCTGGGGCCATTGCTGTGGTGCAGCAGGTTAAACTGCTGCCTGTGGCGCCAGCATCCCATATAAGTGCCGGTTCGAGTCCTGGCTCCTCCTCCTCCTCCACCTCCTCCTCCTCTTCCTCTTCTTCTTCTTCTTCTTCTTCTTAAAGATTTACTTATTTATTTGAAAGGCAGAGTTACACAGAGAGAGGAAAGGCAGAAAGAGAGAGTCTTCCATCTGATGGTTCACTTCACAATTGGCTGCAATGGCCGGAACTGCTCCGATCCAGAGCCAGGAGCCAGGAGCTTCTTCCGGGTCTCCCACACTGGTGCAGGGGCCCAAGGAGTTGGGCCATCTTATACTGCTTTCCCAGGCCACCACAGCAGAGAGCTGGAAGGGAAGAGGAGCAGCTGGGACTAGAGCCAGCGTCCATATGGGATACCAGCACTTCAGACCAGGGCTTTTCTTCTTTTTTTGTACATGGGAAGCGGGTGTCCCAAATGGCATCTTAACCACCATGCCAAACTCTTGCCGCAGAGCTGGTATTTTTTCTTTTTGACAGGCAGATTTAGACAGAGAGAGAGACAAAGAGAAAGGTCTTCCTTCCATTGGTTCACCCCCGAAATGGCCGCCATGGCCAGTGCTGCGCTGATCCATAGCCAGGAGCGAGGTGCTTCTCCTGGTCTCCCATGCACTTGGGCCATCCACTGCCCTCCTGGGCCACAGCAGAGAGCTGGCCTGGAAGAGGGGCAACCGGGACAGAATTCGGCGCCCCGACCGGGACTAGAACCTGGTGTGCTGGCGCCGCAGGCAGAGGATTAGCCTAGTGAGCCATGGCACCGGCCAGGGCCAGGGCTTTAACCCGCTGCCACAGCACCGGCCCCATCACCCTGCTGTCTTGAAGGAGGCCTATAGGACAACAGAAAGAAACCCCTCCCAGAGCCAGGAAACCCCTCTGCCCAGCTACAAGACTCAGCAGTGCTCACCCAAGGAAGAAGCAGCCCCCAGAAGCCGTCCATGCTGTAAAGCTGTGTGAGGCGGCGGCAAAGTCTGGGGCGCTGCCCTGCTGCACCATGTCAGAGCCCAAGACCACAGGAAAACAAAGTCAATGACACTAGTGCAGTCTTCATTTAAAATGTTGATGTTTTATTCACCATAGTTTTTTTATTTTTTTGCATTATTTTCCCTTTATAAAAATATTGCCTTAAATTCTTATTTATGCAAATGACTAAGGTTTGGGGCAACCTAAATCTTACATTTTGTACCCAAGACTTCACTGCCCTCACCCGCATTCCCACCCTGGCCTGTGGCTCTGGTGTGTAGATGTTTTCTCTAATGAGAGACTGGGAGCGACACTCCCGGCAAAAGTTCAAACTTTATCTGTAGAGGAAAACAAAGAGGCGGTTAGGATTTACTGTGATAACAAGAAAGGAAAGGCACCCTTCACCTTTAAAATGCCCCTTGTCCAAGTGACTCTGTTTGCTGCCAATTGCCTTCTGCAAGTGAGAAAGAATAAACTAATTTTGTACCTATTCAGTCCAATAAAGCTCATTGTGCTGCCTCTACCTCCAGTGATAAGGGACAGGAAGAGTTCATTTTCCATCGCTAAGCAACAGCAAAAACAACGCACAGCATCTGAGCCGGCCCGGAGGCTGATAGGGATCACTGTCTAAAGTTCTTGTTTGCATTTTGAAGTCAACAATAATTGCAGGTCTCTATTAGTGTTCATTAAGATGGTTTATGGCCGGCCTAACTCCAGTCTCCACTCAGCGGTTTGAATGCGTTGTCCTCCGAGAGAAAGAAATATTTGGCAATAAAAACCCTGTGCTGATTTCCTCAACTCATTTCCCCTTGATAGGCTGGGAAACTAGGGTCACCCTTCGCAGTTCCCTAGCCTGGCAGAACAAGGCCCTGTTGAAGGTTCTGGAAGGGGGGTGGTGGTGACAGGACGGCTCTGCCCCTCTTGAGCTGGCTTCCTTCCACTGCTAGAAGTAGGTCGGGGGAGCAGACATCACTTAGGCAAAATGAGCTCTCACTCTTCCCCAGGCCCGAGAGCACCACCACATCCTCCCAAGGTCAGCATCCTCCCAAGGTCAGCACACAAGTGTGGGAAGAGCCTTCTGAGCCTCTTTGCATGGACTCTGGGCCAGAGAGAGGCACTGCCCAGGGAGGTGACCAGCTCATGCCATCCTGGCCCAACACTGGCTCTAACAGTGGCCTCAGTGTAATGATCCCAAGTTCCAGCCAGCTCCAAAGAGCCGCCCTTGGACATCATTCCCCAGGTGTTGATTCACTGGGTGGCAGCTGCAAGGCTGTGCACCCCGGCTGAGAAACAGGCCCAGCAACCTCATGTAACCTCCTCTCTCTCCCCAGTTCTTAGAGCTGGGTCTGCTCTGGAAATGAAAACAGGTTAAAGCGATTAATAAGGATGTTGTTCTCTGTGAGAGATCCCATGCCCAAACACCCCTCCACTCTCAGCACTTCCGCAGAGCAAAAGAGTGGCTCCTGGCAGTCATCTTTTTTCCCCCTACTTGGGTGAGGATTTTGGATAACAAGCTCGCTTGCGCCCCCTAGTGTACACCAGAGCCAACACCCATTCACAGTAGTGTTGGGGAGGCCAGGTGGGTAAGTGGGGTTGGGGAAATAGAGGCCAGGGATTGGAGCAGGAAGGCTTATTCCGGGGAGTGAAGAACCACAGTCTTCATTCCCCTCGGGACTCTGGGAATCCCTCTTCTTGAGTTATCTCCCATCCTTTCCTCTGGTTCTCATCCCTCCTTCCCGCTTGCTATGGAGCTAGAGGTCTTGGAACCTCCTTGACAGAGGGGGAGTGAAGACCAAGTAGTCAAAATAAGGCGCTATAGGACAACCATGTCTGGGGATCGATATGGCAGAGGTTGCATCACTGTAGACCAAGACACTTGCAAGGTCCAAGGTCATTTATGTGGCTGCTGCTGCTACAGTGTGTGCAAGTGGCACCCAACATTGTGATATAGCAGGTTAATCTGACACCTGTGACACCAGCATCCCATTTCTGATTGTCAATTCGGTGCAGGCTGCTCTGCTTCCCATCCAGCTCCCAGCTATGTGCCTAGAAAGCAGCAGAAGATGGTCCAAGGACTTGGGTGCCTACAACCCATGTGGGAGACCCAGATGGAGCTCTTGGCTCCTGGCTTCAGGGCCTGGCCCAGCCCTGGACATTGAAGTCAGTTGGGGGAGTGAACCAGCGAATGGAAGATCTCTTCCTTTCTCTGTCTTTGCCTCTTTCCATCTGTCAGTCTGCCTTTCAGATAAACAAAATTACGTCTTTATTTCAAAATGTATTCATGCATCATCTGGGTACAGAGACACCAGGGCCAGGGCTCCAAAACAGCAGATAGACCAGGGGAGATGGAGAAGATCTGAGAGCTGCAAGTTCCTAGGATCCTGGTCACCCCGGACTTCTTTCCTTTACATTTCCTTTCTCTCTCTCTCTCTCTCTCTCCTCTCTCCTCTCTCCTCTCTCCTCTCTCTATCTTTCTAATAATCAGGCAGGAGGGTTTGAGTGAAGGCAAAAAAAGAATCTGTTATTGAGAGAAGCTAAGGCAGAGGGGCACTGGAATTGGAGGCAGCATGAGAAACCACAGAAACCTTTACCAGGATTGCCAACCACCGTCCACGGTGACCAGAAGGTTAGCCCACCTAAAGGCTTGGGTCCTTGCCCAAATGGCCACTTCGATGATCTCCCCAGAGATAATCTCCCCAGGTTGGCTATTTTGATGGAAGAGTCAAGAACAGTGTGGCAAATAGTCCCCTATTCCCGATCAACTTTTATCAACTGAAGCCCCACATTGAGTGCCAGTGTGAGGAAAGGCATTGTTTGTGATTGATTAGTGATGTCTGCCAGGAGCACAGGGCTGAGGTAGTCACACTGACTAGGCAGAAAGACAAGAGAGTATATTACACGGAAGAAAGCGAAGCCGTCGTGCCCCTTTGGCCATGCTGATATTCAGAGAGTGCGATGATGATGGCATTTTCCAGCTTCCTGTATTAGGGCCAGGGCACATGCCAGCCCCATCTTCCGCTTCTTCAGCTGTAGAGCCCCTTGGCGGATGTGGAAGGATGACAGGAGTGAGGGGAGAATGCATCTGAGTCCTGCCTCCCCTGAGACAATGCGGTGACGGCTCCCTTCCCAAGTAGGAGGTGAGTGCCCACTCCAAGCCCTGCAGGCGGGTGCGTGCTGTGGGCATACCGAGGAAGAGCAGGGTACAACAGTTTCCAAGTTGGCTGTCTCCTTAGTTACTCCCGAGGCGATCAGAGGACAGGGTTGTTCCCTGCACACCACACTCTCACAAGAAACCGAAGAAGGGGTGTCCGGAGGTGACCCCTC
This sequence comes from Oryctolagus cuniculus, assembly GCF_964237555.1. Classification (NCBI taxonomy): domain Eukaryota; kingdom Metazoa; phylum Chordata; class Mammalia; order Lagomorpha; family Leporidae; genus Oryctolagus; species Oryctolagus cuniculus. The sequence goes on along the minus strand of NC_091451.1, from coordinate 34,748,193 downwards.
ACGGAGCCACGTGTCCAAAGCAGGAGGCTGTGAGGGTCTGGCGTGGCTCTGGAGCTGCACACCGGGGCCAGAGGGCCCCCACAGGCTGCTAGGGAGCAGCAAGGCGTCCTTACACACCCCTTCCAAAGCGAACCATGAGCCCTTGCTGCTTCTCTCCGTGGATACAGCCTGTTCTGGTCTTGACCACGGTCACCCCTCCCTGCACCGGGCTCGGTTCTCCATCCCTCCCCGGCCTCCCGCCCACCTCTGGCATGCACTCACTCACACACCAGGTCATACTCTTTGTGAGCACAAATGGAGCCATAGTTGCATGCTTTGCTCTCCCCTGGGGCTTCCTCTTCTCCCAAGTCCTGCACTCCGGAGCCACAGCCCTGAGTCCCCCTCCAGCCCACCCCCTGTTCTCTTTGCTCTCACCCCTCACCCACACTGGCCATTCTGTGGCCCCTCAGAGTGGATACTCCTGCCCCACACCCTCCTCCCCTGCCTCTTGCACGCTTCCTCTGCTTCCCTCCTGAGTGCTGACACACTCAGCTTGAATGCGCACTACTCTGAGCACCCAAGCTAGGGTGAGCGCCCTTTATTATAGGTTCCCGTAGAATCTAATGTGCGCCTTAGCGGCTCCTATCACCACTACACTGATTATTTGGAAAATTACTGGCATAATCTAATCAGTTGCTTTGCCATGGGACCCTCTGAAATCCAGCAAACAGACCAGTGTAGCTGTTCTGCAGATTTTTTTTTAATGAGGCAGACTCAAAGAATCCCACCCATCAACTGACCATGTAAATTACTACCTCTTACCAGTTGCATCCGAAGGCAAATGGAACATGCTATTGCTTTCGGCTCCCTTGGATCTAGTCAGGCATCCTAGGCTGTGGTGCCCGCTGTTGTGTTGGAGGGAGGCTCAGGCAGCAGGCCTTGAACGGCTTCACGGCAGGGAATGCCCAGTAGGGTCTTTCAAAGAGTGTTCTTGGGGACAGAGTCCAGGCTTCACCCTGGCTTCCCCAGGTTCCTGCTGAGGTCTGACCCTCTTCTCCCACAGGGGAGTGCTTTCTGGGTTGGTTTCTCATTGGACCAGACCAGGGCGGGTGGCCTCCCCTCTGCCATCAAGGCCCAACCTTGATGGGCAGGCAGATGGACGCGAGGAACGGGACACACGGGAACACATCTGCAGCCACTCCCTGCAGGACTGTCTGTGGGCCTGGGAGCTCCTGTTCTAGGCCACCGCAGAGGGCAGCTCGCTGGGAGAGGTGCCACTTTGTAAGCCCCTACCCTGCACGGGGCTCACTGGCCGTGGACACGGAGCTCCGTGAACAAAGGAATCTGCTGTGCCCAGTACCTGGTGCAATGTTCATCCTCTGGACACTGGTGAATAAATGTTCGCTGATAAACACACACACACACACACACACACCCTGCATGAACGCAGCTTCAGCGATGTGGACACAGACTGAAAGTCAATCAGAACTTTCTAATCACTACAACCGCCCAGATGATGGAAGGAGCTGGCTTCAAGAGTGCCACTCTGGGCCCAGCAACTCACCAGCATGAATTCTAGTTCTCCTGGGCAGGACTGAAGCATTTGGTGGCAGGTGACAGGATCACAGAAGGTGGGTCCCTGGGCCCCGGGGGCAGGCAAAGCTGGTGTGGTCCTGGCTCTGAGACTTCAAGGAGGCGGGACTCCATGTCACATCTATAAAATGGGGATAATTAGCCAAAAGAAGAACCTGAAACCAGAATGCAAGCATGGGTAGTTCGTGTGGGAGGTTATCCAAGAAGCAGGAGGGAAGCAGCAGTGAGCGTGAGATAGAAAAGGCGCAAAGACTCATAAGAGGAACATTATTGAGCCGTGACAGCCAAGTGGGTCCCACCCCTCCTGGGGAGTCTTGGAGGAACTGTTTGAAATACTGCTTGGAATTGTCTGTCTGCAGGGTAAGAGGCCGGGCACGTCTACCAGTTCCCATGCCCTGCCCTGCTTGTGGGATGGGGCCACTCCAACCTTCCCCCAATCAGAGGGCACCAGAAGTGAGTCCTTCCTAGCCACAGCTTAGATCAGAGGTGGGTCAAGAAGATGTGGTACAAGCACTAAGTGTCCACTTAGCAGTGACCATGGCTATTGTATTACTCAGCTTTTTGTTACCACCACACAATACCTGAGACAAGCTACTTAGGAAGGAAAGGGGTTTACTTTGGTTTACAGTGCTGATAGAGTGGTCCCCATTGGTTCGACCTCTGGCTATAGCATTCTTGCTGGCAGAGTCCTGAGGTTGTGTAGAGCATCCCAGGGCAAGGGGGAGCATGCAGGTATGTCCCGGTCTCTCCTTATCAAACCACCAAGGTTCAATCATGCAGGCTCCACCCTGAAGACCTAATCCAATCAAATCACTTCCCAAAAGCTCTACCTTCAAAAACCTCATTGGATTAAGTTTCTACCATCTCTTAGTACCATTAACATAACATTTGGGGGAAACTAAGCTTTTGAGTTCTGGGGAACAAATATTCAATCCCTGGCAGGTAGAGACTAGAATAGGAGCTCTGTTTATTATGAATTTCTCTCTAATTATAGTCAGTGATGCTTTTCAGGAGGAGCAGGAGTCTTCTGGAGTAAATTTGAAACCATTAGGTTTGTGTGTTCGCTGTGGCACTCATGGTTTTTGGAGAAGGTTGAACTAGTCCTGGCTTTGACCTGCAGAATAGAAGACTCTGGGTGAGTTGGGCCAGCCCCTCTGGCATCTGGGCAAACTGGAGCATCTCACTTGGCATTTAGGGAAGTCACTGCCTTTTCCACTCTGACGTGTGGCCTGATCGTTGTCTGAGTTGACAGTTTGCAAGCAGGAACAATAGCAATGTGACCGAGAAATACCTGGTGACCCTAGACGTCCTTAAAAGGTGGTTTAACTGAGGGATTTAGGAAAAAAGTGCACAAAGTTGTGTAGACACCCCCAGGGTTTGAGTTCAAACCCCACCCTCTGTGCTAAAGGAACAACTGGCTGAAATGTTTTTCATTTTGTAACTCCACTCCTGGAACCATCTGGGCCGCTCTTAGCGATGTCAGCCATTGTGCACCTGCTGAATGAAGGCAGGAACTGTGAGTGACAAGCAGGAGGCTCTCCTGCTGGGGGACAAGACCCATAGCAAGGCTGCTTCTTGAAATCATCAGTCTGGACCAAAACATGTGCACTAAAGGAAATCTCTCCACCCACACTTGGCCATGGGGAGGAAGGCAGACGATGCTCCCTGGGGGCTTACTTCCCAAGTGTCCAATGGAGAGAGAAAATACAAAGTGATGGTGCAGAAGGGACAGGCAGGGCCCCTGCAGGCCCCTGGCATGGCTCCCCGCCCCCCACGTCAGAGTTCCCAGGCGGTAGATCCCTTCCTTCCAGGACATCAGCGTGGATCTGAGCCCATCCTGGCAGCTACTCTCTGGTTTCTGCCATCGCCCAAATTGTCTTATCAACACCCTACTGAATGGCCACCCTGAAGACCAGAGATTCTAATTTTCAGGCCTGGAGAGATGGGTGCCAGAAGCCAGCTGTCCCTTTTCCTGTGGCTTAAGGTATACAGCCCCCTACTGACCAAAACAAATGCACCTGCTCGCTCTGGTTCAGTGCAGCATTAAGAACAGGGTTTAAATGTACAGTGGCACGAGCCATCCTGTCAGTACTAATACATTTAAGAGGCTGCAGGTGCCTCCCAGGACGGCTATGTCAGATCTAGCATTCAAATAGTTAGTAATGACTGTAATAATTAATTTCCGTTGCTTAATCTGGCAATCAGCCGTGTTGCTTCACCCATGGGAAAATGTTGGTCCCTGTAGAGACCAACATGTATGTGTGTGTGTGAGTGCATGCGCATATGTGTGTGTAAAATACAGAGCATCAATTGCTCTTTAGTTAAGACTGGAGGTCTGTTTGTGGAATAAATAACATGGGTTTAGTCTGTCTTGTAGCCATAGGTTTGGGAGAAAAGCAGAACTGTGAGTAAAGGAAACTATGATGCCCTAAATTTCCAATGGCATCTTTGTGAGAACTCCTCCAATGCAGGGTTTGGTTAATTGTGGTAATGGGCAGCTTCATAGATGTACATTTGAAAGCAGCTGATCATGCATATCCTGCCTCTCTAGAGCTTAGTAGAAATCTACTGCAATCTGCATTTGTCATCTTAAACTTTCTAGTAGCCAGGCTTTAAAATCTATTTATTTATTTATTACTTACTTACTTACTTATTTATCCGAAAGCCAGAACAGTGGGGCAGTGAGGGGAGAGACACAAAGAGCGAGAAACAGATATTCCATCTGCTGGTTCATGCCCCAAATACCCACCTCCATCCAGGTTTCCAACATGGGCAAAAGAGACCCAGGCACTTGGGCCATCATTTGCTGCTGTCCCAGGTGCATTAACAGGGAGCTGGATCAGAAGCTGACTAGCCAGGACTGAAACCAGCGCTCCACTGTGAGGTACAGGCATCCCAAATGGTGGTATAGCTCACTGCTCTACAACGTCTACCCCAAATAGTGCATTCTTTAGAAGAGAAGAGGATCAAAATTATCTTAAATAAATTTTACTTAATGCACTTACCCTGGATTACTGTGATTTCAAAACATCATCAAAGAGAAAACGTTAATGGACACTTTCCATTACTTATTGTCACACAATGTCTTCAAAAATCTGGTGTATGTTTTGCACTTACAGTACATCTCCATTCAGTTAAAAATCCAGTTCCTCAGTCTTATTAGCCATGTTTCAAATCTCAGTAGCCAAGTGCACTTCGAGGCCTCCAAAGTGGCCAGCGCAGAGACATAGGACACAGGACAGTCACCTCCGTGATTCCATCACTTACACAGAGATGATAACCTGGTCACAGAGGGAGACACAATGCAGTTTTGTGTGTTCCAAGATGACTGGATTCAAGTTAAGCATTTATTGGACATCTTGATGGACAAAGGTAGGGACCACGTCTATTATGTGTACACCCTCCCTTTGTGTTCATTTTTCAGTGTTGGTTTTAGCATCCCCAAGTGGTGTGTGTCATGTGGACCCAGTAAATGTGGAGTGGATGCTCAGCTCCATGCAATAGGGATACAAAGAAAGAACTGATGTTGATGTTGAAGTCAAAGAACCGTCTATCAAGAAGAAGAGCCCGTAGCAATAAAAAGTGATGAGAGAGCGTCTCCAAAAAGTACAGCGCCTGGAGGCGTGGCAAAGGTGACACGAGAGGTCCTCAGGTCCCAGGCAATGGTAGGATCCTTAAAAGGGGGCTTGGGCAGAGCTTGAGGCAGAAAGCATTGAGGGAAGGGGGCCCAGAGGGCATCTTCCCTCTTCCATATTTGCTAAGCCTGCTTCGTGCCTGCACTGGAATTGCTCTGCTATTTGGCCCAATTCTCTGAGGGCCCCCACTTCCCCCACTGTGTGCTCTGTTTTAGACTTTCCCTTCCTCACCCCCTGCATAGTCATTAGCGCTCTGTCTTAAGAACTTCCAGACACACCCCCCCCCCCCCACCGCCCACTAGGATTGTACTTCCTGGCTCCCGTGTGGCTGGGTGGGGTCAGGTGACTAGTGCCCATCAGTGGGCTGTGAGTAGAAGTGCAGTGAGTACTTCTAGCCCCAAGCACTTCACTACCAGCTTTCTGCCACCACTTGACCCTGCACAGCTTGCTTTCTTTTATTTTTTTTAAAGATTTATTTATTTATTTGAAAGGCAGAGTTACACAGAGAGAGAAGGAGAGGGAGAGGGAGAGGGAGAGGGAGAGGGAGAGGGAGGGGGGGGAGAGAGAGAGAGAGAGAGAGAGAGAGAGAGGTATTTCATCCACTGGCACTGGTTCACTCCCCAATTGGCCGCAACATCCAGAGCTGCACCAATCCAAAGCCAGGAGCCAGGAGCTTCTTCCAGGTCTCCCACACAGGTGCAAGGACCCAAGCACTTGGGCCATCTTCCACTGCTCTCCCAGGCCATAACAGAGAGCTGGTTTGGAAGTAGAGCAGCCGGGACATGAACAGTGCCCATGTGGGATGCCGGCGCTGCAGGTGGTGGCTTTACCCATTACACAGCAGTGTTGGCCCCAGTTTTTTTTTTTTTTTAAGATTTTATTTATTTATTTGAGAGGCAGAGTCACAGACAGTGAGAGGGAGAGATAGAGAGAAAAGTCTTCCTTCCATTGGTTCACTCCCCAATTGGCTAAAACGACTGGAGCTGCGCCGATCCGAAGCCAGGAGCCAGGAGCTTCTTCCAGGTCTCCACACAGGTGCAAGGACCCAAGCACTTGGGCCATCTTCTACTGCTTCCCCAGGCCATAGCAGAGAGCTGGATTGGAAGAGGAGCAGCTGAGACTAGAATCTGCGCCCATATGGGATGTTGGCGCCGCAGGCAGAGGATCAACCCACTGCGCCACAGCGCCAGCCCCAACCCCAGCTTTCTTTTTAAGATCTGGCTTGAGGTGATGGCTTTTCTACCAGCCTGAGTCTCAGTAACCATGATGAGCGCCCTTGTGCCGACTCGTGATGGGCACATCACAGGAGGCAGCAACAATCCACCACTGTGGGTTCAAGCCCCACTCCAGAGACATCGTTACCGTGACTCGACTGAGGTCACAATTTCAGAAGAAGGGTGGGTTTGGAGAAGCCCTGGGATGCTCTTCGGCCCTCTGCTAAGGGCAGCCCCTCCACAGTCGGCAAAGGTCTTAGGTCCCACTCTGGAACCTGAGGCTCAGCGTCGGGACAAAGCCATCTCCAGTGCCCGTTCCACTGTCCAGCCTCCCCTGTGGGAGACAGCCACAGCCACTCAGGGATGGGTGTTGGAGGTGGGTTGGTGGGGGAGACACACAGATCTGACCCAGAGAGAAAGAAGAGGACGACAAGATCTGGCCCCTTGGGGACCCTCAGTCCCTTAGGGCACTGTGGCTTTTCAGGTTCTTTCTAAGAAGCCTCTGATTATCAGTAAGAAGTCACTAAATTTCTCTAACCCTTAATTGGGATCTCTGAATCCCCCTGGGCATGTCAGGAATTATTTCAAATCAACTGGGTATTAAAGCCCCATTAGCCAGCTTTTCATGACTGTAATAAAATACTTCATAAAGGAGTCGGTGCTGTGGCGCAGTGGCCTGAAGCGCCAGCATCCCACATGGGCACTGGTTCCAGTCCCGGCTGCTCCTCTTCCGATCCAGCTCTCTGCTATGGCCTGGGAAAGCAGCAGAAGATGGCCCAAGTCCTTGGGCCCCTGCACCCACGTGGGAGACCCAGAGGAAGCTCCTGGCTCCTGGCTTCAGATCGGTACAGCTGCAACCATTGCGGCCATCTGGAGAGTGAACCAGCAGATGGAAGACCTTTCTCTCTGTCTCTACCTCTCTCTGTAACTCTGTCTTTCAAAAAATAAAAATAAAATAAATCTTTTTTTTTTTTTTTAAAGAAAAGAGGTTTACTTTGGTTACAATGGTAGACATTCAAAGTCCAAATCATTTGATGTGATGTGATATAGGCTGCATCAAATTGTGTTAGGGTAATACATATCCCTCTGAATATCCCCAGTCTCTCTCTCTCTCTCTCTCTCTCTCTCTCTCTCTCTCTCTCTCTCCTTCTCCCCCTCCCTCTCCCTCTCCCAGCAGAACCCAGCAGAAGTCAATCATGGGGGCTCTGTCCTAATGATCTAATACAATGTAATCACTTCCCAAGGCCCGACCTCTAACACCAGGATTGGACTAAGTTTCTCAGCATGGTTAACATAAGATTTGGGGGCCTAACCTCCTGCTTGGGTTCTGAGGGGCAAGTGTTCAAACAAAGGAGGTGTTAAGGAAAACTGCAGGCTCTGAGCCTGTGGTTGACCATGACCCTGCTGCCCAGACGTCCCCCTTTCCAAACTACTAATTAGTGAGATTCTAGTTTGCTAGGTGAGCAATGGGTCCCCTACATTCCATCAGTCATGTAACAAACATGTGTTGAATGCCTGCCTGCCTCCCACACACTCCACTATGGGAGGCAAAACTGTGGTAGATGTATTCCCGCTCTCATGGAGTCCCTCTAGTGGGGGAGATGAGGATAGCTACAGGTCCCAAGACCAGTCTTAAGTGTTGGACAGGTGGTCCAGAGGGGATCACCCAGCGGAGGTGAGGGGGCAGCTGCTCCGAGCAACCACAGCAAGGAGAGCCACCGAGCAAGGGGCGCAGGGACCCTGCAGAGAAGGTGGAGAGGCAGGGTGTGAATGGCGCAGCAGGTGCTGCGGGCAAGCGCTCGATGTTCAGCGGAAACGGAGGGGCCAGGGACAGGTCCCCAAGGGCCCGGTAACCATGGCAATGGCCACGCACGCAGGCTGGCAGAGAGCTGCACAGAGATCTAAGTGAAGGCATACCTGGGTCACATCAGTACCTGGGGAAGCAAGGGAGTTAGTGTGTGTGCTGGCCAGATAGGAAGGGACTTTCATGTGCCCCTCTCTCTCTCTCTCTTTCTCTCTCTCTCTCCCTCTGTGTGTGTGTGTGTGTGTGTGCACACGTGCTCCCTAAGCAGAAGGCCCCGATAGCAGAGGTGGGATGGAACATCAGCCCAAGTACAGAGTGCAGAGTAAGGCAGTGCAATGGACAAATCAGGTAGAAAACGGGGGGCTCTTGGCTGTGTCTGGATAAGGGGCAGGGAGCAGAGGGAGCGCAACTGTAAGACGTCCAGTGCCAGAGGGGACAGCAGGCAGCCAGGAGGGGGAGGATCTACCAAGGAAGGGGCGCTTGCAGGGGAAATGTCCACCGTGAGGACGGACGGGGCCTCTGTCTACCGTTAAACCCGCCAGCAGCAGCGCCACACGCCACCGCCTTGCCCCCCCCCCCCAAGAGTGACTTCTGTGTGGATGTGGATCGGCCAGAGGGGTCAGGACAACAGGGAAATGGGGGTCAGGGGCCCAGGGTGCAGGATTACTGCGATGGGGCAGGGGGAATTCCCATCACAGGTGAGACGAGGCTGGAGCCAAATCTCTTTCAAGTGATAAAGGAAGTGGTAAGAGAGGAGGAAACAGCCATGGAGGCTGAGAAAATCAAGGTAAGAAGCCGTAGGAGGGGGCCGGCGCTGTGGCGGAAAGGTCAGGCCTCCGCCTGCAGCATCAGCATCCCACATGGGCGCCGGTGTGAGTCCCAGCTGCTCCACTTCTGATCCAGCTCCCTGCTATGGCCTGGGAAGGCAGCAGAGGATGGCCCAGGTCCTTGGGTCTCTGCACCCACATGGGAGACCTGGAAGAAGCTCCTGGCTCCTGGCTCCTGGCTTTGGCCTGGCTCAGCTCCAGCCATTGCGGCTGTTTGGGGAGTGAACCAGTGGATGGAGGCTCGCTCTCTCTCTCTCTCTCTCTCTCTCTCCCCCCTTATCTGTATCTCTGCTTTTCAAATAAATAAATGAATTTTTTTAAAAAAAGGAAATTGTAGAAGTATTTTAAAGACTTATTTATTAATTTGAAAATCAGAGTTACAGAGAGAAGGAGAGGCAGAGAGAGAGAGAGAGAGAGAGAGTGAGAGAGAGAGGTCTTCCATCCGCTGCTTCACTCCCCAGTTGGCCGCAACAGACAGAGCTGCACTGATCCGAAGCCAGGAGCCAGCAGCTCGCTCTTTCTTTCTTTCTTTTCTTTTCTTTCTTTCTTTCTTTTCTTTTTTTTTTTTTTTTTTTTGACAGGCAGAGTGGACAGTGAGAGAGAGAGACAGAGAGAAAGGGCTTCCTTTTGCCGTCGGTTCACCCTCCAATGGCCGCCAAGGCTGGTGCACTGCAGCCGGCGCACCGCGCTGATCCGAAGCCAGGAGCCAGGTGCTTCTCCTGGTCTCCCATGTGGGTGCAGGGCCCAAGGACTTGGGCCATCCTCCACTGCCTTCCCGGGCCACAGCAGAGAGCTGGCCTGGAAGAGGGGCAACCGGGACAGAATCCGGCACCCCGACCGGGACTAGAACCCGGTGTGCCGGCGCCACTAGGTGGAGGATTAGCCTATTGAGCCGCGGCGCCAGCCAGCAGCTTTTTCCAGGTCTCCCACGCAGGTGCAGGGGCCCAAGGACTTGGGCCATCCTCTACTGCTTTCTCAGGCCATTGCAGAGAGCTGGATGGGAAGTGAAGCAGCCAGGACTAGAACCAGTGCCCATATGGGATTCTGGCACCGCAGCCGACAGCTTTAGCACAGCGCTAGCCCCAAAACTGTAGGATTATTTAATTTAGAAGGCCTCAGTATTTTTTAAAAGGATTTATTTATTTATTTATTTATTTGAAAGGCAGAGTTACAGAGAGGGGGTGAGAGAGATATCTACCATTCACTGGTTCATTCCCCAGATGGCCACAATGGCTGGAGCTGTGCCAATCTGAAGCCAGGAGCCAGGAGATTCTTCCAGGTCTCCCACATGAGTACAGAGACCCAAGCACTTGGGCCATCTTCCACTGCTCTCCCAGGCCATAGCAGAGAGCTGGGTTGGAAGTAGAGCAGCCGGGACTAGAACTGATGCCCATATGGGATGCTGGCACTGCAGGCAGCAGTTTTATCCACTATGCCACAGCACTGGCAAGACCTCAGAATTTTAAAACTTTAAAAAATGTATTCTCTATTTTCATTCTGAGGGAGAGAGAGAGCGATCTCTCATCCTCTAGTTTACTCCCCAAATGCCCAGAACAGCTGCAGCTGGGCCATTCCATAGCCAGGAGCCCTGAACTCCATCCAGGTCACTGACATCGGTGGCGGGAACCCAAGTACTTGAGCCGGCCTAGGATGTGCATTTGCAAGAAACTGAAGTCCAAATGGAACCAGATTGAACCCAGGCACTCGGCCCCGGGGGTATCCCCACCGCTGCCTCAGACACCTGCTGGGAGTAGGGGCATCAGCAAACATATAAAGAACCCTAAGCCTCGAAGACTGATTTCTAAAACTTCCCCAGGCAGGTTTGTTTGTTTAGAAGTGCTAGAAGTAGGGGCTGGCACTGTGGCTTCGTGGGTAAATTTGCTGCCTGCGGTGCTGGCATCCCTTATGGGCACCACAGTGCTGGCCCCTTCTCCAAGTTCTTACTGAAGGGCTTACACAAGAGAGAGTGGGGACCTATAAGAACAGTCTGAGCCTTGTCCGCTGTGCCTACTTTTTAAAAAATAGGTGTCTGGGGCTGGTGCTGTGGTGTAGTGGGTAAAGCCGCTACCTGCAGTGCCGGCATCCCATGTGGGCACCGATTTGAGTCCCGGCTGCTCCACTTCTGATCCAGCTGTGGCCTGGGAAAGCAGTAGGAGATGGCCCAAGTCCTTGGGCCCCTGCACCCACGTGGGAGACCTGGAAAAAACTCCTGGCTCCTGGCTTTGGATTGGCGCAGCTCCAGCCATTGTGGTCAATTGGGTAGTGAACCAGCAAACGGAAGACCTCCCTCTCTCCCTCTCCCTCTCCCTCTCCCTCTCCCTTTCCCTCTCCCCCCTCTCTTCTTCTCTCTCTCCCTCTTTCTCTCCCTCTCTCTCTTCTTCTCTCTCTCCCTCTCTCTCTCCCTCTCTCTCTTCTTCTCTCTCTGTATAACTCTGACTTTCAAACAAATAAATAAATCTTAAAAAAATAAAATAAAAAAGAGATTGTCAGATCGGTGCAGCTCTCGCCATTGTTCCCATCTGGGGAGTGAACCATCAGATGGAAGACCCCTCTCTCTCTCTCTTTCTCTTCTCTGTGTAACTTTGCCTTTCAAATAAATAAATAAATTTTTTTTTAAATAGGTGTCTAGGGCCAGCGCTGTGGCATAGTGGTCTAAGCCTCTGCTTGTAGTGCTGGCATCCCACATGGGCGGGTAGCAGTTCATGTCCCGGCTGCTCCACTGCAGATCCAGCTCTCTGCTCTGGCCTGGGAAAGCAGCAGAACAGACCAAGTCCTTGGGCCCCTGCACCCACGTGGGAGACCTGGAAGAAGCTCCTGGCTCCTGGCTTCAGAATGAGGCCATTGAGGCCATTTGGGGAGTGAACCAGTGGATGGAGGACCTTTCTCTCTGTCTCTCCCTCTCTCTATAACTCTGCCTCTCAAAAAAATAAATAAAATCTTTAAAAAAAGAGAGAGAGAGAGAGAGAGAGAGAGAGAGAGACAAGTACAGCAAGGATGAACATCCCACAAGCTCTGAGGCTGTCATTTTATATAAAGGAAAGGAAAAGAAACACAGGACTCAGGCCCAGCCCCAGACATACTGAGCCCGGATCCTCAACACCACCTCCAGGTGACTTGTGGTGGCTGCAGCCGCCTGGCACCTTTACTGGGGGGCCTCTCACACCGATTCCCACTGAGTTTTGCCACCAGAAGCATTCAGGCAGCGCCTGTGAGAGTTTTTCCAGCTGTGACCAAGGACCCAGCAGCGAGCGGTGATATTTTAGCAGATCACGGGCAGCACTGGAAGAGGAAGGTGGAAAAGACACAGTGTAAGATGACAAAGAAGGGAAGCAGGAAAAGAAGGGGACAGAGGAATCCACACCCGTGAAGGAGAAGAGGCTTTTCGGTTTGAGTCCCTGCGTGTAGGGGAGGCGTGTAAAATCCTACTCTTCCCGTAGAAAAGCACCCGAAAATCGTGGATGCAGAGGTCAAGGGCATCGCTAGAGATCTCTCAGGCTGAGCAGCAAACAGTCCTGCGGTAGAAAACCTCTGACCCTCGTGACTTGGTCCAATGCCGAGCCTCAGCTCCCCGCCTGCAACGCGGTGAACCCTGGGGCCTCGTGGCAGCCACCGGGGCAGAGCTGGGAACAAACCCCTGCGGCTCCTGCCCCCTCCCCTGAAGACAGAACCCCTTTCTTTGGACTGACAGGAAGAGTGTTTTGCCTGGGGCCTCCTAGCTAAGACTAAACGCAGGATTGCTAAGTCTTCGCGCCTCGGATTCCCCACTTATAAAGCAAAGCACCTGTGCGTGCAAGACCCGTGAGGGGCTTTCGGCCCGGCGTTCGCGCAGGCAAATGCGTCGCGAACGCAGAGAGGAGAAGGCGGAATGACCCACGTCGGGTCTCGCGACCCTGTAGGCGCCGCGTTCCCAAACAGCCCCGGGCGTGGCAGGAGCGCAGGACTCGCCCCGCAGCCTGGGCCAGCAGGCGGTGCGGCGGCGCCACCGCGTGGCCGCGCGACATCCACGCGCCTCGGCTGTGCCCGCTCGGCCGCGGGGCTAGGAACCCCACGCTGCGCGGGAGCTTCGTGCAGCCTCCCTGCGCCCCCGTTTCCCTGCTCTCCCGCCATTGGCGGCGGAGCTGCTCGCGTGGCAGGTGCAGAGGGACCGGAGCAGGGGCGGCGCCCTTCGCTGCGCTCGCGTGGCGGGCGGGGGCCCCTTGCCCAGGTTCGGTCGGGTCTCGCCAGGGGATGTCTGGACCAGGCGAGCGCCGGAGGCCCGGCTCGCTGACACCTACGTGTCCGCGGGGAGAGCGCCCGGGTCTTGTGGAAGCCGCGACTCACGGGTGCGAGTCTTCTTTCTCCCGGACACGGGTGGTCTAAATCGATGCGCACGCAGCGAGGAGCATCCGAAGCCTTCGGGCACTGCAGCCTCCCAGGCCCCCACACCTGGGGCTCCACCCCAGCCCTGCCCTCCAGCCCCAGGGGGTTCTGGAGCGAAATTGGGGGTGGCCGTGGTGGTGGCGTTGGTGGGGGTTGGGTAATCCGCGACATCCCGAGCCCCCTCCCGCTGTGGGGTCGCCCCCGTACCGCACCCCCTTAAGCTCTTGTTTATTGATGCTCATCCAGGATCTGACTGAAGCTTGGGGGATTTGATGATTTATACCCGAGGGAAATGCGGCCGTAGAGGCGAAGCCATTCGCCCGAGGTCAGTAATAGACGGGGGACCCAAGGCCAAGGCCACCACCGCCGAGAGAAGACACGGCCCTCGGGTCCCCTTTGCTTCCCCCACCCTCAGCGTGCTGGGGCGAGGAGCTTTTTACTGAGCCAGGCAGGGAAAGCCGGGCCTCTGGGAAGAGCTCAAGTCCCGCCTGAGGCCCTGCCTTCCTGCACTGCCTGCTGTCACCGCCCCGCCTGCAGGTGCACCTGCCGCCCCGGCAGCCAGACGCAGGAACCATGGAGACCGCAGAGGTTTCGGTCCAGAGCTCTGCTTTAATTACCCGGCCGACTAGGAGGATTCGGGGATGCTCCTGGGGACAGGGTTCGTGATTAGATCTGGACTTGGCGCCAAGTTGTTCCAACTCCCCGAGTGCACTCTTCTTTGTGATTACTGCTAACAGCCAGTGGCTTTAAACACTTGTCAAGTCCAGGCAGAATTCGAGAATGCGTGCACTTATTGTTTATAACACTGAGTGATATTATCAGCCTCATCGGCGTGTCAAGAAACGGAAGAGAAGTTAAGAATCTTACCGAAGGTCACACAGAGAGAAAGTGGCAGAACCAGGATTCAGACCAGGTGCCCTCCAAACAGCCTTTGGGGTCGCTGATGTCTAAACACACACAGAGCCTCTTTGCAGTTTTCCGGCGCCAGAGAGCACAGGTGTACCCTGAAGGAAACAGTTTACCCACGGTTCTGTCCCAGGCCTGGGTTTGCAGAACCAGATTTTCTTCCCACTGTTCACGGGGGAGGAGGAATAAAGCTTAGAGAAGTACTCTCTGGTGCTCCTTCCCTAGAGTTCTCCTTGCCTGGCTTTTATCATTTTATCACACACAGATACACAGAAATCAATGCAAAGTCCCTGTTATGCTCCCCCAAACACTTTATTCCACAAGTAATGTTTCTGTCTTCAGAAGAGATATCTACCTCTTTACAGCTGTTAAAACAACCATAAATAAACCAAAAACTTTGTGAGTCGCTGTGTCCCATACCATGGACGATAAGTATGGGGTAGACTGTTTTTCCCCAGAGTGACCACCTTGGCACAATGGTTAGAACACCCTTTGGGGGGCTGTGGGTTTGATCCAGCCTCCTGCTAATGTGTACTCTGGGATACAGCAAGTAATGACTCAAGAACTTGGGTCCTGGCCTCCCATGGGAGACCTGGGATGAGTTCCAGGCCCCTGGCTTTGGCTGGTCCAGCCCTAGTTGTCTTGAGCATTTGGGGAGTAGGTGGAAAATATCTCTCTCTGCCTTTCATATATATAGTAACTAGGTAATAAACAAAAATTTAAAAATTAATTTGTATAAAGTGGGTGCCAGCACCCAGAGTTCTAGTCCCGGTTGGGGTGCCAGATTCTGTCCCGGTTTCTCCTCTTCCAGTCCAGCTCTCTGCTGTGGCCCGGGAGTGCAGTGGAGGATGGCCCAAGTGCTTGGGTCCTGCACCCCATGGGAGACCAGGAGGAAGCACCTGGCTCCTGTCTTCGGAAGAGGAGCAGCGCCGGCTGTAGCGGCCATTTGGGGGGTGAACCAATGGAAGGAAGACCTTTCTCTCTGTCTCTCTCTCTCTCTCACTAACTCTGCCTGTCAAAAAAAAAAAAAAAAAAGTGGCCACCACAATATATCCCAACCCCCTGCTCTTTTTCAAATGGAACCAGGACACTCCTCTTGATCTGAGTGGACTAGACTGATTCGGTTCCCACTCTTGAACCTGAGTGGGCTCTTGTGCCTGTCCTGATTGTGGCAGAAGTGACAATGGTCTGGGAACGCCTTGCCGATCTGCCTTGCTGTCTTGTGACACTTGCTTCTGGAACTCAGCTGCCACACTGAGAGGGGGCTGAGCATTCACATGGGGGGCCGCACGTGGGTGGATGGCCTGACCGACAGCCCCAGCTGAGGCTCCAGGTGACAGCCAGCATCGCTCCCCAGACTCAGCAGCAAATGAGTCTTCAGGTTATTCTGGCCGCCAGCTTTGCAGCCAGTTCAGCTGATAACAAGGGGACAGACGAGAGCTGATCTGGCCAAGACCTTCCCAAATGGAAGATTCATGAGCCGAACACATGACTGTCATTGACATGGGCCACTCAGTTGGGTGGGTCTGTTACCCAGCTAGGAGATGCCTGGGAGAGATGCCCAGCACTCGCTCCACCCACCTGACCTGTTCTGCAGCACACCTCTCGGGACGCACCACCTTGTGAATTCATATCTGAAGCCCTCCTTAGGGGGATTTCCTGAAGCAAAACATGTAAACCTCAAAGGGGCAGAACAGGGTGGTTAGGACGAACGAAGAATATCTGCATCTAACAGCACGGATCTGTCTTGAAAACACGCTCAGCAAAACCTGCAAGGTATACAATGATAAAGAAGGGTATCATTTACGTGAAATCCTAAGAACACCCAGAACAATACTCTTCTTGTTTATGGGACCACATAAGTAGTACAAGTGTGCAAACATCCGGGGAGGTGAGAGCCACCCCCTAAAAAAGAAAAGTGAGTGGGAAGCTCTAGCAGCATCTGTAACATGCTGAAACGCAACAACCAAAACCCGAAGTCCAAAGCAAAACCCACAACGTTGACATTCATTAAATCTGGGTGTGGGGATACACGGGACTTGTCATTTACAATTTTTTTTTTTTTGACAGGCAGAGTGGACAGTGAGAGAGAGAGACAGAGAGAAAGGTCTTCCTTTTTGCGGTTGGTTCACCCTCCAATGGCCGGCGCGGCCGGCGCGCTGCGGCCGGCGCACCGCGCTGATCCGAAGCCAGGAGCCAGGTGCTTCTCCTGTCTCCCATGGGGTGCAAGGGCCCAAGCACTTGGGCCATACTCCACTGAACTCCCGGGCCACAGCAGAGAGCTGGCCTGGAAGAGGGGCAACCGGGACAGAATCCGGCGCTCCGACCGGGACTAGAACCCAGTGTGCCGGCACCGCAAGGCGGAGGATTAGCCTAGTGGGCCGCGGCGCCGGCCTACAATTGTTCTTTACAATTCCTATATATGCTCTGTATTAATAGTATGTTACAAGTATGGAGCTGTTTTGTTATTAAATGTAAAATCTCAAATCAATGACGGTCACAGTGATATCGTCTCCTATCATTTCTGTGTTTCATATGTTTGATCACACAACTGATGAGTGAAAGCAGGACCTTTGGCCTCTGATTGGCTGGTTGTTCAATTTCAGTACCATCCTCTTCCCACCATGCATCCTCCCTCCTCCCTCCCTCAAGGACCCTCCCTGTAAGAAACTATCCGTGCTGCCTTAGGCTCCCTGCTCTTGCACAACGTTGTCCCTTTGCTGGAGTCATCAGCCTGGAGACTTCATTTCTGAAATCCTTCTCCCCTCCGAGGTCTCACTGGATCCTCACGAGCTCCCTGTGGTGCCATATGGTCCACCATTCGTCAGGAGTGTTGGGTGTGCCACGCCAAATGCTCTACATGTGTCTTCTCTTAAAGGTAGCTTCTGCTTTTGTCCTTCATAGCAAAACGGATTTATTTATTTATTTATTTATTTATTGGAAAGGTAGAGAAAACAGCCATCTGCCATCCACTGGTTCATTCCCCAAATGGCCTCAACAGGTCAGGCTCAGCCAGGTCAAAATCAGGAGCCAAGAACTCCATCTGGGTCTCCCACATGGATGACAGGGGCCAAAAAGCACTTGGGCCATCTTCCCCTGCTTTCCCAGGCGCATTAGCAGGAAGCTGGACCGGAAGCAGAGCCACCGGGACTCAAACCGGTGCTCTGAGATGGGAGGCTGGCATCACCAGCTGTGGCTTAAACCGCTGTGCCACAATGCCAGCCTCTATTGTCCCTTCTGTGCAAATCAAAAAACCCTTTGTCTTTAAGTGTTGCTATTACTATTGTTCTTCTTATTTTCCCAAAATCTTGGTGGCAGAGCAAGCGTGGACCCCAGGCCTATTAGAATTCACATTCTTGGCCAGTAAATAGCTCTGCTTCCTGTGAGAAAGCTGTTCTTTTGTGTTTAAGATTTAATTATTGGGGCTAATGTGGTGGCACAGCTGGTAAAGTTGCTGCCTGTGACACCAGCATCCCTTGTGGACACCAGCTCAAGTCCCAGTTGCTCTACTTCTGATCCAGCTCCCTGCTAGTGTACCTAGGAAGGCAGCGGAGGATGGCTGGGTGCTTAGACCCCGCCACCTCCATGGGAGACCAGAAGGAAGCTTCTGGCTCCTGGCTTTGGCCTGGCTGCTCAGCCATTGCAGGCATTAGGGGAGTGAACCAGCAGATGGAAGATCTCTCTGTCTCTTCCTCTCTTGCTGTAACTCTGACTTTAAAATAAATAAAATAAATCTCTTTTTAAAAGTTTATTTCTTCGAAAGGCAAAGTGACAGAGATAGGTCATCCATCCAGTGGTTCACTCCCCGAAAAGCCGCAATGGCCAGAACTGGGCCAGGCCTAAGCTAGGAGCCAGGAACTTCACACAAGTTTCTTACGTGAGTGGTAGGGGCACAAGCACTTGGGCCATCTTCTACTGCCTTCCCTGGCATGTTAGCAGGGAGCTGAATCTGAGCAGACCAGCCTGAGCTCAAACCAGAGCCCCGTGCAGGATGCTGGCGTTGCGGGCAGCAGTTTAACCCATGTGCCACAAATGCCAACTCCATATCCTTTTCATTCTCAATTTATAGATAAACAGATTCCAAAAGTGTTTCTCCCCTTGCCTGCCTGATGAATTATTCATCCTTCTAGATCAACTTGGATGTCACCCCGCCCCAGTGCAGCCCATGTCACCGTGCACATAAAGGTGTTTACCATCCTGCCTTCCCCGCAGCTAGGAGCTGAGCTCCAGGTAGAGACTGGCCGATGCTCCCTTTTACTGCCAGCACCTACACCTGCACCTGGTGGGTTCTGGGCTCCAAGTCTTCAGAGACGAATCTTGAGTAGCACCTGCCTTCCTTAAGCGGCTGACCTACAAACACACATGAACTCCAGTTCACCAGCTCATTTCACTTGGGTGCATGATGGTAGCTTGTGACAAATGGTCCACAGCCATGCTGATTATTTCTCTGAAATGGAATCAGAAAATCCACCACCCCCTCCTTATCTTTGTGGAAGCAACTCAGCCTACAGGACTGCCCAACCTGAGAACTCTGCTGCGTAGACAGGTACCCTGAAAGCCCCACTAATAGTAATAATAGAACAAGAGTGAAAGTGTATGGAGGCCAGTGCCGTGGCTCACTTGGCTAATCCTCCGCCTGCGGCGCCAGCACCCCAGGATCTAGGCCCCGTTGGGGCAGCGGGTACTAGTCTCGGTTGCACCTCTTCCAGTCTAGCTCTCTGCTGTGGCCCAGGAGGGCAGCGGAGGATGGCCCAAGTGCTTGGGTCCCTGCACCTGCATGGGAGACTGGGAGGAAGTACCCAGCTCCTGGCTTCGGATCGGCACAGTGCTGGCCGTAGCGGCCATTAGGGGAGTGAACCAATGGAAGGAAGACCTTTCTCTCTGTCTCTCTCTCGCTGTCTATAACTCTCTTTCTGTCTCTCTCTCTCTCACTGTCTAACTCTGCCTGGCAAAAAATTAAAAATAAATAAATAAATAAATAAATAAGTGTATGGAGAATTCAGCCCAAGCCAGGAATTGTGCTAGGTGATTTCCATAGATTTAGTTTTGCAAATAAAATAGACGGTTGCCTTTTTCTCCCCCTTTTAATCCAATGAGCAACGTGTTCTGCTTACTGCTGGGTTAGTGATGCCCCAAATCAGAGTGCTCCAGGGCCTGGGAGGGTTGAGGGAGAGGAGAGGATGTCTTAACTCCGGAGCTTTGTCATATTGTCAGCAGCCGTGAGAGCCTTCTGGCAGGGCAGCTTCTCTGAGCTGAGGCCAGCGTTTGTCATAGCCTGGGGGCCTGGGTGGCAGTGCCCTCTAATGATGCCGTCATGCCATGCACTGTCAATATCTCTTTCCAAACTGCATCAGGGAGCACCAGGCAGCACCATGTGGAATGCTCTGCACTGCACCATTAGACACCCACAAGGTCTCTTTGATCAACCTCACTTTTCTCATGAAGTTTTGAAAGATGGTTGGCATGGCAGTATTTCTTCTCTTCCAACACCACGTTGGATTCACTTGATATCCTCTGGTCATGTTGTGCAGAGCGAGCTGCGAAGCCACGTGGGGCTCTGTTCTCAGTGTCTTAGGTCAGTGTTGGCACCTTTCTCTCCTGCTGCGGCTGAGCATCCTCCAAACTCCAGGAAATGTGATGAGCAGGCCAATTTTACTAAAAGGAAGAGATTACAGGCATCATGTGTTTACCAAGTCTGTGCTTCATGACAAACATATTACCTGGTTCTATAAAAGCTTCAAGAGACATTTAAGGCTCGGTCTCTGCCCTCTGAGAGCTAGAGGGCACAGGCAAAATAACAATCCATGAAAAACTTGCAAAGTAGTTGAGAGCATGTCGTATGCCCAAGTTCAAATGTTCATGAGTAGAAATTGGAGAAAAATGATGTTTAGGATGAGAAAAAAATTAACTTCCAATTCTAACCCAAAGAGCAAAGAAAGAGTCTGAGTTTATTGTCATGAACCTCAACTCTTGATCTCCCAGACCCTGGTTGTCCACAGTGACAGGCATCAGCCACCAGAGGAAAGTTCAGTGGGAGTGCAAGTGGGAGGTCAGCTGGGGTTAAAGGTGTAATGGGAAGGGGCTGCCTGTTTCCTCCAAGGGGTCCCAAAGGCAGTCACCAGGCAGAACTTCTGTGTCTCTTCTTTGGGGCTGGTGCTGAGAATTAATGAAGTACAATAGAGACCGTTTTCCCCATGCAAGACATTGGAGACAGCTCTAGGAAACCATCTTATTACATCTACAGGAAAAGCATTTGACAAAATTCAAATGCACAAAAGAGTCAGGATAGAAGGGAACTTCCTCAACCTGATAAAGGGTGTCTATGAAAACCCCACAGCCAACATTGTATGTAATGATGAACGACTGATTGCTTTCTCAGTAAGATCAAGAACAAGAAAAGGATGACTACTCTCGCCACATCTATGAGTATTCAGCATTATACTGCACATTCTAGTGAGGGTGATAAGGTTAAAAGAAATAAAAGATTCATATTGGAAAGGAATATAAAGCATATGTTATGATCTTATAGTAAGAAATCCACTAGTCTATTAGAACTAAAAAATAACTTCTGCAAAATTGCAAAGTACAAGATTAATAATCCAAAATAACTTACAGTTCAATATATTAGCAATGAATAATGGCAATGAAGTTGAGAAAACAATCCCATTTACTACAGCCTAAACAATAATAAAATACTTAGGAGTAAGCTAAAAAGATGAGCAACCTTATACATAGAAAACTATGAATCACTGTTGAAAGAAATTAAAGATGTAAATATCTGGGAAAGTATCCCATATTCATGGATTGGAAGAGTTAATATTGTTAAGAAATACTTCCTAAATTGATTCAGTTTAAACACATTCCCAGTCAAAATCCCAGATGCCTTTTGCATATTGACAACTTGGTTTTCATATGAAAACATAAGGTGCCTACAGCAGCCAAAACAATCTTGATAAGGAACAGAGTTGGAGGATTCAAATCTTCTGGTTTTAGAAATGCTACACAGATAAAGATCATGGTACAGTCTATGTGAGGCTAAACATAAATAAATAAACATAAATCAGCAGAATAGGGGATCTAAAAATAAGCCTTCATGTTTATGGTCAATGGATTTTCAAGAAGAGTACCATGAAAATTCAGTGGGGGAAAGAGAGGTCTTTTCAAAAAATTTTACTGGGACAACTGAATATCCAGGTTGAAAAAAAAAATAGAATCTAGCCCCCTACCTCACACCATGTACAAAGATAAATTCAAAATGAATCATAGACCTAAAATGTAGCAATTAAAACTTTAAAATTGTTAGAAAAGATAACTCATAACTTTGAGTTAGGAAATGATATATTAATTATGATACCCAAAGTGTAAGTGATAAACAGAAAAAGATAGTTTGGGCTGTGTCAAAGTCAACTTTTGTGATTAAAAGGACACCATCATTGGCCAGCGCCGTGGTTCAATAGGCTAATCCTCCGCCTGCGGCGCCAGCACCCCGGGTTCTAGTCCCAGTCAGGGCACCAGATTCTATCCTGGTTGCCCCTCTTCCAGGCCAGTTCTCTGCTGTGGCCCGGGAAGGCAGTGGAGGATGGCCCAAGTGCTTGGGCCCTGCACCCCATGGGAGACCAGGAGAAGCACCTGGCTCCTGGCTTCGGATCAGTGCAGTGCGCCGGCTGCAGCATGCCAGCCGCAGCAGCCATTGGAGGGTGAACCAACGGCAAAGGAAGAACTTTCTGTCTCTCTCTCTCACTGCCCACTCTGCCTGTAAAAAAAAAAAAGGACACCATCATTAAAGTGAAAAGACAATCCACTGAGTAAGATAAAATATTTACAAATTATATATCTAGTAAGGAGCTTATATCCAGAATATTTAAAATTTTCTTATAATTAAACAATAAACCCCATCCAACTTCAAAATAGACAAAGAATTTGAAGAGACATTTCTCCAAAGAAGATATGCACCCTCATGTATGAATATTTTTGTACGGACCAATATTGTAGCACAGCAGATTAAGCTAGTGCTTGCGACACTGGCATCCTATATTGGAGCACTTGTTCAAGTCTTGACCTCTCCACTACTGAACCAGCTACCTGCTAATGTGCCTGGAAAGGGAACAGAAGATGGCCCAAGTACACTGGCCTCTGCAAGCCATGTGAGAAAACTAGTTGGAGTTCCAGGCTCCCAGCTTTGGTCTGGACGAACCCTTGCAGTTGTAACTATTTGAGGAGTGAACCAGAAGACAAAAGATTCTCTCTCTCTCTCTCTCTCTCTCTCTCTCTCTCTCTCTGTCACTCTTCCTGCTAAATAAATAAATTTTTAACATCATGCTAAGAGAAAGAAATCAGTTACACAGGCCCACATATTATATGATTCCATTTGTATGAAATGTGCAGAATACATCAATCTATATAGAGAGAAAACCTGAGGGTGATCGCTAAAGGCTATGAGTTTCCTTTGGAGAGATGACGTTCTAAACTTGATTGTGGTGGTGGATGACAGCTCTGTACAGTTTAAATTAGTGAAATTAATGTATATGAAGAACGTGTCTAATGCTAATAAAGCTATTAAAATAGCTTGATGATCTTATAGGAGTCTTTGAGAATAAAAGCAATAGAAAGTTAAATATACACTTCCCTCAATAAGACCCAGCATGATTTCAGAAATGCTGCAAAGTGCTGCCTTGGAATTTAGGAGATTTGGTGCTACGCCCATTTTGGAGATGAGGAAATAAGCCTTCAAGAGCATGATAACTTGCTCAAGGCTGTGTAGCTCGTAAATGTCAAGGCCAGGACTCAGGTACAGAACTGACGTTCCACTGTAAGCCAGTTGCAGGGAAGGTGAATTCTTCACCTCCAGTGTGCAGTAAGGAAAGTGAACAGCATTTATGCTTTCAAGGCTACACGGAGAGTTTTTTTTCATGGTATGATGGAACCAGGGAGACTTCTAAGGGAAGGCTCTCCTCTTCGTGGGCCTGGGAACATACCCTTGCCTGCTTTGGCAGTCTGTCCCAGATGGGGACAGTCTACTGTGGCCACGAGGCTGCGGCATCCCAAGCCTATGCTCAGATGGGCCATGCCCGACTGCTGTGGGCATGGGAAGCCCTGAGGCCATCTCCAGGCCTGGAGCACAGCTGGCTGCCCACATGGTTGCACTTCCTCTCCCACTCACTTACCCAGGCTCCGGGTCCATCACCAGGCTGGTTTATATACCTTGTGGTCGTCTTTTATGTTAGTTTCTTCTCTGCCTCTTGGCATGCAGTTTTTTATTTTTTAAAGATTTATTTTGTTTATTTGAAAGACAGAGTTCAGAGAAAGGTAGACAGAGAGTCAGAGAGGTCTTCCCTCCACTGGTTCACTTCCCAAATGACCGTAACAGCCAGAGCTGAGCCAATCTGAAGCCAGGAGCCAGGAGCCAGGAGCCAGGAGCCAGAAGTTTCTTCCAGGTCTCCCATGTGGGTGCAGGGGCCCAAGACTTGGGCCATCCTCCGCTGCTTTCCCAGGCCATAGCAGAGAGCTGGATTGGAAATGGAGCAGCCGGAACTCAAACCAGTGCCCATATGGGATGCTGTCACTGTAGGCCAGGGCTTTAGCCTGCTGGGCCCCAGGCCGGCCCCTCGGCGTGCAGTTTGCAGAGACGAGGAACGGTTTTGCTTAGGTGGGGCCATGCTGCTGGCTCAGCAGGAGCAGAGACCATGGTTTCTCAGAGATTTTTTCCCTTTCATTTAAAGAGATTCTCGGTGCACCACAAGGTTTCTCAAACCATTTGCCACTGAGTCTATGAACTTTATGTTTTATGAATTCCCTGTTTTATAGTCTAGAAACCCAGGCACAGAGACCTGTGCCTGCTTCTGGGTAACACAGCAGCCATGAGTTCTGAGGATCTTGCTCTGTTAACACTGAGAGTCTACACTCCTCAGACCGGCATCTTCTACACATCAGCAAGTCCCCAGGGAGGGTGTCCCCTGGGGGGTGCCCCAGAGCACCCCCTCCTGGACTCCTGCTTTTTACTTTGATCCTCATCATAATCCTGAACTTACAGATTAGTCATTCATTTTTAAAGGGAGATTAATTTTTATTTTTATTTATTTGGAAGGTAGAGAGAGACAGAGAGATGTTCTATCCACTGGTTCACTCCCCACAGCCGGCAAGTCCTCCTGGGGGTCTGGCCTCCAGAGTTTTAGGGAACACATTTTCCTCCCTCTTTCCCTCCTCTTCTTCCTTACTTCCTCTATCTTTCTCTTTTTACTTATTTAAGAGAGAAAGAGAGAGAGAGAGAGAGAGAGAGAGAGAACAAGGGAGCTACCATCTGCTGGTTCATTCCCCAGATGCCTGCCATAGCAGGGGCTGGGTCGAGGCTGAGGCTAGAAGCCAGGAACTCAATCCAGATCTCCCAAGTGGGTAGCAGGAATCCAACCACTTGCCAGCACTGCTGCCTCCCAGGGTACACACTGGAATCGAAGAGGAGCCAGACCTTGCACCCAGATACTTCAGTAGGAGACACAGGCATCGAAATGAGTATCTTAACCTCTGTGCCAAACACCCACCTCCATTTATGTTGTTTTAAGCCACTAAGTTGGTGACACTTTGCTGCGGCAGCAATAAGCAATACAGAAGGGAAGACAACGCTATGCGGGTGGCAGGTGGCACACTGCTGTCAGCTCCCACCTCCTCAGTCATCTACCTGTGCATGCCGAGCAGGTAAAACTTTGCTGCTCATTGGCCCCACACTCTCAGGAAGGTGGCTTCTGCTACCATGGGTTGCAAGCAGCATATTGAAATATTTCCTCCAACCACCCACAAATAACAATTTCCTTTTTTCACTGTGTTTGCATCAGCGTTTGGTATGTGTATAGATCATCTTTGGGGATCTCACATGCATATAAACAACATAATCAATCAGGACCCACCTCCCCCAAGGAAGATAGTGGGGTGAGCCCTGTTCTCTGTAAGTGGGGGGCAGCTCCTCTATCGCGTCTCTGGGAGCTGACTGGTCTCTTTCAGGCGGGACTCTCTCGGTCCCTGGGCCATCAGCGTTCATGGAGCTTTCTGTGGGCTGCCTGGAAAGAGGTGTGGGTTGGGAGGAATCAAATGTGGAATCGGTTGCATTCAAAGGTGCATGTGTGGTGTGGGGGCTCCGTGAAGACAGGGAAGGAAGGAAACCTCCAGGCAAATAAACTCCCTCTCAAAGTAAGCCCCTTGGGGAAAAAGAGTGGTGGAAGGGGCCCAGCGTTTGCACAGCAATGGAACTGCTTGGTTCAAGTTCACGTTGGCCATGTTAGACATCATGCACACACACACATACACACACACATACACACACACACTCCTCATTCCCTGCTTCCTGGTTCTGGAACACCAGTTCTGGTGCTGAACCAAGCAGGTGGCCAAGTTTGCTCCCTAAACCACCTGTGAAATAACCCTGGGCTCTCCTGTCTCCCCTTCCCTGGCGCGCAGAAGAGGCTGCGCAGCAGGATGACAGTCTGATCATCACAACCGCCAGAAACTGCTTCGTGCCTTTAATCTACCCTGACAATCCGGTGGCTTGTCATTCCCGGGCCTCTTAATTGGCTGCATGATTGACACCAGTGTGGGGGGCTTTTTATTTTAAGAATCAAGGAGAGCCTATGCCTTCAAAATTAGCTCAGTTATAGGATGCCAGAGACCTAGTTTGCACCCAGATTAGGTGCAGATTCTATGGGCTAGAAGCTGCGTTTTGCAGTCACTCTGATCCTAGGTAACAAGCAAGAACGACAGGGAGAGAAAACCAAGCCAATTTCCTGTTTGTTTACCTTTCACCAAATGTTCTCTTGGTCCTGGGCTGACCCAGCATTCCCTTGTAATCGTGTTGTGAAAAGGACCGATGGAGGTTTTTGGACAGCTAAGCCTGGACACCTTCTTCTCTCTGCATTTTGTATTAGGACTATCGTGGCTGCAAATGATAGAAACTAAGTCCCTCCCTCCCTCCCTTCCTCCCTCCCTTCCTTCCTCCCTCCCTTCCTTCCTACCTCCCTTATTTGTTTCTAGGTCCTATACCCTAGAAGCCCAAGAGTTCAGCTGCTTACAGCCATGGCTGGATGTGGGTGCTTTGACAGTGTGGACGGGGCTTTGTCATTCTCTTTGTAGCTCTTAGCTCTGCCCACTTTCCAAAGTTCTTCCCTCCATGGGTGGGAAAAATAGCTCCTGGCAGCTGATGAGCACATGCCCCTCTTAGAGTTCTTAGGAAGCATCCACGGAAAGTTCCGATTGGTCCTGTGTGGGCTGTAGGTTCTCCTCAGTCACTGGAGGCAGGAGAATAGAGTCCATGATTGGCCAGGCCCCAGTCATGTGACCAGGTGGAGGAAGCAGGTGCATTGACTGGCAGTCCCAATTTGAACTGTGCGAAATAGGAGAAGCACTTTTCCCCAATGACAGGGAGCCATCCAGACCAAGAAAACAACGATCTACCACTGATGCTGGAATTAAAAGTTTTTCAAATCAAGTACCCCTAGTCGATGCAACATCTCCACTCTGTCCTTGGGAGTAGCCTCTCTTGACAACTATCAGGAGTGGTTCTGAACCTGTGGAGAGCTGAGTGGATTTCCCAGTTCTCAGAGAGGGTCTCAGACAAAGGAAGGAGATGGCTCTGCCCCCAGTTGTGGAGGTCTCACTGTTCTGAGCACCGCTGGCTTCCTCTGGAGGGTGCATTGGCAGGGGCTCCCTGGACACGCGTTGGTGAGGATGGGTAAGGTAGCCCCACTGACCAGACCTGCATTCTCCCTCGGAGTCTTGCTCCGTGGTTTGGTCTCCAGCAGCTCACCCTCAGCCAGGATGTCTGATCCAAGGCCATGAATGCTGGGTTTCTTTCTCACTACAGACCTTTTGTAAGCTTCAAAGAGAATCATCTCCCCAAGTGAATCTCTTTCCCTTTCCTTTTTCATTTTTTAAGATTTGTTTATGTGAAGGTCAGAGTTATACAGAGAGAGAGGGAGAGGGAGAGGGAGAGGGAGAGGGAGAGGGAGAGGGAGAGGGAGAGGGAGAGGGAGAGGGAGAGAGAGGTCTTCCATCCACTGGTTCACTCCCCAGATGGCTGCAATGGCCAGAGCTGTGCCGATCTGAAGCCAGGAGCCAGGAGCTTCTTCCGGGTCTCCCATGTAGGTACAGGGGCCTAAGGACTTGAGCCACCTTCTTTTGCTTTCCCAGGCCATAGCAGAGAGCTGGATTGGAAGTGTAACAGCCGGGACTTGAACTGGTTGCCCATATGGGATGTCAGCACTGAGATGATAATGGCTTTACCCACTACACCACAGTGCCAGCCCCTCTCCTTCCCTTTCTAAGGGCCACCTTCTCCCTATCTGGGGGTATTTCATGGACTGTCTGAACTGGAAGAGGGAGGAAAAAGCCTTGGGAAGGTTGCTTGCAAGTGAATTCAGCCCTTATGGGATCTTCACTGCTGTAGTTCTAAACAACACGAAAGAACATTTGGTTCTTGGTCATTTGAAGCTTTTTAGATGTGTTTTCCAGAATTTCTTTTTTTTTTTTTTAAAGATTTACTTATTTATTTGAAAGTCAGAGTTACACAGAGAGAAGAGAGGTGCAGAGAGAGAGAAAGAGAGAGAGAGAGGTCTTCCATCTGCTGATTCACTCCCCAAATGGCCGCAGCAGCCAGAGCTGCGCCGATCTGAAACCAGGAGCCAGGAGCTTCCTCCAGGTCTCCCACATAGGTGCAAGGACTTGGGCCATCTTCTACTGCTTTCCCAGGCCATAGCAGAGAGCTGGATTGGAAGTGGAGAAGCCAGGACTAGAACCGGCAACCACATGGGATGTCAGCACTGCAGGCCAGGGTGTTAACCTGCTGCGCCACAGCACTGGCCCCTTCCAGAATTTCTAATAGAAAGGCCCTTGGGAGTTCCTAGAGTTCCTAGTCCCTTCCCCACGTGACCGTGGAGTCTCCGCTAGAGCACCACGTAGTCATGGAGTGCTCAGCTTGAATGCCCAAGGGACCAGGTGTCCACTCTGTGTCTCTGGTGGGCATATTCCGTTGCCAGGCATCTCCAGTGACTGGAATGTTCATTATTTGAAGGCCATATCTGTTCATTTGGTTTTGGTTCTGGCACCCAGATGGGTCTCATCTTCTGCGGCCATTTAAAGATTGGCAGACTGCTTTTATAACCCGCTTTGTCTCTCTGCTGCCCAGTAGTTCCTGAATACTCCTTCATCTAGTGCTGCGTTCACTGGCTGGCACGCACACGTTTGCTTGATCAAAACAACCATGGAGGCAGGTGGCATTATTAGGCCCATTTGGTAAGTGAGGAAACGGAGGCACAAGGGGTCACAGGCGAAACCAACGCCAGAGCTCACATACGACAGACAGACTGGCTAAACCACCAAGAGGATCTGGGCTCAGCATTCTGGTCCAGGGGCAAGGAGCCACACCTGGTGATGACACTCCTGCCGGGAGAGTCCACAGGTGGCTCAGGGCATCACATGACTAGACATCCAGCCAAACCGGCTTTCATGGCAGACCTACTCCCAAAGCAACCCATGGGAACCCAGTGATCGTGTGGATGGAGCGATCTGTTCATGAGACCCGTTGGTTGTGTGGATAGATCTATTCACGAGAGCAGAGCCCTCACCACCTTTTAAAGGACCTGCTTGGCCCCACTCTTAATATCTCATAAAAGGAGTTAAATTTCAGTATGAGTTTTGCAGAGAACAAACCACATTCACAGCCCAATTTCTTGAATCATTAATACAGCATATAAATTTCATATTGTGTGTAACCTAAATCCATTCATGAGGGCCCTTTCAGCGCTCAGAGTGGCTTGAGGAAAAACACAGGCATTATTTATGAGCAGCGGAAGAGGAAGTGTGGAGAGCCAGGCCAGAAGGGATAAGGAGACAAAAGCCAAATTGAGCCCCTGTGGGACGTGGGGCCCCACTACTGAGGGCAATGTGGAGCAGTCGCTGCCTAAGAAGGGACTGTAATGTGCTGATCATAGGCGGGGGCTCAGGAGAGCAACTGGGTTTTTTTTCTAGATCATTCTGAACAATCAGGTCAAGAACTTCATCACAGTTTCACACTTTGTGAAATGAGAGTATTCTTTAGCTCATTTTACAGAAATATCCGAATCTGATCAGCTAATAAAAGACGGGTTTTTGAAGCCCTTGAGGGAAAAAAAATAGCGATATGAACAAATTCAACAACTTTCAGAGCACGTGGGCAGTTTCTGATGGCAGCAGAGACGTCGAGACCTGCAGAGGGTCGGCCAGAAACCTCCGGGGTGATGCATTTGTTCTCAGACGCCCCTGGAGGCAGCAGCGGTGACGGACTGAAAAAGGGGAGCCCTTTGTCTAGGGAAAATCAGCCTCGTCTCTTCATGTCTGTGTAAGTAAATGTGCCTTGCTGCCATTGGCTTTCCAGCGGAGTCCCTGAGAGCTGATTCAGGCATGGCTGGCTGTGGCTTCATCTGTGCGGCTGGACTCTGCTCCTTCTTCTCCCACTGGGCAAGTTTCCTGGAATCTAACCACTTAGTGGAGCATGTGGCCAGATCCCTCTCCCAGACACTCTTGTCATCCTGGCATTCCGTGGCTTTTTACCTGCAGAATAACTACGACCTGCTCAGCAGCTCAGCCTTTGTGACCTGTGCCCGCTCTGCTCCTCCCCTCCATCTCCCAGTTCCTTCCCACAAGAGGTTTGTTGTTGTTGTTGTTGTTGTTTTATGTCCGGTAACCTTGAATTCCTTTTGAACCTCAAGTCATCCAATCTATAGAATACTGACACATTGGAAGGGCAAGGGGGAAGGGTTTTGGCTACTGGTTATACTGCACACTAGTAACCTTGGGTAGATTAGGATCCGGCTGTCAGTGCAGGATAGAATTTCTTCCATAAAGGAGGAAAACCAACAAGATACAAGTAAATTTCTCATTTACACAAAACATGGTTGGCGGGGAGCTGTCCACAGCTGATGCGGTGGGGCTCCATGGGCTGTCACAGACCCACACTCCTGATTTTCCTCTACCTTTCTCAGCACGTGATTTCCATCGGCAAGGGCACCTCAGACCCCAAGCAGTTGCCCACCATCATATTTGAGTCTTAGAGCAGGTGCAGGTGAAATAGAGGCCCAAACAACAATTATCCTAATAATCTCTTTCCTTTAAGTTGCCTTCTATGAAGTCCCATAAAACACAGATTTCACTGCCAGAAACAGTAGCATGGCTGCGCTGCATCATTCTTCAGTGGAATGCCTGGGATCCAAGCAATGTGGCGTTGTTAGGGGAGAAGAGAATGGATATTATGTGGCAAATATAGCCATTTTCAAAAATTTTTATTGAGATATAACTTACATACCATCAAATTCACCTATTTAACATATATGATTCAATGATTTTCAATGATTTTTCAATTGTGTATCCATTATCAATTGTGTATCCATATTCAATACACAATCCATACACAATTTCCATACACAATCCATAAATGATTGTGTACCCATTATCCAATTGACTTTATAACTATGTAATCAACTATATAATTATAATTCTAATTATCCCAGAAAGAAACCCTATAGTCTCTTTGGTCATTTCTACCCATGCCATCCCCTCTAGCCCTAGGCACCCACTCGTCTGCTTTTTGTTTCTATAGATCTACTCTGGACATTTCATATAAACGGAATCATACAATATGGAGTCCATTGCAACTGATTTCTTCCATATAACATGATCTCTTCAAAGTTTAGCCATGCTGTCGCCTGTATCCATAAGTACTTCAACCTTTGTACTGCCAATAATAATCCATTATATGGGTCTTCCACATATGGTTGATTCATTTACGAGTTGATGAACATTTAGGCTATTTGCATGTTTGAGGGTTTTTGGTTTTTTAAACAATGCTTAATGAACATTTTTATTTTTGCATGAACCTATGAGTTTATGTTTCTTTTCTCTTGAGTATACGCCAAGCGGTGGAATTTCTGGTTGCATGGTAACTCTATGCTTAACCTTGTGAGGAAATGTTGGACTATGTTCCAAAGCGGCTATAGCACCTTGCAGCCCCAGCAGCAATACAGGAGGGTCCTAATCCTCCCACGTCCTGGTCAACATTCATGTAGTCTGTCCTTTTTATTGTCGTGAATGTGAGCCAATCTGTATCTTATTGCGGTTTTGATGTTTATTTCTGATGACAGTAAACCTCTATGCTTATCAGTCATCTGTATATCTTCTTTGTAGAAATGTCTGTTTGGGTTTTATGTTTACATTCAGTTATTCATTTTTTATTGTTGAGTAGTAAGAGTTCCTTACTTTTTTATTTTTTAGTTTTTTTAGATCACATGGGATTTTATTGCATAGCTGCACCATCTGAGAGGGACCTAGAATTCAAACATCTTCACTGAGGGTAACGCTAAGATCTTTCCTCCCAACTCAGCTTCTTATGGGATATCAGTCCTCATGATGGATGGAGGGAATTCCAATGGAGTCAAAAACAATTGAGTGGAGGCAGAGGGGAAGCCGGCTGGAGCCCAAGAGAGATGTTCCCACTCATCCTAGTGGCCAGGCAGGTCGCCGGTGCTGGGCTACACGCAGAAGCAGCCGGCCAGGTCATCCTGGGTCAGTGTCTGGCTCCAGACACGATGCAGCATCTTGGGCCTCTGGGTCTCCCAGGCTCCAGATCATGTCCATCAGCCATTGCCAAGCCCCAGGTGGTCCAATGACAGTGATATGGGTCTGACCTGTGGCCGTGAACCACAACTCCAGCTGAAGGAGGGTCTGGCTGTGCACCTCGGTGCAGTGAAGGTGGACCTCATGGTGGCCGAATATCTGCTCCTGCTGATCCTCTCCCAAGTAAACCACCATTGGAGCATGAAAGTTCTTAGGCACCACCTACCACGGCTTCTTGCTGAGGGTGCTCGTGGCCACATCCTACACTCCTACCGCTCCCTCCTGACTCAGCACAAGGCAAGGATAGGCAGCTGCTCGACAAACGACCTGGGCAACTAAGAGTTCCTTATGTACTCTGTAAGAGTTCCTTATGTACTCTGGATACAAGTGCCTTGTACTCTTATGCCTTGCAAGTATTTTCTCCCAATTCATGAGCTACATTCTCACTTTCTTGATGGTTTCTCTCTGAAGCAGAATTTTTTTTTTTAATTTTGATGATTCTAATTGATCTTTTTTCTTTATTTTGTTGCTTGTGATTTTGATATCTAAGAAATCATAGTCAAATCGAAGGTCAAATTATTTATACTAGTGTTTTCATGTGAGAGTGTTATAGTTTTAGCCTTTTATTCAGGTCCATTATCGATTTTGAGTTAATTTTTGTATAAAACATAAGGCATGGATCCAAATTTATTCTTTTTTCATGTGGATAGCCAGTTGTCCCAGAACTGTTTTTTTTTTTTTTAAGATTTATTTATTTATTTAGAAGGCAGAGTTACCGAGAGGCAGAGGAAGAGAGAGAGAGAGAGAGAGAGAGAGAGAGAGAGGTCTTCCATACGCTGGTTCACTCCCCAAATGGCTGCAACGACCAGAGCTGCGCTGATCCAAAGCCAGGAACCAGGAGCAGCTTCTGGGTCTCCCATACAGGTGCAGGGGCCCAAGGAGTTGGGCCATCCTCCATTGATTTCCCAGGCTATACCAGTGAGCTGGATTGGAAGTGGAGCATCCAGGACTCAAACCGGTGACTGTATGGGATGCCTGCACCACAGGTGATGGCTCTACCCACTACACCACAGTGTCAGTCCCTGTTTCCTTTTTTCTTTCTTTTTTTTTTTTTTTTTAAAGACTATTCTTGGGGCTGGGGCTGGGGCGCAGTAGGTTAATCCTCCACCTGCAGCATTGACTAGTCTAGTCCCGGCTGTTCCTCTTCCGATCCAGCTCTCTGCTATGGCCTGGGAAAGCAGTAGAGGATGGCCCAAGTCCTTATATCCCTGAACCTACATGGGAGACCTGGAAGAAACTTTTGGCTCCTGGCTTTGGATTGGCCCAGCTCCAACTGTTGTGGCCTTTTGGGGAGTGAACCAGTGAATGGAAGACCTCTTTCGCTGTCTCTCCCTCTCACTGTCTGTAACTCTACCTGTTAAATAAATAAATAGAATCTTTTAAAAAAAATTTATTTGACAGGTAGAGTTATAGACAGTGAAAGAGAGAGAAAGGTCCTCTTTCCGTTGATTCACTCTCCAAATGGCTGCTATGGCCAGAGCTGTGCCGATCCGAAGCCAGGAGCCAGGTGCTTCCTCCTGGTCTCCCATGTGGGTGCAGGGGCCCAAGCACCTGGGCCATCCTCCACTGCCTTCCCAGGCCACAGCAGAGAGCTGGACTGGAAGAGGAGCAACCGGGACTAGAACCCAGCGCCCATATGGGATGCCGGCGCAACAGGCAGAGGATTAACCAAGTGAGCCATGGTGCAGGCCCCAGAATCTTTTTTTTTTTTTTTTTTTTTAAAGACTATTCTTTCAAGGCCGGCGCCGCGGCTCACTAGGCTAATCCTCCGCCTTGCAGCGCCGGCACACCGGGTTCTAGTCCCGGTCGGGGCGCCGGATTCTGTCCTGGTTGCCCCTCTTCCAGGCCAGCTCTCTGCTGTGGCCAGGGAGTGCAGTGGAGGATGGCCCAAGTGCTTGGGCCCTGCACCCCATGGGAGACCAGGAAAAGCACCTGGCTCCTGGCTCCTGCCATCGGATCAGCGCGGTGCGCCGGCCGCAGCGCGCTGGCCGCGGCGGCCATTGGAGGGTGAACCAACGGCAAAGGAAGACCTTTCTCTCTGTCTCTCTCTCTCACTGTCCACTCTGCCTGTCAAAAAAAAAAAAAAAAAAAAAAGACTATTCTTTCACCTAATGAACCGTCGTGGCACTCTTGCAAACAGCTAGCCATTTCTGTCACGGTTCATTTCTCAGCTATTCTGTCTACCACGTGATGGTGCCATTCTGGCCTGGGCTGATTGGATCATATGAGCTACAGAGTCATGTGCTTATTTGCCATTTGTATATCTTCTTTGGAAAAACGTCTACTCGAGTAGATGTTTTGTCTTTTTTTTTTTTTTTTAAATAGATTGAGTTGTTTGCTTTTTGGTTATTATATTGTAGGCATTCTTTCTATATTCCGAGTGTTGGCTCCTTACCAGATACATGGTTTGCAAATATTTCTTGCTGTTCTGCGGGTTGCCTTTTCACGCTGATGATGGTATCCTTTGATGTACAGTTTCCACATTGATGTAGTCCAACTTATCTCTTTTTCCGCTTGTTGCCTGTGCTTGTGCGTTCAGATCCAATAAATCATTGCCAAAGAACCCTGTTGTCTTGTGATGATTCTCCCATTCCCTGTGTTTGTTCTGTCTGCATGTGGCCTGAGCCCTCCGCTTGAGAGTCTGGACATCCTTATTTCCATGTTTATCCCATTAGTAAGCCTCATCTCCTAAGGTGACCTGGACCTGTTTCTACTTTTTTTTCTTTTCCCCAGATGAAAAGATTCAATCAACACATCCTTCAACTGCCAAATATAAATGCTCCTTCTGGGGGCCAGTGCTGTGACACAGCAGATTAAGCTGCCACCTACAATGCTGGCATCCTATATGGGTGCCAGTTCGAGTCCTAGTTGCTCTACTTCCAATCCAGCTCCCTGATAATGTGCCTGGGAAAGCAGTAGAAGATGGCCCCTGCACCCACTTGAGAAACCTGGAAGAAGCTCCTGGCTCCCAGCTTCCTCCTGGCCCAGCCCCGTTGCTGCCAGCTGGGGGGTGAACCAGATGATGGAAGATATCTCTCTGTCTCCCTCCTCTCTCTCTCTCTCTCTCTATACTCTGCATTTCAAATAAATAAATAAATCTTTGGAGGAAAAAAGAAATGCTGTCTCTGTGTTGGGGTAGCATTGTCCAAAGCCTTCATAAACCCCAAGACACACAGAATCAAATGAGCAGAGGAAGCGGTGCCTATGACACCTTCCTCTTACAGGTTCAAGATTACCGGCCGGCGCCGTGGCTCACTAGGCTAATCCTCCGCCTTGCGGCGCCAGCACACAGGGTTCTAGTCCCGGTCGGGGTGCTGGATTCTGCCCAGGTTGCCCCTCTTCTAGGCCAGCTCTCTGCTGTGGCCAGGGAGTGCAGTGGAGGATGGCCCAAGTGCTTGGGCCCTGCACCCCATGGGAGACCAGGAGAAGTACCTGGCTCCTGCCATCGGATCAGCGTGGTGCACCAGCCGCAGGGCGCCGGCCGTGGCGGCCATTGGAGGGTGAACCAATGGCAAAGGAAGACCTTTCTCTCTGTCTCTCTCTCACACTGTCCACTCTGCCTGTCAAAAAATAAAAAAATAAAAAAAAAGATTACCCCCAGCACATTAAAGCTTCTGAGAATAAGCCAGTTAGATTTAATTTAATAACTCAGTGGAAGACCTCTTGTCCTCAGCCATCCAGGAAGGTGCTTCCTAAGCAGTCCTGGGAAGTTAAGTCTTTTTTTTTTTTTTAAAAGATATTTATTTGCTTGAAAGGCAGAGTTACAGAGAGGCAGAGGCAGAGAGAGAGAGAGGTCTTCCATCTGCTAGTTCACTCTCCAAATGGCCACAACGGCCAGAGCTGCACTGATCCAAAGCCAGGAGCCAGGAGCTTCTTCTGGGTCTCCTAGGTGGGTGCAGGGACCCAAGGACTTGGGCCATCTTCCACTGCTTTCCCAGGCCATAGCACAGAGCTGGATCAAAGTGGAGCAGCCGGGACTAGAACCGGCGCCCATATGGGATGCCTGCACTGCAGGGGCGGCTTAACCCGCTATGCCACAGCACCAGCCCCAAAGCTCAAGTCTTAAGTGAGAGGTGAACAAGTTAAGGTTTGAGTCACTGGAATGTTGATTAAACATTGTTCCTGATCTAACAAAACTGATAGCTTTATTTTTTGCCTCCCATGTACTTTTAAATTTTATTCAGGAAAGGTAACATCCCCTGTCTTTGCTTTTCTCTTCACTTCTGAATAATAAAATACCACAGTGACAGAAAGTCTTAAATGGAGTCCAAGTTCATTCATAAGAAAGCTCTGTTCCAACTATTCGACACAGCTC
Organism: Oryctolagus cuniculus; assembly: GCF_964237555.1. Lineage (NCBI taxonomy): Eukaryota > Metazoa > Chordata > Mammalia > Lagomorpha > Leporidae > Oryctolagus > Oryctolagus cuniculus. The sequence goes on along the minus strand of NC_091451.1, from coordinate 34,711,876 downwards.
CGGTCTTGACTTAGTTCAAGTCCCCCAGGTTGGGAACAGCTGCCATGGTTCAACCCACAGTGGCCCAGGCAGGAGATGTGACTTCCGTGAGCTCCCGTGATGAGTTGAGGTGAAAGCCCGGGAAAGACTCGAGTTCTAGAGCCATGCTTGCTCTAGTTACTACCCTAGAACCTTGTGCAAATGAACGGCTTCAACGTCTGTGTCCCTCCAAAGTTCACGTTGAAATTTAGCTCTCACTGCAATAGAATTAAGCGGTTGAGGCCTTTGAAGGTGGCAAGGTCACGAAGGCTCAGCTGTTATGAATGGGGTGAGCGCACTTAGAAAGAGGCTCCAGACAGCCGGGCTTGCCCCACGGGAGGACACAGCACGACAGCAGCACCTTGGAGTCAGAGTGCGAGTCCTTATCAGATACCAAATCTGCAGGCACCTTGATCCCGGAACCCCCAACCTTCAGAACCCTGAGAAATAAATTTCTGTTGCTGATATTTTGCCCAATCTAAGCTATTTTGTCATAGCAGCTCAAAATGACCAAGATAGCAGCTTACTGGCATCAGTTAAGACTTCTGTCTTGTTGCTCCATCAAAGAAGGCCACAGTAACAGCTTAAGCAACACAGGCATTTATTTCTCAAACTTAAAAGTCCAAACAGGGCTGGTGTGGTGGCTCCACAGACATTAGAGAGTCTTGCTCATTCTGTCTTGTGGGTTTGCCCTCCTTAAATTGGGCTTCTGGGGCTGGCGTTGTATCATAGTGGGTAAAGTTGCCACCTGCAGTGCTGGCATCCCATGTAGGCACCAGTTCAAGTCCTGGCTGCTCCGCTTCTAATCCAGCTCCCTGTTATTGTGCCTGGGAAAGGAAGATGGCCCAAGTGTTTGGGCCCCTGCACCCGTATGGGAGACCTGGAGGAGGCTCCTGGCTCCTGGCTTCCATCTGGCCCAGCTCTGGCCATTGCAGCCACTGGGGAGTGAACCAGTGGATGGAAGATTCTCTCTCACTCTCTCTCTAATTCTGACTTTCAAATAAATAAAATAAATCTTAAAAAAAACTGGGCTTCCATCTTGTGGCCCAAAACGAGTATCCTGGCTCATCCAAAGTCTACGTTCCAGCCAGCAGAGGGAATGAGAGGCAGCCCTGCCCTTCAAGAGCTGGACTGAGACATCGCGTTCATCATTCCGTTCACATCCCGCCCGTTGGAACTTCACCACGTGACCATATTCACCTGCAAGGTCACTGGAGCCTGAGTCTTCAGCCAGTGGCTGGTCCTGTTCCCAACTGAAATCTTCCAGCAACACAGAAGAGGAAGATGTATAAACAGCAAGTTCTACCACATTAGCAACAACTCCCAGCCCAGTTTGTAAAACATATGCTTCACTAAGTTACTATAAAATCGGATCTGTTCTTTGGAAATATCTTATAAACTACAAAGTCCAATCCAGCGCTCTGTGACAATTGCTACAGAGAATCCCAGAGAAAGGGTTTAGAATCACAGGGCAAGGACAGATGACTTCCAGCAGGAAAGATAAGAGAAGGAGCTTATCAAACTAAGAGTAAGTCTTCAAGCTGGGCCGTGATATACCGATTTGCATTTGTTCTGGGGAAGAACAAAGGTGTTTGGGAGTGGAAAGCAACCCAGCTTAAGAGGAAGAATTAGAACCAGAGGTGCAGGCAGAGTGGGGATTTCTGTGCCTGCGTAGGGTGCTCTGCGGGGTGCAGTCTGAGGGGGTAAAGGGGCAAGGGAAGGGAAGCTGGACCAGCGTAGGCAGGGCCTGATGTTGGGGGACAGTTAGGAGGGCTTTTGGTGGGGAGAGGGACATCAGTCCGGTCTCTGAACAGGGCTTCCAAGCAGTGCCTGTGGCCTGGAATTAGGTGGCCCTGGTGATGAGGAGGCCCTGGGGGAGTGGCCCACATGGGCAAGGAAGTGAGCCAGAGCTGTGAGAACAGCATGATGGATTTGGGGGCTATTGCACAGGTAATCACTGGTCTGGCAGCAGATTGGAGGGAGTGAAGAGAAGGCACTGACAGGGCTTTTAAAGGTACTCCCGCCCGGAGAGATACTCCCAAAAGTGGGGCAAATTTAAGGGAAGTTTATAAATTCAGAGTGGCCTCCATTGTCAGTCTGACCACCTTCCAGTTCTTAAGTGATGGGGCATTTGGGGTCTGCTTATGATATTGATCACAGAGAATTGCAGGATATACCAAAACTATGAAAGCAAAAGTACTGTTGCCTCTTAGGGTATGATCTAATGTCTGCCAGCTCAGACAGTACAATTAAAATTCAGTCCTAGCGAGTAACCTCTTTTCCTTCCTAAGGCCTGAGCTTCCCTAATGCATTGTCCATAACCTAAGCAAGGCTGGGCTGTGCCTTTCCTGATGCAGGGAGAGCCAAGGCAGAAGCCACTTCTAGGGGATTGGGAATGCATCGAAGAGGCGGCGGAGACACTCAGCTGTTTCTTTTCCTTTCCTCCCAATAACCTGGTGGTAGCAGCAGGTTAAACATAACATCTTGAGTTCAATTACAGCTCAAAACCAAAAAACAAGACTGTAAGATTGTGAGCCCAATCCTGACCCATCATGACACCCTGTCAACTTCTCTCTCCATCACCCCAGCACTGCCACCTGGGTTTTCCATTTCTCTTTCCAAAATCACTTTGCAGCCTTCCTTCTGGAATTGGTGTAGTCTTTCTCCTACCATGAAATAACACTTCCATTTTGGAAAGGAAGTGAGCTGGGTTTAATAGGGAGATGGAGAAGAAGAAACGCAAAACCATCACTCTTCATTATTTTTCCTACTACCTAATTATCCATCCTAATTCGTTCCTTATGTTGTTATTTACAACAGAAATAATAGCCAACATTTATGTAATACTTTGCCAATTCCAAAGCACTTCCTCATCCATACCTCCTTCAGTGCTCACAAGAAAACTGGTATGACTTTCATCCATTTTACAGATGAGGAAACTGGCACCAAGAGAAATTGAACGAATGTTCTGAAGTCACAGAGCTGTGAAGGGAACCTGGACTCCTACCTAGGTTCTACGGCTCTGGGGCACCTATTACTCACCCCCAGGGCATTTTCTTGTCCCCCTTCTGAACCTGGTCCAGGGGATCTGTTGCTTGGGGGCCTGGAAAATTCATCAATGGATCTGCAGCAAATTTCTGGCTGTGCTGCAGAGCTGGAACTAGGATACAGCAAGCAAAGTGCTCGGGCTACTCTTTCCCTCTGCAGCTGTTGCTCTCTCTGTTTCAAAACAATTTTGTTTGAAAGGCAGAGTAACAGGGGAAGAAGGGGAGGGGGGAAAAAGAGAGAGAGAGAGAGAGAGAGAGAGAGAGAGAGAGAGATTCTGTCTGCTGGTTCATTCCCCCAAACATATGCAATTGCTGAGGTTGGAAGCCAAGAGCCTAGAACTTAATCCAGGTCTCCCACTTAGTTGGCTCAAGTACTTGAGCCATCATCTGCTATTTTCCAGGTGTATCCAGTAGGAAGCAGGATGAAAAGCAGAGGCATTCCAATATGCGATGCAGGCCTCTCAAGGGGTACACCACATCTGCCCTGTCTCTCTCTGCAATTCTGACTCTTGGAGAGTATCTCTCCTGGTTGCCAGTCACCACACTATGCTTAGCAGCCCAGGATATTTGGAGAAGCCATGCAGAGCTGTTCCAGGCAATCGCCAGGATTAACAAGCTTTCAAGAGACTCAGCCTCTGACTCTGGAGCTGTCTAGCTGGTGCCGCAGGCATCATAGATTAGCCATCCCCTGTCCAATGTCCCTCAAATGAGAAATAATAACTATTGTTGCTTGAAACCATTAAGTGCAGGGGCAGTTTGTTTCCTAGAAACAGATAATTAATAACCCATCATATTTTGCTTCATCACTTTTTGGTCTTTATTTTCCATCTAGAAGGGTCTCTGCTGGCTAACTTTGTTTTCACACAGGTTAGCACCCCTTTGGAATTGCTGTGTCACCATAGGTGAATACTGCCTTGAAATTGCTGTGTCATCATAGGTGAATACTGCCTTGGAATTGCTGTGTCATTGTAGGTGAATACTCCCTTGGAATGGCTGTGTCATCATAGGTGAATACTCCCTTGGAATTGCTGTGTCTTGTGTCAAGACTTGTGGCCCTGAGGACCATTGCAAGGGTCTACAAGGCCTACGGAAGCATGACCATGTTTCTCACAGAGTTTCAAGGGTGAATTGGAAGGGAGAGAGAAAAGAAATAAAGGAGAAGGCAGCAGAGGAGGAGGAGGCGGAAACGGAAGAGGAGGAGGAAAGAGAAAAAGAAGGGGGAGGCAATGGGAGAGAGGGGCATATCTCTGAGGAGGTTGGTGGTCCATGCCTGGCGGCCTCGGCTTGACCGATCTTGCTGACTCACTTCCAGGGAGGCCTCACATGACCTTCTCTCTGCAGGAAATTGATGAGTCACACACACAGCCAGACAGGGTGTAGGAAGGTGTCTGCCTTTCTACCTTGTAGCTAGGGACACCAGCTGGGTATTGTCAAGTCCAAGTTTGATAGAACCACCCCTTCCTGCCTGGAACGTTCCGAGTCTCTACCCTCAAGGAGTCAGAATCCATTTTGGAAACAATTTAAAACCTCTGTCACATTGTTTTTTTCCAAAGGAGACCTCAGTGAAATTATAGGTAGTTCTGAAAGAGTGTGTGTGTATGTGTGTGTGTGTGTGTGTGCGTTCGGGGATGTAGAGAGGAGACACTTACTGTGTGGATTTAATTAAAACAAAATTCTGGTTTTTAAATCTTATTTTGAAAGCATTTGGCTGTTGTTAATTAACCAGCTGGGATTGATTTGATGGCTGACTCTAGGGACTTTGACAAATAAAATGAAAATAAATATTTCTAAATTGAGTGTGCTTTGAGTCTGATGGTTGAACTTGAGTCAGGACATTTTCCATTGAAAGTGACCGAAAATGGCTCCAACTGGCTTGAGTGGAAAGAGAATTTGTTGGCAGATGTAACTGAGGAGTCCAGCTGGGGGTCAGAACATAGATTTTGGGCTCAGACACCCTCACCCAGACCTGATTTCTCACCGTCCTCTGACTTCACCTTCCACCATGATGGCTTTACCCTTATGCCCCCCATAGAGGTCTCAGCTGCTCCATGCTCTCCCCTCATAGCAGCAAGGTGGCTGCACAACTCCAGCTGCAGCACTGCGTCATCTCAGAGCCACACTCTCAGCCTAGCTTGCGTGGTAGAAGACACTGGCTGGGTCACACACTCAACGCCAGAACCTTCACTCCAGCTGGGGCATAGGACATCATGGAGCTGGAGCAGTGGAGGATGACGAGGCCCAACCAAACCATTTGGCCAGACCGTTGAGCTGGCAAGGTTGGGTCTTCAAGCAAAAATGGGAGTTTTCATAATCAAAGAAAGAACAAGTGCTGGGAAATAAAATTCAAATGGCCCCACAATGGCCCAGAGGGAGTGAAGCAATGGGACATCTCCCAGGCAGCAAAAGGGAGCTAAGTCCTGGAGGGAAATTGGGCCAACATGGCCCTGCAGATCAAGTTCAAATACACCAGATAGGCTTAATAGTTACCAAAACCAAACCAAAACAGAATCCTGTGTTTCCCCTCCCATTACAGAGTGTTTGTGGCCATTGTGAAGGTGGTTCCCTTAGATGGCCTTCCAATAAGTAACTGCCATTGAGCTGCAGGGACTGAGGTTAGAGATTAAGTCACACTCCTCTAGGAGCCAATGACCGAGTGTGGCAGGGGCTGGGGCTGGCCATTTCCACCCAGTCCAGGACTCATCTTGTGAAGTCTGCTCTGGACCACGCCTGGGTTGGCCGAGACTGCGAAACCTGCGTTGCTGTCTGAGGTTGGATCCTTGAGTTATTGTGGTACATCTCCCACAGACCAGGAACTCTCACCTGGACCATTGGGTAAACAGAAACGTGTCTTTGGTGCTAGCTTTCTACATTGCTGGCCCAACTCCTTATAAGTTCTACTCTGTGACTCCAGATCTAAATGAAAGAATTAGCCAGATGTGGTTATAAAGATGAGCTTGGCTGCCTTTAAGTGACTGTCCTTTAGCTGAAGCACAGAATAACTTTGAAAACCCAGCCACGTTCACTGTTGTAAGTAATGTTTCTACAGAAGTATAACACGTAGATGGAAGGGTACGCAAAACAGAGGAGCACAAGGCCAATGAATTATTAGAAAGCAATTCACCACTGGGATCAAGAAAGAGAGCATCTCTTAACCTAGATGTCCCCTCTCCTCCTCCAACAATCCCTCACAGTGCCTAACAAGTCTCACATTCCAAGTTTAATAGAGGAAACAGGTGCATCCAACTCCTGTCATTGACAGACTGGGAGTTTGGAAAAAGCAGAGAGAAACTTCTTTAATGGTTTTTCTTATTTGCTTTAAGCTTAAAGACAAAGTTTTATCTTTAAGATGTTTTCAAATCCCAGAGCGTTTTTCAGGCACTGGATAAAGACAGAAGTGGGGGTGGGGGGGAGTCAGAAGTGAAATTTTGTTCTATCCGTGTTCAGGAGTCTGATCTTGATAAGCAAAGAATGTAATTAGAATGGATTACAGACTATTAAACACAAACAAGAACAAAATGATTGCAGTGTGTGCAAGCCAGTAATTAAAGCTTTAAAAGAGGAAAAAGTCACCATCACTTAAAATGTTTATTTGTCAAGGTTAGTAACAAATATTGACATGAAAGGGTTTTTTTTTCCATTTCTTTTCTTCTTAGCATCAGGCTCTCAGCAATTAGTGGGGCATACTCCAGAATCAATATGGCCCCAGGTCTGACGCAGTCCAATCCGTCCACTGTAGAATTAGTTGGTATAATGGCAATGACTCCATAAAGCAGGCACACTTGCAGCATCATTCAATTAGTGCTGATTAGCAGACAAAGGAGCACCAGTCAGGAGTGCCTTCTCCTTCAACTGGTTTTCTCTCTCAGACATTCTTGTGATAACCAAAATGGAGAGACTTCTTAATGGCAAACAATTTTATATTTCATCTTTACTGTTGAAAATATTTATTCCACAACGTATTCTTGAAAGTAGAGTGCAACGATTGAAAATGTCAGACTGCCTGAAGTCCAGCCATAACTCTACCATAATATTCTTTTTTTTTTTTTTTTTTTTGACAGGCAGAGTGGACAGTGAGAGAGAGAGAGAAAGGGCTTCCTTTTGCCGTTGGTTCACCCTCCAATGGCTGCCATGGCTGGTGCGTTGCGGCCGACGCACTGCGCTGATCCGAAGGCAGGAGCCAGGTGCTTCTCCTGGTCCCCCATGGGGTGCAGGGCCCAAATACTTGGGCTATCCTCCACTGCACTCCCTGGCCACAGCAGAGAGCTGGCCTGGAAGAGGGGCAACCGGGACAGAATCCGGCGCCCCAGCTGGGACTAGAACCTTGTGTGCTGGCACCGCAGGTGGAGGATTAGCCTATTGAGCCGTGGCACCAGCCCTCTACCATAATATTCTAACTGTGACTTTGGGCAAGTTGTTCAACCTTCCTATCAGTTTCCTTATTTGTAAAATGAGCATACTAATCGTATCTACCTAATAACATAGCGTATATAGTGATGGAGAGAGTACATGCAAATGTCCTTATATGCAACAAGAGCTCATAATGTGCTTTAGTCAGGAGAGGCTGGGTAGGATGCAATGACATATAAGTCTCCCAACCCAGGGACTTTACTCAGTGAATTTAATTTCTCACTCAAGCTGGGGCCTCACCATGGGTGAGTGCGGGTAAGGGGCAACGAGAACTTTGTTCTCCCTAAGCCCTGTGAAATCCACCACTTCAGAGCAACACCAACTGGAACCATACACCAGGAGTGGGAGAAAACAGAAGAAACCCACCCAGAACTGTCATTGCCACCATCTAGGAGGGACACAAGTGACTTCCAACCTATCTCCCCCTGCAGAGCTGGTCTACAGGATGTCAAGGAGCCTGGGAAATGTTAGCTGCAGGCAGAATGTTCAGGGAGCACATTATCCTGCCATTATCATGACCACCACCATCATCATCATTGTTAATGTCATAGTTTCTATAAGGGAAGTTTCCCATGTGAAACTTGGAGAGAACAATTTGACCTGTGAGACAATGGAACCCCTGGAGAATCCAACCCTTCAATAGCTATTTATTGAATGCCTATGATGATGCATAATTGTCCCAGGTGTGGGGCAAGGGATGAACTTGACCAGATAAGGTTCCTCCTCTGGTGGATCTTATAGAACAAAAGTGATGAAACCAAGTAAGTAAACCAGATGACATCTGACAGCATTCAGATAGCCCCAGAGGGGTAGTAGTTGGTGGGGAGCTGTGTTTGTGCTGAGACCTGAATTATAAGAAGGAGCCAGCCAGAGGGAGATTTGCAGGAAGACGTTTATGGGCAGAGGGAAACCAAGGGGGTTTTAAGGGCTTGAAAAAGGGTAGTGTGGCTGGAGGGGGGTGGAGGGAAGTGGACTGAAGGGGGCATGAGCCAGCTCATCATGGCTGGCTTAATAGGCCATGGGAAGAGGTTTGGAACTCAGTCGGGGGCAGTTGGGAAGCTACGGGAGGACTTTAAGCAAGGAAGGGTGACATTTGGGTTTGTCTTGAAAAGAACTGTGCAAGAAAGAGATGGAGGCCGGCGCCGCGGCTCACTAGGCTAATCCTCCGCCTTGCGGTGCCGGCACACAGGGTTCTAGTCCCGGTCGGGGCGCCGGATTCTGTCCCGGTTGCCCCTCTTCCAGGCCAGCCCTCTGCTGTGGCCCGGGAGTGCAGTGGAGGATGGCCCAGGTGCTTGGGCCCTGCACCCCATGGGAGACCAGGAAAAGCACCTGGCTCCTGGCTCCTGCCATCGGATCAGCGCGGTGCGCCGGCCGCAGCACACCAACCGCGGTGGCCATTGGAGGGTGAACCAAGGGCAAAGGAAGACCTTTCTCTCTGTCTCTCTTTCTCTCACTGTCCACTCTGCCTGTCAAAAAAATAAAAAAATTAAAAAAAAAAAGAAAGAGATGGAAACAAGGTAAGAATGAGGGCAGTGAGGAGGCCGGCGAAGTCATCCAGGTTACACGTGGTATGGCTTGCTTCAGGCTAGGGTGATAGAGAGAAGTGGTCAGATTTGCAGGGCATCTTGGCGGCAGAGCAGGTGATAATGGGTTCAGCTTCTCGATACGCCCTGCCCCAGAACCCAGCAAACACCTGGTGTGGAGACCAGCCTCTCTAAGGCTGCACTGAAATTTCCCCTCCTTGAATGGGCCGTGGACACAGATGATCCCTTCTACTTCTCTAGACTTCCTTGGGTCCCCAGACAGAGTTGTAACAGATTCACTGCAAGTCTCACCCGCAGTGAAAAACAAGTCAGGTCCTAATGCTTGTTGAATGAATGAAGATGCCTAGTAGAGATCTCCGGTTCCCTGTAGCTAGAAATGCCTCAACGTACTTGCTGCGGTGCCATGGGGGAGGCTGAGCATTTAGAGCTCCGAGGGGAATTAGAATCTTCTTCCCAACCACAGACTTCTTGGTTTCCACTCATCCACTCAAGCTCTGGTTTTAGCTGAGATGAGGCTCAGCACCCCAGGGAACTTGGCCTGGAGCCTGGGCTTCCTGGCTCTGGTCTGCATTCTCACCTGCTGTGGGGCCTGGACGACATATCTGATGTCCCTGAAACAGCTCATGCCCCAGATAGTTTCAAGGGTCGGGCACAGGGCCTACGGAGACACAGAAAACAAAGTTGCTGACTTCACATACTTTACGGAGAGTGTATGCAGAGGATCCTTATATTTCTACTTTTAGCTCCTGTCCATTTTCTAATATTGAGAAATCTCCCTGATCTGCTCCACAAGAGGAGGTTCGTGGAGCATGGAATGCCTGCTCATTTCCAGACCTGGATGCTGGTTCTCCCCCATCATTTGCTCATCCAAGCACTAAAATACTTGTGTACCCACATATTGGTGAATTTGTACCCAAGAAGGGTTATAATAACTCCTCTCTGGGCTATGATGGGGATTAAGAGGTTTAAGGTCTATAAGGTCTTGCCAAGCAGGGTCAAGCAATCAGGAGTTTTTATGAATCAATTGCAGGATAAATCATGGTAATTAAGAATGATCTCTTTGTATAACAAGGACAAGGGCAGTAACCTTCTGCCGTAGAGCTGAGAATGCAGATGATGGTGGCTGAAGCCCAGAGCTACCAATGCACAGGGTGAGTGTGCTGACAACACTTAATCAGGTCAAGGTGAGTTCCAGGGGTAGGCTCAGACCATGGGTCAAGGGAAAAATGAACTGCATCCTAGTGGGTAGGGAGGCTGGTGCCCTGGGTATGGTGGGAGTCAGGGTGGGCATGGGAACAGTCACAGAAGTGGGGCCCAAAGTTCTTGAGAATGAGAGATTTGCACCATCTGTGGAATGGGGACAGTGAGACAGACCACCAACAGGGATCCCAGGAAGACTGAAGCAGTGTTGCTCACTTTTGGCTACAGCAACAGAATTTGGATTTATTCATTCAACTAGCATTGACCTATCTTGTTTTTCACTTCATGGTGAGATGTGCAAAGACCTGCTCCCAGCTTCTGTCCAGAGACCTATGGGAGGTATCTGAGAAGTAGGAGGGTTTAGTGGTATCATCTTTCTCCATGGCCCACACAAAGATAGGGAGTGTGTTAGTCTGTTTTTTGTTACTTTAATAAAACAAACACCATAAGCTTCTTTGGAAAGAAAAGGTTTATTTGAATCACAGTTTGAGGTGACAGGATGGGGTGGCTCTGTAATCTGGCGTCTGGTGGAGGCTGGTTAATGGCAGACAGGGAGGCAGGATCACATGGTGAGGTAGGAAGCAGAGGAAACACAGGCAGAACTCAAATAACCAACCACCTCTTAGGAGAACACTTCCCTTCGAGGGCATGCCCCCAGTGACCCAAAGACCTCCCTCAAGCTCCAGTTCCCAAAGTCAACATTAGATCAAGTCTCAACCCTTAATCAATCAATCATTGGCATTGAGACATCAGAGTTTAAACAGTTGCATGAGTTTTGCAGAGACGAATCCTTTTCAACCCATAACTGGGAGTTGGGAGGGGTCCCTCCATCAGCCAATCCAGGTACTGAGTGATGGGGAATGGGGAAAGGGCCTTTGATGCTCACTCCATCATCCTCCACTCTGCCTCCAAAATCTCCCCTCAATCTGACCACTTCCCTAGACAAGTGGTTACAGCAGGCAGGTGCACCCATACCCCAGCGTTGGCATGTTCTACCTCTGGTCTTGGCTGCAGAGAGTTCCTGGAAAATGCTGGGATTGGAAGGTCAGCAGCATTTTCCGCACTAAATATCTTTTTTTAAGATCTATTTTTTATTTATTTGAAAGATACAGTGACAGAGAGAGGTAGAGACAGACAGAGAGGTCTTCCATCCTCTGTTTCACTCCCCAAATGGCCACAATGGCCGGAGCTGAGCTGAACTGAAACCAAGAGCCAGGAGCTTCTTCCGAGTCTCCCTCGTGACTGCACTGAATATCTTAATAGAAAAATTCCTCTGCCTAAGTAGCAAGCTGAATAGTTGGGTAAAGGATATTACCAGGAAAAAATGCAGTTATAGAATTTTAATTGCGTTCATTAATTCTTCAAACATGAAGGAAGCACCTAAATTGAGAGTTACGAGGCTGAATTCCATCTGTACATGGTTTTCTACTTCAGGTATTGTTTCCCACTTAGTTGAATTTGAATGTCCTTAGGAGGGTATTTGCTTTCCCATTTGCTACAGTCCTCACTGCTTCCAAGAGCCTTATACCTGGTCTACCTCAGTCAAAGCGTTTAAACTACTTACCTGTTCCCTGAAATCCCTTGGTATGTGACTCCTTATTGGTGGGGAATGGAGCCAGCTCTTACTGACTCGTGACAATTGATGGTCACATTTTCAGAATTTTACCAGGGAATTCCCATCGTATTGGTAGCTTGAAATCAGCGCGGGGTGGGGGGGAGGGGCAGCGTTGTGGCACAGTGGTGCAGTAGGTGAATCCTCTGCCTGCGGCAGCGGCATCCCATGTGGGCGCAGGTTCTAGTCCCAGCTGCTCCTCTTCCAATCCAGCTCTCTGCTATGCTCTGGGAAAGCAGTGGAAGATGGGCCAAGTTTTTGGGCCCCTGCACCTGCATGGGAGACCTGGAAGAAGCTCCTGGCTCCTGGCTTCGGATTGGCCCATCTCTGGCTGTTGCGGCCATTTGGGGAGTGAACCAATGGAAGGAAGTCCTTTCTCTCTGTCTCTTCCTATCACTGTCTGTAACTCTACCTCTCAAATAAATAAATTAAAAAAAATCTTTAAAAAAGAAATCAGCCATGGAGGAAAATACTTAAGCCATGGAAATGTTAACATTCTACAGCTCAGGACCTTTTTTCCTCATTGGATGAAAGGCACTCCACTACCTTAAATACTATAAAACACAGGGCTAATGGGAACTAGAAGAGAGAGAAATAAGAGAGATGCAAATGTAGATCCAGTTCTTGCCTTTGAGGATATTATACTCTTTTAAAAACTGAATTCAAATCATTTCCAACTACTTCTGCTTAAAAGACATCCTATAATACTCTATATCCCATTGTGGAATTCAACCATGGTGACCACATACTGGCATCACATGGAAGCGTTAAGAAAAAAAATACCACATACGGGACCTACCCAAAGGAGATTCTCCTTTGACTGTACCTGGGCACCAGGGTGCTCGGAGCCCCACCAGCTGACTGCAGCAGAGCCAGGAGCACATGTGTATGAACACAGCACACAACTTCTACTGCACCAGTTCACACAGGGCTCTCACAGACCATTTTCAGTCTTTGTGAAACCAGGAGAGATTAACTGCTCTAATAAATGGCCCCCAACTCTCAGTAATAACACAGTAAAGGTGTGATGGAAAGAGTTCAAGGTGTCAGATGACTTTCCAAATTTACAGGCCACTGATCTGTAAAATGGGACAATGTGACAATCCCTACAGGGTTCTCACGAGGATTAAAGTCACGTTGGATGCTACTAGCAACACAAAAACTGAATGGTAGGTCAACATAGCGCAGCGGGTTAAGTTGCCACTTACAGTGTTGGCATCCCATATTGAAGCTCCACTTTGGGTCCCAGTTGCACTGTTCCCAACCCAATGCCCTGCTAATACACCGAAGAATGCAGTGGATTATTGCACAAGTACTTGAGCCTGTGACACACATGTGGGAGACTAGGATAAAGTTTCTGGCTCCTGGCAGAGGCCTGGCAGAGGCCTGACTGTTGCAGCCATTTGGGGAGTGAACCAGTAGATGGAAGATCTCTCTCTCCCCTCTCTGTACTCTGCATTTTAAATAAATAAATCTAGCTTTTTGAAAAATAAGACCCAAGTGAACATAGCTAGAATTTCAGGGGTAAGGCATTAATTCACGAGCTCAACAAAATCACCAAAGACTCAGGCTCTTTCTACATTTCTGCTCCACTATCTCCAGGGCCTTTTTGACCTTGGACTTAGGTCCAAGCTTGGCTGCTACCCTAGTTTCGGGCAGCAGCAAATGCCCGAATGTGGACTTGTATGTGGACATAGCAACATCCCATGAAAGAAGAAAACACTTCTTCCCATTTGTAACATTTTATTGGTATGGAAAACTATTCCCAGATGCCTTCAACAGTGTTCTCGCTGGGTCTCATTGGCCAAGACGGGGGTCACACATTCTAGCTGGTTTCTGGTATTTTCAGTCTTTGTAAAATAGCAGATGGCTCTGCAAGCCAGGACAGAGGGGTGGGTAAGGGTTGTTGGGAGATAAATAAAAGGAGCCTGCCCAGGGCAGGCCACCGCAGAGCTCAGCGTAAACTACCTGTTCTCGCTCTTCATCCTCTTGCTCCACTATTGCAAACCCACCCCACCACCGGTTATCGTCACTATTTCTACATCAGTCTCGGAACTGGCCTCTCTCCCAAGACACAGAGGCAGCACGGCTGCTCAGCTAATGAACACCAGCAGGTCTATGACCCAGAGAGGCTATTACCTTGGCTATAAATATTCTCAGGTGTTTGGAATCCTCTTTCCCCTGGAGTGAAGCTACACACTAGCTGATAATGCCAGGTAGCTTTACCCGCTTCGCCACAATAAAAGATATCCAACCCTCACGGGTCCTCCAGTGCTGGAGCTATGGGATATCTTTGTCACACAGGTCCCCAGGGCAGGCCGGCCATCTGGAGAATTCCTACCTGCCAAGGAGACTATTGTGTTCATTACTGAAACCCCGCAGAGCAGTAATGAACTGTTCTCCAGGGAGGTCACTCCCCGCAATTAACAACACACAGGTCAAATCCCGTTAGGGGCAACTCCTGCACCTTTCAGATTCTTTTGTCAGAATGAAATCAGGTCCTTTGGAACAAGCCAGTTTAGGGCTAGGATGAAAACGTTATGCTGCATGTAGTTTCAAACCATGCTTTCAAGTAATAAAACAACATAAGCACATCAAAGAAAACTTGGGAAATATAGAAAAGACAAACCCAGCCACAATAATTCCACCAACGCAACCAGGGTTGTCATTTTGTTGTAATTACTTTTCAACATTTTCCCATCACTGTTTTAACCCAGCTAAAATCATAGCATACATCCCATTTTTATTCTACTTTTCCAACTAAAATTTAAGAAATATTTATTTGGTACATATTATAGCAGCAGGCTGAATCTTAGATGCTAGAGGTTCAATAAAGAACAAGACAGGCAAGGACGTAACAGACAAAGAGGACAATGCAATATGATAAGCAAGTGGAAGTATATGGCAGGGGTATGGAAACCTATTAGAGGCATCCCCAACTTGGATTTGTAGAAGGGAGCTCAAGGGACAGCTTCCTGGAGGAGGCACTCTGTAACTTTAGACTAAAATATGCAAAGTAATGAGCTTAGTGAAGAGGGGAAGTATTTGCTGTAGAGGGCAGAGTTTTTCATAACAGGGGCTGGACCCATTTTGAGCAAGTACACAGGATTTGGAGAGTAGGTCATGAGAGCAATTCAGTGTGGGGGGATCTCAGATCTAGCATAGACCAAATTGTGTCCCTCTCAAATTCATTGGCTGAAGCCCTACACTTCCACGTGACTGTATTTGGAGACAGGGCCTTTAAGGAAGCGATCAGGTTAAATAATGTCGCAGGGTAAAGCACTCATCTAATGAGACTGGAGGCCAGTGAGAGAGAAAGGAAGTTGGTGCACACAGAAGAAAGCTCAGGTAAGAATGCAGTGAGAAGGCAGCTGTCCAAAGCCTCCCCAGGAACCAACCCTCTTGACACCTCGATCTTGGATTTCTAGAATTACAAGACAATAAATGTTTGCTGTTTAAGGGACCCATCCATGGCACCTTGTCCATGACACCAAAACCTGAATTAGTCAAGGCTCTCCCAAGGTACAGAGCCAATAGGAGATGAAGGAAACAGACAGATCATAGATAGATAAATATATAAATAGGTGGGTAGATAATTGTAGACATTTAGATAGAGAATTTGCTTATGCAATTATGGAGGCTGGAAAACCCACATGCTGCAGAGCGGATGTCCCAGTCGGAAGGCATGAGAATTCTCTCTTACTCTGGGTAATGTCAGCCTTTTTTTTGTTCTGTTCACTCTTTGATTTAGTGGGTGAGGTCCAAGCACACTTCAGAGGGCAATCGGCTTTGCTCAGTCCACTGACTGAATGTTAGTCTCATCTAAAATACACCTTCAAAGACACCCAGAATATCATTTGACCAACTGTCTGGGCATTCTGTGGCCCAGTCAAGCTGACACATGAAATGAACTAGTATAGGCTCCATGAAGAATAAAAGCATGTGGAAGGGATGGGGGTGTTGGCAGGGGCCAGAGATGATTATGAGTTGTTTCATTAGCAAAAATAAGGAGTTTACACCCAATCCCCAGACCCATGGGGAGGCACTGAATAGTTTTAATCAGGGAACATCACGTTCAATGTGTTCATTTTGAGACCATGCATTGAAGCTGCCTTGTATGGCTGGTCAGGATGGGCAGCACACAACCCTAGTGTGGACAGCATCCCATCCTGGTCATCTCCTGAAGTGTACAGGGTATAATCTGTAGCACTGCACACAACGACCTGGACACAGTAGAATGGGGCAAGACTGGAAGAAAAGAAACCAGTTAGGGATCCATGGCCACTCACTGTCTTTCACGTTTTGCACACGGTTAGCATTTGGTGGCTTCCTCCATAGGGATAAGCCATGATCTACTGAACCATTTCCCTGGCGTTGTTTACAAGTCATGCTACATGTGAAAAAGTTTGCTCTGTATTCAAATGCCTCTTTAATGAGTACGACCAGCTCTTCCATCATCTCAACAGGACCCTTCTGTGGAAGAATGGGCTCAGTGCAGCCACAGTGAGAGAACAGGCACAACCCAGGCTGTCCTCACACCTGGGAGTGAATGGCCACCTTACTTAGCCCCCTCTGTCTCTGGATATCAAACCTGCTCTCCAGGAACTAACTAACTTACTTTCTTTCTTTCTTTCTTTCTTTCTTTCTTTCTTTCTTTCTTTTTTTGACAGGCAGAGTGGACAGTGAGAGAGAGAGACAGAGAGAAAAGTCTTCCTTTTGCCGTTGGTTCACCCTCCAATCGCCACCAAGGCTGGTGCGCTGCAGCCGGCGCACCGTGCTGATCCGATGGCAGGAGCCAGGAGCCAGGTGCTTCTCCTGGTCTCCCATGGGGTGCAGGGCCCAAGCACTTGGGCCATCCTCCACTGCACTCCCTGGCCACAGCAGAGAGCTGGCCTGGAAGAGGGGCAACCGGGACAGAATCCGGCGCCCCGACTGAGACTAGAACTTGGTGTGCTGGCGCCGCAGGGTGGAGGATTAGCCTAGTGAGCCGCGGCGCTGGCTTCCAGGGACTTTCAATTTCTAGAAGAATTAGGAACTGAGCACACACAATGCACTCACCTAGTGGCAAAAAGTTCTTCTGTGTCTTTCTGTGGACTGAAACCCTGTAATTTTTATGCTTTAGCAAAGCAAATTGCACTGTCTCTGTTTATTTATATTCCCTTCACATCTCCAGTGGCAAGAGACAGCTCAGAACATTTCATTCTCCTCCCACTAGGTTGCTGTGAATTCACAAGGGCCTTTTCTTTTTTGCTTTTGTTTTTATCTTCGGGTGAATGTAATCACCACCACCACCCCCAAGCCTTGATGGCAGGACTTCCAGATACAAGCAGACGGGAAACAATGAAAGACGGTTTCTCTGCTGGGTTTGAAGGAAAATCGAAAGAGGGAGTCAGATGCTAAATTGTCAAAATGATTTGACTGCCATATTCGATTTTTTTTAAGCTGCGAATGACTCACTGGTCCTTCTTCAGCGTGAGGATAGTCTCTGTCTGCCTGTCCCTTTGCCTCTGACTCCAACAGAGGTATCCAGAAAAATATCAGTGTATGGCCACTCTCATAGAAACAGAAACGTCTGGGTTTCTTTCCAAACTTGCATGTACTACGGAGTTCCAACTTTCCTGGAAGAATGCGGCACAGACTGCTGCAGCTCACCGACATCCAGGTCCTGTGCTTCTTCCTGCACAGACTACATTTCCAGCCTCCCTTGGAGTTGGGTGTGGCCATGCTGTTGCATTCTGGCCCATGACACTTTCAGGCATGAGCCACATAAACCTCCCCCAAACAACTCTTGCTCCCCTTCCCAATCTTTCCCTGGAACAGAGAGGACTCTGAGGTCCTAGAGATGGGTGGATTAACCAGCTGGAAGGAACCTCGCTCTATTCCATGACTGTATCCCCAAACTGGAGCTACTGTTCCAGTGTGGAGTAACTGTGCGGCTCTCACGACACAATCTCCAAGCACAGTGTACTTGCTCAGTACAGATTTTGTCCATGCATGAAAAACACTCATCCTTCTGTAGAGAGCACTGTGTTGAGTAGCTGAGACGTGGAAGTTGTCTGATAGAGAGTCCTGCCTGGCTAGGATGGACAAATGAGTTCATCTTCATCTCTACCCCATGAACTCAAAGAGATCTGAGATAAATAAAGATACCGAAAAGATTCTAGCAAATGAATTTTGCTGGGGTGCTCTCCACACTCATTCTGCTGCCTATCAGGACAGAGGCTCCAACCACAATTGCCTGCAGCTATATCTGCTTCTTACGGGAGGGGCATGAGTTTCCTCTAGACCAAGAGGGCTTTTATTTGGCAAGAGGCTTGGTGAGCCATTTGCTGGTCAAAAGACAGTCCTCTGCACACAACTCAAAGGCATGGCAAAAGGAGAGTTAAAATTCCTCTTCATAATAACCCAACAAGTTTGGGGGTTTGGGAAAGAGATCACGAAGAACAGATTGGAGGAGAGACAGGATTGGAAAAGGTCAGAAATCTTCCAAGAAAAGAGAGGGGCTCTTGGCAGTGGGACTGAGAGGCCTGTTTGAACAGGGTTGCACAACGCCATTTTTAAGGCATTTACTGTCTGCTATAGCACATACCTCTCTACTCCCCAATCAGCAAAGCAGCTGCTCAGTTGGCTCCGAGTCCTCGTGTCGCTGGGGAGAGATAGAGGTGGGTCCCAGCCAAGTGAACCCAAAGTGAGTTTTGAGTGTTGGAAAGTGACTGAAACAAGGATTCAACTCGGGAGTGCACAGGAGACAAACCCCTTCCCCCAAATAAATCAGAGAAGTGACTCTCAGGAGGGGTGCTGACATCAAGGTTCCATGACAAAGGTAGAGTAGGTTATGTAAAGAAAGATCAAGAAACAGCCCATCCACTTAGGGAGCCCTGCAAAATCACCCTAATGGCAAACTAAATAGGATGTCTACCAGCACATCCGATGGAGTAGCACATGGGGAGGTGGTAAATGTCACTACTGGTCAAGGTCAGGAGCCTCCACAATGTGGGGAACCAAGTGTGTGTGACCCTCACTGAATATTGTACCTGGGCCAGTGCCGGGTTGTCCTTGAAGACAATTAATGGCTTTTTGGTGGGAGAGAAGAAGACTGAAGCTCTACTCTTGTCTGCTGGCTTTGTCACAGGGAGAGAGAGGGCATCATCTTGGCTGGAATTCAATCAGGCCTCTCAACTCCTGGCCCGCCACACCGGCCAGGCGTGAACCAGGCCAAGGAGCTAATGCAATTAGGGTGGCCGCTGGTGCAGCCACGCGCCTCCTCTCTCTGACTTATTGGCTGCCGTGCCCTCCAGGTGACCTCTTGGCGTTCTCCCTGAATGTCTGCAGCATTCTTCCTTGATGCTTCGTCAGCATGATAGGAAAATTCCTAGGATAATCACTTGGAGGCAATCACAAGTCATGAAGAAAAGAAACCACCAAATTCATCTTTTTCCTGCCCTGTCTGGGACATCCTAGGTGCCCATGACTTCTTGGATGAACTGTCAGCTTAGTGAGAATGCCATGGAGCCTGGCACTTGGTTTGTGTTGTCCCATGAACGGTGGCTTCTCTTTTTCTTCTTGCAGTCATTGTTATTATAATCCCTGCTGCTGTTATTATTGATGCGCACAAGGCTTGCCAGGACCGGGCCTGCCTCCTGACTGCCATGGAGGCTTGGGACTTGGTTAGTCCAATTGCTTTGCTGCCAGGATGTCAGCATGTCTTAACCCTGAAGAAAGACAGATGCCCTCCCAATGGCCCTAATGTGATAACACATCTCAGACAGCTTGGGAGGCAGAGGTCCCTGAAGGAGCTGGCCTATGCTATCCATGGCTAAAGGAAGAGAGCTGGGGGCGCTCTGCTTAAACACGGAGCAATCCTTACCACCAAGAAACCATTCGGCTTTTCAGAATCTCACCACTTGTCTCTTATCCTCTCCCTCCTTTGTCTCCGTGAATGCTCTCCCTGAGGGAGGCCACAGAGCTACTGTCCAGGCCCAGAGCAATAGCACCTGCTGCTTTCAAAATGCGATGTGAACGAACAGAGTTTTAGCTGCACTCGCTGCTCTGGCAAGCCCTTGAGTTGATGCCAGTGGAGTCTCATGACCCACAGTCTTATCCTTGGGATTGCATTTTCAGAGAATCCAAGTTACTTAAACTCATTGGGCCTCTCTTTCCAAATCTGTAAATAGGGTTGGCAATTCCTATCTTGTAAGGTTGTCATAAAGATAAATTAAGATACGAGAAGTTCTGGATCCAGCGTGTTGTCCTACTTATGATACCCAAATGCTTAGCTGTAGTAGAAGTCATAGTGATGGTAGGGATAGTTAATCCAGAGTTTACTAAACTCAGCAGAAATTGATTCCACCTATCTCACAAGATCCCTACCAACTGACAAACTGGAGTGCCAATGAGGGGAGATATGCCTCCCTACACATAGCCTAGATTGTGAACACTTTCCACTGCAGGGAATGCTGTAGGTCTGTGTGAAAGCTCAGAGGGGGAGCAAATGCGTGCACAGGGAGTCAGCTGATCTTCAAGGAGAATGATGATAAAGCCACTCAACAGCCCAAAGTCACGGCCTCCACTGAGAGGATAAAGGTCAGCTAGCACCGGACTGGTGGACGAAGATGCTGTCTTCACTCTCTTTTGTGCCAGACCTTCAGGAAGCCCTGCCCTCAAGGTGTCCCTCCTTCAACCTGCCCAGCTGCCATCTCACTGTTGTGTGGCTGCCTGCCCCAAGGATGTGCAGGTCCCGATGATGTTCCCACATCTCCCTACTTGGACTGCTTTTTTCCAGGCCTCCTAGGTAGTGCATTCACAAACAGTGCCTTGAGGTTGGTAACTTCTGCAGATGGGTATTCTCACTGTTTGAGGTTGGCTTTGAAAAAAAATTTTAAAATTTATTGTATTTATCTGAAAGGGGAGAGAGAGAGAGAGAGAGAGAGAGAGAGAGAGAGAGAGAGAGAGAGATCTCCCATTAGCAGATTTACTTACCAAATGTCCACAACAGCTGGGGCTGAACCAGCTCAAATCAGAAGCCCAGAACCCAATCTGGGTCTATCTATGTGGGTGGCAGGGACATAAGTACTAGAACCATCACCTGCTGCCTCCTGGGTTGCATAGTACTAGGAAGCTAGAATCAATAGTGGAGCCAGGACTTGAACTCAGACACTCCAACACTGGATGTGGGCATCCCAAGGGTGTCTTGACCACTGCACAAAATGCCCACCCCAGATATTGGCTCTTTAGAACTTTGACTCTCATGGAGTAACCTGTCTTTTTCCTGATGATGAGCTCAAATTCAATGGATTCTTGCTTGCTTTCATTCCTCAGATATAGTCCTGTGCTACAGGGAGAAGGTGAGGGAGATGCAGGATGCTGAGGAGTTGGGTCTATATCACTCTTCCCTCTTTTATGCCACACCCACACCATCTTCAATACTGTCAAGGTTTTATCTGCCATCATTGAATCATATACATCTATATCTATGTCTATGTCTATGTCTATGTCTATGTCTATATATCTATATATTCTCAACTTATAGTGCTGAGCTGGAACTGGCTTATAAGTACCTAGGAGAGCTGATTATTAAATATGGAGGAGATGTACAATCTTATTTTTAATCTATTTGCAACCTGAAAGCAGCCTTGGTCACCATATTGAGCCATGGAGGTCATGCGGAATTTCTTCAGAGAGCAATTTGCCAGTAGACCAGTGGATGACACCCCTCTCAAATTCTGCCTGGTGGACATCTCCACCTAGATGACCCATGGACGTCTCAAACTTAACGGGCTCCTACATGAACTCAGTTCTTTCCCACTGCCCACCAACGCTATCCAACAGAAGCCAGGGGCCAGGGAATTGAGCTATAAAAGGCAATGAGGCATGGGATGATTTCAGAGACAGGAGAAAATTCTTCCCTTCTCTATAGTGAGAAGCAGGAAGACCTGAAATCTATCAACCCCCCCACATTTACTCTCATCCACTTGCTGTCAAGCCCCATTCGTGTCTCTTATCTCAAGCATCCATGATCTACCTCCCGACTCTCTGATTTTTCTAGGAATTTGATATCAATGAAATCAAATTCTCTATGTGTTCTTTTTGATCTGGTTTATCCCACAATGTTTCTTTCTTTTAGGACCATCCATGTCATTGCATGTATCCATAGTTTGTTCCTTATTATTACTGAATACTATTCCATTATATGGAGGCACCACACATTGCTTATGCATTTGCCAGCCAATGCCCTCTTCATAAATCCATTCTCTATTTAAATTAGCCAGAAGTGTGTTCTGTTAGCACCAAGACCCCTGACTCTGCCCTTCCCCACTGAGACTGTGAGCTCCTCCATGCCAATAGAATCGTCATGGCCTTTGGCTCCACAGTCCCTCGCATTGCTGGCACACAGTGAACGTTCCACACTGTTGCATTGGTGCATAGACCACTGATTCTATCTAAGCCAACTCGGGGCAACATTATGCATGTTAGCATTTACATCCTTTTGCTTCCAAAGAGGTAAAATAATTCTGTGTCCTTAGCAGGCAGAGATTCACCTCAATTCAGTGGAATGCTGTTTGTGTTACCTCCACTCTCCCACCCCTGACTCCTCTACTAGAATAAATACTTTCTTCCTGCATGACCTAGACTCATCAGTAGCCAACAGGTGATTTCTTGCTTTGGCTATCCTGTCTCCCTGTGCCTTCTTTCAACTGGGTTAGGAAGGTTGAGATGCCCTTCCCTGGGGGCCTGGCTAATATATCCCATGCAATATTTATGCTCTGCATGAACCCGAACTTCCCAAGCTGTGCCCTACTTATGCATTCATGAGGAGGTGCCCAGAAGACTGTCATGTCGTCAAATGGAGCAGAACCATAGCTCCACTTTATGAGGGATTACAGGCTGTTTTTTCTTTATTTGTAAATGTGCCAGCCTGAAAATCGCTGTGTTTTGTCAGAGACAGCTGATTAAACACCTTTGAGGATCTGTCAGTGCAAACCGTGAGATCATTAATTTATGCTGTAAAAAGAATAGCTGGAGAAGTGTGACTTGGAGTGGTGTCATTCCTTTCCTGCTTTGAAACAAATAGCATTTACATCTTCAGAAAGAATGCTGTGAAAAAATCACCCTAATGGATGGATGTTTTCCAGAGTGACATCAGTGGTGTCACTTTGGTGCTCATCTATTTAAAGCCTCAAAGTGGATATTTTAGTCTTAAACAGCAGGTGTCCTGAAATGGAAAAGTTTCCAAATTTCCTTAGTCTTGGGAAGCTTTTGATCTTTTCTGATTGTTCTCCCTCTCACACCCTCCCTCTCTCCCTTCTTATTTCCTCATCAGCTACCAGAGTCTCACCATTACCACACAGCTTTGAAATAACTTTCTCATCCTGCTAATGTCTTGGCCTGGTTTTTGAGATCAAGGGGTTGTATCCTCTGGTGGAGTTTATGGGTTTGTTTTGAATGCTTGATTTTAAAGAAGTGTCAACTTGTAACTTTTCAAACAGATAAACATTCAGGAGGAGAAAACTTTTACTCTAAAAGTATATAGGTTATATTTACTGAGTTAGACAAACTGTTTATGAAGCGGAATGTGTCTATACCGTGTCATTTATAAACATGTCTCAAGAATCCTCATTCCATATAGAATTATAATTAACACATAGCATTTTTAGTGGCAGACTTTTTTTAATGTCATTTAAAGATTAATTTTATTTATTTGAAAGACAAAGTTAGAGAGAGAGGTAGATTGAGATTTAATGCTATAACTAGTACTCAAACAGTATTTTTCACTTTACGTTTCTGTGTGGGAGCAAACTGTTGAAATCTTTACTTAATGTATGCTAAACTGATCTTCTGTATATAAAGAGAATTGAAAATGAATCTTGATGTGAATGGAAGGGGAGAGGGAGTGGGAAAGGGGAGGGTTGCGGGTGGGAGGGACTTTATGGGGGGGAAGCCATTGTAATCCATAAGCTGTACTTTGGAAATTTATATTCATTAAATAAAAGTTAAAAAAGAGAGAGAGAGAGAGAGAGAGAGAGGTCTTCCATCTGCTGGTTCACTCCCCAGATGGCTACAATGGCTGGAGCTACGCCACTCTGAAGCCAGGAGCCAGGAGCTTCCTCCCGGTTTCCCATGTGGATGCAGGGGCCCAAGGATCCAGGCCACAGCAGAGAGCTGGATTGGAAGAGGAGCAGCTAGGACTAGAACCGGTGCCCATATGAGATGCCGGTGCTTCAGGCCAGGGCTTTAACCCGCTGCACCACAGCGCCAGCCCAGTAACAGACTTTTTAATGCACTCCCTTTTTCCAATAAATTCAATGAATTCCAGAGTATATTCTCATCTCCGTAAATAATATAGGCCAGTTAATGAGGTTCATAACAAACATACAACTAATTGCTATTTAGCACTTTGAGCTTTATAAAGCTCATACTCTTGATTATTTCATTGATCGTCATAATAACCCTGTGAAGAAAACCAGATGCCATTCTGCAGGTGTGGAAAGTTTCAGACATTTCTGGAAGGACTGGTCCAGGATTGCGCAGAATCTGCGAACAGTTCAACTGAACATACAGTGACTTTGTGACATGTGCTCAGAACTAAAGTGTACAAAGATGAATTAAATACAACTTTTGCCTTCAAGTTCAGTTTAGCAATTATGGGGCCAGGAATTTAACACAAGTCTGTGTGTTATAAATTCTCATCTTCATCATCTAAGGTTGGAGCCAACCTTTGGCAAAATCGTAAGTCTAAGAAATTTGCTTCCACGAAGCAGCATATTCTCTTAACCTCTTCATTAAACACCTCCTACTTTCCATGGCATTCTCTTCTATTTGCCTTCCAAATTCCCCAAATATTATCCCTCTCTCCTGGTCTCACCAAAACTTGGCCATGTGGATCTCACTCCAGTTAAGTATAATTTGCAAGTATCAACCTCTAGGGTCAGTTTCAAACTTTTTGATCATTACCTGTAGTAACAGGATCGCTTATAGCCTTCTCAGCTTCTATGATAAAACTTTAAAGCCGTGCCCTTCTCCAAGGGAGTCACAGCCCCGTAACTAGTGGCAGAATTTGACAACATCACAGCCCTTCCGAAACCCCTTAACCAAGTGCCTGCCAGTAGGGCACAACCTGAGTAATATAGGGCTGCCTGCACCGTAGGAAATGTGTTTGGTATTGCCACCGGGTCTGGTGGTTGTGCTGTTGGTTGAAGTGGTGAGGTCGCTGTCCGTGGTCCTGAATAATCCAGTGTGAAAGGACATTGTGTCTTCTACCGGGTCTGGGACCCTAATGACATTTGTCCAATGTTCCTAACCCTCACAGGTTTCCTTTATATTAGTTTCCAACTTAATGAACAGTTTGACTTTTTAAAAACACAGTTGCGAAACAAATAGGACTCAAGATGCATGCAGAAGTGAAGCAGAGTAGATTCAGGTGTTGTGGGTTTGAATCCCAGACCCACCACTTGCTAATCAGATCTTGGGGGAGCTGCTTAACCTATTTGGATTTCAGGTTCTTCTTCTTTTAAGTGAGGATAAGAGTAATAAATAGTGTATATCTTTGAGAATTAAATGAGAGAATGTATGTAAAGTGCTTTGGTAATGCATTGTTTGTAGAAAAAATCAATAATACTTTACAGAAGTGATAAAAGTAACAATTCTGAATGTAGTAACTGACATAATTTTATGAGCTGTGCCATGTTTTCAACAGAAAACTTCCTTATTTTCAGGAATGTGAGGACACGTACACCCCTTCTCCACCTGTAACAGTCAGAATAGAATCAGCCAAGGCCTCAGGCAGGATCAACAAAGGGAAGAGATTGGTGTCTTCACAACTTTGAAGCTTGGAAGAGGGAGACCTCCTTGCCCCATGATGCTATTGATACATAATAGGAGTTAAGAGCAGCAATATCTTGGTAGACTATTAGTCTAGGGACAAAGGAAGAACAGCCTCATATATGGCTTGATATACTAGATCCTCCATCTTCTGCAATGCATCTTGCAGGTGTCCTATTTTGTATATGAAAGCTGTTAAGAAAATTATTCAACAGCTGTGAAGAGGTGAAGAATGTTGCATGTCATCTAACACCTTATTGGAGCATTGTCTAACAGATATTCCCCAGGTCTGCTTAATTCTCTAAGAAAATGTAACTGTAACTATTTACTATTTGTTATTAATTAGGGCCTAGACTATGCAAATTTCTATCCTAATTTAAGAAAGTTGACAAGCTGTAAATAATTTTCTTCAGTAGAGAGGCAAATCATCTCTGTCCAGTAAAAACATAAAAAATAGCACCTAAGATCACAGTTTTGTTGTCCTTTATGGCATTCACCAATTTTACATATCACTTAGTGATTTTATTGTGGCACTTCTTTCCTAGCAGACTAAAAATCTTGGATAAAGATGTTTCTGAATGTTCTTCAAGCTAGCATTGATACCCTGCAGATTTCTTCCTTAGTGAGTTAAATAAGCCTTTTATACTTACTCACTGTACAGCTGGATGAAAATCATGTTTTTAGGCCGGCGCCGCGGCTCACTAGGCTAATCCTCCGCCTAGCGGCGCCGGCACACCGGGTTCTAGTCCCGGTCGGGGCACCGGATTCTGTCCCGGTTGCCCCTCTTCCAGGCCAGCCCTCTGCTGTGGCCCGGGAGTGCAGTGGAGGATGGCCCAGGTGCTTGGGCCCTGCACCCCATGGGAGACCAGGAAAAGCACCTGGCTCCTGGCTCCTGCCATCGGATCAGCGCGGTGCGCCGGCCGCAGCGCGCCGGCCGCGGCGGCCATTGGAGGGTGAACCAACGGCAAAAGGAAGACCTTTCTCTCTGTCTCTCTCTCTCACTGTCCACTCTGCCTGTAAAAAAAAAAAAAAAAAAAAAAAGAAAATCATGTTTTTAAAAATGACCCTTTGATAAGAACTGGAATCAAAGAGAATATTTAGCCAACATCACAGAGGTAGAAAGTAGAAGAGTCAAAGTCCCACAAGTCAAGCCAACCCCAAACATGCATTATGACCTCTCAGCGACATTACTCCAGAAGGATCTGTCTCATAGATTATACAGGGAATTGCTGCCAAACACCTGCCCAAGTTTGACAAAACTGGGAATTAGCAAGAGTGACAAGCCAGTCTAAGTAATACTTAGGTAGATTTATAGACTGAGACAGATCAGAAGAGGTCAAGGGCTTATGGAAAGCAGGGAAGATTATGAAAATGGAAATGAGAGACCGAGGACAGCAGCAGTGTTGACAAAGATGAATTTTAAGACAAATGCCAGTATCCAGCTGTTTGAGAGCTGGACTTTTGGCCAATGGCCAGAGCTAAGCAAAGGCAAACAACTCACTTTCCCTTCCCTCTCTTCCTCAGCCGCCTCTCAGAGATTCCAGGATGGGTTTCACTGAAGAAAATGCCAGGCTGCTGGGCCAGGTCTCTTTGATAAAATCTTGAGGCATTTCCTATAGAACCAAAAGAAAAGGAGCTATTTGGGAATAACAAGAAACAGCAACAAGCATGCAGGTGGCTAAAGCAAACTTATATGCTTTGTTTATTTTTTTTTAGTAGCAGAATTTGACCTTCATCCAACTTTACAAATACATGGAGACATATGAACATAAAGCACTGTGAGCAGTATGAAAAAAAGACTCAACAAAAGAATTTTTCAAGGCCATCATGATCAATATGCCCACTCACTTGTTAACATTTTCACTGTGCTCTTTATAGGTGCCACATTGTGTTCCAGCCCCAGAAATACAGCAGAAACAAGAGCGATGAGGTCCTCACAGAGCTCAGTGAGAGATAATTAAGTGGTGAACATTTACAGTCATGCACCACATAACAACACCTCGCCAGTGATGGACCATATATTTGGTGGTGCACCCAAAAGATTATAATAGAGCTGAAAAATTGGCATCACCTAGCAACATTATAAATGTCAGGACATCCTTGTATAACACATTACTCTTGTATGTGTGCAGTGAAGCTAGCATGGACACTCTCCTGAACTGCCAGTCGTATAAAAGTGCAGCAAAGCAATTATGTACAGTACATCATACTCGATAATCGTGACAATAATAACTATGTTACTGGTTTATGTATTTACTACACTATCCTTTTCATCATCATTGTAGAGTGTATTCCTTCTTATAAAAAAGAAGTTTGCTGTAAACAAGTCTGCTGTGTTTTGCCAGCAGCAGCCTCACAATCTGCTTACTGCATCTCTCAATCACATCAAGAGGTCTCCTTGAGTGACTGACTGATGCCATTTAGGTTTGTGTGAGTGTGCTCTCTGATAGCCACACAACAAAGAATTGCCTGATAGTGCATTTATCAGAACATATCCACATCACTAAGCAACACTGACCATAACATAATTTCAGGTATAAGTGCCCTGAAGAAAATACAAGGAAAATTCCAAAAGTTTTTAGAAAACGGATGGATTGAGAAATATCTTGAAATCTGTGCAGTTTTTATATAATGTGCATTTTTTCATGAACTTTTTGAAGATGCCTTGTAGAGCGGGATAAAGGGTTAGGGTTGTGGTGGGTTTGGGGAGCTATTTTGAGCATTCAGGAAAGTCTTCTATATAAACTGCATCAAGTAAAGGAGCAAACTATTTGAAAATATAAGGGAAGGGTGTACCCATCAGAGGGAATAGTCACCTCAAAGTCTCATGGGGAAATGAATCTGGTGCTTGAAGAGCAACACCAGGCTGATGTGGCTGGAGTGGGCTCATCAAGGTGGAAGGCAGTAGGAGAGAAAGTCACCCAGGTAGCTAGGGGCCAGATCATACCAGGCATTGTTGGGTCAAGTAGGAGTTTGGGTTTAATTCCAGCCACTTTATCCTTGTCCATTTGTTCTGCTCATTTAGAAAATGAGGACACCACATCCCTCACTTGTTAAATAATGAACACACAGTGACTCTGTCCACTATTCTGCCCTGGCTATTCTTGAAAGTCTACAAAGATGAAAAGGGAGAGATACTTGCCCCCTCATGGGCCTCAAAACCCAGGATTCTCCTCCATGGGCTCAGAGAAGCAAAAGGTCTCTAGTCTTAGGGCCGCCAGCACTTTCAGGCCTCCTGTATTGTCTTCTCCTAATGCTGCTACTATTCACTTGCTGCTCAGTTAGAAATCTCATCTCAAAGTGGTCACCAAGTGCTACTGGTTGTATATCTTATCCAGTCCCCTTCCCTCCATTGCCAATGCCTCAAGAAATCTTTATAGACCCAGATCATTGCAATGGACGCCCAACTTCTCTCTATGACTCTGGGCCCACCACACCTCCAATCCAGGTTCCATGCTGGGGTCTTTCTAACACACAAGTTCCACTATGCCTCCTCTACTTGGAAAAAACTTCAGTGACTACACATCAACCAAAATTAACTAAAGCCAATTGCCTGTAGATCCCTTACCTTGGCTTAAGTTGCCTTTCTGGATTCCTGCTTTGCAGCCACACTGGGCTCTTGACACTCCCTAGCATACATTGCTCTTGCACCTGCCACTTCTTCTTTCTGGAATACCCACTGACCACTGACTCCCTGGAATAAAACCAGTTGACTGAACTCCTGCTTACCAGGACCCAATGCCAAACACTCTCTCCTTAAAGTGTCCTGCTTCCTCTCTGGGCAAAGTTAATCGTTTTCTGAAATCTTATCCATACGATGTATATTTACATAACAACATATTGATTCTATTGTCTCCTTTTATTTACTTTTTTTTAAAAGATTTCTTTATTTATTTGAAAGGCAGAGTTACAGAGAGGCAGAGGCAGAGGCAGAGAGAGAGAGGTCTTCCATCTGCTGGTTCACTCCCCAGATGGCCGCAATGGTGGAGCTGTGCCCAGACAATCCAGAAGCCGAAGCTTCTTCCAGGTCTCCCATGCAGGTGCAGGGGCCCAATGCCTTGGGCCATCTTCTACTGCTTACCCAGGCCATAGCAGAGAGCTGGATTGGAAGTGGAGCAGCTGGGACTCAAACCAGTGCCTATGTGGGATGCCAGCACTGCAGGCGGTGGCTTTACCCACTAAGCCACAACGCCGACACTTCCTTTTATTTACTTCTGATTCCCCTAGTACACAATGAGTCTTTGAATGGAAATAGCTTTTCTATTTATATTTGTATCACAGGCACATAGTAGAAGTTTTTTTATGAATAAATTTAGTATTTCCCAAGCTGCTTTTTAGATCATTAATAGAGGTGTTAATAAAAATTTTCCACACAAATAAGCTTAGCAAACAAAGGTTTAAATATAGTTAAATTGGTGATACTTGTATATGTATTGTGATCCCATTTGTGTTCTTGAAAATTAGATATACACTTCCATGTAGGAAATTTCCTGAAAGGGCTGGTGGGAAACTGCTAACAGCATCATCTCTGGGAATGATGGAAAGAGGGGAAGAGACTTTTCACCTTTTCTTTGCTATCACTCTGTGCTATTTAATTTTAAAAAATAGTACATGCAATGGTTTTAAATAATTTATTTTAAAAAACATAGTAGCTGTATTTTAAAGAGCATACTAACCACCCTCTACTGAAAATGAGGAAAACAGTGATCCCTCTAAGTGTGTAGGGTGCTCCACCCTTTTACCTTGCACCCTGCGGTCCCCTGGTCCCCTTGCACCCTGTGGTCCCAGCCATGGTGGGAGAACGGCCTCCTAGGTGAAGATGCTGTCAGTGAGGACCATCTCTGACCCAGTCCCCAAGTAACAGACTGGAGAACTACCACCAATGACATCGAGGTTTGGGGTCAGAGGGGCATCTGTCAAGCTGGTAAATGGAGTTTTCATACCTGCAGTCAACAGAAACATGTCAGGCACTGTGCTGGACCCTACACTGTGCTGGGCAGGGCCTGGCTGCCCCGCTGAGGAGCCCCTGAAGTTCCTAACCAGTGCCCCGGAGTGGAGGAAGAGGACTTCTGTTGAGTGTGCCCAACACTCCCTCTGCACTGGAGAGCTGCTCCCTTCTAGCCCAGGTGTTTGGGAGTGAAAGCCAGACTTAGTGTCCCTCCACTGTGGGCAGGACAAAGGAGCCAGTGCTATCCAATCACGGTTACTCACACCCCACTCCCTATGATTGGTTCAAAGAGTGGGTGTGAGACCTTGAAGGTCCAGTCAGAGTCTTTCTAAGGACTTGATGGATGGACACCAGGAGAGAAAGGTTGCTGTTCCATTTGGATCTCAAACTGGAAGTCACTCTTAGAGTTTTGTTCTCAAGTTGTAAGCCATTTTCCCTGCCTGTGAAGAGGCCTTATACAAGGCAGGAGAGGACAAGATCAAGGGAGAAACGATGAAATCAATAACAGAGTTGTAGTAATATATCCTTGAAATATCACTTAAATTCCCAAATCCAGCCATACCTGAAGCTATTTGACCTTAGAAATTAACTCTTGTAAGCCAACAATTTCCCTCATTTGCAATCAAAAACTTACAATGGGAAACAGCCCTGCCCTGGGGAATGGAAGATCCGCCACCTTCTATTAACTGGTTGGATTTGTATTTCTTCTATGGGCCTTACTTTCTGCATCTGAAAATGGAATGAGAGACCACACTCTTTCTGACCAGGTGTCACCTCTCTTTAGCAGATGAGATTGTCCCTGGGAACTTTTGGCTCCTTGCCCTTGATCCAAGCCATCAGAGACAGCTGATATAGCCAAGTCCATTTAAGGACAGATGGGAACAGGAATGGATTCTTGGTCTGACTTTGAGCCCAGGATCAAGTGTGACAGGCACTTTAAGATGGCTACTCCTTTTCTCTGTCTTTACCCCTCACCTGTCTCAACAAGATATATTGAACACGAAGAAGCCAGAGAGTAGTTGCACTTAAAAAGTGAACCTGAGAGATTGGCACTGTAGCCTAGTGGGTAAAGCCACCACCTGTGGCACCGGCATTCATATGGGCGCCGGTTCAAGTCCCAGTTACTCCACTTCTGATCCAGATCCCCAGTGTGCCTGGGAGAGCAGTGGAGGATGTCTCAAATGCTTGGGCCCCTGAACCCACATGGAGACATGGAAGAACCCACTGACTCCTGACTTCCCACCAGCCCAAATCTGGTCACTGTGGCCATTTGGGGAGTAAACCAGCAGATGGAAGATTCTCTCTCTCTCTCTCTCTCTCTCTTTATTTTTAACCTTAAAAAATGAAAAGTGAATCTGTGAGGTTAGAAGATTCTTTGCCCGGCACACCAGGTTCTAGTCCCGGCCGGGGCGCCAGATTCTGTCCCGGTTGCTCCTCTTCTAGTCTAGCTCTCTGCTGTGGCCCAGGAGTGCAGTGGAGGATGGCCCAAGTGCTTGGGCCCCTGCACCTGCATGGGAGACCAGGAGAAGCACCTGGCTCCTGGCTTCGGATCAGTGTGGTGCACTGGCTGCAGTGTGCTGGCCTCAGCGGCCATCAGAGGGTGAACCAAGGGCAAAGGAAGACCTTTCTCTCTGTCTCTCTCTCACTGTCCACTCTGTCAAAAAAATAAATAAATAAATAAAAATAAAGAAGAAGAAGGAGGAGGAGGAGGAGGAGATTCTTTGCTCCAGAGCCACGTAAGTTGCGGCCTTGTAATTGGATATTTCCCCCACATCATGGGAACTGCATTTGATTCACAGTCTTCTGCAGCTGTCCAGGTCCTGGAGGGCTGAGAGAAGTGCGGGCTTGGGTTGGACAGGTGATGGGAGTAGGGCAGGGGAAGGAGGGGAATCAAGAATGACCACATTGGGCAATACAACACCAGTAGATGCCAGTGTCAGGAAAAGTGGGAGAACTAACATCTGGTTACCTCTTCTGCTCAGGTTTGGTCCTGGATGCTTTACTTCAATTTTCTTATTTAATCCGCAATGGTTATATTAAATCCCTATTACGTAGGTTAAGGAACTGAGGTTTAGGAAGGTAAAGGAATTCCCCAAGGTCACACAGCTAGTAAGTGGCAAACCTGCAACTCAAGCCATGTGACTTCAACTGGGGTGAACGGGTGCATAATTTGGAACCAAAGCTTGGAAAAGTCTAGTGGCCAGAGCTGTGGTTTTGGGTTCAGTTGGTCCATTGGTGAGGCTGCCCACAGCCAGCCCCCAGGCTCCCATGGTGGGCAAGGGCTCCTCTGGGCACTCCATGGTAAGCACACCCTCTGGGTCCCATTCTCTTGAGGCCCAGTCCAGCAAGGTCAAAATAATAATGACAAATGATCACCTAAGGAAACAATTGCCTACTGCAGTGAGGGCTATGATTGTGGGTGAGAGGGAGGGCCAGAGGCCAAGGAGTCTTCCTCAAATATTCTTAGTTCCCTACGGCTGCTATAACACATTTTCAAAAATGTAAGATCTCTTTTTTTAAATTTATTTTTTGACAGGCAGAGTGGGCAGTGAGAGAGAGAGACAGAGAGAAAGGTCTTCCTTTTGCTGTTGGTTCACCCTCCAATGGCCACCACAGCCAGCGTGTTATGGCCGGCGCACCACACTGATCCGATCGCAGGAGCCAGGGGCTTATCCTGGTCTCCCGTGCGGGTGCAGGGCCCAAGCACTTGGGCCATCCTCCACTGCACTCCCTGGCCACAGCAGAGGGCTGGCCTGGAAGAGGGGCAACTGGGAAAGAATCCGGCGCCCCGACCGGGACTAGAATCCGGTGTGCCGGCCCCGCAGGCGGAGGATTAGCCTAGTGAGCCGCAGTGCTGGCCCAAAAATGTAAGATCTTAAATCAATACAGTGCATTTTCTCACAGTTTTGGAGGCGAGAAGTCCAAGACAGGTCTCACTGGGCTGGAAGCAGGGAACGTGGAGGTCCCTGGGAGAATCTCGCTCCTTGCCTTCCCCAGCTCCTAGAGAACCTGCACTGGCCCAGCAATCCCACTGCTTCAGCCTCTGCTTCCACTGTCACATCTTCTCTTGTTCTCTTGTCATCACCTTGTAATGACACAGGGCCACCCGGGGAGTCTAGGATCAGCTTCTCAACTCGAGATTCTTACCTAATCCGGAGAGCAGTTCCTGTGGCCATTCCAAGTGATGGATTCACAGCCCCAGGGGATTAGAGCACAGCCGTCCTTGGGTGCCATTCTTCTGCCTACCACAAGGAGGAAGCGATGCCTACATGGAAAGAGCAGAGAGTTCATTGGGGCCAGTGCAGTGGCGCAGAAGGCAAGCCTGTGCCTGCAGTGCCTGCCTCCCACATGAGTGCCGGTTTGAGTCTCGGCTGCTCCGCTTCCAATCCAGCTCCTTGCTAATGTGCCTGGGAAAGCTGCCGAAGATGGCACAAATACTTGGGCCCCTGCACCCACATGGGAGACCTGGAAGAAGCTCCTGGCTCCTGGCTTTGGCTTGGCCCAGCCCCAGCCGTTGCAGCCATTTGGGGAGTGAAACAGTGAATGGAAGACCTCTCTCTCTCTCTCTCTGCCTCTATGTAACTCTGCCTTTCAAATAAAATAACAAGTAAATCTTTAAAAACAAAATGAAACAAAGCATGGAAAGACGGCCATCTCCTTGGGGCAGAGATTTCTCTGGCATCTGCTGTGCTTGTCCTTGCCACAGCCAGAGCCTCCTCCCGCAGCATCCCTGCTGCTCGTGGCAGGGCAGGGGCCTGGAGGAAGTGCACCCCAGTCTCCAGGTAGGGTGACAAAGGTCCTGCGCCTGCTCATCTCAGGCTGGGACTCTCCCGGAAGCTAGGGGAGAAGGCCCTTCCAAAATGATAAAAGGAGCTCACACAGCCCACATGCTGAAGTGGCTCCTGCCAGGGACACCTGCAGGGAGGCGGCCTTCATTCCGAATTCCGCGGCACTGCTGGGTGCGGGGGTGGGGGGCGGAGAGCCCTCCAATTACATCTTCCCTACCATCGTGGGTCCGTGACTATGTCAAGGAGGAGCGCGATGCTGTTGACGTTCCTTCTCTCAAATGAAGACTCCCCCGAGCCTCTTCTCCATCCTCTCCAGACTATCTGGGGCCGCTCTCCTTGCTGTCTATTGTTATGTGACAAAACACCGGAATGCAGTGGTTTCATATAGCGATCTTTTCCTTAGGCTCCTGATCCCTGGAGGAGTAGGGTGGGGGTCAGCGGGGCAACACTGCTCCAGCTGGTGTTTGGCTGGTCCCTGATTTGTCCTGGAGAGTCTGAGAAGTCTGCACCCCTGTCTGGGGCTTGCGTGGGTGTGGCTGGACTGCACTCTCTTTCCACATAGTCTCTGGGCCTCTCACCTGGCCTACCCCACAGAATAATCAGACTCATGGCGTGGGGCTCCAAAACCACACGTCCGCAGGAGCAGAAGGT
The DNA here is from genome assembly GCF_964237555.1 of Oryctolagus cuniculus. Classification (NCBI taxonomy): domain Eukaryota; kingdom Metazoa; phylum Chordata; class Mammalia; order Lagomorpha; family Leporidae; genus Oryctolagus; species Oryctolagus cuniculus. The sequence goes on along the minus strand of NC_091451.1, from coordinate 34,676,843 downwards.
GGGAGCTGTCATCCCTTCAGGCCTAGACACTGGCAAGGCGTCTCTACCAGCTCTTCCCCCTCCCTTCCACTTCCTCTTCCTCCTTTTCCTATTATTATTGTCATTAATAAGATAATTATTAAAATCATCATTATCATTATCTTATTGTTCAAGGTAGTTGTTAACCTTGACCCAGATTCAAGGGGACACACTTCTCAGTGGAAGGAACATCACAGAGCATTTCCATCCTGGTAAAATAATCCATTACACCTGCCCCACAACAAAGGGACTGTCAGGTCCATTAACACTGTGCTGGGAGGAATGTCAGGAATTCTGTGCCAGGAAGCCCTCCCTCCACCCAGCAATATTCCAGAAAGGGAAGGGGAGGAGAAATGCGGGGGAGGAGGGACTCATAGTCACATCCATAAAAACTCCAGCCTGAAGTCTGGAACATTTCTCTATATGGAACTTTGCTACCTCACTTATCACCAAATAAATAAATACATTATGGATACTCTTTTTAAAAACAGATTTAATTATTTATTTTAAAGTCAAAGTTACAGAGAGAGATATCTCCTATCTGCTGGTTCACTCCCAAGATGGCCACAATGGCCAAGGCTGGGCCAGGCCAAAGCCAGGAGCTTCCTCCAGGTCTCTCACGTGGGTGCAGGAGCCCAAGCACTTGGACCAACTTCTGCTTTTCCCAGGCTATTAGCAGAGAGCTGGATAGGATATGGAGCAGCGAGGACTCAAACCTGAGCCCATATGGAATGCAGGCGTTGCAGGCAGCAGCTTTACCCGGGATGCCACAGTGCTGGCCCTGTAGAGAACTTCTGAAGCTAAAAGCAGTGTCTTTGCTAACTTCTGAAGAGCAAACCTGATTGTAGGACCCCAAAAGCGGTGTCCTTTTGTGATGACCCCAGAAACACAGACTCCAGACCAGACGATGCAAAAGAACAGGAGGTAATTTTATTTCATTTGCGCAAATGGGCCCTCTACTGCTGCAAGCAGCAAGCAAGCGAGAGGAGCCCCGAGCAGCTATCTCACACAGCTTTTAAGGGGCAAAACCACAAAATTAACATACCATAGGGTGGCGTAAGTTTATTGGGCAACTACAAGGGGAGGAGGTCGTCGAGGAGGAGGAGAAACGGAAGCTTGGATAAGGGGAGGGGGTCATTGAAGAGCAGAAAGGGGTGGCTACGTGCCCTACATGCCTCGCGGGTTTTTTTTTTGTTGTTAAGCTTGAACAAGCACAGGGGAGGGGACTTATCTACATAGCAGGATGTTCTGTTGCCCGTATCTCTGGTTAGTAGCTAACTGCTTTCTCTGTGAACCGGTTTACTCCCCATTTCCCAAGGCCGTCTCTGGAACTGTTTGTCTCAGGAGCCCCATTTTTTTTTATTAAGGCTACTTTTATGGTGGCTCACAGCCGCTTCTTTCACTGATGAACCAAGCCAATGTGATAACAAGCCTGGCTAACTCTGCTGAAAGTACTTCTGTTCTTGTAGAACTGACTCACATGTCGCCTCTGTTTTTCTGCAGGTGAAGATCCCAGCGATGGAGTTGACAAGGCTCAGAAAAGAGGCCCACCTGGGCCGGAGCCCTGGGCTTTACAGTGTGACCTTTGGCAAAACACCATTAGTAAAATGGGGATAGAAATGCCCGGTTACATTGCATGAGAATTAAAAACAGCATGAAGCATTTGATCCAGTGTCGAAAACACATAACCAGAACTTAAATATTGATCTAGTTCTCTTCTCTTCCCTCTCTTTTTCTTTGTTCCTTTTTTACTGATACTAATTGTTTTCATCTATTTGAAAGGGAGGGAGGGAGGGAGGGGGAAAGGGAGAAAGGCAGGGGGAGAGAGAGAGAGAGAGAGCGTGCGAGAATCTTCCATCTGCCAATTAACTCCTCAAATGCCCGCAACAGCTAGGACACTAGTCCAGGCCAAAGCCAGGAACCCCAAACTCCATATGACTCTCTCCCATGGGTGCCAGGGGCCCATCACAGCTGCCTCCCAGGGAGCTTGGGAAGATGGATTGGAAATAAAGTAGCCACAATTCAAGCCCATTCCAATATGGCATGAGGATGTCAACCCACTGCATCACAATACCTGTCCTGATCGTCCTCATTTCTCTCCTCCATGGCCTTTTGGTTTTGTTTTCCTTTCCTTGCGCTGTTTCCTCTCCTCCTTTTATTCTCTCTCCCAGGAGAGAGAGAGAGAGAGAGAGAGAGAGAGAGAGAGAGGTCTTCCAATCACTGGTTCACTCCCCAAATGACCACAATAGCCGGAGCTGGGCCCATCCGAAGCCAGGAACCAGGAGCTTCCTCCAGGTCTCCCACACAGGTGAAGGGGCCCAAGGACTTGGGCCATCTTCTACTGCTTTCCCAGGCCATAGCAGAGCTGGATCAGAAGTGGAGCAGACGGGTCTTGAACTGGCGCCCATATGGGATGCCGGCACTACAGGCGGCAGCTTTACCACTACGCCTCAGTGCCAGCCCCCCTTCCTAGTTTTTATGCTATTCTCTCTGTAAAATATTTCCTGCTCCTCTCAGTTGGGAACCATCTCTCCTCACTGTGAACTCCCACAGCGCTGGTCCTTTAGCTAATCTGTGGCAGGAGAAGAGCTTCACAGCCCAGGAGCCAGGAGACACAATTTATATGAAGCTCTGCCACCAAATAGTTACATGGTCTTCGGGAAGTCATTACCTTCCATAAACTTTATTTCAGCCATCTGCAAAAGGAGTCCAAGAGACGTGCTCATACTCTAGAGGGAATTCTTTCTGCTGCAAAATGACCGAAAACACTACCCAAACTACCTCAAACCATAAAGATAATTTACTGCATTAGGTAACTGACAATCCAAGGTTAGAGTCAAACATGGCTGGATCCAGGAGCCCAAGTTATCATCAATAAGTCTATTTCTTGCTATTTTTTATGGTAGCTTGATTCTCAGGCAGGCTTTTACTAATCAATGTCAAAGATGCCTACTTGTAGCTCCAGATTTTTATTCTACCAGTTTGGCAATAAAAAATGACTACAGGTTTAATATCCCTTATCTGAAATGCTTAGGATTGGCAGTTTTTCAGATCTGGGGATTTTATAAATTTGGGAATATCTGAATATACATAATGAGGTATCTTGGGAATGAGACCTAAGTCTAAGCGTGGAATTCATTTGTTTCATAATATGCCTCATATATGTAGTCTGAAGGTAATTTTATATAATGTTTTTAACAATTTTGTTTCATAGTATGGAATTTTCCACTTGTGGCATCATGTCAGCACTCAAAGTTGGATCAGAAATGCTCAACCTGTGGTCTCTTTCCTAACTGTGTCAGCGAAACTCTCAATGCTGACTCTTACCAGGCTTCAGCAGGGCGTGAGCTTATCCCAAAACCAACCCCAAGGGCCAGAATACATGTTCTAAATTCTGTATGAAGGACTTCATCCACAGCCGCCCGTGCAGCTGGGGGTGTGGCCAAGGCACATCGCTGAGAACGAAGAGACAGTTCTCTAAAGAAAAGCCTGGGTATTGCTGTCAGAGGAAGGGGCGGTGGGTGTTGAGAATGCAGGAATAGATGTCCGTCGAAGTCCCTCCCTTGAATGTCCTCTGCAGCCCACCCCCTGGGTGCTCTTCTCCCATGCACATTTCCTCCCATAAACCCAGCTTCAGAAGTACCCTGGAAATCCAAGACAACGGCTCCATGTGCAAAACTAAACCCAGCTGTCTCATTCTCCAAAGTAAAACAACTCAAATTCTTACAAAGTCACTGCAACCACTATAATCCAGTTCTCATCCTATTGAGTGCGACTTGTCATGACCTATAATCTTTATTAAATATTTATTTATTTGAAGGAGGGGGGAAGGGAGAGTGGAAAGGGGAGGGAGGGAGAGAGGGGGAGAGAGAGAGAAAGAGAGAAGGGCCAGTGCTGTGGCATAGTGGGTAAAGCCGCTGCCTGCAGTGCTGGCATCCCATGAGTGCCAGTTTGAGTCCCGGCTGCTCCACTTCCAATACAGCTCTCTGCTGTGGCCTGGGAAAGCAGTAGAAGATGGCCCAAGTCCTTGGGCCCCTGCACCCATGTGGGAGACCCGGAAAAAGCTCCTGTCTCCTGGCTTTGGATCGGCGCAGCTCCAGTGGTTGGGGAGTGAACCAACGGTTGGAAGGCCTCTCTCTCTCTCTCTCTCTCTCTTTGCCTCTCCTTCTCTCTGTGTAGCTCTGACTTTCAAATAAATAAATAAATCTTTAAAAGAGAGAGAGAGAGAGATCCTCCTCAAATGGCCACAACAGCCGGGTCTGGGCCAGGTTGCAACCAGGAATGTGGAACTACATCCGAGTCTCCCACATGGATGGCAGGGGCCCAGGTAGTTGGGCCATCTTCCTGCCTGCCTAGGCTCATTAGCTGGCAGCTGAATTGGAAGCAGATCAGCCAGGATTCAAACCAGCACTCCTATGGGAGATGCCAGGGTTGCACGTGACTGCTTAACCCATTGTGCCGTGATGCCAGCCCCAATGTACAGTTGTTAAATAAATAAATAAATAAATGTCATTTAACCATCCACCCACATACATGCTAGTGGAGAAACAAGGGCAATTGCTATTAGGACATCCATTTACAAAAGACAACCAACAAAGAGCGGTTGTGAGTGCGTGCACGCACAGCGTCCTGCTGGGGAAGGGTCGCAGACTCCCTGGCCCAGCAGTGGAACACATCCTCGATGCTTTCTAGGGCTCTGTTCTCCCTGATGCCTTCCACCGGCCCGGGAGAGGTGGGATTGGCTGCGCTGTGCTCTGGCTGAAGCAGTTCTTCCGCAGCTGGCTTCCTGTTGCGTAAGTTCAGGGGCATCAGGTAACAGAATGCTCCGGTAGCAGTGGCCTACACGAGCAAGAGCGCCTTTTCCCACAGAATATACCTGGAGGGAAGCAGTCAGCAGCGCGGAGGCAGTGAGCGTGCACGCACGTGACTACAAGGGCGCTTCCAGATCCCCGGCCGGCGCAGCTCCGCTGGCATGTCTGCATGGAGGGGGAAGGCGGCCCAGCGCCTGCTGCACTTCATCCGCCCTCTTTTATCTGCAAACGCCCTCCCAGGAGCCCTCTGCAGACCTCCATGTAGATCTCATGGGACAGAATGGTGTCACTACCCACCTCTGGCTAGGAGGGAAGCTGAGAGAGCCAGCATTTTGTCCATTGTTCCTGCAACGGGATTAAGTTTTGTTAGCAAAGAAAGCCTTCAGAGTGCCTTAGGGCTGGAGAGGTGTGTGAGCCGGTGGTGTGATTTCCAAGGAAAGTCAGGAATCCATCACCTACAGGAGCGGGGAAGGGAGGCCACTAAGTAGGGAAAAGCAACAGATTACCACTGCAACCCCAAGCAGCTTATTTCTAGCTCTACATAAATCTTTGGTCCTGGGCTGGCACTGTGGCGTAGCGGGTAAAGCCACAGCCTACAGTGCCAGCATCTCATATGGGCACCAGTTTGAGTCCCAGCTACTCCACTTCTGATCCAGCTCTCTGCTATGGCCTGGGAAAGTAGTGGAAGATGGCCCAAGTTCTTGAGCCCCTGCACCCAGTGGGAGTCCTGGAAGAAGCTCCTGGCTCCTGGCTTTGGATCAGCGCAGCTCTGGCCGTTGCAGCCATCTGGGGAGTGAACCAGCGGATGGAAGACCTCTCTCTCTTTCTCTCTCTGCCTCTCCTTCTCTCCGTGTGTAATTCTGACTTTCAAATAAATAAATAAATCTTTAAAAAAAAAAAAAGGAAATCTTTGGTCCGAAGTGGGGTGATTGTCTCCGGAGTTAAATAAAATAATAGTAAAAATACCTCCAAGGAATTTTGGAAAGTGAAATCAATGGCAATTTGTGTTTTGAAACAACAGCTTCTGGAGACAACAGACAATAACAGCTTATGCTTTTATTGGCAATTTCAGAAAGAATGAGAAAGGAGACTTGAAACGTGCAGATGTGTCCCTTGCACCTCTAGAGGAAGGTGAATGTCTCAGGGGGGCTCCAAGGAATCGGGGCTGCCACCCAGCAGGCGCTTCCCCCTTCCCTGGCCTTGGGGTGTGCTGGAGTCCTCTTTCTAATTTGCATAACCACTGAGGCCAAATGGCCCAGAGCCTCAGCTGTCCCCCATTCCCACCCCTACCCGCTAGTTAATATCCCTAGGTCCAGAGATAAGAAGGCTTAGGAGAGATTTTTAGATGAGTCATTGGGAGCAAAGTTTCATTATTTCCAGGCTGGATTAGTTAGCTCGCCCGGCTAACATAAGCCTCCATGCCCACTCAGAGTCCCCAGCCGCTGGATGGTGGTTGTAGGGGAGTCTCTGGCAGGGATGGGGGTGGGGTGCAGGAGTGCAGCAGAGTGGGTTACAATTCTGGGGCAGAGGAGCACTCTGAAGGGGGGGGGGGCGGGGGAATGTGACTAGAACAGACATCCTCATTGGAAACCAGTTAATTTTTGAAATGATGATGAAAATAGGCCTCCCCTCTTTTCCTTTCTCACCAACCCAGCCCAATATGACCTAAAACAATAGTGGAAGTGATTAGGAGCCAGTCTACCATGCAGAACAAAATGAACCTGCTGAACAACAGTGAAGGATTCTGTGGAGAGCACATGGCCATGGCTTTGGCTGTTGTCTCAACTAATAGAAGAATGCACCTGCTAGTTCACGCCCCGGACTTCTACAACAGGGAGGATCTCCCTCTCCCTCTCTCTCTCCCTCCCCACCCCACCCCCTTCTCTTTCACATAGGTAAATAAATAAATCCTTTTGGAAAAAGCACAAGAGTGTCACTCCATGAGTGTCTGGATTCCAGGGCCTTTTAAATTTATCAGCCCACAGGGAGGGAATAGAAATCCTTTTTGGATTCAATCTGTTTTCTATTTTTAACCTTGGAAGAGAAGATGAAGCCCTGCAAACTAAAAGGAGCCATTATCTTTGCAAAAGTAATTTCAGCTCTAGTAGAGAGAGTCCAATTTAGCTTTTAAAGGTTTTTTTTTTTTAATTTCTTGCAAATTAGAGCAGATGATTGCAAGAAAACTGGGGAAGCGAGGGAAATGGATCCTGGATGTGCCAGGAAACAGGGCCAGATATGTCAATGGGGTTCTTTAAAGTCACACATCGCTACTCTCCCTTTCCCTGCAACACTACCCCATCCTAGACAGCAGGGTTCTGTAATCCTCCTTGATTCTGCTTGAGTTCTTTGTCTACACTTAGTTCTCATCACCACATTCCTGTGCTTAAAAACCACCGTGAACTTCACACTATCCACGACAGAAGCCTTCCCTCCAACCTGTCTGCCGGCTCCTGCCGACCTCTTCAAGTTCTCCCTGTCCATAGTCCTTGCCCGTTGCCTAGCACAGCACTCAATGCACATCGGGTTATATTTGTCAGGCAAATGTTAACTATATCTACCAGTTGCCGCCTCCTGCATATGACACCTGCCTTCGCATCTCTGTGGTTTGTACATTCAAGTCGTTCTCCTTGCCAGGAACAGTTTTTCCCATTCCGTTTACTTAGGGAATGGGTACTTACTCCTAATCTCCTACTCAATTGTCACTTTTTTCCATAGCTTCCTCTGGCACTCCCTCAATGATCCACACATTTCCAGACAGAATTATTTTGGGTTACCTCTTCCTGTAACTCCTGCATTGTATAATCTACATACTTTGATAGTTATAAAGAAATAATTGGATTCCTAAGAAAACTTACTTATCAAAATTGAATTATAAAACCAATTGATTCAGTAGGAGATAAAAGGGGTTGAGGTTAGGGTGTTCAAAGCTCAAAATAACAAAGTTAGATTTCCTACAAGAATTTCAATAACAAAAGTGCTTTGTAGCTATCAGAGTATTTAATTGCAACTAAAATATCAAATCACTTTATCAAGAAAGACAAATATCTCATCTGCCACACATACTCATGAGCTTTCCAAACCCTCATTATCTTTGGCTTTGACCTTGCAATTTTGCTCATGTCACAATTCATAACACACAGTCAACAAAAGGGCACAAGCATGGGTAAGTATACAAAGGAGGCATCTCTCCTACACTGGAGGTCCCAGGGCTCTGCTCCCGGTAAACTATCAAGGAGGAATTCCTAGTGACAAACCTGTTGTGAGCAGTAGCAATCAGAGTAACGCAAATTGTGCTGGTTAATTCATTAACCTTGTGGCCAATATTCAACCTTTAATTGGCTTACAATTCTCCACTCCAAACAGGAAGTCAATTCATTTATTTGCACGCTCACAAATTTTGCAATTAGTTTATCATAGAATTTAGCTGCCTAATATGACATTCAATAGCTGGCTTTGTTTTTATGGTTGAAATGGTGCTAATTTGAATATTCTTAAACTAAAATGACAGTAACTTTTTTTTTTTTGCAGCAGAAAACCAAGGTCCTCAACCAAACATTTGCCCAGTGTACTGTGGGCCAGAGATATTTTCTTTTCTTTTTTAAAGATTTATTTATATATTTTGAAAGTCAGAGTTACAGAGACAGAGGGAAAGACAGAGAGAAAGATATCTTCCATCTGCTGGTTCACTCCCCAGATGGCAAAACCAAGAGCCAGAAACTCCATCTGGGTCTCCCACATGGGTAGCAGGGGCCTAAACACTTGGGTCATCTGCTGCTGCTTTTCCCAGACCATAGTCAGGGAGATGGACTGGAAAGGAAGCAGCCAAGACTTGAACCGGAGCTCACATGGATGGTGTTGCAGGCTTTACCCTCTATGCTACAACATCAGAGATGTTTTCTTTTTTTTTTTTTTTTAAGATTTTTTTATTTATTTGACAGGTAGGGTTACAGACAGTGAGGGAGACAGAGAGAAAGGTCTTCCTTCCGTTCGTTCACTCTCCAAATGGCCGCTACGGCTGGAGCTACACCGATCTGAAGTCAGGAGCCAGGTGCCTCTTCCCAGTCTCCCATGCACATGCAGGGGCCCAAGCACTTGGGCCATCCTCCACTGCTTTCCCAGGCCACAGAAGAGAGCTGGACTGGAAGAGAAGCAACCGGGACTAGAATCAGCGCCCATATGGGATGCCAGAGGATTAACCTAGTGCGCCACCGCGCCGGTCCTAGAATTGTTTTCTAAAGGGTATCTTGGCCATATCCAGGGACTCCATTCACTTGCAGTGAGGTTTGAGAACATGGAACTGCTATATTTGTACAAAAAGGACGTCAATCCTCTTCAAGAGTTGGCTGACTATTGGAGCATGTGGAGCCATATTTAATGCACACCACAATACATGTTCTCTAGGACACTCAGGGCACCCCCTCAAACTCCTCGCTTCCTAATTCTTATCAAAAGCCCAGTCTGCAGAAACAAGCTTGAAGAACGATGTCTTAGAGGAATATTACACATATAGTCATTTAGATGCAGCTATTTTAAATCCATTTTGGTTTGAGGTATTACATATAATTAGTTAATTGGGGTGATTTCAACAGGACATTTAATCTCTTTGTACCTTAGTTTTCCCACTGGTGTTATGAAGCAGTTGGTCTAGATGATCTCAAACTGTTTTCCAGTGCTGACATTTCATGAAGTAGTCCCAACTCTACGTGTTCTAGAGTCACAGCACAACTCACCAGAAGCAGTGGAGGATGCAAGCGTTATTTCTTTCTGGACTAGGAATACATTAGAGTTTGTGACTTCCTTGGATGGGTCGTCAGTGTGCAATGGATGCTTTCCTAGCCTCCATGATCCCTTCCAAGGAAGCTGAGTCTACTTCCGATGAGCAGAGACTTACATTAGAGATGATGATGATGGACAGGGTGATGGTCATGAGATGGACTCAAGAAGTAGTTTTGATGATTTGGAAGTAGGAGGTCAGAGAGATGAAACAGGAAGAACTACGTTTCTGACCCATCTCCCTGGTGGATGGTGGAACTATTTACCAAGGAAGAAGACCAAGGAGGAACAGGTTGGGTGCGGGTGTAGAGTTAAGACTGCAATTTTGAATGTTACGCTTGGGTTACAAGTGGAAATGTCAACAAGACTCGATGTCTAGTCTAGAGTTGAAAGGACTAAAGATAGGCTCTAGGCTAAAGACAAAAGTTTGGAAATCACCAGCATCCAGGTTGTAGTTAAAACTCTAGGACTGGATAAAATCACTGAAGGGCAGAACAGAGAGAGAAAAAGAGAAAGGCAAGAATGTGGTTTCCCACATTTCCTAGATACTGTTAGGTTTTTAGCCCATTTCTCTCCCCTCCCAGTCTTCCCTATAATCATTTTTAATAGGCAATGAATTAATCAATAAACAAAATAATCAATGTTTTCAAATCTGATCTTGCACCTGAATGTCTGTGCTTCAGTGTTCTTTTATTCAACAATTGGGATTCAGTGAAGATGAAATTGAGTGCTATCTCAATCCCAGTGCCTTCTCCAAAGAGGCATTCTTACACAAGGCAAAAAGTTTGTGCCCAATGGTAAAAAAAAAAAAACAAAAAAAAAAAAAAACCAAGCATGGATTTCAAAATTTTTTTGCTCCAGAACAAACTTATCTTTTAAGTCCACTTTTCCATGAATTTTTTGAGGCCCATGTGTATGGTCACTCTCCCCCTCCCCAAGCAAGTAGGGCAGTCAACATTAGGCCCCACGAAATCTGTTTGGTATTGTCACATGAACCTGTTCCCACCGCTCAGCAGCCAGCTAATTAATTAAAAGATCCTTAAGGGGACTGAGCTTAACCTGCTCATCTTTGAGTTCACCACAGCACCTGGTACAGAACCAGGTCAGCAGAGATTTGCTAGCTGACTTGTTGGCCATTTTTAACCAGGATCTTCATGGTATTAAAAAGTGATCAGGAATGTATGAGCCAAGACCTGGACTCGACTTTGGCCTGAGAGGGAGTTTACTGGGGGGTGGAATTGGGTTTATGGGACAGCTAAAACCGGCAACTCAAGTATCCCTAGGGTCTTCTCCCCCACACCCTAATTTCCACTTCTTCCTGGGCATTAGCCTAGTGCTCTGTCACTCATCTACTCACATCCACTGTGACACTTAGCACTGCCACAAATAATCGTGTGTATTGACTTGTTTGTTACCTGCCTCAGTACTTCCCACCCACCCCATCACGTAAACATTCTAAAGAGAGGAGATGTCACTGTTTTGTTCATGGCTCTTTTCCCAGGCAGTGCCCGGAGTAGTGCTCTATCTAGGCAGAGGCCTCCCAAATAGTCTATGATTGAACGAAGGGTGTCTCCATGCAATGAGCAAGGAGCCCAAGCACCACATTCCAGAATCTGGGGTACTATGATTGGTTCCTCTTCAGCCACGCCCCTTTGTCTGGAGCTTGGGAGGAAGCCTTAGCACCAGAAGTACAGCAGAGGGAAACCACAGGGGAATAGGAGACCCTTGGCCAGGATTAAGGGCAGAAAGACCTAAAAAGTAGTCTCTAGAACTCTGCTGAATGTGAAGAACCTTGGTCCTGAACTCTCCTTGGAAACATGTGAGCATTGTGCCCTCCAGCCTCCTCACTTCTGAGGTATAGGGATTTGCAATTGTTTTCAAGACACATTCTTTGAGAAATATATTTCAACCTTGAGTACAGAGACAATATTCTCCAAAGTTCAAAATCTGTGGTCTGATCAACATGTGGACAACAGGATGGAACGTTCCAAAATTTTCATGAGGGATGTTGGATGTTCCTGGGGTGTCCACTCCAAATTAGCTGGGGAACCATTCTCCACTTGAGCGTTGACCCCATGAATGGTATTTACCCAGATAAGGATTGGCATTAACTCACTCATATCATTCCCAATTTGCTTGCCTCTGGTAGCCAGCAATGAGTCCAATTTCCCTTAACCACCTGGAAAAGTGGCAAATTACAGGGAACAAATGTCCCTTCCAGCAGCGGTAGGGACACCTGCCTAATGCATCGGCAGTGGTGCAGATGGTGAGACAGAGACGCCAAGCAGGCAGGATCCAGCCTGCTTGCGTGGATGGGCAATCAGGGCCAGAGCATCTTTGCCCTCTCTAATCCTGCTGGGCTGGGCCACGTGGCTTTCCACACAAATGTAGGTCATTTAAAATGCTGTCAGTGAGCTGCCGGTTCTCATTGCCAAGGCACTGGAAAACCTACAGTGACTGGCAGAAATTATTTCCGAGCTGGTGCTTCTCACTTAACACAGAGAACCCAGAGTGCAAGAATTGCATTCTACAACTCTACAGTCAGAGCCACTAGTACTCCCTCACTGTTGTCCAAGGAGCCGCCAAATTTGCAGGTGTGTGTGTTGGGGAGTGGGGGATGGGACAGGCAGGAGGAAAGGCAAGGCAGTGTGGGGCCCCGTTTTCCAAGGCAGGAGTTAAGTTTTGCAATGTAATCTTGAAGATATTTGAAAACATGATACTCAGTAATCCTCAGAATCAAAGCGCCAAGGTCTGGAGAAACATTTGGGCCTTGGTTTGACTGAAAAGGAAAAATATCTGTTCTACTGATTGAATTTACCATTTTGCAAAAGTGCTTCTGTTTAATTCATGAAATTTAATCACAATCATGCTGGGATTTATTGCTTCTCATTAATGCTTCCTTTGAAGATGAGTGCAAAGGCGCAGGGTTTGAGAGCAAAGAAAGATTCTTTCCAAAGTGTTATGAGCCTTAATTTGGGCTTCATTAAATCTCATTAGTTCACTAATGGAAAATTTATGACACTTTGGACAGAGAGTGGGCTGGTATTTATCCTGGTTTAATCTATGAAAAAGTGATTTTTCTCTGCAGGTGAATGATATAAAAAAGATCTTATGGAAAAAGTCTATATATCTGGTAGAATAAATATTCATTAGATTTTTTTCAAAATTTTTAATGGTTTCATTATAAAAAATAGAGACTGCCCCTTGGCAATACTTTCTGCTCTGCCTACTATTATTGTTGCTCATTTATTTACTATTCTTCCAAATTTTTAAGATAGTCTACAATAAAAGATGCATTTACATTGCTAAGATCAAGTGTTTGATTACCGAATCACATAGAAGTGTGATGTAGCAGGTTAAGCCAGCACCTGCATGCCGGCATTCCTTATGGGCACCAGTTCAAGTCCCAGCTGCTCCACTTCCAAGGCAGCTCCCTGCTAAGGCACCTGGGAAAGCAGTGGAAGATGACCCAAGTTCTTGGGCCCCTGCACCCACGTGGGAGACCTGGAAGAAGCCCCCGGCTCCTGGCTTTGTCCTGGCCCAGCCCTGCTGTTGCAGCTTCTGCAGAACAAATCTATGACGTACCTCCTAAGACATCCGCACGTGCCAGGCTCTGTGCTGTCTTGGGGCACAGCTACAATTCAGCCATGCTCCCTACTGTCAAGGTGCTAGGAGAAGACAAGCCCGTGATGAAATGAACACACTTGATCAAGAGACCGCCACCGCCACCATGGTTATGCGAATTTCACCCGCGGGAGGGGATAATTCATTTCCGGAAGAAGCAGGACTCGGGGATGTTTTCACAAGGAGGGCCTGAGCTCATTACCCAAGATTATACACGCAGTAGCCAAAGCAGCTGGAATGCGGCCCAGGTCAGTCAGACTCCAAAAACATCCCCGCTATTCTTTCCACTCCATGAAGACATTCATAAAAGGGCAAAATTAATGAGGTAGAAGTACGTACCCCAGATGGTCTGACCTGGTCCAAATTAGAACTGAGAATGCGTTGGGAGGTGGCTGTGACATTTGTCTGAGTCTCCTGTTCTCTGATGTCACAGTCTCCTCAGGCTGCTGCAGGGGAAGACAGAATGCAAAATATTCAAAATTCCTCTCTCCGAGGATGCCCGAGAGTGTTGGTTTGCTGCCTCCCAGACTGGGGTGAGCAATCAGACGGTCTTACTCTGTTTTCTTTAAAAAAAAATTTTGATTGTGAATTTTCTCCAAAGACTTAAACTTTTTGACATGCAGTCATTTAAACTGACTTCTCTCAATTCATCTAAATAGGAAGATCAATTTGCACACTCTTTAGGGTGATGGCAGTGACCTTTTCAGGTTGGTGTTGTCCACCAGGTCCAGCCCAAGTTCACACACAGAGGGGACTTGTTGAGTCCAATGGAGTCCTATTCAACAACCCCATCTGACACTGAACCCCACTAAGAAGTCAAATCTGGTTCATTTTTATCTCAGTTAAAAGCAGTAAAGCCTGTAGGTAATATAATTCAGTGAGGAATTATTATCTGAATGAAAGATTATCTTATGCACTATCCTAAATATTTTAGCCATTGAAAATAATGGATTCAAAGTGATCTTATAGTTAACGCTATGAGCTCCTGTCAAAAGGCTAACTTAAAAGAGTAAGATCACATTTGCAGATTGCTGTGAGCTAAGAGATGTGGGGCAGGAGAATTTTATCTGAATAATCACTTTCTTTTTCCTGATGTTTTCTTTCATTGCCATTGTCATTCAAAGAGCAAGGCTCTTGGGAAGGGTTGGGACAGTACTCACAGACCTCCTCCTGGTTCTGGTTCCTAAAAGCCTAAAGCCCCACGGCTACTGAAGAAGACTCCACTATGCCTTGGAAGAAAGGAGGACTTCCCTAAGATCAAGCAAGGGCTTCCTGGGTGGTGGAAAAGGGAAAAGGAAAGGAGATGATGGGGATACAAGCGCCAAGAAGCTGTTAAACAGGGTGCCTGGCACTCTGCTTGCTGGTAGATTCAACGAGACCCCAGAGAGGAGGTCGTGGTTGGTGAGACCAAGCAGGAAAATTATTGCGACCCCGCAGGAGCAGGGAGAACCCCACACCCAAAGGCTCTCGGTGGACAGGAAAAGGAGTGTCCCAGCCGTAACCTGCACAGGCTGACCTTGGCCGCACCTCTTGGTGCATCCCTCAAAACACCTCTGCAACAAGGCTCGAACAGTGGTTGAAGCATTGGCTTGAATTAGAAATGGTTTTTGGGTTTTTTGCTTGTTTGTTTTGTTGTGGTGGTGTTGGTGATATGGTGTGGTAGAAAGTTTACTGAACACGTAGAGTTTAATTTGCTGAAGTCAAACATAATGAACTCCTCTGTGCTACCCAGAGTTGAGAACAGGTTGGGAGAACACTTAAGCTTAGCACTGCTAGGTACTACATAAAGGACAATTGGGCAAATTCTATCACCAGCTTGAAAAGCATGCAGGTTTTTGGACCCTAGACAGATATCTACTTGCTACGCATTCATCCTAAGAAATCCACATGTTCCTTGACTTCATGATCGAGGTCACTTCCCAATAAAGCCATCACAAGTTGAAAATATTATAAGTTCAGCCGGTGTATAAATCGAGCCGGCGCCGCGGCTCACTAGGCTAATCTTCCGCCTAGCGGCGCCGGCACACCGGGTTCTAGTCCCGGTCGGGACGCCGGATTCTGTCCCGGTTGCCCCTCTTCCAGGCCAGCTCTCTGCTGTGGCCGGGGAGTGCAGTGGAGGATTGCCCAAGTCCTTGGGCCCTGCATCCCATGGGAGACCAGGAGAAGCACCTGGCTCCTGCCATCGGATCAGCGCGGTGCGCCGGCCGCACCTGCTGCGGCGGCCATTGGAGGGTGAACCAACAGCAAAAAGGAAGACCTTTCTCTCTGTCTCTCTCTCTCTCAGTCCACTCTGCCTATCAAAAAAAAAAAAAAAAGAAAATATTATAAGTTGAACATTAACACACCCAACCCACAAACATCCTAGGTGACAACACAGCAAACTGTAGCGGTTGCCTGCAGCCTGAACGATCACAGGGCTAACTGAGAGCTGTGCTCATTCACTGCTGCGCCCAGCATGACGAGAAAGAAGTATACTGGAGATTGCTAGCAGGGGAAAGATCAAAATTCAAAGTTCAACACTGTTTCTATTGAATGTACGTTGCTGTTACACCTTCATAACATTAAAAAATCAGAAATGCAATCAATCATCCTAAGTTGGGAGACTTCCTGTAATCACTTTTACCCTAAACATTAAACCGAAAATTTAGTGACCAGAATGGTCAGCTGAGCATTGAGTAGAAAAACATACTCGGAAACTATCAAACTCTCCCGTCTCATGGCTGAATCCATCATGAAAGGTGACAGCTTTTAGAACTGACCCCTATTTTTCCACCAGAAAATGTGATGACCATGGCCCCCCGTGGGCCAGGGGGCTCTGCAAATGAATGCACTCCATCCGCCACTCCCCCCAGCTCAGGTCCATGTTCAGTAGGAGTCTGTTGGACTTGTCCAGCAGTGGCTTGTGGCAGCTGTACGCGTTTATGTAGTCTCATCAAGTAACTCAATACTATGCAAACTGATGCAACATGAATGCAGGGGGAAAGAATGTTCCTATGAAAATGATGTTAAATGCCCAGGGAAGACTTCATGAATAGGACGTTGCTATGGAGTTGCTGTGGAATAGCGTGTGAGTGAGACTATAAAGAGGCGGGCAAAACTGGGAGGACTTTGGGCCAGGATTGCCCTGCTGTGTCTTCTAAGCTCTCACTCCATATTAAAGACAAACCAGAGTCTGTGTCCAGATCGCCAGTGTTTATCAGTGTCATGGCTTGAATGTCTGTCTCCCAGAGTTCAAGTGTTGCAAACCCAATCCCCCGGGGCATATGTTAATAGGATTGGAGGTGGGGCCTTGGGGAGGCAGTTAGGATGGGATGAGGTCCTTGGATGGTGCTAGTGGCTCTGCAAGAGGAGGGGGGAGGCCTGACCCACCACGCTTGCTCGCCTGACCATGGGCTGCCTCTGTTGTGTTAGGATGCGGTGAGAAGGCCGCCACCAGATATGAGCCGATGTCAGCACCATGCTCCTGACTTCCCAGCCCCCAGAACCTGAACTAGCCGAGCTTCCTTTCTTCATACATTGACCTCTCGGGTACTTTGTAATAGCGACAGCAAACAGACTGAGATAATCAGGAGACCAGACATACCGGATTAGGGGCCCAGATTACTGCATTATGACCTCATTCTAATTGCATGTATGAGGGGGACTGGCACCGTGGCACACTAGGTTAATCCTCTGCCTGCCGCACCGGCATCCCATATGGGCGTCGGTTCAAGTCCCGGTTGCTCCTCTTCCAGTCCAGCTCTCTGCTGTGGCCCATGAGGGCAGTGGAGGATGGCCCAAGTGTTTAGGCCCCAGCACCCGCATGGGAGACTAGGAAGAAGCACATGGCTCCTGGCTTCGGATCGGCGCAGTGCACCGGCCGTAGCGGCCATCTAGGGGGTGAACCAACTGAAGGAAGACCTTTCTCTCTGTCTCTCTCTCTCACTGTCTATAATGCTACCTGTCAACTAAATAAATAAAATCTTAAAAAAAAAAAACTAATTGCATGTGTGACAACCCTGTCTCCAAACAAGGTCACACTAGGAGGCACATGGTTAGGGTATCAATATGTGGACTTTTAAGGGATACGGTAGAACCCAAAACAGCCAAGCACACAGTGGGGACCCATGAATCTGACCCACTTTGCCTGTGACACAGGCTCCTCTGCCTCTGTCTGGATGCCCAGTGTGGCTTGACTCACAATCATCTCCTCAACACGTCCCCTCCATTTGTCGCATGGAGCGGAACAGTGGGAGGGGGGTCTGTCCTCCCAGGCACCACATCTCTTCTCACTGTAGGGCTTGGTCTCTGCAGACACTGAGGGAGGGGGCTGTTTAGGGGCTCAAAAGCTTTGAAGTGAAAACTCCCCACCCTGTACAGGCAGCTCCCCATCAAGCTCCGATTCTGGAAGACAGCCGCTGGGATTTTCCTGATTCTGCTGGCTTGGGTCATGCCTCCCTCTTCTGGGAAGCCCTCCCCAGCTGCCCCCAACCCCAGGACCCCTCCACACACCTATGTGCTCACACTCCTTCTCAGTCCATGGGTTGGTCATAGCCTGTTTGCCCATCTGCTTCCCTGCTGGACAGAGGCTGTTGGCAACATGTGCCTGTCTCAGCCATTGGAGCATCCCCTATGCCCAGCCCCCAACTAGGCCAGGGGTCAGTGAACAACATCCCCAGGGCCAAATCCCATTCATTACCCGACCTGGGAGCCAAGACAGCTTATGCAATCTTTGCAGGGCTCAGTCTGAAGTCTGACTTCTCTTTCTGCTGAGCACTCTGCCTCCAGGTGGAGAAAGTTCTCAACCTTAAAGGGCTCATGGGATTAAGTTGCCCACCCCACCTCCTCATGCTCTGCTCATCCAAGAATCTCCCTATTTTCAGGCCTTCATGGCATCTGCAAAGTCCTTTCAACCCACATAAGGAATGCGGATCACATTCATGGGACCCAGGGGTCAAGGTGTTGACACCTTTGGGAGCCATCACTCTGCTCATCACAACAGGATCGAGAATTTGGGTCATTGGGGTTTCTTAGACTACTCCTGCCTCCTGTCTATGTTTGAAGTAAGTTCTAGTTTGACCGGAAAGCAGGACATCTTGGGGCTCTTGGCATGCCCACCCACCCAGTTGTAGGTGCAACATGCTTCCTGGTACTCACTTTTGAGTGTCCCTGAACTCCCACACATCATGAGTCCACCAGCACTCTGTGTTCAGGGAGCATCATTTGGATAAATACATGCAAATGCACGGCAAGGCCTCTGCTCAGGTGCAGGCTCCATTGTTCAAGTTCAATGACAATGAATTTCAAGGTGGCAACTGCAGAGAATTAAACCAAGCTTTGGACCCTTCTGAACAACAGGGCCAATGCCACATACCCATGACATCAGCCCTGCCTACATATCCAAGGCGTCCTTGTAGGAGTCTGGGCCATGCTTGCTGGGAGCACAAGGAGGGTTTGCTGGAGTCCTTTGGGCTGTTCTGGCTCTGCGTGTGTACAAAGCCCTCATGAGAAATCCCCAGCAGCTGGGTGATGCTGACTCAGAGAACAGCAAGGTGAGCAGGTGGCTCGGCAGGTGGATCAGGGCTGAAGACCAGGTTAGAAGTTCAGGCAGAAATGGCTGAGTTTGCAGGAGTGGATATGACCCAAAGGGCTTGTTCATAGTTTAAGGTCTTTTAATCCAGTTTTCCCTAGCTCAGAAGAGCATACTCCAAGTTTCCAGCAACTGATAGCAATGATCACAATGGTAACAAAGCCAAAATCTCTTCAACAACACGCCAGGCACTATGCCAAGTGTATTACATATCTTATTTCTTTTAAAGTCTACATTTTTTTTTCCAGAACGGCTAATTCTCAAATATTTGCTATATGTCAGGCACCATTCTAGGCATTAAACCTCATGTAGTGAACAGGATGGCCAAGGTCGCCGTCTTCACAGAGCTGACCCACTAGTGGATGAGAAAGACAATACACAGTTCCATAACTAATATAAAGGCAATGGAGAAAGACAGAGGAGTCTACTTTGAGGTGAGGCTGGAATTTAGTCAAATTCACAGATAGGGAAATCTACTTTCGTAGATGCAAACACCTCACCCAGATTCTCACCCTAGAAAGCAGGGGGGCTGGCACAACAGCAGGCAACAGCTATGTCTCTATTCTCCCATCCACCCATGCACTGCCCCCAACTGCTTTGAAACCTGTGTCATTTCTCCTCAAAATTGTAAATCTTATATTTTAATCATTTGCCTAGTCCTTCCAGTAGATTCTTAATTTATTCGAAAGGCAGAGTTACATTCAGAGGAGGAGAGAGAGAGAGAGAGAGAATCTTCCATCTGCTGGTTTACTCCCCAAATGGCTGTGAAGGCTGGGGCTGGGCCAGGCCAAAGCCAAGAGCCAGGAGTTTCTTCCAGGTCTCCCAGGTGAGTGCGGGGGCCCAAGCACTTGGGCCGTCCTCTGCTCCTTTCCTAGGCACATTAGCAGGGAGCTGGATTAGAAACAGAGCAGCCAGATCTCGAACCGGTTCCTGTATGGAATGCCAGTGTTAAACCTGCTACGCCACAATGCTGGCCCCTCCAATAGATTCTTGACTCCCCATTATGGACCTTTATCCTTGGGACAGAATATGGATGCCCTGGGGTTACTTTTTAAAACCATAAAACTACATAAGGGAGAGGACATTTATCCTAGCGGTTAAATGTCAGTATTAGGCAGGGAGAAGGCAAACAGGCATGAGCCCATAGGCATGACAAGAAAAGAAAAAAGAAAAAAAAAAAACTAGAATTTCCTGCAGCTGAATCAGGGAAGAACCTAGAGGTCTTTGAAGCTTGCCTTGAAAGCAACCTGACATTTGCACATCAAAAGTCCCTCTGGAAACCTTGGAGGGAACACCTCCACCAGGAACTCTTCCTGCCCAGGCCGCTGACACTGTAGGGAAGATCCAGCGGCCAGGAAATCTTCCCGTCCAATAACACCCCAGGGAAGGGGGATCCGCACCCCCCAAGGACAGCTGAGGGCGGGGCTTCCTGGCCCAGTGCATATGGACCTTCCTGTTGGATCACAATGGACAAGAATACCCCCTCCCCTCCAGGCACCCTCACACCCTGGAAGCTTCCTGCCCAGCAACATCCCTGAGGGGGTGGAGTAGGAACGGCAGGAAAAAGTTCCCCCTGCACCCATGAAACCCCAGTCTAAGCATAGACAGGGCGCTCGGTTTTCTGCTGAGCTCC
Source organism: Oryctolagus cuniculus (assembly GCF_964237555.1). NCBI lineage: Eukaryota > Metazoa > Chordata > Mammalia > Lagomorpha > Leporidae > Oryctolagus > Oryctolagus cuniculus. Next base: position 34,656,415 of record NC_091451.1, on the reverse strand, counting down.
CCACCAGCCCCTTCCATCCCCCACCCCCACTCCTCCATTAACTTCTGCAGGGTGATCACCAACCTCTGTCTCTTGTCTGAATCCTCTTCCTCCAGGGATGCAAGGATCCCCCAGCGTGTCGTGGGGTTGAGTCTCAGCGTCTGCCTGCAGCTTCCCACCAGTGAAGAGTCCAGGAGGCGGGGGGGGGGGGGGGGGGGGGAGGGCTTGGTTTCTGCCACTCCTGTGGGAGATCTGCATGGAGTTCCAGCTCCTGGCTCGACCCAGACATCGCCAGCATTTGCGGAGTGAACCAGCAGATGGGAGCGTGCGCCCTCTCTGTCTCTCAAATAAATAAGATGCAGTTAAAAAAATGTAATGGGATACTCCTTTCTGATAATTTGAGCTCACTTTTGAAGGCACTGATGTCCACTAAGTAGGAAGTAGAGAGGAACAACTTATCCAGCCGGGTCTCAGGAGCCTGGTGAGCAAGGGCAGACAGGTGCACACCGGGGGCACCAGCACCTCAGGTTCCTTTCAACAAACACAGTGACTTCCAGGGAACTTCAAGCCGAGGCCAGGAGGGCAGGTGCGGCCAAGCCCAAAACCCAACAGCCACAGGAACAGAAGTCAAGAAACCAGCAGTAGCTGCTCAGCCAAGAACGTATTGAAGAGCCCAAAAATGGTGAAAAGCTAAAAAGCCAAAAAGAATTGCCAGGAGTCCGGTTAAGGCCAAAGCTCCTACACTCAGGACAGCCGAGCCCCAATAAACAACAACATAGGCTCCAAAGTCAAAGACGGTGACCCCCAAGGAGTTCAACTGTAGCAGGACATCTGCCTTGAGAATCTCAATGGCTGGCACCCAAGACTGCCTGGGGCAGTGGGCCTGGCCTCCTGGCAGGAGGCCCTGCGGCCTTGTGCTGTAACTTTGGAACAATGGCTTCCAGACTGGACCCCTGGGGAGCCCCATCACCATCTGCTGACCTTCTGATTGCACTGGGCTTGCAGAGGACCCAGACATGGGAGGGCAAAGAAGCACCGCGGGTGACTCTGAGACCCACCCTCTGAGACACAGGCTCTGCGAGGGGGGTGCAAGAGGCACTTGACCAGTGACTCTGGGAGGTGATGTGCAAGGGAAAGCTTCACCAGTGGCTCCTAGAGGGTGACTGCAGTGTGTGGTCACCCTCCCAAAGGCCCCTGCTGTCACTGCAACCCCTCACAGGACAGCTAATCCTAGCGCCCACCAGGCACCGAGTCCACACCTCGGCCCTGATGGCCGACTCTGACATGATCCCAAAATCAGTGTGCAGTGGGCTTTCTCACCCTTCCCCTCCGAATCTCACCTCCACCCTGTCTCCTACTCCATGGATCATTTCTTCCACCACAACGTACTGAAACTCTACACATCGACATGGGTGGGGAGGGTCTGAGGTCCTTGTTTTCGTTTGTGTGTTTTGTTTTTTTATTGCAGCTGTCACAATCACCACACTCAGTAGCTTAAAACAGCAGACATTAATTATCGTACATTTGTGGAGGTGAGACGGCCAACTGGGGCCTCAGAGGACTGGAATCAAGGTGTCAGCAGGGCTGCGTTCCTCTATTCTAGGACTCCCCAGGCCTGGTTGGAGGAAGTGCTCTACAGCCCCGCAACCTGGGTCAATGCCAGCCCCTCTCTGGGCTTCTAAAGGTGAGGGACTTCCAGGCGGAGAGCCGCCGCCTTAGGTAGATCTACAACCAGCAGAGCCAGGTGTGTGCAGGTCGGAATGTTGTTGACACGGCTGGGTAGAGGGTGGGGTGGCGATGGCATGTGAGGGCAGTTTCCCCAGGGGCTGCACTTTGCAGAGCTCCCCTCCCTGTTGGCAGTGACCATGGGAACCACCCTCTGGGCAGAAGGAAGATGCTGGGACATTCAACTTGGAACCCGGGTGAGGGTTCTGTAGGTGCTGTGGCGGAAGGGCAGTGCAACTCACAGGACGTAACCTTCCCCCACTCCCCTTTCTGTTGAAACCCTCAGCAAAAGCAGGAACCGAGCCCAACCTCCCCCAAACTCCGTGCAAAACATCTGGCGAAGCAGAGAAGTGCACAGGGCACCTTGTGAAGCAGACACCCCCTACTTCCGCCAGTCTCCAGCCACAGGCTCCCTTTCCCGCCCGAGGCAAGTTGTCTCTGCAACCAGATAAAGGCACAGTCTACGGACACCTGCCGCAGTCTCTTCGCATGAACAGACTGTTGCCCCTCTTGGCTTTAATAAAGCAACCTGTCTGTTGAGGTCGGCTCTGTCTCCTTTTTCTGTCTCTCTTTTCTGGGGGGGGGGGTACAAAAAGCCAGAACCCCGAATTATTCCAAACCTGACAGTGGTCACCCCCACCAGTCACAGAGACCAAAGACCCAGCTGCTTCTCATGGTGCCCTTTGTGCTAAGTTCCCCAGGCCTCTCTTTTCACTTCCCACCCCCCCAAGGACATTTTTTTTTTCTGTACAGTTGAGTTTAATTTGACTTGGTCAGGCTGCCCTAGAAGTTCAGGAAGTGGGATTATTCCCACCCTCCTCAGACCAGCCCTGCCTCTGGCGAGCATCCCACATTCACAAATGCCTTTTTCTCCGCCCAGACGAGGGATCCCAGTGGACCCAGTTAGCTTCTACTGCAGCAGCGCCCTGGCCGGTAAGCAACTGGAAAATAACCTGGTTCCTCTGGTTATGCTGGGATTTCAAAGGAGAAGAGACTCTTTGAAAGCTTGGCCATCTTAGGCAAAGAAACGTTCAAATGCTGTTGGTGGAGCCTGGGTTTCTTCTACTGAGGGGTTATGTCCTTTCCTGTTAAGACAAAGAGAAGTCAAAAAAACAGGGTTTAGAAGTCAAGGAGATGAGGAAGGGGACCCTCTGAGCAATCTCATCGGAGGAATCACCCCCAGTGACCAGAGGGCCACATGTCCCTGCAAACTGCTCTCACAGCCACACCGTCACTGTTTCACCCAGTGGGTATTCACTGAGAACCTACTGTGAATCAGGCCCTGGAGATGCGGGAATGTGTGGGTCTGGGCATTTTGAGAAGTAGATACCAAATCGGGATTGGCCACGCGAGAGATTTACTAGAGGACAGCTGCGAGGGAAAATGAGGAGATGGGGGAGGCTGGGAGAGCTGTCTCACCGGAACACAGAGAGGCCGGTGGAACAGTTAGTGCTGTGTGTCGAGTTGGCTGGACTACAATGCCTCCATATTTGGTCAAACATTGTTTTATTTATCTACTGGCGGGGGATGGGGGAGTGGAGAGAAAGAGAAAGAGAATGAGAATGAATTTCCAGACCAAGTCAGATCCGGGACCAAAACTGGGAGCCAGGGACCCCATCCAAGTCTCTCATGTGAGTGGCAGAAACCCAAGCATTTGGGCCATCACTGCTGCCTCCTAGGGTCTGCAGCCGACTCAGGAGCCGGAGACGGGGATCAAATTCAGGCTCTCTGATTTGGGACAGGGGCATCTCAACCAATGTCTAACTGCCAGGCCAACTATCTGCCCTCAAACATTAGTACAGACGTTTCTATGGAGGTGTTTTGTGGGTGATCTAAACTTTGATCAGTAGGTGGAATAAAGCAGATTACTCCCCACATTATGGGCAGGTGAGCCTCACTCAATCAGTTGAAGGCCTTACTATTAGGATACTTCAAAAAGCACGTGGAAAAGGGAATTAAAAGATATCATTTTGGTGCAAAAATTTTGAAACACATGCAAAGATTTTTTTCTGATAATATGCATGTTCCATGAACTTTTTAAAGTAACCTTGTATAATCACCACCGTTGTAGTTCTTTCTGATTCTGCTTAATGTGAAGGGAGATTTGAGCCCCCAAGAAGTCTCATCATTTTTTATTTACTCATTCATCTAGTTGTACCCAGCCTTCTGCCTACAAATGGATGTTAGACTGCTTTATGGGTAAGTGTAAAATACGATGAGTCAGACAGGAAACTATAAACCCTACCAGGTGTTTTCAATCACAGGGATTTGATACAGGGAATTGTTTACATGGGTGCTGGAAGGACAGAAAGAGGTCTCCATGGAACCCCATAAATTAGCCCCTGAAGGAAGCCACCAACTGTGTCTGTCACCATTCACCACTCTCTGAGGTCCTTCTCTGGAGGGCTGACTCTGTAAACAGCCTCTCACTAACTGTGGGCCCTGGGTCGGTCACACACACACACACACACACACACACACTAATTCTCATGGAATTATGAATTTCAATAGGAAAGATCTCAATGCAAATGAAATTTGGCTTTTCACAAGCTTCATGCACACTGCCAAAGCAACCTGAGACTGGGGGCAGCAAGCATTTGGGACGCATTTCAGCCGAACAAATGATTCGCTTTGAGTCATAACACAGGAAACGGGCTCTCAACACACAGAAACAGGTCAGGTGCGAGCGCCAACCTGATCCTCGGGCTCAAAGGTTATTCCTGTGTCTGTGGTATTGTTGGTTTCTAGAAGCTTCTCTTGGCAGGATTGTGGTATTATTTCCTGGCACACCATAGAGAAAGCCTTTTAGTCTATGAAAACTGTTTTCATAAATATAACCCATCTCTGCAGAGGCAGAACTCTTGGAAGGTAATTGGTTTATAGTGCTCTTTTAGAGACGTGGGGGAGATGTTTTGAGAAGATAATAGGGAAGACAGAAGCCATGTGCTTCCAAAAATGATCAGGTTAGGCAAGAGCTGAATGAAATTGGGTTTTAGCTCCCAGCCCTTCCAGCTCCTTCCTTCCGGAGGCCCCGGGAGGGAGAGGAGGCCTTCTGTGGCAGTTGCTACCCCTGCCTGGCTGGCTTAGACTCGGAGAGAAACCATCTCCTTCTGGAATAAAACACCATCTGATTTAGCAGAAACAATTGCCAACATTTTACCTCTAGGGAAATATTTTTATAGCAGAGATTGGCAGTCATGTAACTCAGTGAAAATCCATGGAGGTTTGTTCTAATGACATTAAACCCAGGGAAAAAGAGACGATTAAAGGCTGGGATGGCTGGGTATTTATCAATGGGCCAACTTGGATACAGATTAACACCAAGGGAGTAAATTACCCAACTCTGCCCAGTGGCGCCAAGCCCCTATGGTGGCCGGGATGAATATCAGTTCCACCCTCGGACTTTTATGAGCCACTTCACATGCTAATAGAGTTCATTGGCAGCCCGGGTTTCAGCCTCACGTGGATCCACTGGCATTTAAAATTGGGAATTGGAGGGGACAACAGGAACTCTCCTTGTACAGCATGCTAGGCCAGTGGCCTTGTCTGACCTTTGGTTCTGGGTCTCCTCGCTCCCTCTGTGTTCTAGAGAGTAATAATAATAATAAACAATTGACAAGAGAATCACTTGTTAGCATGGAGGTGAATGGTATACAGATGATTTTTAAACAAACACAACTAACTAATCTATGGTGGTAGAGGTCAGATAGCGGGTTGTCCTCAAGGAATACTGACTGCCACGGAGCTACAGGGAGCCTTTGGGATGACTGGAAAAGCCCTCCATTTTGATGTAGATTGGATACGCATGAATGTTTTGCAGGCACATACATATTTACCAAGCGTACCATTAATATGTATGCAGCTTACCTGAAGTTATTCCTTAGTTCAAAATGTTTTTCGGTCCAGAAGTGCGAAACCAACCAGGTAAGAAGTCCGGGGATTATTAAGTACTCTGGAGTAGAACCTGCAGTGTGGCGGGCAGCGTGGGAGAAGTTTCGTTCATTTAAGACACGCTAGGCGTGCACCCACCACAGGCACATGATTGCCTCCATGTACGGGATGCAGCCCTCTTGGTGACTACACTTTTGTGCAGGAGACAGCAATGCGAACAGTAAGCAATATGTAAACAATGTAATTTTAAGTGTGAAGAAAACACACTAAAGCAAGCTAAAAGGACAGCGATGATAAGAGTTGCCATTTTCATAAGGAAAAGACCAGAAAGGCTTCTCTGACCTTTGGCCTATAACCTGACAGGACTAACGGAGTGAGCCATGTGACTATCAGGGGGTTGATTGCTCCAGGTCACAGGACTAGCACGTGCAAATGCCCTGAGGTGGGCTTGGAACAGTGCAGAAACCACAGTGGCTGAATAGGGTAACAGAGAGAAGAGGAGAGTAGGGCAGTAAGGAAGGAAACTGGAGAGACTGCAAAGGGCTGATTAAAAAAGCATCTGGTGGGCCGGCGCCCCGGCTCAATAGGCTAATCCTCCGCCTTGTGGTGCCGGCGCACCAGGTTCTAGTCCCGGTCGGGGCACCGGATTCTGTCCTGGTTGCCCCTCTTCCAGGCCAGCTCTCTGCTATGGTCAGGGAGTGCAGTGGAGGATGGCCCAAGTGCTTGGGCCCTGCACCCCATGGGAGACCAGGAGAAGCACCTGGCTCCTGCTTCAGATCGGCGTGGTGCGCTGGCTGCAGCGCGCCAGCCGCGGCAGCCATTGGAGGGTGAACCAACGGCAAAGGAAGACCTTTCTCTCTGTCTCTCTCTCTCACTGTCCACTCTGCCTGTCAAAAAAAAAAAAAAAAAAAAAAAAAGCCAGAGAGGAAGAGGGAAAGAGAGAGGTCTTCTATCCTCTGGTTCACTCCCCAAATGGCATCAGCAATAGGAACTGGGCCAGGTCAAAGTTAGGAGCTGGACCTTAATCAGCGTCTCCCATGTGGGTGGCAGGGACCCAACTACTTGGACCTTCACCTGTTGGATTAGCAGGAAGCTGGAATCGGGAATGGAGCCAAGACTCGAACCCAGGCACTCCAACATGGGGTGTAGGTGTAGGTGGCCCAAGTGGTGGTTTAACTGCGGCATCAAACACCCACCCTTAGAAAGCTCACTTGAGCAGCCATGTGGAGACTTGAGCTTGACAGTGGGTAGGCAGTAGACTGTGGGCAAGGAAGCCAGTTGAGCAGCCATTGGAACACTCCAGAATCTTCTCTAGGATCAACATTCTAACATCTTCTAGACAGGCAGGGATGCTGATTGGTTGGAAGTTCTGGTTAACAGAATGCCCAGTGCTTGAGAGCTTTCCCTGTGGGACCCATGATAAACCCACAGCAGTCTCCTTGGCTCTTTCTTACAGTGTTTGACATGGAGGAAAAATGGACAGCCGCCTTCTAAATGGCCTTCCCCCCTTATTTTAAAACAAAATGACAGCCAGAGCTGAGAGTTCAGAACCACGAGGATTGGGCTGCGAATCTGGGGTGAGCTCAGCCTCCAGGTTCACAGTCAGTCCTGTGCTGGGGGCAGGAGTTTGTTTCCAGGCCCACAGATGAAGCCCAGCTGTGGCAGGGGCCACTGTGGGAGAAGGGCGCAGGGAGAACTCATTGTTACCATAGTGTCTCCGTTGATCCCAGGCTAGCATGGAAAATGGGGAGACAACTGGAACTTTCTTACTTGCAAAGTCAGCCTGTGGAGGAATCACAGGAGACGGGGGCGTGCAGCCATTGCCAAACACTGCCATTACCAAGAAGACTGCACTGGGGCTCCGTTCACTTAGGAAGGCGATGGCACCCTTCAAAGGAAAGTGCAGCAAATGCTTCACTGATCCTAGGGCTTTAGGGATAGGTTTTATTTTTTTATTTTTTATTTTTTTTTTATTTAACAGGTAGAGTTATAGACAGTGAGGAGAGAGACAGAGAGAAAGGTCTTCCTTCCGTTGGTTCACTCCCCAAATGGCTGCTACGGCTGGCACTGCGCCAGTCCGAAGCCAGGAGCCAGGAGCTTCCTCCTGGTCTCCCATGCGGGTGCAGGGCCCAAGCACTTGGGCCATCCTCTGCTGCCCTCCCAGGCCACAAGAGAGAGCTGGACTGGAAGAGGAGCAACCAGGACTGGAACCGGTGCCCATATAGGATGCCAGCGCCACAGGCAGAAGATTAACCAAGTGAGCCACAGCGCCGGCCCCAGGGATTGGTTTTAAACCTGGATATTGCTTGCCATGTTCAAAAGCTGTACACGTAATAATAAAGGCAAGCCTTTAATTTGAGAAGCACTGAGCAATGGGGTGGTTAGCAGAAAATGACAGACCTGGGTTCCAACCCCAACTCTACCACTCACCAGCCAAAAGATGCTTGAAAACATTAAATCTCTGAGCAAATTTTTCTCTCTGTAGAATGGTGGTAAAATCCTTACTTTCAATGTTGTTGTGAATATTAAACTTAAAAATGTACTTAAAACACTGGGCTCATAGTATGTGCTCAATAAAGGAAAGATTGCCATTAACATGTCTTCAATAATGTCACACTTTCATGAATGCAACTGAGGGTGCTTCAAAACATTCCTGGAGAATGGAACTGAAAATAAACTTATTTTGGTGCAAAAAGTTTTGAAATCCATGCCTATGGGGGCCACTTAATGAGAAAGTGTGAGATTAGGACACCGTGGTTAAGATTCCACTTGGGAACACTGTGACCCATATCAAAGTAGGTGGATTCGATTCCTAGCTTCGCTCTCCGTTCTAGCTTCCTGCTGACGCTTTCCTTGGAAGGCAGAGGGTGATGGCTCAAGCACATGGTCTCACCCACATGAGAGACCAAAATTGAATTTCAGGTTCCTGACCTTGCTTGGGCCAGCCCTGGCTGATGAGGGCATTTGGTAAGTGAACCAACAGATGGAAGATCTCTGTCTGTCTCTATCTCTCTCTGGTTTTCAAAGAAAATGAAAATAAATGAATACATAATTGTAAAGGTTTATGAAAAATGCATATGATGACAAAGCAATGTGCATGGACTTAAGAATTTGGAAACATAAACTCAAATGTCCATTTTAACCATTTCTGGACCAGGCCTGCGACATCCCCTGTGTTAGACCAGGTTCTTTCCAGGAGACATCCCAGCATCTCCAGATGGCCACAGTCTTCAACGGGAATCTGGGGTGTCTGAGAGTCATCGCAGGTGTTTCAAGAAGATGCCAACAAAGGGTCTTCCTTTATAAGCCTGCTCAGACTATCTAAAAGGCCAACTGCTGGTGCTTCTGTCTGGAATTGAGAGCCTCCGAGATGCCGTCTCCCACAAAGAGAAGCTTAGATTCTTTGCCATCCACCGCTTTGATGATTAAAATGGGTAAAGGAATGAAATACTTCGGTTTAGATGAAATCTTTCTCACAGAACCCCTGTGTCAGTCGGGTCTCCCTTCTCTGAGATCTGAGGCAAATGGCTCAAAGCTCCTGATTCCACGGCAATAGAATCAAGAGACAGTTCAGTCTCTAAGGTAGCTAGCCAGAGGCAAAGGGTCTAGCGTGGAGAGCCAGGTCCAAGACAAGGGGACTGGGAATGAACAAGACAGAAGAACTGAAGGTAAGGGCAGGAGGACTGGAAATTAGCAAGATAAGAGAGCTGCAGATAAGGTCCTGGGAGCAGAGACTAACCATAGGAAGGAATACAAAATCAGGATGAGACCACAGCAGGAAGGGAGAGCACTGAGTACTGAATAACCGCTTGGAAGACCCCGTATTTAACTTTCCCATAGTCCGGAAGGGTATACAACCCCAGAAGCCACTCCCCCTACCCCTCCACGGCCTTGCTGCTTGGCAGACCCCTCTCACTGCCCTGCGGGACTTTTCCTTTGTGTCCATAGACTTTGCTCGCTCTTTCTTGTCCACGTTCTCGTTTGTCATGGACACAAAACATGAAACCGACCGGCTAGAACTACAGATGCCGGCCCCAATGTCTGAGAAAACCTGAAGCCTCTGCAGAGGCATCTGCAGGTGTCTGGGGACTGGGTTCCTGTGGAGACTTCAACCTCCAACTCCTGCAGACACAAGCACTGCGGGGCACAGTGGTCCTTCTCCCCTCACCCCCGAAAGGCGGTCTCTTCTTCTGCTGAGCGGCAATGAGCAAAAAATGGCTCCCATGTTATTCAACTGAATCTACATTTCTTTGAGGACTATCATCAAGGTGGTGATGGGCGGTGTGTTTGCTAACCAAAGGGTAGGAACCATTCATCTCGGGGGCAGTGGGTCCCACGAATGTGGCCGCTAGCCCAGGAGCATGGGCATCATGGGGAAGGGCAAGTTCCGCACCCTGACCCCCACCCTAAGGAGCAGACACTCTGGGCATGGGACCCAGCAATTCACATCTTAATGCGCCGTCCACCTGCAGAAGTTGGAGAGGCACTGCTCTCGAAGGAAAACGATGGCTATAACCAGAATGGATCTCCGAACCTGGATGGCCCTGGAGACCAGGCAGTGGTATAAAGAGGATTAGGCAGAAGGGCGTGGGATGAGGTTGAGAGGAAACCGTGACTGGTTTTTGACACATGAAACCGGAGGCCGGGATGATTGGGTTTCCTACGCTTCCAAGAGAACGCAGGAATCTGACTTTTCTGTGGACTCTCCAAGTGTTTAAATGTTTACAACCAAATTGCCCGGTCCTTCCGGGTTAATGCAGAGGCCGGCAGATGCTGCCTGCGCCACCTCCCCCTTTCATGTGGAGAAATGGATTTTTTTTTTTTTTTTTTTTGCGCGGTAATCCAAGGCTATGGAGGAGGGCGCCAGTGACAGGGCAGGGGGACTGACGTGACGCATTGTTTCAGGACAGCCCTTTTATTTCTGCCTGTATTGTTTCTGAAGTCACCAGGGAATCGGTCTTGCTCCCTGCACCGCATGTAAAGCCAGGCCCATGGAATATATGCAGCCTCCACCATTGCCATGGCAACCATTATCTTCTCCTAATTCCTTTTCTTTTCTAAAAATAAAGTGCCCTTTCTCAAAGTATCTTTTTCCACTTTGTATTTAAATCTCACTTTCTGCAGAGGCCCCCATCTCTCTGTGACCCGAAGGTTACTTTTGTTTTGCTTGGGGAGAGCTGTTGATAACACACCTTCCGGATCTGACCATCTGCCTCCGCCTCCGCCTCCAGGAGTTAAATCAGAAAACTAACGAGAGCCAGAGCACGGGAGGGAGGCTGTGAAACTACCCCAGCGACTGCATGGAAGAGGTGGCCATCCTGTTCCTATAACACAACTGCCCCTTGCAACACTGTTTCTCCAGGCCAGTCTAATCCTATGCTTCCTAAGGGCTGTATTTCCACTGCAGAGAACCACAGTGTGAGAGAGAAGAGGTGGGCAGAGGGCCCAAGGCTCAGCCACCCTGATGATGGACATTGACCCCCCAGCCCCTCTGATGGGCACCTATGATGCCCCTTTCCCAATTCCTTGGCACTGTCACAGGCAGAGACGTCTTCAGGCTCCACTTCTGGGCATCACAAACGCTGGATGGAGGGAAATACTGAACACTGGCCTCAATTCTGTAGCCTCTGTACATCAAGACGAGGCCTGGAGCAATCCACCCACGAAAAGTGATTGCATTGGACTTCTGAGCCAAAAGGGACACACTCCTAGACTGTGTCCATTCAGAGGCCATGGGCCATGCTGAGAGCCTAGAGAGGGATCTTCTCCTGAGATAAGAGTTAAAACATCAGTTTGCGGGGCAAGCACTGTGGCATAGAACATTAAGCCTCTGCCAGTATCCCATATAAGAGCTGGTTCAAGTCCTGGCTGCTCTACTTCTGATCCAGCTCCCTGCTAATGCACCTGGGAAAGCAGTGGAAGATGGCCCAAGTGCTTAGGCCCCTGCACCCACAAGGGAAACCTGCAAGAAGCTCCTGGCTTCAGCCCGGCCCAGCCCTGGCCATTGTGGCCATTTGGGGAGTGAACCAACAGACGGAAGATCTTTCTGCCTCTGTCTCTGTCTCTGTCTCTCTCTCTGCCTTTCAAATAAATAAATAAATCTTTTTTAAAAAAAATCAATTTACCCAAGATGCAATATGCCAATTAAGTGTGATCCCTGCCTTCATTGGGTCTATGCCCAACCAGGCCACACTGATGCAACCAGCAGACAAGGGGACACATTTATAAAGTCACAGAGCCCCCTCGCTCTCAGCAGAATGTGCATCTGGAGTTTCCTACAGGCAGGGGCTGAATCATCCACACTCCTCTCTCTCCATCCCTCCTATGGCCAACCTGCTCCTTGACAGGTTAAATGTGCAATGATGGCCAGCACCATGGCTCAATAGGCTAATCCTCCGCCTTGTGGCACCGGCACCCCAGGATCTAGTCCCAGTTGGGGCGCCGGATTCTGTCCCGGTTGCCCTTCTTCCAGGCCAGCTCTCTGCTATGGCCAGGGAGTGCAGTGGAGGATGGCCCAAGTGCTTGGGCCCTGCACCCCATGGGAGACCAGGAGAAGCACCTGGCTCCTGCCTTCAGATCAGCGCGGTGCGCCAGCCACAGCGGCCATTGGAGGGTGAACCAATGTCAAAGGAAGACCTTTTTCTCTGTCTCTCTCTCACTGTCCACTCTTCCTGTCAAAAAAAAAAAGTGTGCAATGATGAAGAAGGCATAGTCTTCTCTACCAAGCTGAGTGGCCAAGGTAGGAATGGGAAGTGTGACTTCGGCTCATAAACAGCCATGTCTGGGGCACAGTGTGTCTAATGGGCATCTTAGATAATAGAGTTAGGCAAAGTCATCATCTCCATTCTCTTGGGAAGTTCTGACCACCAGTCTTTCCTACTCCATTGTTGTTTGTTTGGCGGGTGGCCGTTGGCACAGCTAGCCTGAGCTCTGTGCTGTCCGTGCTGAGGGAGTGTTGCTTGCCGTGTTACTGTGTACTGCGGCAGGGGTCAGGCTGGGCTTCCTGGGCTGGCCAGTGGGGCCGGAATGTGCACCCAAGAAGCCCAGGGCAGCTTGGTGTCCTAGGCCACACCTTCAGATGGGCAAACTACTCTGTGTGTTGAGCTGGGTGTTGAAACACCACCCACTTGCACTATGAGGACAAGAACACCCAAGGGTGGGAACTGCACTGTTGCAGGGTAGGGGCACAAACACACAGAAGGAAGGGTTCCTGCCGAAGCACCGGCCCACGAATCTCACGTCCCTGCAAGCTCCCTTGCATGCCAGTCAGACCCTGGTTTTCACAATGCTGTATCTACAGTTTTTCTCATCACAGGCTTGATCATTTTCATGCTAATACTTGATTTTAAAAGCACTTACTGGGGCCAGCACTGTGGCATAGTGGGTAAAGCTGCCACCTGCAGTGCCGGTGTTCCTTATGGGCATCAGTTTGAGTCCCAGCTGCTGCTATGGCCTGGGAAAGCAACAGAAGATGGCCCAAGTCCTTGGGCCCCTGCACCCATGTGGGAGACCCAGAAGAAGCTCCTGGTTGCTGGCTTCGGATTGTCTCAGCTCCGGCCCTTGCAGCCATTTGGGGAGTGAACCAGTGGATGGAAGACCCTTCTTCCTCTTTATCTACCTCTCTCTGTAACTCTGCCTTTCAAACAAATAAAATAAATCTTTATAAAAAAGAAAAAGAAAGAAAGGGTGCTATGACTTACAGTGAGCAACACAGATGGGATAATGGAGAATGTCAAGCCACCACGTCCGCATCACCTGCAATGAGGCCTTGTGACCATTAATGACTCAAACGTTGGAAAGGGAGGGAGAGATGACACAATGGGCCCCAGCCAGTGCTGACCTACCCTTTTTTTTTTCTTTTTTTTTCTTTTTTCTTTTTTGACAGGCAGAGTGGACAGTGAGAGAGAGAGACAGAGAGAAAGGTCTTCCTTTGCCGTTGGTTCACCCTCCAATGGCCGGCGCACTGTGCTGATCTGATGGCAGGAGCCAGGTGCTTTTCCTGGTCTCCCATGCGGGTACAGGGCCCAAGTACTTGGGCCATCCTGCACTGCACTCCCTGGCCACAGCAGAGAGCTGGCCTGGAAGAGGGGCAACTGGGACAGAATCCGGCACCCCGACCGGGACTAGAATCCGGAGTGCCGGCACCGCAGGCGGAGGATTAGCCAGCCTAGTGAGCCACGGCGCCGGCTCCTGACCCACTCTTGAGAGACAGAACAGTGAAATCAGTTCTCGTGGCTTTCAGGCCCCACCCTTACTTGGGGTCTTTTCCTGCCCTCCCACCGCCCCCAGTCTTGCATCCTGCCTTTGCAGAAAGCTAGGTGAAGTGCTACACTCGCAGATGTTTGGGGGTGGGGAGCCATATCTTTGCACAATTACAAGGAACCCTGGGGGAAGCAGAGCCTTAGGCTAAAAGAGCAAAGGCCAGTAATGCAAGTTCAGACCTTAGCAATAGGGAGAATGTGTTGAGATCAGAGCCTGAAGGTTGAGGGGACAGTCAGTCTCCTTAGCAATCTTCCCATTGCAACATGCTGGGTTCCCCATCTTCAGTCACGTTGCCATTGGGTGATAAACAGCAAAGGCTGATGCTAAGAAACAGGACTCGGGGGCCCACATTATGGCATGGTGGATTAAACTGTCTGCAACACAGGTATCCCATTTGAGCACAAGTTTGGATCCTGGCTGCCCCACTTCCAATCCAGCTCCCTGCTAACACACCTGGGAAAGCAGCAGAAGATGGCCTGAGTGCTTGGGCCCCTACCATCCATGTGGGAGTCCCAGATGGAGTTCCAGCCTCCTGGTTTTGGCCTGTCCCAGCCCTGGCTGTTGTAGCCACTTGCACCTGCCTCCTCAGTTTGTTGGAAAGAGTAGATGAGTCATTATTCACAAGATAATTATTTGGGGAGTGGCCCATACAAAGGACTATATAAATATCTGCTAAGTAAAACTCAGAACAATTTTCAACCCCTGTTTCTATTCGCCGGTTTCTCCATTTGACCTTATCCTCCCTGTCCCTCCCACCATCTGATTCCCTGTTGGAAAATGTATTCTCCACCCATGCCCCGGCCACAGACAGATTAAGTCTTTCAGCTGGGATTCCTTGCTGCTAATAAAACTGGCTTTCAGACCTCATTTTCTAGTGAGTTCCCTAATTTAGACACCTTGTCAATTTGCATTACATAGAAATAACGCAATAAAAACTTCAAAGCTGCTGGAACCATGCCCTGTAGCCCATCGCTCTGAACTTTTCAAAGTGGGTTGGAGCAATTGTAAATTATTTGACAGCATGAAACTTCTTCCTTGCCAATTTTTCTGTGATCACAAAGCTAGGGCAATTTTTGGTGTAACAGCATAGAAACAAAATGGCCAAAAATGTGCTGATTTCTACCCAAAGATGTAAGCTGAATGAAGTGAAATCTTTTCATCCAAATGGTTTGTATTATTCTGTTGTTGCTGCTCTTGCTTATTTTTCATTCCTCCTACGTCTTTTCTTTTCTGTAATCTAATGAATTTCTGTTTAAGTTTAGCTAAAATAGTTAAAACGCACAAAAGCACCTTGTACCCAGATTTTAAATACTTATTTATTTAAAAGGCAAAGTTAGGCCGGTGCCGCGGCTCAATAGGCTAATCCTCCGCCTAGTGGCGCCGGCACACCGGGTTCTAGCCCCGGTCGGGGCGCCGGATTCTGTCCCGGTTGCCCCTCTTCCAGGCCAGCTCTCTGCTATGGCCTGGGAGTGCAGTGGAGGATGGCCCAAGTGCTTAAGAAGCACCTGGCTCCTGCCTTCGGATCAGCGCGGTGCACCGGCCGCAGCATGCCAGCCACTGCGGCCATTGGAGGGTGAACCAACGGCAAAAGGAAGACCTTTCTCTCTGTCTCTCTCTCACTGTCCGCTCTGCCTGTAAAAAAAATTAAAAAAAAAATTAAAAAAAATAAAAGGCAAAGTTAGAGAGAGACAGGGGAGGGGGAGAAAGAGAGAAAGAGAATAAGAGAGAGAGAGAGAGAGAGAGAGAGAGATCCTCCATCCATTGGTTTACTCCCCAAATGACCCCAACGCTGGGTCTGAGTCAGGCTGAAGTCAGGAGTCTGGAACTCATTCCAGGTTTCCCACTGCGAGTACAGGGGCCCAAGAACGTGGGCCGCACCCCCCTGCTTTCCCAAGCACATTAGGAGTGGGCTAGATTGGAAATGGAGCATCCAGGATTCAAACCTGTCCTCCCTTGGGATGCCAACATTTCAGGAAGCAGCTTAGCCTGCTGTACTGCAGTGCCTGCCCTTTTTACTTTTTCTTAAAGATTTGTTTTACCCGGAGTTTGAAAAGAAAATTACGGGGGCCAGTGGCGTGGCTCACTTGGTTAATCCTCCTCCTGCGGCGCTGCTATCCCATATGGGCACCGGGTTCTAGTCCCGGTTGCTCCTCTTCCAGGCCAGCTCTCTGCTGTGGCCCGGGAAGGCAGTGGATGGCGGCCCAGGTGCTTGGGCCCTGCACCCGCATGGGAGACCAGGAGGAAGCGCCTGGCTCCTGGCTTCAGATCGGCACAGCGCGCCAACTGTAGCAGCCATTTAGGGGGGTGAACCAACGGAAGGAAGACCTTTCTCTCTGTCTCTTTCTCTCAGTCTAACTCTGCCTGTCAAATAAAAAAAAAAAAAAAGAAAGAAAGAAAGAAAGAAAGAAGCCCTGTGACCATGACCCCACCTAGTCATACCATCCCATCCCGACCATGGCTCTCCTCGTGAGGACATAGAATCCCCTGGACTGTTATGATGCCTCAAGTGGGTGGGATTTCACACGTTTGCAGTTTCGTGTCTGTTTCCACTCCATGTTACCTCTGTGAGAGTCCCTCTTCCTGTGGCAGGCAGTTGTGGTCTGCTCATGCC
Organism: Oryctolagus cuniculus; assembly: GCF_964237555.1. Taxonomy (NCBI): domain Eukaryota; kingdom Metazoa; phylum Chordata; class Mammalia; order Lagomorpha; family Leporidae; genus Oryctolagus; species Oryctolagus cuniculus. Next base: position 34,639,947 of record NC_091451.1, on the reverse strand, counting down.
CCATCGCCACACAGTATTCCTCTGATAGAAATGTGTGCAGTTTCTAGTTGGGCCAATTTCGAGCAGTGCTGCCAGGAGCCTTTTTGGACACGCCTGGTGTGTGAAATCCAGCCTGTACGGCCATCTCATATCCGCCCCCCCCCCTTTTTTGACCGGCAGAGTGGACAGTGAGAGAGAGACAGGTCTTCCTTTTTGCCATTGGTTCACCCTCCAATGGCTGCCATGGCTGGCACGCTGTGGCCGGTGCACCGCACTGATCCGACGGCAGGAGCCAGGTACTTCTCCTGGTCTCCCATGGGGTGCAGGGCCCAAGCACTTGGGTCATCCTCCACTGCACTCCCTGGCCACAGCAGAGAGCTGGCCTGGAAGAGGGGCAACCAGGACAGAATCCGGCGCCCCGACCGGGACTAGAACCCTGGTGTGCCGGCACCGCAAGGCGGAAGATTAGCCTAGTGAGCTGCGGCGCCGGCCCTCATCTCCCCTTTTTAACCAGCTTCCCTCTCCTTGTCAGAGAGAGCCGGGGGAGTCCAGAGTGGGGGTCTGCAAGGAAAGGGACTGCACTGCCGGACCTCTGGCTCCCTCCCTCCCTGCTTCCTCCCCCGCACTCCTCCCGGGACCTGAGGTTCTCCCTGTCGCATCAGAGGCTGCTTCCCTGTGACATCTCTGGAGTCCCAGCTGCTGTGCCCACGTGTTGCCACAGCTTCTCACCCACCTGCGGGCCAGAGTTGCTGGAACCTCAGGTGAACCCTCTGAATGCAGGCTGTAACCTGGCCTGTCCCTGTCTCCCTCGAATGCCGTGATCCAGCTGCTCTGCTGGACTCCATCCATCCTGGAAGCTGTGGCCCTGGGATTTCATCACCAGGGAGATCTTCTTCACCACTTATAGACGAGTGTGGGATTTGGAAGCCAGGGAGTCCAGACTTGAACTTCACTTCTGTGGTCTTAGAAGGTCTTGTTGTGAGACCTGTACAAGGGACTTAGTCTTCCCAAACCTCAGTTTCCTCATCTGTAGTAATACTAATAATATACACTGAGCTCCTAATATTGCCATTCAGTTAAGGAAAATAGTAATTATCACTGTAGTTACTGTTATATATTCCCTGTTATATACTCTGCCTTTTAGATGAATAACTTTAAAAATAACTTCAAAGTTGGGGCCGGTGCTGTGGCTCACTTGGTTAATCCTCCACCTGTGATGTCCCATATGGGCACCGGGTTCTAGTCCCGGTTGCTCCTCTTCCAGTCCAGTTCTCTGCTGTGGCCCGGGAAGGCAGTGAGGATGGCCCAAGTGCTTGGGCCCTGCACCCTCATGGGAGACCAGGAAGAAGCACCTGGCTCCTGGCTTCAGATCGGTGTAGCTCCGGCCATAGTGGCCATTTAGGGGTGTGAACCAATGGAAGGAAGATCTTTCTGTCTGTCTCTTTCTCACTAACTCTGTCAAATAAAAAAAATTAAAAAAAAAAAACCTTCAAAGTCAACAGTTCTTACAATAAAAACTATTTGGGGGAATGCTATCTAGAAGTAATCAAAATCAGCCTAATTTTATTTTTTAATATTTATTTGAAAGGCAGAGTTACAGAGAGAGAGAGAGAGAAAGAGACAGAGAGAGAAAGACTCTTCCATTCGCTGGTTCATCCCCCAAATGGCTGCAACTGCTGGAGCTGGGCCAGTCTGAAGCCAGGAGCCTCTGCCAGGTCTCCCACATGGGTGCAGTTAAGGAAGCACTCAGTCCATCTCCCACTGCCCTCACAGGTGCAACAGCAGGGAGCTGGAAGTGCAGCAATTGGGACTTCAACTGTTGCAGGCAGCAGCTCCACCCGCTGCACTGCAATGCCGTCCCTCCCCCCTGCCTTTTTTAAAAGAGGCAGATGGGGCCTAGTGATTAGGATGCTGACTCCTACTCCAGATTCCCCACTTCCTGTAATGCAGACCATGGCAGGCAGCCGTCATGACTCAAGTAACTGAGTGTCAGTCACCCACGTGGGAGACCTGGATTGAATTCCCGGCTCCCAGCTTCAGCCCCATGGCCATTGCATTTAGGGAATGGACCAATGTATGGGAGCTCCCTCTCATTCCTCTCTCTCCTTCTACCTCTCAAATAAGTAAATAACTTAAAATTGAGATACCAACTTATGGGGCCGGTGCCGTGGCATAACAGGTAAAGCTGCTACCTGCAGTGCCAGCATCCCATGTGCGTGCCAGTTCGAGTCCTGGCTGCTCCACTTCCAATCCAGCTCTCTGGCCTGGGAAAGCAGAAGATGGCCCAGTTCCTTGGGTCCCTGAACCCATGTGGGAGACCCAGAGGAAGCTCCTGGCTCCTGGCTTTGGATTGGCGCAGTTCTGGCCATTGCGGCCAACTGGGGAGTGAACCAGCGGATGGAAGACCTCTCTCTCTCTCTCTCTCTCTCTCTCTCTCTCTGCCTCTCCTCTCTGTGTAACTCTGACTTTCAAATAAGAAAATAAATCTTAAAAAAAAGATACCAACTTATATATTAATGTGTAGCTTGTTATTTTATAAAAATCAAAGAAATGATCATTTATAGAGTGTTTTTCATGGTTTTCCTAGTGCTTCTGATATGTATACACACATACATAGATATTACCAGGGACTCATACTTTTACACACATATAATTATAAACCAGCATTTCTGAGTAGCCCAAACCGAGCAATGGACAGGAAATAAATTGAATGTCCTGATCACCTCAGAGTCAGATCATGGTTAGATAGCAGTTTCCTGGGTCTCGTTGGTTCTTTCTATGCAAAACTGAATTTAGCTGTTGCTGCACAAGGGAGTTAGGGAGGAACCTGGGGGCTTGGCACCCAGGGGATCCCCTTGGTGCCTCTTAGTACTTGTGCCATTTTGGCACTAAGTGCACACATACAACAAGCCCAGCCCCAGAAAGGCATGGTGACCAGGGCACAGAGCCCTGAGGGATGCAGGTCCAGGTCTAAGCCATCCAGCTCGGCAGAGGTGCTGGCTGCGGGCAGAAGATGTAGACTGGATGCAAGGGGAGCGGATGAGGGTCAGCCGATTGCAAGCCCAGCTGTGTTGCCCTGCAGTGAAAATTCAGTGATGAGGAGCACACACGCACTGCAGATGCTTTCTTAGGGGTGCTTGGGAGATTCACTTGCCACCACTAAATACACTTATTAACTTGGTGCTATTAACCTGAAGTTTCCTCCAGAGAGATGCCTCCATGGGAGCCTGCTGGAGAGCGAGTTTTGTCGCAGTCCCTGGGACCCTTGTAGACTTGGGGGTCCACATTCAACCACTCTTCATTTGTCAGTGTCATTACATCTCACCATTCACCCCAGCAGTCTCACCCTGAGACTTCGCAGAAGAAATCTTTAATCCAATCAATCAAACTTTCACCTCCAAATGGTCAAGAAAGTCCTCTCCAATCCTTTCACATGATGAAACAGAAGGAAACAGCTGGAATTTGTTGCATGTACAAGGTGGATCCTGAGCAACAACAGGACTCTTCTAGATAAAAGCGAGCCTGCCCTTCTCTCTGGGTGATGTCTTTCCTCTTCACTCAACTCTACTTGAAGAAGAGGCTGCCAACAGACAGCTAATTCCTGGCCTGCCCCCACAATTGCATCCCATCCCACAACCCATCTCCATTCTCATGGACCTCTGTAACTCAGGTTTCTAACAGTAAACTCCTGTTTTTCTCATTCATTTTAAAACAGCACTGGGTGAGCAGGCATTTGGCACAATGATGAAGATACCATGAGGGGCTGGCGCTGTGGCTCACTAGGCTAATCCTCCACCTGCAGCGCCGGCATACCGGGTTCTAGTCCTGGTCGGGGCACCAGATTCTGTCCCGGTTTCCCCCTTCCAGTCCAGCTCTCTGCTGTGGCCCGGGAGTGCAGTGGAGGATGGCCCAAGTGCTTGGGCCCTGCACCTGCATGGGAGACCAGGAGAAGCACCTGGCTCCTGGCTTCAGATCAGCGCGGTGCGCCGGCCGCAGTGCACCGGCCGCGGTGGCCATTGGAGGGTGAACCAATGGCAAAGGAAGACCTTGCTAACGTGCACCCTGAGTGGCAGCAAGCCATGGCCCAAGTACTTGGGTCCATGCCACCCATGTGGGAGACCTGGATTGAGTTCCAGACTCCTGAGTTTGGCCTGGCCCAGCTCTACCTATTGCATGTATTTGGAGAGTGAACCAGCCGATAGAAGATCTTTGTCTGCATCTGTCTCTCTTTCTCCCTCCATTTGCCATCTCTCTGCCTTTCAAATACAAATTAATTAATTAATTAATTAATTAAAAACCAACACTAGAAGAAACGGTGGAGCTGAAATCACTTGACTCCAGCCGGCTGCTTTTCATCCCAGCAGTTCAGAGAGAGAAGTTAAGAGAAGAAATGCTAGGTTTGCAGACCCAGTCCACTTTTTGGCTTTAAGGAACTCACATAATATTCAGAGTTTCCACTGCATCACAAGGGGACTTTTTCATATGAGGACCACGTGAAACAACATATATGAAAGTGCCGACGTCTGTTGGAGCCGAGCACCTCAGACCTGGATGTGTGCACAAATACAGGGGCTTGGAAGAGACATTCTAGCTCCGCTGAGCAGCAGTGGTGCCTGAGACTCTGCATTTTAACGAGCTCCCAGGTGATGCCAACACTGTTGGCCATAGAGTATAACTTGAACAGCAAGATGTGTGCTGTGCTATTCATTATGGTGTCATTGGCCACACTTGGTCATTTTAATTTAAATTCGTTAAATTTAAAATTCCATTTGTTGATTGCAGGTGCTGAATTTTCAAGTGTTCACGGTTACCTGGGGCTGGCAGCTACCATATGGAACAATACACATATAAGCCATTGCCACCACTGCAGAGCATTTGCTTGGATTGCGTTGTATTGCACACTAAGAGAGGTTTAAACAGCCATGCAACAGCATTCCCACAGTACTGAGCACTTCCCGTGTGTGCTTTTCCTTTAACAGTCACCTTCTGTTCACTATTGATTTGAATAAATGAGATCATTACTAAATGGACTTGGACATGGCTGTTCTCTCATAAGTAGACTACCTTTATCTTCTGACAGCCACACAGCAGAACTCAAGTCTTCATTGTATCTCCCTCCAAAGCACAGTCATTCAAATAACTCAAGTAATTCAAATACTTCAAGAATTCAAATAATTCAAGTAAGAATTAGTCCAGAGATTTCTTAAAGGATGCTAAAGGGAAGTTTATGTTGTACAACACAGAACACTTTTTAACTTTTGTTTCCTTTTGTAATTATGCAAGTAGTAAGTGGCAAAGAGAAGTGTTTCTGCTTCCCACTTCCAACCAACCCCCTATATGGTACATCTGCCCACACCTCTCCGTGGTCACCCATGGCAGAGCTCTCCCCAACATTTCTCCTTTTTTAAAGAGATTTATTTATTGATCTGAAAGGCAGAATGACAGAGAGAGAGAAGGAGAGACACAGAGAGAGATCTTCCACTCACTAGTTCACTTCCCCAAAGGCCACAACAGCCAGGGCTGAGCCAGGCAGATGACAAGAGCATTTGTATTTTCACGCATGAGTGGCAGGGACCCACGTACTAGGGCTTCCGGTGCCTTCCCTGGTGCGTTAGCAGGAAGCTGAATTGGAAGCAGAGCAGGCAGGGTTTAAATCGATGCTCCAACATGGGATGCCTATGTCTCAAATCGTGGCTCAAGTCACTGTGCCACAATGCCAGCCCCAACATTCCTCCTTTTTCATGCCAAGAAATTAATCCCCACCAAGCTCCTTACAGTTTGCATCTCTATACCTTTTACTTCTAGCACAGTCTAATTGTGGATGAAGTACAGCTGCCCTCACACGGTTCACAATGAAACAGTGACAGCAACCTGGAAGCAGCCCTCACCAGCTCACGACAGCCAATAATTCCTCTCTCTCCCATCTGTGCACTCAGTAACCTCACATGGAAAGCTTGAAAGTGATCATAGTAAGAATATTTACACCATAGAAATTGGCATGCACTATAGATCAGGGCTTTCTCCAACCCCCATCCCTACAGAGAGAAAATTATTAAACACTTACCAGTACTGTATTAAGTGTAGAAAGAGTCGAGAGATGACATGGTACTTACGGACACTCAGTGTAACTTAGAAGCCCCTCAGAGAATTATTTTGCAGCCCCAAAGGCTTCTTCCTCTTCGTTTTCTACTGTGGGGTCTGATCTGGGAAACCCACCTCCCTTCTCTGGGGAGAACTCACCCTGGCAAGCTAGAGGAGAAACAGCCATTGGGGCAAGCCCTAGCACGCCATTCCATGGCTTGGAACGCAGTGGTCATCCACGCCAGAAGAGATCCCAGGGAGAAAATGAGAAGAAACTGACACCTCCAGAGCCTGCCCCTATCACTTCTTGGCTACACCTGACAATTACCTAAAAGCTGGGCTGCCTTTGTAATCAACGCAGCTGAATTCATGTTTCTCTGTGATGATGAAACTGAACATCAAAGATGAGCAGAGGGGACGAGGGAAACCTGGGCTCACCTTTCATGACTCACAGCCGCCGTTAGCGGGCCGCACCTGCCACAGGAACACAAAGATCTAGCTGGTGGCCACCTCTGCTCGGAGCCAGGGGTGAGCAGACTCAATGCAACCGTGGGAAAATCACCTGGAGGACCTGAGAGCAGCCTTGGGGAAGGCAGCCCCGGGCAAGCCTCTGAGCTCCTCTGTCCTGTTGCAGAGTTGGGGGCTGCGGCTTGGGCCGGCTCCACAGGACAGCTCTGGGCCATGCCTCAAAGGCTCCAATCGCCACCCCGAACATTTCTGCACTTCCCTTTTATGTGTCTTCTGATTCTGATTTGACATTCAGGGAAGCTGCTTTGGCAAGGGATCAAAATCCTGGAAGCAGCAAGAGAGAAAAAGTAGGAGAGGCTTCCATTGTGATTTATTCTTGGTTTCAACAGGGCCGCGGCTCACCCTACTCACCCCGACACTGATGTTAGGTTCTGCCCCACCCCTCCTGCCTCCTGTCCCCAAGGCTTCCAGAGAGAGACCACGGTGATCAAGGCAGCTCCTGAGGAGCGGGGGCTGCCCCTGGCCGAGATGACAGCAAAAGAAGCTGGTCTGAGAGGGAGGCATTGGCAGATGGTGCCTCGCTGCCCCCTTGGCCCTCCACCCAGCCTCCCTCGCTTTTATTCCATTTGGACCGACTGTGGGCTCATTGCTGCTAATTAGTTTATCTAGTCCAGTTTTGCAATGAATGAGTTGGCATCCAAACTGAGCCTGCACCTTTGCCATATTGGTCCTTAATAACTTGATGAGGTCAGGCAGCTAACAGGTAAATCAGCTCACTTGCAAGGAGGTATTCAAGGAACAGAATGTCTTTACAAAGTGGCCTGCTAAAAGGTAGATACAGACATGGCATATCAACTAGAAGTTTTAGTATACTGGGCTTTAAATCCTGGGGTAGAGGACCCAGATGCACCCCGTGTCTGGTGGTGACTGTGTCCTCCTGCTCAGCTGATGGTCTTGTTAATGTCACTGAATCAACAGGAGAAATTAGAAGAGAATGGCACCTGCTCCCACCAAACGTTTGGCCAGGTGGCAGTGTCTAGACCTTTACTCTCTGCCTTCCGTTCTGTTACTATGGAGAGAGCAGTCTGTTTTTATCCAAAGCTAAACCCAACACTCAAACGCCTCCACTCTTGCCTCCTGCACTGACCCCCCCTTTCCTGCATGCCCAGGTTTCTCCCAGCAGGCCGGTTCTCCAGGTGACTTTGGACTGAGCCTCATCCTTGCTTGTAGTTCTCATGAATAACTGCAGAGGGGGGCCTGTTGAGAGGCGCTATGGCATAGTGGGTAAAGTTGCCGCCTGCAGTGCCGGCATCCCATATGAGTGCCAGTTCGAGTCCCGGCTGCTCCACTTCCAATCCAGCTCTCTGCTATGGCCTGGGAAAGCAGTAGAGGATGGCCCAAGTCCTTGGGCAACTGCACCCGCATTGGAGACCTAGAGGAAGCTCCTGGCTCCTGACTTTGGATTGGCGTAGCTCCGGCCAGTTGAGGCCAACTGGGGAGTGAACCAGCAGATGGAAGACCTCTCTCTCTCTCTGTGCCTCTGCCTCTCTGTAACTGGGCCTTTCAAATAAATAAATCGTGCTTTTTTTTTAAATAACTGCAGATTCTGCTGTGAAGACAAAGTCCTGGGATAGGGAGGGACTGGCTGGAGCAACCCAGACTTTGTTCTTCTCTCCCCTAGAATCAGAGTGTCCCTCAAAACTTTGTCCAGAGTTCTTGTAGCCCGCACAGTCTATAACCCTTTTGGGGTCCCTCAGCTGTGTTGAAAAGTGGGGCACATGAACTCAAGACTGCACCCAACAGCTGGACAGATTTCTGGAGCTCTAACTGACCAGTTCAGGATGCACTCAAGACTTCTGTCCCTTTCTGCCACCGGTGAGTAAGAAATCGGCTTCTGGTAATTTGTACGTGTGTCTCTCTCACCGTGCTCAGGCAGAGAGGTAACCAGTGCGTGGTACCCAAACAGTAGCTCAGAATGTAGTCGGCCTAAGTGTGTGGACTCCAGTTTCTGCTGATTGGCATAGTGGTGATCTTTGCTATTAGCCATGCAGTGGGAGTCCTTTCTTGGGATTGGTGCAACAAGAATCGACTGTCCCCATCAGCACACAGAAAGACAACGTTAGAGACAGAGAGAGAAAGAGATCTCCCATCCGCTGGTTTACTCCCCAAAGACTGCAACAGACTGGGCTGGGCCAAGCCAAAGCTAGGAACCAGGAACTCCATCTGGGTCTCCCACATGGGTGGTAGGGGCCCAAGCACTTGGATCATCTTCCACTGCTTTCCCAAGTGCATTAGCAGGGAGCTGGATTGGAAACAGGGCAGCCAGGACCTGAACTGGTGTTAACTCACTGCACCACAACGCTGATCCCTCAAACTTGAACTATTTCTCCCCTCCATCAGATGTCTCTATTGCTTGAGCATAAAACCATGGAGGCATCTGTAACTCCTATCTTTTTTTTCTCACATTCTACATTCAATCCAGCAAATCCTCAGCAGCTCCACTTCCAAAATACTCCCAGTGTCTGCTCCCTCCTCCCCAGCTCCACGGCTGCCCTCCTGAGAAGAAGGACCGCCACCTGCCGCCTAACTCACTGGCTTCCCCGTGTTCTGACCCTTGGCCTCCAGCATGAGAAAGGGACTTTGAAAGCCAGGAGAGATCATGCCGTTCCTCTTCTCAGACCCCCTCCTGCTGCTTTCCACCTCTCCCAGAATGTAGAATTTTCACCATGGCCTTCAAAACCCTTCACATCTGGCCCAGGCGACCTCTCTGTCCTTACCTCACTGGGCTCATCCCCCGCCTGACTTACTCAGCCCAGGCTACCGTAGCACAATGCCATGGCTTCGTTGTCTCACGAGGCTTTCGCCCTGGCTTGTTGCTGGCCACCTTCTGTCTCAGTCCTCATTAGGTCTTCCTTCTGTGTGCACACACGTCTGAGTCCAGATGTTCTCCTCTTGGAAGGACACTGTCATATCAGATGCAGCCCCACCCTAAAGACCTCATTTTAACCTAATTATCTCTTTAAACACCTTCTCCCCAAATACAATCAAGACATTGTGAGACACTGGGGGTTAGAGCTAGTGGTGGTTCACTTTAGGTGTCAACTCGACTGGGCTAGGGATGCCCAAATAACTGGCAAAATTATCATTATGAGTATTAAAAATAAATTACTTATAAGTTAACATTATTAATATCATTAATAACAAGCATTATTAGTAATAATATAATTAATTATATTATTTATATATTTTTCTATTATAATTAATAATTACATAGCATATAATAACATTACATATAGTATCATTTTATGATTAATTGATATAAATATATCATTTATATTTATATATAATAAATTATATTAATATGCTAATAGGTATAATTAATGCATGGTATATTGATTGTTGATTATATTAATTATTATATTATTGTGGTTGATTATATAGTTATATTGTTTTTAATTAATTAATCATATCAGTGACATTATTATTAATAAGCATCATTAATAATATTTCTTGAGCATTTGAGTCAAGAGACTGAATAAGATAGGTCCACCCTCAGCGTTGTGAACAGGCACCACCCAGTCTATGGAGGATCCAGATAGAACAAGCAGGTGGAGGAAGGGTGAACCCATCCCTCTTCTCTTGAGCTCACACACTGGGCTCTCGGTCATTGAGCCTTGGACTCTGGGGTGTCCACCAACACTATTGCCCCTCCCCTGGTCCTCAGGGGCCTTGGACTAAATCACAACACTGGCTTTTCTTGCAGATGGCAGATTGTGGGATTTCTTATCCTCATCCGTTCACCTATATCCCAGTAATCCTGTTGCTCTGGGAAGTCCTTATCCGGGGCTTCAACATATGGATTCTGTGGGCACACGGTTCAGTCCGTAACACCCTGTCACTCCACTCCAGCCACACTGGCCTCCCTGTTCCCCTACTGTGCGCCAGGCCTTGCCTATCTAGGAGCTTTGCACTTGCTGTTTTCCTCACCTGGACCTCTCCTTCACCTGAGTATTCTACAGTTTGCTCTTACTCTGTCTTCATGTCACACCGTGTGCCCCAGACAAGCACAGCTCTGGGGCCAGACTGCCTGGTATAAGCCAGCTGCGTGTGACCCTCTTGGGCTTGGTGCTCCATTTTCTTTTCATGAAATGGAAATCGTAGTAGCACTCTCCTCATAGACTTACTACAAGGATTAAGTTAGATCCCATGTGAAAGCACTTTAGACCAGTGTCTGGCGCATAAGAGATGCTCACAACAGGTTACCTGTGGTGGCTGTGACTGTGTTCCCTGCGTTGTCTAATCCTCTATGCGACCCACAGAATGCAGTAGCAGGCAGCATTCCTGAAGACTGGCTGCAGGAAGGTCCCTGACATGACTGCATGTGGACAGAGACGGCACAGATGGCAACAGCCAATAGATGCAAAGCAGAGCTCAAATGTCACCTGATCAGAGAATTTGTTCCTAACTGCCCTTATAATGTCACACACACACACACACACACACACACACACACACACAAAGGTTATTCTCCATCTTCCCTAAATATTTGTTTGATCACAGGTCAGATAGTTCTACAAAGGGAAAATATGATCCATGATGAGAATCGTATGGCAGGATTTGGCCCTACCAGGAGGTTCACCTCTGGCTCTTTGGAAAGAGTGATATTAACGCAGGCATCTGAAGAGCCAGTAGGAGTTGGTGGGAGGGAGAGGCAGAAAGATCCAGCGAGTAGGAAGAACTCAGGCTAAGGGCTAAGGTTCTGAGCCTCTCTGGACTTACAGAATTGCACGCTTAGAGTAGCGGCAACAACACCTGCACCACAGGTGCACTTAAGTGAGGTTTTTTTTTTTTTTTTTTTTTTTGGACAGGCAGAGTGGACAGTGAGAGAGAGAGACAGAGAGAAAGGTCTTCCTTCTGTTGGTTCACCTCCCAAATGCCTGCTATGGCCGGCACTGCGCCGATCTGAAGCCAGGAGCCAGGTGCTTCTCCTGGTCTCCCATGCGGGTGCAGGGCCCAAGCACTTGGGCCATCCTCCACTGCACTCCCTGGGCCACAGCAGAGAGCTGGCCTGGAAGAGGGGCAACCGGGACAGAATCCGGCGCCCCAACCAGGACTAGAACCCGGTGTGCCGGCGCCGCAAGGCGGAGGATTAGCCTATTGAGCCACGGCGCCGGCCGCTTAAGTGAGTTTTTTAACCCCCATTGCCGCCTGTCACCTAAACATCTCTTCCATCTGCCGCGACCCTAAGTCAGGCAGAAAGCAGCAGTCCACCTATCATGACAGAAACCAGAGGACGAAAGAGCCCTTCCCAGCTCCCTAGCACGTGCCACCCGGGACTGTGATCCAGGGCAGGCCAAGGAGACGCTGGCACCCAACCTTTGAATCTGGGGTAAAGAAGCAGCAATGAAGCCATAGGGGCTGGCGCTGTGGCATAGCAGGTGAAGTGGCGGCCTGTGATGCCATCATCCCACATGGACATGGCAAGTTCATGTCCCAGCTGCTCCACTTCCGATGTAGCTCTCTGCTAATGGCCTGGGAAAAGCAGCAGAAGATGGCCCAGGTGTTTGGGCTCCTGCCACCCATGTATGAGACGTGGACGAAGCTCCCGGCTCCTGGCTTTGGCCTGGCCCAGTGCCAGCTCAGCCATTGGGGAATGAACCAGCACATGGAAGATCTCTCCTACCCCCATAACTCTGACTTTTTTTTTTGACAGGCAGAGTGGACAGTGAGAGAGAGAGACAGAGAGAAAGGTCTTCCGTTTTGCCGTTGGTTCACCCTCCAATGGCCTCCACGGCCGGCGCACCGTGCTGATCCGATGGTAGGAGCCAGGTGCTTCTCCTGGTCTCCCATGGGGTGCAGGGCCCAAGCACTTGGGCCATCCTCCACTGCACTCCCTGGCCACAGCAGAGAGCCGGCCTGGAAGAGGGGCAACCAGGACAGAATCCGGTGCCCCGACCGGGACTAGAACCCGGTGTGCCGGCGCCGCAAGGCAGAGGATTAGCCTAGTGAGCCACGGCGCCGGCCCATAACTCTGACTTTCAAACAAACAAATAAGTAAATTTTTTTAAGAGAAGCAATAAAGAGCTTCTCTGTGATGGCTTCAGAGAGGATACGAGTCAGGCTGCACAGCAGAGACGGTCCAAGGGCAGGAACGAGGGCAGTGATGCTGGTAATGCTGGAGGCAGCATCCTGAGCAGACGGCTCCTGCCGTGTGTCCTTGACCGCCCCTTCTCCCGGGCTTCTGCTGCCTCTGCGAGCCTGGTTTCCCAGCCCTCTTGTGATTTCTGTGCCTATTACAAAGCATTCTGATGCATGCACTTTCCACTCGGGTTAGCCAAACTCGATTTCTATCGTTTGCAACCAGAAACTCTGCTCTCAACACCTAAAAAGCTTAAGAGAGATGAAAAATGAAACCCAGAATAAAATATTGAAGATACTTTATAACTGGTGGAAGAATTTGTAGTCATGGAAATAAGGAGGTAAGCTTTCTTCCAAGTATATGGTAGTTGCAGCTTTAGCTTAAATGGCTCCTGAATAGAAATGCCTATCTTCAGGACCACTGTTAATAAAAAGCAGCTGAAATAATATTAAAATGCCAGCCTATCCCCACCCTATCCTGCTCCTAGACTCCCATAGCTTATACTCCATAAGAACAAAAGCATTGTACAGAATGGATGCTGATATATGTGCCAGAAAGTAACTGGGCATTTTTTAAAAATGTTATTTGAAATGGAGACAGGGTGGGAAAGCTCTTCTATCCACTGGTTGAAATGTCCACAATAGCTCAGGCTGGGCCAGGCTGAACCCAAGAGCCCAGAACTCAGTCTGGGTCTTCCACGTGGGTGGCGGGGACCCAAGTACTTGAGCCATCACCTGCTACCTTCCTGTGTTAGCAGGAAGCTGGAATCAAAAGTGGAGCCAGGACTCAAATACAGGCACTCTGATATGGGATGCACATGTCCCAAACAGCATCTTAACCACTGCACCAAACATCTACCCTATAACTGAGTTAATTAAAAAAATCACAGGGGGCTACTAATGATAAAAGCTAAGCTAAAATATACCAGTTATGAGAGACAAATGTCTACAAAAGTTGGAAGTAAGAAAGTGCCTCATTGGTGCAGCAGGTGGTTGGATGTGTCCTTCAGGACTTAATCAAATTCAGATGATCTGAATCAAATTGTGAGGCCATTTGCAAAATCAAGTTACCAGATAGCATTTTTTAAAATGGTTTATGTTATCAGGAAGGACACAAACGATGGTCTGCGATATCTCTGTTTGTCAGGAAGCAACAGTCCTGGAGAACCCATCACATGGTGTACAACCTGGGGGTGTGACAGCCGCCTCTGGCGGTGGAGAAGAGACGAGCCTTGGTGGGTATCAGGGCGCAGCAGGTGGAGGAGGGCTAAGACCCTTCACCCAGCTGCTGACCATGACTCCTCCCACCCGGATGCATCTCATGCCTGGGTGGCTGCAATGGTTTTCCAACTCGTCTCTGTTAAAGACAAATTAAAATAGAGGCACAGTTTAGAGACACCCCGAGGCCAGCCACCCATAGCCCTGTAACCAAAATTTAAGTCATCCTGATTTCCCTAAAACATCCTCTCTGGTCAGAATCACAAGCATCAGCCGTGCACCCTTGTCAGCATGATTCAGTGAAACTCCGCCAGCCGCAGACCAATCAGCGTCAACATCTCTTTGTCCTAGAAAGAATGACAATGTCTAAGAGCAAGAACAAAAAAGGTCAGAATGCTTCCTCTGGGGGCAGATGCTTGCCAATGGTTAAGACGCCGCTGCGGACATCCGCATCCTCCATCCAGCTCTGCTCCCAGCTCCAGGCGCCAGCTAATGTGCACCCTGGGAGGCAGCGAGTGACAGCTCAAGTAGTTGGACACCCTGATCCCGACCAGGTAGACCTGACTTGAGGTCCCAGCTCTCTGCCTTTCAAATAAGTATTACATTTTGAAATTAAAAACAATTGGGGCCAGCGTTGTGGTGCAGCAGGTTAACGCCCTGGCCTGCAGTGCCGGCATCCCATATGGGCGCCGGTTTGAGACCTGGCTGCTTCACTTCCGATCCAGCTCTCTGCTGTGGCCTAGGAAAGCAGTAGAAGATGACCCAAGTCCTTGGGCCCCTGCACCAGCGTGGGAGACCCAGAAGAAGCTCCCGGCTTTGGATCCGTGCAGCTCCAGCCGTTGCAGGCCAATTGGGGAGTGAACCAGCAGATGGAAGACCTCTCTCTCTCTCTCTCTCTCTCTTCCTCTCTCCCTCTCTCCTTTTCTCCCTCTCCTCTCTCTAACTCTGACTTTCAAATAAATAAGTAAATCTTTTTTTAAAAAAAAAGAAATTAAAGCAATTGCAGCTTGCCGCTCCCTCTTAGCTATTTTCCCAGCACACACCCTGTGTGTCCTTTTATAATATACTATATCCCTACTGATGATCACCTTTGGGCATTGTTGGTTGCCTGGCTCTCTTGCTAGAGTATGAACCCCACAATCCCATGAAATTTTGTGTATTTTGTCCACTGCTACATCCTGTAGCCTAGAATGGTACTTAGAGTTTTAGTAGACACTTAATGAATATGGGTTGAATCAATGAATGAACATCCCAGGGGAGAAACACAGCAGGACAGAAAACACACATGGGGCCGGCACCATGGTGCACTAGGTTAATCCTCCGGCATCCCATATGGGTGCCGCTTCTAGTCCCAGTTACTCCTCTTCCAGTCCAGCTCTCTGCTGTGACCCAGGAGGGCAGTGGAGGATGGTCCAAGAGCTTGGGCCCCTGCACCTGCATGGGAGACCAGGAGGAAGCACCTGGCTCCTGGCTTCAGATCGGCGCAGTGCCGGCCATAGCAGGCATTTGGGGGGTAAACCAACAGAAGGAAGACCTTTCTCTCTGTCTCTCTCTCTCTCACTGTCTATAACTCTACCTGTCAAATAAATTTTAAAAAAAGAAAGAAAAGAAAAGACAACACACAGCCTTGCTGGATTCCTACAGTTTGAAGCCTCTGGACAATGGAAACAATGGAGTGTAGACAAAATGTTTAGGAGAAGCTTGAAAGGGAGGGGTTTCCCTCCTCTCACCCATGAGAGAACGGCTTGAAGGGACTGAAGGGACACGATGAATGCAGAAAGTTTGGTGAGTCCTGGAGAACAGAACAATGTTCCAGGGAGAGAGCCCCAGGGAAGCCTCAAGACCTGGTGGGGCAGCAGACCACCCCAGTGCCACACCTTTGCAGGAAGGGCCAAAGCAGTAGTTCAGAGAGGTATGTACACCAAGAGGAAGTGGAGCAGCACAAGCAGGTGCAAGACAGAAGTAGGCCACCGGATAGAAAGGGGGGGAGGTCCCACTGACAACCTGTGTGCCCATGTTGGCCCCTCTCAGAGCCGCGTCTGCATGAACACGCCCCACGGCTCACCTTCCTGCAGCCCTGAGAAAGTCGAGTGATCTCTAAAGACAGATTGATTGCATGTCCCACTGTCCCTTGGAATAAAGGTAGGAGTCATACTTACGTAAAAATAAAATTGCATTTCCTGTATGCCGCAGTTCCAAATGGACTCATTTTATTTTATGTTAATCATCAACAACTTTAGGAATGGAACGCATTTTAAAGAAATATTGATCAGGCACCAGGTGGAGTCCAACTTTGTTCCCAGGAGTCCGGGATAAGCCTTTCGTGTCCTCTGCTGACCTTGCGTGCACTTCTGTAGGAAAATTAGAGACGTGCTCAGCAGCTGCGTGCAGCTGAGCAATTGCCATGGCAACCAAAGTCCCGTCACCTGAGCTTTCTTCCAAACTGATTTATCAAGAGTGAACAGGCTCAGAAAACAGAAGATAGAAAATTAATATGCTCTCCCTTGTTCTTCTTTTGCTGTGTTTTAATACTGGAGTTCTAAAATGATCCATCCCTCTTCTTCCTAAAACTGTCCTGAATACCTTTATTTTATGAATTTGCTGTTTGATTCCTGAATCCTCGTGCCTGATGAGCGGAGGGGTTGGACAGAATTAGCACACAGCGGCTCCAGTGGGAGGTCATCCCACGTCTCTCATGTTGGCAAGGCTGGCAGAATGACAGTGTGTCCCTGACAAGGCCACTCTGGGACAAGCGCAGCTCTGGTCTGTTGAAGGCAAATCATGACTTCATCAGTCTATCGTCTGGAAGGGACCATAACCAAGAGAGAAAAGTTGTCATGTCATGCTGTTTCTAGACTTGGGGTTGTGTCAATGAATAAGTAATGACTTTCTGATCAGCTCTTCTCTCTCTCTCTCTCTAGTCTATCATCTGAAGTAGAAGATAGTAAATATAAAGAGATTTGGAATTTCGGTTCAGGTGATTGGTTCTCTGGTTGCCATGGTGATGAGACAATGTCCCTTCTACAAACATTTTAGGAACTAAATGAGGATAAAACCAACTACAGAGTGTGAATAAAATGTTTATTCCTGGACCCCTCCCCAGGATCTGATTCAGGGTTGGATATGGGACCTAGAAATTTGTGGTTTTGTAAAAAATTTATGTATATTTTCATCTTTTATTTGAAAGGCAGAGAGACAGGCAAACAGAGAAAGATCTCCCATTTGTTGCTTTACTCCCCAAATCCCACAGCAGCCGGGGCTGGCTCAGGTCAAAGCCAGGAACCCAGAACTCCATCCAGGTCTCCCATGTGGGTAACAGGGGCCCAAGTACTTGAGCCATCACCTGCTGCCTCCCAGGGCGCAATTAGCAGGAAGCTGGAATGTGGAGTGGAGCCAGGACTCAAAATCCAGGCATTCCCATATAGGGTGTGGGCATCCCACAAGGCATCTTAACCTCAGGGCCTCAAGAAATTTGTGTTTTTAATAAGCACCCATCTCCAAAAAGGTTCTCATCCAAGCATTCCTTGCACCACACTATGAGAGTCACAGCACACCCAAAAGCCCATGACTAAGGTTAGTGAACTGTCACTTTTTTTTTTTTTTTTTTTTTTGACAGGCAGAATGGACAGTGAGAGAGACAGAGAGAAAGGTCTTCCTTTGCCATTGGTTCAACTCTTGGGCTGATCCAAAGCCAAGAGTCAGGTGCTTCCTCCTGGTCTCCCATGGGGTGCAGAGCCCAAGCACTTGGGCCATCCTCCACTGCCCTCGTGGGCCACAGCAGAGAGCTGGCCTGGAAGAGGGGCAACCGGAACAGAATCCGGCGCCCCGACCGGGACTAGAATCCAGTGTGCCGGCACCGCAGGCAGAGGATTAGCCTAGTGAGCCACAGCACCAGCCATGAACTGTCACTTTCTTGTGACTACTGCAGTGTCACAGGTCGGGTGCACTGACAATGGTAACAGCTGACTTGGCGGCAGGAGGACCTGGCTACGGCAGTCTCCTCTCAGCTACGTGGCCCTGGGCTAAGGTGCCTGCCCTCGGTTTTCTTGTCCTTTTTGCATGCTTAGAATGCGTGTGAATGAATAACTGATACAAAATCACTAACCCTGAGTATCAAACAAGTGCACAGACAGACAGAGATAAAAAGAGCTAGTTGCAGACTGTTTCACATTAAAACAGACATTTTTAGGAAACTTGGAATAGTGGTTTTAAGGAAAAGACTCCCATTCTCCCGGGAAAACCCAACCTAGCTCGATACTGAGACTTTAAAGACTGAATTTTGTATTTCCTGGTCTCTAGAGCTGTTGTAATAACTAATATAGGATTTATGAAAAGTTTTGTTACTTTGCCTTAAGGGCATGTGCATCCCATTCTGTTGGGAAGACTTAAAATCATTACATACATGATTATACTGGGCTGCAGAGAAGTGGATGGAATTAAATTAACTGTTGGAATTGTATTAAACTTGTTTCTAATTCTCTCTTGAAAAAGAGCAACCTTATAGGTCAGTGATACCTTCTAGACAAAACTATGATTTTCAAGTAGCAAAAACATTAAATCATGGAAATTTAGACTGGAAAAGACCTAAGAAATACTGCATTCCTATTACTTAAATTCATAGGTTTTGGCCGGCACCTCAGCTCACTAGGCTAATCCTCTGCCTGTGGCGCCAGCACCCCGGGTTCTAGTCCCGGTTGGGGCACCGGATTCTGTCCCGGTGCCAGTCCAGCTCTCTGCTGTGGCCCGGGAAGGCTGTGGAGGATGGCCCAGGTCCTTGGGCCCTACACCAGCATGGGAGACCAGGAGGAAGCACCTGGCTCCTGGCTTCAGAGTCTAAACTTTGCCTGTCAAGAGAAAAAAAAAAAGAAAATCATATGTTTTGATTCTCACACCTAGGCAAAAAATTCTCATTAACTGCCCAAATTGTTATGTTGTGCTGGGGTTTTGTCATGCTGATTATGACTTAAAATAGGCTCACTGACTTCCAAATATCTTTGTTATTTGTTTCTTTGATTTTTAGTAATTGTATTTGACTGATTTCTGTGTTTCAGGCTCCATTTTGTTGTGTTGTAGAGTACGATTTAGACAAAGGGAGTTGCTTGAAACAGCAAAACAAGCTGATTACAGGGCTTTGGCCAAAAAGGAATAATCACAGGTGATTATTGCAATATACATTAAAGACAATATATTGGAGCTGGCGCTGTGGCATAGCGGGTAAAGCTGCCACCTGCAGTGCCAGCATCCCATATGGGCACCGGTTCAAGTCCTGGCTGCTCCACTTCCAATCCAGCTCTCTGCTATGGCCTGGGAAAGCAGTCGGGGATGGCCCAAGTCTTTGGGCCCCTGCACCCACATGAAGCTCCTGGCTCCTGGCTCCTGGCTCCTGCCTTTGGATCTGCCCAGCTCCGGCCTTTGCAGCCCATTGGGGATGGAAGACCTCTCTCTCTCTCCCTCTCTCTCTCTGCGCCTCTGTAACTCTGCCTTTCAAATAAATAGATAAATCTTTTTTTTTAAAAAAAAAAAAGACAATATATTTATATTGACTGTTCTGTGTGAATCTTCTTGTTGTTAGAATGACCATCCCAAGATGCACACTTATCAAATAAATATTTAATCATATACTTACTCTTCTTCACTTCTAAGGAGTGAACTAATAATGCATATTAGAAATGTGAGCTTCAAAAAGTAAAGCAGCACAATGTTCTTGTTTATCCTTCCTTAATTATAAAATCTAATTTCTTTCCATTCTCATGGCCTAAGAATTCTGTTCCCTGGGATTTAACTGTTTAGTACCGTTTTAGAAATGAACTCTTAGGATTCTTATTTTGATTGCTGACATCACCTAAAAGGAGATTAAAATAAATGAAGTAGTCTATCCTCACTTTCAAATTCTTTTAAATGTTTCCTCTACTGCACAATGATTTCCTACCTCTTAAAAAAAAAAAAAAAGAGGAGGGGAGGAGTTTCATTTATTTGGAAGACAGAGTGACAGAGAGAGAGGGGGAAAGACAGAAAGTTCTTCAGCCCCAGATGCCCACAATTGCCAGGGCTAGACCAGGCCAAAGCCGGGAGCCTAGAACTCCATCCTCATCTCCCACATGAGTGGCAGGGGCCCAAGTACGTAGGCCATCATTTGCTGCCTTCCCAGGTGCATTAGCAGGAAGCTGGATCAGAAGCAGAGAAAGCAGAACTCTAACTAGCACTTGGCTATGGAACGCCAGCATCAGCAGCGGCAGCCTAACCCCTGTGCCACATTGTTGGCCCCTTTGGCCTCTTGTCCCGACCCCTGGATCCCTGTCACATTCCAGCACCACCAGGGCGCAAAAGGCCTTCGCGCAGTAGGAGTAGTCCAGGCAAGTTGTTCCACCCAGGATATGACTAGTGAGAGGCCACGGAGACAGCACGTGGCCTTGCAGAGAGTGTCTGCCATGCTCAGAAGACCTGGTTGCCCCGGGTAATAGCGGTCCTGAGCTAGGCTTTCCAGCATTCTGGACAATGTCCTCACCTGAAACAAAAACTGAACACTCTATGGAAGTTCTTTGGGCTCCAAACCGTGATGGCTCCCCAGTCAGATGGTGCTTGGCTCACATGTAAACCCCCAAAACACAACCAAATGAATGGATGCCACCAGAGATCTATGGGGAGAAAGAAACCCAGTGGCTTCTGTGAGCTTCTCTGACCATTTATCAAAGAATATGAGATATATCAAAATTTGTGGGAAATGAAATTAAAGTATACTTATTTTGTGCAAAATAAGCTTCACATGCATGGATTTTTGAAGTCCATGCCTGTCAAAATATACTCAAAAGTTCATAAAAATACATAATATGAAAAAAATTATGCATGATTTAAAAAATTTTTGCATCAAAATTAATGTATCTGGGGGCCAGCATAAGCCACTGCCTACAATGCCGGCTTCCCATATGGGCACCTGTTCATGTCCTGGCTGCTCCACTTCTGATCCAGCTCACTGCTAATGGTCTGAGAAAAGCAGTGGAAGATAGCCCAAGGGTTTGGACCCCTGCTAGCCACTTGGGAGACCCTGTTGCAGCACCTGGCTTCTGGCTTCGGCTTTGCTCAGCGCTGGCCATTGCATCCATCTGGGGAGTGAACCAGTGCAGGGATGCTCTCTCTCTCTGTCTCTCCCTCTCTCACTGTAACTCTGACTTCCAAATAAATTTTTAAAAATTCTTAAAAAACAAATAAATGTATCTTTTAATTCTAATTTCCACAAAAATGTTGCATTCCTTTGTATGCTTGTGAGATTAAAGAATTATTCCTGTTACTTAGCAACAAGTTGAGAAACACACAGAAAGGTGTATGTGAAACATTACTTTGGTGGAAGAGGGTTCCACTGTTTACAGTTAGTAGCTGGATTTTTGCATAAACCCAAAAGCAACACTCTTGTCTGAATATCTGATAGAGCTTACTGTTTCTTTTTTCTTGATTCTTCATGACAACCAATGTGACCCTGGCAAAAGACCCTCTTAGATTAGCGGGTGTAAGTACCTTCCTTCCTTCAAATTGACCTTGTCCTGATCTCTGAGACCCTACAAATCCTGACATGTCCCATTTCGCTCCAGGCACAACGTCCAGCTCTTTTGTACCAACAACTTTAGTTAATTCAGTGCTTGAAGCCACGCTGTCATTTTCCCATGAACTTACCTTCTTGCCTTAAGATATTATGCCTGGCCGGCGCTGCGGCTCACTAGGCTAATCCTCTGCCTGTGGCACCGGCACACCAGGTTCTAGTCCTGGTCGGTGCACCGGATTCTGTCCCGGTTGCTCCTCTTCCGGGCCAGCTCTCTGCTGTGGCCCGGGAGTACAGTGGAGGATGGCCCAAGTCCTTGGGCCCTGCACCCGCATGGGAGACCAGGAGAAGCACCTGGTTCCTGGCTTCGGATCAGCGCGGTGCACGGGCCACAGTGGCCATTGGGGGGTGAACCAATGAAAAAAGGAACACCTTTCTCTCTGTCTATCTATCTCTCTCTCTCTCACTGTCCACTCTGCCTGTCAAAAAAAAAAAAAACATATTATGCCTGTATATGATATTTGGGTTATATTGAATGAGAAATTTACAACCTAATACAGTGCCTGTATTAGTGGCTTGCTGAGTGAACCAACAACAGTCAGCCAGGTATTCTTCCTAAGACAGTGCCTCCCCCACTGCCTGCTAACATCTCTTTATTTGCTGGCCATTGCTGCCCCAGATCTTGAGCCTCTGTGTTCATTCACGAAGATGTGGACCCTGATCCTACAGTAATTCCACCATACCTATCAGAGCCCTTATTCTCCCTGCAGGTTTCTGTTACTCCCATGTGGACTTCAAAGTAAACGTGCTTCCTGGTCAGCAATGAGTTTTCCAAAAGGGTGAAGAGGAAGTCCACTTTTCCAGGCCCTGCGAGGCGTGCAGCCAGTGCTTTTCCGATGTCCAAAAACACGTGTCATTCTCTCTTTCCCATCATGGTCCACTCTACCCAGAGGGGCATTTACCCTATAGCATCTACTGAAACGTGATTTACGAGACAGACCCTCTTTCTGGGAGAACTGGCTCCATGAAAGCAATGCGAAGGGAATCAATCGGGTGACGACAACCATACACACATCCTTGCCTATAGCGGGCTGGGTGCTGTGCTCCCAGTGTTCACGTCACATCCACCCGGAATCACGGAACATGGTCTTCTTTGGAAACAGGGCCTTTGCAGATGTAGTCTGTTAAGATGGGGTCATACTGGAGTCAGGTGAATCCTAAATACACTGACTAGTAAGGAGAGAAGACACACACAGACTCTCAGGGGAAGAGACTATTCGACACCAATGACAAGGACCAGAGTGATGCAGCTACAAGCCAAGGAACGCCAAGGATGGCCAGAAACCTAGGACGAGGTGAGGAAGGAGTCTTCCCCAGAGCCTGTACAGGGGGTAAGCCCTGTTGATATCTTGACTTCAGACTTATCATTTCCAGCACTGTGAGACACCTTCTCCCCAGTAAGACTATTTTAAGGTAGGAAAACGTTGCTCTGGATTTTGTATTGTGGCACTATAGAAAAACTTGAACTGGGAGGGCGTTTGGCCTAGTGGCTGAAACTCTAGCTCAGACACCCACATCCCAAATCAGATTATCTAGGTTTCATACCAGGTTAAGGCTGCTCACTCCAGCTTCCTGCCACTGTAGACCCTGCAATGCAATGGGGATGGCTCAAGTGCCTGGGTTCCTACCGTCCATGTGGGAGACCTGGTCTGAGTTCTTAGCTCCCAGCTGCAGTCTAGCCCAGCCCCCGCCACTGCAAGTATCTGGGGAATGAACCAGCAGATGGAAGCTTTCTCTCTGTGTCTTTAGATCAACAATGAAGCACGCAGTTCAGTGTTTTTCATTTACACATAATATTATTCAACATTCTAATCAAAATTCTGTTTGATAGTTTATCAGTTAAGATGCCTTCAGAATCTGACACATGTAATACTTAGAAAAGATAATAAGGACAGGAATATGTGGAATAATAAACCAAAATGTAAATTAAGGCTCCCGGAGAATTCATAACAAAATGCCATTAGTCTCAAGGCAGAGAGTGAACAAAGAATTTTGTAATCTTCATAGATCTCAAAGGCATTAGCAACAACAGTAACAAATGACTGCTTTGAGAGACGTAGAAACAGGTGAAATTAAAGCACTTACATATTAACATGCAAGACTGGAGGGTTTTGAATTGCACGGGAAAAATGTGGAACTATTAAATTAGTATAAACTGAGTATCTTCCTTAAATATTGAGAAAAACTACAAAAAGAGATTGAAAAAACCTCCAAATCAATAGAGAAGCGGAAAGGAATGTTCTTTGATTCTTCTCCAGGGCCGCCTGGCCTCATCTCTGCTTTTCCGTTCTAGCACACATGATCATCATATGCCCAGCCAATGCATCTGCTCTGCCTGGTCCTGTTAGCTGTGGCTTGGGTGGCAGCAGGAAACGTTGAACCAGTGACTGTGGACAGGGAGCAGATAGTTCTATGAGCGTTCATGGGCTCTGCCAGCGCCACAAAAGACGCCTGCTCCATATGGTAGGCGGATGCAGCCTGCATGATCCTCCACAGAGATAGAGATTGTATCGACTTCCTGAATGGTATCCTCACAAAAACTTTCAGGATTTGCAAAAAGGTGAAAAAGATATGGTCCCTTCTGCCACACATATACCTACATGTGGGTGTACACACACACACACACACACACACGGAGATGCACAAAGAAAACACCCCGCAGAACCCCAGAAGTGCAATCTACGTGGCACCATGTGGGCAGAAATGGATGTGTGAGCAAAGCCAGCGCAGAAAATGCCTCTAAGCTCTCATTCATCCTCCCACTGCCTTCCAAAAACATTGTGTGGAGTTAACAGCTTTGAAAATGTAATTAACACTTTTACTAGTGGGAAATAGAGCCTGAGAGTTTGCAGAGGACAAATCGAAACAGACTGAAACCTCAATGAGTGATGGTTTACCAGTCAACCAAGCACAGCCACCATGGTTTGGTTTCCTAGACACCTGGAAACCAATGTGGGCTGAGGTCAACCTTTCTTTGAATCCCACTGTCCCTATTGTCATATCCCTCCAACAGGTTGGAAAATTAAACCTCGCTAAATACGGCTTCCAGCAACCCATTGTGAAAGCCCCAAACAGCTGTTTGAATAAATGGGGTCTTAACTTTCTGGCGTTCTGCTCTGGTAACTTCATCAGCCACTCTCATGGCGTTGAGGTGTGCGTAAGCCGTGGACCCGCAATGCACTTGTCAGTGGAGGGATGCCACAGGGCTCCTCAAAATCTCTGTCCATAAGTCAGCCACGATTCCTGAAATCCCGTGTGAAACTTGCAGTCCTTCACTTAGGAGAAAGAAACATACACACCGCCCACCTTAGTGATGTGGCATCACCACGAGGGAAGGAGACACAGAACTGGCACCTTCTGGTGAGGGAGACAAAGCCCCACAACAGGAGGTGCTGCTGGCTAGGGCAGGCGAGGATCCTGAGCCCTACATGGGGGGAGGAAGGGGTAGGAGGGCACCAAGCAGAGCAAACTGGACCCACTTCATCCTCCCACCCAGATCTGAGTCAGCGGAAGCAGGGTGTGTGGTGGTGGCGGCGGCAGCTGCTGCGGGAAGCCACAGCTAGAATGAGGACCTCTGTCCTGGAACAGGTGACCTGTGTGCTCCCCTGCTGCTCACCCGTGAAGGTCTGTGATGCCGATACCCGGGCCAGACCAAAGCCAGGAGCCAGGAACTCAGTCCAGGTCTCCACAGGGGTGGCAAGGAACCCAGCCACTTGGGCCACCACGGCTGCCTGTCGGGGTCTGCGTTAGCAGGAAGCTGGAGCCGGGAGCCAGTTGCAGCTGTGGAAGCCAGGCACTGGAGATCAGAGCAGCTGCCTTAACTGACATCTTATCGTCCAAGCCAGGAGCCTAGCCCCAGAAATATATTATTTTTATGTTAAAACAAGTACATATCTGCTTTGGGATGAATTGCAAGATTCATGTGGCTATTTTAAAGAGGAAAAAAGAGGCCGGGGCCGTGGCTCAATAGGCTAATCCTCTGCCTAGCGGCGCCAGCACACCAGGTTCTAGTCCCGGTCGGGGCGCTGGATTCTGTCCCGGTTGCCCCTCTTCCAGGCCAGCTCTCTGCTGTGGCCAGGGAGTGCAGTGGAGGATGGCCCAAGTCCTTGGGCCCTGCACCCCCATGGGAGACCAGGGGAAGCACCTGACTCCTGGCTTCGGATCAGTGCAGTGCGCTGGCCGCAGCGCGCCAGCCACAGTGGCCATTGGAGGGTGAACCAACCGCAAAGGAAGACCTTTCTCTCTGTCTCTCTCTCTCACTGTCCACTCTGCCTGTCAAAAAAAAAAAAAAAAAAAAAAAAAAAGACAGTAACTTCCAGTTTCTCACTTACAGTGGACCCAGACGTGTCAAGTGTGTCTTGGCTCTGAGCCCTTACCTGCTCCTGCCAGTGAATGTCACCACACAGCTGGAAGTGCCACATGTGAATGGGCCTCAGGATTGAAACTAAGGAGCCTTGCTCCGGGGAATCAAAGAACACAACCCTGTACAGCACTGATGACACATGTTCTTTCCCATCAAAGTCCTTGAGAAAGATTTTTGCAATGGCAAAACCGAGTAAGGCCACTGGAAGCTTGGCCAGGTCCAAATGCATAGCCATCGACACAGCCCATTTCTGTTGGAGCCAGCTGGGATCTCCCCTGGCTCCCTTCAGAGCTGATGGTCCTGCCCAGTGTGGTGTGCCCAGATGTGCTCGGGACTGCAGGAGGTGACCATTTCCAATCCAAGTCTTCCTTCTCTTCCGGGTCGAATGGATTCAGCTTAGCCCTTCGGGTAGACTCATTAACCGGCTGCATGGTTGGGAAAGTGAGGGTAAGTCCTCTTCTCTTAGCAGCTGCACATTGGTGGGTGCATCGTTTTGTCTCTCTTAGTAAGCTTGTTTTTCTCTTCTGTAAATACGGGTACACACCTGCTGAACTGCTAGCCCCACAGGTGGCCAAAAGACCCAGAGAATATTGTGCAAGCACATGGAGACCACAGAACTCGTGGCAATAGCAGGACCCGTTCTGATGAGCCATCTCATCTCTTGTGGACCACTTGTTCCCTGTCTCATTTTAATGTTTATTTGACCTGTTGGGAGCTACCAGCTCCTCTTCTACTTTCCCCACTTTATCTGTTCCATACTTTCACTTTATCTACTTTCCCTACTTTATCTGTTCTTTTTTTTTTAATTTTTTTTTTTTTTGACAGGCAGAGTGGACAGTGAGAGAGAGAGACAGAGAGAAAGGTCTTCCTTTGCCATTGGTTCACCCTACAATGGCTGCCGTGGCCGGCGCGCTGCGGCCGGCGCACCGCGCTGATCCGATGGCAGGAGCCAGGTACTTATCCTGGTCTCCCAGGGGGTGCAGGGCCCAAGGACTTGGGCCATCCTCCACTGCACTCCCTGGCCACAGCAGAGAGCTGGCCTGGAAGAGGGGCAACCGGGACAGAACCCGGTATGCCGGCGCCGCAAGCTGGAGGATTAGCCTAGTGAGCTGTGGCGCCGGCTTTTTTTTTTTTTTTTTTTTTTACTTTACTTTATCTGTTCTTAACAAACTGGAATAAGATAGCATGCCCAGATCTGAGATTCCCAGCTCTGCCTTTCACTTCTGTGTAAGCTTGGGTGAGTCATGTAACCCTCATGAGGTTATCACCAGGAAAGGGGGCATCAAAACTCATAGATGGCTTGTAGGAACTGTGAAGCTTTCCCACATCAGGCACTTAATATGTAATAATTACCTGTGATTACTCCCCCACCCCCACACACCAATTTAAAAGTATGTTATAAAGGCCCCAAAGGGTAGCTTGGTTCTTTCTGTTTAAAGCCCTCTCTCTTGGAGAACCTGGGACATCACCCATTGAACTGTCCAAGATCCCACATAGGGCTAGTTAGGTTATCTATTTCTTTGGGTTCTTTTAAAAGATTTATTTTATTATTTATTTGAAAAGCAAAGTTACAGAGAGAGAGGGAGAGATAGAGTTAGAAATATCTTCTATCAGCTGGCTCACTCCCCAAATGACCACACAGGCCAGGGCTGGGCCAGGCTGAAGCCAAGATCCAGGAGCTTCTTCCAGGTCTCCCAAGTGGATGCAGGGGCCCAAGCACTTGGGCCATCTTCTGCTGCTTTCCCAAGTGCATTAGCAGGGACCTGGATCAGAAGTGGAGCAGCCGGGACTCAAACCAGCCCATAACGGGATGCCAGCATTGCAGGCAGCATCATAACACATTACACACAACAGTGCCATCTATTTTTTAAGGAAGCTTTAAAATTTGTGTCTTTTGAGGAATTTAGAAGTAAAAATGCTCTTAGAAACCATTTAGCAAAGTGGCTCTCAAATTTTAAGGTACATGAGAATCACCACAGTCCTAGACACTAATTTGGTTGTTCTAACAAATACTACAGTGGGGAAAAGCATAGCCTGGGGTAAACTCTAATGTTCCTCTTCCCCTGAATTCCTGTTTGAGGAGATGTAAAAACATCACATACCTAGTAGTAGTGCATTTAAAAAAGACAATAATCTCATTGAGAAGCTGTTTGTTGCAAACTGTAATTAATGAAACCCTATCTGTGAGACACGGTGTTCAGCATGAGCTGTGACTATCTAGGCAAATTTTCTTGCTTTCTAGCACAGATGGGAGAGAGAGAAAGGTGTAGCCAAGCAGAAGTGCAGCATGAATTATGTGATTGGTTGCATATGCTTTGTGGTTTAGAAGATTGTATTTACTGTCTAGTGCAAATATATTCATTTCACACCCTTCCTAGAAAACTTATTTTTAAAGTCTATATTCAACTTTGCATTTTCTAACTGATCTCAAATATTGTCTCCAGATCAATTCTTAGCAAAATACCTATTTCTTCTCAACCTTCAAGCAAAAATTCCTTAGCTTAAGGGTCAAAACCTTCTACATCTCAGCCCCTCCCTGCCTCTCCAACGTTAGCTCTGGTGACCTGTCCACTCCCACTGCTCATATCCAGCTCCCATCCTTCCTAATTCATAGTCTAAAGGCTCCCAAAGATATTCCCCATTACCCTTGCCTGGACTGTCTCTCCACAGCCTCCCTCTCCTCTCTCGTTGTCAAAGTTCTGTTGATCTTCAAGGTAAGACACCATCCAGTGATTTCCTCCAGATGTTCTCAGCACTTGTTCATGTAACAAACACTTCTAGACATCCTAAGCCTTTATAGTGCTCACAGTGTCTGTAAAAATAGCAGGACACTTCAGTTAACTTTAATATTTTTTAAATCAGGGCTATTGAGGTTTAATCTACATAAAGGAAAACTGAATTTTGGTAAGGGTGTAGAGTTCTGTTTAAAAACAGCTTTCTTGGCAGGAGCATTTGGCCTAGTGGGTAAAGTTGCCACTTTGGAACACCTGCATCCCATATCTGAGTGTCTCGGTTTGAGTCCCAGTTCCACTCCAGATTCCAGATTCCTGCTGGTGCACACTCTGGAATGTGGTAGGTGTTGGCTCAACTAGTAGGGTCCCTGCCACCCACATGGGATACCCGGATGCAGCTTCACATCTGTGGCTTCTTCCTGCCAGCCTCAGTTGTTGCAGGCAGTTGGGGAGTGAAGCAACAAATGGGAGATCTGTCTCTCAAGGAAATAAATAAATCTTAAAAGTTTTATTGAGGTATAATCAATATACATAAACTGCATGCATTTGGAGTATAAATTTGATAAAATTGACATATGTATCCATTTATATAGCATTTATATCCATTTGTGAAACTATCACACAATTAGGAAAACGATGATATCCATCAGCCTTTTGGAAGACTTTCCTATTGCTGTTCCTTAAGTAGGCAATGTGTGTGTTCTCCCTTTTTTCCTTATCACTTTAACTAGTGGTTTATCAATTTTATTGTCATCTCAAAGCACTAACTTTGGTTTTGTTATTGTTTTCCAGTATTTTTCATTTACTTTCTTGTTATTTATTTATTTACTTAAAGGTAGATGCACACACACACACAAACACACCCACATACACACACACACAGAATCTTCCATCTGCTAATTCACTTCCCAAACATCCCCAACAGCTAGACCTGGACCAGGCTGAAGACAAGAGCCTAGAACTCAGGCCAGGTTTCCCATGTGGGTGACAGAGACCCAGCTGCCTGAGTTATTACCTCTGCCTCCAGGGTGTACATCAGCAGGAAGCTGGAACCTGTGGAAGAGCCAGGACTTGAACCCAAGCACTCCAGCATGCGATGTGGGTGTCCCAAGCAGTATCTCTTCTTCTTCTTCTTCTTCTTCTTCTTCTTCTTCTTCTTCTTCTTCTTCTTCTTCTTCTTCTTCTTCTTCTTCTTCTTCCTCCTCCTCCTCCTCCTCCTCCTCCTCCTCCTCCTCCTCCTCCTCTTCTTCTTCTTCTTCTTCTTCTGACAGGCAGGGTTAGACAGTGAGAGAGAGAGACAGAGAGAAAGGTCTTCCTTCCGTTGGTTCATCCCCCAAATGCCCGCTATGGCTGGTGCTGCACCGATCTGAAGCCAGGAGCCAGGTGCTTCCTTCTGGTCTCCCATGCGGGTGCAGGGCCCAAGCACTTGGGCCATCCTCCACTGCCTTCCGGGGCCACAGCAGAGAGCTGGACTGGAAGAGGAGCATCCGGGACAGAACCGGCACCCTGACCGGGACTAGAACTCGGGGTGCTGGTGCCATAGGCAGAGGATTAGCCTAGTGAGCCGCGGCGCCGGCCTCAAGCAGTATCTTAATAGCTGTGCCAAACACTCACCCCTTGCATCATTGTTCTCTTTTCTATTTCAGTAACTTTCATCCTAATCTGTATTTTATTATGCTTATTCTGAATTTAATTTGGTTTTCTAGTTTCCTACTGTAGAATCTTTTCATTAATTTCAGACCTTTCCACTTTTTTTTTTTTTTTTTTTGAGAGGCAGAGTGGACAGTGAGAGAGAGAGACAGAGAGAAAGGTCTTCCTTTGCCGTTGGTTCACCCTCCAATGGCCGCCATGGCCGGCGCGCTGCGGCCGATGTACCGCGCTGATCCGATGGCAGGAGCCAAGTACTTATCCTGGTCTCCCATGCGGGTGCAGGGCCCAAGAACTTGGGCCATCCTCCACTGCACTCCCTGGCCACAGCAGAGAGCTGGCCTGGAAGAGGGGCAACCGGGACAGAATCCGGCACCCCGACCGGGACTAGAACCCGGTGTGCCGGCGCCACAGGCAGAGGATTAGCCTAGTGAGCCGCGCGCCCCATTGACATAGAAGCTTAATGCTATAATTTTCTCTCTAGGTATTGCATTACAATCACAAATGTTGGCATGCTTTGTTTTCATTTTCATTCTTTGCAAATATTTTCTAATTTCCCTTTTAATTTCATTACTGCTTCATGCTTATTTAAAAGTGTTTTATTTAATTTCCAAATATTTGTTTTTTTCAGATATCTAATTGTTATTAATAGTCATAAAACATACTTGTATGACTTCAACATCTTCAAATCTGTTGAAGCTGGCTTTATGGCCCAGTATACTTTCTTTGGTAAATATTCCACATGCACTTGAAAACTGCTGTTGTTAGGTAGAGTGTTCTATTTTACAGCTCTCCACAGAATGTTCTTATATACAATTACCTGTCAGTCAAATCAGCTCAGTTGATACTGTTGTTAAAGCCTGCTATATTCTTACTGATTTTCTACTGGCTCTATATCAATAACCGTCAGAGATCACTCGGAATTCCCTACTGTATTTGTAGATTGCTTCTTTCTCCATGCATTTCTCTAATTTTTGCTTTGGGTATTTTGAAATAGTCTGTTTTTTTATCCTAATAATATTCTATTCCTTTTAATTGGGCAATGACTGCACTTAATTTATTTTACATTCTATATAATTTTTGAAGTGGTTAGGTTTACATTTTATTTATTTTCATTTTATCTGAAAAAACAGAGAGACAAAGAAATACACAAAGAAAGATCTTCCCATCACCGATGCAGAATCCAAATTCCCACAATAGCCAGGAGCCTGAAATTCCACGTGAGCCTCTCCTGTGAGTGGCAGGGACCCTGCTATCTGAGCCATCGACTGCTGCTTCCCAGGGTGTGCATCCGCAGGAAGCTGGATCAGAAGCAGAGTGTCTGGGACTCAAACCAGCACTCCAACATGGGATGCAGGCATCCCAGGTGAGGACTTAGTCACTGTGCCAAATGTCCACTCATGGTTAGGTTTAGATTCTCATCACACGATTTATTTTCATTTGTGCCATCTCTTCTTTGCTTCCCTTCTTATCTTATTATCTACAACTCTGTTACTTTAACAACTGCTTTAAAGTTTACACAAGTTATTTATTTTACATAAGTTATTTATTTTAGAGTATACCCCTCTAATGTATCACAATCTACCATTTAGTTAAACTCCAACACTTCATGTGTTAGGGTAAGACGCTTAAAATAATATACTTCCATTTCTTCAATCCCAACTTTAATACCATTGTCATATATTTTACTTCTAGATGTTATAAACTCTGTATTATATTGTCATTATTTTGTTTAAATAGTGAATTTTGTTGAGAAACATTTAATGAGAAATTGCATCATGTTCCCCCATAGCTAACCATTTCGGGTGCTCTTTGCTCCTTTATGCTGATTTATATTTCCGCCAACTATCCTCTTTCTTGTCCCTAAAAAACTTCTTTAAAAGCTCCTTCAAGGCTGGTGCACGGTGATACTTTCTCTCAGCTTTTGTACGTCAGAAAAGTCTTCATTTTGGCTTTGTTTTTGACACATCGTGAGTGGGCACAGAATTCTAGCTTGCCTTTTTCCTTGAGAGCTGTTACTCCACCTGTCTGGCTTGCATTCTGACAAGAAGTGTCTATACATGTTCCTCTGCATACGATGTATTTTTCCCCCTGCTTTTAAAATTTCCTCTTTGTCTTGAAGAGTTAAAATTGTATATGTGCGGGTGTAAAAAGTTAAGCTTAAGCTTACAGGTTTAAACCTTCCTGCTGCAGCTGTGAAAATAAGACAGAGTAAAGTAGCACCTTGACAGTAGGGACTCCATTTTGGAGCACTTGAGACTCCATTCTGGAAAAGCACCCCCCCACCGTGAGACTCTGGTCTGAAACTATGATCTCAAATAGTCGGACAATAGCAGTGCACTACATCACCCTTGGCAACGCACAAAAACCCCCTAGCATGATTGCTCAAGCTTAAAAATAAAAAGGTTGCACCTGGGTTACCTGGGCTAATAATGAAGATGTGATTTGTCTATGTCTTAAGATCATAATTGCTGATTGTAAGATTTCAGCAACCGCTTAGCAACTGTGTATTCTCTCCCCCACTCCCGATTTTGCGGTTTTTGCCTTTATAAACCCTATGCTGTAGTTCCTCGGGGCTCCTCTGTCCTTGTATGTTCAGAGAGCCCCAACATGTTGGATCAATAAATCTTTAACCCTTTGCTGGTTGCATGAGAGAAAAGTCTCTTGGAGTTGTTCCTCGGGCGGTGGGTTTTTTCGGACCCTAACAGTCTTTGATACTGAAAAAAATTATTTTGATGTGTTTTGGTAAGAGCTTTCATGTTTCTTGTACATGGGGTTCATTCAGTTTCTTGGATTTGTGGGTTTATACTTTTCATCAGGTTTGGAAATGTTTTCAGCTAATACTTCTTGAATACTGTGTCTCTTCTCCCATCTAAGGGAACTCCAAGTACATGTGCATTAGGCTGCCTGAATTGACTGACGCTTACTGATGCTTTTAGTCACTTTCTTTAGTCTTTTCTTCCTCTGTTTTTCATTTTGGAGCATCTATATTTTCATATCCCACATAGACTGCGAGCTCCTTAGGGACAAAGCCCTGTGATCCCTAAGAAAGGAAACCTAGGAAGAGAAGCACTTGGAGTACTTGTTTTCCTTTGAATTGAAGGTGCCTCTGAGATACCCAAGTGGAGATTCCATCTGAAAGTTGGAAATAGGAGCCTTGAGTCAGGAGAGAGACTGGAACCAGACTGACCAGGAGAGAAGCAGAGAACCGCGTTTCAAGCAATATTGCAATCCCTGGGATTTCAGCAACGGGTATCTCAGAAATTACCTCTCCTATCAAAGTGAAACGTCAGTGTCTGTCAAAAATGTTTCTGTTCAGCAGAAAATACGACTGACACCATCAGTGTGGAAGGACACGAAGCTGCAGTTGTTTTCAACCTGCCACGTAACGTTCCTCCCTAAAATCGGAGCCTCGTCCACCATTTTGGAACGCTAGAACACGTCCATGGAACATGCCAATTGACCTACTTCCTAGCATTTAAGACTCCGTGGGGTCGGCTTTTTCTAAACTCAATTTCTAAGGGCACTGTTTCCCAAAGTTGAGCTCCCAAAAGCCTTTTCTAAAATCTTCAGGTTTTTTTGTTTTTGATTTTGTTCTTGTTTCTGAGTGCTTCAACTCAGTCCTCCGGAGAAGCTCTTGACAGAAAATTCCTCATACTTGTAGAGAGTGGGGGTGGAAACTAAACATTAATGACGTTTTATCTTTATGAATCTTCCTATCTCTAGGCCATAAATTATATCCTGATAAGTTATATACTCTGAGACGGGGAAATAACCACTCAGAAATATAACAGGAGAATTATTACCACACAGGGCTGGTTCAAAGGTGAACACTTGGAGCCAGAGCAGTGGCATAGCGGGTAAAGTCACCACCTGCAGCGCCAGCATCCCACATGGGCGCCGTTTCGAATCCTGGCTGCTTCACTTCAGATCCAGCTCTCTGCCATGGCCTGGTAAAGCAGTGGAAGATGGCCCAAGTCCTTGGGCCCCTGCACCCAGTGGGAGACCTGGAGGAAGCTCCTGGCTCCTGGCTTCAGATCGGCGCAGATCCATCCGTTGAGGCCAATTGGGGAGTGAACCAGCAGGTGGAAGATCTATCTCTCTCTCTTTCTGCGTCTCCTTCTCTCTGTGTGTAACTCACAAATAAATGAATAAATTAAAAAAAAAAAAGTGATACACTTATAAAGAAGGAAGAACTTGTAACCTCAGCAGTTACTCGGTGCAGACAGTTTTCGTGCCAGACCTCTTTTTTTTTTTTTTTTTTTTTTTTTTTGACAGGTAGAGTTACAGACAGTGAGAACGAGAGACAGAGAGGTCTTCCTTCCACTGGGTCACCCCCTAAATGGCCGCTACAGCCGGAGCTACGCTGATCCAAAGCCAGGAGCCAGGTGCTTCCTCCAGGTCTCCCATGCGGGTGCAGGGCCCAAGCACCTGGGCCATCCTCCACTGCTTTCCCAGGCCACAGCAGAGAGCTGCACTGGAAGAGGAGCAACTGGGACAGAATCCAACGCCCCAACCGGGACTAGAACCCGGGGTGCCGGCGCCGCAGGCGGAGGATTAGCCAAGTGAGCTTTGGCGCTGGCCCTCCAGACCTCATTTTCATAGTTAGAAGCTCAACGACACAACTTTTGGTTGGACAACTTGCAACTGGGGGTTGAATTCCTCTTTAACCACGCTACAATTGTGAATGAGCCCTCTATAGAAATGTTGGCACTGAAGTCAGAAGTTATAGAGCCCACAAATAATTTTCTTGCAAAGACATACGTAGCTCCTGATGCAGTGTTACATGTGTCCCCACTCTGCCCTAAGTCATCCTGACAGCGTTTGCACTGGTGCTCACTCTGAATTAACATAAATTCAAGATAAAAAATCTCTCTAACCACCTTGGGAACATTGAATCATTTCCTTTTTATTGTGTTAATATGCCCTGATCATTCAACTTTACTAAAGCACACACTACTCATTTTAAATGACAGTAGCTTTATTTATTTAGCATTATTTAGAGGCAAAAACACAGAGGCAATTTAACTTGGTGGTTAAGACACGGACTTGGGGATCATGCTGCACTTCAATCTCAGCTCTGACAAGTCTGTCCTAGACTTGGACCCTTTCCATCTGTGCCTCAGCTTTCCCCTAAGTAAAATGGAAATAGGACTGCATAGGACCACAGTGGGAAGGAAATGAATTCAAAACACTTACAGCAGTGTCTGTCACATTCAATGTGCTCAGTAAAAGTTAGCCAGTAAATTCATTCTTATTTTTCAGCAACTAAGAACATGATTGACATGATAAAATTTGAATGTAGGCCGGCGCCGCGGCTCACTAGGCTCACTAGGCTAATCCTCCGCCTTGCGGCGCCGGCACACCGGGTTCTAGCCCCGGTCAGGGGCGCCGGATTCTGTCCCGGTTGCCCCTCTTCCAGGCCAGCTCTCTGCTGTGGCCAGGGAGTGCAGTGGAGCATGGCCCAAGTGCTTGGGCCCCTGCACCTCATAGGAGACCAGGAGAAGTACCTGGCTCCTGCCATCAGATCAGCGCGGTGTGCCAGCCGTGGCAGCCATTGGAGGGTGAACCAACGGCAAAGGAAGACCTTTCTCTCTGTCTCTCTCTCTCACTGTCCACTCTGCCTGTCAAAAAATTAAAAAAAAAAAAAGTTTGAATGTAAATACAGAATGCAGTGTTAGGAAACTTGACAGTGCTTGAGGAAATTCGCAAGAGCTGAACACTAATGTCATGAGAACCAGGAAAGGTTCAAGTCTATCGCAGAGGGTAAGATCACAGGTTCCAGCTGTGACTCCACCACCAACCAGTGGCGTGACTGTGCCTTGCTTTGTCTGTACTGTGAAGAGCTCATCTACACATCCTCTCAAGTTGCTTCTGGTCTCCAATAGTCTGTAGTTCCTTGCATTTAATTTTTGGTTGTTGTTCTGTCAGCTAAATAGTACTACTTAGAAAAATCTGGAAAGATTATAAATAAATAGCTATAAAGTAGTTGTCAATAAAATGAGAGGCAGATTGCAAAAACTGAGTTTGAGTGACCTTGTCCCTTTAACACATCCTGTGTGAACTCTTTTTTTGTTTGTTTGTTTTTTGACAGGCAGAGTGGACAGTGAGAGAGAGAGACTGAGAGAAAGGTCTTCCTTTGCCGTTGGTTCACCCTCCAATGGCCGCCGCGGCCAGCGCGCTGTGGCCGGCGCACCGCGCTGATCCGATGGCAGGAGCCAGGAGCCAGGTGCTTTTCCTAGTCTCCCATGGGGTGCAGGGCCCAAGCACTTGGGCCATCCTCCACTGCACTCCCTGGCCACAGCAGAGCTGGCCTGGAAGAGGGGCAACCGGGACAGAATCCGGCGCCCAGACCGGGACTAGAACCCGGTGTGCCGGCACCTCAAGGCAGAGGATTAGCCTAGTGAGCCAGGGCGACGGCCCTGTGTGAACTCTTAATGAGCGCTCCAGTGAACAGGGCAAAGTCTGGGTGTCTTCCCAGGACTTTGCATCCTGTAGTAGCGGGGTACAGCCTAACCTTCTCGGGGCTGACCATAGGTGAGACACCCGTACTGTGACTCTACCACCTATCCTGATATACTTATATGAATAATGTGATCTCCCAGAAATGGGTTTTCAGAGAAACACTCAATTGGTAACATATCACCTCCAACAGAATTGAAATATGACTGATTTCTAAGATTACTGGATTTTTTTTCTTAAGATTTTATTTATTTATCTGAGAGAGTTACAGACAGTGAGAGGGAGAGACAGAGAGAGGTCTTCCATCCGCTGGTTCACTCCCTAAATGGCTGCAGTGGCTGGAGCTGTGCTGAACAGAAGCCAGGAGCCGAGAGCTTCTTTTTAGTCTCCCATGTGGGTGCGGGGGTCCAAGCACTTGGCCATCCTCCACTGCTTTCCCAGGCCACAGCAGAGAGCTGGATCAGAAGAGGAGCAGCCAGGACTAGAACTGGTGCCCATATGGGATGCTGGCGCCACAGAAGGATTAACTTATTGAGCCACAGTGCAGGCCCTAGATTACTGGATTTTTGAAATGAGCTGAATGAAATTAAAACTCATGGAAATGACAAAATGATGGCTGTCTTAAATCCACTTTTTGTTGCCAATCACACAATACTACAGACTAAGTAGCTTACAAAGAAAAAAGTTTGACTTTGGCTCATGGTTCTGGAAGTACAAGTTGAGGGCCACATCTGGTGACAGTCTTTTTGCTGGCAGAGTTCCAAGGTGGCACAAGACGCTGCATGGCAAGAGACAGGGAGCCTGTGTGTGTATGTGTCTCTTTGGTTTCTCTCCCCTTTCTTTTTTTAATTTTCATTTTAAAAATTTATTTTTAATTTGTATGTATCTCATAAATACATCATTATGTACATAATAATTCTTCCCACCTGCTCTCCCCCCACCTTCCTGTTCCCTCTCCTGTTTTATCTGAGAAAGAAAAAGAAAAAGAAAAAAAGGAACAAATGGAGTCAGGAAAACTAAGAGAAGTGTTCCGCAGCAGTGCATACAAGGGCTGATCTATGTTGTTGCTTCTTGAAGGTGATGTCGCTTTTTTCCCCTCTTCCTCTTTTCCCTTCCTTCCTCCCCTCTTTCCTTTTAGCAACTTATTTGTCTTTGAAGAAGAATCCAAGGATGATACATCTTTTGTGAGCTCTTAGACGTAACTATTACTTATGAGACATAATAATATCCTCCTTTGAATGTACGAGAAGGAAGTGATTCTCGGGAACAAGTTTTACTTTGAAGTTTCATGGTACAACTCTTTGGGGACAGAGGTCCTGCATGGGAAGTCAGCACAGTCTCTCCCCCTTACAAAGCTACCAGGGTCCAGTCACTGGGTTTCCAGTGTAATGACGTTACTAGCCACACCCCAAACACCCAGCTCTGGATCCCACAGCCTGGTTAAGTTTCCACCCTTCCTTACACCTCACAATGGGGACCAAATTTCAACCCATGAGGCATCAGAAGCCGCTCAAACCACATCCAGACCACAGCAGCGGTGTCTTACACACT
Source organism: Oryctolagus cuniculus (assembly GCF_964237555.1). Classification (NCBI taxonomy): domain Eukaryota; kingdom Metazoa; phylum Chordata; class Mammalia; order Lagomorpha; family Leporidae; genus Oryctolagus; species Oryctolagus cuniculus. The sequence goes on along the minus strand of NC_091451.1, from coordinate 34,601,717 downwards.
GATTTATTTTAAAAGCACAATATATAATCACAAGGTATTGGACAGAAAATAAAGTACAATTCTTTAGCTCTAAATAAAGTCTGTAGTCAGGATAAATACACACACTTTTAGCAATAAAAGTGCAGTTTTAAAGGCAGATTTTAGAGCTCTTAAGCTTCATGAGGATTAACAGCTTAAGGGCTATAAAATGTACATTTATAAAAATATGAGGAAATCATTAAAATGTTTCATAAATATCATAAACGTCTACCATAATTTTCCAATATCATACACAGTGATTATCACTATAAATATTTCATTCAGTATACATAATACTCCACTCGATGTCACCTTCATGAAGATCAAGCCCCGACCTGTGTGATGCGTGTATTATATTACAGAATCAGAAACACATAGTGCTTTTTCCCACTTGTATAATGCTCTTTCGTCAGAACAATCAGAGCATAGCAAAATGCTGCTTTAACTGTTTAATTAAATGCTGGGTGTCCACATGATCTGGAAACGCGGCTTCAGACTTCTGAGCAGCAGCATAGCTTCTCTGTAGATCTCCAATCTGTAAGAAATAACAGAAAAAAATGAGGAGGAGAGTAAAAAAAAAACAAACAAAAGAGAACATCATCTGCATATGGTGGAAAATCAAAGGATTCTTAAAGGTAAATTGCTTGATTATGCCACTTGGATTTTAGAATTCTCTCACCTAGATTACAATTCCATCTTGAAAAATAGATGATGAAAATAAATTATCGATTACATAAACAAGTTACACTCTAGTACAGCTGCCGAGTTAAGAATTCAGAACCCCAGGTCTGTTCTCCTGACACTGAGGGTATTACAGACAGAAGACAACATCTGCATGCTTCAACAGCAAGCTCTGCCTCAGTTAGGAAAACCATCTGCAATGAACCACAAAGATGTATTCTGATCAAGGTATCACCCTGCAGACAGAAAAACTCAAGGGAAAGCTATTGTATTTAAGATACAATAGTATGCTCTGAGAGGTTTTAAATGGTGATTACACAATGTTGGGAAGGTATTCATTTTAAAAGCTCAAAAATTGTCTCTGATTTTCAATGAATTTTGTATTAAAGTCCAGTCCCAAAGAAAAACCACATACTATCTGAGTCTACCTGAGTGTATCTTGATTAATGTCTACTTTCTGGAACAAGACAGCTTTTTGGTGTGTGCACCAAAAAATCTAGTTAATCAATCCTGGTAACATGAGAACATGCATTAAAAGCATCAATTAAGTTTGCTTTTTTAAATCACAGCATTTCTTTTTGATATATGCCTTTCTTTTATAGAGGTGTAGCCTTTTGCTCAAAGAAGTATCTCATTTGAGCTATGTGTTATTAAAATGTGACGACATTCCTGAAAGAGAGCAATCAGGTTTCCTTGGCCACTTGGTTGTGTCCATGTAGTATGGTAGAAAAGGCACGGGCATCACGGGGAGTGGGTGTGAATCTGGAAGCTGCCACGGCCACGAGAGTCCAGATGAGAGTCTCTGGAGACTGGGGTTCCATCAGAATGTGAGCTGCAGGAGGCAGATGCTTCGTGCCTGCTTCACTGACAGCTACACCCTCTGTGCTGACACCAGAGGCTGGCAGATAGCAGAGTTCAATAAACACCAGTTGCATGAAAACATGAGAAAGGTTAGGGATGCCTAGGCTGCAGAGCTATGGGGACAATTAGAGTACTTAAGAAGGGCACAAAAACAAACAAGTTATGTGGGCAATCATTTGGCCCAGTGGTTGACCTGCTTGGGTTGCCCACATCCCATGTCAGAATGCCCGGCTTTCTGTCTGTGCTCTGAGACTGATTCTATCTTCCTGCTAATGTGTATCCTAGAAGGCAGCAGGTGATGGGGCTCAAGTAGATGGGTCCCTGCCACCCACAGGGGGAGACCTGGATCGAGACTGCAGTTCCCAGCTTTAGACTGGACCAGCCCTGGCCGTTGCGAGAATCCGGTAAATGAACAAGGGGATGGGAGCGCGTGCTCTCTCTCCCTCTGTTTCTCTTTCTCTTTTTGAGTCTCAATTTTTTTAAATACTACTTATGAATGACTGTTTATTTTATTTTCAAAACAGAAATGAGAGTGCAGATGGCTTCATATTCCTAGTATGTGAAGTAACACATTTTTCTGTGTTTGGTCTACAGAGATTCTTGTATCACAAGCATTTTCAGCCATTTCCTTATCCTCAAGACAGAGTCACCCTCCACATTAAAGGAAGGTTTCCAAGTCAGTTATTCAGTGGCTTTAGTTTGTTCATTCACTTATTAAAAATGGCAGATGATTCCCTTTTTTGCTTTTGAATATTAATTGGACTTGCAGCACAGTATTAACAGTTACATTTCCTTCATACTGTTCATAGCTAAAATATCTTTAACTAGTATCTTTAATTTTATAGCAATTATGTAGGAGACTTGGTGCCAATATGATCTATAAATATATAGAATTTCCTTGCTGTAAAAGTCAATTACCAAATCTTTTCAAACCAGCAGTCACTTGAGTATTTCTTCAATAACTAAATGTCATTTTTGAAAATATAAAATAATTCTTCTGCAGTCTACGATGGCATTTAGTCAATATGCAATGATAAATTAAATTTCTTAAACTGTCCTTTGAAGACATATATGAATATAATAACTAAAGAGTTTTTTAAAAATAATTTCTTTCAGAAAGGTAAGGTAGGATTTCTTACTTATCTGTACTTTTAAAAATATTATTTATTTATTGAAGAGGCAGAGAGACAGAGAGCTACCGTCTGCTGGCTCACTCCCCAGACGACCACAGGTTTCAGGACTTGGGGGGGGGGGGTGGAGCCAGGAACCAGGAATTGAATCCAGGTCTCCATGTGGGTGGCAGGAACCCAATCACTGGAGCCATCACTGCTGCCTCCCGCCATCTGCATCCGTAGGAAGCTGGCGTCAGGAGCTCAAGGTAGGAGTCGAACCCAGGCACTCTAATATGGGATGTGGGCATATTAACCAGTAAGCAAAACATTCACCCCTGTATTTTTTTAAGTCAAGAAAGAAAAGATCAGATGATAAATGAATAAAGAAAGAGAATACCTTGTCAGAGATGGTCGCAAAATTAAAATGTGGTTCATACATGTGGGGTGCTAACGATGACGCAGTTTGTAAGAGTGCTCGTGCCTGTGCAAAAAAGAAAAGGAAAAACCAACAGCATGTGAGTATACATCAGTCCTATATTTGTGATTTGTTCTGTAAAAAAATTCTTTTTTTTTTTTTTGACAGGCAGAGTGGACAGTGAGAGAGAGAGACAGAGAGAAAGGTCTTCCTTCCATTGGTTCACCCCCAAATGGCTGCTGCGGCCGGTGCACTGCGCCAATCCGAAGCCAGGAGCCAGGCGCTTCCTCCTGGTCTCCCATGGGGTGCAGGGCCCAAGCACCTGGGCCATCCTCCACTGCCTTCCCGGGCCACAGCAGAGAGCTGGACTGGAAGAGAAGCATCCGGGACAGAATCCAGTGCCCCAATCGGGACTAGAACCCGGGGTGCTGGTGCCACAGGCAGTGTTCAAAACATGAAATACACGCTACTTTTTGTCCTCTGTATACTCAAAGGGTCCTAAATTATAAAAATCACTGAGTGGCTTGAGATGTTCATACATTCATCATTTTTTAATATGCAATGTGTAATGTATTTGATGTATTTTTTTAAGATTTACTTATTTTATTTGAAAGGCAGAGTTAGACAGTCAGAGAGAGAGAGGTCTTTCATCTGCTGGCTCACTTCCAAAACTTCCACAACAGCCGAAGCTGGGCCATTCGAAGCCAAGAGCCAGAAGCTTTTTCCAGGTCTCCCATGTGGGTGCAGGGGCCCAAGGATTGGGTCATCTTCCACTGCTTTTCCAGGCCATAGCAGAGAGCTGGATCAGAAGTGGAGCAGCCGGGACTCTAACTGGCACTCATATGGGATGCTGGCACTGTAGGTGCTAGCTTTACCTGTTATACCACAGTGCCAGCCCCCATATATTCACCATTAAGACCACAGATTCAACAATACAAACTGTTGAAAGCTATCCAATTTGTAACTAAATCCAAAACCTCTATCCGTGACCCTGAAGACAAATTTGTTTATCTTTTCTTAATGGAAAATAAAATGATAGCAGTTCATACTGGATGGCAGATATTAAGTTTTAGTAATAAAATGGGGTTACTATCATAAGATCTTCCATCAAAACATTCCAAATCAATTGTATCCTAGAAAAATCACATTCAGTAGAAAGGAAAGAGCATCACCAATATGGTCACAAAGAAAAATGACAAAAACCTCTTAAATTCACATGGACATAGGCAAAGTTCCATGCCAAAATAAGCGTCTGTCTTATTCTAGTTAGCTTTTGTTTATAAAACACAAATCCAAGGACCAGTGCTGTTGCACAGCAGGTTAAGCCATGGCCTGCAGCACCAGCATCCTATATGGGTGCCAGCTTGAGTCCCAGCTGCTCCACTTCTGATCCAGCTCCCTGCCAATATGCCTGGGAAAGCAGTAGAAGATGGCCAAGGGGTTGGGCCCCTGCTGCCCACGTGGGAGACCCGGAAGAAGCTTCCGGCTCCTGGCTTCAGCCTGGCCCAGTCCCAGTCGTGACCATTTGAAGAGTGAACCAGCAGATGGAAGATCTCTCTTCCTGTCTCTCCTTCTCTCTCTCTGTAACTCTACTTTTAAATAAATAAATAAATCTTAAAAAAAAAAAAATACAAGTCCACCTTATTTACTTTGGGAGAAATAAATGAATATTCAATGATGCTTCTTCCTTTGTTTTCATTAAAAGTTCATCATGGTGCTCAGGAGACCAGGTTGGAGGTCAATGTCTTGGCACACTGTTTACCATGTCTGTGACCTTGGGCAAAGTTACTGACCCACCTCCAGTCTCTTTTTCTTCATCTCTATATTGGAGACTACAAAAACATTTATCCTTGATTGCCGTTAATAAGATATGAATGTATTCAGCATTTTAAAGTTTTGTCCTGTATTATACTTTTTTTAAAATATTTATTTATTTATTTGAAAGTCATAGTTACACAGAGAGAGGAGAGGTAGAGAGAGGTCTTCCATCTAATGGTTCACTCCCCAGATGGCCGCAATGGCCAGAGCTGTGCCGATCCAAACCCAGGAGCCAGGAGCTTCTTCCGGGTCTCCCACGTGGGTGCAAGAGCCCAAGGACTTGGGCCATCTTCTACTGCTTTCCTGGCCCATAGCAGAGAGTTGGACAGGAAGTGGAGCAGCTGGGTCTCGAACCCGCGCCCATATGGGATGCCGGCGCTTCAGGCCAAGGCGTAACCCACTGCGCCACAGCGCCGGCCCCTCTGTATTATAATTTATGAAGTATCTGCCATGTGCTTAATGCTACACTTCTCCTATACCAAGTGCTGTTCATGCAAGATCTAATCCTCACAAAACGTCTTCAGGCAGGTACTATTTACGCATCATCCACTCATTCCACAACTATTGATGAAGCTCCTACCCTGTGCCAGGCACCGTCTCAGATGCTGGGAGTAGTGCAGTTACACGGCAGATAAGATCTCTGCTTTCATGGAGCCGACATTCTAATTGTGAAAATATGCGGCAAAATGAAAAGTACCAGGCAGAAAAGAGAGAAGGAAACATGGCCTGAGGGCTCTGAGAATGCTCCAGAAGGCCTCTCCAAAAGAAGTGACAAGGACAGCAAGCCAGGACAGCAACGACAGAAGAAGCCCATCTTTGCAAGAACATTCCAAGGCCCTCCAGGAAGACGGCGCCCTGCACATCTGCAGGGCAGCGAGGCAGCGGATGTGTAGGAAGTCGATGGGAAAGGAGTAGCACAGATGGGATCTAAGAGGGAACCAGGGGCCAGGTTATATGGGGCATGGGAGGTTACGGTTTGAGTCCAGATTTTATTCCAAGTGCAAGGAGGAGGCACTAAAAGATTTTAAGCCAAAGCAGTAAGAAATAATCTTGTTCTTTAAGAAAATTCCCTTGGCTGCTCTGAGGAGGACTAGATTAGAGGGTGCACTCACTTGCTGATCTAAGTGGGGGGAAAAAAGGCCAGGTGGAGGCTCTTGGCATGGTCCACACAAGAGACAGGAGCAGTTTGGAGAAGGGTGGTAGGAGCGGGAAAGTAGCCAGGTTCAGGGGTGACTTTGAGGTAGGACCGACAGGGCTCGCTGAACGAGCTAGGAGGGCATGGTGTCGGGAGAAAGCCAGAGGAAAAGAGAAGTGTGCAGGTGGCTCCTAGGACTTCAGCTTAAGGCAGGGGATGGTGACCAGCAGAACTGTTTGCTAACACAGGGAAGAACAGGAGGCTCACAATTGCTCTAATAAAACTACGTGGTTTGTTTCATTTTGTTTTTTAATGAAGTAACTTGTCCAGGGTCACTTAGCTAATACATGACAGAGCTGAGATTCAAATCCAAGACTGTCCGACTCTAGAACTTTTATATCATTTTTTAAAATGTATGTATTTATTTACACACGTATGAATGTACGTATTTATCAGAGAGGCAGAGAGATGGAGAGACACACAGAGAGGAAGAGACACAGAGAGAGATAGAGGAAGAGACAACTCCCCTTCCGAATGCCTTCAATGGCCAGGTGTGGGCCAGATGGAAGTCAGGAGCCCAGATTCAATATGGGCCTCCCACGTGGGTGGCAGGGACCCCACTAGACAAGCCCTCACCTGCTTCCCAGGGTCTGCGTCAGCAGGAAGCTGGAGTCAGGAGCCGGAACCAGGGGTCGCACCCAGGTGCTCCAGTGTGCACACAGGCTTCTCGACCTCCTAGGCTACCTGCCCCCCACTACAGCTCATTTTAAAATCAGACACCGATCGCCACATGACAAGTGCCCGCTGTGCCACTGCCGGTTCCCTGACCTGCTCCACGTGGCCCTGGCGCATCTCCAGCACGGCCAGGTTGTTGTAGGCCTCCGCGTGGTGGTTGTTATTGACCAGAGCCAGCCTGAAGCACTGATGGGCCAAGTTCGTATCTCCGATTCCCTGGAAGAGAAGCACAGATTTGCACACAGGCAACCAACGCTTCCTCTCACCACTGCCTCCCTTCCCTCCCCATAAAATCTTTCCTGCTACTACAGGGAAAGCGGCAAGCACCCCCTCACAGACACCAGGTGTGAGTTCTGTATAAGTGAGTTTAAGTTAAGTTTAAATTGCCACATAAGACTACAACAAAACCTGGATATACAGTACCTGAACATTTCTACAAACTAATCTTTTATAAAAGAAATTATATCAGAAAAACAGCGTACCACAGCTACATGTCCCAAGTTGTACCATACGTCAGCTGTCTCTTCTTCATTTTCAGCCAGAGAAAGGGCACGTTCAAATGAGGTCAGGGTCATATCATACTGCTGGGCGTAGAAGCAACACAGCCCCAGATTGTTAAAGAGCTGGCAGTTATAAACACCCATCTGCAGGAGTCGCCTTTTCAAAAAAGTGCACAAATTTTGGTGTCATACCAACATTGTGTTAGGACACATATTTCCTGTTACCAAGTTAGAAATGAGTTCATTTTATAATTTTAACACTCCCAAAGAATACAAGCACAGCGTTAAAGTAAATGCAACAACAACAACAAAAATTCAAGCACATACAAGTTCAAACAGTTCATGGAAAATGGAATTAAAAGATAGATTTATTTTGATGCAAAAAAATTAAGTTTATGCAAAGTTTTTTTCTTAATACACATTTCCCCTAAGCTTCTTAAAGACCCAGCTCACAAAAGTATATCTCTTGTAATGGTACTACCCATAGGGAATATGTCTGGAAGCAAAATCAGAAAACAATTTTCCTATGCTTTTCCCCCAAAAAACAGTGTTGTGAGAGAACAAACATAAGAACTCAAAAGTCACATCAAGTAAATCCCACACGTTTTAGTGTTATAAAGCTTTGGTGTCCGTAGGTAAATTACTAAGACCTGGCTGAGCTGGATGCTGATCTGGGCTGTCTACACTACCTTGTGGTAAAGCTGTATCTACTGAGCACCCGTGACCTACCACTGAGGAAGAGAATCCCTCTACCATCCACTTAGCTTTCACAGTGCAGTTTAAGAGTCTCATTCTCCTGCTACATATCATTAATCCCAAGGAACACAGGACAACCATGTTCAATTAAGCAAATGAAAATGCAGCCAGCTGCTCTGACAAAGCCCACGACCCGACCTCTTCAGGGAGTGGGGAGGGGAGCCAGCTGCATGTGCGATGCATTTGCATTATTGTATTTCAGGCTCCCAACACATATTTGGAAAGAACTCCGGTCAGCTGCCAATCATCTCCTTGTATATTCCCCAAGGGCTGAAGGGGCCCTCGTAACTTCAAAAATTAACTCCAGAAGCATAAAATAAGTATGTGTTCGAAACAGAATCCATGAAAAAAAATTTATTCTTTGAAAAAATATTTGGACAAGAGTTGACAACACTTCATAAACAGTTGATCCTTTTTCAAGTCTTTGTAAAAGTTCAGAACGTGAGGCCAACTGCTCTTTGCAAACCTTTTCACTATATCTGCCTGTGTCTTTAAGACTGGTGGCATTAATGAGGGCAGTGATGATGAGAAATATTTAAACTATTAAACAGACGCTGGTTGATGGCAAAATGGCTGCTTGCACAATGACATACTATTAAAAATTGTCAGTTACCCGGCTGTGTTTCTGCAAGATGCCAAACATCTGCATGTTTCCAGCTATTGGATATCATTTTAATGCTCATAAAACATCTGCGTTTTGGAAATTTGAGCTTCACAGAGACATGGCCTACACATGACTTCTTGACACTGTCACCCCATCTTCGTTACTGTTGTACCAGTGTTTTGGAGGAAAGCAGTTGTACAAACAATGCAAAGCACACCTGTAAAACCGAAGAGCTATTTCTGGTTGATCAGAATAAAAGTGGTTGCTTCCAATGCACGCAATGGCTTCCACATGAGTATTGTCTTGTTTCAAAACTTCTTTATAGTATTCAGTTGCTGAGGAAATATTGTTCATTTCCTATTCATCAAGATAAAAGAGCAATACTTTATTAGTATCAGTCAATAATTTTATTTTTTTTTCTGGCTAAGTTCATTCACTCAACAAATATTTATTAAAAGCCTACTATGGGCCGGCACTGTGGCGTAGCAGATTAAGCCATCGCCTGTAGGGCCAGCATCCCAGTGGGTGCCAGTTTAAGTCTCAGCTGCTCCACTTCCAATCCAGCTCTCTGCTAGGGCCTGGGAAATCAGCAGCAGATGGCCCAAGTCCTTGGGCCCCTGTACCCACATGGGAGACCTGGAGGAAGCTCCTGGTTCCTGGCTTCATCTTGGGCCAACCCTGGCTGTTGCAGCCATTTGGAGAGTGAACCAGCAGATGGAAGGCCTCTCTCTCTGTCTCTGTCTCTGTCTCTGTCTCTGTCTCTCCCTCTCCCTCTCTAACTCTGCCTTTCAAAATAAATCTTGAAAAGGAAATAAAAAAAGAGCCTACCATGTATCAGACTTCATGATAGGCCCTGAGGACACAACATGAAGAAAAGATAGAGTCACTGTTCTCAAAGAGACCCCTTTTGGTGCAAAGACAAACAAATGAAAAACAGGCCAGGAGAGTGATGTGAGAAAAACAGATCAGATGTAGGAGAGAGGGCGGGAGGGAGGTGCCTCTCAAGGGGTAGTGGAGGAGGTCACTTTGCAGGAGGTGTTATCTGGGGACCTGAATAAAGCCAGGGCCTGGGATGGAACATACAAAGGCAAGAGAGGCTGCAGAGAGAGAGAAAGGGCAGCACAAAAGGAGAACAAAGGGACAGCCGGGGCCTTGGTCAACCACAGGGAGAACTTCACATTTACTTCTTTTTTTTATTTTATTTTATTTTTTTATTTTGACAGGCAGAGTGGACAGTGAGAGAGAAAGACAGAGAGAAAGGTCTTCCTTTGCCATTGGTTTACCCTCCAATGGCCGCCGCGGCCGGCGCACCACGCTGATCTGATGGCAGGAGCCAGGTACTTATCCTGGTCTCCCATGGGATGCAGGGCCCAAGCACTTGGGCCATCCTCCACTGCACTCCCTGGCCACAGCAGAGAGCTGGCCTGGAAGAGGGGCAACCGGGACAGAATCCGGGGCCCCGACCGGGACTAGAACCTGGTGTGCCAGCACCGCAAGGCGGAGGATTAGCCTAGTGAGCTGCGGCGCCGGCTTTTACTTCTAAAGTTTCTCTGAGAGAAAGCCGTCAGAGGATTAAAAGCAGAATAACATAATTGTGCTATGTCTGCATTTTCAAAGAGTATCTTGGTGAGAGGGGTGAGTATTTGGCCTACTAGGTAACATGCGCTTAAAATGCATGTGTCCATATCAGAGTAATCAGGTTTAATAGCCGGTTCTGGCTCCTGGCTCCTGACTCCAGCCTCCTACCATGGCAGACCTTGGGGAAGCAGCAGTAATGGCTCACGCAATTGGGCTACCGTCACCCTGTGGGAGGCCTGGATCAGGTTCCCAGCTCCCAGCTTCAGCCCAGCTCAGTTCCAGTAACTGTGCGCTTTTGGAGAGTGAACCACGGGATAAGAGCTCTATCTGCCTCTCAAATAAATAATGAATAAAGAATACCTTGGTTTCTAAGTGTAGGGCTTATTAAAATGGGGAAGGATTGTACCAGGGAGACCAAGAGCCCAGGAGAAAATGAAAGAAACCCAGTCCAAGCTAAAAAGAATACACACAAAATTAAAAATTAAAGAATTTCCTGGAGTTAACTATATATATGCTTTCTAAAATACTGATCATCATAAATAAATGCATTGAATGAGTGCTATATCTCTCAAAATCACCTTCAAGGCCCATATCCATATCCTTACAAAATACTCCCTAAAGCCCCTGTTTCACATACTCTCTCTGCCTTTCAACTTACATGACATTATGCGAACCACTTTTCTTATTATGGAAAGACTTATATTTTGTTATATTTTAACCACACCTTATTAAATATCGATTCCATTAATTTTTTTAAAGATTTATTTTATTTATTTGAAAGACAGTGACACAGAAAGAGGAGAGGCAGAGAGAGAGGTCTTCTATCCACTGGTTCACTCCCCAGATGGCCACAATGGCAGGAGCTGCGCCAATCCGAAGCCAGGAGCCAGGAGCTTCTTCCAGGTCTCCCACATGGGTGCAGGGGCCCAAGGACTTGGGCCATCTTCTACTGCTTTCCCAGGCCATAGTAGAGAGCTGGATCGGAAGAGGAGCAGCCAGGACTAGAACCGGTGCCCATATGGTATGCCAGCGCTTCAGGCCAGGGTGTTAACCAACTGTGCCACAGCGCTGCCCCCAATTCCACTAATTATAAGAGCAGTGGGACTGGTGTGACATAATACGTAGAGCTACCTCCTGCAATGCTGACATCCCATATGGGTGCCAGTTTGTCTCCTGGCTGCTCCACTTCAAGTCCAGCTCCCTGCTTATGGCCTGTGAAAAGCAGTGGAAAGTGGTCCAAGTGCTTGGGCCCCTGCCACCCAGGTGGGAGACCTGGAAGAAACTCCTGGCTTCTGGCTTTGGATTGCCCAGCCTTGGCAGTTGTGGCCATCTGGGGAGTGAACCGGTGTATAGTAGATCTCTCTCTCTCTCTCTCTCTCTCTGCCTCTCCCTCTCTTTGTAACTCTCACATTGAAACAAATAAATAATTTGTTTTTAAGAAAAGCACCACACAATGCATTTTTATACATAGAATTTTTGATACTTACTGATGGACTTTAGACATATTCTGACAAAGTGTATCTTTGGCATACTTTAAAGTGTATATCTTTCTATATATATATTTATATAATAAATATAATAATAAACATGGCAAAATAAATTGAATATAGTACTCCTTTATATGCAATCAAATTCTTCTTAATCTCTTAAAAAAAATAAGCTGTCTGGAGGCAGCTATTTGGCCTAGTGGTTGAGACACCATTTGGGACACCTGCATCCCCTATTAGGGTACCCGGATTTGAGTCTTGGCTCTGCTTCTGTTTCTAGTTTCCTGCTAATGTGCACCCTGGGAGGCAGCAAATGATGGCTCAAGCTGTTGGGTCTCTGCCACTCACACAGGAGATCTGGACTGGGTTTATAGTTCCTGGCTTTGGTCTGGCCCAGCCCCAGCTATTGCAGGCATTTAGGGAGTGAACCAATAAGATAGTTCTCTATGCATCTGTCTCTCAAATAAATAAATATTTTTTAAAACAAGTTGTCTCATTTGTGAAATTGAGCACCCTTATCTGTTTATTACTTATTTGAGAGGCAGACAAACACAGAGAAAGAGAGAGACACACACACACAGAGAACTCCCAGCTACTGGCTCACTCCTCAGATGCCCACAATGGCTGGTCTGGGACCAGAGTTAGGAGCCAGGAATGCAAGCCAGGTCAGCAGCCAGGACCGAGAGCTGAACTCCACTGTGGGCAGGGGGTGCCTTAATTCCCAGGCTAAATGGCTGCTCCCTTAATCCCTTTTCGACTTGGTCACCCAAGTACACACTATTCCACACAGCGGTGTCCATGAGTCAGTGATACCACTGTTTTCTTGTTCTTTTGTGTTCACTGACGACTAAGAAGGTAGATCGTTATGGGTGGATGTGGTATGTTGAGATACGTACACACTGTGGAATGAACAGATCAGGCTAATTCACATATCCATCACCTCTCACAGCTATCACTTCTTTGTGGAGAGCACAATTCACAACCCCGTCAGCGTTTCTTACAGGCTGCTCCACTGCCGCCCCCAGGATTTTCTATGCAGCAATGGACAGGCCTTGCCTGTGCTTTCGGAACTTTACCAGCAGGTGTCAACAACGGCTTTCGGGCAACCATCAGCACTAATTAACAAGCTCCCCATGCTGCAGGAGTAACTACCAAAGGACCACCTAAGCAGGCTCTGACAGCCACATGACAACTGCCAGTTGGTTCAGATTTCAAAAGGCGCACACCAATTTCAGAGACATTAAAAATGTGCAAAATAAATGTCTTTAGAATCCATGAAAAACGAGAATGGTAAATTCCTCAAGAGCAAGATCACGTCTTTTCTCAGCACTAAATGTAGTGTTTCTGGATACTGAACAATTCATCAGCAAGAATCAGTTTCCAAAATGTTCTCACACGCCCATGTTTCTACTATAACAGAGGTTCTCAAATTTTTTTATCTCAAAATCTCTTTAAAAATCTTAAAAATGGCTGAGAAGTCCCAAAAAATTTCATTTATGTCATATCTATTGATATTAGAAACTGAACTGACATTTTAAACTACGTACTCATTAATTCACCCTAAATAATGCAAAAATCTGTTAACATAACAGCGTATTTTTATGAAAAATAAGAGGCTCTTCTGAGTGAAGCTCTGTAGTTGTATAGCCATGTCTGTGACAAGGCGGATGCGTCTGTCTAACTCAGTGATAGAAGCTGTGGCTATAAGTCACATGCTCCAGTTCTGCTTCTATCTGTAACAAGGTCAATGGTTTGTCCTTCATTCCTCTCAATCTTGTATCTATCACTCAGTTGGTTTTCAGTTTGGAGGAACAAGGGTGTTATTTCTCAGTTCCACAAAATCCTAAAAAGAAATTCACTCATCAGTCCAAACCCATTCTCTCTCTCTCTCTCTCTCTTCTTTTTTTCAATGCACTTTCTATTTGAAATCCTTATTCAAAATCAACAGCACGGGGCTGGTGCCGTGGCTCACTTGGCTAATCCTCTGCCTTCGGCACCGGCATCCCATATGGGCACCGGGTTCTAGTCCCGGCTGCTCCTCTTCCCGTCCAGCTCTCTGCTGTGGCCCGGGAAGGCAGTGGAGGATGGCCCAAGTGCTTGGATGCCTGCACCCGCATGGGAGACCAGGAGGAAGCACCTGGCTCCTGGCTTCGGATCGGCGTAGCTCTGGCTATAGCAGCCATTTGGGGGGGTGAACCAATGGAAAGAAGACCTTTCTCTCTGTCTCTTTCACTGTCTAACTCTATCTGTCAAATAAATTAAAAAAAAAAAAAGTCAACAGCACATCACAGTGCAAGACTTTAGTGTTATAGTTCCTATGGTGGCAATCCCTTATGCCATGACTCCAGCCTCATCAGCAGTTGGTTCAAGGCAGTGGGTTCTCTAAGGTAATCTTAGAGGCAGGCATTTGTTGCAACCATTAAGAAACTGCTTGGGATGCCTGGGTTCTAGTTCTGGCTCCTCTCCTGATTTCAGCTTTCTGCTTATGTGCACCCCAGAAGGCAGTAAGTGATGACTCAAGTAGCTAGTTTCCCGTCACCCACATGGGAGACACAGACTCAGTTCCAGGCTCCTGGCTTTAGCCTAGCCCAGCATAGCTGTTGGCATTTAAAGAGAGAACCAGTGGACAGCAGATCTCTTTCTCTCTTTCACATAAAAATAAAGAAAAACAAAATGATTTTAAATACTCATATGGTTGATTGATGGACGCGGAAAAAAAAATTTATCTTAAGGAATTTTAGACAAAAATACTAATTTTTTCAGCAAACATATGCAGTTTTTAATTAAGTTTTACAAACTTACAAAATATGTGCTTATGCTAAATAAATATAAACATTACATTAATGGTACAAAATTAAAACTCCCCTTCTTAAATCTCAGATGACAGAGACCCTGTTTCCTGAATATCTAAGAAAGTTTGTTCATATGCTCATATAAGCATTACATATAGGCACATACCAATTTTAACCGTAAGCAGAATCATTCTGTACATTCTAATATACAGTTAAGTTTTTTTCCCACTCCCTTTTTTTATGTTTATTTATTTTCATCTACTTGAAAGATACACACACATTTAAAGAGAGAGAGATCTTCTACCTCCTGGCTCACTCCTCAAATACCATAATAGCAAGATCTAGGCCAGAGAGAAGCTAGCAGCCAGGAATTCCATCGGAGTCTCCACATGGGTGGCAGGAACTCAAGTACTTGAGTCATCATCCACTGCGTCCCAGGTACATTAGCCATTAGCAGGGAGCTAGATGGGATATGGAGTAGCCAAGCATCCCAAGAGGTGGCTTAACACACTGTACCACAACACTCACCCCCCAACCAGACTCTCTCTCATGAACCATTAGCTTGCTTCCTTTTTATAAAAACTATAAAACCATATTTGTGCATTTGTATGAAAATGCCTTTAAGGAAAATTCCTATAAGTCAAATTGCCAGGTCAAAGAGCGTGTACATTTTAAAATCTCATCTGTAACTGCAAACAACCTCCAAATGGACTGCCCCCTGTCCACTCTAAGTCTGCTTCTCCACACCCTTAACCCTAGATACCATGGAACTTCATCTTTGCCAACCTGATTAAGTGACAAAGGGTATACCATTGTTTTTTAAGTTTTTATTTCTTCAATTACATCAGATGTTAAGTACTTAAAACATCAGATATGCATAACTCTTCATCTGTGAACTGCCAACACATGCCCTGTGCCTGTTTTTCTGTCCTATTTTATCTTTTGTCTTTTTATTACTGGTGTATGTGTATGCCTTAGTCCCTTCTTTGCTGCTGTAGCATCATATCATTCACTGGGAAATTTCTAATGAACAGAAATGTATTTGGCTCATGGTTCTAAAGCTGGACGGCCCAAGAGCAAAGGGCTGCCTCTGGTGAGGGCCTCCCTGCTACATCCTGACTTGACAGAAAGCATTACATGGCGGGGTGGGGGGAGATATTAACTTGCTCTCCAAGCAGGAACCCACTTCCCAGGAACTAACCCACTCTGATGATAATGGCATGAATCCATTTATGAGGGCAGAGCCCTCAGGGCATGATCACTTCTTAACTGTTCCATCTCTCAACACTGTTGCATGGGGGATTAAATTTCTGACCCATGACCTTTTGGGGACACATTCCATCACACAGTCTAAGGAGGCTGGATGGCAAACTTCCCTCGTGGATACTGAGAGACAGAGCTGAAATGCAGTTCAAGAATCCCTGGGCACAGGCCGGTGCCATGGCTCACTTGGTTAATCTTCTGCCTGTAGCAACAGCATCCCGTATGGGTGCCAGGTTCTAGTCCTGGTTGCTCCTCTTCCAGTACAGCTCTCTGCTGTGGCCCAAGTGCTTGGGCCCCTGCACCCGCATGGGAGACCAGGAAGAAGCACCTGGCTCCTGGCTTCGGATCGGCGCAGCAATGGCCATAGTGGCCATTTGGGGAGCAAACCAATGGAAGGAAGACCTTTCTCTCTGTCTCTCTCTCACACTGTCTGTAACTCTACCCATCAAATAAAATAAATAGATAAATAAATAAATAAAAATGTATTTAAAAAAAAAGAATCCCTGGGCACTGACTCTGCTTTCTCATTACAGAAAAAAAAAAAAAATAAGCCTATGGCTATTGATTTTGGCTCAAAAACCAGAAGGAGTGGTGTTGATAATCACCCCTCCAGAGGACAAGTTCCTCCAGACGGGTGGCATCAAGCCCTAGCAGGAAAAGCTGGTGGTGGAGACAAACCGCAGCTGGCACTGGGCTGTTGTCTCTGCACTGTGGTGACCTTACATGAGAGGGTCAAGGGTCACCACGCAGGCTGAACCCAGGAAAAGCTGCACCATGACGCTCATGCACGCCTGCTGTGAGGAAACACCTCGTTTTCATATGTGTTTAACTTCCTGACTAAACAAGAGCATCTACAAGTATGTGCACATGGGCACGTGTGTGAGTGTGTGTGCACGCGTGCAATTCTTACCTGCTCAGCAATTTTAAAGCAATGTGTTCATTACAGAAATTAAAAAGCAATCTTTAATTTTTCTCAGGTATGACAAGTACTTTTCCTGTTTCATATTTTTACATTTTGTTTTGATCTGGTTTTATTTGTATTTTTGGTTCTACTCTATAGGACATTTAACTTTTATGTTTCCAAATTAATCAATCTCTTACTATGGATTCTCATTTTGTGTCATGTTTAGAAAGATCTTCCTCATTAAAATTTATACAAATAATACATCTGGTTTTTTTCTGGAACTTTCATGGTTTCATTTTTTGAAATTTTAAAATCTTTGAAGTTCTAAATCTTGTGGTAAAGTGTTCTTTCAGTATTAAGAAATCATCACTCATCCAGTTCTATTTCTAAAGTATTAAATAATCAAATAATCAAATGGGCTCAATAGGCATCCTTTATCACATCCTAAATTTTCATATGTATGAACATATGTCAACTCTACTTCGCTCCTTTAACTTATTCCTGCATCAGAATTACTTAAATTATACTAACTCTAGAATAGGCTTTATTAATGTGATTTAAAATAACACCTTCCGGAATATAAATGTCATCCCAAGTATATAATAAGCTGGTATCACTGAATTGATCTTTACAGCGGTTATTTTTACCCAATTCACAAAACACTAACTATAAGTAGATTTTCAGTTACTTAAAATAAGGTTGGAAGTAATTTAAGGAAGTGAATGTTGCAGTGGTTCTCAGTCTGCTACGCTCAGAAACACCTAGTGAGCTCACTGAAAGTACAAACACAGAGAGAGCATTTGACAAAGCAGTTAAGAGACCGCTTGTGAGTGCCTGGGTTCGAGTCTCGACTCAACTTCCAATCCAACTTCCTGCTAATGTGTATCCTGGAAGGCAGCAGATGACGACTCAAATAGTTGAGTTCATGACACCCCTAAGTGAGGCCAGATGGAGTTCCTGCCTCCTGGATCCTGGCCCAGCACCAGCTGTTTCTTTCTCTCTCTCTCTCTCTCTCTCTCTCTCTCTCTCCCCTTGCCTTTCAAAGAAATATTTAAAACACACACACACATACACACAAATGCTTGAGTCCCAGCTTCTAGGACTCCTGGTTCAGGAGGAAGAAGATGGGTTATATTTCTTCTTCTTCTTCTTCTTATTTTTGTTTTTGTTTTTGTTTAAAGATTTATTTTATTTGAAAGCCAGGGTGGGGAGCCAGTGCCATGGTGCAGTAGGTAATCTCTGCTGTGGCCTGGGAAAGCAGTGGAGGATGGCCCAGGTGCTTGGGCCCCTGTACCCACATGGGAGACCAGGAAGAAGCTCCTGGCTCCTGGCTTCAGATTGGCACAGCTCCGGCTGTTGCAACCATTTGGGGAGTGAACCAACAGAGGGAGGACCTTTCTCTCTGTCTCTCTATCTCATTGTCTGTGGCTCTACATCTCAAATAAATGAAATCTTTAAAAAGAAAGAAAGAAAGAAACAAAGAAAGCAAGCAAGCAAGCCAAGGTTACAGAGAGAGAGGGAGAGAAGCAGAGAGAGAGCTTCCATTCCCTGGTTCACTCCCCAGAGGGTCACAATGGCAGGGTTGGGCCAGGCCAATGCCAGGAGCCAGGAGCTTCTTCGGGGTCTCCAACACGGTGTCGGGGCCGAAGTACTGGGGCCATCCTCTGTTGCTTTTCCCAGGCTGTGAGCAGGGAGCTGGCTCAGAAGTGGAGCAGCCGGGACATAAACTGGCACCCATATGTGATGCTGTTGTTGCAGGCAGCAGCTTAACCTGCCAAGCCACACTGCTGCCCCTGGATTGTAAATTCTTATACACTCCCATGGTGATTTCCATACACAATAAAGTTCCAGGGCCACTAGGATAACATTTCCAGAGAAAGGTCTCTAACTTCAAACACCTTTCAACAACAAACAGATAAAATAAAGATCTACCTTTCAAACAAAATGCTTTAAGAAAAATTAAAATTACTACCAAAGAAATTTACTGAGGATAAGTCATTTTAAATAAATGTCCATACAAAAGAAGCAATGAACCACAGGCAGAACAACATGTTCATTTCAAAATACAAAACATTAAGAAGATACAATACCAAAATGAAAGCCATAAGTAAACAGCAGAGAACAAAAAGGAAAAGAATCTCCCCAGAGAAAAGTATGATGTACACAACAAAAATCCCTAAAGACATCCACGGCGTAGGCTGGGATGCTAAGGAACAAACTTCACTAATTAACTCTAAATCCACAGTCACACAAAGAGTAAAAGAGTATGTCAGAAACCTGACTCGGCATGGTAAGCTGGCATAAGGGAAATCCAAAGGGAATACTGTATCCAACTGTTTCAAGCCTGTGCTTAGTTCTTGATCACCCTATCTGCGCAGGACAGACTTGCACTGTGCCTACAACCAGGTGCTCTCCTCTCCACTTCCTTCTTCCTTTAGGTACAAATCAGTGTAGAGCAGGAGAGGATGGCAGCTCCAGAGCTAGTCCACACCCCAGGCACAGCAACAGTGACCAACACGGAGGCCTGGAAGGAATTCTTCTGACCAGCAACTAACGCAGTAGCAGCTACTGCATCAAAGATGCCACAGCTGGGGCGTGGGGGCGTAGCGGGTAAAGCCTCCCCCTGTGATGCAGGTATCCCCCGTGTGCACAGCTGGGGCGTGGGGGCGTAGCGGGTAAAGCCTCCCCCTGTGATGCAGGTATCCCCCGTGTGCACAGTGGGGGCGTGGGGGCATAGCGGGTAAAGCCTCCCCCTGTGATGCCGGTATCCCCTGTGTACACCAGTTCATGTCCCAGCTGCTCCACTTCCAATCATGCTAACGGCCTGGGAAAAGCAGCGGAAGGCAGCCCAAATGCCTGGGCCCCTGCCACCGACATGGAAGACCCAAATGAAGCTCCTGGCTATCAACAAAGAGGAAATAATTTAAATCTCTATCTTAGGCTGTTCTCTATACTCTCCTGTATTTGAATAATTCCCAATAAAAGCTTAGTTTGGCCAAACGCATACACAAAAACCTCTTATTCTACAGATAAACCACGGGCTAACAATAATAATTTTATACTTTGCTTTCTTTGCTAGGACCTCACGGGACTATGAGCTCTCTTAAGTGTATGTAATCTCAACTCTACATCAGCTTTTAAAATAATATGAATGTTACCTCATAGATCCTGGCAATTCCACAAAGCAGAGTTACTTCTCCTGGAAACTTATCCAAGCCTTGTTTGAAAAGATTTAAAGCAGTCACAGGTTGATCCAATGCAATGTAAACCTGAAAAGCAAGATATATTTCAATAAAAGTATCAGTTATTAAAATGACAGCATTTGGTATGATTACTGATTAGGAACAAATTATCTCTCAGACAGGACAGCAAAAAAGAAATTTCAGAAATGTGAGGCTGCATTTCCAGTAATGACCTTATAGTTTCATATAAACCTATTTATAGTATTTATTGCTCAAGTATAAGATTAGAGGGATAGGTATGGGTGAAAGCTTGCACTTTTTACCTTATAAATTTCTGGATAGTTTTTAAAAATATAATAAATAATACAGTTAGCATACCAACATAAAACATTTAATAAATTTAATTAATAATTAAAAAGCTTTAACAAAAAAAAAGTTCCTAAAAATCCATGTATCTCTTTTGTACAGCAACCATCCCTCAATGTATTATAGGAAGCAACTGAATTGTACCTCTATATAATCATGTAGGGAATAATGAATTTAAATAAATTGGTTTATTGAAAAATAAATGAAACCATGTGTTTAATAATAGTTAAAGTAAGAAGCACACTTTTTTCAACCACATGTCAAATATTATCAATTAAGAAGATGGCAGTCAAATAGTACGACCTGAGTCTGAATTTCAAGTCTCCCCTTCAGAGAAGTCTACTGTGATGCTAGAAAGTTCTACAAGAATTTAAGGTCAATATATAATAGGTAGAATGCAAACTTAGATATCAGACAATTTCAAAGCTTTTTCAAAACCCACTGTAAACATACTAAGATTTGCACAGTAACTTTCTATAGTATAACTTTCATTTTACTGGTGGGCTAACTTTTATTAGCACATCTAGAAACTAGCAGCACTTCCCTTAATATCGCATTTTCTTGTGACTATCACATTTTTAAATTTTAAAAACCCCTAGGGGTGGATAGCCCGCATAGCAGTGAAGACACCACTTGGGACATCTGCACTCCAAATCAGAGTGCCTGAGTTTGAGACCCATATCGCCATCAATTCCAGCTTGCTGCTAAAGCAGATGCTGAGAGACAGGGGGTGGAAGGCTTAGGGAGGTCCCTGCCACCCACATGGGTGACCTAGACTGAGTTCTTGGCTCTTGGATTCAACCCGGGGCAGCCCCAGCTGCTGCAGGCATCTAGAGTGAACCAGCAAATGGGAGTGTGAACTTGCTTGCTCTCTCTCTTCCTTTCAAGTAAAATGAAAATAAAGAAAAAAATTTAATTAAAATAAAAACATCCTAAAGATATAGTGAGCTGATGCCAAAACAATACTTCATCAAATGGTTTTCTTCCAAAAGCAGCCTGTGAATGGGTCAAGAAATAACTTTACCCCAGTATAGAGACGTCTAAGCGGCTCCTTCACTCCTGCTGTGTCTGCGGGTGGCTCTGTGTGTAGCAGTGACGGGGCTCTGGGAGTCTCAAAGACCTTGGTTTGAATGCGGGCTCCTAACAGCCAAGTGACCCTGAAAAACTTCCCAGCTTTGTTAAGCCTCATCTTCCAGAAGAGTACAGAGGAAAGATAAAGCCTCCGCGCAGGTCTACTGTGCGGGCTGACTGAAACTGCCTGTAAAACGGACCTGCCCGATGCCCTACACTGGTTGGTGCTCGAGAAGAGAGAGCATTACTGCTGCTGTTACTCAGAGCGGAGGAACCGAGGACCTAGAGCAAGCGTCCCTGATGTCTGCAACCTGTGCAAGTGGGAGACGGGTGTGGTGTGGAAGAGAAGGCCTCTGGGGCCCGCCACCTAACCAGGTAGTGAGCCTAGGGGGCGTCTTCCTGTCCTACTGGGCAACCGTGTAGAGCGGACTCATGTTTCTGTGGCAGTCAGTTCCTCCTGAGACGGTTACCCTCCATGTCTTCTCACTTCTCTTGCTATGGAGAGAACTAAGTCAGATCTGAAGGTAACAACTTGCCAGATACTCCTGAAGAAACTGGTACCTGTCCATGGCCAGAATGTAAACACTGATCCTGAGAAGACAGAGTTCACTCAGACTAATTCTTACTTACTTTTGCCAAGTAGAGAAATGTATCCACCATTTCCTGCTGCTTCAGGGCTGATTTAAACTGCTTTTCTGCTTCTCGATACATTCCTAATCTAAGAACAGCATTAAACAAATTAGACATTCAACTTAAAAATAAATACCCTTCGGTTTTTTTCATTCCCCAAGGACAGGGATGGAGACAAATTATATCTGCCAGAGAAAGCGTAAACCAAAGAAGGTAATCTTGTACGTATATTAATATGATATACAGTTTAGCAAAAAAGTTGCCTTTGTCCCCTATTCACCGGCTACCTAACTCTGAAATGACGTGGAAGGAGTCCATTCCAAGCCTGGTCACCACATGACTAAAAGCTGCCAGTAAGCCAGGTCACATCAGTTCACCAGCCAAAGAGCTTATGATCAGCTAGACATATGGCAAGTGACCTGAATAAATGCTTAGAATCCCCATTTGACTGGAAGAACTGACAAATGACATTTCTTTGAAAACAGTCTCTGCTCTGAGACAAAGGCCCATTTCTTAAGGTTACCCTTACACCTGTTCTAAAAATCTTTTTTCTGTTGTTTTTTTTCCCCTAGATATCTGATACTGATTTTCTAGCCTAGAATCTGAGATTTGCTTTCTTCCTAAGTACAAGTGTCCCAAAGTCGGTGCCCACATCTTCTGCCCAGAAAACATTTTGTTACCACTAAATCAATTACTAAAGTACACCCAGTTTTTATTCAGCCTGTCCTTAATTTGAAAATTTCTCATAACTACTCATTCCTAGTCATCTAAGAGCTAAGAGCTCAGGGATGACAATGTTGTATTTTATGAAATAAAATCAGGATAATATACAATGTGTCCCATTGTGCAAGTTTCCTTAAAAGGTTTAAAAGAACAGCTTTATTCACTTTTCAAAGACTAAACTTCAACCATTAATGTGATTTGGACCCAAACAGCTGTTGAAAGGCTTGAAGCTAAAGCGATTAAGGTGACTCGCAGACTAGCCTGAAGTTAGAAGATGTGTGATATGCTACAAGTCCCTATCTCTCAGAGGTCTCACAAATTTCACAAGGAGCACTTATAAAAAAATGTTATCAAAGAACTCTCAGATTCTGAAAAACAATGTATTTATGTACACATCAACTTAGCATGCAAGTCTTAAACATGTGACTTAAGAAGTACAGTCACTGAGTTCCATGAATGTTAAGTACCCATGAAAAGTCTCTATGAGGGTACCTGAAAAAGTCCAAGGAAAATGGAATTAAAAGAGAAGTTTATTTTGGTGCCACAAAATTGAAATCCACGCATAGCTGTAAACTGCAGTAAACAGATGACACTAAAAGCCAGAACTGGGGCACTGGGATGGGAATGGGTAGAAAGGGAGCAACTCTGCCAGTCACCACAAAGGCAGGGTCAGCGGTACTTAACGATCAAGGAGCAAAGGCACAAAGCGAACTTGGGGCCGCATCCTCTGGTAACATAGCCTTGACCTTGCTAGCTGAAGTAAGCAGCTCTTTCTTTGGCTCCCACTTAACACCCTATGTGTGCTTCCATCATAATGGAAATCATGCTAATAATTATTTATGGTCCTCTCTCCCCCATTCTATTGTAAACTGTTGAAAGAAAGGACAATCTAATATAACTTTTATAACCTCAGTGCTTGGCAGAGTAGCTGCTCATTAAATATTTTACTAAGGGGATGGACGGATGGATGGATGGATGGATACTGAATACATAATAAAAATGAGCAGCAGAATAATTTAAAAGGATAAGAAGCAGTGATTAAATGCCATCATATAGAGGTGGCAGAAGGAATCAGTCAATGCGTTCCTTTATTAAAGATTTCTGAAGATTTTGCTTATTAAGCACCTGATTTCAATAGTGTCTTCAAGAACTATATTCATGAATTTAATGAGTTTAATGTTATAGTAGTCCAAAATTACTCTTAGTAGAAAAACACAACCTCAATTTGGCAATACTTTGGAGTTCTATGCAAAATATCTAAATTGAAGGTAGTCTTTCTTTTTTTTTTTTTTTAAAGATTTATTTTATTTGAAAGACAGAGTTACAGAGAGAGGTAGAGGCAGAGAGAGAGGTCTTCCATCCACTGTTCACTCCCCAGATGGCCACAATGTCCGGATCTGTGCTGATCCAAAGCCAGGAGCCAGGAACCTCCTCTGGGTCTCCCACGCAGGTGCAGGGCCCAGGGACTTAGGTCATCTTCCACTGCTATCCCAGGCCACAGCAGAGAGCTGGAGGAGCAGCCAGGACTAGAACCAGCGCCCATATGGGATGCTGGCGCTTTAGGCCAGGGCTTTAACCTGCTACACCACAGCACCGGCCCCCAGCAGTCTCACTTTCAACAGCAGAATAAATATCCTTTTCATCCCATTTATATTCTTCTTCAGTGTTTGAATGACAAGTTTCTAAATACTGAAAGGTGCTGATGGTAACCAAAGTTTACCTTGTTTGTGAGATTACAAGACATATTTGATTAACAAGACATACTTACCTTTATAAAATATAATTGTTCATTTGTCTGTTTTTCTAAATGCCATATATGCACCTCAATTTCAGCAACAGGTTTCAGATCATATTTACTAGTTGCTATAAAAATAGTCATAAAATTAGGGGCCGGGGGCCAGCGCTGTGGTGTACCAGGTAAAGCTGCTGCCTGCAGTGCTGGCATCCCATTCAGGTGCTGGTTTGAGATCTGGCTGCTCCACTTCCGATCCAGCTCTCTGCTATGGCCTAGGAAAGGAGTAAAAGATGAACCAAATGCTTGGGTCCCAGCACCCCTATGGAAGATTGGAAGAAGCTCCTGGCTCCTGGCTTTGGATCGCCTCAGCTCCAGAAGTTGAGGCCATTTGGAGTGAACCAGTGGATGGAAGATCTCTCCCTCTGCCTCTATCTCTCTGTAACTCTTTCAGATAAATAAATAAATAAATAAATAAATAAATAAATAAATAAAAAAAAATTAGGGGCCAGCACTGTGGCATAGCAAGTAAAACCACCACCTGCAACACTAGCATCCCATGTGGGCACCATGGCATGCAAGTCCTGGATGCTCCACTTCCACTCCAGCTCCTTGCTAATGCACCCAGGAAAGCATGGAAGATGGCCCAAGTGCTTGGGCCCCTGCATCCGTGTGGGAGACCTGGAAGAAGCTCCTGGCTCCTGACTTTGGACTGGCACAGATCTGGCTGTTTTGGCCATTTGAGGAGTGAAAACAGGGGATGGAAGATCTCTCTCTCTCTCCCTCCCTCCCTCCCTCCCTCTGTTTGTCTAATTTCTGCTCTTCAAATAAATTTTTTTAAATTCATAAAATTAATGCTACTTTTCTTATCTCTGTTAATTTGCTTTAAAATGTGTTTAAACATTAGTGAATGTTAAGAACACCCAAGTCCTGGAGAACAATACAGGAATGTGTGAGTAGTAAAACCAGAAACGCATCAGAAAGTGGAGTTCAAGCTCTTGCATGCCACTATTTTTCTGAGGCTCAACTTCTCTCCTCTGGGAGAAAGGCTAATAGCAACTACCTCTGAGGAGCCGTGAGACGAATGTGAGGTGAGGTGATGCACGGACAAACTAGTGCTCACTGTCAGGTGCTTTACAGATGTAAGGCGTCAGTATCAATAAAAAGGCCTGCGAGTCAAGAGGACACAGACCAGGAATTGCAGACTTGTCCTGGTCCCAGGTCTGTTACTAACTGCTGCTAATGCACAGCACAGCTACTCTTTGGCCTCAGCTTCCTCATCTGAGAAGGGGAGCTGGATCTGATGGCCTCGAAGCACCACCCTCCCAGCTCGAAACTTTATTATCCAGTTTTGTTGCTATCATGTGGTCATTAAGCAAATATTTTCTCAAGTAAGCCAAAGCCACAGTTCTCATTTTTTCATGAGCAAAAAAGAGAATGGATTTGAGATTTAAAAATATACCGCTTCTAAGCCTTTCAACAATTAAAATTTTACCTGTAGTAACACTTTCCAATCTGCACTTTCCACCACCAGTCCTTGTACTGAGAATGCTCTGTGGAAAGGGCGGCCAGATCCAAAGCCTTTGAAAACAATTCAGCTTAGATTAGGATTTTCTTTTCTAACAATTAACACTCAGCAAGAGTAATAATGAAATAAACCATATATTTAGCATCAATCAAAACACGCACTAGAAATCAGACAGAACAAACTCAAGTTGCTCGTGTTCTCAGGTGGCCCCACCAATTTCCCCTAAATAATCAGTTCCAGACGAGAGGACTAACAACGGATGAGACAGAACACTGCTCAAAATAAAGCAGATGTATAATACACATGTATACAATATTAATACACAATGCAGGATTGACATTTTAAAATTCTTAGATTTGTACCCTCTCCACACTATTTATCTGCTGTTTAATGGTTCAACATGGCTCCAAACTCAGTGGCAGTCAAGCCTTTGTTTATGGCATGTCCAATTGCAGATCCCACTTTAAAGACAGAAGTCAGGGGGCCGGGGCCATGGCTCACTTGGTTAATCCTCCACCTGCAGTGCTGGCATCTCATATGGGCACCGGGTTCTAGTCCCGGTTGCTCCTCTTCCAGTCCAGCTCTCTGCTGTGGCCTGGGAAGGCAGTGGAGGATGGCCCAAGTGCTTGGGCCCTGCACCTGCATGGGAGACCAGGAAGAAGCACCTGGCTCTTGGCTCTGGATAGGCACAGTGCCGGCCGTAGCGGCCATTTGGAGAGTGAACCAGTAGAAGGAAGACCTTTCTCTCTGTCTCTCTCTCTCACTGTCTATAACTCTACCTGTCAAATAAATTTAAAAAAAAAAAAAAAAAAAAACAGAAGTAGGGACGGGCAGTGGACCTGGTGGTTAAGAAGCTGGTTAGAATGCCTGTGTCCCATATTAGAGTACCTCGGTCCAATACCTTTACTCCAGCTCCTGACTCCTCTTTCCTGCTAGTGGGGACCCTGGGAGGCAGTGGCAATGGCTGGAGTGATTGGGTTTCCTGCCACCCACACAGGAGGCCTGGGTTGAGTTCCTGGCTCCTAGCTTCAGCTGCATCCATTTGGGGAGTGAACTAGTGGATGGAAACTCTGTCTGTCTGTCTGTCTTTCTCGCTGCTTCTCAAATAACTACATCTTTTTATTTTTAAAGATTTATTTATTTATTTATTTGAAAGGCAAAGTTACAGGGAGGCAGAGGCAGAGAGAGGTATTCCATCTGCTGGTTCACTCTCCAAACAGCCATGACAGCTGGAGCTGCACTGATCCAAACCCAGGAGCCAGGAGCTTCCTCCTGGTCTCCCATGTGGGCGCAGGACTTGGGCCATCTTCTGCTGTTTTCCCAGGCCATAGCAGAGAGCTGGATCAGAAGTGGAGCAACCGAGACTCAAACCAGTGCCCAAATGGGATGCCGGCACTGCAGGCAGTGGCTTTACCTGCTATGCCACAGCACCAGCCCCATAAATCATTTTTAAGAAAAATAAATAAGACAAGTTTTGAGAAGTAGAGAAGGGTCAAATAAGCACACAGGAAAAAGAAAATGAGACTGTTAGGAATGCAAGGAGTCGCGGTTATTTGGGTAGCTGCTATCCTCAACGATCACCGTTCCATTACCCTGACATCACCTAATACTTGCTGCAGACTGAAAAAGATCTCTTTAAATTGCTTTCATATTTCACATCTGTTTATCCTGTATCTTTTACCATCTTCTAGTTTGTTCTTTCTAGTGTTTACTTAAGATCAAATAAGAGATGACTAACTAAATAGGAATTAGTGTTATATACCGAGGAAGTGGAAATTCTTTTGATAAAGGTAAAAGCAAATCAATCTTTATACAAATTCAAAGTTCCCAAGGTCAGGCAATTGGCCTAACAGCCTGTCACTTGGGATGCCCGCATATCATACTGGATGTGTGTGTCCAAGTCTCAGTTCTACTTTTTTTTTTGACAGGCAGTTAGTGAGAGAGAGAGACAGAGAGAAAGGTCTTCCTTTTTCCATTGGTTCACCCCCCAATGGCTGTTGCGGCCGGTGTGCCGCGCTGATCCGAAGCCAGGAGCCAGGTGCTCCTCTTGGTCTCCCATACAGGTGCAGGGCCCAAGGACATGGGCTATCCTCCACTGCCTTCCCGGGCCACAGCAGAGAGCTGGATTGGAAGAGGAGCAACTGGGACAGAATCCGGCACCCCGACCGGGACTAGAACCCAGGGTGCCAGCGCCGCTAGGTGGAGGATTAGCCTATTGTGGCGCAGCGCCGGCCCTCAGCTCTACTTTCAATTCCAGCTTTCAGCTAATGTGCACCCTAGGAGGCAGCAGCTGACGCTTCAAGTACGTGAGTTTCTGCCACCCTCATGGGAGACCCGGGTTAAGTTCCTAGTTCCGGGCTTTGGCCTAGCTTGTCTGTTGCAGGTACTTGGGGAGTGAGCCAGCAGATGGGAGATCTCTGTGTTATCTCTCTCTCCTTCTCTCTTTTTTGTCTCTCTCTCTCTTCTGATCAAATAAATAGAAATCAATTAATTAATTTTTAAAAAATAAGTTTGAAGCTCCTTTAAAGATCTGGTGACTAGAAGATGGGATTATTAAAGAGAATTCTTATTGCTTATAATACTTATTATTCCTTCTCTCAAAGTTGAAAAATCTTCATTCTTTCGCCAATGTTAACTTAACCATGATGTCCAACAGCTCAGTTAAAGTAACTCTTGGATTGTCAGTTCTATTATCTCAAAATGTATCCCACATTACTGTCCACTTCTCTTTTCTGAAAAGAATGCCAGAAGAATCACTTGGATCTCCTGCTGCAAAATTAATTACCTTTCCTGGTGTTCCCCATCTTCTCTTGCTCCAGGGGACACCTCTAAATATGCAAACCTCTTGAAAGATTGGTGTCACCATGCTGAGCCTCTAATGGACTTGAAAAATCAACATCTCTACTTGAAAGCTATGGAAATTAAAAACAAGCCACATTCTACTCTCACATGCTTATTTTTCTTTTTTCCCCTCCAGCCAGAAGTAAAAATGAAAGCAAAAAATAAAGGGAAACATAGAACTTCAATTACTATTCTCTCTGGAAGTGCTAGGAAAATATATTTTTCAATCAGCTTAACTCAGGCAGGCATTGTAAATACCTGAACTTATCAGTTTTAACTAAATCTTTATAAAGACCTTTCCCAGAAATTAGATCATATTCACTCTCATGTTTGATATAAATAAAGCCTCTGCTTTTTAGAAAAAAAAAAACATCCAAAATGTTTTAAATATTCTAACTGCCCAAGGAAAGGTGTAGTGTTTACTAGAGGCTGCTGACTTTGGCTTCAGATATGATCCCGAAGCAAGTTTTCTTATGAAGGATCCACATGTTTGTGCTAAGCCACTTAAGGAAATGATTGTGAATTATTGATACAGAATTAACTGTGACAATTTCAAATGGATCCTGAGCTTCCAAGCCCTGACACCCTCCTCTTACATCTCCATGATTGTGGAATGTTGTGCTCAGAGAGGCACTCAAACCTTCTTCTTCTTCTTCTTTTTTTAAGATTTATTTATTTATTTGAAAGGCAGAGTTACATAGAGAGAGAAGGAGAAACAATGAGATAGATCTTCCATCTGCTGTTTCACTCCCCAATGGCTGCAATGGTAGTGGCTGGGCCAGGCTGAAGCCAGGAGCCAGGAGCTTCTTCTGGGTCTCACACGTGGGTGCCGGGGCTCAAGCACTGGGGCCATACTCCACTGCTTTCCCAGGCACACTAGCAGGGAGCTGGATCAGAAGCAGAGCAGCCAGGACTCAAGCTGATTTCCATATGGATGCCAGCACTACAGATGGCAGCTTAACCCGCTGCGCCACAGTGCCACAGTGAATTTTAGCTTCTGTTTCTGATTTATGTTGAAAATTTCTTAAGAACTAAATAAAACTATCATAGTAGTAAGATCCAAAACTAGAAACCACTAACATTTTTAGAAATTAAAGTGGTGACAGAATATCTGTATTTATTTAAAGTCTCTCCCAATTTTTTAAAACAAATGACTATATCCTTATTTTTAAGGATCTTTGAGTAATTTAATAAAACCAACATCTGGCTATTAGGAAAGGCCCAGAATGTAATTTTTTAAGGTCATAAGTTATAGAAATCCAAAAGCAAAAAGAACTTTGGCAAGACTTAGATAGCATAAGGCCTGTGAATATGTCCAACCTCTGAAAGTTGTAAACACAATCATCCTTCCACTATTGTTATAGTTGTGACTACCTCAGGGTGATGAAACTGAAGAGCATATGGAAATAAAGATTCCAAAATCACCAACCCACACGCTACTTCAGCTTTGTCGATGCTGCCAATATTGTCCACAAAGAGAGGGGTAGGAAAAGGGAATTATTCAAAAGCTCCAAAGCATAAATACAGCATCCATAGGTCAAGTTTATTCTCTTAACATTTAAATATTAGTTCAAAGTGTTCCCTATGTTTATAACATTTTATTTGTGTACAAATACAGAGTCACCAGCCTACACGCCACTTTAGTTTCATCAATACTGACCGACCTAAATGAGAAAGTATTAAGAACTCAAAAGATAGAAACACAGTTTTCCATGCTACTTTAGTACATTAAAAATACATACTTTATAAGCAAATGGAGATAAATTTGAAATCACAGAATATTCAAATGACCTTTCAAAATCCATACAATGTGTTCTGAGACTTTTGGTGACTAATATCATGCTTCTACAATCATTGAACCACGTGGTTTTAAATCAGATGTAGATGTTAGTACCACACTTAAGCTTAACTTCTGCATAGTTCATAATTTTTAAAGTGTATACTTAATATTTTGCATGTTATTGTCCTTTCTTCCATTCTTACCAGGATATGCCCATTTGCAAAACAAAAATGCTACTAATCAGTAATAGGCCTATAAAATGTTAGCTTTGTTTAGAATTGACTGATATTGCTCTTACCTTTGGATTTGGTGATTATTGACCTCTGTTGCATTTATTCTTTTTTTTTTTTTTTTTTGACAGGCAGAGTTAGACAGTGAGAGACAGGGAGAAAGGTCTTCCTTCTGTTGGTTCACCTCCCAAATGTCCACCACGGCTGGTGCACTGTGCCGATCCAAAGCCAGAAGCCAGGTGCTTCCTCCTGGTCTCCCATGCGGGTGCAGGGCCCAAGCACTTGGGCCATCCTCCACTGCCTTCCCGGGCCACAGCAAAGAGCTGGACTGGAAGAGGAGCAACAGGGACAGAACCGGCACTCCAACCAGGACTAGAAGCCGGGGTGCCGGCGCTGCAGGCAGAGGATTAGCCTAGTGAGCCACAGCACTGGCCTGTTACATTTATTCTAAACTTCCCCCCAGAATTATCCAACCATTTCAGATATCAACATTACCCTCATATATTCAATGCTATATGAATTGTTGTTCTTTGTTGTTTTATACCTTCATATTAGCAAAATATGAAATTCTGTAAAAAAAAATCCTTTGATCTTAAAAGAAAATTAACCCTTGGCCAGCGCCACGGCTCACTAGGCTAATCCTCTGCCTTGCGGTGCCGGCACACCGGGTTCTAGTCCCAGGCGGAGCACCGGATTCTTTCCCGGTTGCTCCTCTTCCAGGCCAGCTCTCTGCTGTGGCCAGGGAGTGCAGTGGAGGATGGCCCAAGTGCTTGGGCCCTGCACCCGCATGGGAGACCAGGAGAAGCACCTGGCTGCTGGCTTCGGATCAGCGCGGTACACCGGCCGCGGCGGCCATTGGAGGGTGAACCAACAGCAAAGGAAGACCTTTCTCTCTGTCTCTCTCTCACTGTCCACTCTGCCTGTCAAAAAAAAGAAAAGAAAAGAAAAGAAAAGAAAAGAAAAGAAAAGAAAAGAAAAGAAAAGAAAAGAAAAGAAAAGAAAAGAAAATTAGCCCCCTTTCTGTAGCATAAAACAGATTGCCTTGTTCTTGAGAACTTTCCCATCAAGAATTTAGTAGAGGCCGGCACCGTGACTCACTAGGCTAATCCTCCGCCTGCGGCGCTGGCACCCCAGGTTCTAGGCCTGGTTGAGGTGCCGGTTCTGTCCCAGTTGCTCCTCTTCCAGTCCAGCTCTCTGCTGTGGCCCGAGAGGGCAGTGGAGGATGGCTCAAGTACTTGAGCCCCTGCATCGGCATGGGAGACTAGGAGGAAGCACCTGACTCCTAGCTTCGGATCAGCGCAGCGCGCTGGCCGTAGCAGCCATTTGGGGGGTGAACCAATGGAAGGAAGACCTTTCTCTCTGTCTCTCTCCCTGTCTAACTCTGCCTGTCAAAAAAAAAAAAAAAAAATTAGTTTAAGCAGGTATATTTCTATCTTTTTGATGTTATCGTTAATGTTTCTAAAATCAGAATCACTTTGTATCATTTTCATATACTTCTGATGCTCTTCATCAATTAATGATCAGAAATAAGGTATAAATCCCCAAGCCCTGCCCATAAGAGCTAAGTAGAATCTTATTGTAAGTTGTAGGGAGTGCTGCCCTAACTCATGCATTGTGAAAAATGAACTGCTATTGGGTTTGATTGACTGTTGATGGACTGTGGATTGTATATTAGAGGCTATTGAATATAATGTATAGTGCTCAATAATAATTTTATTCTTTTAGTATAAAAAAGGTTTTAAATATGAGAAATAAAGCCCTACTATATTATCTTAAAAAGAAAAGAAATACAGTTTTCTATGAAAGAACAATTTTTAAAAATTTTTTAAAAGATTTTATTTAATTATTTGAGAGGCAGAGTTGCAGGCTCAGAGAAGGAGAACAGACAGAAAGTTCTTCCATCTGTTGGCTCAGTCCCCAAATGGCCACAATGGCTGGAGCTGGGCTGATGAAAGCCAGGAGCCAGGAGCCTCTTTGGGGTCTCCCAAAGGAGGTATAGGGGATCAAGCACTTGGGCCTTGGAAGAACAATTTTATTCTTTTTTGTAATTAAATACTATTTAAAATATTATTTATATTTATTTAGAATATTCTCTATATCTGTATAAACTACTTTATTTAAAAACAAATTTGGAGGCCACTCAAAGTAACTAATAAAAAAACCCTTCTGATTTTTTAAGCATATTAAAAATAAAATTCCTTTTTTTTCCAGCTAGTATACGAAGTGTACATATGCTATAAAAATGCATGCTTTGGGGCCAATGCTGTGGTGTAGTGGGTAAAGCCACAGCCTGCAGAGCCAGCATCCCATATGGGCACAGGTTCGAGTCCCTGCTACTCTACTTCCATTCCAGCTCCTTGCTAATGCACCCGGGAAAGCAGCAGAAGATGGCCCAAGAGCTTGGGCTCCTGCACCTGTGTGGGAGACCCTGAAGGAGCTCCTGTCTCTGGCTTTGGATCAGTGCAGCTCCAGCCATGGCAGCCATTTAGGGAGTGAGCTAGCAGATGGAAGACAACCACTCTCCCTTTCTCTGCCTCTGCCTCTTTCTAACTCTGCCTTTCAAATAAATAAATCTTTAAACAAAATAAGGCATACTTTGCATTCATTATGTAAATCCTTCCTTCATTCAGAAAATAACATCTGTGGCAAAATCTAGAATGACAATTTTAATGGAATGAGCTGACCCAGACACGACTATAATGTAGCAAGGCCACAAGAGAATGAAACAGTGGAAGGCATCTGTCCTACTCAGTATATCTAGCATCCAGCAAGGCCACAGGCACACCTGTTTCATTTTCAAGTAATATCTTCTAGAACTTGTCATAACAGCCACCAATTAATATACAGGCACTCCAGTAATTATTTGTTTAAAGAATAAACTAGCTAATAAGTCAATAAATGAATTAGCTAATAAAAAGGAAAACAAAGCAACCAACCATTTGTGCTTTTCACTAAACAAACAAAACTAATTGCTTTGTGTTCTACCAAACATCATGTTGTATTGGGGGGTAAGCAGATAAAACTAACACATGATCACAAGCATTTTAGTTCATTATTGCCACTAAAATATAGCTAAATTAGTAAGTTAAAAGTTGCTATAACCTTATTAAGAACTTTGAAAAAGGAGGGAAATTTAGACTTAATCTCTGTTAGTGCCATAATGCACAACTATTTTATTTATGGTGATAATCTAAGATGCTAGTGCAATGTAGGCATTCCACAACTATGTGTGGAATTAATACATTTTAATCTCATAATACTAGTATTTTCATTTACATGTAATGCCTTCTAGTATCCATCATAAATATATACTTTTAGAGTTCTAATTCAAAACAGTATAGCTCTTGGTTTAACATATAAAATAAACATTTTCCCCATTTCTGCCTAGTTTTTATAATTATAATTCTTAAGGGACACATAAAATTCCATCATGCTATTTATTATCAAACTCATCACCTATCCTTGAACACTTGAATTGTTTACTAAGTATTTTTGTTACTATTATAAAACTACAATAAATGCAATGGCAAATATCACACTTTGCTTTATCCTGAATTTCCTGATAAGAGAAATTTCAGAAACAAATTGAATAAATACCTTTATGGCTACCTGCTTTACATTATATTTTTTTCTAAATTACTGGGCCATTTACAATATCACTTATAATATACAATAATTTACTACATTCTCACCCAGAATTCAAAATCTGTTTGTTTCACAATTTTGTTCTTTAGTGAGAATGTACAGTTCTACTGTGCTGGTTAACTGGCATTTTCTCCTATTAAATGGGATATTTCTCTTTTCATAAAAACATTTTAAAAATAATTCAGATGCGCTTTCTAAAGTATGACAAATAACTAATATTTTTGTTATGCTTGATGTACAACTTTCCCCTGTATTGCTCTTGCACGTTTGGTTTTGTTTCTGCTCACCAAGGAGATGACACAATAGATGAATCAGTCTGGTTGCTTTGTGATTGTTTCATAAATCGAATCAAATCTAAGAAATACTTTCGCTGTATGCTAGTTTAAATTTTTTTTAAATTCTTCACTGATCAAGAATCTAAAAGGAGGGGCCGGCACGGTGGTGCACTAGGTTAATCCTCCACCTGTGGCGCCGGCATCTCAAATGGGCACCGGGTTCTAGTCCCGGTTGCTCCTCTTCCAGTCCAGCTCTCTGCTGTGGCCCGGGAAGGCAGTGGAGGATGGCCCAAGTGCTTGGGCCCTGCACCCACATGGGAGACCAGGAGGAAGCACCTGGCTCCTGGCTCCTGGCTCCGGATCGGCGCAGCGCCAGCCGTGGCAGCCATTTGGGGAGTGAACCAATGGAAGGAAGACCTTTCTCTCTGTCTCTCGCTCTCAGTGTCTGTAGCTCTACCTGTCAAATAAATAAATAAAAATCCTTAAAAAAAAAAAAAAAAAAAAAGACTCTAAAAGGAAGTCCCTAAACAAATTTTCTCAAGTGTCAGTTAATGAGTTACAAACATCTACTTCAACAGGAGCCAACGAGTCTGTTGAGCATTGCTTATTTCTAGCGTAAGAAGAGAATCACCGTCTCTAAGGAGAAAACCTAAGGAGATCTGTTCTCAGCAGGGTTTTGCATCACCTTCCTTGTTACTGAGGTAGAGCCATTTTTGTTGTCCTCTTTCACGTAGCTCTTTGACTTCTTTCACTGAGACGAAGCGTGCCTCCTCTTATTTGTTAGTTATACGGAGCTCCGCTCTTCAAATCCTGCTAATGCTCCCCAGCTCTATTTGCCTGCATTATCAGAAATGCTTTCCAACGTTGCTGTAGTTCTGAAACTATTTTCTGCAGCAGAAGTTCCCCGTCCTGGCTGGAAATTAGCTTTGCCTGTGAAGCTCTTCTTACGCCCAGAGCCACAGCCGTACCGTGGGGGGTCTGACTCAGGCTATCAAGCACAGATCCAGAAATGCATTATTTTCAAATCCCCCAACGTAATTCAGAAACAGAGCCCAACTGATGTACTACCAATGGCCCTCAGATTTGAGGGCAGAAGCTCTTGGGTGGGAGGAATAAGGAAGCCCAAGGTTGTGTTCTAAGTTTGCTATCCTTGCTATCACTCAAACAGCTGCATTTCTGTCTATTTTACACTTAAAAGGGTCTGGGTAAGATTTCCTTTGAAGAAAAATACTTTGCTGCCTACATAAAAAATTTGAAAGTCACTGTTCCACTTATTAACTGACTTTAAAAAAATCAATATATATGAAGAACTGCGAAAGCATTCTACACTGCTACTCACACAACAGGTAAAGGTTAGACTCTGCTAGCCCTCAGAATCTTTATAATCTACATTCAGTAGCTTAGGGAACAAATTCTCTTTTTCTTCAATGTGATTCCTATTCCTACACAACATTATGTAAATCCCAAAACATAGAGCAACATTCTCAAGATGAATCTACTAATACAGGCCGGCGCCGCGGCTCACTAGGCTAATCTTCTGCCTAGCGGCGCCGGCACACCGGGTTCTAGTCCCGGTCGGGGCGCCGGATTCTGTCCCGGTTGCCCCTCTTCCAGGCCAGCTCTCTGCTGTGGCCAGGGAGTGCAGTGGAGGATGGCCCAGGTGCTTGGGCCCTGCACCCCATGGGAGACCAGGAAAAGCACCTGGCTCCTGGCTCCTGCCATCGGATCAGCGCGGTGCGCCGGCCGCAGCACGCC
The DNA here is from genome assembly GCF_964237555.1 of Oryctolagus cuniculus. NCBI lineage: Eukaryota > Metazoa > Chordata > Mammalia > Lagomorpha > Leporidae > Oryctolagus > Oryctolagus cuniculus. The sequence goes on along the minus strand of NC_091451.1, from coordinate 34,565,300 downwards.
GGCCGCGGCGGCCATTGGAGGGTGAACCAACGGCAAAGGAAGACCTTTCTCTCTGTCTCTCTCTCTCACTGTCCACTCTGCCTGTCAAAAAAAAAAAAAAAAAAAGATGAATCTACTAATACAGACATTGCACACAAAACACCATGTGACATGCTTGTTGTTTCTGACTCATCATCTCCCTCGTAGCTCTACCTCCAGCCACAGCAGCTTCCTCTTACTCCTTAAACAGTCACTGCAAAGGTCTACACAGGGCCTGTGCAGTAAAAGTTCTCTCTGGTTGCAAAGCCCTCCCTACACCTAACCAGATCGCTCCTGTCCTTCCTCGGTCTCTGTTTAAAGGTTTATCTTTTCAGAGTGAACTTCACTGATCACTGACAATCCCATCTGAAATAGAGAAGAAAGAAGGAGAAAGGTTTTCCGCTGGTTGTTTGTTGTGGTGCCACTTGGGACACTCTCATCCCATAACAAAGTTCAAGTCTTGGCTACTCCACTTCCAATCCAGCTCCCTGCTAATGCACCTGAGAGGGTAGCAGATGATGGCTCAAGTGCTTAAGCCCATGCCACCCACATGGGAGACCAGGACTGAGTTATAGGCTCTTGGTTTCCATATGGTCCAGCCCTGACCTGTTGTGGACAACTGGGAACTGAGCTAGCAGACGGAAGATATCTCTCTGTATCTGTGTTTCTGTCTCTCTGTGTATCTTCAAATAAAATGAAAATAAATAAATAAAATGTTATGAGTATTTCAAAATCTAAACCCTCCAAATTAGAAAATTATAATAAAACAGCATGAGTTCACAACTTACAGTCTTAACGTCATTTTCATGATGAAAAATATATTCAAACAAAGCCTGTGAAGAAAAAAAATGCCAAAATAGATTAAATTTCAGCAAAAGCACTCTATTGTGTTATCCAAATTAAAAGCACAGGATACTCTAAAGTACCTGAAACTTCTAAGAATCTGTTCAGCATCTGTTATACTCAGTCATTTTAAAATACTACTACTTACAACTAATTCCTTTTTTTATAGAATGAAAACTAAAAAATGAAAAAATTAAAGAGTTTTTCACATTATGCATATTATTTTATTGGAAAAAGACAAATAAAAAGCATGCTTATTACAGACCAACTTTAGGACTGCCATATAATAAAGTAAGCCAATTTTTCACACTCTCTACATCTGTTATAGAGTGATAATATTAACAATGAGAAGACATGAAAAATCCGTAAGTTCCTTCTGAAACAAAGTAGAGTTCTCAAGCACAAAGTAGGGTGTGTTTGCTTAATTTTTAAAGTTATTTCTCCTTGGTGCCAGCGCTATGGCCTGCAGCACCAGCATCCCATATGGGTGCCAGTTTGAGCTCCTGCTGCTCCACTTCCAGCTCTCTGCTAATGCACCTGGGAAAGCAGCGGAGGATGACCCAAGTGCTTGGGCTCCTGCACCCACATGGGAGACACGGAAGAAGCTCCTGGCTTCCGATCAGCCTAGCATCGGCCATTTCAGCCATCTGGGGAGTGAACCAAGCAATGGAAGATCTCTCTCTCTCTCTCTCTCTCTCTCTTTCTTTGCACCTCCTTCTTTCAAATAAAATAAATCCTTAAAAAAGTTATTTCTCATTTTATGGTATTTATAGTCACTCTAAGGCTCAGACTACTTAGGTTTCTTTAACAGGGTGTTTGCTACTCAGCCTAACTGCACAATGGAATCACATAGGGGCCCCAGGCAAGACTAATTAAATCAAAACCTCAGAGGATGGGAGATAGGGAAACTCATCCCATAAATTTTTTTTAATCCCATACATTTTTTTTATTTGACAGGTAGAGTTATAGACAGTGAGAAAGAGAGACAGAGAGAAAGGTCTTCCTTCCATTGGTTCACTCCCCAAATGGCCGCAACGGCCGACGCTGCGCCGATCCGAAGCCAGGAGCCAGGTGCTTCTCCTGGTCTCCCATGCGGGTGCAGGGACCCAGGCACTTGTGTCATCCTCCACTGCCCTCCCAGGCCACAGCAGAGAGCTGGACTGGAAGAGGAGCAACCGGGACTAGAACCCGGTGCCCGATCCGAAGCCAGGAGCCAGGTGCTTCTCCTGGTCTCCCATGCGGGTGCAGGGACCCAGGCACTTGGGCCATCCTCCACTGCCCTCCCAGGCCACAGCAGAGAGCTGGACTGGAAGAGGAGCAACTGGGACTAGAACCCGGTGCCCGATCCGAAGCCAGGAGCCAGGTGCTTCTCCTGGTCTCCCATGCGGGTGCAGGGACCTAGGCACTTGGGCCATCCTCCACTGCCCTCCCAGGCCACAGCAGAGAGCTGGACTGGAAGAGGAGCAACTGGGACTAGAACCCGGTGCTCATATGGGATGCCGGCACTGCAGGCGGAGGATTAACCAAGTGAGCTGGTGCCGGCCCCCCCATGCATTTTTTAAAAGCCCCCAGATGACTCTAATACACAGACAGAGCTGAAAATCATTGTTTTTAATACTTCATCCAACTCATCTAGGTAAATGTGTACTGGATTACCACCTGGTGGTACCACCTTTATTCCACAGTGTCATTATTTTACACTTGCAAGGAGGCTAGCAGCCCTGCAAGCCACCAGGGTTATTAACAGAGAAGACCTGGAGGCAACAGGGTGGGCAGTTGTCCTAGCGGTTAGGAAACCCATCCCATATTGGGGTGCGTGGGTTAGAGGACTGGCTCTGCTCCAAATCCTAGCTTCCTGCGAATGTGCACCCTGAGAGGCTCCAGTTGAGTCCCTGCCACCTACACAGGGAAGCTTGGACTAAGTTCCTGCCTCCCAGCCCTGGGGTCTGTGGGCATTTGGGGAGTGAACCAGCAGATGGGCATTTTCTCTATTTCTGTCTCTCAAATATAATTTTTATTTTTTATTTTTATTTATTTATTTTTTTTACTTTTTAAAGAAAGAGAAAACAACTTGGAAGCAGGCAAAAATATTTCAAGACAAGGCTCTTCTCTATTAAACTAGAACTCTCTCTCCATTTGTTATGTTAAAAAGGAAGAAAAGAGTGCAGTTGGTGCTACTGCTGCTATGGAAAGGATGTTATGACACTGACAGCATCAGCATCACCACCCCAGGTGGTGCCAGGATTAGAGTCCAGAGACCCCAGGCAAGCTAGGGGCCAGACAGAAACACATGGCATTATTTCCACAGGACACTAAAAAGGCACAAAATCTAGCTCAGGATAAACCTCCTACGTGGATCAGGTCTTTCGTGGATGCATCTTAATTTAATGGAGGGAAATGCCTCCACTGATTTAACTCCTGGTTAAAATGTAGCAGTGGTATCAACTAGTCAGCCCAACACTGCAAGTAAACAGCCTAAAGCATGTAGGGAACTGGACATTCCATACAAGTTACTTTTAATATTCCACTCTCATAAAGGGAAGAGAAATCAGCAAAGCTTCAGAATTCTCCTAAATGAAAGTAAATGGACTGTTAAAGCCACCAACATTATTATTGGTTGATTCGCTGTCTACCAAATGACATTTCTTTTTCAGATTTAAAGTCTGAGTCTGTATGGCTAGTGTCCATTTTTACTTTGCCTAGAGTGTTTGATATTTAGTAAATATGTTAAACAGCATTAGAACTGAGGTTAGCGGGACTGGTGCTGTGGTAAAGTGGGTAAAGTCACAGCCTGCGACATCGGCGTCCCAAGTGGGCACCAGTTCTGGACCAGAAAATGGAAGATCTCTCCCTCTCTCTCTGTAACTATGACTTTCAAATAATAAATTTAAAAAGAACTGAGATTAGCAACAGGTTCAGCACTCATGCAGAGTTCACAGAGAGGCCAGCTAAAAACCCAAGTTAGGCCTAAATCAGTTTCCAGAAGTTAAGTGCTCCTGTCTTTGCATTATTCCAAAAGCTCCCCGCCAAGTTTTTTATTCTGGGAAGGTCATGGATACACTCCCTTCTCACTCGCTCCCCTCTTTTCTGCCTTCTCTTCATCTCATCCCATCTCTCACTTTCTCTTTAAAGGAGCATTTAATCTTTGAGTAGTTAGTATTACTAATAGGTGGCTTGCCATTGTCTATCTTGAGTAATCCTTCCTGAGATGTCTGATTAATTACTAATTAGGAGTTCATGCATTTTTCATCTTTTTGAAATTCCTAATATCCTACAGGGATAGGAAATTTTCTGAGAATAGTACGAGCTGAACAAGGAAAATGCACACATATGGATGACCTCTTCAGCTTTGTTCCATGAGAATGAAGCTGTCTACCTGCTTGCTTTACCAGAGGAAAACAAGTTTCCTACAGTACAGAATAGTACATGAACTTCATCCCTCAATCCTGGACTAAAAGAAGTCATTATCATCATACTTTCAACATTACATCAAAATTTTAGGTACATACCTTTGCCAATTTAGGTTTCTGGGAGTATTTTGTTAAATTCAACCTAGACAAATTTATAAAGGGTCCATCAGGACTTGTAAGCATGGAGGCCTATGGGGGAAAACAATAGAATAAGGAATCAGAAACTTTCTCTTGAAGCATAAGTTGAGGGTGCACAAAAAGCATAAAGGCAACATAAACAAAAAGAACTCACGTTCAAAAATTTTCCATATAATTCTCTATATAATAATAGTGGAAAATGATGTAACATAATGTTAGGTTACTTTAGTAATATAAGGCTGGGGAAAACAGAAAGAATGTACCGTTCCCAGTCTGACGAATCTTCCAGAAGAGCTGGTGATGGGGCGGGCTGTGTAGGCAGTTCTGGGTGCTTTGATGGCCTGCTCCATAGTGCCTGGCCTTCCACTCTGTGTGCTGGGCCTAAGATAACCTGTAATGGGTCTCCCAGCTTGAGTGACTGGCCTGTGAAGATCATAAGTTGTTGGAGCACAAAGATGAATTAATGAAAGACTCCCACACGGTATGGTCAATATTTAGTGGCAGAGGGTATAAAACCGAAGTGCATACCTTACAGCTTGACTGGGCCCTCCCGATTGACTAGTTCCAGGGAGTTTCAAGGATGTTCCAGGGCCTAGGAGACGAAATGCAAATTCGACTCACATATTACTCATTAATCTGTAAAAACTGTCAGCTAACACAATTTTCACAATTGTAATGGCTTGGTAAAAAAAAAAAAAAAAAAAAAGACATTAACAGCAGGAAATGTATTTTAGAGAAATGTGTTTGAGATTAATATTTAATGAGTACCTATCAAGTTGCTTAAGTTATCACATTTAATTCTCAGAGTAAGTCTATATGACAGGTAGTATTAATCCATGTAACAAAGGCTTACAGAATTAAGTAAGCAGGCCAGCCTATTAGTGGAGCTGGGATTCAAACTCAAGACCAGCAGATCCAATGATGGATCTGTACTGATGATTGAATTGTTTTTCACACAAAATTCTTCCAATAAAAGATTCCCTCACAATATCTAGAATTTGGATATCTTACATTTAAGAGAGTAAAACAATGGGAAGAAAGATATTTTAACATAAAATATGTATTCTTTTCTCAATTTCCATTTGAAATTTTAAAATAGCTATTACCTTCCAAAACACAGAAATGGCTGAAAACTATAACTAATAAATTACCAGCAAAACCATCATACGTCATGGTAATCATCCAGTACCACTTGTGCCACCACACCTGCAAGCTAGGGACTGGGCCTTTGTGACAATCCCAACAGAATTCACGGCCCAGCATAGCACTTCACCACCCACATCATGTGTTAGAGCAAATCACCTTCAGTTGTAACAATGGAATGACATTTCTAAATGACCTTTATTCGTTCCAATTTTCTAGCATATGTGCCGCCGAAGCGAGCACCTAAATGACCTTTGTTACAGAACCTTTTGGAACGCTTCTGCTGTCTGGATGCTGCCTGCATTTAGATTCCCAGGTAAACAGTCTCCTGCCACATTGAGTAAGTGGTTTAAATATAATACATGTTTAAAAACTCTTTAAATGCATACTATAGCGCTTATTGGAAAACTGAATACATCAATCTCACACCTTAAGTTTAATATAACTGTACTGCATAAGGAAACACTTTCTAAAATAAGTAGAAGAGACTCCATCTACTTGAGGGAATTTTTTCCATGAATATACATTTTTCTTGTGAATGTGTGTGCAGAAATCCATCTATCTATCCATCCATCTCTATCTATCTTCCTCTTTATGTACAGCACTCGTTCTCCTACTGGCATTTCACTAGCTTAACTGACAATCAATACTTACGTGGAACTTGAGCAATAGCATTTTCATCCAAAATCATTTCTGCAATTCCTTCCTGATCTACATCAACTTCATCTACGTATACCATCTCAGTTAGAGCTCGTGCTTTTAATATCCAAGCCGCCTAAAAACCACACATAAACAAAACATATATTAAAGTAGTGTTAGAAATACCACATAGCTTGTAGAAGCTAATCATCCTTTGTTATTATTTCATTTTTCAATAAACATGTTTACCACTTAATATATGAATTTAAAGGGTTATGTCAAAACAATAATACAAGAAGGCAAGGTCATTGGAAATCAAGAAACAACCAATATATCAATTACCTAGTAAATGAAAGGGTATAATTATCAGTAGTCTTCTCACATTCCTTTTTACAAGTAAAAGAGCAAAGCCAGGAGCCAGGAATAAAATCCAGATCTCCTACGTGGGTGGCAGGAGTTCAACTACCTGTGTCATCACTGCTGCCTCCCAGGGTCTGCATTAGCAAGAAGCTGGAAGTCAGGAGCGGGAACCAGGAGTTGAACCTAGGCACTCCAGGGTGGAATGCAGTAATTCCAATGTGCATGTTAATCACTAGGCCAAATGCCCATCCCTTATCAGAGATGTTTCTTAAAAAAAAATTTATTTTATATATTTATTTGAAAGTCAGAAATACAGATAGATAAGGTGAGAGAGAAAGATCTCCCACCCACTAATTCACTCCCCAAATGGCCAGGGGTTGGCCAGGCCAAAGCCAGGAGCCAGGAGCTTCTTCCAGGTCTCCCACGTGGTTGCAGTGGCCCAAGGACTTGGGCCATCTTCCACTGCTCCCCCAGGCACATTAGCACATTACTGGATCTGAAGCGGAGCAGCCAGGACTTGAACTGGCATTCATAGGGGATGCCGAGCTGCAGACAGGCTTAACCTGCTACACCACAGTGCCAGCCCTCCTTAACAGAAATTTTTACCTCGATGCTTCACTCCAGAACAGAAACAAAGAATAAAGTTTGATGCCTCGAGAAGGATTTGGAGAAAAGTCAACTCTTGAAGCAGCAGAATAGGACTGGCTCTGCAATCTAGTAGCAGCAGCAGGGAAATTGGGCGAGTGGTTAGTAACGGTTAGTATGCCAGGGATCTGGCCATGAAGTAGGCTGAATGAAGAGAGAAACTCCAAGAAGACGAAAGCTTCAGAAGGTCTGTAAAATTCTCACATAAAGAACCCAAGATGCGCTCAGCCATTCAGTCTTTATTTGTTGAACTACTCCTTATTACACAACACAGAATGAAGCTCTGAGACGGAAACACAGCAATATTAAACATGGATCCCAATTTATTCAGGTTCCTGTATATTTAGGTTCACAATACATTTAGGTTCCTAAAGTGAAATTACTTTTGGTTAGATGATTGCTTATTTGGTTTCTACATTTCTGGTTAAGGTTTACTGAATCATTATCAGGTAGCTTGCAACAAAAGGTTTCAAATGTCATGTGAATTGAATGAGTAGAATATGGACTCAAAGAACTAATTTATTTGAAAAAAAAATCAATTCCAATTGGAACTGCCTCTACATTGGGAGCTGTTAAAATATAGAAAGAATGAGATTTTCACTCATGAAAGATCAGGAAAATACCAGATCTATACAGCTATCCCTAGGGGTCAAGAAGTCATCACTGGCTTGGGTTAATGGCTTCATTTAATTTCAAAGATGGAAATATGCTATCCTGCTTTATCTTAAATTTCCACAGTTCACACTGCCCTGCAAGTTATCTGATGGCTTCAGTTTTTCAAAAAGGCGTTCTTCGCTCAGCACTCTCCGGTGGACAGGAAGAAGGACTGCAGCATTTTCTGCTCAAACAGTAAAGGGTTGGTCTCCCAGGTTCATTCCCGTATCACTAGGGAGCTCCTAGTGAATGTCAAGTCTAGGGATGCAAAGATAAGTAAACGACAGTCCTAGCTCCAGCTCAAAAGAACGTCAGTGTATTGGCAACACTGCAATAACAAAAATAAGAGACTTTTAAAAAAGCATGCTGGGGCCGGCACTGTGGTGTAGCGGGTAAAGCTGCTACCTGCGAAGCCCTGTTTCGAGTCTTGGCTGCTCCACTTCTGATGCAGCTCCCTGCTAACAGCCTGGGAAAGGCAGCAGAGGACAGCCCGAGTGTTTGGGCTGTTTGTTGCCACCCATGTGGGAGACTCAGATGAAGCTCCTGACTTTGACCTGGCTCAGCTCTGCCTGTTGGGGGCATCTGGAGAGTGAACCAGCATATGGAAGCGCTCTCTCTCACTCCTGTACCCGTGTGTACGTGTGTGTGTGTGTGTGTGTGTGTCCCGCTCTCTGTAAGTCAAATAAATAAATAGATCTACAAATAATAGTAATAATAAAAGAAGTATACACTAGGACAGAGGGAAGGCAGTCAGTCTGTGGGTGGAGGCCAGAGGGAAAGACAAGAGTTTGGCCCAGGGGCCAAGCAAAGTGGGGAAGCTGGAGACAAAGGCAGGGGCCAGCAGGTGCTGTGCATTTTTACCCTGAAGACGAGGAGCTAATGAAGCTTCAGAATTAGGATTCGGATCTTAGTTAAGGTGAGTTTTTTATAACTATAGTATCACTTACATAGGTGTGTAGTTATCCTGTACACATTCTAATATACTGTCATCTCATGATTCAATCATCATGGTTCTTCACATCCATGCCCCTTCTAACCTTTTAAATATTCAGGAGGTGTAAATTGTTTATATTAAGTTAAACAAAACACAGGAAAGTAAATCCATAATCTCTCCCCACCAAATGAAAAAATCTAAGACAAACACCAACTTAAAAAAATACTACTTAAGAATCCATGTTTTCAAAAAGATACATTATATATTTTTTAAACTTCTACAATCTAAGTCATAAGCTATATAAATAACACTGTGAATTTTTGATACCTGAAGACATACAATAAAACCTACTTAAGCCTTTATTCAATTTTAAATTTAATCAGTTTGTGAAAATCAATTTTCCTGACTTTATTCCTGTCCTAACCAAAAATAACCTTGAAAATCACATATCACTGCTTGATTAAACATCAGACTGTATTCAAAGAACTGCTCCTGGCAATGTGAATAATTCTTGAGATTTTAATGAAAGCAGCAGATGGGGCTTTGGCTTTTAAAAATTAATATATTTTTTAAATTTTGGAAATGAGCCAAGTATATTTTACAGTCCTAAAATCCTCTGCCTTTTTTAAAAAAAACTAATCAGTGATTAAAAATAAAATGTATAACAAAGCATACAGTAATCCCAAACAATTCCTTGAATATGAATAAAACCATCAGTTTGTTTTATGAGATACATTTAACTTATTACTAAATGGCAGGTCACACGGTTTAAAAAAATAATTGTTTATGTAAATGCATTTGAGTATATATTATAAGTACTGTAAAATCAATAAAAATAAGGATATATACTTAGAAATTTTTAAGGAAAAGGCATAGGTTCTTTCAAATTAAATGAATAATTCATCCTATCAATTATTTCCCTTTATGTCTATGAAACAGAATCTCTCATCTCATCTCATTGACCTATATTACTCTTAAGGCAAATACTGTCAGCTAACATCAGAAAAATATTAACTTACTTGACCTACCTTCTTTGAGGTTAATCCAGTTTTAATCATGAAAGGAACTCATGAGGAAGCAAAAGCTCCACTGACTGAGCACAACATGTTTAAATTATTATGTTCCTCCTAACATAGAATGCAAGACCAGTAGTTTAAGGCACGTAACACATTTGTTAGGTTATTAGAAAAAGGCTATCAAAAGAACAGGCTGTCAGACCTGATTTAGACATCATAAGAATCAGCAGCATTTGATACTCTGCCTATTCTACGAAAATAAAAAATGTAGGTGCAATATTGACTGTTATTATAAAGCCTCATTTATTTTGCAGTTGTAAAAATGTGCAAAAAAGAAGAAATCAAAAAACTGTGAAGATGAGTTTGCAGAGTCCAGACAGCCTTATTCCGCTTTAGATCACTCCCGGGGGATGACTGAGTCTGTAGTCACAAAATGGGAAAGGAATGCTACATACAGATTCTTCACGAAGCTCCTGAACTTTATGCCACTTACAGTTCTTCAGCAATGACCACAACTACAAGTTATTGATGTTTTCATTTAATTTTTATAAGTCTCCAAAAATGAAAACACAAGCCACATTACTTTATTTAAAATTTAGATTCTTCTTGAACTATTTGTACATACATCATGTAAAAACAAAGACTTTCCCCATCTATCAGTGTGTAAATCAAGATTACAAACACTCAAATGACAAATGCCATCCTTTTAAAGAACAGAGTGCCACATTTTAGCCTATTTACAGCATTTGTTTAATATTACAGAGATTGCCCTAAGATTACTTTATAAATTGCTTTCTGGTCCAAAAGATTTGATGATTACTCATATGAATCCCCTATGAAATTCAAATTGCTTATTTATCTAAAAATCCCCATTAACATTCTTTGTCACTCGGCAGTGCAACACTCAAGCTTGCTGATCTACAGCTCTCTAAAAGCCCTGGAAACCTTCCTGGGTTAAGTTTCCCTGGTCCAGTGTCCATAACCATGTCTCCCCTCCCAGGGCTTCCTCCCCGCTCACTCCCTTGTGGCTTAGCCAGTTGGCAAGTCTCTCTAGCTGCCTGCCATCTCTAACCAAGTTGATTTGTTTCCTCTCTGCTGCAGGCTCCTCTCTCCTAGGGTTGCCAGTTGAGTTCAATCTAAGACCTTCCTGAGCAGAGTTGGACCCGTCAAGACCTACTATCCAATCCATCATTGTCCTTCCAGACACCTCTGGCTTTGCTGGCTCTCAGCTACCTTTCCAAGCCCAGGGTTCCCCTTACACTTTAATTTTTTCTCATCCTTGTGGTCAGCTTTGGTCATTTCTATTTGAGTGCCAAGTCTTAATGAGTAAAGTGCATCAGTTCTACAAGACTATCCATACGAATAAATACAAATACAAAAACTGCTTATGTCTGTTTACATAAGAAGGCACAGAATGGGAGATATGCCTAATTTCATAACACTACAGCACATTTTCTAATCTACAGCAACAACTAAGCAAGTATTCTCTAAATTAAAGGTTGCAGCTAAACCTTTACCTGAGACACTGGCAATTCGGGATCTGGTTCCTGGAAAGCATTAAGAAGGCAGTAAACATTTTTTAAGAAATTCAGTTTCTAAAATTAAAAGTCTTAATGACTATTTGTAGGTAAAATTTTAACTCATGCAATACTTTAATCTTTTTCTACAAATGCTCTTAAGAGTTCTGTAAAACCAATATACATCGAAGAATGCTAGATTTTCTATGGCCAGAAAAGTCTAATTAATCTAACTTCATTCAGAGCACAAACAGAAGATATTTCAACTTCTTGTTTAATGAAAACACATTATCTCAGAAATTAAGAATAATTTTAAAACACTACCAAGGAATCATTTCCTTATATTCAAAAACAAGTTCATGATATTTAAACATTCAGACTTTAATCACTTAAGGGAAAAGAAAATTTAAATAATATAGGCCTTTCTATTCCACACAAATATAATGGGATTGGTAGCTGACAATAAGAAATTAATTCTGGGGCTAGCACTGGGTAAAGCTGCCACCTGTGACACTGGCATCTCATATGGACACCAATTCGATCCTGGCTGTGCCACTTCCAACCCAACTCCCTGCTAATGGCCTGGGAAAGGAGCAGAGGATAGTCCAGGTCCTTGGATCTCTACCCCTACACCCACATGACCTGGGCCATCTTCCTCTGCTTTCCCAGGCCATTGGCAGGGAGCCGGATCAGAAGTGGACCAGCCAACACTCAAACTGGCATCCCAAGAAATTAATTCTAATAGTAATGTCCTTTAAGAAATTTGTATAGACCACATAGTCTCCATTAGTGCCAGATACTGATAAACTTAAGTATCTGATTTTTTCCTCTCCAAATTAAACAGAAATCTATTGGTTAAAAAAAAAAAAAAAAAAAAAACTCAGATTTACAACCTAATTATAAAATATTTACACTTACATTGCTAGTCAGCAGCAACTGTTGAGCACTTAATCTCTATCCTATTTTATTGGGGGAAACTATGAAGAAACAGAAAAGGGGTGCAGCAGAGGGACGCCTGCTTTCTACAGCTCAAAAGTCCAAAGAAGGGGCCAGCACTGTGGCGTAGCAGGTGAAGCCACCACCTGCAGTGCTGGCATCCCATACGGGTGCTGGATCGAGTCTCAGCTGCTTTGCTTCCAATCCAGCCCTTTGTTATGGCCTGGGAAAGCAGTGGAAAATGGCCCAAGTCCTTGGGCCCCTACACCTGCGTGTAGGAGGAGGCTCCAACTCCTGGCTTCCAACAGGCCCAGCTCCAGCTGTTGAGGCCATTTGGGGAGAGAATCAGTGGATGAAAGAGTTCTCTTTCTCTCTTTCTGCCTCTTTGTAACTCTGCCTTTCAAATAAATGAAGTTTTTTTTAATATATAAAAAAAGTCCAAAAAAGAATACCCCAATTTTTTATGGAATATATTCATATTTTATCTTCACAAGCAATATAAAAACCATCTGGTCACCATGTAAGGATAAGCAATTTATGCAGCATGACACATGGTAGGGACATGACAGGGAAAGGCTAAGCTAGGTTATAAAGTGAGGGCACAACCAGCATTGCGATGCAATAGGTTAAACCAACACCTGCGATGCCCGCATCCCATATGCATGCTGGTTGCTCCACTTCCCATCCAGCTCCCTGCCAATGTGCCCACCCTGGGAAGGCAGTGGATGATGACCCAAGTACTTGGGCCCCTTGCACCCATGTGGAAGACCTGGATGGAGTTCCGGGTTCCTGGCTTCTGCCTGGCCCAGGCCCTGATGTTGTAGTCATTTGGGAAGTGGTAGAACTGGCAGATGGAAGATATCTTTCTCTGCCTCTCCCTCTCTCTAAATATAACTCTTTCAAATAAATAAAACAAATCTTAAAAAAAAAAAAAAAAAAAAGGCACCAGAGAATGGGATATAGCAATGATCTAGCAATCGGCTGACCAAAATACAAAATAGCATCTAGAAAACACACAGCAACTGGAACTCTTCAACTCCAGTGTACGTAAGGACCTAGGGAAAGTACAGATTTCCTAAACGTTATCATACTTAAGGACACACAAACAGGAAGTAAAATGGCAGATGAAAGAGGTAACTCTTTGTCTTCTTTCTTCTATTTGTTCGTATCCATGTCTGTATGACCCATTATCTAATGAGTCTCCTAACAACTATCTGAGGGAAGCAGAGGACACAAATTTATAGATATTTGGTAATGTGTTCAAGGTCACACAATAGTTGAGAGGAGAAAGAGCTCCTGCCAGTGCCTCCTGGAGGTAAAAAGTGAATTGGAAACAATAAGGCAGGATTGAAACTTAAAGTTTAGGAGAGATACAAATCCAAGAGACAAGTTTACCAGAGGTGATGAAAACAGTTGAAGGAGATAGAAGCTACTGACAAGAAGTAAAAGATGATACTGTTATTCTGCCAAGGGCAGGTTCACAGTGATCTTTGCCATCTATAAGTCTTGTTCTTCTGCCTCTAAGGAATATATTTACTATTGATCATGCAGGTGGATAGCATGCAGGGAAATGATGTGAAATGAGAAGGTCAGAGAAGAAAATGACAGACCCACACAGTAAGGAGATGCAGAGACAGGCAAGGGTCGTGAGAATGGAAGACAGAGGAATAAATGGGCTTAAGGCAGAGAACACATTAATTTCACAACATTCTGGCATCCCTGGCACCCACCTAGGTGCTGAATACACTCTATGGTGGAAGACACATAAATAAGTAACAACACAATGTGTTAAATAACACGTTCTGATTGTGGACAAATGATAGACACTTTATTGTCAACTCCACTTTACAAATGAATATTCTAAGGTCAAGGTGTAGAGTTGGTATCTGAACCCAGACACTCTGGGTTAAGGGTGTGCACTTTTTTGAGTCTGTGAGTTGATAGTAAGAGTGGAAAGCACTCTCATGTGGGCTCTGGGGAGACCAAGGACAGCCCTGGCTCATGTGCAGATCTCAAGCACAAGATTAAGAAAGAGTGAGAAGGTTTTAACTTTGAGATAAGGAAAAATTCTTCTATAAAAAATCACCTAGGGGGGCCAGTGCTGTGGTGTAGCAAGTAAAGCCATCCCATATAGGCACCAGTTTGAGTACCAGCTGCTCCATTTCCGATCCAGCTCTCTGCTATGGCCTGGGAAAGCAGTAGAAGATGGTCCAAGTCCTTGGGCCTCTGCACCTGTGTGGGAAACCCAAAAGAGGCTCCCGGCTCCTGGCTTCAGCTTGGCACAGCTCCTACCACTGCGGCCATTTGGGGAGTAAACCAGTGGATGGAAGACCTCTCTCTCTCTCTCTCTCTCTCTGCCTCTGCCTCTGCCTCTCTGTAACTTTACCTTTCAAATAAATAAATCTTTTTTTTTTTTTTTAAATCACCTAGGCCTTCATCTTTGGGCCACTCTCAATTACAGTTCTGTGACTTAAATCAATCCACCCATATAGGGAACCGCAAGTTAGTTCACTTGGCCTTTCCAACACTGTGGATATCAACACCACTGAGCAGATATTGAAACTGATATTCAGGGAGCTACTTAGCTGTGTGACATGGAACAAATCATGCAATCTTTATCACCCTCCCAAGTTGAAGCAAAAGTGCCTACTTTCTAGGATAGTTCTAAGGACTCACAATAAAATCTTCCATTTTAAAGAACACAATTTGCAGAGTTCTTTCATATATACATTATACTTGACTAAGCATAAGGTTAACAGAGAGGCACCAATCCACGTATTACTCCCCTTTTCAGAACTCAGAACTGATTCTCAGTTCCTGCAGGTCAAGTTAAAAGTAGCCTCCAAGCCTCCTTCAAGGTGG
Source organism: Oryctolagus cuniculus (assembly GCF_964237555.1). NCBI lineage: Eukaryota > Metazoa > Chordata > Mammalia > Lagomorpha > Leporidae > Oryctolagus > Oryctolagus cuniculus. The sequence continues at coordinate 34,550,185 of NC_091451.1, read as the reverse complement.
TAACAGGACACAGTAAGCAGAGGGCCACTGCCTAGAACCACCGAAAGCTCACTAGCACCAACCTCAGTTCCTAACAGTTTGCTTCCTCCCTTCCCCTCCAGGGTATATAGCTTTCTCTTGGGCTGCTATTATAACTTCAGAGAAATAAATCTCCAGATAATTCTCAATGCAACTTGCTAATTGTCACCAACACTTCTTCGGCTAATCAGTCGACCCAGCACCATTTCAAACTGCCAAGTTGTTATTCAGGATTTAGTAAGAACAGGAAAGAAAAAAGTACAAGATAACAGAGAAATGATGGATTTTGAAAGACTGGGGAGATCAAGTGACCAAGCAGCCAAGGGGGATTGTAATCTGTATAATTCAGAGCACAAATTCACAAAATGAACTAACCCCACAGTTTATGGAATCAAAGCATTAGGTCTAAGTCTCCATGGCCCCAAGGAGGAAACCAATTAGATAATCACACAGAAAGATGTGTTTTGGCTTGGATCACCAGAACACTGTCTCAAACAACTTCTGACATACAGCTCACTGGGCAACCCTGGTCCCTATTCTTCATCGAAGCCAGTGGCCTTCAGCCTTTTCTCTACCTTCAAACCATTTCCAACAGCAACAACACCATCTTTTCTTTGACATCTCTCAGCATAAGCAGACACTGCAGGCAGAGGAGGAGAATGTGAAGTAGAAAGTCTCCCATTCCCATTCTGATATAAAATTAAAGCTCTCATCCCCAGAATCACTGATTTTAATAATCAAAAAATCTGCCAGAAACCTACCCTGTTAATGAAAGCACACTGTCATTTAACAACTCCATTGCCTGAGAAATGTCCATGTTTTATGAACTGTTTCATTATAATGGAGCTAAAAAAAAAATCAGGACTGGTTTTAAAGCCATGAATCTGGCATATGGAACACAAAGAACAGTAATCAGATTAAGCAACTAATCAGGATGATCAACATGAGTTGCAGAAGCAAGCACTCCCTCTAGGTCACACTGCTGTCTGGAGGACTGTTTTGCATTTGTTCCTTTTACATCTTGCAACTTCTAATCACTGCTTCAATCACGATTTAAACAACATTTGGGGAAAAAAACACAATGCTTTGCTATGAAACAGTTATTCTTGCTGTATTAAATCAAGAAAGGGGGAAACTATAATAAATTAACCAGTTATCACTCTTTGTTCTTAATATCTGAACATTAATACCATCCACACTGAGAGACCCTGCCCTCTGCCCCTTACCTATCTGTGCCTGGGATTAGACAGTTCAGAAGCCATGTGTTCCAGGAACCCTTCCCCATTACCAAATGCCATATCATTATATTCAACCTACCCTCTAGTCCTTTTATAGATACATAAAATATATTTAAGAAAATATCTCATAAAATGTATCTAGGAAAATCTGCTGCTTCATCATGTATCATTCCTCTCTGGCTAACTTGACTATTCTGACTTTAGCAAGAGGCAAAAATAAGTAAGATCCTGACAACCTAATGGAAAATATGAGGCATTAATGAAAGACTGCTTATGGTACAACATCAGAATAATATCCCACAGAAGATAAATAAACATAGATGAAACAGCCTTATGGGTGGGCTTCATCTCAAAAGGCTGATGTATCAAGGACCCAAATGTTATCTGTTTGAAGCTCCCTAGACCAGCTTATAAGAAGATTAACAAATATCAAACCATTTTAGAGGATCTCTGCATCTGGGAGAAAAACAAGCAAAAACAAAAACAGTTAAAAAGGAATATGTTCTTATGTTTGGAGGATAAGAAAAGGCAAGAGCAAAAATGAATCCATTTGGCACTCAGAAGAAATACTTTAATTTCCTTGTTTTTCCATGTGTCCAGGCACCACTTCCAAGTCACTTACTCCTAATTGGTGGCACACAAATAGTCATTAGAACTGTACTTGAAAATCTGTAAGTCGCAATAAATGCCCATGAGGCTAAGAGTACATGAAGATAAACCAGCTCACAGTGGAGCTGAATACCATCTGCTCCTGCTCTCATCACCTCTGTTAGCTCTCCATAGATTATAAATCCCTCCTATCAGTGTCCAGTGAGAGGACTACACAAAATATCAGTGACAAAAACTGCTGCTATGCAGAATTTCTAAATCCACTTTTAAAAATGACCCTTCAAACAAGAAACAAAGTAAGAATGCCCAGAGGAGAAGCTATTTGACCTAGCAGTTAAACTGTTACTTGGGATGCTTACATCCCATAACAGAGTGTCTGGGTTCAAGTCAAAGCTCTGGTCCAGATTCCAGCTTCCTGAAAATGAGCAGTCAGAGAGGCAGCAGGTGGTAGCTCCAGTAGGTGGGTCCCTGCTACCAACGTGGGAGACCCAGACTGAGTTCCTAGCTCCTGGTTTTGGCCTGGCCAAGCCTTGGCCATTGCAGGTATTTGGGGAGCAAACCAACATATGGGAGCTTTCTCTGCCTCTGATGAGAGCCCTCACATGCCAGACTCCATAACAGGTGCTAAGATGCCACACAGCTTTGCCATCCTGAATTCATATTCTAAGCAAAGAGAATTTTCAAGCTTTTAGTAAGAGACCTTTTTTAATCTTCTGAAAGCTCTTCATTAATTATATCAACACTATGATAAATATTGTTTTTAAATACTTTTTCAGAAAAAGGCAGGGGACCAGTGCTGTGGCACAGTGGGTTAATCCTCAACCTGTGGTGCTGGCATCCCATATGGGCACTGGTTCAGGTCCCAGCTGCTCCACTTCCAATCAAGCTCTCTGTTATGGTCTGGGAAAGCAGTAGATAACCCAAGTCATTGGGCCCCTGCGCCCATATAGGAGACCTGGAGGAAGCTCCAGGCTCCTGGCTGCAGATTGGCACAGCTCCAGCCATTGTGACCATCTGGGGAGTGAACCAGTAGATGGAGGACTTCTCTCTCTCTCTCTGCCTCTGCCTCTGCCTCTCTGTAACTCTGCCTTTCAAATAGATTAAATAAATCTAAAAAAAAAAAAAAAAAAAATCAGGGAGGACTCGACTTTCGCACTTTGCAGAGTTTTTAATCTAAGTACACAGATAGGTCAAAATTCTTAGTACAGTTAGCTGAAATCCTGAAAAGGCACAATAGATGGGAAAACGTACCAGGCAAAGTTCAGAAACAGCTGAAACAAAAGGCTGCGGAATAGCCAAAGCAGCAGCATACTGCATACACAGACAAAGGGAAGAGGCTTACTAGCTTTGTAATTTTGGACATTTATTTTACTTTGCACTTCCTAGTGCTCAATCTGTAAAATGAGCAAAACAGGGGCCGATGCTGTGGCTCAGCAGGTTAAAGCCCCGGTCTGCACAGCCAGCATCCCATATGGGCACCGATTCAAGTCCTGGCTGCTCCACTTCTGATCCAGCTCTCTGCTATGGCCTGGGAAAGCAGTAGAAAATGGCCCAAGTCCTTGGGTCCTTGCACCCAAGTGGAAGACCTGGAGGAATCTCCTGGCTCCTGGCTTCAGATTGGTGCAGCTCTGACCATTGCAGCCATCTGGGGAGTGAACCAATGAATAGAAGACCTTTCCCTCTCTCTCTGCCTCTCTGTAACTCTGCCTTTCAAATAAAATAAATCTTTAAAAAAAAACTTTAAAAATGTTTAAAAATGAGCAAAACAGTAATCAACTTCATAAGATAGTTGAAGATTAAATAACATATAAAATTCATTGTACCAAACCTGAAACAGTATATATATGTACTCAATACATGTTAGCTATTATTTTTGTTATACTTTGCAAGGTTAGTCTAAGCATCACAATTGATGCTTGGCAAGCAGCAAGCACGTTGTCATAAAAAGTCATTGAAATGAACACAGACGTACTGATCATGCTGCCTAGCACAAACAAAATATCAGTTCATAAATGCTGTATAGAATGTCACTGTACACTGTAGATTATAGAGCCATCACCATTAAATACACTCCTGCCTTGCCCACAACATTTCCCAAAGTGACATCTCCCCAGGAAAACATTGAAGGTATCTGACTTTTGCCCTAGGCTAAATAAACAGAATCAGTAGTCAGATAAATTTCAGAACTATCAGATTAGTCAAAAATGGGCAAAAAAAAATTGGGTTCCGCTTATTAAAAAAAAAAACTTCTAGGAGCCTTTGGTGTGCATCTTGCTCCTCTACAAAGGGAATGTACGTTGCCCAAAAGCATTTAATGAGAAAGCTTCCTTTCACTGAGCAGCTCTTGGGACCAGCGTTCTGCGCAACACAGAATGAAAACTACCCCAACTTGATGGGAGAATGGAAACAGCACATCACGTCTTCACAAACCATTGTGCCTACAGCAATGTCTGGTACAGAGATTAAACAGATTAAGGGGTCTACATTTTTTCGTGGTTCCAAACATATTTGATCAGGGATTTGATTTTTTTTTTTTTTTTAGCAGCACCAATGGCACTACTGTGCTGAGACACACACCTGGAAAAATGCTTGTCTACAGAAACATAGTCTTATTCAGAAACATGAACGAACACAAACAGAACTTAGCTCGCCATCCTCACCAAGGGGGTTGCGCTAGGGGAGCTGTGCCGTCTCAAAGAGAAAGGTTCCCCTCCACAGGTTATGGTCCATCTGTTTGCTGGGAACTAAAGCAGAACCTAGTAACAACGTTCACACCCAGGCCTCTGCTTTTGCAACTCCCCTCCATTTTCCCTTTTTTTCATACATCTCCAAGGCAACACCACTAGAGAAAAAGCTGGGGGACCAGAATTATATCAGAATATTCTGCATTGAGTAGAAGCACGGGTATACTGCCACTGTTCTACTCCTTGTCTCCATTTTCCCCTTTTTTTGCTTCTTCCAGGATCTGCCCGTCCTTACCTCTCACGGGTGGTATATTAGTATATTAGATATTAGTATATTAGCTTGTCACTATCACTGCAGCTCTAGTTCTCTTCCAGTCATTTCCATTACTTCTTTTAAGGAAACTTTCTTTCTCATCCCTCCCTCCCACCATGATAACATCCCTGGCTCAGGTAATTATGTAATAATAAATGTACCTTTTCCCCTCCTAGACTCTCATTCCTCTAACCTGGCCATTGGCCTCGAGCTGCACTCGTGGCCCCAAAAGCAGCCGCTTTGAACAACTGTTTAAAGATGAGACACCAGAATCACACGTCTGATCCAAGAGAGAAAAAAAAAAAAAAAGGCAACTATGTTAACAGGGAGTGGAGGAGCCACAAATCTGTGTTTACACATCTTTGTAAAGAAATTAACAAAGCACACGCTGAGAACTTAAGAGTCCATCGACAGGCAAGTACAAATGGGTTATGAAGGTCTCTCATCAACGGGAAATGCAGGGTTCTAACTCTGGGACACTTGGAGGGAAGGATGCCGAAGTTTGCGGACCGGGCGGTCAGCGCCCCGAACTCGTGACCCGCCCGCCACGGCTGCACGGAGCCTCGCTCCCGGTGGCTTGCGGGCCTTAGGCCAGGCTAGCCTTGGGCCTTCCTCCCCATACTCCCTACCCGGGGACACGGGCATCCCCCAGAGCCCTCAGCCTCACGGCTTAGGTATCTGCAGGCTGACAACATCCAGCCGGTACCTGGTCATAAGGGGACTTCTCCAGCACCTGCGTGCACAGATCGGCGCAGAGCTGGAACTTCCTGCGCCTGAAATAGCTCCAGGCCAGGAGCAGCGGGTCCATCTCCGAGCCCATGGCGGCGCAGGGCTGCCGGCGAAGGACCGGAGCCGGGGCCAGGGAGGGCGGTGGGCAGGGAGGCAGGGGCCGGCGGCGCCGGGCTCTACCCGGCAACGCGCGGCGACGGGGCCTTGCCGGAGAGGTGCCTGTGTCGCGCCTGACAACAGAAAAAAGGAGCACCCACCGAGAGCGGAATTCAGCTACGGGGATTGCCAAAAGTTGGCTGCAAAGGAAAAAAAATGTGTAATTGTGAAGGTCATTGATTTCGAGAAGGCGCAAAGAGGCTAAACAATGAGGCAGTGACTTAGACACCTATGCCTGGGGGGTCCTCCACCCCCTCTGGAGGCGCCGTTGCCTAGCAGCCTGTACGCGGGCCAGGACGGTCTGGGAGTCGAGTCTTCGTCCCACTCCTCCGGTTCGCACTTCCCGATGCCTCTCACCCTTCCCTCTCTAGAAACAAACGTATTAACAGCTTCTTCGGGACCCTAGGTTTTAAGTGCTAAAACTCTGCAGTGTGTGTCTCCAGGTCAACCTCACCGGATCGCAATGTCCGAATTGCGCGGGACTGTGGCGATCGCAAGGTGCAGCCCATTCATTTTACAGGGAGACCGATCTGGGCTCAGCGAGATGGTTTCTCTAGAGTCTCGTGGAGGCAGGCGGCTGGAGCTGTGATCTGGGTGACTGCAGGCTGATCGTACCATTTATTAATTCGGCGATGCATAGAGTCTGGATTTTAATTTTTTCTTTTTTTTTTTTGCCCAAGTAGATAATGTATGCAAAAACATTTTTAAAGGAGCTCTGTGAAACACTGTTTCCAAGCCCTTGCTGTTTGCCACTGTTAGTTTACTTGTGCCGGAGTGAGTTCTTGAGGCGCGGCTGACTTCCCTCCAAGGATTTACGCAGTTGACAAATATTTTTTAAGGTAATGGTTATGAGGAGAAAAGTGTGACCGTGGCTAATCCACGTAGATTTCATTATGGAAGTCTCGGGATCTTTTTTCCTTGCCTCACACTGGGAGGGGTAGGAGAGAAAAAAACCCAATACTGCATAACTTTCTGGTCAGGTCTAAATCTCCTTTGTAGATTAAAAACCAGAAGAATTGGCAACACTCTTAGCAAAGAAAAATCACAATTGTCTCAAACCACTAGGGTGCCATAACACACACCTTATATTTAATCCATATAGTTTATATATATGTATATATATAAATGAAACTCATTTCTAAATATAGAAATGGATTGTGAGGGTTTTTTTTTTTTCTACTTTTCAAAGCAGTCTTTCCCGAATTTTCTTCCCACAGGAATGTGTATCATGATCCATCTATTTGTCTTTCCCTGGAAGTGCTTCTAGAAGTGTAATCTGTCAAAAGGTCCTAAGTCAGCCGCCTACTGTGGTGCTCGGGTTATTAGGAAGATCTGTGCTGGAGATCAACAATTGGGCTAAGTATTTCACAGGATCACTTTGTGTTCTGGCACAATGAAAGCAGATTCCTGTGTGAGTGATTTTCAACCCTGGCTCCCTTTAAGACGGGTATTTTAAATAAACATTTTAGATTCACGGAAAAGTTGCTAGTACAGAAAGTTCCCGTGTACTCCTCACTCAGGTGTCCCTATTGTCGACATCTCAAATTATCATGGTGCATTTGTCACAACTAAGAAATCAATGCTGATACATTGCTATCAACTAAACCTCAGTCTATTTGGGTTTCAGTAGTTTTCTGTCAAAACCTTTTCCGCTCCAGGATCTCCCTGAAGATACCACATTCCATTCCATCATCGTCTCCCTCACCTCCTGACAACTCAAGACTGTTTACGATGACCATGACAGGTTTGAGAGTACCAGTGAGGTATTTTGTAGAATGGCTGAGAGTTCCCTTAAATGACAGATGCCCAAATTCTCTCCCTAAAGATGCTGACTTAAATGATTTCAGATAAAGCTGGGCCATCAGTTTTGCTTCGTTTTTGTTTTTAAGTTTCCAAGTTAGTCTAACAAGGCAGCCAGGACTTACCCATTATGTTTGAGTTCTAAATATTGAGATTATTGCCAACTTCCTAGATAAAAGCAAAATTCTGATAACTGAGAAAATAAGCATTCAAATAAATTCATAAATGTGGAACAAAAAAGGCATTGAAATACTTCAGAACATTTAATTCATATTAGCATCTTTCAGGAAACTGATAATTTTTTTCTTTCTTTCACAAGTCAAATGGGATGGGGGCAGACACTTGGCCTAGCAGTTAAGACGCCCGTTGGGGTGCCACATCCCATATAGGATGTCCTAGGTTTGAGTTCCAGCTCTGCTCTCAATTCCAGCTTCCTGCTGATGCAGGGAGCTGGGAGGCCGCAGGTGATGGCTCAAAGGGTTGTGTCCTACCACCCACTTGAAAGACAACGATTTCTGGCTTCCAGCTTCGTTGAGGGCATCTGGAGAGTGAACCAGCGGATGGGAGGCCTTAAAAATATAAATAAGACCGATGTGGTGATGTGGAAAAATATATATTAATAAAAAATTTTTGAAGTCAATTCTGTGAAAATTGTGGACTGTTTCAAAAACTGAATCATGTTAAGCACGTCACATTTTATAAATGTTTATTTGGTTTTATGATTTTATAGAAATTTTGTTACTTTTTTTTTTTTAAGATTTATTACTTGTTTGACAGAGTTATGGAGAGAGAGGTAGAGACAGAGAGAGAGGTATCCATCCGCTGGTTCACTCCCCAGATGGCTGCAATGGCCGGAGCTGTGCCGATCCGAAGCCAGGAGCCAGGAGCTTTTTCTGGGTCTCCCACGTGGGTGCAGGGGCTCAAGGACTTGGGCCATCTTCTACTGCTTTCCCAGGCCATAACAGAGAGTTGGATCAGAAGTGGAGCAGCCAGGACTAGAACCGGCCCCAAGCCAGGGCGTTAACCCGCTGCGCCATAGATTTTGTTACATTTTTATCATTCCCAATTAATGAAACAAAACCATTATTGAAAAAATAAAAGTTACTCCAGTAATAGGAAGAACAGTAGATGTGACAATTCGTAGTAAAGGGGCTACACAGGAATTACTGGGCTGGTGACACCAGCATTCATATGGGTGCCGGTTCTAATCCTGGCTGCTCCACTTCTGATTCAGCTCCCTGCTGATGCACCTGGGAAAGAAGTGGAAGACGGATCAAGTATCTGGGCCATATGGGAGACTCGATTGGAGTTCTAGGCTCCTGGCTTCGCACTGGCCGTTGTGGCCATTTGGAAAATGAACCAGTAGATTGAAGATCTCTCTCTCTCTCTCTCTCTCTCTCTCTCTCTCTCTCTCTATCTCTGTGTGTGTGTGTGTGTCTCCCTCTTTCTGTAGCTCTGCTTTTCAAATAAATAAATCTTTTATAAAAAAAAAAAAGAATAGGATCGTTTTCCTACTGGAGAAAATGATGTGTAGAGAAACAACTTAATCCCTGGGAAAGGGTCAGTTTCACAATCAGAATAAGATCTCAGTTCATCGATCCTTATCATTCACTCTCCAGCAACTAGATATCTCTTTAGGTTAATCAGGTTTAAAATCAAATACCTGCAGCAGGCATTTAGCCTCATGCTGAAGTCCCTCCTTTCTCATATCGAAATGCCCAGGTTCATTTCCTGGCTGCAGCTCCAGCTCGACTTCAGCTTCCTATCAGTGCAGACTCCAGGAGGCACCGGTCATGGATCCAGTAATCAGGTTCCTGCCATCCCCGTGGGAGACTTGGATTGCATCTCCAGCTCCTGGATCTGGCCTCAACACAGCCCCATCTATTTCAGGTAATCAACAAGAGAACCAGCAAATGAGAACACTCCCCCCACCCACCTTCAAATAAATACAATTAAGATAATGTGCCTTTAAATGCCAAGGTTAAATTTTCTTAAAAGTTAAGTTGAAATTATTCAGGATATTTAACATAACCCAAAAGCAAAACAAATAGGTATAAAATGGGATATTGTCCTATACAACAAGCGTTTGTCCAAGCCTTTTGATAAGAAGGTGGAGGTGAACAGGAGACAGGTATGACTCCAACAGTACTTATACATAAAAAGAAGGTAGTGGGAAAGAGCATTTACAAGCTGTGTTTTGTTAAATTAGGAATTAGTATAAAACAGTGATGAAAATATACCATGCACTGGTTGTAGGGGTTTGGGGGAAAGGGATATAATGACCTCATGCCTCAGAGTCTTCATTCAGAATGTAATATGCATTTGCTGTATGATTTAAGGATTAAAATTCTACATTAAAAAAATAAGCAAGATGGATGAAACTCATAAAAAATATTAAGTACAGGCACTAAGAGGGATAAAGACACCAGATTGAAAACAGTCCCTATCAGAAAAACATGAATTCAGCTAAAATTGAGGCAGGAACAAACATCAAATTTATGTTGAAGCTTAGGTGGAAGAATGGGAAAATCACTGATGCTTTACAAAAAGTTTATGGGAACAATGCCCCAAGTAAATCATCAGTCTACAAATGGACAGCTCATTTTAAGAAGGGATTGAAACGGGCCGGCACTGTAGCATAGCTGGTAAAGCTGCCACTTGCAGTGCCGGCATCCCATATGGGCACTGGTTCATCTCCCGGCTGCTCCACTTCTGATCCAGCTCTCTGCTATGTAGAGATGGCCCAAGTCCTTGGGCCCTTGCACCCATGTGGGAGACCTAGAAGAAGCTCCTGGCTCCTGACTTAGGATCAGTGCAGCTCCAGCTGTTGGGGCCAATTGGAGAGTGAACCAGCAGAAGGAAGACCTCTCTCTCTGCCTCTCCTTCTCTTTCTGTGTAATTATTTCAGATAAAATAAATAAATCTTTAAAAAAAAAAAAGGATGAGATGCTGTTGAAAAATGAAACCCATAGACCATCCATATAAAAGTGTCAGAAAAAAATAATTTTGTACATGCCATAAATGAAAAAAGACAGTTGATAAACAGCAGAAATAATAGCCAATACCACAGATAGCTCAGTGGGTTAAACTTAACAATCTTGATCGAAACAACTGTAGCAACCTTTCTGCTCAACCAGTGCCAACACTGTTGTGCCCAGATCAGCTGCAGACAAGACAAGAACTTCGAATGGAAATGTTAAACAAGAGAGATCAATATTTTGAGGCATTTCTACAAATAACTGAAATAGGAGATGAAACACAGCTTTATTTGTATGATCCTGAACACAAAGCAAAATCAATGGCTACAGAGAGGTAGAAGTGGTTCAGTCAAAATAAAAGTGGATGGGTCAAGCACAAATGTCATGGCACAGTTTTCAGGGATGCTAAAGCATTTTGTTTGTTGACTTTCTGGAGGGCCAGTGAACAACAACATACTTATTATAAGTGCTTGGAGAAAGATATCCAGGCTGGTACCTTGGCTCACTTGGCTAATCCTCTGCCTGTGGCACTGGCACTCTGGGTTCTAGTCCCGGTTGGGGCACCGGATTATGTCCCGGTTGCTCCTCTTCCAGTCCAGCTCTCTGCTGTGGCCCGGGAAGGCAGTGAGGATGGCCAAAGTCCTTGGGCCCTGCACCCGCATCAGAGACCAGGAGGAAGCACTTGGCTCCTGGCTTCGGATCTGCGCAGTGCACCAGCTGTGGCAGCCATTTTGGGGGTGAACCAACGGAAGGAAGACCTTTCTCTCTGTCTCTCTCACTGTCCAACTCTGCCTGTCCAAAAAAAAAAAAAAAAAAAGATATCCAAAGCTATAGAAAGAAAAATGCCCAAGAAATGTTTGCCAGATCCTTTCCCACTATGACAATACTCCAGTTTATGTCTCTCATCAAACAAGGGCAATGTGGTGAGAGTTTTGATGGAAAAGATAATATATATAAAACAGAATACACAGAATATAATACATATGACAAAAATAATTCCAATCTTGCTAGATAAATTATTATTTATTGTTTAGAATTCAAATTAACTCTTTCCATATGATTTCTTTGACATTTCACATGTCTTCGTGACATAATCTTATTTTGAGAATTGGTTATTTATTCAACAAGCATTCATTGAATGCGTACCTGTGTCAGGCATTGTCTAGGCTACAGAGATGTAAATAGAGCAATGACTCCTTCCTCTCATGAATAGAAGTGGAAATTAATGCTATTGATAAACTTTGAATACAGTGATATTTTCTTAGTATGCTGAAGTATACCTCTCTTTAACAACAGCCAACATTGAGCTCAAGAGTGCACCCTTAAAAGCATTCTGAGTAAAATCTGGAACAGGCTATGCTAGCATTATTATTATTTAATATTGTTTAGAACATTCTAGTTACTGCAATGAATACAATAAGAGGTTTGTCTGTTGGGAGGGCAGAGCCAAAATTATTATCTCCACATTGGAGAAAATTATCTAGAAAATTGTTTTGTGTAGAAAATCTATTGTTATTTAAAATAACTTATTTTGGACAAATAAATTAAAAATAACTTATTTTGTATTCTGTAATTTATTGGATACTTTGATTCAGTAGTTTGGAATGCTACCTTCATTGTGTGTTAATTCCAGCATATAGGGAATATACCCTTTCTGCCTTGTCTATATTCAATGCCATTGGTGAAGGTCAATACTTATGACTGTAAAACAGAGTTTTAACTTGTGTAACTATTTTTTTTTTTTTTGACAGGCAGAGTGGACAGTGAGAGAGAGAGACAGAGAGAAAGGTCTTCCTTTTGCCGTTGGTTCACCCTCCAATGGCCGCCGCTGCAGCCGGCGCACCGCGCTGATCCGATGGCAGGAGCCAGGATCCAGGTGCTTTTCCTGGTCTCCCATGGGGTGCAGGGCCCAAGCACCTGGGCCATCCTCCACTGCACTCCTGGCCATAGCAGAGAGCTGGCCTGGAAGAGGGGCAACCGGGACAGAATCCGGCGCCCCAACCGGGACTAGAACCCGGTGTGCCGGCGCCGCAAGGTGGAGGATTAGCCTATTGAGCCACGGCGCCGGCTTGTGTAACTATTTTTACAAATATTCATGTTCTTCTCATCTTAAAACTTATGTGAACTTGTATTCATAGGAAAATTATTACATGCAACAAAGTGGCCACAATTCAATATTACTGGCATTTCCAATACTTTCACAACAATTTTTCATTATCTGGTGAGACATACTCTGCTACTTCCTTAGCAAACTCCAAATCAAAAAGCATTCTTACACTGAAAATAAATAAAATACTTCCCAATTTCCGTACATGAGCTGTATTACATTAACCTCAAATTACTGACCATCTGCCAAGATCTCTTTTCCTCTGTAGCTCTCCAATGAAGTTATCACCTGTTATTTTGGCAAAGATCTTAAAGTGAAAATGCGCTTATTATACATCCCCTTTCCCTCTAAATTTGCTTATTTAAGTCTGAATTTCACAGGCAATTACACATTCACTAAGACGATTTACCTAGGCATTCTTAGGAATATTTATCAAGGCCCTTGGAGTCATATCACATAAGACAGCCTAAACAGTTTAAACTAAGCACATAAAGAGAGTTGATTACACTCAATTGCTTTTTCTATCAAACTTCTTGTAGTCTGAAAATCAGATTCTGAGGCCTAAAAATGAATTAATTTTGAAGAATTGAAGTAAGATTAGAACCCTTTTGGTATAAATTCTATTTGTGTGACAGCCGCCTCTGATTCCATCTTATTCTGTCTGATGTGATTGAATGTGATATGAAAGAGTGCCTATTTCTCTTCAGTGGCAAGGGGCCATTGCAGATTCTTTTAAAATATTTCCTAAAAAGAAAAATAGACCTGGTATTTTAGTTAAAGCAGTGACATTTTGATTAAACCAAAATCTGCCTATCATGTGGCAAATACATACAGAGAGACTCCCATTACAAATATTTAAAATACAAAATGAAAGTGCTGATTTACAAAATGCTTTATTCTTATATCCCCATCTCCTACTCTGATCTACCACAAAACCATGTATATACATGTATGTGAGGGCAATGAGTAAAAATGTGCATTTGATTTGCCTAGGATACTGCTGTTTTTTAAAATGTTCCAGAATACTGGGGACAACCTTGTGGTATAGTAGGCAAAACTGCCGCCTGTGATGCTGGCATCCCATATGGGCGTGCTAGTTCCTGTCCCAGACCTGCACTTCTGATTCAGCTCCCTGCTAATGGCCTGGGAAAGGTAGCAGAGGATGGCCCAAGTGCTTGGACCCCTGCACCCACATGGGAGACCCAGAAGATGCTCCTGGCTTCTGGCTTCAGCCTGGCACAGCCCTTGTCATCACAGCCATTTGGAGCATGAACCACTGGATAAAAGATTGATCTTGCCTCTCTCTCTCTCTCTCTCTCTCTCTCCTCCCCCCCTCCCCCCCGCCCCCACCTCCTTCCTTCCTTCCTTCCTTCCTTCCTTTCTTTCTTTCTTTCTTTCTTTCTTTCTTTCTTTCTTTCTTTCTTTCTTTCTTTCTTTCTTTCTTTCTTTCTTTTTTTTTTCAGGCAGAGATATAGAAAGTGAGAGAGAGAGACAGAGAGAAAGGTCTTCCTTCCGTTGGTTCACCCCCCTAATGGCCGCTTTGGCCGGTGCACTGCGCCCATCAGAAGCCAGGAGCCAAGTGTTTCCTCCTGGTCTCCCATGCGGGTGCAGGGCCCAAACACTTGGGCCATCCTCCACTGCCTTCCTGGGCCACAGCAGAGAGCTGGACTGGAAGAAGAGCAACTGGGACAGAATCTGGCACCCCAACCGGGACTAGAACCCAGTGTGCCAGCACTGCAGGCAGAGGATTAGCCTAGTGAGCCGCGGCACCGGCCCCTCTCTCTGACTTTCAAATAAATAAGATTTTTTTTTTCAGTTGCAGAATGCTTTATCACTGCCGTGCAAACTCCCCATCCAGCCCTGGAAGTGCTCCAGGTCCTACCACTGACACTCGTCTGGCTGTCACTCACCTTTCCCACTTGCCCACTCCACACAAGCATTCTGCCCTGCTGTCCTTGGCTGGGCTTAGCAGGGTATTTCACATTTACTAGTCAGTGACAGCCACACTTTGCACCTAGATAGCCACCTGTTCCACTCTGTCACTTCATCAGGGTCCCTATTGAAATGTCACTTCATTGCAGAGGTCCTCCCCTGACCAAGCCCATCTCAGTTCCCTGCCACATTTTTCTGCAAAGCACCTAGCACCACTGACAAAGAATCTTCCCTTGGCCAGAGCGTAGTCAGGCTCCTCTGAGTCCTTTTCTCGCTTTGGCCTCGACATGGCATTTCTGTGTCATTCTTTCAAAATCCAGTTTTAGCCAGAATTCTGCAAAGTCAGAGAGACGTCCTCACCCTTGATATCTAAGCAATCCCCATTTCTGATCAGGTATCTCCTCTCCTACTATCTCCTGAGTGACGTCTGACCACCCCTGCCTGCCTTCAGCAAGAACTCTGCCAAGTCTGTCTAGCAAGAAATCTCCCTCCCTGGGATGCTCCTCTTACTGATTTTCTGTACCTATGTGCCCATCTCGAATCTCTGCAAACTTCTTGACTGTAAATCTGTACTTGTTCTTGCTGTATTTAGTATTGAGCCCACTTCTATACTGAGGTCTCTTCCTCTTTTGCAACAGTTTACGAATGCAAATCTGTTTTGTTCCTTAAACCACTGTTAGTCTGGTTTTCTTTTCTTTTTTTTTTTTTTTTTTTTTTTTGGACAGGCAGAGTGGACAGTGAGAGAGAGAGACAGAGAGAAAGGTCTTCCTTTGCCATTGGTTCACCCTCCAATGGCCGCCGCAGCCGGCGCACCACGCTGATCCGATGGCAGGAGCCAGGTACTTATCCTGGTCTCCCATGGGGTGCAGGGCCCAAGTATTTGGGCCATCCTCCACTGCACTCCTGGCCACAGCAGAGAGCTGGCCTGGAAGAGGGGCGACTGGGACAGAATCCGGCACCCCGACCGGGACTAGAACCCGGTGTGCCGCACCGCAAGGCGGAGGATTAGCCTAGTGAGCCGCGGCGCCGGCCAGTCTGGTTTTCTTTAACATCATCCGATAGATACTATTACCTATTTCTACCCTTTGCCTTCTCTATTCCTGATGTAATCACCAACAGTAGGGACTTTGCTGTATCTCTGGTGACTAGAAGAGTGTTTGACATACAACATGTACTCAGAAAAGTTCATAAAATAAGTGGCTTTCTGGGAGCAGGCATTTGGAGCAGTGGTTAGGGATGCCCACATCCCACATTGAAGTGCTTGGTTTGAGTCCTGGTAATTCCACTTCTGATCCAGCTTCCTGCTTATGCACACAGTGGGAGGCAGCAGGTGATGGCCCAAGTACTCGGATCCCTGCCACCCACGTGGAAGAGCTGGACGGAGTTTTAAACTCCTGGCTTTGGCATGGCCTAGATCTGGCTATGGTGAGCATTTGGGGAGTGAACCAGCTACTGAAGACTCTCTATGTCTATCTCTTTGCCTTTCAAATAAAAAGAAAATGAGGGCTGGCGCCGCGGCTCAATAGGCTAATCCTCTGCCTGCAGCGCTGGCACACCGGGTTCTAGTCCTGGTCGGGGAACTGGATTCTGTCCCGGTTGCCCCTCTTCCAGTCCAGCTCTCTGCTGTGGCCCAGGAAGGCAGTGGAGGATGGCCCAAGTGTTTGGGCCCTGCACCTGCATGGGAGACCAGGAGAAGCACCTGGCTTCTGGCTTCTGATCAGGGCGGTGCGCCGGCCGCAGCGGCCATTGGATGGTGAACCAACGGCAAAGGAAGACCTTTCCCTCTGTCTCTACCTCTCTCACTGGCCACTCTGCCTGTCCAAAAAATAAAAATAAACAAAAGAAAATGAGTAAAATTTTTCTTAAAAGTGGTTTTCTTTCTAATAATATTGTAATTAATTAATATTATGGATAACTTTAAGTTTAAAGGTGCAACAGTTAATTAGCATTTTGGTAAATATTAACACTTAGTTGTGTTTCTTATGTAATTGAATACAATACCTATACTTCTCCTAAAACCAAACTGAACACTGTCATCTCAGGAACCTCTGCCTCTTTAATGCCTTTCTGTCCTCATCTGGGCCTCAGCCCTCTCTTTGGTGGTCTAGCCAATAATAGAGTGGGAACCTTAGGGAATTCACCACTACATGAATTTAGGAGAGCAGTGCTGAAAGGAAACCCACCCAGCACACTGCCTGCCCTCATTTCACATCCTGACCACATCATCCCTGAACCACCCCTAGCACCTGAGAAGGGAAGAAGGGCTAACCAGAGTTATATCTCCCATGAGCCTTTTGGCATACCACCTTGTGTGTGTACCCACCCACACACACACACACACACACATACTTCACCTGCTTCTGTGTATATTTTTCATTGGTTTTTAGACACTTGTGTCTTTATCTTGTTTTCCACTTTGGAGCATTAATTCTTCAAAGCACAAACCGTGTGTTCATTTTCCTTGATTACTCCCCCATAGTCCCAAGCCCAGTGAGTCACACGTGGGTGCTCAGTTTGTGTTTAGGAATGATTATTGGTGGTTGTTCTTAACCTTTTTCTTTCTGTGACACGCTTTCAAATAGTAGAATTTTTGGTGATGCACTTAAGGAATTAGAAACAAGAAAGAACTTGAAATAAGTAGGTGCACTAATTACAGAATAATCACTACTACAATATATAATAATGTCTTTCAATGTCTTTGCAAGCATCTAAATTGCTACATCATTTAATATTACATTACTGTTTGAATAGAGCTGCCTAAAGGTGTTTTGCTAATTCATTGAGTAAAGATTTCTCACGTTTTCTGCTATTGGACTGATGTTAAGATACACTTCTGGGGCCAGAGCTGTGGCATAGCAGGTAAAGCTGCCACCTGCAGTGGGCGCCAGTTCGTGTCCTGGCTGCTCCACTTCCAATCCAGCTCTCTGTTATGGCCTGGGAAAGCAGTGGAAGATGGCCCAAGTCCTTGGGTCCCTGCACCCATGTGGGAGACCAGGAAAAAGCTCCTGGATCCTTACTTGGGATCTGTACACTTTTGACCGTTGCAGCCATCTGGGGAATGACCCATCAGATGGAAGACCTCTCTCTCTCTGCCTCTGCTTTGCCTCTCTGTAACTGTGCCTTTCAAATAAATAAATAAATCTTTTAAAAGAGAGAGAGATACACTTTTTACTGGTAGCTAGTTGTACTATTGCTATTCTATGTTCCATTGCCTACCTAACTCAAATTTTTAGTTGCTGAAAAAATAAATTTTGCATATCAATTACGGTTTGGAATCATTTCCATTCAGGAAATAAATAAACATTTTACTGCAGTAGGCTACATCTATGTTAACAGATAATGTTCCTAATTATGTGGGTCTCTCACATGTATGCATGTGTTGCAAATAACAGCAATGGCTGCATTGTTCAGGATTTCTTTCAAGGATGTTTGTGTATGGAAGAACCTCAAAAGGAAAAGAGAGTGATGGATTTGCTTATTCCCTGTCTAAGAAAGATGACTTGACCAAGCAGGGCAAAGGTCACACAGGTTTATTGCCCAATGTAAACGATTAAGTTTCCCCAAGCTTATTAAAGATATCTCTCTTGTAATGCAACTGACTGTGTTACTCAGTGGGAATTGGGACACAGGGAACCAGTGGCTGGGAGACCTCAGAGGAAACTGGATGATGCAACCTGGAAATGTGGGCATGAACTCCATTTCTCCCTGAGGTCAACATCAACCAGTGGGAAAGAGGAGACAGGAGGGAGTTGGACACATACATTTCCCCTCTTTCCTCCTTCCTCTGGACTACTCCAAGGCATGATTTTTCCTTGCAGTCTGCCGAGAGAACTCCTGTGTGCCAGTGGAGTCACCTGTCTAGTTACTGCTCTGTCTTTTCACAGCTTCTGCTGCAGCCAAGCAGTAACGTCACTTCATGTCATTTCATGCTGCCTCACAGCTTTCATCCCCTCATTTCCCTTCCTTCAATCTTATTGTTCTGGATTGGTCCCTTCCAATAAATATATCAGTGCCATATTCATTGGTCTGGGCTCAGTCTTCTTATCCAGGCTAGAGTGGTGGCTAAATATAGAAGAACTGAATATTCTAACAGAATAAATCGGGTAGGCATTTGCCTTTGCAGTTAGGATGCCCACATCCCATATTGGAATGCCTGGGTTCGTAACCTGGCTGCAAAACTCTTGACTCCAACTTCCTTATAATGCAGGCCCTAGGAGGCAGTAGTGATGGTTCAAGTGATTGGGTTCCTGCCACTCCAGGTACATAAGAGACATGGAATGAGTTCCCAGATCCCACCTTTGATCCCTAGCCCAACCCCAGCCATTGTGGGAATTTGGAAAGTGATCCAGCAGATGGGAGACTTCTATCTGTCTCTCTCCCGCTATCTCTCTGCCTCTCAAAACATTTTTTTGAAGAATAACTATGTTCTTGCTAACCCATATTCTAGATCATAAACAATTTCTTAAAATCCAATACGGTAAGTGCTACTTATAATACGTATAAATTTGTGTTTGATCTTATAAAACATACTGGCGGACAGGCATCTGGTCCAGCAGTTAAGATGCCATTTTGGGTGCCCAAACCCATATCACAGTGCCTGGATTCAAGTCCTACCTCTGCTTCCAATAAAGTTTCTTGGTAATGTGTACTCTAGGAAGCAGCAGGTGATGGCCCAGGTACCTGGGTCCTTGCAACTCACCTGGGAGACCCAGACTGAGTCCCAGGCTTGGCCTGGCACAGCGCTAGCTGTTGCAGGCATTTTAGGGGTGAACCAGTAGATGGAAACTCTCTCTCCCTCTGTCTCTCTGCCTTTCAAAAATGAATAAATATCTAAAATTTTTTAAAGTACTAGGGACTTAAATGAAAGCTAACTAGTTCTGTGGGTGGGGCTGTCACAGCAAACTAAAGAAAAGGGGTGCATATTAGTTTTGTAGGGCTGCTGTCCTAAAGTACCACAACCTGAGTGGCTTAAACATTATTGTCTCAGTTCCAGGAAAAAGAAGGCTAAGATCAGAGTATCAGAAGGCTTAATTTTTCTGAGGGCTGTAGGGAACAGTTCTGCTCCATGCCTTTTTCTAGCTTCTAACTGTTGTGGCAATCCTTAGCATTCCTTGGATTGTAGGTCTTTGCCTTCATTTTCATATGACATTTTCCTCATGTACATGTTTGTGTCCAAATTTCTCCTTTCCCTAAGGACACCAGTCATGTTGGATTAGGGGCCCATCCTATTCCAGCATGGACTTCATTTTATTTAACGAATTATATCACAATGAAACATTTTCCAAATAAGATCACATTCTAAGGTATTGGGGATTAGAATTCCCACATACTAACTTTAGGGCACAATTCAACCCATAACAAGGTGGTACATTTGAGCTGG
Organism: Oryctolagus cuniculus; assembly: GCF_964237555.1. NCBI lineage: Eukaryota > Metazoa > Chordata > Mammalia > Lagomorpha > Leporidae > Oryctolagus > Oryctolagus cuniculus. Next base: position 34,530,241 of record NC_091451.1, on the reverse strand, counting down.
GTGTCAAAAATTCAGTCAGGTCTTAGGCTGACGGTGGATGGCATGGATGCCACAAGTGTGTATAGAGTTTTGGGAAGGCCTGATTAATTCTATGAATGACCAGTAGTCTAGGATGGCTGGACAGTCAGTTCAGGGTAGGGAGGAACTGGCTAGAGATATCAGTTACAACAGCTTGGAGGTTTTGTGTGTCACAATAAGAAGTCAATCCTTTATTTTGTAGCCAACTAGAAGCTACCCAAAATTTGTTTAAAATTAACTTCTGCTACTTTTTCCTAATTATAGAAGCAACAGGCAAGTGTAATTGAGATGTCAGTCTGGACTTTGTTATCTCTTGGAGAGTTTAAGGGGGCTTGAACTTCAACTTGCCCACCCCAACAGCTGTGTGGATCCCTTCTTGTGGCGTTGGTTCTACTACACAAATGAGAAACCATGTTTCCCCAGTTTCCACTTAAAGGAAAGAACACACCTACCATTTCATGAGTTTAGAAATGTTATTTAAAGATTCAGGAGGTTTTGGAAACAGTTGTAAGGCAGAACGTGCACTTTTGCCACTTCTCTGACTTCATTCCTCCCTCATCTTCCTGGAACAAATCCTTTCTCATTCCTCTTGCAGAACAGTTCTGCCCACACCCGCTCCTTCAGGATCACATTTTCTGTGCCAAGCACTCATTCAGTTATTTCTTCCCAAACAAGCATAAATCTCATCCCATGGGGAATTCCAAAGAATGGAATTCTCTCATCTTATTACTTACATATTTTTAAAGAACTTAGAAAACATACCAAGGAAAGTCTTAAATTTACCCATATTACAAAACTGTTAACATGTTGGTATCTTTTGTTCCAGTCTTCATTATATTATACAACTCATTCTATATATACTTTTTTTTATTTGAAAGTCAGAGTTATACAGAAAGAAGGAGAGGCAGAGAGAGAGAGAGAGAGAGAGAGAGAGAGAGAGGTCTTCCACCCAATGGTTCACTCCCCAGATGGCTGCAATGGCCGGAGCTGCGCTGATCCAAAGCCAGGAGCCAGGAGCCTCCTCCGGGTCCCATGTGGGTACAGGGGCCCAAAACCTTAGGCCGTTCTCCACTGTTTTTCCAGGCCATAGCAGGGCGCTGGATCAGAAATGGAGCAGCTGGGAGATGAACTGGCGCCCATATGGGATGCCAGCCCTGCAGGTGACGGCTTTACGCGCTATGCCACAGCACCGGCCCCTGTATATACTATTTTTTTAATTTCCTGCTTTTAAAAACTTTTTACATTCCATTATGGGAATTTTCCAGTGTTGCTAAAAGTCATCTAAAAACATATTTTCCAATGGTTTTACAATATTTTGTCATGTTAGCTGCATCAGTTTTTGTTTAAAGCTTTCTCTCTGGTTGGACACTTAGGTTTCCATATTTTTATTGTCCTAAGCTATGCTTGAGAAATAGTTTGATACATGAATCTTGATCTACATTTTTTGTTATTACATCATGACAAATATCTAGATGAGATATTAGTGAGTAAAGTAAAAGAATAAGAACATTTCTAGGCTCAAGATCACTATTGCTGGTGTCAGCACTGTAGCACAATGGATTAAGCCACTGCTGTGACACTGGCACCCATATCAGTGCCAGTTCAAGTCCTGGTTGCTCATGTTCTGATCCAGCTACCTGCTGGGAGAGTAATAGGGATGGTCCAAGAGCTTGAGCCCTTGCCACCCACGCAGCAGACCTGGCTAGAGCTCCTGGCTGCTGGCTTCAGCCTAGCCCAGCTCCATTGTTGAGGCCACTGGGGCGTGAACTAGTGGATGGAAGATCTCTCTGTCAAATAAATAACATAAATCTTAATAAAAAAGATTACTATTGCCCCTAGAAAAGGTCCTCAAAACAAAGGAAATGGCAAGATCATATGCATGATTTTCTACAGAATCTAGGGAAAAGATCATTAGAACTTGCACTAAGCTGTGAGGATGGGAATTGGGAAGATGAGGGTGAGGTTTAGTGACATTTCTAAAACAGAGTCAGGGCGCAGGCATTTGACCCAGCAGTTAAGATACGATAAAGATGCCTAATATCTCTATGGGAGTGTTCTACAACACTCAAGACCCAGCTCTGCTTCCTATTCTAGCTTCCTGCTAATGCACACCCTGGGAAGCAGTGGTGATGGCTAAAATAGTTGGGTTCCTGCCACCCATAGGAGAGACCTGGAATGAGTTCCCAGCTCCTAACTTTGGCCTGGCCCCAGCCATTGTGGGTATTTGGGCAGTGGACCAATGGATGAGAGGTCTGTCCATCTCTCTGCCTCTCAAATTAAAAAAAAAACCACACACACACACAACTAAAATAGAGTGAAAAAGACTTGGTAACTAGATATAGAAGGCACAAAACTGTGAGGGACCAAAGACAACTGCCTGTCTTTTCAAGCTAACTGCGGAAATACTGATGTTGTTAACATAAATATGTACAGGAGAAAATAATTTGGTTTAGGACTTCTTTAATTGGAATTATATGCCACTTTCTAAAGGCTCTAGGTGAAATCTAGTAGGGAACATCTGTTGTTTTTGCCTGCCTGGCATCTGTTGCTGGCTTCAGGATTTTTTTTTTTTCAGAGGAGAATCTTTGAGAGGCAATCTGGTTAGAAGAACTCTTGCCTAAATGCTACATTTATTTACCAGACACCTGTTTGACATTAAATTGCAGGTGTATTTGGTTTGGCAAATGCAGACTGGGGGATGATAAAGCATCCAAGTTAGCCCTGGGTAGCCAACGCTGGTATCCATCCCTTCTTATTCAAGTCATTCCTCTCCCACTCTCCCTCCTATAGTATGAGCGCCCCTGGTGCTACTCTATGGATTCGAGATTGGCACATTATTCAAGTCACACAGTCACAGCCAATATGGCTGAAGTCTAGTAGTGTCCAGGGGAGCTGCTGAGAAAAACTCTTTCTACGGGAATTGCACAACGAGAGCCATAATAGCTATTTTGCTGGTCCGGCAATGGAATCAACACCAAGTAGAAATGAATCAATTCTGACTACCTGATTCTGATGGCATCACTTGAGCCTTAGGATTCAAGCCCATTGATGCCATTCTAGGACTTTGCAGTCTCATGAGACACGAAACTTTCTTTTTTATCTAAAGCCATTTTGAATAGGTTTCTGTCACATACAGCCAAAGAAGTCCTGGCTAATACGGTATTGGATATCTTTTATATTTAAATATCTTTTATATTTAATAGCTGATAAAAATGTATGGAACATCTAGTGAGGTGCTAAGCCCCACATAAAATAGGCTGATTAAAGGTGTGGCTAATAATGTACTTTAATGGGCAACTTATTAAAATCTCATCACAATCCATAAGTTGGCTGCATTAGCCAGCTAAAATTAACAGCACGAATTTTGATTTTTATGATTTGCCCTCTATTTCTTTTTTTTTTTTTTTTTGACAGGCAGAGTGGACAGTGAGAGAGAGACAGAGAGAGAAAGGTCTTCCTTTGCCGTTGGTTCACCCTCCAATGGCCGCCGCTGCAGCCGGCGCACCGCGCTGATCCGTTGGCAGGAGCCAGGATCCAGGTGCTTTTCCTGGTCTCCCATGGGGTGCAGGGCCCAAGCACCTGGGCCATCCTCCACTGCACTCCCTGGCCATAGCAGAGAGCTGGCCTGGAAGAGGGGCAACCGGGACAGAATCCGGCGCCCCGACCGGGACTAGAACCCGGTGTGCCGGCGCCGCAAGGTGGAGGATTAGCCTATTGAGCCGCGGCGCCGGCTCTATTTCTTTTATAGATTTGAGGGTATCACCAACAATGGTCCTGATAGTAGTAGCCAGCAAAGAAATTACTTGCTTTAATTTTTACAATATTTCAAATATCTGAAATATAAAATTCCATAGCAGGAACTCAAGTTTCAGAAAACAGATTACTAAAGTAGGTTTTGTAGCTCATTTAAAATGCCTAAGAAATGTCCACTTTTTGATGTGTCGAATTTGGGGGGCCTTTCCCCAACACCCATGTTTGCGTTGCTTTTAAAGGATACAGATGATAGAATCTCATCTAGCAATAAAACTTTGAGCTTTCTGATGTGACAATAGTAATAACGGATTGTATACAGTTGTGACAATGAGGACTGGTCAACTTTGTTTTTCTCCTCTAGTATTTATGAATGGCCGGTTTTCTAGCCACCTTTGTGCCTCAGCTGTCTCTCTGGCCTTGAGTTACCAGTTGAGGATAGTTTAATTAAGCATGTTTTGCTTCACACACTACCCTTGGGTCATTAAAGATTGTAATGGAAAACATGAATAATGGGAAAATAAATTAGTTAAGTGTACTTCAATATGTAAATAAATAAATAAATTAGTACTTCAATATGTATCATGAGATCCACAAGACATTGTGTTGAAAAATCAAAGACACACAAAAGTATTTCTTATTCTTCTACATCCTACATAAAAGGATCTTTCTACATCCTCATAAAAAGTACATATAACCAGCAATTAATGTATCACAATGTACAGCAACACAATATTTCATCTCTTCTAAGTTCATTGCTTTAAGTAATCAAATCTTTTTCTTAACAGGGTATGTCAAGGAAATCACTAATGAATTAACAATTATTTTCAAAACCAAACAAACCCCGCAGCTGATAAAGAGAAATTCTGGGTGTCTCTGTCCAGAGGGAACCCCGCATAAGCCCTTTTAAGGTCTCAAAGCTATTTCTTGGGGCTGAGTTCTTTCCGTCCTTTTAGTAAGTGCCAGAAACTTAATCTGTGTTCCTTTTCACTTTCAGAGTCTGCTGAGAATCTACCCTCACTCCGTGTTTACTTCTCATGGCATTTATGTAAATTCTCTCCTCTGAGATGGTCCTTCTTCCCTGCCTCTAGACTGCATGCAGATCAGAAGTCACAACTGAAATGGAAAAGATACCCTCTTGTCTCCAGTTGGTGATTTGCATGTCAGAGGGAGTAGAATGGACAACATCCCTTCCAACCTGTCTACACCACACCGGAGTCGTATTTTCTGGGCAGTCATATATTTTTTTAAGATTTTATTTATTTATTTGAGAGGCAGAGTTACAGACAATGAGAGGGAGAGACAGAGAGAAAGGTCTTCCGTCCGTTGGTTCACTCCCCAATGGCCAAAAAGATCGGAGCTTCGCTAGTCCGAAGCAAGGAGCCAGGAGCTTCTTCCAGGTCTCCCATGCGGGTGCAGGGGCACAAGGACTTGGGCCATCCTCCACTGCCTTCCCGGGCCACAGCAGAGAGCTGGATTGGAAGAGGAGCAGCCAGGATTAGAACCAGTACCCATATGGGATGCCAGCGCTGCAGGCGGAGGATTAACCTACTGTGCCACAGTGCTGGCTCCATGGGCAGTCATATTTCTTGAAAGGACAGCAGTTTGTTTGGGCTTTTGTCGCAAGCTCAAGTTCTGCTATTTCCCAGTGAAACCAGAGAGCAATACAACAAAGGTTGACTTCACTATCATGAATTGATACTGCTTGCTGTAAACTTTGTGGCTGTCATTCCGCACATAGCATCTTTTAAGGGTGGGTTTCAAATCATTTACACAGGTATTGAGAAATCCTGCTCCCGAGTTAGAAAGGGAAATGACCCGGCCAGAAACGGATTGCTCCTAATGCTGAGGTTACAAGTGCCTTCCACTTGAGCTATCACCACAAGGTGAGTGGGGTCCTGGAAGCAGTCTTTTCATGAAGGGGTTGTTGACCATGTCCAAAACAGTAATTAAAAAAAATTCTAGGCATCATTGCTGTTATTGTAAAATCGAGCCTACCTCGTGATTTTATGACCTAAACTCTGCTTTCAGCTTTGAGGTCAGCTACACAAATAAGAAAATGTGCACGTGGGAAGTCAGGCTTTGTTCCCCACCCAGTGTGTGGGCCAGACAGCCCCGTTAGGCAGCAAGAAAAACACAAGGTCCTGGGGTGGAAAAAAGACTGAGGTTAGCAGCCGGGCGCTGACATCTCCGGGCGTCAAGGCCGCCCAGGCCGGTTGCAAGGCCGGTGCTGGACCAGCCGGCGAGTCCCGAGGGAGCACGCCGGAGTCGGGGGTCGCTGAGGGGTCTGCTGGGGCCTGGGTGGCCTGGCGAGGGCTCAGCGGCCACGGCGGCTCCACACGCGGGGTACACCCCGGAGCAGAGGCACCGCGCGAGGGCTGGAGCCGGAGCCGGAGCCGGAGCTGGAGCCGGCGCCGACCCCGGGAGCGCCCGGCCTTTCCCGAGCTCCGTGAGGGGCGGGGCGAGCGCGGCGGGGGGCGGGGCCGCGCGCCGGGCGCCCGCCTGGGATCGCGAGCGCGCTGCGCGGGCACGCCGGGCTGAGGCGACGAGGCCGCGGCGGGGCGCGAGCGCCGCAGGTGACCCGGGCGGGGAGCCGGGTGCGCGAGCGGCGGCTGAGGAGCCGCAGGCTGGAGGCGGGCCCTCGTTCGGCTCCGCGCACGGCCTTGGCGCTGCGGGCTGACGAGACGCGGCGAGCTGAGGCGGGCCGAAGGTGTGGGGCACCCACTTGACGGCCGGCGGCGCCCCCCGCCCGGGCCCTCGGCATGTTCCGCGAGGCGAGGGTTCTCCTCCCGCCCGTGGGCTGAGGCGGCGGCGGCGGCCACAGAAACGGGATGCACTTGCGGGGCGCGGCTTAAAAGACGCGGCGGGCGGGAATTGCGGGCCGCCCACGGGAGGGCTTTCGTCGCCCGGCCCCTGCCGCCGCTGCCTCCCGCCGCCACCGCCGCCGCGGGCCCGAGCCGGAGCGGCGGGGTGGGCGCCCCGACATGGCGGCCCGGAGCGCCCCGAGCTGCCACCTGCGGCTCGAGTGGGTGTACGGCTACCGGGGCCACCAGTGCCGCAACAACCTCTACTACACGGCGGCCAAGGAGATCGTGTACTTCGTGGCGGGGGTCGGCGTGGTGTACAGCCCGCGGGAGCACCGGCAGAAGTTCTACCGGGGCCACAGCGACGACATTATCAGGTACCGGGGGGCGGGGGCTGCGGCGGTCACCCCTGCAGCGGCTCGCGGGGGTTGCACCTGCGGACCTTGGGGGCGTCGTGACCGCTCCTGCGGGGAGGAATCCGCAGCCGCCTGGCCCCGCGTCCCCCGGGCTAGCACCCTGCACACGCCTTGCCCACTCTCACGGGTCCCTGCGGTGAAATCAAGGACCCGTTCCGTTTGCTGCCCCCCCCCCCCCATCAACATTACGAGGACCGCGAAAAGGTTATTTTGTTGGCATTTTGCTCCTTTAAATCTCGGAAGAGGGTTCTTATTAAATGAATTCCTAAAGCGCCGGGAGGGGAAAGCCTTTACCTAGCAGAGAACTGACCGAAGCCCACGAGCCCGAGGCTGGTCCTGGGAGGGCGCCCGGGGCGGCATTGGGAGGGCACTCACCTCTTGGCCATAATTCCGAGTCCAGCTTTCACTGCCTGTTATTCTCGGCACATAGGGAAGGAACCCCCGGCAGCCATCAGGCAGTTCATTGGATGTTAAAATGTGCAGTTTGGGATAGGTTTTATCTGAAAAAGTTGCTAAAAATAACTCCGCTGGTTTCCAGTTCTCTTGTGCCACGTTCATTCTAGTACTCCTGTGTAAGTTTACTTGTGTATTTTATTTTAACTCGCATCACGGTGGGTTGTTTTGTTGTTTGGTATTTCTGTGTTCTTTCTTGGGCGGTATCCTGAAGTTGGTCCCAGTGCTGGTTCACACTTCTTTACTGAGCCGTACATTTGGAAGGGAATTTTCAGTCAGTGTCTCAGTAGAACTTTTTGGGTAAAGTTAAGAGCTCCAGAAATTGCTCCAGGCCATTGCTCATTGCCTCAAGCCCAACGTTTTTGTCCTTTACAGAGGAGAATGTGTTGGAAAGATTTTGAGGATGCGTTTGTGTGCTGCTGCTGGTTTTTAAACAGAAATTCTAATTGGGCTTGATGATTCCATTTTATTCCCTTAATTATGATCCAAAGGATTTTAATTAGGCTTCTCACCTCCAGGATCTTGTTTTGATGTAGGCAGGAAGCTCTGATGCTTAAATGCTGTAAAAAATGGTTATTCCATTTTGTATCTCCGTACATCTACAGTGTGTTAAGAGGCCTGGGACAAATGGTAGGACAAGATGGAGTCAAGAAAAGCAAAATTTGAAATCGTAGACTAAGAAATGAAATGATGTTTTAAAAATTTATTTAGACACAAAAATGGAGTGTTTTCAGATTGTATTTAATGCATTACTCTGGGAAGGAAGCTGACAAGTCATCTCATTTTTCTCAAGTTAGGATTCTCTGTGTAGTATTTATCAGGACTACATACCCATTAATATTGCTGACTAAAAGAGATAAGCACTCCGTAGTTTATCTTGTACTAATTGTGACTTTCCCTCAATTTCCGGTCCTTATCCCTATTCCTTTAAAGTCTCCCTTCTTGTCCACGTGTTAGGACTCCTGAAGTACCAGGCACGGCAGCTTTAGCTACTTCTAGCGCCTTGCCTGAAGCCCTCCTGCGGATACTCAGCCTGGGAGGTGGATGTGAAGGCGTTTGAGATGTCTGATGGTGCACGTGTGCTGCTTTCACTCCTGGTATACAGGAAATCAATGTGTAGTATGGGACTTCTGAAAGTAAATAAGGTTTCTTTCTGGTGTCACACTGCTTGATTAATATAACATATATTTCAAAATTGCAAAATGTTCCAATTTTGTCATGATTTGATACATGTGTGTGATTTTATGCAAATGATAATCCTTAAAATAACCTTCAAGAGTGAAAAGAAGTTTCCTGAAAAATTATAATTGGTTACTAAAACCTGAATCATGAAGCTTGAATTGGTGGTACAAATTTAATATAATACTAAGAATATAATTTAGAAATAAGTAAAAAGACTTCGGAAATTTTATTGCAAACAATGATGATAGAGATCATTCTTTTTTTTTTTTTTTTTTTTTTGACAGGCAGAGTGGACAGTGAGAGAGAGAGACAGAGAGAAAGGTCTTCCTTTTTGCTGTTGGTTCACCTTCCAACGACCGCCGCGGCCGTCGCTCTGTGGCCGGCACACCGCGCCTATCCAAAGGCAGGAGCCAGGTGCTTCTCCTGGTCTCCCATGGGGTGCAGGGCCCAAGCACTTGGGCCATCCTCCACTGCACTCCCAGGCCACAGCAGAGAGCTGGCCTGGAAGAGGGGCAACTGGGACAGAATCCGGCGCCCCGACCGGGACTAGAACCTGGTGTGCCGGCACTGCAAGGCGGAGGATTAGCCTATTGAGCCGTGGCGCCGGCCTTACATCATTCTTGTTTGTGAAATGGATTAGGGAAATACTAAACTTCTGATTTTTTTTTTTAATTCACTTTCTTGACCTATAAGTATAGAAACTACTCTAGTCATCTTTCTGTCCTGTCACAGCAGAAGATGTAATATTCATAAATATAATGAATGGTAGAAAACACTGTTGTAATTCTAGTTTCAGTAATAAAAAGTCAGTGCTGTTTTCATCATTGGCTTTATTTCCATATTTGCTTGAAACTGTAAAAGTTATTGCTCAAATATGACTTAGTCTGAGGCTAAAACTGTTGCAAAAGGAGCAAGTCATTGTCCTTAGGTTTTGAATCACAACCAGTCTGTCATTTGCTTACTACTGGTCTCCTATTAATGTCATCTGGGATTGCCAGTGGTGGTGCCATTTTTTTTTTTCTTGCTAGGTGCCATGTCATTTATTGAAACAAAACGAAACAGGGCAAACACATTTCTTAGTAAGTGTAGTTTGTTAAAAATCCTGTTAAAACACACAGGTCAGGTGGTGTAGGACTAATCGAGGATCACTGTGAGAAAAGCTCTCAGGCCCTGTACCTGGGAGCCCAGAGAGGCAGCAGGAGACACTTCTGAAAGGAAGAAGCCCCTCACCCCCTCGCCGTCACCCACTAAATCCCTCCAGAAACTACCAAGATGCCTGGAATAAAAGGTTTCAAGTTCAATAGTCACAATCTCCAAATACAAAAAGTAATTACAATTCAACTGAACACAGAAGCTGGTGTGTGAAGTTATAGGGACGCAAGACATCCTATAAAAAGTTAGGTTAAAGATGATTTGGGTTTTGTGTTTTGAGGGTGTGGCTTTTCCTCGGTCACCTGAGTTTGGCAGAAATGGTTATCTTGATGAAATATCAATGGCCAACCCACAGTAAAAATGGACACATTTTAAAAATTAAAAAATCATAATTACCAAAAAAAGTTACTGTTCCCTCCCTCTGTATTTTGCTTTCTAAACTTTAAAAACAAGTTTTTGCCTTTTTTTTTTTTTTTTAAATCCTGAAAAGTAAACAGTAAAACAGCTCCTGGAAGAGTTTACAACCAACTGCATGAGGGCCTGGGAAGCTGAGGAGCAGGAGCAGGGTCAGGAGGAGACTGCAAGAGGGGGTTCTCCCCTCAGTCGCTGTGGTCTCACTGCTGATGAGAGGGGGGATTCGTCAAAAAAGAGGTAGGAGGAGAGGTGGGAGGTAGGGGCCCAACAGAAAATAAAAGATGATTGTTGCCTGTTTGAATACAGAGAAAAATGCCTGGCCTGGTGTGGGAGAAGCCAGTCAGCAGGGACAGCTGAGAGTTAGGAACTCAATGCAGGTCTCCCACATTGTGTCAGGAACCCAACTACTTGAGCCATCACCAATGCCTCATAGGGGGCACGTTAGCTTGATGCCAGAAGCCTGAGCTCAATCCCAGGCTCTCCAGTATGGGATGTGGTGCTTTAGCAACTAGGCCAAGTGCCTGCCCCTGCATTTATTTTTAATTCAATTTTTTTTCATGAACTTTCTGAATAGCTTGTATCTGTGTGTACCATACTTCTCTAGTCACTCACCACTTAGTTATATTTATGTCACTGATTTATGCAGAAGTAAGATCCAATATAAGAAATACTTGTACAATACAGGATTTTTGAGTCATTTTTTCTTTTTTTATCTCAAGTTATGCTGATACAATTCTCTAATTATGAAATGTTTTTACAACAAGTTTAATATTTTTAAAATATTCTAGACTACTACAAATTTATCATAAGGTACACATCAGTAATCTGGTCTGTATGTTGAAACCTGCCTGACTTTCCAAAGGATGCAATAGCTTTTAATATTTGTTCATCAACAATTTTTTGCAAGTTCTTAAAGTTGTGGATACTATTGATAGTTTTCACATCATTTATACTAGTGAAGGTTATTGATGGGGTATAATTAAGTTGGTGCGTTTTGGTTTTTGACTTTGGTTTCCTTATGGGACTCACCAGGACATATTGTTTATGTATTTTGTAGGTATAGAATTTGAAGTTCCTTTTTTTGTTGTTAAAACATGGTGAATGTATCTCATAAAATGGTGATGAGCTGAAGTGACAATGCATTTAAAATACCTTGGAAAGGATACTGTACTATATATAAAAGTACTTCAGAAAACTCATGGGAAAATGGGATTAAAAGATAAATTTATTTTGGTACAGAAACTTTTTGGAACCCATTCATAGTTTCTTCACAATATGCAATTTCCAAAAATGTTTTGAAGACTCCTTGTGTGAATGGAATTCAGGGTATTTTTTTTTTTTGCATCAAAATAAACATATCTTTTAGTTCCATTTCTATGAACTTTTTGAAGTACTCTCATGTTTTCAGGTTGGGATAATAATAATTCTTGATTGCTTCTATGTATGGCTTTTTTTTTTTTTTTAAAGACAATATGTTTGTTTTAAAGTGCTGCAGCCAATGCTGTCATCCTGATTCCCATGACTATAATTCTTTACATAAGCAGTCTGGGAGATGAGCATAAACTCTCCCCCAAACCTGTTACCAGAATTTTTTTAAAGCACTGTGTAATACTAAAAGCAGTTTTCAGAAAGTATCAGACTATATGTAAATTTAATAAAATGTCTTTGTGTTTATCTATAGGTAATTTTCATGGACTTTGTAATGATTGGTAAAATTTCCCTTTATATGTCTTGATATTGAAACATTCTTATTTGCTTTTCAAATACTGTATAATTTAAGGGATAAAACTAAAAGATATATTTAGAGAAAGATAAGAACTATGTAGAATAATAGTGAAAGTGTCTTAAATATATATGGACTGAATATTTGTACAGGAAAGAGCCAAAATTTTAGATTTGCATTATAACTTTTTCTTTACAATTTTATTATGTCTTTTTTTGCAGATATGTAGATAAATAATAAAATGTAATGTTTTGGATGTATATTAAGGTAAACATGAAATAATAAGTTTGTAGAAACTATTGTAATTTGCTTTTTTTTCACTCCTCAAAGAAAAATTTTTTTTGACAGGCAGAGTTAGAGAGAGAGAGAGAAAGGTCTTCCTTCCGTTGGTTCACTCCCCAAATGGCCGCCACGGCCGGCACGCTGCACTGATCCGAAGCCAGGGGCTTCCTCCTGGTCTCCCATGCAGGTGAGGGCCCAAGCACTTGGGCCATCCTCCACTGCCTTCCCAGGCCACAGCAGAGAGCTGGCCTGGAAGAGGAGCAACCGGGACAGAATCCAGCACCCCAACTGGGACTAGAACCTGGGGTGCTGGCGCCGCAAGCGGAGGATTAGCCAAGTGAGCCGCGGCGCCAGCCCAAAGAGTCTCTGCCTTAAGATATTCAGAGTTTAAAGACTCAATCAAAGTATCAAAGTACTGTGTGTACTAGGGATAGTATTAGTGTAACTGTAATATGTACATGGGTACATGATACTTCACAATGATGTTTCTTAGAGAATATAATACCAAGCTGAGTCAGGAAAACAGGAGTAGTTTGAAGAAATAAATGAAGGTATTGCATTTTGGGAAGAGCTAACATTGTATGGAGTGGTCTTGTTATGAGCGAATAATGAGTATCTAAAGGAATTAGGAGAAAATAATGAGTATTTGAGTTATTTCTGCTCAGTGCAGTTCCTTTTCTACTTACTGGTGGCTCTATTTTTTTCTTCTTTCACCACAGTTCTTATCAAGATTGCCAAATCCAGTGGTCAGTTATCATTTCTCATCTTTTTTTGATTTTTCATTATTATTTAGTACAGTCACTCTCACCTTTTTTAAAAGATTTTATTTGAGAGGTGGAGTTTTAGACAGTGAGAGGGTGAGACAAAGAGAAAGGTCTTCTGTCCGTTGGTTCACTTCTCAAATGGCTGCAACAGCCGGAGCTGCGCCAACCTGAAGCCAGGAGCCAGGTGCCGCCTCCTGGTCTCCCATGCGGGTACAGGGCCCAAGCCCTTGGGCCATCCTCCACTGCTTTCCCAGGCCACAGCAGGAGAGCTGGATTGGAAGAGGAGCAGCCGGAACTAGAACCAGCGCCCACATGGGATACCAGCGCCCACATAGGATGCCAGCGCCGCAGGCAGAGGATTAACCTACTGCGCCATGGCACTGGCCCCGCTCTAACCTTCTTAAGACACTTTCTTAAGTGGTTTCTGGGATACATCTATTTCTTAGATTACTTCTTTCAACAAACATTTATTGAATACCTGTTATTTGCTAGGGACTTACCTTAGCACTACAGAGACGTGGCAGCACACCAAACAAATGAAATTCCCCATCCTTGAAGAACGGATATCTCCTGGTGGGGAGTGGAGGGAGGATATGGAATAAACAAGATTGTGTGTGTGTGTGTGTGTGTGTGTGTGTAGTTTGTGAGGAAAAAAAGTAGAAAAGTGAGATAGGGACTGTTGGGGCGAGTTTAGACAGGTGTTTAAATAGGGTGGCCAGGGAGGCGCCACTGAAAATGTGACACTTGAGTAGAGACTTGGAAGAGAGAAATGGGGAGAGCTATTGAGCAGATTTGGGCCTTCCTGCCTGAGATTGGCAGCACTTCAGCCACATTAGTGACGCAGTTTGACAGAGTCACTCCTGGAACCTACTTTGAGAACAAACAAGGTGGGGGTGGGGGGTGGGGGGGACAGGACTGAATCAGGAAACCACTTAGGAGACTACTATAATAATCCAGTCACAGGAAATTGGTAGTTTAAACCAGGGTGTAACAATGAAAGTAGTTAGAAAAGGTCAAGTTCTGTAAAAATTTTGAAGGTAGAGGCTGCATTGTGTTTCATTGCCTCATACGTAAATTATGAGAGAAAAGAAAGGTCAGGGGTGATTTATAGTGTTTGGTTAGAACAACTGGAAGAAAGGATTGCCAGTAACTGAACTGGGAAAGACTGGGAAGAGCAAGTCTTTTTGTTTTTTGAGGGGTGGAATGATATCAGAAGTGTTGTAGAAGTATTCATTTGTGATGCCTAATAGACAGCCACGTGGGGTGTAAATTAGGCAGTTGAACATGCGTGCCTATGATTTAAGGAAGCAATCTGGCTGGTATAAATTTGGGTGCTATCAGCATCTAGATAGTATTTAAAGCCATGAACCTGGATGAGATCACTGAGGGAGTGAATATAGAGAAAGGATCTAAGTAAGATTTCCATAGCACTCTGACATTTAAATGTAGGGGAGACTGCTGTGATTTGAATAAGGATTGTGGCTTCCAAAATCATGCTGGACTTTAACTCCCAAAGTTATAAATTATATATATATTATATGTAAAATATTATATAGTATAAATAATATTATAATATATATTATATATATATAAAATATAAAAGAGTAGAAACTTAGCCTAATTCTGGTGTCTAGGAGGTGGGCCAATCCTTAGGTTGATTGGAGCATGCTCTTGGAAGGTAGTTCTCCTGAGAGGCTTGGTTATAAACATCTGAGTCAGGCCTGGCAGCTCTCTTCCTGCTTCCTGGCTTGGCATGGGATCCTTCCTCCATCCATGCCTGTGCTCCACCATTGCCACTTTCATCAGAGACCAAATCAGGGGGCCTGTCTAGTCCTGGACTTGAACCTCCAAGACTGTGAGCTAAATACACCTTTTCTCTTAAAATGGCCCAAGTGCTTGGGCCCCTGCACCCGCAAGGGAGACCTGGAAGAAGCACCTGGTTCCTGGCTCCAGATCGGCACAGCTCCAGCCGTTGCTGCTATCTGGAGAGTGAACCAACTGAAGGAAGACCTCTCTCTCTGTCTCTTCCTCTTTCTCTCTCTGTAACTCTACCTCTCAAATAAAATCTTAAAAAAAACAAAAAAAAACAAAAAAAAACCTTCTTTTTAGGATGAGTTTTCTCAGGTTTTTGTTATAGTGACAAAAACCTGACTAACGCAGGAATGAACTGACAAAAATATGATCAGAGAAGCAGCAGGAAATCTAAGACTGTGGGGCCCTGGAAGTGGAGAGAGTATTTCAGGGAGAAAACAGCAGTCCTCTGTATCCAGTAAGATGAGGACTGCTTCACCTCAGTGGAGGTATTAGCTGTTTCATAATAATTGCTCTGTAATCCCAAGATTTGCCAGGAGACTGTGTGTCCAAGTGATTGGGGGAAAAAGGGGAGCAGGAAGAAGTAAAAATGAGTCATGTAATTATTAGTACATAAAACTAACCAGCACCTGAAAACGTATTAGAGATACAAATTCTTTTTTTTTTTTTTTTAAAGATTTATTTGAAAGAGTTACACAGAGAAAGGAAAGGCAGAGAGAGAGGTCTTCCATCTGCTGGTTCACTCCCCAATTGGCCGCAACAGTCAGAGTTACACCGATCCAAAACCAGGAGCGAGGAGCCAGGAGCCTCCTCTGGGTCTCCCACGTGCGTACATGGGCCAAAGGACTTGGGCCACCTTCTATTGCTTTCCCAGGCCACGGCGGAGAGCTGGATCAGAAGTGGAACAGCCAGGACTTGAACTGGTGCCCATATGGGATTCTGGCACTGCAGGTAGTGGCTTTACCTGCTATGCCACAGTGCTGGCCCCTAGAGATACAAATTCTGGGATCTCACCCCAGACCTACTAAATCTGAAACTCTGTATGTGGAGCCCAGCAATTGGTTTTAATTACCTCCAGGTGCTGTTGATGTAGTCTAAAATTTGAAAACTGCTGTAGATTCCTGATTCTCAACCATAGTTACATAACAGAATTGCATGGAGAATTAAAAACAAAACAAAAGCTACCAATGATGAGCCTCACCGCTAAAAATTCTGATTTAATATATTTATGGTAGAGCTCAGGTAGTTTCTTTGTTGTTTCCTTCTGCTTTTAGTTTCTAAGCCTCCCAGATGATTCCAATATGTACAGCTGATGGGCTAGGAATAAACCCTGGGGGGAAAAAGATCTAGCCAAATTTCTTTTTATCCTTTTATTCTTTTTCTCACTTTCATCCATTATACTTGTATAGCAGTGTGAAAAAATTTCCAAATACTAGGACCCCCTTAAATATATTAGGTCTCTTGCCTAAGGCCCCTACTCCCTCCAATAATGACATGTCTGTTTGGAGATTTATTATCAAAAGAGAAGCAGTCCTTAGTTGATTTTTCTGTTGGTGGATCTATTCGGAATTGTCAGGGGCTAAAAACACAAAAAGACACATATCCTGCATCATCAACCCAGAAAAATGCTCACACACTGGGTACCTGAAAGATCAGAATAATGTGTAAGATTGAATGCATCCTGGATGATATCATTTGAGCTCTGTAACCCAGGTCTCGGCTAATTACTTGAACAGACTTAAGGGGTAGCGCACTGGATTTGGCTGAATGATTTATATCTTGAAAAGTCCAAGATAGTTGATTTTGAAGGCAGAAACAGTAAAATCTGTAGTGAAATGCAGAAACCAACTAAACATCCATGATTTTAATATTTGATAGGTTATACCATCAGGAGGTCAGATTGTCTACATCGTATGAAATTCTCAAGTGATATTTTCTCATGGACAGTTGAAACAGCACCCTCAGTTTATATCCAGTCAGGAGGAAGTACTCAAACTATGTTTTGTAGCTTTTGTTACCACTAATCAAGAATGAAACAGCCACTAATACTGACTGGTTTCTCTTTGGTCCAGCAAGTGTCCTCCATTCAAGGTGGATTAGTATTATGAGACAGCATAGGACTGACAAGGGGTTATATCTTGTCAGTGTAATGAACAAGCTGCCTTGGCTATAGTGAACTCTGATTGCAGTGTAGTAGGGTGGAAAATGGCATCACTATGTTGGCTAAAATTGGTAAGAACTAGAACAAAAGTCTCAGTAACTACTGGGTCTCCTATTTATAATATCATCTTCTTTTGACCAATATAATTTTTTATGTGAAAGAGTTAAAGATTGAGAGGGAGAGACAGAGAGATCAATCTGTTGGTTCATTCCCCAGGTGGCCAAAACAGCTGGACTGAGTCAGACCTAGGCCAGAAGCCGAGAGATTCAATCCAGTTATCCCACTTGGGTGGCAGAGGCCCAAGTACTTGAGCCTTCTCCTGCTTTCCCAAACCATTAGCAGGGAGCTGGATTGGAAGTGGAACAGTTGGGAAATGAACCGGTGCCCATATGGGATGCCAGCATTGCTTTACCCACTGCACCACAACACCAGTCCCAACCAATATAGCTTAAAGGTGAGTTGGAAAGTTAAGATTAAATTAAATGTAGTGCTTACCTTATAACACTGGCAGTCATATATGTGACATATATATGTATATAAATGTATCTGAATTAGTAAGCCTATGGGAGAAATGCCATGTAATTGTTTAGGGTTGATTGGCTGCTAGCATAAAGGGATGGACATGGGACTGAAGGTGAACATTGCACTCTGGATTCAGCCATCTTGGAAGCTATAGGCAGACAATGCATCACAACACCACAACATTCCTTTTTATATATACATGTATTTAATTTTATTTAAGTTATACAAGTTTCATTTATATCATGTATACAGACTTAGGAACATGGAGATACTTCCCAATCTACCCTCCCTCCCACCCACACTCCAATCCTCCTTTTGCCTCACTCTCCCATTCCCACTCTAAATTTTTACAAAGATCTACTTTGAGTTTATTTAATGATTGTAAAGTTAACCCTACACTAAGTAAAAGAGTTCAACAAATAGTATGAAGAAAAAACACTGTTCCTCAACAGAAGAGACAAAGGCTGTACACAATCATCAAAATGCAAAATGTCCTTTTCATTCCAATACATTATGTTTTAGGTACTCTAATAGTTACCATGGATCAGGGAAAACATGATATCTGCCTTTTTGGGACTGGCTTATTTCACTAAGTATAATGATTTCCAGTTGCATCCATTTTGTCTCTTTCTTTCTTTTCCTTCTTTTTCTTTCTTTCACAGCTGACTAGTATTCCATAGTGTGTATATATTTCATAATTTTTTTATTCAGTCAATAGTTGATGGATATCTGGATTGATTCAATATCTTAGCTATTGTGAATTGTTATGCATTGTGAACATGGGGGTGCAGATAATCTCTCTTTCAGATGCTGATTTCTTTTGGTTTGTGTAAATTCCCAGGAGTAGGATGGCTGGATCATATGGTAGGTCTGTATTCAGATTTTTGAAGTATCTTCATACTGTTTTACACAGTGGCTATACCAGTTTACATTCCTACCAATAGTGGATTAGGGTACTATTTTTCCCATATCCTTGCCAGCATAATTTATTTATTTGAGAGACTGGGGATGGGGAGGAGAGAAGGAAAAGTGAAGGGGGAGTGAAGGCGGGGGAGAGAGAGGGAAAGAGGGAGAGAGGAAGAGGAAGAGAGAAAAAAATCTTCCACCTGCTGGTTTACTCCAGATAATCCAATGGCTAGGGCTAGGCCATGCTGAATTCTTCCAGGTCTCCCACGTGGATAACAGAGGCCATTAGTAGTGAGCTAGATAGGAAGCAGAGTAGCTGGGACACAAACCAGCACCCATATGGGTTGACAGCCTTGCAGGTGGTGGCTTTACCTGCTACACCACAATGCTGCCCCCCCCCAGCTCTGTTTCTGATCCAGCTTCCTTCTAATGCACACCTTGGGAGATAGCAGATGATGGCTCAAGTACTTGGGTCCCTGCCATCCACTTGGAATACCTGGATGGAGTTTGTGGCTTCTGGCTTTATCTTGGATGTTGCAGGCATTTGAAGGGTAAAGTAGTGGATGGGAGATGGATCTCTTTCCCTACCTCCTCCTTCTGTCCCTTTCTCTGTGTCTCTCTCTGCCTTTAATAGAAATAAAACTTTTTAAAAACTTTAAAATTAATAATAAAGAAAATTGAAAAACACAGAAAAATATTTACTCTCATTCTTATAGCCTATAGATGTTGCTCTTTTATTTTAGATTATTCCTTTTTGATAATTACAAACTAATTTTAATGAAGAATGGGATGGGAGAGGGAGTAGGAGGTGGGATGGTTTGGGGGTGGGAGGGCGGATATGAGGGGAAGAACTGCTATATTCCAAAAGCTGTACCTATGAAATTTATATTTATTAAAAGCTTTCTAAAAATAAAAATATTATTCATTTTTAACCTCTTTTGATGCATATTTTTGTTATTTGTTTTTATTTGAAACAAAGAGACATAAAATATCTTCACCCACTGTTTTACTCCCAGATACTAGCAACGGTTTGGGCTGGGCCAGGCCAAAGTAAGGAGTCCAACCTTCATCCCAGGTATCCTCTGTGGGTGGCAAAAATCCAACTGTTTTAACCATCATCTGCTGCCTCCAAGGGTGCATTAGCAGGAATCTATAGTTCGAAACAGAACTAGGATGTGACTCAGGTACTCTGTTATGAGATGTAAGCATCCCAGGCAGCATCTTGGCCACTGTGCCAAGTGCCAGTCCCATAATACTTATATTCTTAAGTAATTGAGGACTCACACTGTATATACATTTTGAATTCTGTGCTTCTTAACAATAGAAGCTTTTCTCAGTACTATTAAAAATCTCATGCAAATTTCTTAGATGTTAGACATTAAGGTGGTTCTCAAGCTTCTACTGTTTTAAAACATGATGCAGCAGAGGCTTGAATTGTGGCATAGCAGGCTAAGCCACTGCTGCAGCACCAGCATCCTGTATGAGCTCTAGTTCTAGTCTCAGCTGCTCCACTTCCAGTCCAGCTTACTGCTAATGCATTTGGGAGAGAAGCAAAAGATAGCCCAAGTGCTTGGGCCCCTGCCATCCACATGGGAGACTCAGATGAAACTCCTGCTTTAATCTAGTCCAGCCCCAGGCATCGTAGCCATTTGGAGAGTGAACCAGCAGATGAAAAATCAATCCCCACCCACCCCCTCCTGTCTCTCCCTCCTTAACTGTAACTCTGATTGTCAAATAAATAAATCTTTTTACAAAAGAAAGATAATGCAGTAAAAAGAATTGTATGGTCTTCTGTATTAAGATTATTTTATTCAAAAAATTTTAGATTGTCACTTAGTTTGGAGTATAAATCTGGAAAAGAGGTTTTATTTACATTGCAGTGTGGGATAGAAAGCCACCATGTTACGAAATTTTTAATTTCCAAAATAATCTACATTGAGTGAAGATTTTCTGATCTGTACTTATCTTTGTGTTTAGCTACTTTTTTATATTAAAAAATTAAAAAGTTCTGTTCTTAATAGCTTAAAGCTTGATTTGATCTTTGTTTAAATGCCAAAAATGTACCTAAATGAGTTATTCAGAATGCCATAAAATTGCACAGTTTTGTATATGTATATAATCATGTTCATGTATATTTAGATACACATACTGCTTTCTAAATGAGTTTTACTATTAAATCATTTGGCTTGCTGTTTACTCCCTTTTGTAGTTTTTAACCTAACAAGTTTAAAGATAAGTCTAAGTTTGAAAATTATTACCTTTAAAGCTTTATCTTTGTGCAATCTATGTATTTGTGAGACATCCCTGTTGGCATAATTTGTCTTAGCTGATATTTAGGGCTTTAGAAGTCATTATTTCTGGGCTTGGTACGTGATTAAGAGATCTACTGCTCTAGAAAGTATCGATGGCCAAAGGACCATTTTGTACTGTTTCCTGGTTGCCAGTCTGATTATACTCTTCTTTTTGTTATAGATTGTCCTAATGGTAGGTCACATAATAAAAAGATTAAATAATTTGAATTCTTAAAAAAAAACTTAACAATGGAAGCTTCTTTGGAAAGTCACTTAAGTATTGTAATCGAATATCTGCTATATACCAGTCATTGTTGTAGGTGTGTAGGATATAATAGGAACAAAAAGTGAAGTCTGTGTCCTGTTAGAATGTATGTTCTAGTGGGGAAACAGTAGTTAAGTGATAGTACTAAAATTGCAACTTTAGACAGTTGATAACCACTGTAAACAAATTTTGGAAAAGGCTAGAATATGTTTGAATGACTAGGAGGCAGCCTCGTTAGAATACATTGAAACAATCAAGGGAATGAAGAAGATGAGACAACTCTTGAGGATTTTTGCTCTAATGAGAAGAGAAATAGGGTGATAAGTTGGGAAAGGGAGATTTTTTAAAAAAAATTTTAATAGTATACTTTTTTCTCCAGAAACCTTTTATTTAAGGTATACAAGCTTCATGCATTTCATAAATACAACTTTAGGAATATAGTGATTCATCCCACCATACCTGCCCTCCCCTCTGCTTTCTCACCCTTCTTCCTCCTCTCTTTCCTATTCCCATTCTTATTTTTTACTAAAATATATTTTCAATTAACTTTATACACAGAAGATTAACCATATACTAAGAGTCCAACAAATAGTATGAAAAAAAAAACTTCCTCAACAGTTTTTTGGTTTCTCTTTTGATTTCTTCAATGACCCACTGTTCATTCAGGAGCATGTTGTTTAGTTTCCATCTAGAGATTTATGAGTTGTTGATTTCTAGCTTCATTCCATTGTGATCAGAGAAGATGCATGGTGTGATTTCAATTTTTTTTTTAATTTGCCAAGACTTGTTTTATAGTCTAGCCTGTAGTCTATCCTAGAGAAAGTTCTATCCACTGA